>NC_080788.1:129535842-131012092 GCF_028018385.1 Neofelis nebulosa | reverse complement strand
ATTAAAGATGTGATAATTACAAGTTACTCATTAAAGTAACTCTCCATTTCGTTGTCTTATAATACCAACTTGCGTTACTACTCATGTTATAACATAACAAAAAAAGCTTTTAATATATGTGTTACAGAATCAATATGTCACTAAATCACACTAGTCCACTCCCCCAGTTAATAAAAATGTATTAGACATTAATTCATACGACTTTGTTAACAGCATTGCAGTTACATGTTAACTGATCTCTGAAATAACTATGCCAAAAACACATGTGCTCATCAATTTCTACTCATCTTTACAGATAATGAGACTGCCTGATTACAGACTTATTTAACAAAGGTATATGAAGCTTATTGTTTAATTGGCCCCATAAATCTGTGCTTTGCTGACACTTCTCCAGCCCATAGAAGTCCTCATGCGTCCATCCCTAATAAGAATATAATAGTAAGTAATATAAAATTATTTACAGTATTTAAATTAAGACACAAAATCACCAATATTTTGATACTTCATAAAAACTCCTTTAACTGTAATCATATGAAGCAGCCGCTTTACTCATTTCTACTATTTTAATACCTCAAATGGAGAGGTATAGCGTCTGTTGGATTTCTCCAAGTCTCCACACTCTTTGAGAGATTTGATAGAAACAGAAAGGTTCATCTGGGGACACGTGTCAGTAGAAACGGGAAACATTTCCTTGAGGAATAACATGCTGCCTCTTTCATGGTGGCCTCCTGTAGAGATTCATTAAGTGTGCAATTAACAAAAGGAAGCCTCTTCTATTCAAATAGAAAAACTCAATGAACTTCCACCAGGGGATAGTTTTAAAAGTGAGACGTAGATGAGTGTATTTTTTTAACATTTAGAAAATTGCTTTATAAATCACATTTTAATGTGGCAAGTTTCCCTGACATATCTAAAACTTATCTATTTTTATAAACCCAGACCTATAGCATTTGATGCCTATTTTTAAAGAATGCAATAAATATTTCCCATATTCCTCGGGCTCATCACTATGAATGTTAAAATTTTTCTAAGCTATGGTGGAAACATCTTCAGGAGGTCATATCATATTTGACCATAACTAGAGGGCTTCATTTTATTTCTTATATATCCTTTTGATACATTTTTCCTCTCTTCCATCACTGTCAGATTCATTGCCGTTTTTTACTGCCTCTGGTAAACCTGCCTCAGCCTTCTATTTCCAACTTTTTGCCTTTTTTTTTTTAAATTAACGTTTATTTATTTTGTGTGAGAGAAAGAGACAGAGCGCGAGCAGGGAGAGGAGCAGAGAGAGAGGGAGACATGGAATCCAACATAGCTCCAGGATCTGAGTAAACTTGTCTCACTTTGTTACTGAGATCTCCAGTACTATGTTGCCTAGAAGGTGACTAGTCTGTCTCTAACCTCAAAGTGACAGTTTTCAATATTTACTATTTAATATAAAGCTACTTGCATGTTTTTGGGTGCACAAATATTGTAAAGGTAGCTATTTCTCTCTTAAATCATCCATGGTCATTGGATTTTATCATAAACTTATAGCATACAAATATTCATAGTATCATCTCAATGTTTTTAATGTATGTTTTTAAATTTTTGGTGTTGTTAATTTGTGTATCATATGTTTGAATGTAATGTATATTTTTACAGTTTTGAATATTGTTTACTTATGTATTCTCATTTTATTGATCACTCATTGTAGAAATTTTATTATAATTTGCAAAGAAAAAAAAACTTTGGTATGCTTTAAGATGTCTATTGTACATTTGCTATATATATTGTATTTTTCCTTCTTTCTATATTCATTGGGTTTGATTTGTTACTCTTGTCCTATCTTCTTTCTAAACACAACTTCCCTTAACTCTTACAGGTGTTGATTTTTCGTTGTTGTTGTGTTCTCTTTTGGTTCTTCCTTTGTTTATTTAGAAATGCATGATTTAATTTTCAAATATTTGTATGAGTTATAATTATCTTCATGTTCATGATTTCTTGTTTGGGGGGTTAGTTAACAGTTTATCTGTGTCCTTTTCTCTAGTCTCACCCGAGGGGTAAACTTGCTAGAATCCTTTTGCAATAATAAGTCAAGAAATTTATAGGACCAAACTGGATCTGTAATAAATGCTATGCTTTGACTAAGCACACGTGCCTAATTGTTGAGACTGTTTATTGAGTAACCTGCAATCGGTGAGTTTGAGCTACTCTGAAAAATGGGAGAGAGCCATGTATCCGAGAGCACGCATATAACCAGTTATTAAAGCTAAAGAAGCCCCCAAAGAAGCTAGCTTCTCGGGACTGAAGTGGTTTCACACATACTCAGCTCGGTCTCTCATGCCATTCACATCCCAAGAGCATACTGAAGTCATGGGGGTACTGTGTCTGAGACTCCTGTGTTTTGCCATTTTCGCTGTAGCATGTGTCATGTATCTTTTCTTAAAGCTAATAAACTTGGTGGTGGACAAAGCCTATTCTGTCTACAGAGTTTGACTTACATTCAATCCCAAGACCAGTGAATCTTGTCAAGTTGAATGAGGAATTTTTTAAAGATCCCTTGAAAGATTCCTTGCTTTACAACCCAATGGTGTATTGTATTCTTAATGTTGTCAGTGCTCCACGTGCACTTGAAAAAAATGTGGGCTGTGCAATTTGAGAATTCAGCGTTCTTTGCATGTCAATTAAGTCAACCTGGTTTATTATATATATCCTTGCAGAATATTTGTCTGGTTGATCTATCAGTATTTAAGGAATGTGTTTTAAAATCTTCCATATGATTGCAGGTATATCTATATTCCCCTTATTTCTGTTGGTTTGCTTTGTTTTCTTTCATTTTTTGAGGCTATGTTATTAAATGCCTACAAATTTATAAGTGTTGAATCATTTCAGTAGACTGTCAATTTTATCTTTATGAAATATAGTTTTGAAAAATATATCTCAGAACTGCTTGATCTGGTACTAATATAGCTATTCAAAGATTATTTTTAATATTTATTTATTTATTTATAAATGTTTATGTATCTTTGAGAGAGACAGAGAGAGACAGAGACAGAGAGCAAGCGGGGAGGGGCAGAGAGAAGGAGACACCAAATCTGAAGCAGGCTCCAGCTTCTAAGCTGTCAGCCCAGAGCCTGACATGGGGCTTGAACTCATGAACTGTGCGAACGTGACCTGAGTCGAAGTCTGTTGCCTAACCAACTGAGCCACCCAGGCGCCCCTCTTTTTTTTTTAATTAATTAATTTATTTTGAGAGAGAGAGTGTGTGAGCAAGGGGCAGAGAGAGAGGAGAGAGAGATTCCCAAGCAGGCTCCATACTGTCAGCACAGAGCCCAGTGCAGGGCTCAAATTCACAAACCATGAGATCATGACCTGAGCCATAATCAAGAATCAGAAGCTTAACCAACTAAACCACCCAGATGGACCCAAAGTTTCTTTCTGATGGTACTTGCATCACCATCTTTGTCTTTTTCTTGTTTTAAATTCCAGCCTCTCTTGTGGTAGGAAGTATTTTTGGTTTTGTTTTAATCTGGGCGGGTAATTAAAGACTTAATTTGACTTCCTTTATTTCTATTGAAGCGTTAGCCATCGGTTTTATTATTGCTCCTTTAAAGACACTGTGTGTTGCTTTCAAAATTTTCTCTTCATCTTTGGCATTCAGCAATTTTGGTATGATGTACCTCAGTGTGGCTTTATTGTAAATATTCTGTTTTGCATTAATAAATCTTTAATAATCTGTGGTTGGATGCCTTTCAACAATTTTGAAAAAAAATTCTAGGGGTGCCTGGATGGCTCAGTTGTTTAAGTGTCTGACTCTTGATTTTGGCTCAGGTTGTGATCCCAGGGTCATGAGATCAAAGCCTGCATTGGGCTCTGCATTGAGTGTGGAACAGGCTTAAGATTCTCTCTCTCCCACTCTTCCCCTCCCCTGTGCACATGAGCATGCATAGATGCTCGTTCTCTCTCTGTGTCTCTAAAAACACAACAACAACAACAACAAAAATCTTTCCGAATAATTTTCAAATACTGTTGTCGTCTCATTCTGTTTCTCCTTTTCTTCTACTTTAACCTCATGGACAATAAAACTTTCCATTGTTTCATATGACTGTAGAAGATCTTTACTGAATGTATTTATTTGTTTATTTATTTATTTAATTTTTTCTTTCCTTCTTTCCATTCAGATATGTTTTTACTTAGCTAGATTTCAGCTCACTAATTGTTCTTTTATTGTTTTTCATTTGTTACTTATCTCATTAAATAAATTTTAGTTATTATAGTTTTGATTCTCGTTTAATGTCTTACATAGTTTAATGATTCTAGTTTAATGTCTTGCATCTTACATAGATTGCAGTACTCTGGCAAAACCCTTCATTTTGTGTTGCATTTTCTTGATCAGATTTTTTTTTTTACATTTATTTTAAAGTTCATCACTAACTCCAACATATGTTGGCCTATCTGCCTCTATTGTGTAAATTTTTGTGTTGTTTTGAATCATTTCTTCCTATCTTTAGGCATGCCTGTAATTTGTTTTTAAATTCTAGACCGAATATATGAAACATTGTAGAGTCTCTAGATACTGTATTTTTGTTTTGTTTTGTTTTTCCAGAGAAGATATTATTTTCTTCTGGAAGATCGCTTTAATTCAATCTGTAGTAAGATGATTCCAGTCTAAGTGTGGCATGGTCCACTTCTAGTGCATTTACTCTAAGAAGAAACCTTTCAGGAATCACAAATAAAATCCAGAGATGTTTGCCAGGGTATCTTCTCTTCAATGGGTCCTACATTTCCATTGTTTTTCTCCCTGAAACTGATTCTATCAAAAGTTTTCTTAGACTTTTTAACCCATTCCTTGCTATTTACTTGGATTTAAGAAGAAAGCACTGGGGAATATCCTTCCCACAGTGTATCTCTCCCCATCTGGTATCTTGTCCCCTGGAGGGATGACTCCTTGAACATTGTGCTGATGACTTCAGAGAGCTACATTTTTAAAGAGTGTTACATATGATTGGATAATGATAATAATATAAATGGCTTAATGATTGGATAATCCATACCTATGATTCTGTAATAGCAAGATATATGGCTTAATGACTAGATAATTCATGGCTATGATTCTAATTATCATAATCAGATGCAGAGGTTTCAGAAGGATTGCTCCTAACTGTGCAATTCATGTTAACAAATTTTAAATGCTTTTCACTCTTTTACATCACTGTGCTGTTCTTACAAGAAGAAAGGAGAAGAGGGAAGGAAGTAGATATCTAAAGCTTGAAAGATGTTTATTTGAAGAACTTCTATTATATAGCAAGTGTTTCAAACACATAAAAATGCATAAGCCCAAGAATGAATCCACATAACACACACACAAACACACACACACACACACACACACAAAACTCCTGGAATATAGGAATTACAGATTTCCTTTCTATAAAGCTATTATATTGAGTGTGCTGAGTGAACTTTTCAGAAATGCCAAATAACATTTCAAAAGACAAAATATTATTGGATTGTGGAGAAGAAAATAGACCTTTAGAGATCATTTAATTCTCATATAACTTAAGATTAAACCCATACACCAGGCAGAAAGCACCTAGGTGGGTAGTTTCACAGCTCTGGATTGAAGCCATGCCTACAGACTCTTTGTCCTATTCTATTCTCATGGTTACCCTGTCCTTCCTGATAGCCACCACGATCAAGAAATAAATATAGCCTTAGTAATGAACACATATTTTACCATTTCAATGACAAGAATAAAAACAAAACACACACACACACACATACACACACTCCTAGCATTAGAATCCTGATAATTACCTCTTATATAGCATTGAGGTTTATTTCATCTTTACTCATGCGGTCCACAGATTTATTATATCCATTGTTTATCTCAGGGCTTTAAATGAGGCCTTAAAAAACTATCGCACATTTGAAAGACTGATGAGAATGTGGAATAAATAGGCCCAAACTGTGGCTGCACACCAGTGTTACAAAGAAGTGCATTTGCCTTACCAAACAGAGATCAGCTCACTGCCCAAGGCACAGGAGAGCATCCAGTCAAGTACTAATCGAGACATGTTTTCTGGCAGGCTCTCCTAGGTCATCTGTCAATGGTCACTGTCACATGCAAACATGTGTGTTTATCTGATTGCTTAGGCAGTTTGGGGACTTGGCACACTGCCTTTTGCACATCTCAGAAGAGTTAACCTTGCTGAAACCTCTGGGCAAGTTTTCAAATGCAGATTTCATTCTCTTTGCTAACACTGACATTTCCAAATATCTCTCACTCACCTGTGACTGAACACTAGCCATCCTGACATACCCCAGAGATGCCTACCTAAGGAATGAATCATGTGGCACGTATATTCAGATTTTACAAAGTCCTCAGGGGTTGTTCTAGATATGCACGACAATTAATGTCATTATCAGACTAGCTCAGGACTTCATATCCAAAATAATAAATGCAGTATCTTGATGAATATCGGCTTACAGAGCAGTACAGAATGTGCTTCTTTGGAAACACAGGCCTTAAACACAGCAGTCGTGTGTCTGAAATAGCTACCTTTCCACATGAGAATCAAATTATTATAGACAGGTAAGGAACTTGATTCTGTTGTTATCCACTAATTCAAAAAAACAAACATTTATTTTGGTATGAAGTATATAAGATGCCATATACCAAGTCCTAGGATACAACTTGCAGCAAGAGAGAAGTGGTTTCATGTAGGGTAGTTCAGGGTTTAGTGAAGTAATATAAATAGCACCAGATTGGCCGTCATGAGACCTGGACCCTTTTCTGGATATCACGCTAGTGAGCAGCATGTTGTGGATCACTGCGTTCATTCATTAGGAGGCAGATCTCTGCATGGGGGTAAGAGGTGGGATTCATTTCTCACCAAAAAAGTTGATAAGGATCAGTATTCTTTTTATTCTTAATATTTTTCATTTGAGAGAGAGAGAGAGAGAGAGAGAGAGAGAGAGAGAGAGAGCGCATGAGCTGGGGGAGAGTGGTAGAGGGAGAGAGAAACAGAATCTTAAAACATAATCTTAATCTTAATCTGCATTCTGCACAGAGCCCAATGTGGAGTCAATCCCACAACCCTGGCATTGTGACCTGAGCCAAAATCAAGAGCTGGATGTTTAACCAACTGAGACACCCAGGTGCCCATGGTCTTATTTTAATTCCCAGTTTTCCTTTTGACTAGCTGTATCATCTTGGGCATATTATCTTGCCCTAATGTCATTACTGGGATCGTGAGAGTGATAATAGTAGTACTTATTTGGTGGATTATTGTGGGGATTAGATGGAATTTGTATCTCTAAAACACCTAGACATTGCTTGGCATACTGGACACTTCTGGTAAAAGTTAACTATTGTTATATAATCAACATAGTTGGTACATTTTCCGCACTTTACGTCAGCAAAAATTTCTTGAGACAATATTACCAGTGTATATAGTACAAGATACACTTCTTCATTTCTCGGAATGTTCACTATCAGGGCCTTAGGGCAAAAACTGTTAGCCCCTAACATAATGCCTTATATTGTGATAAAAACGAATAACGATATATGCATTGTGACATATGCACAAAGATATCTGAGAAACCAAGTTTATATGATAGACGGTAATGAATATATTATGAGAGATGTCAATTTGAGCTGGATGCGTGATTCAAATTCTGACAGATGGAATGATCTGTGAGAAAGTTATTTAAAATATATTCTAATTCACTCCAAAATCCCACTCTCTTATATATACACAAATGCACACATGTACAGACCCACACACAGTCATACTCTGAACGTTGGATAACATACAGAATTTACATTCTCAACACCAGCTCATGTTTCCATGCGAGGCGGTGTAGATTAAAGGGAAACATATGGCTACAATTAGACTTGGGTTTGATTTCTGGCTCCTGTTATATGGCCTCCTATCCCCCTCCTCCTAATTAACCTGGAGAATCTGCTATATGCTCACTCGCACACTAGGTTTAAGTAATTGGTGCAAAATACTCATACAAATTCCTGTGCATTTATAAGACTGGATGGAAGGAAGGTAAGTTTCCAGGAGCATCGTTCAACAGATCCAAATATCAGGCTTGCCTCAAGTCTCTCTTTGGAAAAGTCTTGCTTTGGAAAAGTCTCACTTTGGAAAAATCTAAAATCTATCGAAACTTCGTTCAAAAGTTCCATTCCGTTCCAAGCAGTAAAATAGGGGACAATTAATAATACCTTCATGTTGAATTGTTTGGAAGTCTTATTCAATAATGTTCAGTAAATATATACTGGATGCCTCCAGGCACGATCCTAGATACTAGGATGGAAGAAGAAAAGAAGACCTTCAAAATCCCTCCCACTTTGAACTGACACTCCAGTGGTAATATATACAAAATGCAATCACAAACTGGTCGGTCTGAAATAATATTAGCTTCAATCCCATTCAGCATTATTGTCACTAGTATTTCAAGATAAATCCTGATGTTCTTTGTGAGAAGATTTCAGTTCTATAAAAAACGTTGGACAACTGGGTATTGAAAATACAAAGTATTTTTTCGTGTGTGTGTGCCGAATACAAAGGGAAAGAACAAAAGACATATAGAAGAAAATACAATTGTGAAAAAAGAAACAAAAACAAGACAAAATTACCTCAATTAGTTGAATTTTAGTTGGCATACATATTTTCCTTCTGGTTAATATAGGATTTCAGAAAGATTATTTAAAAATTATTTTCTTTTGCAACAGTATTTTTTCCCCTGAAGCCAGATTAGGGAATGTAAAAACATGAGTGTAAGGAGCTACTATGTTTAAAACTAGTCTTAAAATGCTTATTGGGCTGAAAGTTTGTACAATGAAAGAAATAAAGATTAGAATATACCTAATGCAATAGAAAATAAAAAAAGGCAATAGAAAAGATAAGTGGTAGTAAGAGTTGGTTCTTTAAAAAATAAGCAAAATTGACAAACCTTTAGCTAGACTCACCAAGAAAGAGAAAGACAATCCAAATTAGATAACAGTCAGAAATGAGAGAAGATATCACAACAGATACAATAGAAATGCAAACAGTTATAAAAGACTATTGTGAACAATTATATGCTAAATTAAGCAATGTAGAATAAGTGGATATATTTCTGGAAACACACAGTCTACCAAGTTCAAATCATGATGAAATAAATAATCTGAACAGACCCATTACTTGTTAGGAGATTGAGTCAGTAATCAACAGCATCCCAACAACAAAAGTCCAGGACTGGGCGACTTCACTAGCATGTCCTTCCAAACAGTTAAAGAATTCTTCTCAATCTCTTCCAAATTAGAAAAGGAGAGAACTCTTCCAAATAAATTTTACAAGTCTACTACTGCCTGATACCAAAACCACATAAGGATTCTACAAGGAAAAACAAAAATTACAAGGCAATATTCCTGACGAGCATAGATGCCAAAAGTCCTCAACAAAATCTTAGCAAACCAAATTCACAAGTACGTTAAAGTGATCACACACCATGATCAGTTGGGACTTAGTCCAGGGGTACATGGATGGTTCAACATCTGCAAATCAGTCAGGATTGTATCCCACATTAACAAAATGAAGGATAAAAATCATATGATCATCTCAAGAGATGCTGAAAAAGCATTTGAAAATATTCAACAGCCATTTATGATAAAAACCCTTAACAAAGAGGGTACAGAGGAAACATCCTCAGCATAAGATATGGCAAGAGCCTGTAGCTAACATAATACGTAACAGTGAAAAGCTGAAAGCTTTTTACTCTAAGATCAGAATGAGACAAGCATACCCATCCCACTCTTGCCACTTTTATTCAACATAGTATTGGAAATTCTAGACAGAGCGATTTGTCAAGAAAGAGAAATAAAATGTATCCAAATTGGAAAAAAAGTAAAATTGTTACTATTTGCAGATGACATGATATTTATATATAGCAAATCCAAAAGACTCCATCAAAAAACCGTTAGGACTAATACACAAATTCAGTGAAGTTGCAGGATATAAAATCAATATGTAAAAATCTGTTTTGTTTCTAATCACTACTATTGAACAATCAGAAAGAAAAATTAAGAGGCAATGCCATTTACAATTGCATGAAAAAGAATAAGATATTAGGAATAAATTTAACCAAAAAGGTAAGAGACTACATGGTATTAATTTTAAAAATTGAAGAAGACACAAATAAATAGAAATATATACTTTACTTATGGGTTGGAAGAACTTATATCATTAAAATATCCATGCTCAAACGAACAGTTTCAACACAACCCTTATCAAAATTCCAATGGCATCTGTCAGAGAAATAGAACAAAAAAAATCTTAAAATTTGTATGTAACCATCAAAGACCCCAAATATTCAAAAAAATCTTGAGTAAAAAGAACAAAGCTAGAAGCATTACACTCCCATATTTCAGACTATAACAAAAATAAAGTTAAATGGTATGGTATTGGCATAAAAACAGACATATGGAACAATGGAACAGAATACAGTGCCCAGAAATAAACTCACACATAACAGTCAATTAATTTACAAGAAGGGACCATGAATATACAATGGGGAAAGAAAAGTTTCTTCAATAAATGGTTTTGGGAAAACTGGACAGCCATATGCAAAAGAATGAAACTGGACTACTTTCTTGCACCATATACAAAAATTAATTTAAAATGGGTTAGACTTAACTATAAAGAATAAAACCATAAACCTCCTAAAAGAAAACATAGGTAGTAAGCCCCTTGACTTGGGTCTTGGCAATAGTTCTTTGAATCTGATGCCAAAGACAAAAATAAGCAAGTGGGACTACATCAAAGTAAAAAGCTTCTGCACAGCAAAGGAAACTTTCAAGAAAATGAAAAAGCAACCTACTTAATGGGAGAGAATATTTGCAAATTATGTACGTGTTTAGGGGCCACTACTCAAAATATAGAAAGAACTCATACAACTCAATAGCAAAAAAGATAAACAATCCAATTAAAAAATTAACAGAATATAGGAATAAGCATTTTTCTAAAGAAGACATACAGATGGCCATCAGGTATATAAAAAGATGTTCTCCATCATTAATCATCAGGGAAATATAAACCAAAACCATGATGACATATGGCCTCACAGCAGTTAGAAGTGCTATTATCAAAAAAGACTAGAAATAACAAGTGTTGGTGAGGATGTGGAATAAAAGGGAACAAGTATGACCTAATGGTGAGAATGTAAATTGGCAGGAAAGTGTATGGAGGTTTCTCAAAAATTAAAAGTAGAGGGGCCTCTGTGTGGCTCAGTTGGTTAAGCATCTGACTCTTGATTTCAGCTTAGCCATGGTTTGTGTGATCCAGCCCAGCATGGGGAGGACGGTGCAGAGCCTGCTAGGGATTCTCTCTCTCTCCCTGACTCTCTGCCCCTCTACCACTCTCTCTCTCTCTCCTTCAAAATAAATAAATAAACTTAAAAAATAGTAGAAGTATCGCATGATCTAGCAATTCCACACTTTTGAGTATTATTCTGAAGAAAACCAAAACACTGATTAAAAACATATATATGCTAGGGAGGAGCCAAGATGGCGGAACAGCATGGAAGTTTTTTGTGTGTCTCATGTCCATGAAATACAGCCAGACCAACACTAAACCATCCTACACACCTAAAAAACTGATTGGAGGATTAACACAACCATCTGCACAACCTGAACAACAGAATTTGGCAGAAAGAGAAAAAAATTCATTTTTATTTTCAATTTTTATTAAAAATATATTTTTAATTTTTATTACTATATTTTTTGCTTTTATGTATATGTTTTCAAATTCTATTTTACTTCCATCATTTTTAGTCTACTACAGTGTATTATTCACTTTTTCAAATTTCAAACGATTTTTTTTTCTTTCTCTTTTTTTAATCTTTTTTCCCTTTTTCATTTCTTTTCTTTTTTCTTAAATACAGAAAAAGAAAAAAAAGTCATATTTATTTTTAATTTTTATTAAAAATATTTTCTTTCATTTTTTTCTACTATATTCTTTACTTCTGGGTATATTTTTTCAAATTCTATTTTACCCCCATCATCTCATTTTAGTCTACTTCGGTGTATTTATTTTCTCAAATTCTCAAATTATTTCCTTTTTTTCTTCCCCTCCCTCTTTTTTTTCTCTAGTCTGTCAAACCACTTTCAACACCCAGACCAAAACACACCTAGGATCTAGCATCATCTATTCGATTTTGGTGAGTATGTGTTTTTATTTTTAATTTTAATATTTTTTTAATTTTAATATTTTAATTTCAATTTTTCTACCTCATTAATTCATTTCCTCCCTTCAAAATGACAAAACGAAGGAATTCACCCCAAAAGAAAGAGCATGAAGAAACCGACAGCCAGGGATTTAACCAACACAGATACAAGCAAGATGTCTGGACCAGAATTTAAAATCATGATTATAAGAATACTAGCTGGAGCCGAAAATAGATTAGAATCCCTTTCTGCAGAGACAAAAGAAGTAAAAGCTAGTCAGGATGAAATTAAAAATGCTATAACTGAGCTGCAATCATGGATAGATGCAGCAGTGGCAACGATGGATGAGGCAGAACAGAGAATCAGCGATACAGAGGACAAACTTATAGAGAATAACGAAGCAGAAAAAAATAGGGAGATGAAGGCAAAAGAGTACGATTTAAGAATTAGAGAAATCAGTGACTCATTAAAAAGGAACAACATCAGAATCATAGGGGTCCCAAAAGAGGAAGAGAGAGAAATAGGGGTAGAGGGTTATGTGAGCAAATCATAGCACAAAACTTTCCTAATGTGAGGAAAGACACAGACATCACAAGCCAGGAAGCACAGAGGACTTCCATTAGATTCAACAAAAACCAACTATCACCAAGACATATCATAGTCAAATTCACAAAATAATCAGGCAAGGAGAGAATCATGAAAGCAGCAAGGGAAAAAAAGTCCCTAACCTACAAGGGAAGACAGATCAGGTTTGCAGCAGACCTATCCACACAAACTTGGCAGGCCAGAAAGAAGTGGTGGGATATATTCAATGTGCTGAATCATAAAAATATGCAGCCAAGAATTCTTTATCTAGCAAGGCTGTCATTCAAAACAGAAGGTGAGATTAAAAGTTTCCCAGATAAACAAAAATTAAAGGAGCTTGTGACCACTAAACCAGCCCTGAAAGAAATTTTAAGGGGGAATCTCTGAGGTGAGAAAAAATGAATATATATATATACATGTGTATATATATATATATATATATATATATATATATATATACCAAAAGCAACAAAGATTAGAAACGACCAGAGAACACCACCAGAAACTCCAACTCACAAGCATCATAATGGCAATGAATTCATATCTTTCAGTACTCACTCTAGACGTCAGTGGACTCAATGCTCCAATCAAAAGACATAGGTAACAGAATGGATAAGAAAACAAGATCAATCTATATGCTGTTTACAAGAGACCCACTTTAGACATAAAGACACCTTTAGATTGAAAATAAGGGGATAGAAAACCATCTATCATGCTAATGGTCAACAAAAGATAGCCGGAGTAGCCATACTTATATCAGACAATCTAGACTTTGAAATAAAGACTGTATCAAGTGATGAAGAAGGGCATTGTATCATAATCAAGGGATCTATCCACCAAGAAGACCTAACAATTGTAAACATTTACATGCCAAATGTGCAAGCACCCAATTATATAAATAAATTAATCACAAACATAAATAAACGCATCGATAGTAATACCATAATAGTAGACTTCAACACCCCACTCACAGCAATGGACACAGCATCTAATCAAAACAACCAACCAGGAAACAATGGCTTTGAATGACACACTGGACCAGATGGGCTTAACAGATATATTCAGAACATTTCATTCTAAAGCAGCAGAATATACATTCTTCTCTGGTACACATGGAACATTCTCCAGAATAAACCATATACTGGGACACAAATCAGCCCTAAGTAAGTACAAAAAGATAGAGATCATACCGTGCATATTTGCAGACCACAGCACTATGAACCTCAAAATTAACCACAAGAAAAAATTTGGAAAAGTAACAAATACTTGCAGACTGAAAAAGATCCTACTAAAGAATGAATGGGCTAACCAAGCAGTTAAAGACGAAATTAAAAAGTATATGGAAGTCAATGAAAATGACAACACCACAACCCAAAACCTCTGGGATGCAGTAAACGCAGTCATACGAGGAAAGTATATAGCAATCCAGGCCTTCCTAAAGAAGGAAGAAAGATCTCAGATACACAACCTATGCCTTATGCCTTAAGGAGCTGAAAAAAGAACAGCAAATAAAACCCCAAACCAGCAGAAGACAGGGAATAATAAAGATTAGAGCAGAAATTAATGCTATCGAAACCAAAATAAAAAACAAAAAAACAAAACAAAACAAAACAAAAAACCAGTAGAACAGATCAATGAAACCAGAAGCTGGGTCTTTGAAAGAATTAGCAAAATTGATAAACCACTAGCCAGTTTGATCAAAAATAAAAAGGAAAAGACCCAAACAAATAAAATCAAGAATGAAAGAGGAGAGATCACAACCAACACAGCAGAAATAAAAACAATAATAAGAGAATATTATGAGCAATTATATGCCAATAAAATGGACAATCTGGAAGAAATGGACAAATTTCTAGAAATATACAAACTACCAAAACTGAAACAGGAAGAAATAGAAAATTTGAACAGACACATAACCAGTAAGGAAATCAAATTAGTAATAAAAAATGTGCCAAAAAACCAGAGTGTAGGGCCAGATGGCTTTCCAGGGGAATTCTACCAAACAGTTAAGGAAGAGTTAACACCTATTCCCTTGAAACTGTTCCAAAAAATAGAAATGGAAGGAAAACGTCCAAACTCTTTCTATGAAGCCAGCATTACCTTGATTCCAAAACCAGACAGAGACCCCACTAAAAAGGAGAACCATAGACCAATTTCCCTGATGAACGTGGATGCAAAAATCCTCAACAAGGTACTAGCCAACCAGATCCAATAATACATTAAAAAAAGTATTTACCACGACCAAGTGGGATTTATACCTGGGATGTAGGGCTGGTTCAATATCCGCAAAACAATTAAAGTGATTCATCACATCAATAAAAAAAGGACAAGAGGGGCGCCTGGGTGGCGCAGTCGGTTGAGCGTCCGACTTCAGCCAGGTCACGATCTCGCGGTCCGTGAGTTCGAGCCCCGTGTCAGGCTCTGGGCTGATGGCTCGGAGCCTGGAGCCTGTTTCCGATTCTGTGTCTCCCTCTCTCTCTGCCCCTCCCCCGTTCATGCTCTGTCTCTCTCTCTGTCCCAAAAATAAAAATAAAAAACGTTGAAAAAAAATTAAAAAAAAAAAATAAATAAAAAAAAAAGGACAAGAACCATATGATCCTCTCAATAGATGCAGAGAAAGCATTTGACAAAATACAGCATTCTTTCTTGATAAAAACCCTCAAGAAAATAGGGATAGAAGGATCATACCTCAAGATCATAAAAGCCACAATGAACTACCCAATGCTAATATCATCCTCACTGGGGAAAAACTGATAGCTTTCCCCTAAGGTCAGGAATAAGACAGGGATGTCCACCCTCACCACTGTTATTCAACATAGTATTGGAAGTCTTAGCCTCTGCAATCAGACAACACAAAGAAATAAAAGGCATCCAAATCAGCCAGGAGGAGGTCAAACTTTCACTCTTCACAGATGACATGATAGTCTATATGGAAAACTCAAAAGATTACACGAAAAAAGTTGCAAACTTTGCAGGATATAAAATCAATGCATAGAAATACATTGAATTCCTATATACCAACAATGAAGCAACAGAAAGAGAAATCAAGGAATCGATCCCATTTACAGTTGCACCAAAACCCATAAAATACTTAGGAATAAATCTAACCAAAGAGGTGAAAAATCTATACACCTAAAACTACAGAAACCTTATGAAAGAAATTGAAGAAGACACAAAAAAAATGGAAAAAGATTCCATACTCCTGGGTAGAAACAACAAATATTGTTAAAATGCGGATACTACCCAAAGCAGTCTACATTTTCAATGGAATCCCTATCAAAGTAACACCAGCATTCTTCACAGAGCTTGAACAAATAATCCTAAAATTTGTATGGAACCAAAAAAGACCCCAAATAGCCAAAGTGATCTTGAGAAAAGAGAGGGAAAAAAAAAAAAAGCAGGAGGCATCACAATCCCAGACTTCACACCAAACTACAAAGCTGTAATCATCAAGACAGTATGGTACTGGCACAAGAGCAGACACTCAGATCGATGGAACAGACTAGAGAACCCAGAAGTGGACCCACAAACATACGGCCAACTAATCTTTGACAAAGCAGGAATGAATATCCAATGGAATCAAGACAGTCTTTTCAGCAAGTGGTGCTGGGAAAATTGGACAGTGGACATGCGGAAGAATGAATCTGGACCACTTTCTTACACCATACACAAAAATAAATTCAAAATGGATGAAAGACCTCAATGTAAGACAGGAATCCATCAAAATCCTCGAGGAGAAAGCAGGCAAAAACCTCTTTGACCTTGGCTGGAGCAACTTTTTACTCAACATGTCTCCAGAGGCAAGGGAAACAAAAGCAAAAATGAACTACTGGTACCTCATGAAAATAAAAAGCTTCTGCACAGTGAAGGAAACAATCAGCAAAACTAAAAGGTAACTGACAGAATGGGAGAAGATATTTGCAAATGACATATCAGATAAAGGGTGAGTAACCGAAATCTATAAAGAACTTATCAAACTCAACACCCAAAAAACAAAGAATCCAGTGAAGAAATGGACAGAAGACACGAATAGACACTTTTCCAAAGAAGACATCCAGATGGCTAACAGACACATGAAAAGATGCTCAGCATCATTCATCATCAGGGAAATACAAATCAAAACCACAATGAGATACCACCTCACACCTGTCAGAATGGCTAACATTAACAACTCAGGCAACAACAGATGTTGGCGAGGATGTGGAGAAAGAGGATCTCTTTTGCATTGTTGGTGGGAATGCAAGCTGGTGCAGCCACTCTGGAAAACAGTATGGAGGTTCCTCAAAAAACTAAAAATAGAACTACCTTACGACCCAGCAATTGCACTACTAGGCATTTATCCACGGGATACAGATGTGCTGTTTCGAAGGGACACATGCACCCCCATGTTTATAGCAGCACTATCAACAATAGCCAAAGTATGGAAAGAGCCCAAAGGTCCATCGATGGATGAATGGTTAAAGAAGATGTGGTATATATATACAATGGAGTATTACTCGGCAATCAAAAAGAGTGAAATCTTGCCATTTGCAACTACGTGCATGGAACTGGAGGGTATTATATGAAGTGAAATTAGTCAGTCAGAGAAAGACAAATATCATATGACTTCAGTCATATGAGGACTTTAAGATACAAAACAGATGAACATAAGGGAAGGGAAACAAAAATAATATAAAAAACAGGGAAGGGGACAAAACAGAAGAGACTCATAAATATGGAGAACAAATTGAGGGATACTAGAGGGGTTGTGGGAGGGGGGATCAATAAGGGGCACTAAGGAATCTACTCGTGACATCATTGTTGCAGTATATGCTAACTAATTTGGATGTAAATTAAGTATATTTTCATGTTCATTGCAACGTTATTTATAACCAAGATTTGGAAACAACCCAAGTGGCTATCCCTGGTTAAATAGGTAGAGAAAATATGTTCTGTATATATAAATTGGAGTACTATTTAGTCATGAGAAGGAATGAACTCTTGCAATTTGTAACAATATGGATGGATCTTCAGGGCATTAGGCTAAGTGAAACAAGTCAGACAAATACTGTATAATCTCCTGTATATGTGGAGTCTAAATATATAAACTAAGCTTATAGATACAAAGAATAGATTGACAGTTTCCAGAGGTGGGGATGGTGGGTGAGAGAAATGGGTAAACAGTTTTTTGTTTGTTTTTAGTATATATATATTATATATTATATATTATATATTATATATTATATATTATATATATTATATATATAATAAAAATAATCTCAGTAGACACTGAAGATGCATTTGATAAAATATCAATCCTTATATTTTATTATATATATATAATATATATACTATATATAATAATAAAAATAAGCTCAATAGACATTGAAGATGCATTTGATAAAATATCAATCCTTATTTTTTTAAAAATTAAATATAGCAAGCTATTTCCTAAACATGATATATTGAAGAAATTTTAAACTTAAAAGATTTGAAAGAAATCATAGAGGACAATGTATAAACAATGTCCAGTTTTCTTTTTTTTTTTAATTTTTTTAACATTTATTCATTTTTGAGAGAGAGATAGAGAGAGACACAGACAGAGCATGAATGGGGGAGGGCAGAGAGAGAGGGAGACACAGAATTCAAAGAAGGCTCCAGTCTCTGACCTGTCAGAACAGAGCCCAACACAGGGCTCAAACCCACCAACTCTGAGAATATGACTTGAGCCAAAGTCGGATGCTTAACCAACTGAGCCACCCAGGCGCCCCAACAACGTCCAGTTTTCAAAAAAGAACTCTCAAGTTAAAGGGAGGGATATAAGAAAATATATTCAAAAACAATAAAGAAAGGTTGATATCAAAGCTTAAAAAAAATGACCACTGGAGGGGCGCCTGGGTGGCGCAGTCGGTTAAGCGTCCGACTTCAGCCAGGTCACGATCTCGCGGTCCGTGAGTTCGAGCCCCGCGTCAGGCTCTGGGCTGACGGCTCGGAGCCTGGAGCCTGTTTCCGATTCTGTGTCTCCCTCTCTCTCTGCCCCTCCCCCGTTCATGCTCTGTCTCTCTCTGTCCCAAAAATAAATAAAAAACGTTGAAAAAAAATTAAAAAAAAAAATGACCACTGGAAAAGAACCACAGTAAAGGGAGCAACAAGAAAAAATAAAACACTTTACATCATCATCTAGTATAGTTTCATATGGATTAAAGAAGTGAATATGATTTAATGAAATCATATGAAACTGGAAGAAACTGCAATTTTTCTTTTTTTTTTTTTTAATTTTTTTTGTCAACGTTTTTTATTTATTTTTGGGACGGAGAGAGACAGAGCATGAACGGGGGAGGGGCAGAGAGAGAGGGAGACACAGAATCGGAAACAGGCTCCAGGCTCCGCCGAGCCATCAGCCCAGAGCCTGACGCGGGGCTCGAACTCACGGACCGCGAGATCGTGACCTGCCTGAAGTCGGACGCTTAACCGACTGCGCCACCCAGGCGCCCCAACAATTTTTCAAATCTCTATATTGTAGAATCTAGATAAAATTATTAATAAGCACACAAAATATATATTTTTAAATTTTATTTATTGATTTTAACTAATCTCTACACCAAATGTGGGGCTTGAACTCGGAACCCTGAGATCAAGGTTCACATGCTCCTCTGGCTGAGCCAGCCAGGTGCCCCATCACATAAAATATAATTAAAAAAATTTCTAGATTTGATTTCAAAGGATCAGATTTGACTCCACAGTGATCAAGATTATCTACATGCCAAAAATAAATATAAAAAGAGTACAATCAGAAGAATGTATTTGCAGCACAGGTAGTTGAGGGTTAATACTTTTAATAAAGAAAAAGTAAGAAATAGCAATAAGAAAAGCACTGAGAATAATGAGAAAATGAAATTATACAATTTATGAAGGAAGAAAAATAATAGAAATACAATGCATGAAAATTGATCAAATATTATAACAATCCAATAATTGTGAACTGAGTTACCCAAATTCAACACTCATACCTGCCAGAGTTGCAAAGTTTAGGAAATGATGGTACAAAAGCAAAAGAATAGCTTTTAAAACTTCATGTACCAAAGACTTATACTGTCTTATCTTTTGACAAGGAATTTCATTTCTGGGACCCTGCTTCTGAAAGTAAATGCAATGGAGAAAAACTTTGCTTCCTGAAGATGTTCATTTCAACCGTATTTTTTCAAAGCAAAACCTCAGAGACCGCATGTTTCAAGGTGCCAAATAGAATACTATAATATTGTTCTTGAAATTTCATTATGAATGTGTATATTCTATGATGTTAAAAGTGAGCAGGAAAATTATGTGTGAATTATTACAGAAAATACAAGAAAGATCGCCTCACATAAAAATAAAAAAACGTGAGGGAAAATACTCTAACGTGTAAATAGCATTAGTTTTTGGATTGACTGAATTGGGGGTGTTTTTTTTTTTTTTTATAAAATTTTTTTTTTCAACGTTTTTTATTTATTTTTGGGACAGACAGAGACAGAGCATGAACGGGGGAGGGGCAGAGAGAGAGGGAGACACAGAATCGGAAACAGGCTCCAGGCTCCGAGCCATCAGCCCAGAGCCTGACGCAGGGCTCGAACTCACGGACCGCGAGATCGTGACCTGGCTGAAGTCGGACGCTTAACCGACTGCGCCACCCAGGCGCCCCTGGGGGGGGGGGGGTGTTGTTTTTAAATTTTCTTATTTCCAGATTTTCAAATTTTCAAATGTGTGTGTGTTTGTGTGTGTGTGTTCAAGGAAATAATCATAAAACATTAGTTTTGTGCCATATTCTTTTGTTTTTAAAGTTTATTTATTTATTTTTTGGGGGGGCGGGGGTAAAGAGAGAGAGGGAAAGAAAGAGAATCCCAAGCTGCTCTGCCTTGGCAGCACAGAGGCCGAAATGGGGCTTGAACACAAAAACTGTAAGATCACGACCTGAGCCGAAAACCAAGAGCCGGTCGCTTAACACTGAGCCACCCAGGTGACCCTGTGCCAGATTCTATACTTAAACCTAGAGATTCTATTTATGCAGATGGCAGTGGGTACCTCCAAGGGTCCTCATGCTAATTATGTCTGTGCATGCTGGGTTCACTTTAAAATTTTGTTAAGTCTTTGCCGGTTTTCACATTTGTGGATTTCTGTATTACTCGTCAGGTACAGTGACGGCAGTGGCTGTATGGCAGAACTGCCCCACAACTAAAAATTTGAATAAAGAAACAACTTTTAGTCAATTTATTTAACCTACGAGGAGGTCTATACACATACACATTCTGGGCATAAAGATGATGATATCTGACCCTCCCCCGTTCATGCTCTGTCTCTCTCTGTCTCAAAAATAAATAAACGTTAAAAAAATTTAACATAAATTATAAAATATATAATAGTAGTAATAAGAGTAATGATTTAGAAAGTGCTGTTCGAATTTTTCTTTTTTTTTTTAGAATTTCTTGTTTTGATGTTTATTTATTTTTGAAGGAAAGAGAGAGAGACAGAGTCCGAGTGGGGAAGGGGTAGAGAGAGAGAGAGGGAGACATAGAATCTGAAGCAGGCTCCAGGCTCTGAGCTGTCAGCACAGAACCCATCACGGGGCTCGAAACCACGAACCGTGAGATCATGACCTGAGCTGAAGTCGGACACTTAACCGATGGAGTTACCCAGGCATCCAAAGTGTTAGTTTTTCTAATCCTCCAATAGCATCCATGAGTAGTAGAGTAATAGAAGATAGGTAACTTGCCTAATGCCATAGAGCAATTACTGCCTAGGCCACGTACTCAAATCCAGGGCATCCTTTTGGAAGTCCTGTGCTTTTGATGTCCATTCTATACCGTCTAAATAAGTCCTCGTTTGGTCATTTAGGTCATGTTAATAAACAAAATATTGAATTATTGATTCCAGAGAATCAACCGGCATTTGACTGAACATTTATTATGTCTTAGAAATAGTTTATGGCTTCTCACTCAAAACAGGTTCAGCTGTCTTTGCAAAAAGAATCAGAGAATCATTAAGGGATATGTGTTTCTTCTAGGCCTTCTCTCTACCAACCCAAGCATAGCTGTGAACAAATGCAGGTATAAAAGATGATGAGGAGAGAATTCTCATGGCGTACCATTCCCCTTCATTAGTCTGCCAACAAATATAAATGCTGGTTCTCCCAGCCTGAGTAGCAGTTAACCCACAGAAGTACAAAGTACTAATGCAAGATTTTGACCTTGCTCACACTGCTGAAATTCTAATAGGTGATGACAATGCGCTGAGTCCTTTGATGACATAGATTGTTTACTTACGGTCCTTCCACCGATGGCTTAACAACATTGTACAGAGTTGCATAAAGTGGTTTGCAGCCCTGTTGTCAAGGAATTAAAATACACTGTCTACCGTGTCCTAGAAAACTGTTAACACGTTGTTAGTAGTTTCCAAGCAAGGACATTGTTAAACATATTTCATATTAATGTAGTCTAGCTCAGTGGCAATTTTCTTCTAGTAAAGAAATATGGGGCTCCTGAAAGGTTTAAGCAAATAATACAGAGTGCATCTGAAACATTCACAAGTCATGCGTTGAACTTTCTCTCCTTGTATCTTAATAACCCAATAATACATTCTGTACCTAATTACACAGTATTTTTTTATGTTGACTTCCAGGGGTGTGTGTGTGTGTGTGTGTGTGTGTGTGTGTGTGTGTGTGTATATATATATATATATATATATATATATATATATATATATTTACAAGTATTATTAAGAAACTGATAATGTAGAGAGATACAGCTATTTTATGTACATCTGGTTGGAAATTTTTAAGTGAAGTTAAAATGCAGAATGTGATTATGTGTTCATTCTATAGTGAGTTGTTAATCAGAAGAGGTTAATAAGATTCAATTAAGGATTAGATGCGTATGAGAAATTTAATAGTGTGTTCTTAGGAAAAATAAGAGTTTCTCTGTAACAGTAGTATAGAGATAAACAGTTATCAGGCCTCAGGCACTATGGAATAAACTAACCAGCTACCAGAATTAAGAAGAAATTTCCTTGGCAATGCTGTATTTCTCAATTAGGTGCATCATGGTGAGTTTATGGCTTTCTCCTAAAATATCCACCATTAGACTCAGTAGGAAGCGGGATGCCCGACTGGATAGACCATTGGCTAGTTCTGGTGTGTAAATTCCAGTTTGGAATTTACAGGTCTCTTGAAATTCTAAAATCCAACAAGATTTTCCCCAGGCTCTGGAAACTAAATCATCTCTGGGACCAAAGGAGATACATTTATGCTGCTGACAAGGAATGCATGTACTGGAGAAAAGGAGAGAAAATCTAAAAGGCCTAAATACTGAGGGGGTGTTCTCACTTCATTTATCAGTGATTTTAACCCACTATATTATTTTTTCCCTCTGGACAGTTGGTTTGTACTATTGTTAGTTTGGTTCATATCACATTTATTTTAAGGCTGATTTTTTTAGGGATCAACTATGTAAAATTAAATATTTACCCCAACTTCCAAAACTTCAGAAAGAATATATTCCTTCCAGTATGACTACCCAGTGAGTCACGACACTAATTTGTTATCACCAAACACTGGAAAATGGGTAATATTTGTTAGCGAAACGAGGCAATGAGGGATAACTGAAATGCTGACATTAAAATGTTCATATAAAAATCCAGTATTCTCCCATCAAACAGCCATGACTTGGATGACTAAGACTGAAAATTAGAAGTAAGAACTTGAATCCTGATTCAGTACAGATCTGACAATAACTGATATAGCCTCAAGAACATTGATAGAAAGAAAAAATAACACAATAGTAATGACGGGGTACAGGTGAAAATCAGGTATTTGAAAAGACAGACAGCAAATATTCATGCAATAGACTATTTTTTCTATGTAGAAACAAAAGGGGGGTTTTAAACCTAAGTCATCAAAGGATGGGAACAGTTACCACCAACAACTCCTCTAGAGTTCGAATACCTCTGCAACATTCATTCATTCATTTTGGCATGCGCCCTGACTTACTCTGATACCTATTGTTGAGCAACGCTTCTTTATAAGGAATTACCCACATGCACCGATATCCTGTTTCTCGTTGAAATATCCTTATTGTAATAACATCATTACTTATATTAAAGCAAACTCTATTCCCCATGATTCCCAGACATCTATTTCTTCTCTTCAGGCCCATGAACCACCTCTAATCCCTCTATGAGGTACATCCGCTCATTTTGAAGGTTTGCATTTTTCTAGTTGCTGGGATTTATTAAAAAAAATGAAAGAAGGAAGGAAAGAAAGAGAGGAGAGGGTAGGGAGGGAGAAAGAGAGAAAACAAAAGCACCTGAGTGAACGAGCTCTTGCTTCTGCTATGGCTTTTCAGTAGATCCCTCTGGTACCTTCTATTGAAAAAGCCTACTGTTGTGCCAGTTGACAAGGGAGGAGCCTTTGTAGAGTCCAATATCTTATCACAAAGCTGGGAAAATAGAGTGAATATAAAGTGGAAAGACAATAATAACTTGACAACTGGCACAAATGGAAAATAAGAGTAACTGTTACAGTAGCAGGAAAGGATCAGTTCAGGTCAAGGCAAAGATTAAAGAGAGCATGTAAAGGGATGGATGAAGGCAAGAGCTATCTCATTGATAAAATATGTAAGACTGGGGTTGGCTTCACTGTATGGGACCAATATATATTGAAAAGAATATGAGTTTGGGAACAAATGAGGTGAGATTGAACTCACATGTGATCTCAGCTCCATCATTTGCTCTCTGTGTAAATGGGCAAAGGCAACAATTTTTCTCCCAACCCCAGATTCTTCTCTATAAAAGGTGGTAAATAATATTGTATTTCTAATGCTGAGGTGCCTAGCACAAAACCTAGTACATAATATCTACTAAGTAAATGATGTACATTAAGTATGTTAGTAGAAAAATTTGCTTCCCCCTTTAGACTTTACTTATGGTAAAGAACATCTATATCTTGTTTATTCCTTATCCTTCTTTATTACCCTGCTAAAAACCTATCTTTTACATCCTCTTCTGTTCATGTTTACTATCACCATTAGTCATAAAGGATCAAAATTATGTGGCAGAATCAATAAAAATTAAATATTAATTACTGCAGAAGCATTGATTGGTGCAGTCTTCTGCTATCACAATCTACAAAACAGGAAGAATGTCTGTGCAATAATTTTCCACTTAATATGAAAGCTAATTACAAAAATTATGCTTTCTGAAGAAATGTTTTACTACTTATCACAGATATACGTTGTAACCAAGAGACTCATTTTACCATTGCTCCAGCATTGCTACCATGCTTCAGAAAATAACATTAATTCTGTACAATAGAGAAAACACTTTCGAGAGAGAAATGGCTGATACTTACATTTCAATACTCCTCTTAGACTTTCATTCTTTCCTTGGCCAATGGCATGCAGTGAGCACCCAACTCTCTGAATGACCACATCTTGTGGTTGGACATAAGTACAGGGATGAGAGATACCCTAACTATTGATGACCAGGGAATTCCTAGAGGGTTCCATCAAAATGGCTCCCCAAAATGTCTTCCTGAAACCCCATGAGAGGATTAGTGATCCTTTTTTTTTTTTTTCCTTTGGCCACAATTCACTTTTACTCATCCAGGGGATTTTCTGGGCTTCAGCACGAATTTATTTCAAAGTGGATTAGTTATTATAATATAAAATCAGCCACATTTAAGCTCCGGTTTTTATCCTCCAAATTCAGGCAATTCAGATCTTCCCCTAATACGTTCCTTGATTCAGTAGACACAATTTCTGCTTTCTTTTGTCTTCCTTTGGAAGGATTTTGCACCCGTTTTATGCCACATTATATTCTGCCTCTCACTGCAATTAGGTGATACTGTATTTCAGTGCCAGATTATAAACTCTGAAGACTTGTGCCCCCTCCTGTTCTCATATAGTTTAGTACTGTATTCTGTAAGTGCAGGGGCAGAGCAAGTGTGTGGTGAATTGAATTAATCTGAGACAAATTGCTTTCCATAGCAATGTACATGGACCTTCAATACAGAAGCTACCTTGAAGAAGTTAAGTTAAACAAACTATTTTAAAAGATCTTAACCCTGACCATAGTTACTCCTCCTGTGATGGCCAATTTTATGTGTCAACGTGACAGTGACATAGATTGTCAGGCTATTTGGGTAAACTTCACACTTGTTGTGTCTGTGCATTTATGAAAGAAGTTGATATTTGAATCAGTAAACTGAGCAAAGCAGATTTCACTCTCCAGTGAGGGTGGGCATTGTCCATACATTTGCTATAGACTGAATGTTTGTGCTCCCCGACCCCAATTAATATGCGGAAACCTATTTACTGATATTTTGAGGTAGGCCTTTGAGATTTGTGCCCTATAGAGATCTCTGAGGGCTCCCTTGCCTTCTGCCACTTAAGAAAACAATTAAAAGCAGCCATTTATGAACTAGGGAAAAGGTTGTCATCATACACCAAATCTACTAGAATACTGACCTTGTATTTGACAACGTCCAGAACTCGGAGAAATAAATTTCTGTTGCTTATAAGCTACCAAGTCTATGGTATTTTATTAGAGAAGCCTAAATAGACTAAGACACCCTTGAAACACTGAATAGAACAAAAGGAAGAGTAAGGGAGAATGAGCTCTCTGTCAGACTGTCTTCCAGCTGGGACACTGGTTTCCTGCCTTCAGGCACAGGCTAGAACTATACCATCCCCCATCCTGGGCCTCCAGCTTGCTGACTGCACATCTTGAGATTTCTCAGCCTTCATAACCACAGGAACCAATTGTATATATCCAATTGGTTCTATTTCTTTGGAGAACCCAAATGAATACGCCCCCATAACTGTTTCATCAATCCAAGAATGAGATGCACAGGCCACATAGCCCCAGAGTCTCTTGTCTCCATTGTCAGACTAAAGAGTCCAAGACGAGATGAAATGACTCAGTCGTGATGTTCATCTCATAGACTGACCCTAGAGAGAGCCATTCAACTGACACAAGTAACACAAATTTCTTTACATGGCTCTTGATGACACTCTGTCCTTCCTGTCATATTCAAACCAGGTAAGCACTAGCACTCCACAGGTGCCTGTTTCCCTCTCCCATGTCCACCAGCTGTAGGTAACATTCTTCCTGAGGGACATTGATCACCCTAAGCAGAAATTCAATGCAACTTAAAAGTTGAGAGTCTGAAATAGTTTACTTGGATAAATCTATGGCATAACATCTTCGGAATATGTGTCCCTCCCTCTTTAAAGAGCATAAATAACTTCCTAGGTACTCATTGAATAATGAGAAAAGAAAAGTTACAACAGAAAACAAGGAAATGGCACTCTACCTTTGTGGAATCAGCAATGCCAAACACTAAGTCTTTTGGCTGACCAGGGTTAGAGAATAACACTTGCATGTTGGTCTTATTGTATTAACGTTAGCAAACAAAATCTAGGTAAATAAAGAAATAATCATACACGTCAATGGTAAATAAGAAAACATACACAATTATACTGCAAATCACTTGGTAAAGTATTTTTAATGATCAGAACTAGTTACTTCAATTTGTCTTGTGTTTTACTTCATTATTTTCTGGAAAAAAAATTGCCTCTTATATGAGGAACTAAGATGTATTGTAAGAAATACAATTGGATTTCCCACATGCCTCAGGGAGTATGTCCTTCATCTATCCTCCCACGATAAAATTAGAAAAAGAAGTTGATGAGTTTGAGCTGAGAGTAGCCTCATGAGTGACTAGAAGCCCAGTGAGGAGGGACAAAGAAGCATTAGCTTTATTGGAAAAGTGACAAGTGTTTTCAAGGCAGAGAAGTTTTGCCTTAGGGTTCCATCATACTAATCCGTAAACCCAGACTATACATTGACTTAGCATTTCCAAAAAGTACAAGCCATGCCAGTATGGCATGTTGAAATAGAATCAAAGGGGACACAGATTCAGATTTACCACTATTTGCTGCATATGATTCTAACATGCTCTAGAGTGACACTAGTTCAACACAAACATCACATATATGCATGTAACTAAGGAAAAACAGACTTTTTATGAAGAGCTAAAAGGTCATCAATATGTCTTTATTTTCTCTTGCCAAAACCACACGGTTTGTGTAAGTACCAATGGAAAGAATAGAGGGCAAGGTGTCATGAAAATTTTGGAATTATAATCATGAATTATCCCTCTGATTGTTGGAGCTCTGGCTGTTGTTTTCTCTACACAGCACCATAATGAAGTAGAATGCCATTATTGCCAAGTTTCTTGATCAATAAAGAATAACAAACTAAGGTAATTCCCATTTTGTAAAAAAAAAAAAAAAGGAGGTCTTTCAAGCCCCCAACATTGTTTATTTCACTGTGAATTTGGACTTTTTGTAATGTCAGGATAACTAGTTCATTTCCCAAACTCTTTTTCATTTTCAACCTTTTAGCACCACGAGGCAATTTTCACTCTTTGACCTACATCCAACAATGAGAACCCACTCAAAACCATTCTCCTCTCAAGGCAAAATGGACTTGGCTATTAAAAAAAATATGGATATTAACCTACATTACAAATTGCCTTTTATAATTCAATGCTCTTTAATTGACTTGATTTTTGTGTTTCTGCGTTTTTTTTGTTGTTGTGGTGGTGGTTTTTTTGCTAAACAAATATGAATCCCACATAGAGGGATTTGATTTGATCCACAATTCAATTCAGTGGGTATTATGTACTGATGCATGTTCGCTTACAGTGTGTACTGGCAAACATAAATGATGAGAGAGAAAAAAAGAATTTTCAAGCTGAAGATAAAAAGGACTTTCTTTCCAAGTTGATTACCTTATTCCTCCTTTCTTTGGAGTCATTTCCAGTCATTGCTGGGTGGGGTGATTAAAAAAAATTGATTATTTAAATAGGGCTCTATCTTTAGAGGTTGCATTTAGGGCAAGATGAATATTGGATATCTTGGTAATGGAAGCTCTCCCCAAGGGCATTAGAGTTTTCTTTCAGAGCGGGATAAGTGCAGTGATAAATACTCTGAGTACCTATTGTCCACTATGATATCAAAAAATGTGAACAACTTGATACGGAAAGACGATAATTCGCATTTGCCACAAACTAATGCAGTTTCAGCCTTCTTCCCAGGTCCGGGTGCGTCAAATACTGCTAGAAGAGTATCACTATGGATCCAAATTGCCCCTTTCTTCTTTTACTTCCTTCATGGATTGTTATCTGGGAGAGAATCTCATGCATGTATAAAGAGAATACCTTATCAGAAATGGGAAACTGTTCAGAGAATCCAAAGGCTCAACTGTTCCCACATGTGCTCAGATTCTGAGTCATTCTGGTTCTCAGGAAATGGGCAAATCTCCTTTTCACAGCAATTTTCAGAGCCATTTGGGAGTGTCAGGGAGGCTAAAACTGCTATGAACATGCACAGGGAAGTTGCTGGCAGAGTAGACATGTGAACTTTCAATGGGAATAAAGGATGGATAAAGATAAAGACAAAGATAAAAAGAAAGAACTAATCTGTATTGTACATGCCATTTATCCTCTTTCTTGGGTTGGCAGATAATTTTCTTCCAAGTACAAGGGAAATAATATATTGAAACATTGTCAAGCATATTTATTAACATATTTATATGCAATCTGAGTCATTCACAACGATTTTCCTTTTTCCAGGCACGGGCGAATGTAGATAATCAATGTTACCAGTGACTACAAATAGTGTTCTTAAAAGACTGTCTTCCCTTTTCAACAGACAGATTGTCAAACTACCAAACAGGAATGTTCAATGTTCCAGAAATAGTGCTTACTTGACTAATTGCAGATTAACACTTTCTAGGCATCAGTGATATTAGAAAGCTTCAAGCTGTAGTAATTTCTTTCCCTTAAAGACAAAGCAGTACAATAGCCCAGGGCCTATCAAAGACATCACCTGTGTGCATAAAACTTAACAGCTACTTTTTCTTTCTTCATGAAAACCCAGGATTCTTAGTATTAAGCAGATGTTTGGGGAATAAAGAGCATAATTATTGTTTCTTTAAAAGAAAACAGAAGGAAATTTGAGCAGTAAGAATATATACACAGAGAGAGATAATAAAATAATTCAAGGAGAATTAGAAGGGTGATGGTTTATAAAAGTATACAAATATTAAGAATCTAGTAATTCATAAATAATGAAGGCAATATGGGGATCCTGACTAGAGCACAGAGCAGAGCATTTAAAAGCTTCTGCTCTTTTTCTCAGATTGAATACTCCTCTTCTCAGAAACCACTACGCAGTTCTGGTACTTTTCCCCATACTGTGAGACACTCATCATTCCTTATTTATAGAGAGCTAAGTTGTAGGATTTGAGATGCCTCTGCATCCGAGAGCTAAAACTTCTGGGGATTACTGATCAATTCCAATAGTTCTAATACTTTTTGAAACCACCTTCCCAGCATCAGTTTGATACAAAATTCCAAGGGGTTCTTTTGTGAGAAGGATAGAGCTTGAAAGACGGGGGAGTTTAGTTTTCCACCTGTGGGAAAATTCTGTAATGCAAGGTGATGTCTGAGCTGAGAAAAACTGAGGAAAAAATATAAACTATCAGAAATTTATTTTTTTTTACCTTTTTAATTTCAATTTCGGGTAATATCCAGTGCTTTATTAGTTTCAGATGTATGATATAGTGATTCAACAATTCCATACATCATCACCTGGTGTTCATCACGACAAGTGCACTCTTTAATCTCCATCACTTATTTCATCCATCCCTCCATCCTCCTCCTTTCTGGTAACCATAATTTTGCTCATCAGAGATTTATTTTTATGGTGCAGAATTCCTTAGTGCTGAAGAGCCTGAGTGTTATGATCAGACAGCCTGGGCTTCAGGTCATGGCTCTGCCATTTATTATCCCTGTGACCTCAAGCAAGTTATATACTGTCTCAGATTTCTCTTCTATTAAAATGGAAATAATAATTCATGAGGGGTTTTGTAAAGGTTATGTAAAGTGATTAGGACCCTGTCATATGTTAAATGCCCAACAGTGGTGATTATAACAGTAATTACTTTTATAATAACATTAATAATTACCAATATTTTCAAGAACTTTAAGGAATTCTGTGGATGTTCGACACATATACTGGCCCAGAATGACGCCTGGGACAGTACTTAAAAGAACGTTTGACTTGGAAATTACTATCTCCCGATTCTGATAAAGTTTTTCTCCTTACCATCTATTTCCTGACTGTGCTGAGCAGATACTTGATGACTGCCGAAGATGCTGTTTCTTGAATAATAGAAAAACCTGAAGACTGATAATGAACTTACTTAGTTTACCCAGTTTCCTTCTGAATTTTCCTTTCTCCTGGACTCAGGGCCCTGATTTCCTTAGGGCACATGCTTAATTGTAAAAGAATCCCCAACCTCTATTGAGCAGCAGAATCACAACCCAATAATTGGAAATGAACTCAATCACAAGTAGGACTTATTGAGTTCCTATTGGGTCCCAGACACTTATCCTAGGTGGTGATGATGCACCAAAAGCAAAAAATAAGCCTTCCCTCCCTTAGGTACCTTACAAAGAATAATTGCGATTTTCATAGGGAGCTTCTTTATCTTTATCAACTAAGATCAAATATGTTCAGAATATGAAGATTTCTAATTCATTTCTCATTATTTCCTCTCTGTCATGACATGTGTTCACTTTCAGTATATCTCTAATGATCATCTTTCTGATGCTTCCTCAAGGATGAAGTTAACAGATAGAACTGAGTGCTGAGAGATACAAGAACCAAGAAAGGAAAAAAAAACCTATACAGAATAACAAATCACAATCACAATTTTCACCTAATCCAACACCTAACTGAAAAGGTGTACTCTCTATCACATGGATGATTGAATTTTGCACAGAATTAAATTATGAGGAGTAAGAGAGAAGATAAAGAATCAGAAAATATAAATCCTTCTCTCAAGAAACTTGGAGGAAGTGTTTTGGAATCAATAATGGAAAAAAAAAACACGAGCACATTCAAAAGAATAAAGTTTTTGTGAAATAATAAAAGGAAATGGATCTATGTCAAGTATGTGTCTGTTTATGTTACCTGTTTGATAACTTTCTCTCCATCAAAAAAGTTAATGTCCTTAAAGTCAGGCCCTCCAACTATCACAACGTTCTTAACATCAATTTAGTTAGATCAAAGAGTTACGTCAAAACATTGTTGGGAAAGTTAGCAACCAGAGAATAACAATAGAATAAATATAATTTTGGGGAAAACACTACATATGCTAATATAATGTATTTGGTGGATTGAAGGAAAGTTGATATGTAGAAAAAGTTAGATGTGATGAATAGGCAACAATCACTGAGAAAGATTAAAGTGCTCCTATAATAGAATCAGAAATAATAAAGTAACTGGTAATAAGCTTAAGAAGAAATATATAGTCCGTATATTAAGAAATATGTATAATGCTATTAAAAGACACAAAAACCTGCACAAACGCTAAGATAAACCACGGTGTGTAGAAGATGGTTCACACAATACAGTTTCCCTATTAAATCTTACATAAATGAATCCAAAGAAATATACCAACAAAATTTCTTTTTATAAAATAACAAGCTTCCTCTACCCATTATACAAATACATGAGTAAATAAGAAAGAAGAGATGGGCAAATTCTGAACTTGAAGAATATTGAGAGAAAAATTTAATTCACAGTCATGAAAATTTCCTTGAAAGCAGAAATGATTCAAATGAAATGTCATCATTTGAAAAATTAGCCAACAGAACAATGGCACAAAACAAGACGTCCAAGAAATATATCAAAGCACACATGGGAATTCAGTATGTGATAGTGATGAGATTTCAAATCAGTGACAGAGCAGATGGACGATTCAAAATGGTTTTGGGAAAAGTAGTAACCATCAGCAGTAACGATTCAATTTCTATATCATATCTCACACCAAAATTATTTCCAGAAAGAAAAAAAAAGCCAGCATAATGGATGAGAATAATATGTAGAAAAATTTAACACTTTTGAGTGAGGAAGCTGTTGACATATACAAAAGATAATAATCCAGATTCCATAAATGAAAAGACTTATACATTCAACTCTATCAAAATGGAAAAAAATTCTGCAAAGCATAAATATTACATAAACAATATTAAAAACTGAAATGTGCAGCTCATATCACAATGCTTTGATACATGGAGAGTCCACTGATATCAAGAATAAAATGGTCTAAAATTAAAGAGAAAAATGGGCAACAAATGTGAACTGACAGTTCAGAGGAAAGGTTAAGCAATGGATTTTAAAAATATGAAAAGCTACTCATCCTTCTTCATAAAAAGACAGATGCAAACATAAGCTATAATGAAATGTAATTTTCATCTATCAAATTATCAAAACTTGAAAAGACTGTAAGCCCAGTATTGACAATGGTTTTGGAATGACTAGTCTCACTCAATGCTGGTGGAATGCCATATAATTCAAGCATTAGTTGCTATATCAAAAAAAAAAAAAAAAAAAGGAAATATCTGAAATACCCATCAATGTATGGATAGATATATGTGTATATCCGTGATGGTACATCCATTCAACGCAACATTCAATGTTGGAATAACATAACGGTACACTTCCACGTGTATTGATTGGATAGGCTCCTCAATTCTTACTGATCAGTGCTAAAAATCAAGGGCAGTAGAATGTGTATTATATATTTAGATTATATAAGAAACTGAAAACAACAGGTGCCTCAGGGAAGTGAAACCCGATAGCTAATTCAGGAGTGAAAATGAGACATTTTCTAACTTGCAACTTTTTAATTCTATACCATTTGAATGTATTGCCTGCCAACAGTATTTTTAAAAATATTAATCTGAGCAAAAATAAAAGTATCAAAACATGTTTAGTAACATATATAGATTGATGAAATATGTAAATCTTCAGTCTCTCCCAGAACCTCCATTAAAAATGAATGATTTGTTTTCAGAAGCATAAACCCACATACATACATACATAGAATGAATGAGAGAGGATAATTTGGTCATTGGGAGATATCAATAAAATGTTGCAAACTGGAGAACAGATAAAGAAATGGTTCGAAAATAATTCAAAGCTGAAATTCAAGCCTCTACAAGATAGAGGTAAACTTAAAATCTACACCCAAAACTCTGAAATGGATCAAAATGTGTAGAAGATCTATAGACAAGGACATATGGGTATCCTTAGACATGGGTGTTCTTAGAAATGAAATCTGTCCAAGGATTATGAGGTGCTTATGGAAAGCTTCTAAAATGGAAGAAAACAAAGCAAGCTACAAAATAAGGGAACTTTAAAAAAAAAGAGAGAGAGAGAGAGACAATGCCTGGAGCAGAAAAAATATATGAAAATACTATAATTAATATTCAGAAAGAAATAAAAATATCTCATCAACTGAAGAACACAATGTTTTTTGAAAAAGCATTAGTATAATAAGAATAAGCTGTTAGAAATTAAAAATAGGACAGCAAAAATTTTTTAAAAAGACAATAGACATTGGGAAAATAAGTTTAAAAAGCTTTGTAAAAAAATGATATAGGAGATACAAAAGGAGATATGAATTTGGAGACAAAGACATGCAAATTAGAGAATAAGCCCAGAATGTGATTAAGAAGGGCACTAGAAAAGTTTGGAAAATTGAGAGGAAAAATTCCACCTCAAACAAACACATAAATAGAATTTTCCATATTTGCAAGGTCATAAAGATGCAAACACAAAGGACCTACAGTAAGCTCACTAAAATAAATAAAAAGTGACCTATGTCAGGTTCCACCGCTAGAGATCTTAGAAAAGTGAGGGTAACAGCTTCTAAACGTTTGCAGAAAAAAAAATGTATTTTCAGCTCAGAAAACATCAACACCAGAAGTTGGATCACTTTGAAGCACTGCTTTCAAAATTCTGAGGGAAAATGATCTGTGTTCCATAATAGCATACCCAGTAAAAAGCAACAACCAAATGTGAGCCGAGATTTAAAATAATCTCAGGCAGTGTCTCCAAAAAGTTTTCCTGAACGTCTATCCTGCTGATAGAGCTTTGCCAACCAGGCACTGCTCATCTCTGGGTGTCACCATCCACACAGACTTCGGGGTGTATGGAACTTCTGGATTTCTATATCAAGGTGATTCTGTTTACATTCATCCTTTGTGATGAAATTACTGGAGAACAGGCTCAACAAAATAAAGCATTCATCCAAGAAAGAGAAAAAAGAACGAGGATCTAGGAAAAATGAGTCCCACCTGGAAGAGAGCAAAAAGAATTTCTGGGATTGTGATTAAGGGGACTTCAAAGTCTGGAATACCTGTTGTCCTTGAGAAGAAGACAAGTTCAATTTCAGCAGGGAGATAGAAGTCAAAGTTGCTTTTTTTTTTTCCTACAAGGAAAAATATTCAATTTGTTGATTTCCAAATGTATTTTATCATTTTGTGACAAGTTTTACAAGTACAGAGGAGAATTTGGTATTACATTAGCAATGGGGACATTGAAGACGAAGAAAATGAATAATGGAAGCAATTATTAACTTGGGAGAAAATAAAAAAGATCACAAGTGAAAAAGTACACATTGTGTAGTTTTACTTTGAAGAATATTTATGGCATAATCATAATTTAATGCTGGATATTAATTAAACACAAAGTAATATATTAAGAAAAAGAGTAGAGGGGAAGTATGGTTAAAGTCATAATGTATGTGTAAATGCTAAGTCCTTCACACCCACAGTAGGAAATCAAGAGGAAAATATCCAAAATTGAATATCAAAATGTATTATTTATAAGCATGTTGTTTGAAAACGTGAAAGTAAATATCCAGGAAAGAGCTAAAAGACTTGAAAGCGATTGGCTTTGAGAAGTGGAAACCACGGTTCAGGTCATGATCTCAAGGTTCCTGACACGCAGTGCCTGCTTGTAATTATCTCTCTCTCTCTCAAAATAAACAAACAAAATTAAAAAAAAAAAAAATGGAAACCAGTAGTGAGGAGGAGTGAAAAAAGTTTTTGTACATATATTATTTTGATGCAAATAAAATTTCAATTAAACAAATGGCAAAATGTGTATCGTCAGTATCTCGTTTTTCTCACGTAGCAAGTGCAGTCATTTTATTGTCTTCGTTTTCTGCGCAAGCTTTAATAACCTTTTAAATGGAAGGGTCAAACATTGTAGACACAACCTACCACTTACAGACAGCACAAAGAAGAGTTTAATGGTGGCACATGACTTGATTGTGATTGTGGCATTTTAACTTAACAGCCGGCCTAGTGTTTACCTCCAGAGCAACCGTCAACACTGTATCATCACAGAAAACAGTTTAAAATCATTTCCTCCAATACACCCAGGGCCCCTTGCCTCATCTACATGTCCATTGCCTTCTGTCTCGGTTAACTTTGGTTTCACTAACAAAACAACCACAAAACTTAGTGGTTTAAAACACAAATAAATTTGTTTGCCCGTGAGTCTGGTCCCAGCGGGGCTATTCTTCTGCTCCTCTTGCCTGGGGTCACTCACGTGACCGCTGGCATCCGGCAGCTCATCTGGGACTCTGAGGACCAAGTTGGCCGTCATAGTCCCGAGGGGTGTCACTGTCTTTCTGCAGGACCCCTTTTGTAGCCTGGTCTCTTATCCTCGAGATGGCTGGCCTGGGGTTCGGCACACGGTAGCTTCAGTTTTTCAAGAGGATTAGGACCAAAGCTGTAAAGGCTTTTTGAGGGTTAGACTCAGAGCCACCGCAATATCACTTCGCCACATTCTGTTCATCAAAGCAAGGTTCAAGGCCAGCCCAGATTCAAGGGCATAAAAAATAGTCTCCATGGGTTTTTTGTTGTTGTCTCTCACGGTCTGAGCCGAAATCGAGTGGAGCCAGAGGCTCAACTGACTGAGCCACCCACGTGCCGCGGTATCCATGTTTTGAGGGGAGAAGTGGAAACTATTTTGTGGTCACATTTAATCCACGACATATCCCAGAACTGACTCCAATCTTAATCAGTTTGCAAGTAAGAGAATTTAAAGTGACACCTTGTTGATTTGTATTTGGAGGTCTGCACTAGTTCACACTCTCATCTGTTCGTATCTCGTGGCCTCTCTCCACCCCCGTATATTCACCCCTGCCTTAGGGCACGTTATCCTTTACAAGGATTTATATCTGTTTTCCTCACAATAGGGCAAGTTTTCTTTGAAGGAGAACTCATGTAACATTCGCTCTCCCATCTTGCAAGTCATTTTGCTCGGCAGAACGTACAAAAAATAATGGGGGCAGGTGGGTGGAGGTAATTTTCAAAAAAAAATCCCTTAACACCATTAAAATAAGTGAAAATGGAGTAAGAGAATAACATAGCAACAGTATTAGGAGATTGAGTTTGAAGTTTTCTAAATAAGATGCTTGAAGATTTGTGATAAAAATAGTGATTTAAAAATCAGGCAAGGAAAACAAAGAAAATAACAAAATGTCAACTGTCAGCTAATTATAGACCAGAAAATCGGTTTGGTGTTTACAACTATTAAATGGGGGAAAATCCAGCTACTTTTTGGCTTTTAATTATTATAAAGTCATCATTTTTATTGGTTTTTATTTGTCTTTGTGGCAACTGGAAAGCAGCTGGCATTTGGCAGGGAAAAAAAAAACTGTAACCCCATAGAACTTGCAGCAAAAAGAGATACAAATTGCTGCATTTGATTAAACTATTGTGTAAAAATGTATTATTATTCTCATTAAGTAGTTCTGACCATAAATGTTAGGGAAACTCACGATAGTAAAGGGCCGATGAATCATAGACTGAGGTCCAGAGTATAAAATTAAAGGATATTAAAGAATAGCAAATTTAAGCCGAAGGTTTTATTGGATAATGTGGGAGCAGGAAATGGAATTGAAAGGAGCCCTTTACTAAGAGCTAAAATATTGAATTATTTAGAGTAGTGCACAGGGACATAGCTGGGACCGATGGAATGAAACAAGGAAAATGAAAATTTTGTCTATCAGAGAAATGTCACTAACATTGGAGATATAATGAAACTGTCTCCCGGGAGACCTGCTTCGTCTAACATAGAACTTTTCAATCTTAAAGGCCAAAATCTCATCTGACCCTGTAGCATCCCAGCCTCCCGTACCTATGCATCACCATGGCAGAATGAATTATGTTTCCAAGCCGTAAAGACACTAGTGCTTAATGAGTTATTTTGTCTGTCACAAATGAATTATTCCAACAACCCACGTGATCACAATACCCATAGCCATCACCAGCAACAATGAAGAACAATCCCACTGAAATTATTACCAAGGTTATTGGTAGACCTTCTGACTTACCATATGAGTATGTGTGAGGGGGAATCTCTTCTGAGTTTATTGTCATCCTATAAATCCTCTTCTAGGAAAAAAACAGTTTCTGTCCTTCAAAGTGTACCTGTCTCTCTACCCACAAAATGGGTCAATGACGATGTCAGCTCCATACCTACAGAAGAAAAACAAAAACACACAAAGAAAATCACAAGATGTTGAGTACCTTTGTGACATTTATGAAGTTATATAAGTTTCTCTACAAAAGAGAGAAAACACAGGCCCACAATTCCCAACTAGAAATCCCTGGGGCCAGATTGGTTTAGGAATTCAGAATGTTCAAGTTTGGAAAGGTAATACAGTACATCTACCTGAAACCTCTCCAAGAGGCCAATAATCAGAATGTGAAACATTTGACTGCTCATATACTAAGTGGGAATGACCGCAGGTTTTACTACCAGATTGATTCACATGAGGTCAGGTTTTGCCATGAAAGAGTTTATAAAAAAACACCCAACAACACTTGTTTTCCCGGCTTTGGGAGTTAAGAACCACAGGTTGGAGGTTGTATACCCACACCTGCTATGTTTAGTATATAAACAAATCTGAATACCAAGAGAAAATGAATGTTCTCATGTCTCTGGACGTAGTACTTGTAATTGCATTTGCATACACAACTTAATGAAGTAGTTCCATTTTTCAGTTAGACCAAAAATAATCATATTTTGACAAAGAAAAACAAACGATGACAAAGTGAAGAAATCGATATGATAAAATATGATCAATATGTAAAGTACGATCTTACAATATTTCAATGTGCCATATAAGAAGCAAAACTAAGATACATTTTTATTTTTTTTTTAAATTTTTTTTTTTAATGTTTTTTATTTATTTTTGGGACAGAGAGAGACAGAGCATGAACGGGGGAGGGGCAGAGAGAGAGGGAGACACAGAATCGGAAACAGGCTCCAGGCTCCGAGCCATCAGCCCAGAGCCTGACGCGGGGCTCGAACTCACGGACCGCGAGATCGTGACCTGGCTGAAGTCGGACGCTTAACCGACTGCGCCACCCAGGCGCCCCTAAGATACATTTTTAAAGTTGAAGTCCCATGAATAAGTCACATATGTTATTTGAAAAGTTCATGCTTAATTTTTAATTTTCTTGACTACTTTTGTTTGCTTCGTTACATGTGATCAACAAATATATATTTTTTTAAATTTTCATTTTTAAGACATGGAGACAGCTGCCTGACCTTATGGGACAGTTCTAAAAGGAGCGTGGAGTTAAGATAAGAGCTCATCCACAAAAATAAGTTGAAGCTAATATTGTAATTGCAAGCAAGATATTTGCTAATGACCTTTCCACAGGGTTTAACCACAAAAACAAAATGGCAGGCACAAGTATTCAGAGAATGTGTCCTTTTTTATTGTGCAAAGACATTAACTCTTTAATGAAATTCTGATTATATTAAAACTCAATTAATGTAAGATGTAAAAAAGAATCTTATTGTAAACAAAAGATGCACACTCCCATATTACCAAGGAAATATCCTTTTTTTCTAGAAATGTATATTTCTCATTCTTCCCCAGATTATAGATTTGAGCTAAGTATAATCATTAGATTCTTGGAAACCAAAGCTGATCTTAACAGGGCTAGGAACCAGATACACAGCAAATTTTGTGGATTGACGCTTTTGGGGACAGGACTTAACAAGTTTTATTTTGTCTTACGTTGCCTTGAAAGCATTAAATACACTGTCTTGCTAGTCTTATTAAGCCATTATGAAGAAGGAACATTTCTATTTTTTTCACTCCCACCAAGTTTGATTATCAGAAACTTTTGAAATAATTCTGCTAGTACAAATATATAAATCCCAAAAAAGGCCTAAGTTCTAGAAGTTTTAAGGTTTCATGGAGCTGTGAGGTCTAGCCAAAGAAAGCAGATCTTCCTGTAGGTAAGTGTGCTGTGAAGAGTCTAGGTTTGACTTTCAACATTTATTTCTTTGAGATGCCAGGGTGACTGAGCTCTTAAGCATCTGACTTTGGCTCAGGTCAGGTTCTCACGGCTCATGAGTTAGAGTCCCACATTGGGTGAGCTTGAGCCTCACTTCGGGTAAAACCAAGAGCCTCGCTTCTCTCTGTCTCTTTCTCTCTCTCTCACCCTCTGCCCTTCCTTGGATTCTCTCTCTCACTCTGCCCCTCACTGACTTGCTCCCTCTCTCTCTCTCTCAAAAAAAAAATACTTTCTTTGTATGTTATCCTCATTTACAACAAATTTATATACCGGATACTATAGAAAATAAATATAAGAAAGTATTAATTTTATTTACCAAATCTTATGTATACCCATGTTGAGTTCATTTGTACATTTTCTTCAGCAAACATAACTTTACAAATAATTTTCACCCTTTCTCCCAAACCAGTGTGTGTTGGGGCCATGGTCAATCACATTCTTAGTGAAGAGAGTGGGAGTAATGTCTGGAGGGGGGAAATTAAAAATAATACTAATATTTCATGAACAAAATCTGTGGATTATCACATGATATTATGAGTTAACTTATTCTTTCCACTTTACATGAGAATGCTACATCTGTAGATTATAAATTCAAAGGTAAAATAGTAAGATCCACGGTATATAGTGAGGAAAAGGTATAACCATACATTTTCCACCTCCATATACTGCCCCTGGAAAATTCCTGTAACACAAAAGCAAGCTAAGCAACCCACATATTGGAAGATAAATATGTTGCCATTCTATCAAAAATGGCTTTTGATATTCTGATTATTTGTTGTTTTGATTATCTGTACTACTTATTCCTTTATATCATTAAAACTGAACTTGGTGATCTTTATTTAAAAAAACAAAAAGCAAAAAACAAAAAACAACTTTCTTTTGCATAGATCCTGCACAGATTAAAGTTAAAGCCACAGGGTGGGCTTTCTTGCATCAGAGAATTCAAGATCATTATATAGGAAAGTTTAATTCTGGCACTTGTTCAATTATTTGTATGGTTATGCAACTGTATTTATATGGGATTTTGCTTGTATTCATGATTTTATTTGGAATTCTTTACCATCTATTCGGGTTTTCAAGAATCCCCATGGCTCATGGATTAGTTGCTTTTTTTTTTTTTTTTAAGGATTCAAGATATTACTTACATACCTGTTATAGGTTGAATTGTGTCCTCCAAAAATTCGTATGGTGGTCTTAACTCCTTCACTACCTCAGAATGTAAAACTATTAGTTTTGATGCCGATGTAATTAGATAATATGAAGTCATGATGGAGTAGGATAGATTCTTAACCCAATATGACAAAGGGGGGAAATTTGGACACAAATAAACACACAGGGAAAACACTATGTGAATATGAACACAGAGATCTTGGTGTCTCATCTATTAGCCAAAGAATGCTAAAAATTCCAGCAAATCACCAGAAGCTAGAAGACAGGCATGGAACAGATTCTCTATCACAGCCCTCAGAAGGAACCAGCCTTGCCACTGTTCTGACCTTGGACTTCTAGCTTCCAGAACTATGAGACAATAAACTTCTATTGTTTAAGCTACCCAATTTGTCGTATTTTGTTATGTCAGGCCTAGAAAACTAATACAAAATCCAAATAATTATTTCCTAGGAATTCACTTTCTAACAAATGTACATTAATCTTTTAAAAATCATAGATGCACACTTAAATATCCTCTCGATTAAACTGACACTATGTAAAAACTTAGTGATTAGTTAGGAGTTTACACACAGGAAATACAGTCACTCTTACATGCTGGGTTTTCTCCTCTCTCCCATCCTGACCAGGAAATAAACACCAGCTGTAGACTACAGAATGGCCATCACAAAGATGTCTCCTGGGCCTTCCATAGGCCTCATGCTGAATGGCCCCCCAGCAATCTATTGCTAATCTCGTTACGGGACTTTCCCCCTCTGCACAGGGAGAACCAGATAAAAATATTTCCTGTCCTGTGTTCAAAATAATGGCCCTAATATTCAGAGGTTATCTCGACCATAACCCTGTCTTAGATAAATTATCCTAGGTTTTATCTCAAGAAAAGAAAGGACTCTATAACACTTAGAAGTATCTAATAATGGATCTTGCTTCCTGGAAAAGCTCAGAAACTGTTGCAGCAAAGGGATGTTGTACAGGAACTTAAACCCACCCAGGGACTTTGGATTAGCTGACAACTAACTTTCCTCCAAGTCTTGAGTTTTATAGTTCCAGGAGGCAAATGTAAGTAGCTATATATATATATATATATATATATATATATTTTTTTTTTTTAGGGGGAGGGGTTTATTATGTTTTTAAAGGATGGAAGCTTCCTGTCAAAGGATGCCAGTTTTCAATATCCCACTGAGTTTACTGCACAATGGGCTTTGAATCAATGTTTATTACTAATAATAGTAATAACGTTAAAAACATAATAAACAATGTAAGCCTCAGTTGCTGCCAAGCCTATCTCTCACTGGAAATAATGAAAATTTCATCCTTGACTAAAAAGCTATGGAAGAAAGGATGTTTGCATCATAAACCTGAGAAAAGTCTAGAAAACCACAGAGGTGCAATGAAACTGCACCACAAGAGATGAGCTATCAAGGTAATGGTTATTAAACTGCACATTTCTCTAAAGAAAACACAACCAATTAGATGGCCAAGCCAATTGTAAATAGAAAACCAATGCTTATTTCATTTTAAAATGCAGAATACAACCTCTAGATATTATGAATTTCAGTTTGAGGGTGGGGAGAATCTTATACACAGATGGTGAAATGGTCTTTAGCAATGAATCTATCAATCATTTTTAACATTTATTTTATTGAATTTAAAAGCACATATCACAAGGTCTACCTTCTTCACAAATTTTTAAGTCTGCAGACCAGTTTTTAACTAGAAGTGCAATGGTGCATATCAAATTTCTAGAACTTTTGCATCATGCATAACTGAAATTTCATATCCATTGAGTAGAAACTCCTCATTTCTACCTCCCCTCAGCTCCCTGGAAACCACTATTTTTCCATTTCTATGAGTTTGACTACTTTAGATACTTCATATAAGAGGAATTAGACAGTGCTTGTAACTCTATAACAGCTTATTTCACATAGCTTACATAATGTCCTCAAGATTTATCTATGTTGTTACGTATGACAGGATTTCGTTCTTTTATCAGACTAAATAATACTATGTTGTGTGTGTGTGTTTGTGTGTATACACACACATATATATACATACATATATATACATTTTATATATACATATATATGTTATTTATATATTCTTTAGCTATCATTCATCCACTGATGGACACTTAGATTGTTTCTACATCTTGGCCATTGTGAATACAAGACAATGAATAGGGGAGTAAAAATATATCATTGAGATCCTGATTTCAATTTGTTTGGATAAATACCCAGAAATAGGATTGCTGGATTACACAATAGTTCGATTTTGTTGTCGTTTTTTGAGGAACCTCCAAACTGTCTTCCACAGTGGTTGCAACATTTTCCATTCCCATCCACAGTGCACAAGGGCTCCAATTTTTCCACATCTTCACCACATCCTTGTGTTTTTTGAAAATTACCTTACTAACAAGTGTAACATGATATCTCGATACAGAGTTTTTTGTCCTTTTTTAAGAATTTAATTTTAATTCCAGTATAGCCAATATGCAGTGCTATATTAGTTTCAGGTATACAATATAGTGATTCAACAATTCCATACATCATCTAGTTCTGATCATGACAAACGTCCTCCTAAATCCCCATCACCTATCTCACCCATTCCCATCCCCCCACCCACCTACCCTCTGGTAATCATTAATTTGTTTTCTTATTTAAGAGTCTTGTTTTTTGGTTTCTCTCTCTCTCTCTCTCTCTCTCTCTTTCTCTCTCTCTCTCTCTCTTTCTTTTGCTCATTTGTTCTGCTTATTTTTTTAGTGTTTCCTTAGTTCTGAGAAAGAGAGAGAGAGAGAGAGAGAGAGAGAGAGAGAGCAAGAGGTGGGGAGGCGCAAGGGAGAGAGGGAAACAGAGGATCTGAAGTGGGCTCTGCGCTGACAGCAGAGAGCCCGATTTGGGGCTCAAACTTATGAACCCTGAGATCATGACCTGCTGAAGTTGGATACTTAACCTATTGAGCTACCCAGGCATCCGTTGTTTCCTTTGTTTCTTAAATTCCCATTATGAGTAAAATCATACCATATTTGTCTTTCTCAGACTGGTTTTTTCCAGTTAGCAGTATACTCTCTAACTCCATCCACGTCCTTGCAAATGGCAAGATTTCATTCTTCTTCTTCATCCATTCCATCTATTGTTGGATAATGGACTGCTTCCATGATTTGATTATGGTAAATAATGCTGACATAAACATAGGAGTGAATGTCTCCTTTTGAATTAGTATCTTTTTTCTTGGGAGGGGAGGGTAAATACCCAGTAGTGCGATTCCTGGATCATAGGTAGTTCTATTTTTAACTTTTTTTTTTTTTTTTTTTAATTTTTTTTTTCAACGTTTTTTATTTATTTTTGGGACAGAGAGAGACATAGCATGAACGGGGGAGGGGCAGAGAGAGAGGGAGACACAGAACCGGAAACAGGCTCCAGGCTCCGAGCCATCAGCCCAGAGCCTGACGCGGGGCTCGAACTCACGGACCGCGAGATCGTGACCTGGCTGAAGTCGGACGCTTAACCGACTGCGCCACCCAGGCGCCCCTATTTTTAACTTTTTCAAGAACGCCCAAACTTTTCCACAGCAGCTACACCAGTTTGCATTCCCACCAACAGTGCAAGAGGTTTCCTTTTTCTCCACATCCTCACCAACACTTATTTATTGTGCTTTCGATTTTAGCCATTCTGACAGGTGTGAGGTGATATCTCATTGTAGTTTTGATGTGCACTTTCATGACGGTAAGTGATGTTGAGTATCTTTTCATGTATCTGTTGGTCATCTGCCTACCTTCTCTGGAGAAATGCCTGTTCATGTCTTCTGCCCATTTTTAAACTGGATTATTTATTTTATGGATGCTCAGTTGTATAAATTCCTTACATATTTTGGATACTAACCATTTATCAGATATATCAATTGCAAATATCTTCTCCCCATTCAATAGGTTGCCTTTTAGTTTTGTTGACTGTTTGCTGTGCAGAATCCCTTTGTTTTGATGTAGTCCCAATAGTTTATTTTTGCTTTCATTTATCCTGCCTCAGGAGATACATCTATCTAGAAAAATGTCACTACAATCAATCTCAGAAACATTATTGCTTGTGCTCTATTATTGGATTTTTATGATTTTAAGTCTTACATTTAGGTCTTTAATCCATTTTGAGTTTGTTTTTGTGTATAGTGCAAGAAAGCAGTCCATTTTCATTCTTTTGCATGTAGCTGACAAGTTTTCCCAACACTGTTTGTTGAAGATAGTGTCTTTTCCCATTGGGTATTCTCCCCTGTTTTATTGAACATTGATTGGCCCTGTACTTGTGGGGTTATTTTTGGATTTTCTATTCTGTTATATTGATCTATGTGACTATTTTTTGTGCCAATACCATACTGTTTTGATTACCACAGCTTTGTAATACAACTTGAAGTCTGGAATTGTGATACTACAGGTTTGCTTTCCTTTTTCAAAACTGCTTTGGCTATTTGGGATCTTTTGTAGTATATAAATTTTAGGATGTTTTGCTTTAGTTCTGTGAAAAAAATCCTCTTGGTATTCTGGTAAGGATTGCATTAAATGTGCAGACTGCTTTGGGTAGTATAGATGTTTGAGCAATATTTGTTCTTCCAGTCCATGACCAAGGAATGTTTTCTATTTCTTTGTGTCTCATTGAGATTTTGATATGCATTTCCCTTATGATTAGTGATGCTGAGCATATACTCAAAAACCCATCGTTTTGTTGTTGTTACTGAGTTGCAGAAATTACTTGTAAATTTTAGATACCAGTGTCTTATCAGATATATGGTTTGCCAATGTTTTCTCCACTTCTGTCTGCTGAATGTTTTCTTTGCTGTGTAACCACTTTTTAAATGGATGTAGTCCCACTTATTTATTGTTGCTTTTGTTGCCTGTGCTTTTGGTGTCAAATCCAAGAAATCTTTGCTAAGACCCTTGTCATAAAGATTTTCCTTTTTGTTTCTTACTAAGAATTTTATAAATTCAGGCCTTATATTTAAGTATTTAATTCATTTTGAGTTGATTTTTATATACGGTGTAAAATAATCCAATTTCATTCTTTTAAATTTTTTTTTAATGTTTATTTACTTTTGACAGAAAGAGACAGAGACAATACTGTGAGCAGGTGAGGGGCAGAGTCGGTGACACAGGATGTGAAGCAGTCTTCAGCCTCTGAGCTGTCAGCACAGAGCCTGACGCGGGTCTCGAACTTATGAACTACAAGACCATGACCTGAGCCAAAGTCAGAGACCTAACTGACCGAGCCACTCAGGCGCCCCTCCATTTTCATTCTTTGGCATGTGGATGTCCAGTTTTCCCAACACCTTTTGATACAGGGACAATCCTTCCCTCGTTGTGTATTTTGGCACCCTTGTTGAACATCAGTTAGCCATAAACATTTGGGCTTATATCTCTATTCAGTTCTGTTGATCTGTCTATGTCATTATAATACTGTTTTAATAAGTGTACCTTTGCATTATGTTTTGAAATCACAAAGCATGAGGCCTCTAGCTTTGTTCTTTCTCAAAATCATTTTGGCTCTTTGGGGTCCTTTATGATCACATTTGAATTTTTGAATTTTTTTTCTATTTCTGTAAAAATGTCACTGAGATTTTCATAGGGATTTCACTGGATTGTAGGTCACTTTGGGTAGGATGGTTATTTAAATAATATTAAGACTTCTGATCCATGAATACAGTATGTCTTCATTTATTGGCTCTTTCTCTAGTTTCTTTCATCAATGTTTTATAGCTTTCAGTGTATAACTCTTTGCCACCTTGGATAAATTTATCCCTAGGCATTTTTTAATAATATTATAAATGAGGTTGGTTCCTAATTTCTTTATAAAATTGCTCATTGTTAGTGACAGAAATGCAACTGATTTGTATATGTTGGTTTTGTGTCCTACAACTTTACTAAGTTTGCGTGTGTGCTTGTGTGTATGTGTGTGTGTGTGTGTGTGTGTGTGTGTAATATTAAGGGTTTCCCACATATAAGATCATATTATATGTTAATACTGTGTTGAATATAAGTTGTGAGGGTGGCATTGTTGTCTTCTTCCTGATTTCAGAGGAACAATTCTTCAATATGGAGTATGATGCTAGATGTGGGTGTTTCATTAATGGCTATTACTATGCTGACCTAAATTCATTCTACTACTAGTTTGTTGAATGTTTTTTCATGAAGAAATATTGAAGTTTGTTATTTTTTAAAATCAATTGGGATAACCATGTGATATTTATCTTTCATTCTGTTAATATGATATATTACATAAATTGAGTTATACATGTTGAACGATCCTTGCATCCCAGGAATAAATCCCACTTGGTCATGATGTATGCTTCCTTTACATGCTGTTTAATTCAGTTTGCTAGTATTTTGTTGAAAATTTCACATCAAAACTCATCAAGGATGTTGACATGTAATTGTATTTTCTTGTAGTGGCTCTATCTTGTCTTGCTATCAGGGTAATGATGGCCTCAAAAAGTGAATTTTGAAGTGTTTCCTCCTCTGTATATTTTGGAAGTTTGAAAAGTATTGGCATAAATTCTTCTTGAAATGTTAAGTGGAATTTACTGCTGAAGTCATCTGGTCCTGGAGTTTTATTTGGAGGCTTTGATTACTAATTAAATATTCTCACTTATAAATATGTTAAGATTTTCTATTTTCTTTATGATTCAGTGACAGTAAGTTGCATGTTTCTAGAAATTGATTTCTTCTAAGTTCTCCAGTTTGTTGGTGTATAATTGTTCACAGTAGTCTGTATGATCCCTTGCATTTATGAGGCATAAGTTGTAATGCCTCCTCTTTTATTTCTGATTTTATGTATTTGAGAACTCTCCTTTTTTTCTGGCTTAGCTAAAAGTTTACCAGTTTTGCTAATATTTTTCAAAAAACCAACTCTTAGATTTATTTTTTCTATTTTTAAAAATTCTCTATTTTGTTTATTATGGCTCTGATATTTATTATCTTCCCCCTTTTTGCTCTCTTATATAATTATATTATATTATATTATATTATATTATATTATATTATATTATAATTATAGAATACTCCATTTATATACTGAAGAATACAGATTCTCTTCAAGTGAACACAGGATATTACCTAAATGGATATTCACCAAAATGTCCATATGGTGGTCACACAGACCATATTCTGTGTAACAAAGCATACATTATTAGGTTCAGAAATTTACAATAATTGAAAGTATCCAAATATAGTCTATCATAATGGATTAAATGAGAGAGAGAGAGAAAGAAAGAGAGAGAGACTGATAATACTGCTACTAATATGATGCAGACAATAAATGGTTAGGACGTCCCAGAAAAGTGTGAATAATGAGTTTTGAAGTTGTTGAAAAAGATTTTCTGGAGGATATAGAATTTATTCTGATCTTTATAATTTTGTATATTTTATATTAAATGCTCTCTCTCTCTTCTTTCTATTCCAATGCATCATTCATTTTTGTACTATCATTATTAAATCTCAAATTCAGCCATGTAATTTTCTTGCCTATAAGTGCTTGATAGTGCCCTGCTTTCAGATCCATATATTCCTAGTTCCTTAGTATAGTAAATAATACATTTCAGAAACCCTTCCTGAGCCAAATTTACCTCTATAATATCTCTCCAATGTGGGGACAATATTTTCTCACCAGGGTCTTGACCAGCCATATACAATTCAAGTCCTAAGTGATGATTACACAATACAAACCACCTGGATATAATTTGAACTCAGAAAAACCAGAAGGAAAGGACAAATGTTGGCCAATGAGACCAAGAAAGAGTCTTCAAAAGACCAAGTGAAAGTAGATCGAATAAAAACTTTAGGAAGGAGATAAATCCAAGATTGGAGACTAGAAAGAGACAAAATTAAGAATGAATCTCAGGAAAGAATAATAAAGAGATGGGGAAAGATGATGCCAAGAATGGGGATAAAATATTCAGAGTTTTGCAGAGAATGGGGGACAACTGACAATCGGCCTACTGCTTCAGATCTCGGGGAAACAAATTTAACTCAGTATAAATATCTTATAGTACATCTCCCCAACACATATTTTAAACTGCCAAGTCATAAAGTGATAACCCAAAGAGAAAATACCTAAACAATGTCAACCTTCAATCTTCAGAGATAGATAGATAGATAAATTATTTAAAGACAATTAAAAAAATATTATATATTAAATAAAAGCATAATTAGTTGCCAAAAATTTAAAACTGGAATAGTTTATATTAAAACTCCATACGTTGGGGAGCCTGGGTGGCTCAGTCGGTTAAGCCGCCAACTTTGGCTCAGGTCATGATCTCATAGTTTGTGGGTTCAAGCCCAGCATCAGGCTCTGTGCTGACAGCTCAGAGCCTGGGTCGCACTTTGGATTCTGTCTTCCTCTTTCTCTGCCCCTGTCCAGCTCACTCTCTCTTTCTCTCTTTCAAAAATAAAATAAACATTAAAAAAAACCTCCATACTTTTTTGCAGTTTCTAGTAAACTTAAAAAAAAATCTATGTTTCCAAGTCATTATTCCATCATTGCAACAATTAGCTGAGGTTGAATATCAGAAGCTTCTTTCATAGATTTGATTACACAAATCCTTTACATACACTCTCTATAAATCGTCCTTTGCCATATGCTACCATCTAACTGGTTTGCTTTTAATACTTTTTTAATAAAATTTTTTAAATTAAAAATTATTTACTACTGAGAGACAGAAAGAGAGAGTGGGGGAGGGGCAGAAAGAGAGAGAATCAAAGAATCTGAAGCAGGCTAACTGTACAGAGCCTGCTTGGGATTCTCTTTGTCTCCCTTTCTCTCTGCCCTTCTGTGAGCGCTCTCTCTCTCCCTCTCTTAAAATAAATAAACTTAAAAAAAAAAAGACGTAAAACTTAAAAAAAATCTGTGCTCTAGTAATAGGTGAGAGAGAGGCCACATAATACGATATGTATTGTAAATATTGCATGTCTGTGTGTGTGTAGATACAAACTTACAATATACAAACACACACATGCATGTTTATATATGAACATACACACATATGCATGTATATGTGTGGTTAATAGTTAATTGTTTAATTAGGTAAATTTTTCAGTGCCATAAAAAAATACATACAACAGAAGCAGAGGCAGTAGGAAAGAACTGTAAAATTTGGGTATTATTTCCCACTATGCCAGATGAGATACAATCATAAACATAAGAGACAATTTTCCATATATTCACTAGAGAAAAATATTGTTCTAACAGTACTTTTTTACTCATATACAATAGAGATATTAATTTATATCACCATATCATATAAAAGGAAGAATCTGTCTTTAAAATATTTGTGAATACCCTTCCATCTGTAAACTAATACTTTTGAATTTTGAATTGGAAAATGGTTAGTTCTCAGATTTGAAAAAAATATTTTTAGGCATTTTAATGTATTCATATTCGGAAAGCTAAATAAAAGTTTATTTCAAAATTTCTATTCATATTTAAAAAAATTTTTTTTAACGTTTATTTATTTTTGAGACAGAGAGAGACAGAGCGTGAACAGGGGAGGGGCAGAGAGAGAGGGAGACAGAGAATCCGAAACAGGCTCCAGGCTCTGAGCTGTCAGCACAGAGCCCGACGCGGGGCTCGAACTCACAGACCGCGAGATCATGACCTGAGCCGAAGTCGGACACTTAACCGACCGAGCCACCCAGGCGCCCCTCTATTCATATTTTTTAAAATTTTTAATGTTTATTTATTTTTGAGAGAGAGAGAGAGAGAGAGCATGAGCAGGGGAGGAGCAGAAAGAGGGAGACACAGAATCTGAAGCAGGCTCCAGGCTCCAAGCGGTCAGCACAGACCTGGACGCCGGGCTCGAACTCAGGAACCGTGAGATCATGACCTATGTACACGTGCTTAAGCAGAGTAAAGCAGGCAAAAAAGAAGCAGGTGTAGGTAGTTCTGTATGCACAGAAGTAGGAAACAGAGGGAGATAGCATCATATTTTTCTCTGGGAAGTAAGAAATAAGATGGTTTTTCTGTTGGGGGCTGGAAGGCTTTGCTGGGTTCCAGTTATGAAAAATGTGGCTAAGAACTAACACCTTAAATGCTGTAAAGAAATCATTGAAAAGAAACTTGGAGTAATATTTACTACAAGTGTTTATGACTGGAAAGGGATTTTGATAACAAAAGTAAGATGCCTAAAGGAGTATGAATTTAGTAAAGCAATGAACTGGAACTTTTACTGATGTCCAGAAACAACCACAGCCAAGAAAGCAGGTTGTACTCGGAGAGTGTGATGCCTGAATTAGTGAATGCATAGTAGAAATATTCTACATTTGTAACAAAATTCAGAATATGAAGGTAGGGATGTGAGGGGAGGCTGAGGACAAGATCTTTAGAGATGGGAGGACATTCATGATGGAGAGTCCCTGTTTACCACTGATGTCACCAAGGATGAAAATAAGGGGATTTGAAGATAGATAAAGTTAGTGATCAAGTCACCAAAATGTTTGACAAATAATAAGCAGTATATTGGATTTTTCTGTTCATGATTGCAGTAAGAAGGCAGTGAGGAATGCATAGTGAAAAATAACGGATCTGAAACGAGTTGGAGTGTGTGTGTATCTGTGTGTGTAAGTTTTGTAAGAGAGTGGAGGAATTATTGCTGGAATATAGAAACAATGCCTCAGTATCCAGGAGTACGAGTGTGGGAAAGTAAGCAGCTAGCATCCAGCAAGGAAGCAAAAGTGGTACCTTCAGCTGAGAGTCAAGTTTCAATTATAGCAGAGAATTGAAGAAGTTGAAGATTGGGCTTTTTTGGTGATTACATATGGATAGTCCTTGAGAGTCTGGTGGGTAAGTTCCAGAGGTGAGGGTGTGGTAGAGAGCTGGGCCCAGGAAAAGGAAGCGATGACACTGGGGATAATAGTACAATACAGGATAAAAAGTTGTGAAGCCGTACACATGAAGTATTGACCAATTTAAACAGAAAACAGAACAATGATGGATGGAGAACCCCCTTAGCAGCGTGATATCTGGGCATATAATCTGATAGTTTGACTCGGAAGGAATTACTATTGTCCCAATAGTTTCCAACTCTGTCTACGTGACATACGACCGGGGTGAAGGTGGTTAGAGAAACCACCACCATAATAAACTTATACATTGTCATTTTATTTATGTATTAGTCCTCCCTAAGTCTTTTTAGTGTGAATCATTATAAGAGTATAATAAGTTTTTAATATATTAACACAATTGATTTTCTGCGTCTGCAGATCTAATGTCCGGTCTTTAAATCAGTATGTTTTCATCAAGGTCATTATATTTATGGGATGCAGAGCCTTGTAGCCAGACAGCCTACTTTAGGGTGAAACAATCATATTATTTTGTTATACCTTTTCAACTGCAACACATATATGAACACAGATTTATACCATATATGAAGAAAAATAATTAACCCATTATTCAGTATCATAATGAGACAGGTTATTCCCACTCTCCACCAAGAGCTTATATCTTAATTTTCTGAATTGTTAAAATGTACCCAAACAATTGCCTATCTTTCACACAACTGTATATCCTACCAACTATCATTAATCTTTCTAAAGTAGAACTCAATTATAGGAGGCCTTTGTAAAATGGGAGGAAAAAAGGAAAAAAAAAAGGTGTCACTTGATTTCTTTCACTGTTCTTTTTGTTCGGTCTGCTAACATGCAGTTTTCCAGACTACTTTCTAGATACTAAGTATTGTGTTGGGTCAAACCTCTGACCTTGAGTTCGTGAGCTGGTGGTGTTCAGGTCCCTCTACCTTCTGGTGATCCTACAGATGACCCACTTCAGTTTCTGATGTCATGTTCAGTATTGACTTTCCAACATTTTTAACAAAGAAAATTCATCTTAAAAAAAAATATCCTTTACTTTAGTAACAGCCTTTAATTCTTTCCCCCTCACACAGATACTGAAACCCACGGCCTTCGTTCAAACAAGCTTTCACTTAAACAGATTTTCTTCTCTTCTCAGATTTGAATTTAGCTTGTGACTTGACAGTTGAACAGCTGTTGACTTAAATTTCCATAAGACTGTATGCTTTAAAAAAAGAAGATTAGAATACTTTACTTTTCTTTTCAGGTCCAACACAAACAAGGGCAGTGAAATCTAAACCATTTGGCTGAGAGAAAGAGGATAGGGTTCTTGTCTTTTGCACATTGTACCCTTTCATGTTTCTTCCCTGCCAACCCCCCCAACCCCCCGGCCACATCGCACACATACACACACACACACACACACACACACACACACACAAACACACCCCGTCTGGTCCTCAAAAGGATCCAATACTTAACTTTTACAGGCATTTATAGATATACATGTAATGAAAATAGTATTGTGTACTCAATATCACAGACTTTCTAGATTTGTCTATCTTTGTCAGTAGCTTTTAACAATCACTCATGTAGGAGTGCCTGGGTGGCACTGGTTAAGCGTCTAACTTCGGCTCAGGTCATGATCTCGAGGTCTGTAAGTTCAAGCCCCACGTCAGGCTCTGTGGTGGCAGCTCAGAGCCTGGAGCCTGCTCCAGATTCTGTGTCTCCCTCTCTCTTTGACCTTCCCCCATTCATTTTCCCTCTCTCTCTCTCTCTCTCTCCCTCTCTCAAAAAATAAACATTAGAAAAATGAATCAGTTATGTAAGGCAGTCTAGATACTTGTGTTTATTGGATAAAGCATCAAAACTTTCACAAAAGGAAGAACAGAAAATAGAGATTCCCTGCCAGTGTTAATTAACACTTTGGAATAGAGATTCAGGATACTTTGGGTTGGTTTCAAAGACGTTAGCCAAACTCATCTGTACGTATTCTTATTTGAGCCACTTAAGCCTGGTGTTAATTCAAGTGAAGGCTCAGAAGACTTTGCCTCTCATATATTTAAATAAAATACATTCTTTTGTAACGTATACAAGGATACAAAATCAGTGAATGCTGCCTTCTGGAAAATTTGTTGAGAAGGAAAAAAATAAGAGGAGACCTTTTCTCTTATTTCATTGCATGTGGAACCATGATGCTGCCCTCCGCATTCTGTTTTCAGGTAGACGCAAAACAAATGAACACACCAGGAAACAAACAAACAAAAACAAGTGTATAGTCACCCTGGATCTTAAACTAGAGAAGAATGCAAGTAGTTATTTCAGGATAATAAGCTACATTGACAGCATCCCATGTACCAACTACATATGGCAGGCTTAATGAAGCAGGGCTGAGTCGGGTGTGGTGTCAGGTTCAGTAGCTCAGACAAGAAGGTCCAGGTAAGCCAAACAATGGGAGGTTTCATAGAAGAAGAAGAAGAAGAAGAAGAAGAAGAAGAAGAAGAAGAAGAAGAAGAAGAAGAAGAAAAGATATTCAAAGTTCTGTACATACTTCATTAAATGCCACACTTAAGAACATTATGTAGGTAAAATAGCCAAAATGCTACATTTTCTCCAGAATGAAACTATGTAACAACTATTGAATTTCATAAAATTTTTGAATTTGATTCTAATTATGAATATGGTTAAAATTCTACAGGAATCCATTCACTCCTTGAGCCTGTGTTCATTGAGCACTTACTGGCTTCACACAGGAAACGTTTTTTGAGTACCTTCCCTGTGACAGACATATTTGTAGACACTGAGGACACAAGAATGAAATGTCAGGGGTGTCTGGGGGGCTCAGTCAGTTAAGCCGGGTCTTGATCTCGGTGTTGTGAGTTCAAGCCCTGTGTTGTGCTCCATGCTGGGCGTGCAGCCCATTCAAAAAAAAAAAAAAAAAAATGAGATGGCAGATCTCAGATCCCAGGAATTTGGAAACAAATAACATATTGTCTCTTCCTTTAGAGAGACAGAAGCATACATAACTAATTTTCATGCATCACAATAACTGCTGAAACAGAAATTAATATAAAGGTTCTTAGTGTTAGGAGGAAAATAGCAAGGAAGACTTCCCAGATGATAATGTATTAATAACGGTCCATTAAGGAAGAATAGACACACCCGAAGTAATGTAAAAGGAGGAGGAACACTAAGATCTCTAGAGACAAGGAATATTGTAATTAGTTTCAATTTTTGATCTGCTTTTTCACACACTGTCATTTCATATACACTTTGCTATACAGCCTTATGGCTCCAAACCTTACGCTTCTAGTAGCCATATTGTATTTTAGTGCACGAATAAAGCAGAGTTTAATAAATTGTTCACTTGCTGTTGGGTATTTGGTGGTTTTGAGTGTTTCATTAAATTCCCATATACATTTTAAAAATTACTTTTGAAAAACAGAAATACATCCAGAGAATTGACCATATAGTTGTACTGATATTATTAAGACTTTCAAGATTTATCTCCAAGGAAACTGAAACTATTTTAAATACCAACACTGACATACAAGTACACTAGATTTCCTAGAGTTTAATCAGGTTTTCCTGGGTTAGCTGTTAAATCTAAGCTTCACTGGGGCAGAGATCGCTTCATTTACTAGTATATACCTTAGACTTAGTATAGTGCCTCATTTGTAAACACTCAGTAATTGCTAAATGAATGAATGATGGATATCAGCATTTTAACTCACCTCTGTTTGTTTCATAGGCATCTTTTAGCATCACAGAGTTTATATTCACATATTTATTTATTAATTTATCATCATATACTATCCACCTGGTGCTGAATTTATGTGATAGGTTTATGCCACACACTTTCTAGTTCTTAACGTATAGTCGTTCTACCTATTCTTCCCGGTGAAAATATGCCAGGTTTTTTTTTTTTTTTAATTTTTTTTTTAACGTTTATTTATTTTTGAGACAGAGAGAGACAGAGCATGAACAGGGGAGGGGCAGAGAGAGAGGGAGACACAGAATCCGAAACAGGCTCCAGGCTCTGAGCTGTCAGCACAGAGCCCGACGCGGGGCTCGAACTCACGAACCGTGAGATCATGACCTGAGCCGAAGTCGGACGCTTAACCGACCAAGCCACCCAGGCACCCCGCCAGGTTTTTTTTTTTTAAGAGTTATGTGCCCAACCCCAGGGATGACGAATGATTATCTAATCCAATAGATTTCATTCTTCCTTGCCAGATATCCACTTTTGCTGCAAGAGGTAACTGTATTACCCATTTTTTTGTTGTTGAGACTAAGAAGAAGCTTCAGAAAAAGAAAAAAAACATTTGGAATTATTTTTCTTTTTGTTGAAAAGAAACAGAAAGAAAGAAAAACACTTGAGGGAAAAAAAAAACATCTTTATCACCCTTTTCCATGATTATTCGCTCTGAATGCATTCATGATGGCTAGAGGTGTTGTGGCCATCTGGAAACCATATTTCAAGATGCCTGAAAGAGCAGACCTAGGCGAGCTGACTAGTGACTATGTCCCTGGCATGGCGGTAGAAAGAAGTTCCTGCTCAAACCTCAGAACACGCCTCCTCCCCTTAAGTAACTTACCGATTGATGCATTCTTCCGAAGTCTGAGGTGGGAGGAAGGGAAGTGTGAGAGGCATGGAAAGTGTGAGTAGAAGAGGGAGGGCTTCTCTCAGGTAGGGGCCAGAGGCAGGAGCCCTCAACCCTGTCCAGGCTTAGAATGACCTGGGAGCATTTTACCCCTCCCCAAACCAATTAATCAGAGTTCTCTGGGGATGATGTTTGGTGCTAGGTATTTATATAGCACAGCAAGGATGACAGCCCATGGTTAATAGGTGACCAGTGAGAAACGTTCTGTATACACTGAGGCCAAACATGTTACAGATCTTCAGACACAGTGGTTCTTAAACTTCAGGTGCATCAGAATCTCTTGGAAGACTTGTTCAAACGTAGATTGCTGAGCCCCACCCCCAGAGTTTCTGATTCAGTAGGTCTGTGACCACCCGGCCCAACATTTGCGTTTTTAACAAGTTCCAGGTGATGCTGACAATTGCTGATCTGGGACCACACTTTGGCAGCCAATCAGCTGAGTCCACAACCCTTCCCCAGCCAATCAGCTAAGGCCATGATCCCTATAAAACCTTTTGTGCCTTTGAAACTCGCTCTCTCTTTCCGGTATCTCACTGCTGCGATGGTGCGGGTAGGGGATTGAGCTCGAGCTAGCTGGAATAAAGGCTCTTGCTTTTGCATCGGACTCAGCTCCCTGGTGGTCTTTGGGGATCACGAATTCTGAGCATAACATGCCTATAGCCAAAAAAGCAGCCAGCTGCAGACAATGGAACAGAACATTCTTGGTAAAATTATTGAGTGGCACCAGCTCTGGATTGCCAACCTCTGGGCCTCTTTTTATTTAAGATCATTAAGTGCCGTTATTCTTGAGTCACTATGTGAAGTTTTCTACAACTTGCATCCGAAAGCTTCTGTGGCCCAATTTTGCTGTGGAATTTTATGAATGATATACTTAAACCCATCCATCAGAGTTTTAATGTTATCATTCCTTTCATTATTGTCAACTTTCTTTAGAACTGAAAAATGTCGGGGTGGCTGGGTGGCTCAGTCCATTAAGTATCCAACTTCAGCTCAAGTCATGATCTCACAGTTTGTCAGTTTGAGCCCTACACTGAGCTCCATGCTCACAGTGCGGAGCCTGCCTAAGGTTCTCTCTCTCCCTCTCTCTCTGACCCTCCGCTGCTCGCTCGCTCACTCTCTTTCTCTCAAAATAAATAAATAAACTTGAAAAAAAAAATTAAAGAGGGTTGATGGGGAGTGGGAGAGAGGGGAAAGTGGGTATTGGGCATTGAGGAGGGCACCTGTTGGAATGAACACTGGGTGTTGTATGGAAACCAATTTGACAATACATTTCATATTAAAAAAAAAGAATAAAGATTCATGGGGAACATTAAAAAAAGAAAAATGTTATATTGTTTTTTGTTTAATAATTTTTTTTTAATTTCACAAGTTGATTCTATTTACCTACATCCCTTGCAGTTTATTTCAACACCTAGAATGAAGAATGAAATAAATAATTAATCCTTAAACTCAGAGATGAAGCCCCAAAGAACATATTTACTCAATTTTTTGTATTCCTTTTTGGTTAGAGTTGGAACTTATGTCATCATTTTTTTAGTTTTCTTTGTACTGATCATTTTTTCATTATTTTTAATTTTAGGTCAAAAGATTTTGGTGATTACAAATTTTGATGTATTTTAAAAGCTGGTGTGGTAAATTTGTCATCATTACTTTCAAAAATATGTTAATGATTGACCAGCTTTTAAAATACATTAAAATTTGTAATCACCAAAATCTTTTGACCTAATATTAAAAACAGTGAATCCTTAATGTATATGTATGTATTAAATATTATACATCTTTAGAAATAACATGGGCCTTTATTTCACAGTTTAACAGATATAGAATGATATCAAATGATGAGCCAATTTATAGTATAGTGTCTGTGATGTACATATGTCTTACATGATACATTAAGTTAATAATTTCTCAATGCTTATCATTACATGGCTGAATTTGTATATTAAGCTCCTATTTTTTTAATATCATTTTGCTATTGATAGTTTACCCACCACTTGCCTAAGATGGCTGCCCAAGTCTTTGGGTCTCTCTTCTAAGATCTCGAAAGTAATAGTACCTATTCATAAAAGCTATAGAACTGCATATTCCAAAGGAAAAAAATTCCTATGCACTGAGAAGGCAAATAAATGTCACAACGCATTTTTACTTTTCTTTTTGAAAAATGGGCTCAAAATGTGGTGGTGCAAAAATCCCCCCAAAACAGAATTTTAAAAGTAGAAAGTGATCTAATTGGGTCAATATAAGGCAAATTGAAATATTGCCTAAGTTTTTCCTAGGTAAGTGGAAAAGAACTGGGTTTACAGAAAAATTGTTAAATGTGACAGACACATTCTCTGTTCCAACACACAGCATCTAAGAGAGATGGCAATTTGATAGGGAAGAACATCAAGTCCAGATAATTAAAATTGAATCTTGGGCACTACTGAAACTCCTTGCACAAATTTGGCAAGGAAGCAGTGAAACCACATACCTTAAAGGGAATATCGACAATACACCTGTGAGATATGATCAGAAGATACTTCTTTAAATGCTCTTCACAATTTATATCCCTAACTTTCCTTCACCAATGCTATAAGGGGAAAAACCTCCAAAAACATTGCTGAGTTGAATTTCTCCTATCTGGGTTGATGGAGATCAGAGCAGAGTTATAGAAAGGAATAATAAAACATTTCTTTTTTTGATTGTGGTACAATTTCATACTAAACATGTCTTTGTTCACTGAGAGTACTAAATCATTGAATAATACTTTAATGTATTGAGTTGCTTAATCTTTCTCTAAATTCACAAATGGTATTTACCTCATTTTTCTGGCTGTTTTTCTACTAGTTTTGTACACATATGTTTAGAACAGTTTATGGAATACAAAGATTATTTTTTATATTTGTGACCATTCTGCAGGGAATCAATTGACATCTGTATTTTAAAAAGTTATTTTAGGGGGTGCCTGGGCAGATCATTTAAACGCCCAACTTCAGCACAGGTCTTGATCTCACGGTCCATGAGTTCGAACCACACATTTGACTCTGTGCTGACAGCTCAGAGCCAGGAGCCCAATCTGGATTCTGTGGCTCCCTCTCTCTCTGCCGTTCCCCTGCTCGTGTTCTGTCTATCTCTGCACTCAAAAATAAATAAACACTAAAAAAAAAAAAAATTTAAAGGTATTTTAGTAACTTTTACAGTACTTTCTTAGGTTTCTTTGGAATTTTTTTTTTTTTCATTTCGTGGCCCATAAAGTTGATTCTCTCTCCACTTCAATCTAAGCTAGCTATTAAATAGTTTATACCCACATTAGGTTTCTTGGTACCTACAGATACCGTTGGTTGACTGAGTTTATTGTCAACTGTAACACCTAACATTTCTTTCAGATAGGCTTCTAAGTGATTTTTACAAGTGAAAGAGTTATGCATCAGACCTTTTAGTGCTAAGTGTAGTAACATACTAGGAATTTTATTGAAATTCATCTTAATAGATTTTCCCTCATCTTGTACAAGTGATTCTATCTAACAGTAATTGTGGAGTATTGTTGAATAAATGAACAAATGGCTTTTAAAGTCTGATTCTGTCATCCAGCCGATTCTGTTCCACAAAGTTGATAAGCATGCCATCTTAAAACTTATTACTTGAACTGTTGCATAGAACAGGGCCACAAAGAGTATTCTGGGAATGTCCCTTAAAACTTCCCTTGATTTTGATATCAATCCATTAATCAAAGCTTTTTGGTCTCAGTTGTTCGATCAAATATAAACCCAATTTATTTTATTATATCTAGCCATATTTCTCTTTCCTAAACATAATGTTATTATGAGTTAAATGGTCAATACATTGTTATAGTCCAGGCCCACTCTATTGCATTTTCCTGATGTATTGGTCTAATAATCTGGGTAAATAAGTTAATTAGAAATTGAAATTTGAAATGGCAATTATATCTAAAAGTAATTCTATTTGCTTTGCTTACCATTATCCTTAAGATACCTCAATGCTATACTGTTTGAGATGTATACATTTATTGTGATTTTTATCTACATATTCTACATTCCTTAATGTTTCATTCTTTTTGGTTACTTTCTATTATATATATATTATCTGATTCCACAGTTAAAAGCAGCATTTCTGTTATTCTCATAAAGTCCTATTCTTTTGTTTCTTTGTGTGTGTGTGTGTGTGTGTATGTATATATATATACATATGTATGTATATATAATGTGTATATATGTGTGTCTGTATATATGTATACATATATATACATATATATATACACACACACATATATACACATTATATATACATACATATGTACATAAGTATATACACAAATATGTACACATACATATAAATGTATATATGTGTGTATAGTGTATGTATGTACAAAATCTAAACAATTCTGGAAATTTACCTTTAATTGTTCTCATTGTACATTAATTTGACATTTAATGAGGCTGAACTTTTTATTTCCTTGCCCTAAAATAATCACCTAGGGTCAGAAGCTTATTGAACAAGAAAAACTTGAAAATAATTGGTTTAAATTTGCAGTAAGCAAGATTCATTTTTCAAAATTTTTTTTTTTGCTGTACAGTTTTAAATATAATATAGAACATCATCTAGGCAATCTCTATTTTGAAACAACTTTTGGTAATTATATTTCTGTATTTATTAACTTCTTTTACTCCAGATAAATCTTTTAATTCAGATTAACGAAGACTGAGGAAATAACTTAACACTATTTCCTAATCCTTGTATGTCTTTTCTTGTTACACATTGGTTAAAAATATTTTAAAGAAAAAAGTTTTATATGTTGTTACAGTATATAGCCTTACTTTTATTAATATATATTTTGCGTAAAAAATTCTGCTAATATGTAAAGCCAATTATCTTCCCATAACTTATACTGTTCTTTAAGTTCTTAATTATTCTTGCTTTGAGTTTTGCAATAGAGATTATCTGCTGACAAACTATATTTGTCTTTAGATTTGAAATATATTCACTTTCTTCTTTTAAAGTAAAAAATTATTTTGATCAAGTTAATTGATTTAAGTTTCATTATCTTTATTCAGCTTCTCCCACATTCTTCTTCCATATGGGCTTGGTAATAAAATTCAAAATTATTTATCTTCATAATTTATTATTCCTTTCTGTGAGCTCATAAGATTAAGTCTTTGTCTTTACATTTTCATAAATTTTATATCAATGTCTATGATATTGTCTTTTGTTTGATTATGCCCATCAATGGTTGAATTCCAGGCCGAATTTGTTCATATGATATATATATATATATATATATATATATATATATATATATATATATATAACATGTATAACATGTATATAATGTATATATAATGTATAATGTAATATAATGATATATATACACATATATATTATATATATAGTTATTTTGAATATGGCTGGATATACTGTTTCTCTCGGTTTTGAGTTCTGAGTCTTTGAAATTAAGAATTATGTCCTATTTGTATTTTTATCTATGGCCACAAACATAGTACCTGAATATGTATTTATCTGAATTAATATCCATATTTATTGATAACTAAGCCATACTTATCTCTTTATTGGCTGACCTAGATAGCTCTTTTTTTTTTTAAATGTTTTTAATGTTTATTTATTTTGAGACAGACAGAGAAAGAGAGAGAGAGAGAGAGAGAGAGAGAGAGAGAGAGAGAGACTATGAGCAGGGAAGGGGCAGAGAGAGAGGGAGACACAGAATCCGAAGCAGGTTCCAGGCTCTGAGCTGTCAGCACAGAGCCCAATGCAGGGCTCAAACTCACGGAGCATGAGATCATGACCTGAGCCAAAGTCGTACACTCAATTGACTGAGCCACCCAGGCACCCCTGACCTTGCTAGCTCTTAACAAAATTTATCTGTGTAAAGCAGTATTCTCAGATACATGGGATTTACTTTCCCAGTCTTAAATAATTCATGTGTCTTACAAAAGCATCCAACCTGCTTGTTTTTTTCTTTCTCTACACATTCTGTAAGCATGAGGTCACCAGTGTGGTGGACCAGCATGACATTTGATGTTTGATGTGGGCAAGATGTCTGTGGGCTATAGTGTGGTACAGATTGGGAGAATTTATCTCGGAGATATAACAAGGAGGACGTGCCGTACAGATGATAAGAAACTGTTATGCTTTCTATTTATTGAACTAGATATAGAAAAATAAAGTAATTTTTCTATTAAAATATGAGTACTAGGTTCCAGAGGTTTTATACTCATTTGTACCAACATACACAACCATTACTGCAATTGGAATTACTACCTGGTTAAGCTTATGATAACCTACTGCCATTTTGCAAAGTCTTTTGCATTGGCTAAATTGGAATATTAAATAGTATTTTGCTGGAAATCACAACTTCTGCATCTTTCAAGTTTTGACCATGGATATAAAACGTGTGACATTGCCTATTGCTAAAATTTGATTCTTCTTTTCATTAATTGGCTTTGGAACAGGCATTATTTTGGAGACTCTTTCATTTAGCCCTTACTCTCATACTGCTTCTTATTCCAAGGGACAAATCCAGTATAGGGATTTTGACAGTTGCTTGTATCTCTCTCACTTATATACTTGAACCTGAAGTGGAAATAAAAGGTTTTTTTGATGTAACCTCGGTCCTCGTGGTTTTAGAGCTTCTTCTCTTTGCTGACCACACGTAACCCCCTTTATAACTTCATCCAGCAATCCCAGATGTCAATCTATACAACAAAGCTATAGTAATAAACACAATATGTACCAGCACAGAAATGGACACATAGATCAATCGAACAGAATAGTGAGCCAAGAAATAAACCCATGCTTAGGTGGTCAATTTATCGATGACAAAGGAGGAACTGATATAATGGGGAAAAGACAGTCCCTTCAACAAATGGTACTGGGAAAACTGACAACCACATGCAAGAGAATGAAACTGAACTACTTCTAACACCATACACAAAAACAAACTCCAAAGAGATTATAGACCTAAATGTGAGACCTGAAACCATAAAACTTCTAAGAGAAAACACACGCATTAAACTCTTGGACATTACCCTTTGCAATATTTTTCTGGATGTCTCCTCAGGCAGGGGAAACAAAAGCAAATATAAACATTTCAGACAACATGAAACTAAAGAGATTCTGCACAGTGACGGAAACCGTCAACGAAATGAAAAGATGACCTATGAAATGGAAGAAGATATTTGTAAATGATGTATCCAGTAAGAAGATACTAGACAAAATATATAAATAACGTATGCATCAACATCCAAACAATCTAATTAAAAATGGGCAGAAGATTTGAATAGACATTTCTCCAAAGAAGATGGACAGACACGTGAAAAGGTGCTCAACATCACTACTTATCAGGGAAATGGAAATCAAAACCACAATGAGAGGAGGAGGAGCCAAGATGGCGGAACAGCATGGAAGTTTTTTGTATGTCTCGCATCCATGAAATACAGCCAGACTAACACTAAACTATCCTGCATACCTAGAAAACTGATCTGAGGATTGACACAAAAATCTGCACAACCTGAACCACAGAATTCAGCAGTTATGTGGCGTGGAGAGGTGAACTGGGGGAGACAGAAACCGCGAAGGGCAGGGAGCCGCTTTTGCGTGTGGAAAGAGGACTGAGATGGGGGGGAGAGGGGGAGGGAGGAGAGAAATGGGAAAAGCACCCCTCTCCCAAAAGCAGCTGGAGAGGAAGTGGAAAAATGGAAACAGCCACAGGGACTGCACTAAAACGAGAGAAAGGAGAAAGGAGAGGGTTTAAGACTATAAACAGGGGGAGCACAGAGTCTGAAACTCCGCAGCTCAATACCTGGCAGTGCTCTGGTGGGAAGGGTGAATCCCCAGAAGCAAAGTGAAGTCCAGGGTTCTTCAGGCCACAGGGGGAAAGGTGGTTCCCCTAGTGGAAGGACGCCTGGTAGAGGGTGTGTGGGTCACCCAAAGGCAAGGCCCAGTGGACGCGGGAGAACAACCACATTCTCTAGTGCTAGAACAAGCTCGTTGGGGGTGAAAACTGGTGCCAGATGTGTGTTGTGATTTTCCATAATCCCAGAAATGCTGCAGCTACACTATCTTGTGAACTGTTTTCTGGGGCAGGCTGGCACCCGGCCACAGTCTCTGGGCATTGGCAGCAGCACAGTCCTGCAAACATTCCTTGGTGTGGCCGGCACCTGGCCATTGCTCGGTGAGACCCTCCTGCAGAGGGGCAGAATGGATCAAAACCGCAGTCCCTCAGAAGTAAGGGGTCGGGAAAAACAGCCACATCTGAGACAAAACTCAGGAGGGAGGTGTTGCCTGGGGCTTGGTCACAGACTGTGTAAAAGTGCGGAATGGATGGAAGCTGAAGACAAAGGATGGGTGTGGGATTGCTGGTCAGGGAAAACAGAGTTTTGATACTAGAGACTGGGTCGCTATTTTCACCACTCCCGCACGTGTGCATAAACACCTACAAGCACCACAACAATCCACCCCAGTAAGCTAAACAGCACCATCTACTGGAGAACAAAGCCAGTACACTAAGCCCTGCCCAACTGGGCCAACCTTGATCTTCAGGAACATAAGTCTCTACACCTGCTTAGTTTATGGACTATAAAGTGTTTCATATTTTGGCTTATAGGAGAAAATGAAGTAATTTCAGTCATATTTCAGTCTGCTGGTCCATCCTGTCAATTTTCTTTCCTTCCTTTTTCTTTTTTCTCTTTTTTGTTTCTTTTCTTTTCTTGAATACAGAAAGAAAAAAATTCATTTTTATTTTTAATTTTTATTAAAAATATTTATTTTAATTTTTTTCTACTATATTTTTATTTTTGTGTATTTTTTTTCAAATTCTATTTTACTTCCATCACTTAATTTTAGTCTACTTCAGTGTATTCATTTTTTTTAAATTTTCAAATGATTTCCTTTTTCTTTTTTTCCCTCTTTTTTCTCTAATCTATCAAGCCCCTTTCAACACCCAGAACAAAACACACATAGGATCTAGCATCATTTATTCAATTTTTTGTCAGTGTTGGTTTTTAATTTTTTTAAATTTTAATATTTTTTAAATTTATTTTTTAAATTTTAGATTTTTTACCCCATTAATTTCTGTTATCCCTTCAAAATGATGAAACGAAGGAATTCACCTCAAAAGAAAGAGCAGGAATTAACGACAGCCAGGGAGTTAAACAACACAGATACAAGCAAGATGTCTGAACCAGAACTTAGAATCATGATAATAAGAATACCAGCTGGAGTCGAAAATAGATTAGAATCTCTTTCTGCGAAGATAAAAGAAGTAAAAACTAGTCAGGATTAAAAAAAATGCTATAACTGGGTTGCAATCTCGAATGGTGCCATGGTGACAAGGATGGATGAGGCAACACAGAGAATCAGTGATATAGAGGACAAAATTATGGAGAATAATGAAGCAGAAAAAAAAGGGAGATTAAGGCAAAAGAGCACGCTTTAAGAATTAGAGAAATCAGTGACTCATTAAAAAGGAACAACATCAGAATCATAGGGGTCCCAGAAAAGGAAAAGAGAGAAACAGGTAGAAGGGTTATATGAGCAAATCATAGCAGAACACTTTCCTAACCGGGGGAAAGAGACAGACATCAAAATTCAGGAAGCACAGAGGACTCCCATTAGACCAACAAAACCCATCAACAAGGCATATCATAGTCAAATTTACAAAATACTAAGGTAAGGAGAGAATCATGAAACAAGCAAGGGAAAAAGAATCCTTAACCTACAAGAGAAAACAGATCAGGTTTGCAGCACACCTATCCACAGAAACTTGGCAGGCCAGAAAGGAGTGGCAGGATATATTCAATGTGCTGAATCTGGAAAATATGCAGTGAAGAATTCTCTATCCAACAAGGCTGTCATTCAATATAGAAGGAGAGGTAAAAAGTTTCCCAAACAGAAATTAAAGGAGTTTGTGACCACTAAATAAGCCCTGCAAGAAATTTAACGGGGACTCTCTGAGGGGAGAAAAGATGGGGAAAAAAAGAAATAAATAAGGACCAAAAGCACCAAAGAAAAGAAAGACAAGAGAGCACCACCAGAAACTCCAACTCTACAGGTGACATAATGGCAATAAATTCATATCTTTCAGTACTCACCCTAAAAGTCAATGGACTAAATGCTCCAAATCAAAAGACATAGGGTAACAAAATGGACAAGAAAACAAGATCTACATGCTGTTTACAAAAGACCCACTTTAGACCACAGGACACCTTCAGATTGAAAGTGAGGGAATGGAAACCCATCTAACATGCTAATGGTCAACAAAAGAAAACCGGAGTAGCCATACTTATATCAGACAATCTAGACTTTAAAATAAAGACTGTACCAAGAGATGAAGAAGGGCATTATATCATAATTAAGGGGTCTATCCATCAAGAAGACCTAACAATTGTAAACATGTATGCTCCAAATGTGCAAGCACCCAAATATATAAATCAATTAATCACAAACATAAGGAAACTCATCGGTAGAATACCATAATAGTAGGGGACTTCAGCACCCCACTCACAGCAATGGACAAATCATCTAATCAAAAATCAACAAGGAAACAATAGCTTTGAATAACACACTGAACCAGATGGTCTTAACAGATATATTCAGAACATTTCATCCTAAAGCAGCAGAATATATATTCTTCTCCAATGAACATGGAATGTTCTCCAGAATAGACCATATACTGGGACACAAATCAGCCCTAAGTAAGTACAAAAAGATAGAGATCATACCATGCATATTTTCATACCACAACACTATGAACCTCGAAATCAACCACAAGAAAAATTTGGAAAGGTAACAAACACTTGGAGACTGAAGAACATCCTACTAAAGAATGAATGGGCTAACCAAGCAGTTAAAGAGGAAATTAAAAAGTTTATGGAAGTCAATGAAAATGATAACACCACAACCGAAAACCTCTGGGATGCAGTAAAGGCAGTCATAAGAGGAAAGTACATAGCAATCCAGGCCTTCCTAAAGAAGGAAGAAAGATCTCAGATACACAACCTAACCTTACGCCTTAAGGAGCTGAAAAAAGAACAGCAAGTGAAACCCAAAACCAGCAGAAGACAGGAAATAATAAAGATTAGAGCAGAAATTAATGCTATCAAAACCAAACAAACAAACAAAACAAACAAACAAAAAAAAAACCCACTGTAGAACAGATCAATGAAACCAGAAGCTGGTTCTTTGAAAGAATTAACAAAATTGATAAACCTCTAGCCATTTTGATCCAAAAGAAAAAGGAAGGGCCCAAATAAATAAAACCAAGAATAAAAGAAATAAACACAATAATAAGAGAATATTATGAGCAATTAAATGCCAATAAAATGGGAATCTGGAAGAAATGGACAAATTCCTAGAAACATATAAAATACCAAAACTGAAACAGGAAGAAATAGAAAATTTGAACAGACCCATAACCAGAAAAGAAATCAAATTAGTAATCAAAACTCTCCCAAAAAAAGAGTCCAGGGACAGATGGCTTTCCAGGGGAAATCTACCAACATTTAAGGAAGAGCTAACACCTATTCTTTTGAAGCTGTTCCAAAAAATAGAAATGGAAGGAAAACTTCCAAACTCTTTCTATGAATCCAGCATTACCTTGATTCCAAAACCAGATGGAGACCCCAGTAAAAAGGAGAACTATAGACCAATTTCCCTGATGAACGTGGATGCAAATGTCCTCAACAAGATATTAGCCAGCCAGATCCAACAACACATTAAAAAAAATATTTACCACGACCAAGTGGGATTTATACCTGGGATACAGGGATGGTTCAATATCTGCAAAACTATCAATGTGATTCATCACATCAAAAAAAGAAAGTACAAAAACCATATGATCCTCTCAATAGATGCAGAGAAAGCATTTGACAAAATACAGCATCCTTTCTTGATAAAAATCCTCAAGAAAGTAGGGATAGAAGGATCATACCTCAAGATCATAAAAGCCATATATGACAGACCCAACACTAATATCATCCTCAATGGGGAAAAACTGAGAGCTTTCCCCCTAATTTCAGGAACAAGACAGGATGTCCACTCTCGTCACCTTTATTCATCATAGTATTGGAAGTCTTAGCCTCTGCAATAAGACAACAGAAAGAAATAAAAGGCATCCAAATCGGCCAGGAGGATGTCAAATTTCACTCTTCGTAGATGACATGATACTCTATGTGGAAAACCGAAAAGATTCCACCAAAAAACTGTTAGAACTGAAGCATGAATTCAACAAAGTTGCAGGATATAAAATCAATGCACAGAAATAGGTTGTATTCCTATACACCAACAATGAAGCAACAGAAAGAGAAATCAAGGAATCAATCCCATTTACAATTGAACCAAAAACCGTAAAACACCTAGGAATAAATCTAACTGAAAGGTGAAAAATCTATACACTGAAAACTATAGAAAGTTTATGAAAGAATTTGAAGAAGACACAAAAAAATGGAAAAAGATTCCATGCTCCTGGATAGGAAGAACAAATATTGTTAAAATGTCAATACTACCGAAAACAATCTATAAATACAATGTAATCCCTATCAAAATTGCACCAGCATTTTTCACAGACCTAGAATAAACAATTCTAAAATGTGTATGGTACCAAAAAAGACACCAAAGAGCCAAAGTAATGTTAAAAAAGAAAATCAAAGCTGTAGACATCACAAATCCAGACTTGAAGCTATATTACAAAGCTGTAATTGTCAAGTCAGTATGGTACTGGCACAAGAGCAGACACTCAGAACAATGGAGCAGAATAGAGAACCCAGAAATGGACCCACAAACATATGGCCAACTAATCTTTGACAAAGCAGGAACAAATATACAATGGAATCAAGACAGTCTCTTCAGCAAGTGGTGCTGGGAAAACTGGACAGTGACATGCAGAAGAATGAACCTGGCCACTTTCTTACACCATACACAAAAATAAACTCAAAGTGGATGAAAGACCTCAATGTAAGACAGGAAGCCATCAAAATCCTTGAGGAGAAAGCAGGCAAAATCCTCTTTGATCTTGGCCACAGCAACTTCTTACTCAACCAATCTCCAGAGGCAAGGGAAACAAAAGCAAAAATGAACTATTGGTACCTCATGAAAATAAAAAGCTTCTGCACAGTGAAGGAAACAATCAGCAAAACTAAATGGCAACTGACAGAATGGGAGAAGATATTTGCAAATGACATATCATATAAAGGGTTAGTACCCAAAATCTATAAAGAACTTATCAAACTTAACATCCAAAAAAGAATCCAGTGAAAAAATGGACCAAAGACACGAATAGACACTTTTCCAAAGAAGACATCCAGATGACCAACTGACACATGAAAAAATGCTCCACGTCACTCATCATCAGGGAAATACAAATCAAAAGCACAGTGAGATACCACCTCACACCTGTCAGAATGGCTAACATTAACAACTCAGGCAAGAACAGATGTTGGCGAGGATGCAGAGAAAGAAGATCTCTTTTGCATTGTTGGTGGGAATGCAAGCTGGTGCAGCCACTCTGGAAAACAGTATGGAGGTTCCTCAAAAAACTAAAAATAGAACTACCCTATGACCCAGCAATTGCACTCCCAGGCATTTATCCACGGGATGCAGGTGTGCTGTTTCGAAGGGACACATGCACCCCATGTTTATAGCAGCACTATCAACAATAGCCAAAGTATGGAAAGAGCCCAAAGGTCCATTGGTGGATGAATGTATAAAGAAGAAGTGGTATTACTCAGCAATCAAAAACAATGAAATCTTGCCATTTGCAACTACGTGGATGGAACTGGAGGGTATTATGCGAAGTGAAATTAGTCAGTCAAAGAAAGACAAAAATCATATGACTTCACTCATATGAGGACTTTAAGAGACAAAACAGATGAACATAAGGGAAGGGAAACAAACATAATATAGAAACAGGGAGAGGGCAAAACATAAGAGACTCTTAAATATGGAGAACAAACAGAGGGTTACTGGAGGGGTTGTGGGAGCGGTGTGGGCTAAATGGATAAGGGGCATTAAGGAATCTACTTCTGAAATCATTGTTGCACTATATGCTAACTAATTTGGATGTAAATTAAAAGAAATTTAAAATTAAAAAAAAACACAATGAGATATATCATCTCACACCTAGCAGAATGTCTGTTATCAAAAAGACAAGAAATAACATGTGTTGATGAGAATGTGGAACAAAGGGAATTCTTATGCACCATTGGTGGAAATGTAAATTGGTAGAGCCACTATGAAAAACAGTATAGGGTTTTCTCAAAAAATTAGAAGTAGAAATACAATATAACCCAGAAATTCCACTTCTGGATTTTACCTAAAGAAAATAAAAACACTAATTCAAAAAGATTATAGACACCATAATGTGTATTGAAACATTATTTACCAAACAAAGATATGGAAGCAGTCAGGTGACCACGGATAGATGAATGGTTAAAGATGATGTGATGATATATATGTATATGTAAGATATATATGTATATGTGTATACACACACACACACACACACACACACACACACACACACACTGGAATATTATTTAGCCATAAAAAAGAATAAAATTTTGCCATTCATGACAACATGGATAGACCTAGAGGGTATTATGCTAAGTGCAATAAATCAGACAGAGAAAGACAAATACCATGTAATTTCATTTGTACGTGGAAAATAAAAACAAAACAAATGAATAAATAACAAACAAACAAAAACCAGAAACAAACTCAAAAATAGAGAACAAACTGGTGGTCGCTAGAGGATAGCGTTTGGGGTGGTATAGACAAAATAAGTGAAGGGGATTCAGAGGTACAATCTTCCAGTTATAAAATATGAGCCACAAGGATTAAAACTGTACACTACAGTGAGAGGACTGGATAGCTCAACTAGTTAAGTTTTGGACTCTTGATATCGGCTCAGGTCGTGATCCCATGGTGGTGAGATGGAGTCCCATGTGGGGCTCTGCACTGAACGTGGAGCATGCTTGGGATTCTCTCTCTCTCTCTCTCTCTCTCTCTCTCTCTCTCTCTCTCTCTTTCTCTCTCTCTCTTTTTCTGCCCCTTTCTACCTCCCCCAACACACATTCTCTTTCTCTCTCTCTCTCAAAATAAATAAGTTAAGAAAAAAGAGTACAGCATAGGGAATATAGTCAGTAAGATTGTAATAACTTTGTATAATGACCGATGGTAACTACACTTATTGTCATGAGTATTTTATAATGTATATAATTGCCAAGTCACAATGTTATACCTCTGAAACCAATATAATATGTGCCAACTGTACTTCAATCGAAATAAGATAAAAATATATATAAATTAGATAAATTTGTATAAGTTCATGTCTTTAGATACAACCTATTTGAAATCCCTTCTTCTGGAGTTCTCTTCTGAATTTCAGATTTATATATACAACTACTGAACACCACCATTGGGATAATTTAATAACCTCTCAAGTTTAGCTGATCCAACTTGCTTCAAGTGCAGCATCTCCCATTTTATTTTTTTAATGTTTATTTATTTTTGAGAGAGAGACAGAGACACAGAGAAGGACAGAATGTGAGTGAGGGAGGGCAGAGAGAGAGAGAGACAGAGACAGAGACAGAGAATCTGAAGCAGGCTCCAGGCTTTGAGCAGTCAGCATAGAGCTCTACATGGGGTTTGAACTCATGAACCACTAGATCATGACCTGAGCCAAAGTCAGATGCTCACCGGACTGAGCCACCCAGGTGCCCCTGCCGTATTAGACAATAGCAGCTCCTTCCTAACAATTTTCTTGGGGCAGAAACATTGGTATCATTTTTGATGACTCTCTTTCTGTCCTATCAGGAAATCCTGTTGATTTTAATCTTCAAAATATCCAGAACCTTATTTTACCTCATCCATTGCCACCATCATAGTCCAAACCACAATTATTTCTTTCCTGGATAACTGCAATGACCTAAATGATTTCCCTAACTCTACTCTTATCTTCCCTCACTATGCCTGAGCAATGTCTGTGCATGACACAGCACCCAGAGGCATCCAAAGACCAGATAGGTCAGATTATGTTTCTCTTCAGATTAACCTCTTCCAAAATTCTCCTGTCTCATTTAGAAATTTAAGCCTTATCTGACCTTATCTCTTACTACTCCTCCCTTAACTGTATTGGTGCAGCTGGATTGGTTCCCTTACTGTTTTTAGTATACCTCAAGGAAGGCCACACTTTAGGGTTTTTGCATCGGCTCATCTCTTAGCCTGTAATTCTCTAGCTGCAGATTGCCATATAAATAGCTTCTATACCTCCTTCAAATATTTTTATTGATGTTTTTACCCTGATCACCCTCGTTAAACTTGTACCCCTCTTCTTGATTCACAGCATTGCCTATGTCCACCTTTTCCTATTATTTTAAATCACTCATAAATTTATGAAATACAATATAATTTATTTGTTGTCTAAACTTGGTATTGTTTTTTTTTTCTTTTCTCTTCCTAATAATATATAAATTCCATACAATCAAAACAAATTTTCTCTCTATTTCTTTGCCACTGTATCCTAGGCACAGAGTACAACCAGACAGATATTAGGGATTCAATACTTATTTGTTAAATCAATGACCAAACTAATAAGTGAATGAAAATTATATGTTGGACGGCCTATATGTCTGAGTTCTAGGGGATCAAAGATCAATTGCACTGCTAAATATTCCAGCATGTTGGACCATTCTGATTTCCATAGCAGCTCCTTTGCTTCTCATAGTATCTTTTTTTTATGTGCCTCCATTTTGGGGTAGGCACTCCAGGATTTGTCCAATCATCCTGAAAACAATGAGCTCATTTCAAACACAGCATTTGGCAACAGCATCCTAGTTGACAAATACAAGGGCTAATTATTATTCAAATGAGCTTCTGCTCTCGTCACTGATATATTTCTCAGTGCCTTGGGTCTGCTGGGCTTTCACAAAGGACATAGTGGGTCAATGGGCTGGTCACTAATGACACATTCACTCAGTGATTCATTCTTTTCTGATGTGAAGTACTTCACCAATATCATTTTAAAAATGCTCACATCTCAACTAGATTTAGTATGAGATACCACTGAGTGAACAATTATGAGAAAACAATTGTTACCATCCCCAGCTGCTTGAGCTAACACATTGAATTCAAAAGCTCTGAAAATTTCACCCATTTCAGTGGATTCAGGCATAATTCAGATATAAAATTCTGTTCTTTGTCAATCAAACATCCTCAACCTATTCCCAAATCTAATAGCAAATTTTTCTTACAAAACTGAGTAAAGTTCTGAAATTATCTTTTTGAGTCAGTTTCTTCTCTAGTATGAGGCAAGTCTATTGATATCTAACCAGTTACCCTCTACTACAACTGGAGGGCTTGTTCATGGATCCTAAATGGGATTTACATCAGTATAGCTTTTATAGGATAACTGCCTCTTGAAAACAAGTTATACCATTTCACCAAAGATAAACTAACAGTTCATTAAATCTATTATCTGCTTTCTGACTACAGTGCTAAATAAATTTTCCTATCCCTCTTGCATACACATGTGACATGGTACTAATTTTCCTCAGTAATATGTGAGTAGAATCAATGTGTTGACTCTTGTATGCTTTATCTACTCCCTCATTTCCATGTCTCACTGCCAGCTGGATGTCAATGCCTAGGATAAACTCAAGAGACATGCTTTGTAACGAAAACCTAAAACATGTGGCAAAGTCTTAGCATACAGGAAACAAGAAATAATAAAACTGTTATCAGAGGCTGAGGAGATGATGATCTATATTACGTAATGGCAAACATTTGGTAAAACTCTTGCTTTCAATTTCCTGGGGGAAAGATCACATGTCTACTGAACTGACAGCTGTGGGGAAGAGATTGAGAAGAATCAAAGTATTGGTGTCTATTGGCTACTATTGTATCTTTTGGTCAAAGTATTATAAGAAAGAAACATATTCAGGAGGGAATTGGCCAGTTTGTAAGCATGGATAGGAAAGACAGAGTGTTGGGAAATTCAGAGCCTTAAAGGTTGTAAAACCTGTTGTCTGGCCTTCAAACAGGGGTATTATGATGAAAAAACGTTGCGCAAAAAAATGACACTAAAATGCAACCATGCATAGGAAACATCTTTTCTATCAATGATGAAGTAACAGAGCCCCAATTTATTGTTTTTCCTTTAACAACTAGAAAACTGAAGATAGTATAAGGAAGGATGGAAGGAAGGAAGGAAGGAAGGAAGGAAGGAAGGAAGGAAGAAAAAAAGAGAGACAAAAAGAGGAAGGAAGAAAGAAAGAGAGAAAGGAATGAAGAGAAAAGATTATATAACCCTCTCAATAGACACAGAAATTTTTTTCTTACAAAACTCAACATATATTCATGGAAAAAAAAAAAACCAACTAACCAATCTAGAAATAAAGGCATGCTCCCCAAAATAATGCAGGACATTAAAAAAAACACAAAAGTGGGGCGCCCGGGGGGCTCAGTCAGTTAAGCATCCAAATTCAGCTCAGGTCATAACCTCACGGTTTGTGGGTTCGAGCCCCGCGTCGGGCTCTGTACTGACAACTCAGAACCTGCAGTCTGCTTCACATTCTGTGTTTCCTTCTCTCTATGCCCCTCACCTGCTTGCACTCTGCCTGTCTCTCTCTCTCAACAATAAATAAACATTAAAAAAAAATTTAAAAACCCACAAAACTAACAGTATACTTCAGAATAAAAGACCAAATGCTTTCTTTCTTCTAATAATCAGTATCGAAGCAAGGATGTATACGCCTTCACCATTTCCATTCAACATTTATGAAAAGAAAAGGAGAAAAAAAAAGAAAAGAGAAGAAAAGAAAAGAAAAACAAAATGAAAACCTTAGAGACTGGAAAGGAAAAAGTAGAAAAAAAAAAGCCTTTATTTGCATATGATGTGGTTTTCTACATATCTAATATCAAAGATACAGGAACTAATGAATGGGTTTATGAAAGTCACAGAATACAATCACAATAAAAATCAATTATATATCTATGTACTAGCAATTAAAACTTAGAATATGAAATAAAAACAATACCACTTATAATAGCATCAAAATATGAAATATTGGGAGACAAACTTAATTACACAAAAGCAAAACCTGTGAACTGAAAGCTATGAAACAATGCTTAAGGGAGACCAAAAGAAGTGGAAATATATACCATATTCATGGATTGAAAAACAACGTACTATTACGATGTTCATTCTCAGAAAACTGATCTATTACTCAGGGAAATCCTGATCAAAATCCCATCTGGATTTTTTTGTGTGTTGTTTTTGTTTTTATTTTTGGTAAAACTTTTGATGTATTTATTTTAAAATTTATAGAGAAATACAAATGTTCCAAATAGCAGAAACATTTTTTTAAATAAAAACAAAATTGGAGTACTTACTATACGTTATTTGAAGACTACAGTCATAGGAAACAAGACAGTGTGGCATTTACATATAGATAGATATTGAACAGAATAAAGATAGATGAACAAATAGTCTATTCTCTATTGATATCTCAAAATGTTTCCAAGGTTATTCAAGGGAGAAAGAATATCCATCTTGTTAAAGCAGTGAAGTTAACAGTTGATATCCACATGCAGAATAATGGTTCTACCCTTCCCCCTCAAATACACAATAAGTTGATTCAAAGTAGACCATTGACTTAAATGTAAAAGCTAAAACAATTAAATTGCTAGGAACAATCATATGAGAAAATCTTTGCAATCTTGGGGAGGGCAATGATATATTTGATAGAACACAAACAGCATAAACCATAAAATACTGGAGTTATCTAAATCAAAAACTTCTGCTCAATAAAGGATTCTTTTATGGAAATTTAAAAACAAGTTACTGGCTAGGAGAAAATATTTGCAATATAAAATTTGACAAAGGACTTTTTTTTTTCAAACTGTACACGCAGAACTCTATAACTCAATAGGACAAAGCAGGAGTACAAAATATTTGAAGAGACATTTTATAGAGGAAGATAAAAGAAGATATATAAGCACATAAAAAGATGTACAGCATAATCATCACTAACAGAAATAAACATCACAATAAAATCACTACATACATTCCAGAATACCTAAAATTAAAAAGACTGACGATATCACATTGCTGGTGGGAATGTAAAACCACACAGTCATGTTAGCAGTTTCTTGTAAAGTCAAGAAAGTTCCAATTAGCATATGTATCTCTACCATATTTATCAGAAAAAAAGAAAATGTGTTCCTATTAAAATCTGCATGGTCATAGAGCATGACAGCCAAAAACTGGAGACAATGCAAATGTCCACCAAGAGAATAATGGAGAAACAAATTTTGGTATATCTATATAATGGGATACCACTCAGCAGATATACAATGAGCTACTGATACACACATAATTAAGGATGCATCTCAAAATCATTAGGCTGAGTAAAATAAGACAGATACAAAATAGTGCATAGTGTAAGATTCCTTTTATAAGAAATTCTAGACAAAATAATCTCTAATAATAGAAAGCAGATCAGCAGTTGCTTCAGCTGGGCATGAAGCAGAGTCTGACTGCAAATTTGCAAGGAGGGAACTTTTTGATGTGTCAGAAATATTTTATGTTACAATTGTGGCATTGGTTACTTTGCAAATATCATCAAATTGTACATAAAATTGGTAAATTCAAATGTATGTAAATTATAGCTTGAGAGATGATTGGAAATGCAGCTTTGCAGCAGAAATGATTAAGTGTGTAGTCTAAAGGATCCTGGTAGCTTCGATGTAGCCACAATTAATTTAAAAGTTAGGGCATGGACGTGAAGAAACAAATAAAGCAGATCTGAGACTATATGCAATAATTTAAGTATGATTATTAATGTACATAACAAATTAAATAGATTGGAAGGCTACAAATGTTCTGAAGGAGTAATTCTACCAAATAAACCATGGGGCAGACTGAAAATTATGTAACTTTTTATGACTTACAGTAAACTTTGGTCTTCTAAAATTCCATGTATTTAAACCTGGCTTTAAAAACAGTACAATTTCTTAAGAGAGCATTATTCCAACTTCAGACATTGCTGTACAGCATGATGGATAAGATAAGGCTTCTAGAGGATAATGTCAGGGCCACAAAGATTATTTCTTCTCTTCCAGAGAGATACCTTCATAGTATATCTGCAGTGGGATTTTAGAATTGTTACAGAAGAATAATGCAAGTGTCCTATTCATTTTCTCTGGATATACTCTATATATAGCTCTGTATGTGGAAGGGGGAAGTTGGTGTTTTCAGTGTATGGACAGCCAGACCACAGGGAATCCTCATCAGAACAAATGGAGAGAATTGTTCAAGTTCAGGAGATTCTGGACGGTGAGTAGATAACAGTGATTAGATTAGATCTTAGGTTTTCTCCCTTGGGATGGAATTAGTGTAAGCAAAAGACTAAAATACATTTACATTGTGCAAGGCATTAAATTCAGAACTGGGGAACTGGGTGAACTCCCAGTCACTTCCTGGTTTCTGTGTTTCATCCCATTCATTCCAGCATCCCCTCTCCATTGCATTCCTACTTGGCCCAGGCTCTGTGCTGCACACTGGGGAGACAGCAATGAAGAGGAAACAATCCTGCTCTCCAGCAACTCCCATTCTAAGAGGATAGGTTTGTGAGCTAGTATTTGCATTATGGGACATTTGCTTTGAATGACATGCATATGTGTTGATGATTTGAGAAGTGAGCTCTGAGGTGAGGCAGTCTTCCCCAAATGGAGAAACCAGAGTGTGGGTTTAGAGAATACATAAAGACCATGGAAGTGAAAGAACCTTGGTCCATTTAATAGGTTCCTCAGGAGCCTTCACATGGATTTTTATCCTAGTAGTACATCCATGCATTGTTCTTTCATTTATTCATCCAGCAAACTCAAACCTTCTTTGTGGGCTGCTTACCATGTTAGGTATCATATTCGTTTTCTACTACCGCTGTAACAAACTGCCACAAACTTAGTGGCTTAAAACAACCCAAATTCATTAATTTAAAAGTTTGTAGGTCAGAAGTATGGCATGGTCTTACTGGACTAAAATCAATGTTTAAAATGGTCTTCCTTTTTGGAGGCTTTACAGGATCAAATACATTTTATTGCATCTTCTAGTTTCCAGAGACTGCCCTCATCGCCTGGCTTGTGATGTCCTTCCTCCGTCTCCAAAGCCAGCAATGGCAGCTCAAGTTCTCCTCACGGCACATCACTCTGACTTCTGCTTTCCTTTTCCACTTTTAGGGACCATGTGATCACATCAGGCTTACCTAGAAAATCCAAGATAATCTCTCTATTTTAAAGTCCTAATTTAATCTCATCTGCAGAATCCCATGTAAGGTAACATATTCACAGACTCTGGGGATTAGAGCTTGGACAGCTTTGGGGGCCATTACTCTGCCTAGCACAGACACAGATCTGCAGTGTTCATCTTTATCCCTGATGGCTGCAATAGTGTCTGAGTCTGGCTGTCTCCCCAAATTCCAATTGGCAGTTTCACCACCAGATCAGCAAATAGTTTAAATATTGCACCATCTCTCTTCCACTTCTTGAGCAAGAAGTTGTTTTGAGAAGTTAATCTCTTTCATAATTCTCATTTTAAAGATGAGGCGACTGATATTCTGGGAGGTTAATTAACATACCCAAGGTCACAGGTGACAAGAGAAGACTATTGTTAAAATTCAAAGCTCCTGGCTGCAGGTCTATTCATTTCCCAGAGCAAGATTCTGTCAGATCTCACATATAAATTGAGTTCATTTTAATTTTGAAAAAAAAAAAAAAAAAAGCCCATTATTTAACAAGAGACTAATTTAAGGAAACTTCTATAGAAACCCAGCCACTATTTCTCTTATTTCACTAGTGGAGCACCTTCAAACATTCAGTGCAAAGATTGCATTGAACAAGAAACCCTGCTATTCGACTCAATGACAGAGGACTATTACTCACTTCCAAATGACTGATACGTGGTGATGCATCTGTTCACCCCGGAAAATCTCTTCCGTGCATGTCTCTAAATCTTCTCTATTCTAAATAAATTGCCTGAAGATGAGTTTATTATCATTTTGCTGCATGTTCCGAGTAGCATTCAAACAGCTCAGTGAAAGGACTTATTTTATCACTGTTAAAGGTTCCCTCCCCCACTATTAATTATTTTTCTATTTGTAGGGTGTCAGTACAGAACTCAATTTCTTCAGGACTATTACTTATGGTAGAAACCAAATAAGATTGATTTATTGAACTGGTTCCAGAGTAGCTATGCATATAGAGCACCTTCCAAATAGAACACGATCCATATAGCCTAAATGCACACTTACAGATCATATCCCTAAGGAGGCGGCATGGCCTGGTTCATCGGACAAAGAGGCAGGGTCAGTCACGCAGCTAATAAGTAGCAGAGCCCAGAACTGAACCCAAAGCTCGTGTCATTTCAATTACATCATGCTGCCTTCTAACACATAACAAACTTTGGCAAATATTAGGAAGAAAACTTGCTGATGTTTCAAGCCACTGCAAAATGTACCCGCGCCTAACTGCTTTAACTCCACGGTGGTAAAACGTGGAAAAACCAATTTCAGTCTGACACAAGGAAGTTAAAGTTGCGATTTATGAGGCAGATATTTCAGAAAGGCCCCAACGTTTTCATCCACGTTAAAGAAACTCTGGAAAAAACACATGTTCTGAGCATCCTAGTCCTAAGTGCTTAATGCTAAAGTCAGTCAGGCAACACAGATGCAAGGAGCTTTAAAAGCTTTTGGAGTCTAAGGTTGTAACCTTTGGGTATGATGGTGAGGCTGTCAGTCCACCGAAAACCAGCATTTTCCCTCCACGGTCTGTCTTGCCCTTCCTTGCACCTTGAGTGCCTACTCTGAGTTCCTCTGGCCGTTACATAAAGCTTTTTAGGAAACATCACTGCAGACAGATGTTTAACCCCCGGCTCTGCGGGGACTACACGGCGAGATGCTAGGTCTGTTGATTAATTTTACATGTACGTGCACGCTAATGTAGTCTGACACCGAGGCCCTGGTAGCCATCCGGTCTTGTTAAGTAAACAAAGTAGTTCAGGCAAGATCGGCGCTGAAAGTTGTCTGTGCGCGGGATGCTTTTCCTTCTCAGTCTTGAAGGAGACGTCGTTCTTTTTCCTCGGCAGCCATCAGAGGTGACCTGGTCAATGATTATCCTAAGTCTGCTTTGTTTCGCTCATGATATGCCACCCCATCTTTAACAACTCACATGTGATAAGAAAGACTTAAAAACAAACGGAAATGTAAGCTCCGTGATACTAAGATGATAGAGGAGCTTTTAATACTATGATTACAATTGGTGACAATTATTGCTCAGACAGAAATTAAGCTGCATGGTCTACGTCTGTCGGACTTTGATTGTGTTTTGTGAAAGTCACCAATTTGCAAAAGTTAAATGTGGGATTATTTTTAAAAATCGTGTGATGATTTTGAGAAAAACTGGTGAATGATATTTCCACTTGTAAATATCAGTATTATAGATTGTCCTTCTGAGTTTGTAGATAAACCATTTCAGATTATTTCCCCTGTTAAAAACAAGAAGAGCTAGCGGAAAGCCAGGAGATTATTTATTTATTTATTTATTTCAAAATTTGTTTGAAGGCATTGGAGAAAAATCAAGGCAGCCAGGCCTTAAGATACGAGCTTTGGAGAAATGTGCTCATAAAACTCCTACCATCAGCAAAACTTTATCCTTAGAGGCATGTGCTAAGTCACAAGTGAAAGTCTAGAGGCTGAGAGCTGAGCTGGTGCTAGAGGGAACAAAGCTTAGAAATCAAGGAAGGATGGGGCGCCTGGGTGGCTTGGTCGGTTGAGTGTCCGACTTCGGCTCAGGTCATGATCTCACAGTCTGTGAGTTCGAGCCCTGCGTCGGGCTCTGTGCTGACAGCTCAGAGCCTGGAGCCTGTTTCAGATTCTGTGTCTCCCTCTCTCTGTGACCCTCCCCTGTTCATGCTCTGTCTCTCTCTGTCTCAAAAATAAATAAAAACGTTTAAAAAAAATTTTTAAATAAAAAAAAAAAGAAATCAAGGAAGGAAAAATCCTGGTAAACACCACCAGCTCAGTAGAGATGCCTGAAGCCTTATACCTAAAGAGAGAGAGAGAGAGAGAGAGAGAGAGAGAGAGAGAACCCAGACCCCATGAACACTGATGGCCTCCAACAAACCAGATTGGATTCAAGTGATCCATTCCTACCATAGCTGCTTTCTAGAAGCAAAAGTCAATACTATTACAGAGCCTAACAAAACGCCTTGAATTCTATAGGTAAATAATGAAAATTAATTTTTTTCTTGTCGAGAATAATTATTTTCCAATAATAATAAGGTTAATGAAAACAATTATCTTGTTTTTGGAGACCCTGACACATGTCCAGGCTTTGGGATCTTAGTTTTATGTAAGCTATCTCTAATTCTTATACCACATTTTCAAGTGAAGAATTATTTTTGTCTGATTACAAGACATGTGCACAGATGTTATGTGACTTACAAAATCCACACAGCTATTATATGCCGAGTTAAGACTTAAATTCTGAACTGTTTAGTTTCAACAAAAACTTTTCTGGGTTCAAGTGGGTGTGGATCTTCATGGAATGCATGAATAAGAGGTTACTTTCACAGAGAAAACAGAGAAGTCTGTCAGGAAATTTGGGTTTATTTTTGAAGAAAATTATCTCCTATGAAAAGTTGTCATCTTAGATTTTTTCCCCGTTTGGAATTTGGAGGATTTTCTAAATTGTACGAGAATGTCTCTTAAAATACTCATCAAAAAGAAAAATAATAATGAAATAATTCAGGATAGATTTACTGTTTATTATTTATCAGGTGCTCTTCTATATTTTAGACCTTTAGCAATGCACAAAATGGACAAAGTCCCTAGCCCGATGTAGATTAGATGCTATTAGAGTGGACAGTTAGTAAATAAACAAATAAAAATAGAATTTAGGGAGTCACCAGTACTGAATTGATATCTATAGCCCAACTAATGTGACGGGTTGAAAGCCTGTTTAGACTAGGTTCAAAAAATTGACAAAAACTGTAAGAGACACAATGTAGAGACCAGGAAAATTATGGAATTCAGGAGATATCTAGGAAGCCAATGTGTTGGAAAAAGTAGTGCTACATCCCCCTGAAATTCTGCTTTATTTTGGAGATCTTAATAATATGATGCAATGGCTTCTTCGTGGTTCTAGGCAGTAGGGTAGAATGGGGATTATAGCAAAATAAGAACTATACATTTCCTAGTCAATGAATGAAATAAAGTAGGGGCAATAAACAGGCACTGGTACCAATATTCTTTCATCAATATAATGTTTTTGTGAAACAACCAAAATTTTAACTTTTTACCCAGTTGTGTAGGTATCTATGCCAAAAGCATGAGAGCCACAAAGTCTTAACTGAGGTCATTGCCTCATTAAACTGGAATCTATCTGCAATAGTACCTCCTAGATCACAAATCATGTTAAAAACTGAAGAAAAATGATGTATAGTAAAACCTTGGTTTGCAAGCATAATTCGTTCTGGAAACATGCTTGTAATCCACAGTACTTGCAAATCAAAGCGAATTTCCCCATGAGAAATAATGGAAACTCAGATGATTCATTCCACAACCAAAAAATATTCACAAAAAATAATTACAATACTGTAATATAATACAAAATAATAAAGGAAATACAGGATTTAAAGAAAAATAAATTAACCTGCACTTACCTTTGAAAACCTTTGTGGCTGGTGTGAAGGAGACAAGAGACAGGAGGGTTATTGGTGTAGGACGCCTTTCACTAACGGATCATTGCTATCTATTGCCTCATTACGGTCTTTTTCTTTTCGTGCAACTTTAACATGGAACTTATCCAATGACATTCCTTTTGAGGATTTCATGAAAACGTGGCACTGCATTGTCATTAAACGGACTCATCACTTACACTGCTACAGCCTTATTCGGGTGGTGCTTTTCTACAAAATTCTGCACTGTTTCCCACATTTTACACATCTCCCTAATCTCATTTGAAGGGAGGGATTCCTCTGCCTTTTTCTCTTCTTCCTCTGCAGACGTCGACTTCTTATAAAATCTTGCCATTTTGGCCACTTGCATACCTCACTTGTACTTCTTGATGATTTCTTTCTTAACTTCCACTATAATCATCTCCTTCTCCTTACCGCCTTTCTTTTCAACCTTTTTCTGCATCGGGCTCATTGGGTACACTCACACGGATGTTGACTACAGTACGGTATTAATAAACTCTTGTTCATATACTGAATTTAATGTAACTGGCAATAAGGCAGCAGAGGAAAGGGTCTCTATCCGCAGGCAGCCTGACCTAGAATGAAGCAGAGCATTCCTAAGCTCACTCTTGTATGGAAAAGCAAAGGTGCTTTGAAGCGACAAAAAATACACTAGTGCCAGTTGTGGGAACCTTCCAATGTTCTGAAAAATCACAGATTTTTGCCAAACACCGAGGCCTGAGACCGAGCATCTGAGCATGGGAGACAATCACCTACAATCCCGCAGCAACAGAGAGAGAGAGAGAGAGAGAGAGAGAGAGAGAACCATTGGCTCAGTTGTGATCATGTGACCTTTGGTGTCACGTACTACTTGTTTTGCAAGGCATCACTCATTTGTCAAGTTAAAATTTATTAGAAATATTTGCCCATCTTGTGGACCACGCACAGAACAAGTTACTCACAAGCCAAAGTTTTACTGTACATGGATTTAGATTTAACACAGCATGACAGGCAGTCATGAAAATCTCCAGAGTTTGGTGCTAGAACAGCCATTTGAGGATCCTTCTGAAAGAGATGTATTTACCCCAAACTGTGTGTTTTCTAAACTGAGACCTGCTTTGCTAACCAACACAGTTGTCTGAATGGTCCCAATTACCATCTGAATTCCAGTTCCGTAAATTCAACAGATATTTCTTCCAATTCCCAGGCTGGAATTTTATAGTGATGACAACTTCATTTTATCTTGAATTTGAGTGCAAACCATTCAAATTAATTGGATAGTTAAGCACATACAGACGCCATTTCACTAAAGAGAATATAGTTACCAAGTATGAAAGGATTGCAGCTGTAAAACCCTTTTCTGCATGGACTACGATGGCCTACGCCCACTTCCCTTAGCATACAATCATTTGAAACATTTCCCCACATGGGATTCAAGAACTTAAATCTTTGAAAGTTGTCATAACAAAAGGGGGAGTAGAATATGGCTGGAAGACATTACTGGTGCCTTCCATTGTGCATTCATGGGTGAAATAAAATGATTTTAATTTACCTTAACTCTAAAGTGCTATCAATTGCATAGCTAATTTACCGAGAGAAAAATTTCAACAGTTGTAACTTGAAGTTACTCAATAAATACTTAACAGAATACTTGTCTCAAAAATAATCAAAATATCAAATATCAAAACATTACTTAAGTGGTGTTCTGCTAATGATAATGACAAAACCGGGCTTTGAGGAATTTCTTTCCTAGTCAATATTATTGATCCATAGCCTGAAACAGTGGTTCCAGAGCAGTGATGATTTTACAAGTCAAGTTTAATGTAAGATGCTTGTTTCTCTAGAATGATGGGAGAGTGTACTGGTCGTTTGGTACAAGAGATGTTTTTCAGATAACCCAAATATATCCATATGCCTTTTAATTTCTGTTGGAAGGTTTTTCTAAAATACATTTCACACACTTACAACTGCTTAAATGAGGGTCCTAAACCATAATTTAATTTGTACTTGATTTTTATTTTCAAGGCAATAATTAGGAAAAATATTTTTTAAAGGTTTTTCAGTTCTTTTGTGTCTACACTAAATGGTCACACACACACACACACACACACACACACACACACTTTAAATAAATGTTTAAAATGTTACTTCCCAGTATCAAGTTACCCACTTTAAATTCTCTATAGTCTCAAGGAATCAGAAACTATAGCACCTCTTTCTGCTCAGTATGTAATATCTCAGGATGTCATCAGAATTATTTCTAAACCACTTAACTAAGATATTATGTGAGAATTGCTATAGGCAGTTTTTTTTAAACAATTATGTGTTGCTCTAGTTAAAGTCAGTTTATTGAACATAGCTTAGAAAGTTAGAATTTTGTTATCAAAATTTAGTAACTTTGTATTAAAATTGCTTACGTTAAATCAAAATATATTTAAAAATCCATTTGTGTGAAATCCATTTTTTATTCCATTGCTCCTTTTAAAAATAATTAATCAAATAGCAATACTATGGACTAATTCGTGTTTCCCCAAATGCATATGTTGAAGTCGTAAGCTTGATGTGACTATATTTGGAGATAGGACCTCGAAAGAAGGAATTAAGGTTAACTGAGGTCATAAGTGTGGGACCCTAATCTGCTGGGACTGATGTCCTTATAAAAGGAAAGGACGATACACCAGTTCACTCTCTCTCTTCTGGAACACAGAGAGAAAAAGTCATGTGAAAATGTAGTAAGAAGGCAGAAAGAAAAGTCTCACCAGAAACGAACCCTCTTGATGCCTTGATCTTGGACTTCCGTCCTCCAGAAATATGAGAAAATACATTTCTGGTGTAAGCCCTCCCTTTCTGTGGTATCTTGTTATGGAAATTCATGCTTACTAATACAATCAACAAGTAACTGTTTTTCCCAATTTCTGATTAACTTCTCTGTGATATCAGCAAACCAATGAGTTACAAATTAAGATAAAATCAATAGTGCCATTGAAAACAGTCAACAAAACCTTTAATGAGAGAATGTAAGAATTATTCTGGACTCTTTCTCTATAAATTATTTCCCATCATGGGACATTAAAATGTGTCTTTGCACCAATGGGTCTTGAGGTTCTACAGTAGAGTAAAATCCACTGAATGATTTCTGTTTATTTTTTTTAAATATGGTTTGCTTTTGAACCACAGTTCTAGTTTGTGGTTGCAAAGAAAACTGTGGGCAGCATTTTGGGAAGAAGGCCCGATTGTTGCCAAAAGTAAGGGTCTCCATTGCTTTTGAGTTTTTCAGCTTGGACCTGAGTTCTGAACCTCTATTGGGAATTCCTTCAGTCCCTTCTACATGAAAGACTTCTTGTCCCTGCATGGACTGCTGCCATGCTCTATGGCAGGACTGAGAAAGACTTCATAAAATAGAGGAAACGAAAACAAAATATTGGTCGAAGATCTTTCTCAATTCATTTTTTCTTTCCATGTGAATGCAGAAAAGGATCAAACACATCAGTCATGAGTATCTAAAGGATGCAGACACTGTACTAGGCACCAAGATGAAGACAAAAGAAAATGCCGAAAAGTTGCCCGTGTGTTCATTGTGGCATTACAAAACAAATACTCCACTGATATTAGAGCCATAAATAGGCATTAGATGTCTTTTGAAAGAGTCATTTTTAGGTACAAGAAAACTGAAAAGCTAAAACTCAGATGCCTTATTCACATTTCTCCTTGTTCTCCTTGAATAGGGTCAGTATCAAGGGTGAGCTTCGGATACCAAGTTAGATTCTTCTAATGGAAGAATATGGAAACTTTAAGCTCTCTCAAATTTGTGTATCCTCAGAGACAAGCCAGGAGCTCCTGTACTACCCCGATTACTCACCTGGGTCCAATTTCCACCTTACTCTCCCCATCCTGCCATCCATCACCTGCCCTTGCTCCTGCCTGCATCCTTGTCTCAAAAACTATTTCAGCCTTCCACTTGCAGCCCCCTCTCTTTAATTTCTTAATCAGCCCTTATTATTTGTCAGTACTTTTCATGGTAAATATGGAAAGCAATATGAGGTGGTTAATTGATTATAAAGTAAAAACATGCTAAGTGAAGTAAGTCAGTCAGAGACAGATACTATGTTTTCACTCGTATTTGGAACTTGAGAAACTTAACAGAAGGCCATGGGGGAAGAGAAGGGGAAAACATAGTTACAAACAGAGAGAGGGAGGAAAACAATAAGAGACTCTTAAATACGGAGAACAGACTGTATTTAAGGTTGATGGGAGGAGGCGCGGGGGAAAGGGGAAAACGGTTGATGGACTTTGAGGAGGGCACTTGTTGGGATGAGCACTGGGTGTTGTATGGAAGCGATGAACCATGGGAATCTACCCTCAAGAGCACACAGTATACACTGTGTGTTAGCCAAATTGACAATGAATTATATTTAAAAATAAACAAACAAACACAAAAATACATAAAGTAAAAGCATGCATCACAGACCCATGTGATATTCCTGTTGCTGGCTTTCAGAAAGTGCTGTCCGTAGGAAATAGGACGTGACTCTGGTTTTTTGCCTCTCATCTGTGTTTCCATATGCTTCATTTTGTGTAGACTGGAAAAAATAACAACAGAAATATGGGATAAGGTGTTGTTGTTTTTAATTTTAAAGGGAAAGGACTCGGGGCGCCTGGGTGGCGCAGTCGGTTAAGCGTCCGACTTCAGCCAGGTCACGATCTCGCGGTCTGTGAGTTCGAGCCCCGCGTCGGGCTCTGGGCTGATGGCTCGGAGCCTGGAGCCTGTTTCCGATTCTGTGTCTCCCTCTCTCTCTGCCCCTCCCCCGTTCATGCTCTGTCTCTCTCTGTCCCAAAAATAAATAAAAAACGTTGAAAAAAAAATTAAAAAAAAAAAAATTAAAAAAAATAAAAAAATAAATAAATAAAGGGAAAGGACTCATTTGGGAAATACTTTTCCAAATACTTTTTTTGTTTTATTGAGATATAATTGACATATAGCACCGTATAACTTTAAGGGGTATACAGAATGACTTGATATACATACACTATGAAAGGGTTACCACAGTAAGATTGATCAATCTTAACAATTTTTTTTTAAAAAACATACATGTTACAGAGAAACTGAACTACAATAGGTGTTTATCTAGTTTTCTAAGGAGTAATGCTACTTATTGAAAGTTGCATTACAGAAAATGTATCTGTGTAGTTTGAAGACAGTATTATGAGAGCCTGGGAGAAAACAAAAACTATTTTTAGTAGTTTAGACATGAAGCAAATAGTTATCATGGGATTGTACCTATGACAAGTTGGGGGGGTGGTGAATTAAACAAGCCCCCTCCCTTAATGGGAAACTCGGCCTGATCACTTGTGTCATGGCAGGTAGGTGATGGGGATAGATGTGATTGTTGGTATGTATCATAGTCTTTAAAACAACAGTCTTCAAGAATATTAAATATTATGTACTTTAACCTAGGAATTTTCCTCTTAGAAATTTATTCTAAGGAAATTCCTATACAACATCCAACCCAAGGAAACAACCAGATAAAAATAACAAAGTTTTATAGCCACATTTATCAAAAGGGTGGTAGTTCACATTAACAATTTATTGCTAAGTAGGCCCTCACTAGAGATTAGTGGGGTGGTTATTTTGCTAGAGCATTATCCATGATCCAATCTAGAGGAGGAACAGAGAAACATTTCCCTAATCCTTCTGTCTACAGCCTTCCTGCCTCACTTATGGGGCCAAAGAAAAAAGCTAAAAAAACCCAATTATTAGTATCATATCCCACCCCTTCCACCAAGAACTAACTAACCTTACTTCTAATTAGCATGCAGTGTGTTCTCTTTTGTTTCTGGCTTCTTTCGTTCAACGTTAAGTTTGTGAGATTAATTCTATACATTCTGTGGATACTCATATTACCCGTGTTATCATTCTGTATCATGGCTAAGCTTTCATCCTTATTGCTGAATAGTATTCTGTTGTATGAATTAAAAAAATCAGTTCTACTCTCGGTGGGCATGTGGTTTGATTCTAGTTTGAAGCTATTAAGAAGAATTGTCTTATGGACATTCTAGCTCACCCTTTTTTATGACTATATGTCACATTTCTTTTGCATATATACCAAAAACTGGAACTGCAGGATCATAGAGTATGAAATTATTCAGTTTTGATTATTATTCAGATATTATTAGACAGCTTTCCAAAGCAATTTTACTCCCATTGGCAATTATGAGAGTTGGAATTCGCTTCATAGCCTTGCCAATTGGATTTGTACTGTTTTTTCTCATTTAGGTTTCCAATGGTTAGATGTGGAATCACATTTCCCCCAAAATTGATGCAGAGTGTGGCATCTTTCATATGTTTATTGGCCACTTGGCTTTGTTAAGTGCATGTTCAAGACATGTGTTTATTATTATTACTTTTCCCATTAGGTTGTCTGTCATATATAAAAGACAGACAACCTATATATATTTATATATATATATATATATATATATATATATATATATATATATATATATAAATGGGAGCCTTGTATCATCTTTTTTAACTGTATCCATCTCTTACATGAGTTCATTGTTAGATGCCTCTACCTACATATCTACCTCTATAACTATATATCTATATTGATTCCAACTCTTTTAATGGTACCTTTTGATGAACAATAGTTTTTAATTTTTAAAGTTCCTACTTAATTTTTAAGTTAAAATGATCAATTTCACCTTTTGTGATTAATGTTTTCTGTTCCAGTCAGGAAATATTGAGACAAGTAACTTTGCCTAATCCAAGGTCACAAAAGTGTTTTTCTAAATTCTCCTCTAAATGTTTTATATTTTATTTTTTATGTTGAGACCAGTCATCGATCTGGAATTGATTTTGTGGACGGTATGAAATAGGTGTTCAGAATCATTTTTTTTCTCAAGTGGATATTAATTTACTCAGCACCATGTGTGGCATAATTCATAATAATTGAGTACATTACATTATACTGAAGTGGAGACTTTGTTGTATTCAGGAAATGAAATATGTGTGGATCTGTTTCTGTATGCTTCAGTTGATCTTATTAGTCAATATATCTATCCTTCTGCAAATAGCACTCTTTTTAATAACGATAGTTTTGTGGGGTGCCTGGGTGGCTCTGTTGGTTGAGCGTCCAACCCTTGATTTTGGCTCAGGTTATAATCTCATGGCTCAAGAGTTTGAACCTCCACATCAGGCTCCTCACTGACAACACAGAGCCTACTTGGGATTCTCTGCTCCTCCCTTATGCTCATGAGAGCACTCTAAATAAATAAATAAAGATTTTTTAAAAAAACAACCCAATCAAATAACCCAATGAAAAACATAACCATAGTTTTGTAATGGTGTATAGGAAAAACTCAGTGTTTTTCTTTACACACCCACACAGAACACGTTCATGACCAGAGATATGAATTTCTTCTCACTTTGCCTAATTTTTCAATTCCAGCTTGGTGTGCTACAATTCAATACAATTCTGACACTAATAAAACTTAGTGGAGACCCCACAGGTTAAGGGCTCAGTCACAAAACACTGTCTTCCATTTCAGATAGCTACTGCAAGTAGTGGGTCACCAGTTGCCCACAACTTCTGATCTACTTGGCTACAAATTGTTGGTTCCCACAAACCTCACCTTAGGTACGATAATTTGCTAGAGCTGCCCTCAGAACCCAGGAAAACAGTTTACTTTTTATTAAGGAATTATTATGAAAGATGTTTTAAAGGATACAAATGAACAGCATGATGCAGAGGTACACAGAGTGAGGTCTAGAAGGGTCCAGAGCACAGGAACTTCTGTCCCTATAGAGTTGGAGTGTGTTTCCTTCCTGGCATGTAGATGTGTTCATCAACCCAGAAGATCCCAGAATCCTGTACTATCTGGACACCTACCTTCCTGGCATGTGGATGTGTTCATCAACCCAGAAGATCCCAGAATCCTGTACTATCTGGATTTTTGTGAAGGCCTCATCATGTAGACATGATCAATTATTCACTCACTTTCCAGCCTCTTTCCTCTCTCCAGAAAATGCAGGTGGGGTTAAAAGTACCAAATTTCTAACTATACTTGATCTTGTTGGTGACCAACTAACATTCAAGAACCTACCAAGATTTGCTGTATTAGAACAAAGATGCTCCTATGTTTATGACTTAGAATCTCTGTGTAAGACACCAAGAGCAAAGACCAAATATTAGAACAAAAGATGATCCTAGCACCCTAGGAGATGACAAGCGTTTTAGGAACTCTGTCAGGCACCAGAGTCAAAAGACCGATTATTACCAGAAACCAGGGATATAGAGATAGAAATAAAGATAGAAAAGACTTATTATATATAATTTATTATTTCATAAAGAGCTTTGAGTTCTGTTAGTATTGATAGTTCAACTTTGCTCTTCCTTAATTTTGCCCGAATTATTCTTGGTTCTTTGTGTTTTTCTTCCTTCCTTCCTTAAATGATCAAGATTCCATTCAATATATACTTTATTTTTTTTTTTATTTTTGTTAAACTCCTTTCTTTAATTAGAGAGAGACAGAGACAGAGACAGATAGAGAGAGCTTGAGTTGGGGAGAGGGGCAGATGGGGAGAGAGAGAAAATCCCAAGCAGGCTCCATGCTCAGCACACAGACTCACCAAGGGGTTTGATCCCATAACCCTGGGATTATGACCTGAGTCCAAACCAAGATTGCTCAACTGTCTGAGCCACCCAGGTGCCTTAAAATATGGTTTAATTTAGAAGGAAATATCCTTACAATATTGCAGCTGAAAACCATGAAAATGGTGCATGCTTTCATTTACTGAAATTCTTTAATTCTTCTCGATGGTATTTTTACAGCTTTTTGTTTAGGGATTTTTCAGAACTTGTTTAAATTTATTGCTTGATATTGAACGATTTTCTATGGTGAATTATTCATTTTATTGTCTAACTATTTGGTATTAGTATACAGAACTGTATTTGATTTTTTAAATTGATCTGTATCCAGTAAACTTGCTAAAAATTCATTAAATTTTAATAGATTGTAGATGTCTCTGCATTATCTATCTGCATAATCATTTCATCTGTAAGTAGTGATGCTGTCATTGCTTTCACATCAAGATATTATTTATTTCTTTTCCTTGACTTAAAGAAATATGGTATAGAATGGATATTATTTAACAATTTCTGGGGACAAATTCAGTATTTCACCATTGTGCCTAATGTGCACATAATGTGCATAATGTGGGCTGTAAGATTTTGAAGCTATTCTTTTTCAGATTGAGGAAAATTTCTTCTATTTCTAGTTTTTTTTTTAATCATAAATGGGGGTTACACATTGTCAAATGCCTTTTGTACATGTATTAAAATTGTTTACTCTTTTTTCTCTTTTCTATGAATGTGGTGAATTTTACTAATTATTGTGTTAATTTTATTAATTAATATATTTTTCATATATAGCTACATCTTTGTATTTAAGTTTCTGAGAAAGATGGGTCAATACTTTTTTTCTTGAAAAATAATATTAGGAATCAAAATTAAATTAGTCTTATAAACAGATAATTATTCCCCTTTTTCTATTCTGGGAATTCTGGTATTGGAAAAATTTTCTAGAAAAGCCATATGGTCCTAAGTTTTTTACTGTGAAAGAACTCAATGGGCTCAATATTTTCACAAGCACTGAGGTAATCAAACATTGTATTTATTTTTATTTAAGCTTTGTATTTATATTTATTCCAGTGAATTTTTCTACTCCATTCAAATTATAAATTTTAGTATCAGAAAGTTGGTAATAATATACTATCATCATTTGATATTGGAATTATTTATGTTTCATTTTCATGTCCAAAATTGCTAATCTATATCATTTTTATTTTTTTTTGTTATGTTTTCTCTAGTGGTTTACTAATCTTATTGGTATTAAAAAAAACAAAAGAAACAAAAAACAGCTTTGGGGCACCTCCGTGGCTCAGCTGGTTAAGTGTCTGACTTTGGCTCAGGTCATGATCTCACAGCTGGTGAGTTCGAGCCCCCGTATTGGGGTCTGTGCTGACAGCTCAGAGCCTGGAGCCTGCTTCAAATTCTGTGTCTTCCTTGCTCTCTGCCCCTTCCCCACTTGCACTCTGTCTCTGTCTCTCTAAAATAAGTAAACAGTAAATTTTTTTAAACAAAATTTAGTTTTGTTTACATTATCCACTTATATTTGTATTATATTTTGTTTATTCCTTCTCTTATCATTGGCATTTATTTTTTTGTACACTCTTTGGATTTGATTTGACTTTCTTCTCAACTTTTATGAGAAGGCTTAAACCAGTTTCAATCTTTACATATTTTCTAATACATAAAATTAGGCCTATAAATTTCTCTCAAAACACTATCTTAGCTGTAGTCCACGTTAAAAAAAAAAAAAAAAAAGTATAGCTTAACTTTCCATTGAAAATATTTTCCAATTTGCATTCTGAGTTCTTTGACCCTGAAATAGTAAGAAATGTCTTCACTAATACTTTGGAGTTTGGGATTTTCTAGTTATCGTCTTCGTTTTTAATAAAACGTTAATCAAACAAATTCTAGCTTAATCCCTTTGTGGTTAGAGAACATAATCTGAATAATGTCATTCTTACAAAATTTGTTGAGCCTATCTTTATGGCTCCTCCATATCCTTCCTACAGAGAACTGTTCATACATTTTTATCGTGGGACCAAAAAACTGCCATTTTGTACTACAAAGGAGGAGAAAGGGTAATGAAATGGCGAAATCCTAACTGGTCCACTTATTCCTGATAGAGTTCTTTAATTAATTATACTCATAATTGCCCTGTGTCCCATGCCTGTCCTTTAGTACAATTAGCTCAGATTCCGGTGCCTCCAGGGTTCCCTCAGTGAAGACTGTTCTTACCTCTGGTGTTTTGGATTGTGAATTTCTCTATTAATATCAACCCATCTGCTTGAAATTTTCCAGATTTCCTCAAATATTCTGGTCCACTGACTTCTTGTTTTCCTGCAGTTAGCTTCCTAATTTCTTTCATAACTTTCTATAATCCCAAAGGAAGTTTGGGAACAAAAGGCAGTAAAACTGAATGCTCAGTCTTCCATCTTGAATAAGCTTGTAGATCATTTTTAGCAGTATCTTCTGTGATCCATATTTAACTTCCCTTTTGAGAAACAGGGCTATAAAAACGAGCATTAAATATTAAAATTGGCCATTGAGATATGCATATTATTTTATAATTGGAAAAGATATTAAAGATTGTTTCCTATTCTTTACTAAAACCAACCAATTATTAGCTCAATTCAACCTGTAGTCTAATAGGGGAAAAATATATATTATTTTTGTAAAAATGAATTTTCTGGTCACTTGTCAGTACCAAGATGACTTTCAGTACCACACAGCCAGACCAAAGAAGCTAGGTCATCTAGCATGCCATCCAAGAATTGTTATCAAAAGGTGGTTTATGGTCAACAAATTGGGGTAGTTCTCTATTATAACTGGATCCATTTATACTTGAGGCAATCAGCTGGCATGTGAAATACACAAATCTGTTCAACCTCAGCTATTTAGACATTTTCCTGAAATCTCCCATGGAACCATCTAAGTCTCTTAAAATTATTGAGAAATTAATTATTCCTTTAATATATAATCCAATTGAGGCTCCTATCATGTAAAAAATTAGTGTATCGCTCTTACAATGCAGATTTCTTGCATTCTTTACATGAGTCATTGTTACAATCCTTTATGAATAATTAGAAGTACAAAAGACATGAATTTACATAATGATAATCTATGTATATCAGGAATGACTATTCCCAATTGTCTCAGCTGTTGGAGGTTGGACATAATCATAATTTAACCCCCAAGTATAAGAGGCAGGATCTCCTGTCCTATCCCACTAGGTGCTCAGGGGCTTATTTGATCTTACAGTTTCTCAAAGATGAACTGCAGAGGAGCATTACTTAGTGTAGCTGGCTCAAGAGCAAATTCTCATGGCACTGGCCCATTGGCCCGTTAGGAGACAAGCTGATCAAGGCTGTTGGTGAAGTTGGGGCAATACTTTGACTAATGGGAACCTGAGCTATGAATGATTTCGAAGAACTTCTATTCTGTGAAGTTCCTCAGAAATAAAATGATGCAATTACATTCAATTTTTTTTCTACTACCCAGTTCTTTCACAAAGTGTCTTTTCTCTGGACCATGTTACTGTTAGAGGAATCCTAATACCCATGTGTCCCTGTTTCTCCTACATTTTTCAGACTCCATGTTTTTCCAGTTCACAGCCCTTTGTTCCCTGCCACAAAATTGTATCAATATCTCTCCTGGAATACAAACACTTGAAAGCCAATCGGTAACCTGTATAATAATCAATTAAAACCAAGTAGTGAAGAACAAAACAAAATTAAAATATTTTCCTCTCATAATGGGCAACTGTGTAGTTGATATTTACTAGTAAAAAACAAAGAATTCAGTCTGCTCCCCAGAAGATAGCTTCCTATCCTAACCATCCATCCTCAAATCCTACCCAAAAGGGGGCTGGATGAGGTACTTCTAACAGAGCAAAGACAAGGAAATGGAAAGAGCTTATATTTGTATGTCAATGAGAATTTGGCATTCATATTCATCTACTACTAATATACTAACTTATATACAGGGAGTTGAGCTGAGAAGATATCACTGGCTTGCCTCTTAGTTTCTGAGTCTACATTCTTGACTTCAAAAGCTGAAAACTTTATCAGTATATGACTTTTAAGACTCTTGAGTTTCCTCTAATGCCAGAGAATCAATGTTTAACAAAGTCTTGTAGAGTTTGAAAAAAGATTGAGATTTTTAGTAACAAAAACTACATTTTAACATTTTAGAGTAGTCAAAGACTTTGTCCTAAAAGCATTTATTATCTGTTCCAGAATTCATAGATAAGTACACATTATAATTTTATTGAATTCAGCATATTTTACAAACTTGAAAAGATGTAATTTTTCTATTTATACCCAAAATACAATACGGGCATTAAAAAAATCAAAGGCAAAGTGGAAAAGTTATTTAGTCTGTCTTTATTTAAAATGAGCCAAAAGGGGGAAAAAAACCCAAATACAATTGGCTAATTGCTTTGTAATTTGGCTTTATTTTTTTGACACTAATGGAGAATTTCTAACACCTACACAGCTAATGAGTTGGGAAGTTATGAGCTTTACCTGAATACAGATATTTAGTCAGAAAGAAAAATAAAAGCATATTTATTGTTTAGAAAATAGTGAATGTTGAACAGACATGGTAGTGTCTATATTCTAGTTCTGGGTTTCAAGTGTTTGCCCTAAGGATCTTGAAGTTTAAGGGGATACATGGGTATGCAAAAATGCATTTTCAGTCTCCTGTGTTTAGTGTCATGAGAGATGAACTGTCAAAACACATAGAAAATCATCTAAATAACAGTAACAAATAACAATAAGTATTAGTGCCAACTATGATATATTCATTATGTCACAGCTTGTTTGCTATGTGCTTCACGTATGTAGTGCTCCTTGAGTCCTCCCTGATGAATATTGGTATAATTGTCCTCATTTGAATCAGTAACAATTATGATCAAAGAGGAAGTATCTTATTTCCATAGCTCATAAGAGGAAGATTTGGGATTCATTATTATATCTATCAAAATCCAAAGCCCATTTGGTTAACCCCTATTTAAACCCCCCTACTTAACCATCAGGGAAATGTTTTTAATAGAGAAGATACAACCGTAGTTGGCTTTGGAAGCAAATGTTAAGAGAAGCAGGCAAGGAAGCGGAGTCAGGAAGCTAATTTAATCAGGAAAAATGTCATTTACTTACAAGAAGAGAGAGGTACGCTATATTTTTATAGAATCCAAAGAAATTTTCTGTCACACAGCTATAAATTGCATAGAGCAAAAGTCACATATGAGGATGAAGGGTTAGGCTGGGTTCAAATTATAAGGGGTTCAAATGTCCAAGTAGGAATCTGGGGTTCCTGTGGTTTATGGAAGACGATTGAAGCTTACATGGAGAAAAGGTATGGTTGGACTTGCATGTTTGATGAAAGTCTCATCAGACCAGGTGAAAGGCTATGTAGCAGAGTTACTACAAAGGTATGTAATAGAGGCAATGGAGAAAATTTGGAAGAAAAGAAAGTTTTCATGCTAAAAGAGGGAGAGATTCGATCTGAGTGGCTTACGTGTTACACACCTAAGTTGTGAATACAGGCCAGTGTTAGAAGTGAGACACTGGAAATTCTGTTTAGGAAGGCACAGTTGTATCTGGCTTAGGTGTAAGCAGTGGTTGATTTGGGTGAGACACCACTAGGATTTGGGCTCTGGTCTGGTAGGGGATGCTTGTTACCTCAGACAATGTTGTGGAGTCTGGGCACATCAGGACTGCCCTACTCTCATGTAGGTATACCTTGTTCCATTTGGCATGTTCACTCTGTCCATAGCTTTAGAAATAACTTTTTTCCAAGTCACAATGACTCTTCAACCTTCCTCACAGTTTTGATACCTTCATTTTTCTTCCCATCTAACTACTTCCCATCATAGTTCCATTCCCTGTCATTGTCAACTCATCCTCAAACATTAGATCTTAGCTCAAGCCCCATGTTCTCGGGAATGGTGTCTTCACCACTTCTTCAACCAGATCAGAGTCCCCTTATGCACTGCCATGGTCCTCCATATTTTCTTCCACAGCACTGTCACAAATTATCTATTTAAAGAGCTATTTAATTAATGCCTACCTTCCATTATACTGAAGCCCTATGAAAGAAGGTAAATATATGTAATATTCTTGAATGTGTCTCACAAGCCCAACAAATGTTATGAAACACAGTGTGTTCTCAATACATAGTTATTCAATGAAAGAACGAATTTTTCATTGGGGCCTTCTCAAGTGACATGTTAAACATGCAAAGTGTATCTTTAAGCTCTGGCCTCATTGATCTCCTTCATGATTGTAAAAGAAAAGAGAAAAGAAAAGAAAAGAAAAGAAAAGAAAAGAAAAGAAAAGAAAAGAAAAGAAAAGAAAAGAAAAGAAAAGAAAAGAAAAGAGAAAAGAAAAGAAAAGGAAGGGAAGGGAAGGGAAGGGAAGGGAAGGGAAGGGAAGGGAAGGGAAGGGAAGGGAAGGGAAGGGATGGGAAAGGAAGGGAAGGGAAGGAAAAGAAACTTGGGGATTGACTTTGTATAGTAGCAAACACCCCTGTGGGAATTTCCATAGTCTGGCCATCCATTCATTCCTTCATTACACAAGCAATAATTGAGCATTATACCACACACTAGGTTTGGGAATACAAGGATAAAAATGACTTGTCTTTTCTCTCAAGAGCTCAGTTAGTTCTGTTCACCTTCCAATCTCAGCTTTCTACTTATTTTTTTTACAACAAACGAATCCTACCACCAGAAAATAAGTTGCTCGTATTTCAGTCCCTTGTGTTTTCTACTAAAAATTGCCTGCAAAATGAGACATGGCCCTTTTGTTATTTTCATTAGAAAGCAAATTACTTGTGATAACTTTGACAGGAGTTAAATGGATGTAGAATCAGATCTACCTTATTATGGAGTTGATTTTTTGAGAAAGGAATGGAGTCTGTCAGAATCAGGGTTTCATCATTGCTAAAAAATAAAAATGACATCATTGAACTGAGTGACTGCATGAAGACACCTATGCTGAGTGTCTAGAGACATTTTTAGAAAGAAGTTTACTCTATAACGATTATCACTGCCATGTAATTTTTTCAACTGGTTCTAAGAAGTGCTTTCTTCTTCCTATTTCAAGGAAAACAAGAATATTCTAAAGGTATGGTATTTGAACACCTTTCTACTTTCTTCAATTCAAAGTATTAGAAAAGAGTGATAGTTTGTGTTTTGTGTTAAAAATAAAATGCTGCAGTTTAAAGCTAGTTTTGCGGTTTCCCCAATGTGTCAGGTGCTAACCTTTTCAAAAGGAAAGGCTTTGAGTTACTTTGATTATACAAACAGTGCACTCTGAGCTGAAAGTTGGAATTTGAAGGAAGGGTGGGAAAAATGGTTTATAGATCTTATTCAACAGCATTTGTTGAGCATAATGAATCATGTTGAAGTACAGCATTTGCTTAAAATTATTGTAACATGCAGGGTGCTTGTGTGGCTCAGTTGATTAAGTGTCCAACTTCGACTCAGGTCACAATCTCACGGTTCGTGGGTTCGAGCCCTGCGTCAGGTTCTGTGCTGACAGCTCTGAGCTTGGAGCCTGCTTTGGATTCTGTGTCTCCCTGTCTCCCTGCCTCTCCCCCCATTTGCAGTCTTTCCTCTAAAAATAAACATTAAAAAATAATAATTAAATTATAGTAACATGGGATAGCTGCCTGTATGACTGTTCACATAGATTTCTATATTTCTTTTTTATGATTGGCCTTTCTCAAGACAAGATTTAAGTAAGTTTTTCCCACTCTTCATTGTTCACCAGATACTAGTCTTACCACATTGTGCATTTAATCTGTATAAATCTGAACAAACAAGGGTGTATTTGTCAGCCTTCACAACAGAAGGACAGAAGAGTCCGCTCATAGGAATTTCTTTCACTCACATTTTCCAGCAGTCTTGTTCTATCACCTGATGTTCATGATAGATCAATTTGGCATGGTCCTGGAAATTAGTCAGCGATTCTGGTCCTCAAATTTCCTTCACCCTAATGTGGGTAATTCTTATTGTATATTTGACCTTGATTTAGCCACTGATCATCTGCTGACTCCAGAATTTAGATTCACGTGTATGTTGTGGTTTTGAACCTGTCTTAGCACTAAATATTATAGCAACCTCAATTGAATGTTCAACCAAAATTAGATACTATTTCCTACTAAGTCAGGTATAAAAATATATTTAGATGGAGCAAAGAATATGGATTTAACAAAAAAACAACTGAAAATGGAGGAGCGGCAGGGAGACCCTGAGCTTGTCTCATTCCTGAAATGCAGCTAGATCAGCAACAAACCATTTTGAACACCTAGGAAATGGATCTGAGGTTGAACACAACAATCTGCATAATTTGAGTTACAGAACTCGACAGTTACCAAGTTCAAAGAGGTGAATGCGGGGAGAGAAACCAGCAGAGGGTAGGGAGCAATTTTCAAGGAGAGAAGGCAGACAGAGAGGGAGAAAGGGGGAGAGCGCGGCACACCGGGATGGTGCAAGAAAAGCACTCTCCCCAAAAGTAGCTGGTGAGAAAGAGTGAAAACACTAGCCGGGGACTGAACAAGAAATCTGTTCCCCCAAACCACTGATGGGGAGAAAGGAGAGGGTTTCAATACCACCGGGATTCTATAAACAATGGAGCCCAGAGTCTGAAGTATCAAAGCTCAGTGCCTGGCAGTGCTCTGGTGAAGAAATAGGGCAAATCCCCAGGAGCAGGCAGTGCAGTCTGAGGGGTCCGTGTGCAACATGGGGAGAAGCGGTTCCTCTGCTTGGAGTACATTTGGTAGAGGTCATATGGCCTCTCCACAGGCAAAGGTCCCAGAGGACCCCAGAGAGCAGCCACGTTTGCTGGTACTGGGACCAGGATGCCAGAGTGTGGCAAAAGCTGGTGCTGGCTGTGTGCTGTTATTTGCCAAAATCTCTAAACCGCTGCTGCTGCATGATCACATGAATGTTTTCTGGGGCAAGTCTGCACCCGCCATTGCTCAGTGAGACCCTCCCCCAGAGAGCCAGCTCTCTGAATTAAGGGGTTTTAAAACACAACACTGTCTGAGATCAAACTCTGGAGGGATCAAACTCTGTTCAGACAGCTTGAACACAGACAGAGTAGAGGGGAAAGTGTACAGAGGCCTCAGACAAAGGAGGGGAGCTTGATTCCGAGTCAGTGAAAGCATGAAGTTCCTGCACCAGGGACTAGGGAGCTGCATGAAGCCATTTCCACATCTCTGGCACATGCACACGTACACACACAGACACACACACACACACACACACACTGATCCACTCCAGTAAGCTAGGCAGCGCCACCTAGTGGAGAAGGGAGCTGTTACACCAAGCCCCGCCCAACTGTGCCCACTAAGCACATCCCCAGAAGACAAGCACAAGTCACTCCTTGGTGTAAGGATGACAGTATGCTTCATAGTTTCAGTTCTCGGTGAACCTGGATGTAACTATTCGGGTATCATTCTGTAGGCTGGTTCATTTATATGTTCGTTTTCTTTGATTCTGTTTTTTCTTACACTCTTCTTTCTTTTCTTTCTTTTTCTTGGATACAGAAAGAAACATTTTTTTTAAATTTTTCCTGTTTTTAAAATTTTTTAAATTTTTATTCTACTTCATTTTCTTTATTTTTCTATTTGATTATATAATTTTGTTTAATTTTCAAACTTTTTTCATACATTTTCCCCCCTTTCTTTTCCCTTTTTTTCTATTAAGCTTCTTTCAACAAGCAGATTGAAACACATCTAGGATCTAGCTTCCTTTACTTGATTTTGTTTTGTTTGTAGTTTTTAATTTTAATTTTTTATTTTGTTAATTTTTTTCTTCCTCCAAAATGACACAAAAACAGACACATCTATCAATGGAACAAATAGAGAACCCAGAAATGGACCCACAAACATATGGCCAACTAATCTTTGACAAAGCAGGAAAGAATATCCAATGGAAAAAAGACAGTCTCTTCAGCAAGTGGTGCTGGGAAATCTAGACAGTGACATGAGAAGAATGAACCTGGACCACTCTCTTACACCATACACAAAAATAAACTCAAAATGGATGAAAGACCTAAATGTGAGACAGGAAAACATCACAATCTTAGAAGAGAAAACAGGCAATAACCTGTTTGACCTTGGCCCCAGCACCTACTTACTTGACATGTCTCTGGAGGCAAGGGAAACAAAACAAAAATGAACTACTGGGACCCCATCAAGATAAAAATCTCCTGCATAGCAAAGTAAACAATCAGCAAAACTAAAAGGCAATGGAAATAATGAGGGATATATTTGAAAATGACATATCATATAAAGAGTTAGTATCCAAAATCTATAAAGAACTGATCAAACTCAACGTCCCAAAAACAAATAATCCTGTGAAGAAATGGGCAAAAGACATGAATAGACATGAACAGACACTTTTCCAAAGAAGACATCCAGATGGCCAACCGACATATGAAAAAATGCTCAACATCACTCATCATCAGGGAAATACTAATCAAAACCACAATGAGATACCGCCTCACATCTGTCAGAATGGCTAAAATTAACAACTCAGGAAATGACAGATGTTGGCGAGGATGTAGAGAAAGAGGAACACTTTTGCACTGCTGGTGGGAATGCAAACTGGTGCAGCCACTCTGGAAAAGGGTGTGGAGTTTCCTCAAAAAATTAAAAATAGATAACCCAGAAATCGCACCACCAGATACTTAACCAAAGGATGCAAAAATGCTGATTCGAAGGGGCACATGCATCCCAATGTTTATAGCAGCACTATCGACAACAAAGTATAGAAAGAGCCCAAATGTTCATCAACTGATAAATTGATAAAGAAGAAGTGGTGTGTGTGTGTGTGTGTGTGTGTGTGTATACACATTACTTGGAAGTCAAAAAAATGAAATCTTGCCATTTGCAACAATGTGGATGGGACTAGCTAAGTGAAATAAGTCAATCAGAAAAAGACAAATATCATGATTTCACTCATATGTGGCAGTTAAGAACCAAGACAGATGAACACAGGGAAAGTGAAGCAAAAATAAGATAAAAACACAGAGAGAGACAAATCATAAGAGACTCTTAAATACAGAGAAAAAACTGAGGGGTAGCTGAAAAGGATGTGGGTTGGGACATGAGCTAAATAGGTGAGAGGCATTAAGGAGGACACTTGTTGGGATGAGCACTGGGTGCTACATGTAAGTGATGGATCACTAAATTCTATTCCTGTTCTATTGCTGAAATCATTATTATACTATATGTTAATGAACTTGGATTCAAATTTTAAAAAATAATAAAATAAAATAAAATAAAAATAATTAAATTAAATTAAATTAAATTAAATTAAATTAAAAAAAATAACTCAGGGTGCCTGGGTGATTCAGTTGGTTAAGTATCCAACTCTTGATTTCAGCTCAAGTCATGATCTCATGGTTCATGAGATCGAGCCCTGTAGCAGGCTCTGCACTGACAGTATGGAGCCTGCTTGGGATTCTCTCCCTCCCTATCTCTCTCTCTCTGACCCTTTTCTGCTTGCTGTCACTCTCAAAAAAAAAAAAAAAAAAAAAAGGTCAACTAAATTGCCGAATGTTAAATCTTATCATTTCCAAAAATCTGGGTATTTGAAATATATCCACTTAAATGACTTCCTTGTACATTTCATTCAGATTTCCATTCTTATGGAAACACAAATGAAGTTTCTGTGAATCAAGCAGAACATATTTAAGGTACAACAAAGTAGCAAAGGGAAATACTAGAAATGAAAACCACTGTAACAGAAAAAAATGAATGCCTTTGATAGTTTTTTACTAGACTCCATGTAATTGAGGAAAAAACAATTAAGGCTGAAGTTAGGCCAGGAAAAAATTCCCAAAATATATACGAAAAGAAAAAAAAAATAAAAAAACAGAGGGTAATACTCAAGAATTATACAATTCAAAAGTTGGAATATGCATATTGTTGGAAGAAAAACAGAGAATGGAGCAAAGAAATATTCTAAATAATAATAACCAAGGACTGCCTGAACGTAATAGATATATCAAAATAAAGATCTAGAAAATTTAGAAAACAAGCGGGATAAATATAAGAAAAAATCACAATTAGCATGTGATTTTCTGTAGCATCAAACTACAGAAAAACAAATACAAAATGACCACTCAAAAGTATCTAGATTAGGGGCGCCTGGGTGGCTCAGTCAGTTAAGCGTCCCACTTCGGCTCAGGTCGTGATCTTGTGCTTCGCAAATAAGAGCCCCGCGTTGGGCTCTGTGCTGACAGCGGGGAGCCTGGAGCCTGCTTCAGGTTCTGTGTCTCTCTCTCTCTCTGTTCCTCCCCCACTCATGCTCTGTCTTTCTCTGTCTCTCAAAAATAAATGTTAAAGAAAAAGAAAAATTAAAGGAAAGAAAGTATTTAGATCTAAAAAAAAAACACAAACAAAAAATGTACCTATTGAATAACAAGGATAAGAATTAATGCAGATTTGTCATAGAAATCATACAAGCAAAAAGAGAGTGGATTGAAATATTTAAAACTTTGCAAGAAAAAAATAGAACTTAAATACCATACTGAGTAAAATTACCATTGAAAAATTAAAAAGATTTAAAGACAAAAACAAAAATAAAAAAAAAAAAAAAACAAAATTGAAGGACTTTATTGCCAGCAAACTTGTCCAGTATGAAGTGTTAAAAGACACTCATGAGAGCTAGATTTGGACTAGTAGGTTGTAGACAAACAAGGAAAAAGGCTGAAATCATCCATGTGATAATGTATTAAAGTTTGAGATATTGTAATAAACTTATATTTAGCTTTTATTTACACAGAAAGTTATATATAATTATATGTCAGCTGAGAGGACAAATGATAAAATGACTCCCTAAAGCCTAATAGCAATAAACAAACTAGGGCCTAGATAACAGTTTCTAATACTATTTGCTAATAAAAGGAATTTGTGCTCCCTGAAAAAATGGCTGATTCTAGGTTCGAGGGCATGACACATATAAAATGAGCCTGTAAAATCCTGAAATTCCAAAGGGAAGAAAGTGTTCAATGATAATGCAATAATATGATTATGTCAAAGGAGACAACCGAGAGAGCACAGAGGTGAAAAACTCAACAATTTGAACAATAAAATGAACAAAGCATTATTGGGCTATAATCATAAGTATTAAATAAATATTCACGAATGCATACTGATATGAATGGATTTTTAAAAATAAGATAGAATAATTTCCTGTGCAGAAGAATTTATGTAGATACTCTGCCCTCAAGGAGGTGGAACATAACTCTTCTGTCCTTAAGTGTGGGCAAAGCATAATGACTTCCATCTAAAGAATACAGTATGGGGGGCGCCTGGGTAGCTCAGTCAGTTAAGCATCCGACTCTTGATTTCTGGCTCAGGTCATGATCTCTTGGTTCATGTCTCGCTCTGCACTGACTGCACAGAACCTGCTTGAGATTCTCTCTCTCCCTCTCTCCCTCTGCTCCTCCCCCATTCAATCCTTCTCTCCAAATAAACCAACTTCTTTAAAAATTAAAAAAAAAAAAGAATATAGTATAAATAGTCACATGAAGGAAAGAGTAGGGAGACTAACTTTGTGGAGAAACCTGAAAAATACTACCTAATCCAGATAATCAAGGTTAACTTCACTGTGGTAAGATCAGTGACTGTATGATATGGTAAGAATGTAACTTCACCTCTGTGGCCTAACCCATAAGCCCATTCTATTCATGATGGGAAACACAGACAAATACCAATTTATTCTTTTCAACAAACGGTACTAGGAAAACTGAATATCCACATGCAAAAGAATGAAATTGGACCCCCAACCTCATGTCTTATTCAAAAATTAATTTTAAATGGAACAATGGCCTAAATGTAAGTGCCAAAACTATGAAAGTCTAGAATACAACATAGGTGTAAGTCTTTGTGGCCTTGGCTTAGGTATGTTTTGTTGTTATGATGATAGCTAAAGCACAAGCAAGCAAAGAAAAAAAACCAGATTATTTGGCTTCATCAGAATTAAAAACTTTGTGCTTCAAGGATGCTATCAACAAAGTTAAAAGATCACGCATAGAATATAAGAAAATATTTATAAACTATATGGCTCCTTATTGTCTAGCATCCAGAATATATTAAGAACTCCTCCTACTTGGGGCACCTGGGTGGCTCAGTCAGTTGAACATCTGATTTCAGCTCAGGTCATGATCTCACAGTTCATGAGTTCAAGCCCCGTGATGGGCTCTGTGCTGACAGCTGGGAGCCTGGAACCTGCTTCGTATTCTGTGTCTCCTCTGTCTCTGCCCTTTCCCTGCTCATGCTCTGTCTCTCTCTGACTCCCAAAAATAAATAAATGTAAAAAGAAAGAAAGAAAGAAAGAAAGAAAGAAAGAAAGAAAGAAAGAAAGAAAGAAAGAAAGACACAACTCAAAAATGAAAAGAAAAATAATTCAATTTAAAAACATCGAATAGAAATTATGGAAAAGGAGATATACAAATGGCAAATTAGGAAATAAAATGATGCTCAGCATAATTAGCATCTGGAAAAGGTAAATCAAAACCACAATAAGCTATCATGTCACACCCACTAGGATGACCAAGTTTAAAAAGACACATGATACTTAGTGTTGACAAGGATGTGGAGAAATTAGAATTTTCATACACTGCTTGCTGGGTGGGAATGTAAAATGGAGCAGCCACTATAGAAAAGAATTTGGCAGTCCCAAAAAGTTGAGTAGAGTTACCATATGATCCAGCAATTCTACTCCTAGGCACATATCCAAGAGACTGAAAACTTACGCTCACACAAAAACTTGTACTCAAACATTTATAGCAGCATTATTTGTAATAACCAAAAAGCAGAAACAACCCAAATGCCCACCAACTGATGCATGGAAAAATAAAATACGGTGTATTCATACAAGTATTATTTATCCACAAAAAAGAATAAAGTACTAATACATGCAACACCATAGATGGATCTTAAAATCATTATACTAAATGAAAGAAGCCAGACAGAAAAGATCACATATTATGTGAGTCTATGTATATGAATTGTCCAGAATACGCAAATCCATAGAGATACAAAGTAGGTTAGTGTTTTCCTGGGGATTTGGGACTCAGAAAAGAGTATGGGATTTCATTTGGGGTGACAAAACTATCCTGGAATTAGATAGGGGTAATGGTTGCAGAACCAGGTGTATAAACTAAAATTCACTAAATTATATTATTTAGAAGTGTGAATTTTATGGTATGTTAATTACCTCTCAAATTTAAAACATCCCACCGAAGGGCCATTCTGGCCTCTATTCCTTATCTGTATCCAACCAGTATTCCTCAAAACTGTCAAGGTCATCAAAAATAAGGAAAGACTAAGAAACTGTCACTCATGACCTGTGTGTCTCCACGAGGAGACTAAAGAAAGATGGAAGCCAAATGGAATATATGTCCTGGGTGACATCCAAGAACAGGAAAAGACCTAATAAAAACTAAAGAAATATGACCATGGCATAGAATTCATTTAATAATAACGTATCAAATTGATTCATTAATTGTGACAATCATACCACAGTCGTGTAAGACGCTGGTAATATGGAAAACTAGATGAGGGGCATATGGGATTCCCTATACTATCTTCTCATTTTTCCTGTAAATCTGAAACTGTTCTAAAATTAAAATTTTCTTAAGAGACACTCAATTTTTAAAATATTACTATACATTACTTTTTTTAATGTTTATTTTTGAGAGAGACAGAGAGATAGAGTGAGCATTGGGGAGGAGTAGAGAGAGAGAGAGACACAGAATCTGAAGCCGACTCCAGGCTCCGAGCTGTCAGCACACAGCCCAATGCGGGGCTCAAACTCACAAACCCTAAGATCATGACTGGAGCTGAAATATGATATTTAACCGACAGAGCCACCGAGGTGCCCCAAGACTCTCAATTTTGAAGTATTGATATTACTCTCCATTATAAAGATAAGTAGATGAAAACAAAACAAAACAAAACAAAACAAAACACTTTAAATAACTTGCCTATGGTCATAGTTCAGTAAATGCCAAAGCGGGTATTTGGACCTAGGCACTCGGGCTTTAGAGACTGTGCTTTTGACTATTGTGCAGAGTGTTTTCTGATCTACTTTTCACCCTCTCCCATGTCCCTGAAGGCTGACTTGTGTGATTCCCTTCCCCAGCTTCAAGATGTATTTGAATAGTACGGAGTCTAGCAATCAAGGGATTGGAGGTAGCAAAGAGAGAGGTTCAGGCAGCTATCCCCCCGTGTCTCTCCCTACAGGGTTATTTTAGGTTGGCTGCATTTCTGATCTATCAACCAAAGGTTTTAACTCCTGTCTCGAGATCCTTTCCACGCCGCTTCATGTTTCTCCCCAACCCCTCGAGCCTGAGCACTATATGATCCTCTGCGGTTCCTCCCCACCTTGCCTGTGTCTCTGTGAATAGAATTCATATGAAACTCTTCTCACAGTATTCAATTTAAATAGACTACCCTTGCCAATCAAGTCCCTTCCTGATAGCACCAAGATACAATTCTTAACTTATTGGCTAAAAGTACAGGTTAACACTATAAAGTAGGCAAAGTTTACCTTCAGTGGCCCTCTCACTTTGCCATCTAACTCTTCCAAACATACGTTGAGGTGTTTTTGTTTGCTTGTTTGTTTTGGACAAACATAGTATTTATTCATCTCTGTAGTCCCACTTGAGAATTTAGTACGCCACACACAGGTTCTCAGTACTTATCTTGTTTGACTGAATGAATGGATGAATTAATGAATAAATGAATCCCTTCTCTCTCTCTTCGGCCACATTCACCCACAAGGCACCTATGTCAACAACCTCTGAGTTTGGTGGCTCATGGCTCATGGACACAACCCAGTTTGGTCCTATCTTTGTAGTTAGTCTTCTACAGGTAAATGCTGTGATATCAAGGTAAAAACCACACAAATTACTGCCATGTTTAGGTTTTATGGCTTATCTGTCATTCCACTGAAAAGTTACCTAAAATAAAATATAAACCAAAAGCTGAATGGAGTTCTATCTTGCATATACCAGAGAAAATGGAAGCATCAAGAGGTAATATGAAAGGAAAAACAAACAACAGTGATTTTGAAAACAAATCACTGCATACCTTATGCAATAACAAAGGATACAGAAATAATGAGGTAAGGTAGCTTTTATTTCTTCCTTGGTAACAGGCCTGAGACTCAACAAAATGCCCATAAGGCCCTCAACTGAATTTCTGAGTATTAGTCTCATTTCTCAATTATTCTCTTATACTTGGAACATGCATAACACTTTAGGGTTCAACTCTCTCTTCCAAAGATGAACATAAGTGTATGGGTCATTGGCTAATCTCAATGAGCTGCTGTAAAAGCACAATAATTGTGGAGTATTGTAGGAATAATGTATCAGACTAGACTAATAACAGCAGAAACAAAAGACATCACTGGCATATTTGAGGCTATTGAATCTACAGAACTTATCCAGTCATTCAAATACTATGAGGCATCATTTATGAGCCTTTGGTCTATGTTTGATAAATGTTTTCAAAATCCTACTTCAAGTAAATGTGTCTCTTCCCTAAATCAAAAGGAAATCAAATCCAAAGATCAATGTAATGTACCACAGTCCTGGTTACAGAAGATATTACCAAAATATATTATTATTATTATTATTATTATTATTATTATTATTATATATTTATATATTATTATACTTTATTAATATATCTTATTATTACATATAATATGATTATATACTATTATTATATGTTATATTTAGAAAGTATTCTCATAAATCTTAAACTCAAAAAGAAGAAAAAGGTATCTCTTGCTCAAACAGCCATTTTAATCCAGAGAGCCAGTGAAGTGTTCTAGAGAGGGAAGTCCCAGAAAGAACTTTACTGGAGTTCTCTTTGGAATGAGAGAAGCCTTTTCCAAAGCCAATGTTTAAGGATATAGAAATGAAGCTTGAACTGTTGTTCTGAGCCACTGCCTCTACTTTCATTCATTCTTCTATTCGTCTATCCATCTATCTGTCTTCTGTCTGTGTGTCTTTGGGTCTGCCCACCGAATCTACCTATTCAGAGGTAGTCTAAAGTGTCAATGTATTCTGGTGGATTAAAAATGGAACTGGGAAATTCTGAAGGTGGCTCCTGTATGCTATTGCTGAATATAGCAGGTTATGTATTTATGGAACGACTTGAATTAGCCATTATTTACTACTAAAGACTTGATCAGTAGCTTTTTATGTACCTACAGGAAGTTCAGTTGTCAATAAAATATTAAGCATATAAATATATAATGATAACAAGAACTACCTTACTCCCAAAGATGAAATTACTCCTTATTTGGAATAAAGCAAAAATGATATGAGCTAAGTGGTTTATTAAATGTCTCTGTGTTGTCAATCAAACCTTTGTGAATTGCTGAGCAAGTTCTGTTAATTCTTTCGCCATCTCTCAGAGGAAGTAGGAAAGCACGTTTTAAAGACTTTATTTTATTAAAAATTTTTTAATGTTTTATTATTTATTTTTGAAAGAGAGAGAAACAGAGCATGAGCAGGGGAAGAGCAGAGAGAGGGAGCATGAAGCAGAATCCTAAGCAGGCTCCAGGTCCAAACTGTCAGCACAGAGCCCGATGAGGGACTCGAACCCACAAACTGTGAGAGTATGACCTGAGCTGAGGTTGGACGCTCAACCGACTGAGCCACCCAGGCGTCCCATAAAGATTTTAAAATAAAACCCAACATAACAATAATCATATCAAATAAATCCATGATATTAGAAACTTTATATAACAGAATTCTTCTTTCCAGGTATAGAAGTGTTTTCCTTCAATGTTGTGCTTTCCATATTATCTAAAATCTGTCACAACTAGGGCTAAAAAGGGCATAGAAACAGTTGTTTTCAGTCATATCAATTTCCACAGCAGTTTGAAAAGGGCATTGTGTGTATTTTGATGCTATCTCTCCATGAAAATATGGTATATGAGTTTAGATATTTCTTAGCATCATTTTGTTTTGTTTTTCAAAAACATGTAATTTGCAAGAATGTTCATTTTATGTATGACCTCAAAAAATATGAATTGCTCACTCAAAAGTAAAAAGCCCCTTTTTTTCTCATTTCCCTGGCTATTAAACAACAGATCAGTGTGTTTGTGTGTGTGTGTGTGTGTGTGTGTGTGTGTGTGTGTGTGTATTATATAAGTTAAGCTGTCAATGAAATATTAAAATGTCTCCACCTAGCTGAGCTAATTTAAGCCTGTCAATATACACAATGCTTCCTTTATTCAGTCATATCAGGGAGCCACCTTCATAATGCCTTAGTCCTTATTTCTAATATTCTTCCCTTTTCAATCTAGCAAAAAGAACTAAAACTTTAACTTACCCACACATGTCGCCTTCGGAGAATTTCTAATGTCCTAGGAAAGAGGCATGTTGGCAATCTCCCTGACAGCATTCCTTGTTCTAACCATTAATTTTACCCTCAGAATATTCCAGTTGTCTGTTAATTTTCCAGACCAGCAACAGCTACATGGGGGAAAGAACTCCAGATAAGTAAGCTATTGAGTATTCTGCTGTGCACCTTCCCCTGCCATCAGAGCCCAGGGGAACACCGACCAGAGATGCGCTTAATTTGGTAGGTGGCTCCATTAGGAAGTGCTAAAGCAAATCAAAAGCCACATTCTGCTGACAGTAGCCTTAGCCAGCTGCTGGTTCATGGAAATTGCTGAAGATTTTCTAATACAGGCTGAGAAAATTCATTTTCATAAAAATCAGCCTTGAATACAAGAGTGGTCCAGGTGACCTTTGAAGCCTTTGCCAAGTCTGAGATTCTCAGATTGTGGGGCACAAAGTTTTACTGTAGAAATTAAGTACAGTAGAATAATTCTCTCTCCTACTTATTAGAGACCTGTGATCTGAGGAAAGAAGAGTAAAGTCAGAATTTTGAGAAAAACTAGAAGATCATTTAGGTAGACACTGTTAATTTCCCCAACTCTCACCCATTAGCCTTTTTTCACTAGCTACCTTCCAGCTAGAGTTGGCCATTTGATGGATGAGTGATCAAAAAGACAGACTAAGGTCTCAGTGAATATAAACTAAGGTCTCTATAAATGAAAAGGCTAGACTTCCCTAAGAAATCCACACAAGATGTCTGAAGACACATCTGACATACTGAAACTGTGGGTAAAAGTTTCCAGGTTGAGGCAGAAATATAGAAAGAAGCAGGTCACTGAGAACATCTCTAAGCAGCCCTCCCAGCCCTTGAGTGGCTCCCTCTGGACTTCTCATTATTATGTTAAATAAGCCCGTGTGTTTTTAAAGCACTACATTTCTGTTTTCTGTCATCTTTAGCCTGAAAACTCTGAAACTGATATAGTCACCAAGGTATAGCATGCGGGTAATGGTACATGGCCAAAATCGTGCACTAAGTGAATAGAAAGGAGATAACAAATCTGTGAAAGGGTGAAGTTGAGAACTGACTTCCAAGCAGTCATCTGAAATTAGAGCAGAGTTTGAAGATAAAACCAGGTAAGAGTAAAGAGAAAAGTAAATGATAGGTTTCTCAGTGCTCTGCTTTGGAAAGTCCCTAGTACTGCCCCTTTCTATCTGTTTTCTATTGCCAAAATGTTTGTTTGTTTGTTTGTTTGTTTGTTTGCTTGTTTGTTTGTTTTTTGCTTTTTATTTTTTATTTTATTTTTTTGTGACTTGAAGACAATGTATTGGGGTAGCCAGGATTTAACAATCTAAAGTGAGAAGCTAGGTTCAGGATTTTAAGATGCCCAGAATACATTTCAAGGTCATGAATTCATTACATCAAACACAAAGTGTGTTCATCTCTTCTTGGCTGGAAATAGCATGACAAATTAAAAGTTATGCAATTTCATTTTGAGGGATGAAGGCTAAATCCAGCACCGAGGGATGCAAAATTATAAAATCTGTCATTAAACATTCAATCTCTTTTTTAGTGTAATAAACAGTAGGAAGGAGGAATTGTCTAATTTTCCATATAATTAATGTAACTATCTCAGAAATTTAAAATTCTGCTACTTTTTGCCTTATCTGTTTGGAAAAGCCGGTAATGAAATAAAACAAAATGAGAATAATTCTCCAAGACTTGGGTCTAAGCCATAATTCTGTCACTTACTATCTACGTAACTTTGGGCATATCACTCTGATCTTCATTTTGTCCATTTGTGAAAGGAAACAATATTCTTCCTATCTATTATTGTGAGAATCAAACACAAACCGACTGATGTATTCATGAGAGGTTTGTTGACCGCACTACGCATCAGGCACTTTGCTATTCTTTATGAACAGAAAAGATGAATATAACCTCATTCCTGGAGAATCTATCCACAAACAAATATGTAACCAAACTAGAATGGATTGTGATGACTAATATTCTGGGGAAAACTACTGGGGGAGAGAGACAACAGCCTGACCTAAGAGATAAGGAGATTAAAAAGTGAAATGACATTATAAAGGGTAAAAGATTAGTTAGTCAAAATACACTATTATTGTTTGAGCTATCCTCATTGGTTTAAAACAGTAATAAAATTTATTAAGTACCTATGTATGCCTGTCTATGCATGTCGATAACCCAGATATCAGATGAGTCTGCCAAATCCAATGACCTTCATCTCAAATCCCTCTTCTGTACCCAGTTATTAGCCTGATCTCTCCACGATACGTTTGATTTTTCTGGTCAGCTTATTTTCTGTGTCACTTCTGTGACCAAGCTCCTGTTCCCAACAGTGCGATTTTCTAAACCATGTTGAACCAGACAAAAACGTTGGCAAAGTCTTTCTTCTTCTCAGTTTCCACCAGTAGTGTCACCAACAATAAAACACATAATCACTGAAGTGATTGGTAAATATCATTAAGAATTCTGGATTAATGGAAGGGATTACACCAACATCAGAGAATAGCCATAAAAACTGTATATTAGGTCTTCTTATTATTTAATGTCTTAAGAGTCTTAAAATTACAGCCACCCATTGGCCTGAGATCTATGAAGCCACATGGGTCCAGTCTTGAGCCATTTTGTTAACTCCCCTCCCCTTCCCCTCTCTTTTGGAATCCTTTCTATTCTTTATGCTGGTCTCAGAAGCATAAAACAATTTCGTCTCATTGGGTCATGCAGAGTAGCTTAGCTACCATCATATTTACTCAGGATCTCACCTCCTACCCCTTATACAAAATATCTCCACAGGCAAGTTACTTCCCACAACAATACTCAGAAGCACACATCTGTCATGAATGTCTTCAGTAGAAAAACCTAAACCTACAGATTTGAACTTACATGCCCAAGGTCATTAGCCACTAAGTGGCAGGACTAGGATTCAAACCTCGATCACCTGATGTAAAAATCTCCATTTGACTCTTTCTATCCCTGGTCTACATTAGCCTTCCTTTGTGTGTTTTATCTAGGCTTTATTTTTGAAAGATATTTAAATATACCCCAAAGTTTTGAGAAAACACTTCCTTCTCCAAGATGTAAAATGAGCTTTAATTAAGGCAGAACTGCATCGAAAAAATATTTCCCAATTATGTTGATATAATTGTTTCCACAGCATGACGTCTCCTGGTATCAGCTTTAGCAGGCAGGGGAGACATGGTGATATTGGGCTATTACCACTGCAGGCCTGCTCTTAAATTAGACATGGCATTTGGAAAGCAGGCTCTACTTCAACATTCTTAAACAAATATAGATGAAAACTTTTGTCTCTATTTAGACTTCCCACAGAGCTTCATTAATTCATCGCTGTCTGGCCCTTTTGGTCCCCCCTGGAAGGCCATAGCTGTAATGATGAGATACAAACCCAACTGAATATTCAACTTCACAACCTGGCAAGATGCCTAGAGCAAGGCAATGATAGCTCACTATTCACGTTCCTATGTAAATTTTGACACTTACTAAGTGAAAGTTAGGTCATCTGATCATCCCTCTAGGTGCAACCAGAAAGAAGGCAGAGATTCTGGTGAAGATAAGAGTTTTTCTTGGGGTGTAACACAAGGTCGGACTGCTATACTTGAGTCTTGCCAGATCTACTAGAGGGGAAAAATACTCTAGTTCTCTTTATTTTTTTAATATGAAATTTATTGTCAAATTGGTTTCCATGTATGCTCATCCCAACAGGTGCTCTCCTCAATGCCCATCAGCCACTTTCCCTTCCCTCCCACCCCCATCAACCCTTACTTTATTCTCAGTTTTTAAGTCTCTTAGGGTTTGCCTTCTTCCCCCTCTAACTTGTTTTTCCCCTTCCCCTCCCCCATGGTCTTCTGTTAAGTTTCTCAGGATCCACATATGAGTGAAAACATATGGTGTCTGTCTTTTTCTGTATGATTTATTTCACTTAGCATAACATTCTCCAGTTCCATCCACGTTGCTACAAAAGGCCACATTTCATTCTTTCTCATTGCCAAGTAGTATTCCATTGTGTATATAAACCACAATGTCTTTATCCATTCATCAGTTGATGGGCATTTAGGTTCTTTCCATAATTTGGCTGTTGTTGAAAGTGATGCTATAAACATTGGGGTACAAGTGCCCCTATGCATCAGTACTCCTGTCTCCCTTGGGTAAATTCCTAGGAGTGCTATTGCTGGGTCATAGGGTAGGTCTATTTTTAACTTTTTGAAGAACCTCCACACTTTTTTCCAGAGCGGCTGCACCAGTTTGCATTCCCACCAACAGTGCAAGAGGGTTCCCGTTTATCCACATCCTCTCCAGCATCTATAGTCTCCTGATTTGTCCAGATGGCCAACAGGCACATGCAAAGATGCTCAACGTCACTCCTCATCAGGGAAATACAAATCAAAACTACACTAAGATATCATCTCACACCAGTCAGAGTGGCTAAAATGAGCAAATCTAGCTCTCTTTAAATATTTTTTTTATTAAGTTCTCCTCTGAGATAGAGTTTTAGCTAAGTCATGTTTTTTTAGTCTCTTTAGAGACTTCTATTTTTAAAACTCCTTTAGTAAATTCCAATCATAGAATATATATGATAAATAACAATATAACACGTGCACTTCTATAGTCCTTACTATGGGTCAGATACTGTTCTGAACCCACAGTACACACACATACACACACACCCTTTATTCCCTTTTCAGGTAAGTACAGTTATCTCTCTTGAGGCTTAGAGAGGTTAAGAACCTTGCATAGCATCAAATAGTTAGAAAGTAATAATATATATACAAATATATTTAATATATAATATAATTATAATATTACATATAATATCCATCATAAGTCTCTATTTATGACAAACAAGAAAAGGGACAAACTAGCAACCTGTCATTGACATGTAAGGAGGATAGATCATCATAATTAAAGGGGTTGGCTGGCTTTTGAACCAAGGGAAATGGATTTGGGGGTGAAAATGGATAAGAACTGCTATAGATTTAAATTACTCATAAAATAAACATGGGATGAAAAATATAGAAAAATCCATAAGAAAGATTCCTGGTTCTGGAACCCAGAACACAATAAAGGGAAAATAATGAGGCTGCTTGGAAAATGCCTATAGAGATAACATAGTGGCTGAAGGACAAAGCAAATGTTTAGAAAAGAACAGAAATGAAAAATAGGGATTTGTATTAATTTTTGCTGTGTAACATTTAATATAAAATCTCTTTTTCTTTTCCATGAAATCTTGAGCAAATTACACATTTCTCACTAAAGGCTTGCTGAAGTGGATTTGTTTTTTATGGCTGCCTGAGGCACCGAATTCTGCAAAACCTCTGGAAGGTTAGCACAGGATATAACCAGTGACTGTCCATGTGAGAACAACATCGACAGGATCTGTGTTATTCATCTCCCACCATTCCATTTTTATGAAGTCTACTTTTTTGAATTAGAAGAAGTTATCAGTGCAGTTAAAGAAAGACATTCAACTCCCATGATGTCCTAGGTTCTGGAAAGACCAAAATGTGCCATTCCTATTTACCAATTTCTTAGGCTAGAATTTTGACACCACTCTTGCCTTCTAAGTCCAGACCAAAGGACATGGGGAGTACTAGGTTTTCAATGAGCTTCCCTCCAGCATCTGAACTCTTAGAAAATAGGTCCCTCATTACACATTTCACTGAATCCTATTACCCCAGACACTGGACTTTTTTCTTCATGAGTCAGCTTTCTTCGCTAATCTCTTTGAAACTTACATCATCAAAATGTATGTATGATATCTCTCCTTCTTGAGAGATGATGACATGAAAGGAACAGGGCTCTAGTTATAGACCAGAAGTGGGAAATTAATTGAAGAACAGAGGGGGAAAGGAGAGAAGAGAAGGCAACAGAAAACAAGGGGAACAAAGAAAAGAACCAGAGAGGTTGAAACCTATGAGGAAGAAAAGAGACATGAGGATTGAAAATAACTCGTGCCAAAAAGCTGCAAAACTCTGGATTCTCCGTGGAGAGAGGTGCACCTTGGCCATGGTTTTCTGGAAGGGTATATGGTATAGAGGGCTATGTGGAGTCTATAAGATTAAAAATATCATCTAGACTTGTTGGAAGTTAGTTGTCTAGAAGAGTGCTTCTAATATTTCAGCACTCATTGAGAATCATTAAAAGAAGTTACAATTTTTGTTATGAATATTATTCTTATTTTCATAGTCATCATTGTTATAGCAAAATATTTTTCTCTGCTAAATACATAACTATTTCTAAGATAAAAATTTCATGGTATTTAATTGTTTATCATAATTATATTAATATAAAATATCTGTGACCTATAGGTAATATATTTCATTAAAATCAATAAGCCAAATGTAGTAGGGGTATGTGTGTGTGTGTGTGTGTGCATGTGTGTCTGTCCTAGAATATTTCAAAATGTAAAAAAATACTCTGAATTTAGTGTTTTATGATTAAATTGACCAATATAGCCCTCATAGAATATATTGAGCCCAATTCAAATAAAAAATGGAAACAATTACCCAGTGTAAGATAACTTTTGCTAATGACACATATATAGCTCTTACTAAAGAAACATCATTGGCATCAGTGTGTGATCATAATTAATAATCTGCCTTTTAGTACCTTAAAATCACTTATTTAAATTTTTACTTTTGTTATTCTTTCCGGGGGTACAACAACAACAAAAATTCAGAAGCAGTAGTTGGTTTTCATATATCTATACCTATCTATGTCTATCTATATCTATCTATATTTATCTACATCTATATCATTTATATCTATATCTATATCAATGTCAGAATAAAAAATTCACTATGTGGGGTCTAGTCCCTCCAAATTTAAATCAGCAATTCTTGAATCTGTTCAGGATATATCAGGTTGAGACTTCCTGATGTTCCTCTTTCCCTAAATCCTTCCATGTCCTTTTTCTGTACCTATACTCCTTCATCTGTAGTTAGTTGAAAACAAAGGTTAATTTAAAAATACCAACTTCATGCTATTTATCTATCAAAGTCAAATATTGAATGAAACACACATGTACAAACAATAGTGGCCTTTTCCTTGTGCAGTATAGGATGTGGTCAATCATTTGGCAATTCCATTTTGGCACACCATGAACTATTTATTTGTTAAGTCCAGTACTCTGGGCTGCAAAAGCTTAGAGAGATTTTTTCCCCCTTTAACAGGAAACTATTAAATTTGCAGGACCTAATGTTTATTTCACAGTCAAACTTGTACTATTGTATTGATAAATATTTAATGTCATTCAGCTTAGTGGTTATTGTTTTGTACATTTCATTTAAATGATGTTTTATTACTCTCAAAGTGTAGCGTGGTCTACTGAGAAAGGAAAAGAAGGGAGAAAAATCTTTCTGACCAGAGATGACATAGAACTCAATTTCAATTTGGAGCAGAGAGAGGAAAAGGAAAAACAACCAACCAAATATTTTTTGAGGTCCCGGCAGATTATGGTTTTACAAAGTTTCCATTCAGAAAAAACATCTGGAAAGCTCCATGAAATTTTTCAGAATTGTTTAAGCTAAAAGACTCTTACAATGCCACAGATTCTAAATTATTTTGAAAGAGAAATATAGACAGATGATGATGTAAATTCTGACTTTTCTGCACATGATATTGTCTTAGTTTATTCAGCGGGAGGTGGGTGGGGTAGGAGAAAAAGGAATGTCAAATGAGAGGGATTTCTGTAATAGAAAAAGTGGGTATTTGGGTAAATGAATAAAATGAAATAGCAATCTCTGAATGGAAAAAGACTCTCTGGATGCTCTTATAAATGAGACTGAGCTTAAAAATAATAAAAAAAAATACATCTCACGGTAAAATAGAAACAGATCTTGTTTTTGCAGCTGACAGCTTTAGAGTTCAGTACAGTAGTTTGCACATTTTCATGTATGAGGACCTCTTTTAGATGCCAAAAAACTTTTTAGAGATCCACGGTGTATTAATATCCTGTCAGTGTTTGAGAAAATGACTAAAAGCTGTTGTAAATGTATTGACACTTTAAATCATTAAGCTTGTGCGCGCACACACACACACACACACACACACACACATTATCAAGTAATATAATAAGCAAGCAAACAAACGAAAGAGTGGTACAAATTAAAGAGACATGCCAGACGCTGACCAGAGTGCAAATCTATAAAGAGTACTAAAATACTATTGAAATAAATGAAAATAGTTTGCCAGTTAACTCAGGTTAAGATTGACCTGTCAAAATGTTGTTGAAATGCAAGTCGGTCCTACTTCTCTACTTGAAGCAGATAACGCCCTCAAGCAGAAATTTTGTAACTAATTTCAAGGGTCCAAGCCCCACTCATACTATGTATTAGATACTGAACAATTGATAAGATAAAGGCTTGAAGAGGTGTTAAACCCTAGGATCCCCAAGAACATTAATTTCTCCTTCCAGTAGAACTATATATGTTAAATACAGTAATACTTTTCAGACCACAGTACATTGTATGCATATAGATTCAAAGCTCCTTTATACTTAACCCTTTGCTCACTTCTGATGTACCTGCAGTCCATAGATCAGGAGTAGCTGAATTAGTCAGTAGACTAATTAGAACGGCCCTCAAGAATTCAACCACCCATCTTGGTCTTGATGGCAAAACTTTCCTTGGTCTCATTTGTCATGAGACCTAGTTATGACCTAGTTTTTAGCCTCATATTCTCAATGGCTTCATACTGACATCTTGTAATAAATCACTCTTGTCATGAGGTAGCCTGAATGGGCCTTGACCCTGCTCCCAAGGAGACTTAACTCAGTCAATCTCTTTGGTTCTTCATACATAGAGGCATTCCCCTAGCAAACTAGAACGTGAGTTCTGTGCTTGTGCCCATTCACATAGTATTCAAAGTTTAGTTGCCCAATTAGATTTTGGCTATCATATTGTCTCCAGAAATCGCAAGCTACTTTTCTGTCTTTCACTTGCTTATCTTTAATCCCAATTCAACTTTTATCAAAATTGGATTTATTCTCTCTCCATCAAATCATGTGGATTCATTTTCCCCTTTTATGGATTTCTGAAAGCAAAAGTTAAGTGTTCTAGTATGTTGTCACTTAAGAGTACATATGTTAGGGGCACCTGGGTGGCTCAGTTGGTTCAGCATCTGACTTCAGCTCAGGTCATGATCGCACGGTATGTGAATTCAAGCCCCCCAACAGGCTTGCTGCTGTCAGCACAGAGCCTCCTTTGGATCTTCTGTCGCCCTCTCTCTCTGCCCCTCCTCTGCTTGCACGCTCGCTCTTTCTCTCAAAAATACACATTAGAAAAAAGAGTACATATGTTAGTCTAAACATCAATGACATATTCACCAGGACTATCCTACACGTTAGCCAAGGCAGGTTTCTGGCTTGGGGCCTCAGCCAACTATCAGTATTCTAAACAGTGACCTCTTTTTGCCATTGCTTCATAGGCACTAATATTTTAGTTGCTAAATGCTAGTATTCATGTGTAGAAATGCAGCAAAACAGTGAATTCAAAGAATGATGTGAATATGAAATGATACACAGATTATCAGTCCATGTTAGTCCGTGGCCTTTCCCATTAGCGTGCCTATATTTTATAGCTCCTGAACAACAAGAGAATTGTCACTTTGCATGTTAATTGGCAACATTTTCATAGGAGAGTCAAACATGTGAAATTATTTTTTTTTCCTTCAATCATTAGAAAAGAAATTTAGGAAAATGTAACTGTTGTAAATGTATATACCTCAAAATTCATATAACAAAACCGAGAGTACAAAGGGGGAATAAGGATAAATCTACAATCCTAGTTTGAGATTTCAATACTCTCTCAACAATTGCAATAACACCCAGATTTTTGTATTAAAAAAATAATCTCGGGACTCCTGGGTAGCTCAGTTGGTTAAGTGGCAACTTTGGCTCAGGCCATGATCTCACGGTTGGTGAGTTCAAGCCCCACATCAGGCTCTGTGCTGACAGCTCAGAGCCTAGAGCCCGCTTTGGATTCTGTGTCTCATTCTCTCTCTGCCCCTCCCCTGCTTGGGCTCTGTCTCTGTTTCTCAAAAATAAATGAATTAAAAAAAATTTTTTTTTTAAATCTCAAGGGTGTCTGGGTGGCTCAGTCAGTTAAGTGTTGGACTTTGGCTCAGGTCATGATTTCACAGTTTGTGGGTTCAAGCCCTGCATAGGGCTCTGTGCTGACAGCTCGGAGCCTGGAACCTGCTTCAGATTCTGTGTTTCCCTCTCTCTCTGCCTCTCCCCAGCTCGCACTCTGTCTATGTCTCTCTCAAAAAAATAAATAAACATATAAAAAATTTTTAAAAATCTCAATACCCTTCAAGAGATTAAAATTTTATGAATTATGCTTTCCTATCAAAGAGAAATTAAATTAGAAATCAATATATAAGATATACAGAAAAGTAAAATACATTTGGAAATTAAACCAGCCACTTATAAATAGTTGATGAACAAAAAAAAAAATCACAAGAAATCATACATGGTAATGAATTGTAATTTAAATATAACATCACAATTTGTGAGATTGATATAAAAGCATAAAGTGCAACCTGAAAGCCATATCCAATCACCTGCCTATTTTTGTAAATAAAGTTTTATTGGAACACAGCCTCATCATTCATTTATGTATTGTCTATGGCTCTTTTTATACTACAGCAGCAGAGCTGATTAGTGGTGACAGACTGTATGGCTTACAAAGCTCAAAATATTTTCTATCTGAATCTTTATTGAAAATGTTAACAGGACTTTGATATAATGCAATGGCTAAAGGGAAATAGTCTTAGGGACTTAAGAAAAAAGACTCCAAAAGTTATCAATCAAATTATCTTCTTAAGTTAGAAAAAATAAAGACAAAATTAAATCCAAAATAAGTAGAAGGAAAGAAATAAAGATAAAAGTAGATCAATTAAGTACAAAAAATCAAAATAAAATCAACAAAGTCCCAATGCTTCTGAAAACAGTAATAAAATTAATAAATAAGTTAAATATAACTATATGTAATTTAAATAAATAGAAGTACAAAATTTATTTATACATAATATAGAAAATAATATATAAACATATTATTACATAATATATAATATACTAATAACAATATAACAATAAACTTGTAGCTAGGAAATAGAAAAACACAAATTATCAATATCAGGAATGAGTTAAAGGATGGGGTGGACAATAAGGATTCATTATAAATAATTTTATGACAATAAACTCTGCAATTTAGATGAAGCAGAAAAATTTCTTGAAAATCCAAAATGGACAAAAGATGATAAAGATATCAAAAAGTGTAATAATTATGAAGAATTTGAATTTATTATCATGAACTATCTTAACAAAAAAGTCCAGGCACATGTGGTTTCATTGGCTAATTGTATCACACATTTTAATTTTTCTTATTTTCTTAGAGAGAGTGTGCCTGCAGAGGAGAGGGGAAGAGGGAGAGAGAGTCTTAAGCAGATTCCACATTCAGTGCAGAACCTGATGTGGGGCTCAATGTGGGGCTCATTCCATCACCCTGGGATCATGACCTAAGCTGAAATCAAGAGTCAGACACTCGACTAACTGAGCCACCCAGGTGCACCAATTCTATCAGGCATTTTAAAAAGAAATGTCATTTAAAAGTTAAACAGACTCAAAGTAGAGGAATGGAATGATTCTCTAACTTCTTTTATGAGGCCAGACAATGCACATCAAAATCTTAAAAAGATATTTCACAAAAATAAAATTATAAACAAATATCCCCTCATAAAAACAGACACAGAAATATTTAAATGTATTTTTAAAAATTAGCAGATCAAAAATAACAGAAAAGATAATACATTATAACCAGGCAAGGTTTATCCCTCTTGATTTAACACTTAAAAATCAATCCAGGGGCGCCTGGGTGGCTCAGTCGGTTGGGCGGCCAACTTTGGCTCAGGTCATGATCTCGCAGTCCGTGAGTTCGGGCCCCGCGTCGGGCTCTGTGCTGACAGCTCGGAGCCTGAAGCCTGCTTCAGATTCTGTGTCTCCCTCTCTCTCTGCCCCTCCCCTGCTCACGCTCTGTGTCTCTCTGTCTCTCAATTATAAATAAACATTTAAAAAATTATAAAAATTTAAAAAAATAAAAAATAAAAATCAGTCCATGCAATTCACCAAATTAATAGGACAAAAAAAGTATTCAGATTTCCAAAACACATTTGAAAAAAATTAAATGGTCATTCTCCATAAAAATTCTTGGTGAAATAGGAAGAGAAGGAAAACTTCTTTAAATGGATAAAGTATATCTCCAAAAATTCCACATCATGTTAATAATGAAATGCTAGCATTTCTTCTATGTTTAGGAACAAAGGAAAGCTGTTTATCTCACTATATTTACTAAACATTTCTAGGAGCTCCCAGCCACTGCAATAAGGCAAGAAAAAGAAATAAAATGCAGTGAGATTGGAAATGACAAAATCAAACAATTTTTACCTGAAGACAACAAAACTACTGAAAGATATAACTGTAGGGAATTTCAAAAAAAAAAAAAAAAGAAACTGCAAATAATAGATAAATTTAACAAGATAGTGCTGTACATTATCACTATTGAAAACTCAAATTTATTTCTACATGCTACCTGGAAATAATTAGAAAAAGAAATAAAATATTCACATTATCAGGAACATAAAATACCTATAAATATATTCATCAATATATGTATAACCTCTATTTTGAAACTATATAAAATTGCACAGAGTCATTAAAGAAAGCCAAAATATATGGAGAAATATGTTGTGTTCTTGGATTAGAAGATTTACTACTGTTTAGACAGTTTTCTTCCCAAATTGATTTACACACTCAATACAATTCAAATAAAAAGCTCCAAAACCTAATTTTAGAGAAATTGAGAAGAGGATCCTAGTCAGATGGGGCTGGACTTGAAATCATCCAAACGTCAAGATGGCTTCGTCATTTATCTGTCTGGTGCATCAGCTAGAATGGAAGGAACACCTGCCCACTGGCAGGGCATCTCAGTGGACACATGGCATCTCTCCTGGCTATTTTGGCCTTTCTCATAGCCTGGTTTGCTCATGGTAGTCAGATATCTGAAGCCATGTAAGTGATCCAGAAAAAAACATGTGGACGCTGAATGGTTCTTATGAGCTAGACTTAGAAATAATACTGTGTTATCACTGCCATGCTCAATTGGTTAAAAAAAAAAAAGTCAGTGTATTACTAGTTCAGCCAAAAAACAAAAGGAGGGACTATGTAGGCATACGGAGGTTGAAAGGAGTGGCTCATGGGGGAGGGGAGAATTTTATAGCTGTCTCCCACATTTATAAAGCTAAAAAGTAGCAGAAATAGAATTTTAACTGATTTGATGAGTTCCAACGCCAATACTTCTAACCAGTGTATTTTTCTTATCTACTTCATTTTAAAGTTTTTATTTCTATTACAGTAATATTAAGAAATTTGCTCATCTTATCTAATTGCATTTTGGGTGGGTATGATGGCTAGTTTTATGTATGAACTTGTTTAAGCTATAATACAGAGTTATTTAATTAAATATTGATCTAGGTATTCCTATGAAAATATTTTATAGATGTTGTTAATATCCACAATCAGTTAGCATTAGAGAAAGATTACCTTATCCATTCAGCTGAAAGTTTTGAAAAGAAAAATCTGAAGTTTCCCAGAGAAGAAATTCCCTCAAGACTACATTATCAAATTCTGAATTTCTAGTTTGCTGGCCAATCCTTATAATCATATGAGTCAATTCCTTAAAATAAATTTCTTTATACATACACGCACACACAATAATTGTATATGCATAATATATACTGTAAAATATATATTATATTATAAAAACACATAAATGTGTATTCCTACACATTATACATGTATACACATATATGTTCATATATAACGTAAATATGCATATTGTATAATACCATAGTATAATACTACATAAATGTACATATACATAACATTTGTATATATGTGTATATGCAGATAGGTATAGACACAGATATCCTATTGATTATATTCTCTGGAGAACCCTGACTGATACAGGGGATATGTATGTCACCTATAAGGAATAACATTTAATTTGGGCCCACATAAAAGAGGTTTAGCTTTGGGGGTTTAGCCTAAAATTTATTTCGTAAATTTTACTGTTTCAGAAGACTCTATCTGTGTATGTAGCCTTTCAAGTGCTTTTATGCACTGATGCCAAGTCTGTTTAAAACTTAGAAAATAGGGGCGCCTGGGTGGCTCAGTCGGTTAAGCGGCCGACTTCGGCTCAGGTCATGATTTCGCGGTCCGTGAGTTCGAGCCCCACATCGGGCTCTGTGCTGACAGCTCAGAGCCTGGAGCCTGTTTCGGATTCTGTGTCTCCCTCTCTCTGACCCTCCCCCGTTCATGCTCTGTCTCTCTCTGTCTCAAATAAATAAACGTTAAAAAAAATAATAAAATTTAAAAAAAACTTAGAAAATTAAAGCAGATCATGCTATTCATACAAAAGACCATTTGAACGTGGTGCTATCTTTATTAAACCAAAGCATCCAAAATTCCACTGTGTTTATAGCAAGTTGAACAAACAGAAATGATACACAACAAAAAACATAATATGTGTAATGTGGCATTAAACACACACACACACACACACACACACACACACACACACACACAAACAGGATGCAGCATGGCAATATCATATCTGTCTAAAAGTGCCTTTGTTGGTTTAGGCAAATCAATTCAAAAGCTTAACCTAATTAGAATGTAGATTTGTATGGCTTTTTGGTGAAATGCACTGGAGGGGAGAGAGGATACTGCTAGAGCTTTGGGGCTTTTGCATTAAGCTCCGGCTGTGGCCAGCAGACACTGTCCAAAAGATGACCTCCAAATAATTAAATGTTTTCCATATGTTTGCTCATGTATACTCTTCTAATTCAGGTTTTGCCAGGTCTTTCCAAGCCCACGGCTTCTGATTGTGCTGGCTCGGTGCTTAGAAAAGACACATAATTAGAAACTATTCAATATTCTATAATTGGATTGTGTGTATATATATATATATATATATATATATATATATATACCTACAACAGTCAGTTCTTTTCTTTTTTTTTTTTTTTTCAACGTTTTTTTTTTTTTTTAATTTATTTTTGGGACAGAGAGAGACAGAGCATGAACGGGGGAGGGGCAGAGAGAGAGGGAGACACAGAATCGGAAACAGGCTCCAGGCTCCGAGCCATCAGCCCAGAGCCTGACGCGGGCTCGAACTCACGGACCGCGAGATCGTGACCTGGCTGAAGTCGGACGCTTAACCGACTGCGCCACCCAGGCGCCCCCAACAGTCAGTTCTTTTCATTTGATCTTCAAAATGGAGCCCTTCCTAAGTATGATACCATTAGATTGATTTCAGGTTAGAGAAATCTCATTTGGTTTTTGGGTGTTTGGAAACAGTTTGAGATAAAATTGAAAAAAAAAAAGGTATTTCATCAAAAACTAAAGGAAAGTAGAATAAACTTTCTATTTCTCAAAAAAGCTTAGGTACGTACTGGCTCTTTATAGTAAAATATATTTTCTACTTTGAGCATACTCAACATTAAATCTGAATGTATTATTTGAAATTTCTTCAAATAGAGAATGAATGGTTATGTTTTCAATCAGCACTTGTATGACTAGATAGATTTTAATAAAAATATAATAGATTTGTTGGAACATATGGCAAGAAAACGCTGTATCAAAGAGGCTGCAAATCAGAGCTTTCATATATAAAGGCTAGGAAATTTACAGGATTATCCTACAATTTACATACCATACTCTTCCCCCACTTCCTGCCTATTTTGTGCTTGTGACTCTTTTTCAAAGTCTACCTATGGTCAGTTTAAGAACTATGATCTCTCCTTCCTTTATGTCAGCGATTGACAAACTTAAGCCCAGGGACACTGCCACCTAATTTTATAAATGAAATATCTGTGGAACAGAGCCATGTCCATTTGTGTATGTATTATTTCTGGTTGCTTTTGCTCTAGAGTTAACAGTTGTGACAGACGTGGTAGGGCCTGCAAGGCAGAAAGAAATATTTACTATCTGATCCTTTATAGAAAAAGTTTTCCAACTCTTGCTTTATACTGATAAAGTGATAAATGGAGCATCACATAATTCAATGTGCTTATTTATTCATTCTATAAACACTTATTGAACATTTATTATGTTTCAAGAATATGTCATATAGTACTTTTACAAATATGAACATGACACCAAAACTGACCCTCAAGATCATATGTTCCATGGAGAGAGTGCCATGAAATTAAAGAATTACAACATAGTGCAATGGATACTACAAAAGGCAGGTTTAAATTTTAGATGAGAGAGAATGGAGCAAAATGAAGCAAATAATAATATGGGAACTGGGAAGTGATGATATTTGATAAGCATTTAGTGTAGGAACACTCGTTCACAAAGTTGGGCGAGAATGATACTCAGAGCGAAAGTAATGCATGTGCCAAACCCTGGAAATCTCATCGTGTGGAGAGAGAGTATCAACTATAACAGCGCTGTGACCTGAGAGGCAGTAACAGTAAACAGGCTCCATAGGCAGACCGGGGTCTTATTCAATATGAAAACAGTCGTTGAAGGGTTACGGGAAGATATTGAAGCCTTTTAGGAAAGGAAACAACATGATCACATTTACATTTCAAAACAGCTCAGGCCAACATTTAAGGACCGACAGGAGTGAAGAACAGAAAAGAGTAAAATGAAAATACAAACCAAGAAAGGGTATTAATATTATTTTGACAGAGAGTTATAGAAACCCAACTTGAATTGACTTTAATCAGGCTTATTCATTTGGAAGGCCATCCACAGATCTAGATCTGTATTTCTCCAGCCAAATGTCCTCAGTAATGGAAAACTTCTGCCCTCCAATTGTTCTAGTCAAATTAACCCAACTCGCTTGCCAGGCTTTGACCTCATGCCATCTCTAAACCAACCACCATGTGCTGACCTGAAAGGAGACAGCAATTATTTTCCCATAATTGAGTCTGAAGTAATAACATTAACATATATTAGCTCTGTAAAGTTTTATGAATGTGTGTTTGAGTTCAGCCTTGATTCTCTGCTTATTCATTTACCGAGCATATCTTGCTTGAATGTTACTTGGTGTCAGGGATTGAGTAGGTGGAAATGGAGGCAGGGAGAAGCTGCCTCTGCCTTCAGGGATCTTTTCATCTAGTAAGTGAAAGAAAAATCCAGTGAAAAAAGAGAAATAGTAGATGAAGTAAGAGATAGGCAAGCTTGGGGTGCTACGGGAACCCAAGAGAATCAAATAGGGGAGGCAGGAGTTGTTAAGAGGGTCGCCCATCAATAAAACTGTCCAAAGTGAGACTTGAAGGGGTGTAGAACCCAGCCAGGGAAGAGAAGGAAGTGAATTGTGAATCGAAAAAATGAAAATATACAAATCCTTGGCAATCAGGCCAATCAATTCAAAGAGGAGGGTAGACATGAGGAGAGATGGAATCCAAGACGTTAGCCAAGGTCAGGCCAAGAAGGTTGGAGACACCATGATAAAGAACTGGAACTTTATTTTGAGGGAAGTTTGGAACAATTGAATAATTTTAAGTTGGGAGAGTATCGTGAATCAATTTACCCTTTAGAAAAAAAAACACTTTCTATATAGAGATTGGTTAGTGTCTCTTGGCCTCTCATTTCAAGCGAACAATAACCATGTAAAGAGCTAAACTGTTTAATTTCAACTTAAAGAATGGATAGATTCAGAGCAGGCACAGTACAGCTGTTCTCTCTTTCATACTGTAACCACTCTGAAACTCAGCTGGTTTCCTCTGCGTAAGAGGAATAATAATATTCCCTGCTTTATAGGATTGTCATGGAAACAAGTGAGATAACATAATGCAAAAACTCTACAATAAAGCCAATTGCATAGGCATTGCTCAACAAGCTGCCGTGATTTTTATCATCATTATTATTATGAGTGTTTGTTCAATGAAGCTCATAGGCATTCTATCTCATGAAGTTATACAGACACTGAGATCGTGTGTAAGAGGGACAGGGGACGGGCTGCGAAAGAGCAAAGGTAAGAGTAACAATGAGAGAGATGCTGATCCATCTCAGAGAATGGGGGGATTTTTATCTCATTTGATAGGAAGATCTTTACAAACTCTACCATAAATAAACATTATTCTTACAGTTGGTAAAATGCAGCAACCTCTGGGGTGAAATGAAGCAGCTGCTTAACAGAGCACAGCTCTCAGCAGGGGAAGGAGTACTTTAGTCAACCGAAACCATAGGCACTGGTGTTAATCAAAACGTGTTTCAGGTAAAGATCATAATGTGTGTTTTCACAGCATTAATTAAGAAAGCAAACTATTATCTGGAGGCAAATTAAAATGAGGAAGCTGTTCTATTAAAACTTCTATGGAGCAACCATTACCCAAAACTAGTCTCATAGACTCAAGGAGGAAATAAGGGGTAAGAGAAAAGCAGATCATATATACCTTCAGGGACACAAGCTTGCATAGTTTTATAATTTTCACTAATGAGAGAAGAACCACTTGGTTTTGTAAAGCAAATCAGGGAAACATATTGATCATGCAAGTTGTCTCCCAGTCCCCAAAGATTCTAGCAAATATTACTTTGGTATAACAAGACTTCTTTAAGAAAGAAATGGATTTAGTCAAAAGGTTCCTTTCTTTTCATTCCTGTTTGTGTCTGTACCACAGTCATGGTGTATACCTTATGGATAAATGAGGAGACTTTCCCTTTAAGTGAGATGCCCAAAGACCAATACAGATGTGTGGCTGGCCTTACCTTAAACAAATGGGTGGAGGAATATGTGTAATGATTTGAAATATGTCACAATCCCTTATACACACATCTGAAACCCTCCATTTTGGTGGGCTACACAATGAATGGTTTTGAGGATTCTTTTCTTTTCCCTTTCTTAAAAAAAAGTTGGGGGGTTGCCATCTAGATGGCTCAGTCGGTTAAGCGTCTGACTTCGGCTCAGGTCATGATCTCACAGTCAGTGAGTTTGAGCCCCACGTCAGGCTCTGTGCTGACAGCTCAGAGCCTGGAGCCTGCTTCAGATTCTGTGTCTCCCTCTCTCTCTTTCCCATCCCTTGCTTGTGCTCTGTCTCTCTCTCAAAAATACATAAACATCAAAAAAATAAAATATAAAGATGTTTCCAGGAATACAGCGATAGTACAATTATCCCTGGAAGAAAAATTAATAATAAATTCCATAGAGCAATTTCATTCATTAATCTCGTTCTTTTTTTGCAGAAAAGACTGTGGATAGCAGTGGGCATAGAGACAAAGGGAGAAATTAAAATAGAGGAAAGACCCAGAAGGAGGAAACAGAGTCTTTGGGAAAGAGGCACTAATACTACCTTCTTTATAGGTAGAGATGCCCGACAGGACTCTTCTGAAAACATGATTAAAGATGAAAAAACAGAGCACGCAACAACACAACCCATTTCTTGCCCATGCCTGTCAAGGGATTTCATCTAAGCAACTGGAGTGGAGATTTGGGAGAAAACTCTTAACTTCAGATATCCCAAGGGGACTCTCGGTCTGCTCATTAATGGCTAATTTACTCATTCTTTCTGGTTACTTGTCTAGGGAAATAAATTTGTCTTTGCTTCTTTCATATTATCCCTTACCACCATAAAGAAACTTTTAAATTATTATTATGCCCTTAATATGTTTGGTAATTCCCACATATTTCATGTGAATTTCTCCTTGACTTTAATTCTTCTCTGTTTTTCCACATCACTATCAGCTCCCATTCTGATTAATGTTTTATCCAATGATCATATCAGAATAGAAGTCAGAGGTGACCACCATCCTCACAAGGAATAATCTAACTTGGGATTTCTCTCATTGCATTTAAACAAATGCAACCGGACAAGTCCTTTACAAACTTAAAACAACTCCCACCATCCTCTTGTATCGTGAAGCATGCCACGTTTGCAAATACAAAAGAAGGAATACACAAGGAACCCAAAAATATTGTCTAGCTTCACTTGGTGATTCTCAGCTGGTTAGAAAAAGAACAAAGGCTTCCGGTTTCTAGGGTACTTGTCTGAACTAATACACACAACTACATTAATACATAATGCAGATGAAAACAATAGGAAGAAGGGTCAGTATGGCCACCCTTCCTTCTCTGATTCTGACACTTGGACTGGGCAGGGATCCACCTGCACCACCATATGTCGGCACAGCAGAGAACTGAAAAGCTCTTCTTTGACCTCCTGGGATTTCTACATCAGATGAGATCGAGCTGAAGGCAACAGCTGGCTTGCAGATGTGCACGATTACCCACATCTAACCAGCTGGGGCAGAGGCAGAGACATCTTTGAGTGTGTACCCAATTCCATGTGGTCAATCAACAGCCTTTGGTCTATTTGGAAGTCTCTGGAACCTGTTTCTTTTCTTTGCTTACAGGCTGATGGAAAAAGACTGAGGAGGATTTTAGATGTGGTGGGGGTAAAGTGAGGGTTTGGTACTGAGTCAGTACACGGAATCAAGTCAGATGGATAGCGGGTGGTATGATGCTCCTTGAACGTGAGCTTAGACTGCCATTTTACAAACATACTTATGAAGGCATAATCTCATTGAAAGAAAATGAGACAAGATCTGGCTCATGTGGCTGGAAATTGCTATGAACTAAGAATTACATAACATGGGAGGCAAAGTTACACACCTCACAATCGCTGGAGAACGAACAGAGTCTTTTTTTAACGCATGCACATAACTTAGTCCGTACTGTCTTAGAGCACACAAGGCAAAAAGTACACACTGTGCTGATCTTTTCTGGAATCCTATTGCCTGACCTAGACAGGGGCAGGCTCACCAGACAGAAAGTTGAAATCTAATGTTAGAAACCGGCCACTTTCAGTTCGTATCTACGTTAGGATTTGGATTTAAGTTACCCGAAAGTGATAGCTTTTAATCTTTGCAAACTAATTTGACTCGAACGGATTCAGAAGCGACTTGGAGCACAAGTCAGCACGTTGCTAGACAGTGCTGCATGCCATACTCCACCATCTGTATGTGCTCGATGCCCATCTCTGGTCAACAGTCTCCCAGCCCCATCAACCCCAACACTGGGGAGAGATTTGGTTTAGCCCCGCAAGTACTTGGGGAGACTGGCAGGCCACTCCCTGATACTTAGGAAAGGATGATTCTGCAGGGCCGTCTAATCGTGAAAGTGATTAGTTACACCGCCCTCAAGGGTGACTTATAATCCACACTTTAATACTTTGCAGTTGAAGGTAGAAATTCCATAATAAGTTGAAAAGCTATTTTCAATTTGTTCTCTTAATTTCTATTAATGGCGCACTGAAACTGTTACTCTTTTGCAAGAAAAATTTCAAAACATGTAACATGTTGTTTCAGTAAGAAAAATCCTAAAATCCTAAAAATCCTAAGAGAAAAATCCTAAAAGGTTTTATTTAAAATTTTCACAACAAATGTATTAATTTGAAAAATCCATAAGACGCATGTATTCCAAAATATTTTTAAAAACACTTATACTAGGAGCCTACTTTTTGTGCAGGGGGCTCGAAAATTGGAGGCAAATACAAATACATGGGAGAACATATCAAAATGACTAATGCCATAGCTATATTAAATAATCACGAAATATCAAAAAGGTAAAAATATGTTGCACAATTTAATCTGATGGTGGTGCCTGTGAGGTATCTTTACACACCGCAGACTTATAATAATTTGTTTTTGTCTGACTAGATACCTGCAAATCTTTGAAAGATCTACTAATTCCTTTCATTTAACCTACGCATACCATTCTCTCCCCTTGTCCTTGCCCATGCCTCAGGATATCCAAAGCATCCGGAAAACAACACCAACAGAAATGGAATTGCACAGCATGACAGGACCTTTCTTATGCATGGCTGGCTCCCACTTGAACGAAGGGAAAGAATACATAGCAATGTAAGTCTACACGCACAGCTTCAGATTTGGTCCATGAATTATAGATGGACTTCTGAGGGGCCATTTCCCTTATGGTTTCTAATGCAAAAACAGTCTGTAAATTTCCAATGCTCTTGACCCAATATGTTAATCAGGCAGTAAGGCAGACACCCATGTCCTCAGCGCTAAGTTTAATTAATGGCATCTATAACCATACAGTCCCCTTTTCCTCCCCTTAAACACTACATGATGGGATACATTCTCCCACAAGGGCCCAAAAGTTTGTGTTTTCTAGTCATGAAGTTTTGTTCACTATTGTAAGGTCAGCACATTCATTTCTCAGTACTCTCAGTTCCCAATTGCTATTTAAGCTGTTAGTTCATTGAGTTCATCTGTCATGGGCCTGCTTTAACATGCTTGCCAAAGGCTCTGAGAACTGTTTCCACTCTGCAATTTCTTTGTGCTAATGAATCACTTTGAACTAGTCAGATATATCCTCACCGCTGAATGGAATCCCTTATGTGGGTTCAGCGTAACAAGACCACGCCAAATGCCCTCACCTGCTCACTGTGCTATGTCATCTATTTATCTGTGACATGTCAAGGTATCTACAAGTCTGGAAGAGAAGCCTTCTTGCTTTGTCCACATAATGAGATATGACACAAGGCCTGTGTATAAAAGCGCCAAGGTACATCCACAAAATACATAGAAACAAGAACTTACGTGTTTTTACAGCTATTCATGGTTCTCAATGGATACAACTGAACTTGGGTTTTGAAAGTAAATACTCGCTTTAAAATAATCACAATTCTCATCATTATGGTTATGAATCATTTAGCATTAGATTTCTCTAGAGCTCTCCATCTAAATGGAGATAACTTTGGTCCAGATGAGATTGTCATCTCCATGGCATGGTATCATTTTGGAGCTTAAAAACAGTATTTCTGTTTTTTTGCTTATTACAAGAAGTACCTTACTGTCATGTTTCTGCATAATCAGAAAATCTGTTGTTATTTAAAGTTTCAAAGAACAAGTGTGTATTCCCAGAAAAAGTGGTTTCTATACCTCTCCAGACTTGATAACAGGAAAGACCCAGAAGTTATATAGAAAATATATTACTTGTAGCTATAATATGTTTAGGCCTTAATCTGATTACTGAAATCATAGCCAGGATTTTGCCCAGCTTCTAGAAGATGTGATACTTCCTTACAGCAAACGAATCACACAAATCTCAGTCATTTTGACTTAAGTCACAAGATAAAGATTCTGGATTTTGTTCTATATTCTCATTACAAGCAGGACATACTCTTTTGACTATGAGAATGATGATCCGGCTTACAGTTTACGTCTGCCTGCTTCCACAGTAACTACCGTTGTATAGCTTCCTCTATGAAAAACTGTCTCCAAGGGTAGAGGGAATAGAGCCTTGGGCCTGGGTGGTGCACACACTATCGGGGTAAGCACAGACTGATCTCACTAGAACCAGCTGTGGGGACCTGGCAAAGCCAGAGAGTGCAGACAGGTGCAGTGATGACACACGCGTGAGCTCCATAAAGTACACAGATAGCACTGGGGCCACCTATGTATATTCGTTCATTCATTCATCAAACAGTTTTCAGCACCTACTCCGTAACAGGTGTTGCAGAAAAACACTAGGAAGGGATCAGTGAATAATACAGGCCCAATCTTCAAGGGGCTCCGGTCTAGTAGCAGCCATCTGCTCAGTAGTGAGGAAGATGGCATTTGTTTGTTTTTTTTTTTTTCCATTTTCATCCAGTAAACATTATGTTATTTTTTTTTTTCATTTCAGTTCCATTCCATTATAGAAAGATTGACAGGGAAATTTAATCCAAAAGACATCTATTCTATACCTATTGGAAGCAAAGCACCGTGTTAGGTGCTGTAGGGGATGCAAACATGACTAGGAGTCTATGGGTGCGTAAGAGGGTGAGAGAGGAAAAGGAAACACATATATAAGAGTGTAAATAAACAGAGCATGGTAGGAGTTAAGTCTATCACCTTAGGAGTGGCTGTCACAGGAACAGGAATTTGATGGAATCTCTTCAAAACAGTCTAATATCAGAACCTTTGTGAAGAAAAGAATAACTAAAGGAAAACGCAGAGTAGGGATTATTGAATTAACTCCTGAGACTGGAAGAGAGGTTCAAAGAGGAGTTTCAGGAAAGGTAAGGGAAGTTACAGAATATCATAAAATGTGGAGCAAATACATAGAGAAGCTTAATATCATACATATCCTTAGGGCGCCTTTACCTTTGAAATTTCCCATCAGAAGAGTGTTCCATCAGACGTTAAAAACTGTCTTCATCATTCAAGGTCCTTGTGAAGCTCTGCCTACTGCGTCTAACTTCCCCCAGCCACTGAGCCAGTATTGCTCTCTCTCTCTCTTCTTGGAATGCATTTAATCCCATTTGCCTTCTAAAACAACCATATGCCTACAGCTACAAGTAGTTATGCTTTGTCTCCCCAGATGGTAAGCTACTTGAAGGAAGTCTTTCCCTTGTTCTTCTGTCCTACCTTCCGTGGTACATACCAAGGCACATAATGATAGCTAAAAAAAATAATTGTTGCTGTGACTCGACCATGTGTCTTAGAGCTATAAAATCTCTTTCAAATCCACATCAGCAATGACTTTTCTTGACTGATGATCTTACTATTTCTTGCATGTTTATTTATTTTGAGTGGGAGAAGAGAAGAAAGAGAGGGAGAGAGAGAGAGAGAGAGAGAGAGGATCCCTCTCCTGAACCGTGAGATCATGACCTAAACCAAAACCAAGAGTCGGACACTTAAATGAGTAGGCCATCCGTATGCCCATGATCTTAAGATTCTTAATAAAATCTCTTCTTACCTAGTATTTATTCACTATATACATATGCTGAGTACTATAAAATAGATGAAACACTGACTTAACCCTGACCTTTAAGGATGTGATTCAAGATCATTCTAAGCACAGTCTTGGTTCTGAGTGCCAGACATAAGCCTTGTTTCTTGCTCCAATAAATTACTCGTACCTTCTCTAATTCTTTGAAAGAACAGAAATAGGTACAATATATATTTGGAAGTTTCCTTCTTGGAAGAAAAAAAAATGTATCCACTAGATGATTTTTCATTTCTGAAATGTAAGGGTCTGAATTTTAAGGATAAGTCTACTGTTCAGCATCCCTAATTATCCCAACCTCACAATCCATACTTTAAGATAAGGCTATTAGCCAATCACCCAAGCTAGCAAAGAAGGCATGTATTTTTTTTTAATTTTTTTAAACTTTTATTTATTATTGAGAGACAGAGAGAGACAGAGCATGAACATGGGAGGGACAGAGAGGGGGAGACACAGAACCTGAGCTATCAGCACAGAGCCCGATGCGGGGCTCGAACTCACAAACCGCGAGATCATGACCCGAGCCCAGGTCAGACGCTTCACCAACTGAGCCACCCAGGTGCCCCGAAGGCATGTATTTTAAAGAAACATTAAGTCTTATCTTCATCTGCAAACTGCTCATGATCTTCCTGCTTAAGTGAAAAAAATACGGGTTTTTCCCCTGACCACCAAAATAATCATGCAAATTAACATTTGAGAATGCTGAAATAATTATCCCATAGTTTGAATTTAGAGAGACTCCAACACTTCTTTTTTTCCTGACAGAATGACAGTGTATTATAAATTCCAACAATTTATATTTTAAGGCCCCAGCTTCCCATGCCTGCCAGCCATGTCATAGCCTTGAGGAATTATGGCCGTTTAATCAGGGTTGAGCATTTCCATGCTCAACCTTCAAGCAGTGATGCTGTGCCCATGCTTTCACCAGTGATAGATGAATCCACTTACTCTACGGCTTCCTGCATGACAATACTTCAGAAGCCCTGCTAAAGTTCACATTTCTCAATATATCAAACTTTAGCAGCACAATGACCTTCCAATATTTGTTTTCAACTGTTTATAACCAACAGTTCATTACCTTGCCACCATGGAGAGGAAGGAAGCTGGCCAATGGTCACTTACAGAGCAGGTACTGCAGCCAGTACTAGGCTTGGAAATCGGATTGTAGGCAATCCCATAAAGAAGAGTCTAGGAGAATGTTAGCCTCTTAAGCTGCCTAGGCGATCGGAGGCAGTCAGAATTACAACAGCCTTATCTTTTAGTGTGTTGCTTAAAAGATGCATGAATCCCTTTCCGGACATTTTTTTTCTATGTAGTAGAGTTAATCATTTTTATTTGAAACCGTCACTCACCCACCCCACCCCCTTGGTCACAGCCATTCAATCTAAACTCTCTGGGATAATCTAGAGGTCTCAACAGGCAATGCGTATTCTCCAGTGTTTGGATTTGGACTCTCCTCACAAATGAGCTTTGCTGCCCTGGTAAATGGGATATGATCATATGTGAGTTCGGTGGGATTCTTTTTGCCACTCGAGCTTAACGCCTAGGGGAAAAAAAAAAAAAGAATACCAGATTTTTTATTTTATTGGAGGGGTTGTTTTTGCTTTTGGGTTTTGTTTTTGGGTTTTTTGGGATTCTCTCTCTCTTCCATCTCTATCTGCCCCGCCCCTGCTCGTTCTCTGTCTCCTCTCTCTCTGTCTCTCTCTCAAAATAAATGAACTTTCTCACCAAGGTTTAGCAGAAAACTTGCCTAAACCATCCACAAAATACTTCCCTACCTCAGGACCTGCTCTGAGCTTGATAACCTTCTAAGAATGAAAGTAAGAATGTATGTTTAAGACAACAGATCCCAAACGGAACATAGGCTCATGCCTACTTGCATACCAGGTACCCTCAGATATGCCTCAAACATAATTCGTAAAGAAGAACTGGTGTTATTACATGTTTATTTCATCGAAGGAGACAGGGATGAATGGCGTGTGCCCCAGGATGGCAGGAAGATTTCATCAGCCACAGCAACTCCATTGGCTGAATTTGGTTACATGGAGGGATATGTTGGAACAAGTTGTGAGACAGCATTAGGCCTCTGCAGAAAAGTGTTGTTACCTATGAATAATGACCACTCTGGGTACTAGAGATATGAAAAAAGACACGAGTGCTAGCTATTTTCCATTCCTGCCATAAATCTTTGACACATAATTAGAATGTCTCCTCAAGAGTCGAGGGAAGAAGGGAGATCTTAGAAGTTATCCTTGGAAGGGCACCTGGGTGGCTTAGTAGGTTGAGCGTCCAACTCCTGATCTTGGCTCAGGTCATGATCTCATGGTTCATGGGACTGAGCCTTGTGTCAGGCTCTGCACTGACAGCATGGAGCCTCCTTGGGATTCTCTCTGTCCCTCTCTCTCTGTCCCTCCCCTGTCGCATGCTCTCTCTTTCCCTCTCTCTCTCTCTCTTTCAAAATAAATAAATAAACCAAAGTTATCCTTGGATAGTTTCTTTTTCAACCCTTTCCATCATGTATCCTACTCTTTCTCCCTTTCTTACATCTACTTTACATTTAATTAAGTTTGGAAGTATAGGAATAGAAAAAAGACACAGGTAATATCTATATTTGACCAAGACTCTTGATAAGGACAAACTTTTGCAATGTCATTTTCTCCTGGATGTGTCATTTTAAACTCGAGTGGTCATAAGAATCACCTGAGGAGCTTGTTTCCAATGTTGGCTCTGAGTTTACCCCTAAAAGATTCTAATTAGAGCCATAGGCAGATAGCACAGATCTGCATCTAATAGACACTCAAAGTAAATCTGAGCCTGGGGTGGCAGGTGGGGGCTCTGGGCCACAATTTGTGCAACACTGCCCTAAACCAAGGTAAGATCCCCTCTCACCTGTGAGCTGCGATCTGAATTAATGCCAGCTAATTTTTTCCCACTTCCAGTCCACTTAGTACTCTCCCAACAAAATCTCTGGATATGTTTTAATAGGAGCCATAATCTTATGTTCCAAAATGAAATTGGAGAGACCCTTTTCCTGGGCTCAGTACCCCACTGTCTGCTCCTCCCCATTCTGTCCCTGGTTTATCCTTTTTATTATTTATCTACGTGGAGCTTCCTCTCTTCATCCCCATAGAATTATGCATTATACTGAGGAGGATTTGTGTCTTATTCTTCTTTGTATTACTTACAGTAAGCTACATAATAAGCATTCATCAATGTTCTTTAAAGGGAATAAAACAGATCAAGCCCTTCACTGAGTCAATTGTCCTCAGGAGCCAGTCCATTCATGGATCAAGGTATCTATTTATCATGGTTATTTGTGATGTTGATGAAGATAGCAGCAATAACCACTAACTGAGCTCCTCAACCAGAGGCATAATATTGTGTTGTGCTGAGTTTCACCTTTGTTCTTCCTTCACTTCTCTTGGCAATCCAGGGAGGCTGTCCAAGGAGGCAGACGTGAAAAAGGTGGGCAGAGCTTTAATATGCAAGGTCCTTTCTCATCTTGGAGAAAACAATGGCCGCTGAACCCACAACCAATCAAACCACATCCTCTGGAGCTGTTGAGTGAAAAGCCTCGGCTCCTGGGCATTAATCATTTCCATACATGAATGAGGAGCTTGTGTGGAAAGGTAGTTATGTTTATAAGCAGGCACACACACTCAATCCCACTTCCCCCACACATACACACGAGCATTGAACTTTCTAAGACACAAGGGTGTCTTTCAATTTATCCTTTTTTAAAAGACCTGTGTGGATATAAGGATTACAGGTTTCCTGCCTGTCCAGGGAGAGGGATGGCTCTGCTCTCTAAGAACTTAACTCCCAGGCTTAATTATTATGCAAGTGTACCAGTGTAGTAAACATGTAGGCCAAAAGCAATTTAATCTATGCTGCATTGACTTTCAAATCATTTCATTTCTAATTCAGACACATGCTTTTGTTAAGGCATTTATCACTTTTACATAATCAACCAGATTGTCCCATGGCTATCAGCCCTCAAAACCCCCCAGCCTCACCAAGCCTGCATCAGTAGCAATAATTGACATTTCATACCGTTCTATGTTGAGTCAGCCTCAGAGGCTCCTCCCCAAGTGCCTCACTTCATCGTTCAATGTAGCTCTTACTCACAGAAAATTTATCAAGGACTGCAGACCTTGTCAGCGAGGCTGTTCGTTCTTAATTACCAAGCCATTGTGGTGCTCTTGCAAAGGTGGGCACTGTTTGTTCTACAAACACACTCTGAATTCCTTGAAACTAATCAAATGGCTTTTGTCAGATCAGTAAATCAGATGTATTACTTCCTCAAATGGGTCAAGATTAAAAAAAAGTTAACAAATATAAATATTCTGAAGTGTTAGAACATGGGAAATCAACAGATCTCCAAAGAACTTTGAAGTCATACCTAATGTTAATAACCTATCCCTTGCAAACATAAGTCCAGTGAGGTATATACCAACAGCCTCAAAGGACTAACAGTCCTCCACCATCCAAATCTCTAAACTGCAAGGAAGAATGTTCCCACCATGCATGCCACATATTAAATCTGCACACTTTTGAAGCTAGGGAATAGAGTTAGAGACAGAGAAGGAAAAAATAGTTGGAAAATAAGTGAAATCATGAGGCACCCCAAAGGGGACCAGACTAATGTGGAGGATGTTTCTGATTAGGTTGATGACTAAGGTTTCTTTTCATCAAAGGAACTTTAGATCAAGGAAAAGCATTGTAGGTTTATGACACAAGATGACTGTCAGTGTGCTAAATGAAGCAGGCTGATCCCTTACCCTCAGAAAGGGGACTGTGATCCCTGAATAACAGCATTTTCTGGAGCATCAACCACAAAAGTACACATGACACTGTTTGGTAAAACTGTAAAGTAGCATATTCATTATTGTGGATAGCATTTTTTTTTTTAACTTAGTGCTTAAATAAGCAATTTGGTCTCTGAAAATTTTAATGTTTTTATCAGGTCTTTTAAACAAAACTAACTCCATCTGGTAAGCATCCCACTTCGGCTCAGGTCTTGATATCCAGGTTTGCAAATTCAAGCCCCACATCAGGCTCTGTGCTGATAGCTTGGAGCCTGGAGCCTGCTTCAGACTCTGTGCCTCTCTCTCTCTCTCTCTCTCTCTGCCCTTCTGCAGCTCATGTTCTCTCTCAAGAATACACATTAAAAATTAAAAAAAATAAACAAAACTAACCCCATAAAAAATTGAATTTAAGCTTAGGAGGATACATGCACACACACACACACAGATTAGAGAGAGAGAGAGAGAGAGAGAGAGGAGAGGGGAAAGATCAATAAACATTAATTTTATATTTCAACTATTTTACTAAAAAAGATGTTGCTTTTATTTGTTAAAAGAGACGACACTCATAAATACCCCACAACATTGCATCTTCTCTCTCTCTCGCATCCCTAAAGATGGGATGGAAAACTCTGCAATCACTTACAGTCAACAGCTGAAGAAAAATCTGGGGTCTGTGCCCTAATTTGGGATGACCCTCTCTGTTCTGATTTGTCCTTGGTGCTACCAGGAAAACCCATATGCCTCTTCTCACTGCACAATGCCTAGGGTAGCTGGAAAAAATTGGTCAATAAGTATACTGAGGTTTAAGCCCACCAATAAAACTAAAGAATGAAAAGGCATTGTACATACAGTATATGATTTAAGGGCAATATGAATAACAAAAGAGTTTTGTATGTAGCTAATGGAAGCTTGGCCAGCTCCTACTTGCTAATGAATAATATTCTGACAAGCTGAGAGCCAAATATTTGGGTGAAAGTTTGGAGATTCCAGGAATCCTGAAATTAATTAAGATATAAATATGGAGGATCCTGAAAAACACAAGGATAGATCTGGAGAGACAAATGCCCCAGCATGATGACATCACTCTTCAATGAATAGCTTTCTGTGAGATGGGACATCCAAATGGAGTTGGGCACCTGAAGGACAAGAAGGAAATTTAAAGAGTGTTCGTGGAAACTAAGGAAGAAGAAATTTGTATTTTTGTGCAGTTTTAGCTTGTGGTCTTTACATTGATCGACTTACATCGAGGAAACTAGAGTGAGCCCGGTTGATGGGAAGAAAACTGAAAGTGACTTTCAATGGTGTGGGAGGGGGTGAAGGGGGGCCCAGCAGAAAGATTGTTTGTGGCCACTCCTGAGACGGCAAATGAGACAAGAAGCCCCATGAGTGTTAACAAAGCCTGGAGTGTGGTGTGCGGATGATGCGTGTGCTCATGCTCAGAGACTCGCTTTTGTGTTCCATCTGAAACCAATCAGTGAGTGAAAATGCAGAACGCTCTCTTGGCATCTCTTCCACACTGACAGTGGGGGAAGGGAAGAGGATTTATACACAGAGACCCCCATTAACACTAATGAAAAGTAGGCGGGTAAATCCCATGTGCATGAGGAGCAAACACTGCTCTTTGTGTGGGGGTAATTAAAAGCTAAAGAAGCTTGCTGCTGCTTAGAACTGCACACATACTCCTGGTGAAAGCCCCTTCACAGCAGCCTCGCAATTGCTTTCTTCGGTTTCAATGGCTGAAACCTAACAGTTGTTAACCACCTCTCGCCCTAGTTCCCCCATAAAGGAATGAAAGGGAATGATGTATTGGAAATAACATTATTTGACACTATTGGCAGAGGGCCTTTCAAGGAGAAAGTACAGGCAAACAAGGGGGGAAGTTGAAAAGGAATCTAAAATTAAGCTGAGTAGAATGATAAGTGGATCGAGGGAAATAACCCTACACTCCTAAGGTCCTTGCCTGCACCCAGTCCTCTGGAACGATGGCAGAAAGAGAAGCCATGTATGGACCAAGAATATTAAATACGAGTGAGCATAGCGCCTGAGGTCCAAAGCCATAAATCCGGGGAGAAAATGCTCGAATGATTGCAGGAATGGAGAAGTAAAAGCAAGAGTGACCGAGTCTTCCCCTTCTCACCCCTCTGCTCAAGGCCTGGCAATGCATTTCGGTACAGTCGTTCCGAGTTCCAGAAATATCTGAGAGTAATAAAAGTACATATCTCTTCCCAGGACATGTCTGAGCCTCTAATCCAAACCCTGGGCTTAACTCCACAGGTTGGATCTATGTAAACAAACAACACAATGAAATTTTACAGGCATGCAATGCATGCGAAGTCTGTTATGTTTTAATTTCACTGCTAGAGTATGGGGCAGTTCTGCCTGAGCAACAGGTTATGAAGATATCCCGTTTCTTCACTGCAAATTCAAGAAGAATTCAGAGCATATTCACCTTCGGTTACTCCAGCCATCTGCCCGTAGCCTATCTGTCAATATAATCTCAGCCTAATTACTGACTGAATAAATAAATGAGGTTGTTAGAGAAGCTAATTCATAGCTGAACTGCCTTCTTATCTTGAGAGGAATCAGTCTGCTCTATGCTTCTCAGTTCGCAGGTAGAGGGGTCTTTTCCATTCTAAGAAACAACATTTCAGAGAAACATTGATAAAGCAGGGCTCCTGGAAGGTGAGATGTCTATGACAAGTGTATGAAATCCAGTTGAAGGAACTGGAGGAAAATGTCTAGAAGAGAACACACTTGGGACAAACAACCCAGCAGCTTTTGCATATTGAAGGGTTGCCAAACAAAGTCTCGCTGAATACACTTTCAGCTGCTCCAACAGAGAGACCCAAAATAACAGAATATGAACTAAGCATTTCAGGACTGATAGGGCACCTTCAAGGTTTGGGGGATGTAGGGTCTTTTTATCTTGCTTCTCCGTGTGTCACAAAATGTCACTATCTCTTGGTCTAAAATTACTGCTCCAGGTCCCACCTTTGTAATTGCAATGCAGTCAGCAGAAGGCAAGGAAACAGGGAGTGAAAAGTATACTTCTTTTTTGAGAATAAGACCTAAAGTTTCAAGCATTTCCACTCACTTCCACTGACTAAAAAATGGAGGCCATAACAAACTGCAAAGAAGGAAGAAAAATAATATTTAAGCCTCTATTACTATGGAAAAAGAGACTACATAATAGGAGGAAACTGGCTATTTCTTCCACGGTCACGTGCTCAGTATGAATATGGATCATTAGTTTATGGGGATGATTTTTGGTAGGTAGACAGGTCACTTAACATCTCTATTTTGACTAATTTTGAGACAGGATTTCTAGCAATTGGACACAGTCCATTATATAAAATAATATATGTATGTTCCATAAAAATATAAGCACATTATATACATAATGTATATAAAATGATAAATAGCACACTGTATGTGAATATATCATATAGAACATGTAACCTATATCTATATATTACACATGTTAAGTACATGAAAATCAGAATAATAAAAAATAATAAAATCTCTTGGCTCTTTCTTTCATGTTTCCACTTATGTAATCTGATACCACAAGGGTCCTGCTCAGATATAAATCCTCTCCTTCCTAATTTGGAGAACTTGCCTTCTTAGTCCTTCCAGGGAGACCCACATCTCTCTTTTCACTGCATTACACCCAGGCTACATGGAAACCACTTACCAATAATTCTACTTAAGCAGTTTAGGTCTAACAGAATAGCTGCATGATTATTATCATCAATAAAATGGGAATAATAATGATGTCTCTCTCTGTATTTTGCAGGCTTGATGGGAGGAGCAAAGCTATTGTGGCATCAGATTAGATAAGTGTAACATGAAAGGATGAACCAAGAGATTTCATATATTTACATATAGTATATTACTATGTTATTGCACATTTTATGTATAGAATACACTTCTATTTTACATATAATACATACATCAATTTATGCATTATGTAACCTACTGTATCTATTTCAAACAGTTATTTAAACGTAGATATAATTTCAAATACCACTTTCAGAAATATATACTAAGTAGATCAATGAGTTAATCCAATAAGCACATTAAAACATGCTAAACAACATTACTCACCAGGAGAATGTAGATCAAAACCATAAAGAAATACCGCTTTACATTCATTAGGATGGCTATGATAAGAGATAATAACAAGTGTTGGCGAAAAAAAGGAAACATTGAAATGCTCAGAGATTGTTGGTGGGAATGTAAAATGGTGCAACCACTTTTAAAAACAGTATGGTGGCTCCTCAAATGGTTTAACATAGCGTTACCATCTGATTGAGAAGTAGGTATTAATCTACTCCTTGGTATCTACCCAAAAGAAATACAAATATTTGTCTGCACAAATACTTGTACATGAATGTCCATAGGAGTATTATCCATAAAACCCAAAACTGGAAACAACTCAAATGCCCAATGGATTCATCAACCCACTAATAAACAGTAACGAAATGTGAAGTATCTGTAGGGGGTGCCTGGGTGACTCAGTTGGGTAAGCATCTGACTCTTGATTTTGGCTCAGGTCATGATCTCACAGGTTTGTGAGATCAAGTCTCATGTCTGGTTCTGTGCTAAGCGTGGAGCCTGCTTGGGATTCTCTCTCTCTCTCTCTCTCTCTCTCTCTCTCTCTCTCTCATTTTTTCAGCTCTTACCCCACTCATGCTCTCAAAATAAATAAGTATTTTTAAATGAGATATTATTCAAGCGATAGAAAAGGATCGAAGTACTGGTACATGCTGAAACATGATGAACCTTGAAGATATTATGCTGAAGGACCCAATCACAAAAGACTACATGTTTTCTGATTTCATCTACATGAAATGTCCATGGGAGGAAAACCTATAGAGACAGTCACTAGCATTTGCTTTAAGCTGTGGGGGAGTTGGAGGGAAAAGGAGTGAACGAGATTGTTCTAAAATGGATTATGGTGATATTTGTACAAGTCTCCGAATATACCAAAATCGATCAAATTTTACACGTTAAATTCTTTTTAATGTTTACCTATCTTTGAGAGAGAGAAAGAGAGAGAGAGAGAGAGAGAGAGAGAGAGAGCGCGTGCACATAAGTGGGGGAGGGGCAGAGAGACAGAGGAAGACACAGAATCTGGAGCAGACTCCAGGCTCTGAGCTGTCAGCACAGAGCCCGATGCAGGGCTCAAACCCACAAGCTGTGAGATCATGACCTGAGTCAAATTTGGATGCTTAGCCAAGTGAGCCACCCACACACCCCTCAAATTTTACACTTTAAATGAGTGGATGTGTGGCACATGAATTTAATTATAAAAATAAAATGATTTTTAGTAAAAAGTAAAAGAAAATGCTAATGTCTTAGAGCAGGGGTCTTTTGTTTTATTTTTTTTTAAGTTTATTTATTTTTTGAAGGAGACAGAGAGAGAGAGAGTGAGCAGGGAAGGACAGGGAGGGAGGGAGAGAGAGAATCCCAAGAGGCTCCGCACTGACAGTGCAAAGCCCGACACGGGGCTGGCACTCACAAACCATAAGACCTGAGCCAAAAATCGAGACTCAGACGCTCAATCTACTGAGCCACTCAGGTGCCCCTATTATATAGCAGGAGTCTTTATTTAGCAATATGGTTTGACACTGCGTGGACTATATCCGAACCCTGCATGCAGATAAATGTTTTTAATTAACTTGCTTACACATAGGAACCATATGCCTATAAGAAATATGAGAGATTTGGCCTAAACATGGAAAATGTGAGTTCATCTGCCATCAATCAACATTTGAAATGGAAGGGGTGTATGGGTGTGTGTACGTGTGTGTGCGTGTGTGTATGGGATACAAATATATATAGAAAGAATATATTATGCCCAGTTTATTTATCTATTTATTCATCTATTCAATTATAATAAGACTAGACATTTTGGGAGACATGTACCAAGAAGTATTTCAAATATATTACTCCATTAACCTTCACAGTAGTCTCAGGGTCCTACAGATTTGTAGACTGAAGAAGCCTTATTTCTTACACAATAGTCTCTAGGTAGCAGATTACACAGCTGGGGCTTGAACCCAGATTCTCTGAGTTTGGATTTTGATCACTTCAAATATCACCTCCTCCAACTTCCATATATCAGAGGGGGCAGTAGACAAGAAATCGCCCTTCTGTATATTACCCACCCGACAGCCCGCACCAGAGCTGTGCGTTTGTTAATATCCATGAACCAACATCATCATTATCAACCAATGTCCACCGTTTACATTTGAGTCACTCTTTGTGTTGCACAGTCTCTGAGTAGTGGCAAATATGTAAGGACATGAAACTACCATTATACAAAACAGCTTTACCACTCTAAAAAATTCTCTGTTCTCTCTCTCCCTCTCTCCCACCCAATCCATGAAACCACTGATCTTTTTACTGTCTCCATAGTTTTGCCATTTCCAGAATCTCATAGTTGTAATGACACCATCCCTAGCCTTTTCAGACTGGTTGTTTTCACCTAGCAATATGCATTTAAGGTTCTTCTATGTATTTTCATGGCTTGACAGTTTCATTCTTTTTTTAGTGCTGAATAATAATTCATCATCTAGATGTATCACTATTTATCCATTCACCTAGCAGTGGGCTTCTTGGTTACTTAAAAGTTTTGACACTTACAAATAAAGCTGCTATGAACATCTGTGTGCAGGTTTTGGTGGGGACACACATCTTCACTCATTCGAGTAAATACCAATGAGCATGATTACTGACTGCATTGCATGTAAGATTATGTTTCATTTTGTAAAAAAAAAAAAAAAAAAAAAAAAAAAAAAAAAAAAAAAGCCAAACTATCTCACAAAGAGGCTATACCATTTTGCATCCCCACTGGTAGTGAATAAGACTTCCTCTGGCTCCATATCGTCACCAGTAACTGACATTGTCAGTGCTCTGAATTTTCACCATTCCAATGGTGTTTACTGGCGTCTCGTTTTAATTCAAAATTCCCAATGGCATATGACAGTGAGTGTCTTTTCATATTCTTATTTGCCTTTTGTATCTTTGGTGAGGTGTCTGTACAGATACTTTGCTCTTTTTTTAATTGGGTTGTTTGTTTTATCCAAAGACTTTTTATGTTTAAATGAGAAGCACAATTTGTTAGACTCTTCTTTCACTCAGGAGATCTTGGATTGGACAAGGAGTTTAAAATATCAATTCCTTGGGGTCCCTGGGTGGCTCAGTCAGGTGAGTGGCTGACTCTTGATTTCAGCTCAGGTCATGGTCCCAGGGTTGTGAGATTGAGCCACATGTTGGGATCCACACTGAGTATGCAGCCTGTTTAAGACATTCAATCTCCTCCCTCTGCCATTGCTTGCATTATCTTTATCTCTCTAAAATAAAAAAAAAAGAATATTAATTAATTTAAAAGTTAAATGATTTAAGATTTTTTAATAGAAATGCTATTGCTTATACGGATTGACAAGGTGGTAAATAGAGACCGCACTGATTTAATTTTCTTTGGCAAACTCCCGGGCTTAGTAGAGTAGCAGATTTGAAGGCAAGCCAATTATCATAAAATTGCCTTATCAAAATAATGAGTAATAATTAAATTTAAGCTGTGATAATCAAGAAAATATAGTGTCTCTTGAATTTTATTAGTAATCAGGGGTCTTTTCTACTCTCAGGATGAGCTCTTAAGGGCTCAGAATACACCTCTTTTCTTTGACCAAAAAAAAAAAAAAAAATTTATAAGCTGATATAATCATCTGTCTATTCCAAGGAGTTCATGCAGGTCTTGTCTTTATACCCTGTCCCGAATATTGATAGTAATTAATTTGAAGCAACTCATTTTGCTCTATTTGGATTTTGTAAATAGGCTTAATTGATAAGCCTCAGCAACACTGACCTGGAAACCCTTCATAGTATTTTGGCATTTTTAATTGTTTCTAGCACATGCCATGAGAAGCTCAGTTTTGAATCATGCCCAGCTTAAATTCTAGGACATGGGTACCATTGTTGGGTCCAGCAGCTTCCATTTCTGATTAAGAATCAATCAGTGATGAATCTGAGTCACCGGAAATACTATTCATGCTATTAACTTTTTTTTTTAAGATTTTATTTTTACGTAATCTCTACACCCAATTTGGGGCTCAAACTTACAACCTTGAGATCAAGACTTGCATGCTCTACTGACTGAGCCATGCTAATAACTTTTGATAGTCAGTGTTCACCTTTGGAGAATAAGTTATTATTATTATTTTTTTTTTATAAACTCCTAAAGTTGAGCCACCATTAATAACACCAACTTGAGAGTCAGAGTTTAGGTATGGTCTGATGGAAAGCATTCACTACTTTTAGAATAATTCTGATACTTAAATACTGGTATTATCATTGACTTGATCAAAACTGACCAAAGATGAATACTAGATCTGTTAACTGTTATTGTTATAAATATACATTTACTGTCTCTCGTGGACCTACTCATGATTTCCTACAGGAAAGTCAAACTTTTTAATTACTAAAAAGCTGTACCCTATCCTTATTATCAACAAAGATTCACGTTGTGGTACCTATATTAAAGTGTAATAACTCAGCCAACTAGGAAAACACTTCCGTGATCTCCATTGGTGCAATATGAAGTTCGCCCCCTGGTGGCAACACAAGGCTTAATTGTTATCATTTGCCAGATACTACTCACTTTCTACTACTCAAAACGCATAACGTTAGATGTAAAAAGCTTGGATGCCCAAAATTTCAGTAGTCTTTGCCCTAATACAAAGCAAAATGTGTCCAGCATAAGATGACAATACTTGCTTTCTACCACCCTCTGATTTAAGGGGCTCTATTACAAGAATGTATAGGGAATCTCCTGAATAATTGTTCTAATCGTCCTGTTATTGTTTCCTGCAATTTTTATTCCTTTTCTTTCCTGATTTTAATTTACCCCTCTTGTCTTTAAAAACTAGTTGAGGGGCGCCTGGGTGGATCAGTCGATTGAGCGTCCGACTTCGGCTCAGGTCAGGATCTCGCAGTTCGTGAGTTCAAGCCCCGCGTAGGGCTCTGTGCTGACAGCTCAGAGCCTGGAGCCTGTTTCAGATTCTGTGTCTCCCTCTCTCTCTGCCCCTTCCCCGCTCATGCTCTGTCTCTCTCTGTCTCTCAAAAATGAATAAACGTTAAACAAAATTAAAAAAAAAAAAAAAACTAGTTGAAACTTTAATAGTTTTATTCTTGCCATAGCTATAGTTTCCCAAGCACTATTTTGTCAGATAAAAATGCATACATAGTACAGAAAGTAGTTATGCAAAATACAATACCTTGAAACAAGTGAGAAACTTCTTTAATGACATATCTTCTCTGAAGGTTTTTATGTATTTCCTTCAGGTCATCCAGGTACTTCAGACTTCTTCCAGACACTCTTCTAATACTGAACACCCGCCTTTGGCTTTTCCTAGATCTATTCTGGGCAACATGTTTCCCTAAATGCTTCTGTTATTCAGCTCTCCTGACATATAAACTCCTGTTGTTAATTATTAGAGAAAATATTAAAAATCATCATAGATCTTGGTGACCTTGTTCTTGTTAGGCAAGTCTTCAGCCAGCTTCCCTCATCATGATTTCATTCACATTTCAACAGAGATTAATGTTGTGTCTGCCATACCAGCTCATTTGAGGTCTATTCCTTGAATCAATATCCATCATTTAAATGTGGTGTGATCCTGTGGGATTCGAATTAGTCCAAATGATAATTGAGCTGCTCTATTCTCAGAATTTGGTGCCCACAATTGTGTCTTTCCTCATCAGAGCAGAGACATAGCAATATCAATGATAGAGAGCAATGACTATCCATGCAGGCAGTTATAGGCCAATAGTGGTAAAGTGATACTATATTTTCACAAACGTTTTCCAATAACTACTTGCTGGCTTATCAAGTTAGGCAATAATTACTGGTAACAGAAAGAAAGCATGCTTGGATTCAAACCTTTATTAAATTAGAATTTGTTTTCCCTTCTCCCTTTATACTTAAACAAATTATCCTATTTATATCTACTTAATATTTCTTTTGTTCCAGACCCCCTTTTAGAGACACATGAACATTTCCTGGTAGACAACAATAACAGTTGTTTTCCTGATAGTGAACCTACCTGAAAAACATTTCATATTGAAAACAAAGGCCATAATTGTTGGTAAGGAAAAGATACGTTCACAAAAATAATTTTGGGTATGGGACTTCTTGTGTCATGAGTAGCATTTTCTGAGAATCATCTAGCCCATGGCTTCATGCACAAGGAAAAAGGAACACGTGAGCAATGGCCTAGTACTGCTGTAGTAAATATTTCTGGCCCCTCACAACCAGCAGTGACAATTATCTGGTAGGGTTGTGGTGGTGACAGGAGTTATAAGTTGTCCTATAACAAGATAATGTGAACACAGCTCCCCAAAATAGCATTTTCCATACAGTGTATGTTTGTTGAAGTTGTGACATTTAATGGGCTATTGTCCAGGGTTTTGTAGAGATATTCTAATTAACTCACATTCCCCCAGTGATTCTATCACTCCAGGAAGAAGTCAGATTTCACATACTCCTACTCCACTCTGTAGCCAGAGGTTAAGAGATCTAGACTACGCATTAAACCTTCCGCTCACTCTCCGTGCAACTATGAAGATGCTAAGGCAGGTGGTAAAATGACATCAGAGTCCTTGCCTGCTCACCTACCACCACGGTCTAGAGCACGGTGCTTCTTTTCCCATTCCTTGGGGAAAAAATGAACTGATTTGAATAAATGGGACTTTTAGAGCTAGGACAGACCTGGAAAGCATAATAATTTCATTCACCCTTCTCATCAGGAGGCAGTTTTACATAATGGGTATTGGGAAGGTTAAATGAGATAACATGTATAAAATGTCCAGAATAACACAGATCCAATGTAAACCCTCGGTAAGAAAATCTGTTTTACAGATGAGGAAACAGGCTCAGATATGTAAGTGTTTTCCCAAAGCCACACAAGTTAGGGACCAAAATCACCAAACCCCGAGCTCAGAGTTCCTGTCATTTAGGAATGTTCTTTCCGTCCCACCATACAGGGATACGTAGAATCTTCCACTTAGTTTCACATATAATAAAACAAAAATTCTTATTGAAAAAGATATTGGTATAGAGTCCTTTGCATTTTATTAGCTTAATACAGTTAGTATGAATCCAATTAGCTTAACAAGTCATTTGGTCATTAGACTAAAAATTAAATCTTAAATATTCTTCAGATTCTATCATTATGAATTCCCATATTTCAGCTTTCCCATATATTTTTTTATTTTTAATTTTTTAATTTTTTTTTTACATTTATTCATTTTTTTTGGAGACAGAGACAGAGCACAAGTGGGGGAGGGGCAGAGAGAGAGGGAGACACAGAATCCAAAGCGGGCTCCAGGCTCCGAGCTGTCAGCACAGAGCCCGATGTGGGGCTGGAACTCACAAAACGCGAGATCATGACCTAAGCCAGAGTCGGACGCCCAACTGACTGAGCCACCCAGGTGCCCCTCCCATATATTTTTTTAATAAATTACTTATCCTTATTTCTTTTTTTAAATATCCTTATTTCTTTTTTTTAAATAATGTTTATTTATTTTTTTTCAGAGGGAGAAAGAGAGAGAGAGAGAGAGAGAGAGAGAAAGACAGACAGAGAGAGAGAGAGAAAGACAGACAGAGAAAGAGAGAGAGAGAGGGAAAATCCCAAACAGATTCTGCACTATCAGCATAGAGCCCAATGCAGGGCTTGAACTCACAAACTGTGAGATGATCACCTGAGCCATGATCAAGAGTTAGATGCTTAACAGACTGAGCCACCCACGTGCCCCTACTTGTACTCATTTCTAAAGTAAACAGAATTTTAGTGATTATAATGATTTAAAGCATTCATTTAGTGTAATTTAAATAAATTAATCAGCAAGTATTTCAGGACCACAAAGCACACGTATTAATCAATGTCCGGATAGTGTCTATTGTGTGCTCTACATGGCCCTCCAGACATCGTAGGAGCCAGGAGGTTCTCTCTTGGTAAATTAGGGGGATTTGGTATCTACGGCAAACTGAGCAGATGGTCAATGGATCAAAGGGCAGGGTTCAAAATAATCTCTGGGTTGAAAACCAGGGTTCAAAAACTACCGTTTGTACTTACAACCAAAGTCTCTTGTTTTAGCCATCTCCACATTCATCCCTGACTCTTCACCAAAATGAGTCACATAGGGCCCGATGCTTGGTGAAGCACATGCTAAGAGTGGGTCGTTTTCACAGTAAAAGCCCCACGTCAATATTAAGATCACAACACTCTGTAGTTGCTTGGAAGACAAGACTGGATTTCCTATAACTCTCCTTTTAACATTTATGTGATACCTTTAATACAGCCAGGAAAATTCTATAGAACAAGCCCTAGACACTGCCCCGTGTCTGTCCCTGGGCCCCTCAGCTCACCTCTTAACTGATTTCGCCGCCCCTTAGTTTACCTCTAAGTTTTCTAATCCGGTCACTAGCATGGCAATGAGGCTACCTCAGGCACCACCAAGAAACCATTGCTTAGTATAAAATAATTTACCTCCAGTATAAATAGGCTGATGGGACAACTACTTGTTAGGTACATTTTACTCCAACATTCACTACAATCTGGCTTTCTGGTTCGCTCTGATCTCACGGTCCCCTATCTCTCAATTTCCCACACCCCTCCAGCCTCACAGATCTTTTTGTTTCTTGAACATGCCAGGCATGAGGAGCTGTGCACATTTCCGTCTTTTTTTTTCCCCTGCTCTAAATTTCTCGCCCAGAATACCCACGTGGTTACATCTTCAGACCTTGCTTAAATGTCACCTCTTAACACCCCCTTCTCTGCTTCATTCTTCTTCAGAGTACTTACCTACAACTAACATATTCCGTATTTTACTTCTGTGCTTCATTAATGGGTCATTTTTTTTTTTTTATTAAATTTTTTTTTTTTCAACGTTTTTTATTTATTTTTGGGACAGAGAGAGACAGAGCATGAACGGGGGAGGGGCAGAGAGAGAGGGAGACACAGAATCGGAAACAGGCTCCAGGCTCCGAGCCATCAGCCCAGAGCCTGACGTGGGGCTCGAACTCACAGACCGCAAGATCGTGACCTGGCTGAAGTCGGACGCTTAACCGACTGCGCCACCCAGGCGCCCCAATGGGTCATTTTTTTTTAAATTTATCATCCCACATACCCCATGCCCAGAGAATAAACTGCAAGAGGCTGGATTTTATTTTCTGCTCATATCACTGCTACCCCCCCCCCCCCCCAATATGTGGCACATACTAGACGTTCAATACATTATCAAAAGAGCAGTCTCTCCCTCTGGGCTTCTCTTATTTCCATACTGTTCTTTCCTCAGTTAAGATTCAGATCAGTAGATGACACTTCCTGTTGACTCCAACTCATTAAGTTAACTTCTCTAATCACAAAACACTCTCCAAACCACTCCCATTTATCATGCTCAGATCCAGGGCTGCCAATAAAGTGAAAACAGGAACTATAATATTCTCATATCCAGCATAAATGGGCTTGAGAGATATTATCCTTCATATCTTTTATCTATCTCCCCATCTCTATCTATCTATCTATCTATCTATCTATCTATCTATCTATCTATCTATCTGTTTATCTATCTGTCTTTCATTTCCTGGGCCTCTTCTCCACCCCAAACCCAACACATTAGAATGGAGATGCGTGAGAGTAGGCATCAAGCTTGGTTTGTTCACCAATAAAGATTCGGTAAAGTGCATACATGTGCTGATTTTTCAAGGGATATAGGCCGATCTCTCTAGTATCTAGAAAGAGGTATGGGTAGGCTCTAGGAGGTGAGATTCTGGGACTAGACTTGTCATTTTGTGCCATTGCTTCTCCACACAAATTCTATGCTCTGAACAAGTTGACCTTTTCTGAATATAATTCACAATTTTCACTCTGGTGATTCTGCTTATGCCATTCTGCTTTCCTGCGAAATTACAACCTGACCTTGTGGTAGCTGATGACCGTATTTCATATACTTGCTAATCATCCCTCCACCATGAATCCTTTTTTTAAATCATGTCCTCATTTAGCATCACTCATCTTTCTACTATTGAAACAAGTAGTGCTTACGTGGCTCAGTGCCTTAAAGGGAGATATACTAGAGGTGTCATTGATACAAAAGTATGAAAAGTATGGTAACAGCAACGAAAATGTCTACCTTTTTCGTTAACTAATCTCAAGGAGTCTACAGTCTGTCACTGCAATCTGATGTGTGCATTTTTATGAGATCAACTCGTATGCACTGGCAATATGTTTGCCAAATTGATAACTTCTAATTAGCACTGTCAGCAAATAAATGGACTCACAGAGGGAACGAGAACCAGCTGGTGGCTCCTTCTCACACAGTGGAGGGTGGATTCCTCTTAGAATCCAGGGCTCACCTGGACAAACTATACCTTGATTGTCTCATTTCAATTTTCCTCCTGCTTTCACTCCACAATGTAAGGATGTCCCAGATAAACAATGATAACTTCCCCAACAATCGGAATGGATTGTCTTTCTCCAGAACCGATTCTCTTCTGAAGGTTTGCACGCTGCTGCTTTGTAGCCCCGCGGACTGGAGATAGGGACTGCAGGAATCCAGAGGTCTCACATTGGTCCATCATGGGGAATATTTACACTACGTGATTCCAGAATAACAGAATTCCTTGATGCATGTGGCAAAAAACAGATGAAGTAAAGAGTTCAAAAGGCAGGAATGATATAGATATTCTTGGTTCTACCTTGAGCAGTAGAACCAAATATAAGGTGTAGGAAAATACATGAGATTGCTTTAAAAACAGAATAAATTCACACTTACTCTACTTTGGTAGGGAGACCCAATAGCTGAATCTATGACCCCATTATTACTGATAATTGTGTGCATAATACGAAACGTTCATTTAATTGTATAGCTGTATACCTACCTCATTTTGTAGAAGGACGAAAAGATCATGCACTAATAAGTACATTGTGCATATACATCTGCAAACATGTTCACACACATGTAGCACTAATACCACTTACATAATTCTCATCATTTATGGTTTTGTACTCTGGTTAGTTCTTTACATACACTAGCTTTGAAATTTCTTGGTGAACAGGACAATGTTTTACACTCCTTTGACTTCTCATTGAACTTAGAAGTTGTGGTAGGTAGAATGTATTTCGATCAATAGATGTTGGATCAGTGAGAAGTTGAATAAGCAGTTTAAAGCAAGGGAAGAAAGAAGCCTTTGGAATCTGACATTCACAACTGTGTTTTCAAATTTTTCTTGTGCCTCATAGCTTGAATCAGGAGGGGTCAGTGAATGATTTTCAGACTCTGCTTTTCCTTTCCAATTAAATCTCTTATTTTTCATTTAAATTAGAGACATGTTACTCTCTCAATAAGCACCACGATGAAAGCACGAGAATAATATCCATCTAAAGAGAAGAACTCAAAGAAAATAAAATTTGGATCACATACATTTGCAGAGCACAACAGCCACTTTGACAAACCAATATTTTTCAAGTTCAGTGCAGGAGTCCTTGGGCTGTAGATCATACAATGAAATCCTCTCCCCTAGAGGAATGTTATATTGTACACATATGTAATGCCCTCAAAGGGCTTCAGCCAAGTGACATTTCTAATATAAGCCACAGGCAACATCTAGCAATGTGTGCAGGATTGCTTTGTGCCTAGAATTTCAGGAAAATCAAATGAGTTAACATTCTTTGACCATAGAAATCTCATCAGTTTTGCTTTTTATTTCTCCACTCCATTTTTCAATTAAAGATAATTGAAAGCTGAACTAGCGGCAGTTATTCAGGACTTCGAAGTTTTTCAGAAACCCTTAGGAAAGACATGAACCCAGAATAATTTGACAGCATACTAGTATTTTTAGAGCCATCTTCTACTTTCTCCTTTCAACTTTTTATCTGCCATAATAAACAGTTTTCCTCTAGAGCAACCAAATCGAAACCAAGGAAAGAGTTCTAAGAGAAGCAAGCTGAATGAACTGTCATGCAAGAGTAGTTCTTCAAGATTTCCATTTGCATGTGGATGACATTGGGGCTATGAGATTGGAGACATTCCTCCTACTAAAATCCATCTATGGCCAATTGGTACAACAAGTAGTATCTTCGCAATGACATGATCACACGCAAACTGTATGGACTAGAGGTCAGTTGCTTTTATAGCATGCTTTTAAAATTAAAAAGACACTGGCCATTTAGCTTTGATCCATAATTTCAGTTTCATAAGAGTGAATATTGAAGAGCTATAAAACCTCATAATAAAATCACTTCACAAGTTTATTTTTGGCATTAAGTGAAAACCAATTTTGGTTTTGTTTAAACCTTTCAACACCATCCCAGAAACCCACTGGTTTTATGTTCATGCTAAGCATGAGAAAATTAAAATTAAAAAAATAATAGAGTAAAAGACTAACTACACTGAAAAAAACCTGAGTGTTCTTACTGACCAAACAAAATGAAATGCACAGAGTTGGCAAAATGAAGGATACAAAGTAAATGGATTATTTGATTCTGTTCAGTTTTGAGGAGCCTAAACAGCTGGTGGCATCAGTGAGAAGACAAGACAAAGTTCCTACAAGGTCCTTAGCTGACCATCCATCTTCTAAGGTCATCGATCACCACTATCGGTTCCTATTTCTAGAACTCTATAAGAATTGCAAATGGGAAGGAATATGCAACAAAATAACAAACTGTGTTTAGAAATTGAGTATTCTTGGGGCGCCTGGGTGGCTCAGTCGGTTAAGCGTCCGACTTCAGCTCAGGTCACGATCTCACGGTCTGTGAGTTCGAGCCCCGCGTCGGGCTCTGGGCTGATGGCTCGGAGCCTGGAGCCTGCTTCCGATTCTGTGTCTCCCTCTCTCTCTGCCCCTCCCCCGTTCATGCTCTGTCTCTCTCTGTCTCAAAAATAAATAAAAAAAAAAAAAAAAAAAAAAAAAAAAAGAAATTGAGTATTCTTGAAGACATTAGTAAGTTAAAGTTTATAGTTATAGTTGTTTATTTTCATAACTGTAGAACGCAATCACAAGAACTATATAGGGAACATTAACTCTTATCCAATAGCTGGGGAATCAAAATATATATTCAGCTGCTTTCAGCACATGCATGAGATCACTGATCAAGATTTTTTTTTCATGTAAGCAAAGTTAACCACTTGAATCTATAAGAATAAAATAAGAGTATTCAAACTGCAGTGAATTTTCAGATATGCGCATTAAGATAATATACTGTTCATAAAAGACTTTCACCTTCTTTTCCTGTTGCCCAGACATACTGTGCTCAGGAAATGAAAACATTTTAATATAAGCCCTAGCAAAATGCTACCAAAAAGTTCAATCAGTTGAGAAATACATTTAAAGCTAAATATTTTTTTAATTCTGTAATAGATATTAACAGATTGAGACCACTGTTGTTTCTCCCCTTCATTAGCGCAATTAAAATCTGACTCTATTATGTTGTTTTAGATGCGTAGAAACGTTGCATTATATTTCTTCAAAAGACATTTTCAGCCAGACGTCAGCTGAGCTCATCCTACCCCTGACTTTTGTCAACTGACTCGGGTATTTTAACCCATATCCTTTGTCACACCCCGTGTCCTTCACAAAATACCATGTGATCCGCTGTTTTCTTGACTTTCTCTCTGCTCTACTCTACACCAAGCCATTTGGGCAATTCAGCCCTACTCTTTGATGTTCCTCAAAAGTAAAATATTTGTGTGTTGAGCAGCCCTGCTCAAGGTTTGCAGTCATATCAAGGTATGTGATCACAAAACCCAAATTAAAATTAAATAATAGCTATCTTGAATCTGAAATGGCTTTGGCCATGTCTCTAAATTGTGTGGCTTCTTCTCTTTAAAACTCCTGTACCCCCCACTCTTCCTTCCCTCATTTTGCTCAGCCACTTAACTTACTATTGCTTAGGCTACTCCACCTTTACCTTTCTACTATTATTTGAATAAAACTCATTTTTTAAATTCTAATAACAGTGCTGAAGAATGAGCCTTTTCTTTTGACTATTCACCAGTCTCTCTGTACAAAATAATACAAAATTATTTCCCAGTGAAAGAAATTTCCCACATCCTCCCGTGTCAAAAGGCAGAAAATGTCAGAGGCTCCTGGGCGGCTCAGTTGGTGAAGCATCCTACTCTAGATTTTGGCTCAGGTCATGATCTCCTAGTTCATGAGTTCCGGGCCCTGACACTGATAATGCAGAGCTTGCCTGTGATTCCTTTCCTCTCCCTCCCTCTCTGTCTGCCCCTAACCTGCTCATGCATGCATGCACTCTTTCTCTCTCGCTGTCAAAATAAATAAATAAACTTTATTTTCAAAAGGCAGAAAATATCACAGGGAGTTTTAAGTGAAAACAAGTTGTATTCTGTTACACACGTATTCAATGACAACTGGAGAACATTTAGAATTTGTAGGATTAGTTGCTGTCTATGAAGACGGCTGATAGCATTCAGAGCATAAGGAAATATGTTGAATCACAGTCTTCCATCCTACTTATCCACTGCTCATTTTGCCACGAAGGGTCCTACTTGTGATTATAAATCCCCCATGCTCACGCCAACTAGTTCTAAAATCCCTCAGACACTAAAATTTAGTGTAGCTGTCTCTTCTTGCAGGGGACCATTCTTTATTCCCAAGTCTGGATAGACTGTTCTCCCTGGAGACTTCTATATTCTGTGCATATTTCTCTTTTCGCTGTTGTCACAACTTATTTTAATTACCCTGTTTACTTATTGTCTGTTGTCTCTTTTTAAAATTAGATGTTGCCTGGTACATAATTGATACTCAAAATAGTGGTTGCATGAATGAATAAACTAATAAAGATATAGAACTAGGACATCAGAATGATATGATAAGGCTTGCAATATGTAAAATAACCAGGAATTAAATGCATAGTAATCATTATTCACTACTTGGCATGAGAATTCAAGTAATTATTGGCCATTCCCTTATATAGATTGTCTCATCCTTCTGTCTTTCAAAAATACATCACTCCATTGTTCAAACTTATTCAACAGGGGACTCAGAAGTAGACAGAGAATGGAAAGTTTGTTTGTTTTAACTCGAATATCCACATCAAGTATTTCAACCAGCTCCATCTCTCCATAACATCTTTATACACTAAGTAACTGAAAATCTTGTCTACTTTATAATGGGGTCTGTCATGAGGCTATTAAATTGTTCTACAAGGATATTTTTAAAGTAACTTTGTGAAAAATATTCATTTACAGAAAGTTAATGGTCAAGACTATCTGAAATATGTCCAAAACCTACAATGAAAAAAGTATATAATTGAGAAAAACATTGCAGTGATATACTAAGATCTGCCAAGTTTCCCATTATAGCACCAGGTGAAATGCTCCCTTGGGCATCACTCGGCATGAAAGAAATCAAACAAGAAGGGAAGCTAAACATTCAAATTGGTTCATGGCTTTATGAGTTAGTGAAATAAATTAAAAGAAAAAAGATATGGAAAATTGTAATTTTTCTTGTTTAAATCAAACTCCTATTATTTCAAGGAGTTTATTTTGACCCAAGACATGAATCCAATCTATTGTCTGACGTCGCGAGACTGTGTAAAGTTTGATGTGTTGGGTCAAAATAAAACCAGAGACTTGAATGGTTTGGGTTTTGAGACCACCGTGACTTACGAACTGCAAAGGCATGTTGGAAAATCAACAAAAGCTTTTCAAAATATTTGTGTGGCAGAATTAAGTTTGGAAAAAGCAATAAAATAAAAGACATGTTTCACAAACACACACCTGATGGTATGTGATTTATAGATTATTTTGAACCAAATACAGAATTGAACATGAACTAGTGAATGATTTGAAGACTCTCTCTCAGTTTGGAACTAAAATCACAATCCTAGCTACCAGGAGTGAACGCAGCAGAAGTAGTTGACAAAATTGCCATCTATCCAATTCATTGAAAGGAACAACAGTGACATCTATTCTCTGGAGGTTACTGACATTGTTGACCATGCTTTAGGGTTTCAACGTTTAAAAGAAACATTTTCTTTTACTTTACTTTCAAGGCTTCAGAACACTCTACTGGTTGATAGTCTCTTTTGCATATTAGGTTAGAATCATTGTATAATTTTGAATTCATCTAACGTCTTTGGTTTGGTTATTCAGATTTCTCTGCATGTTTCCCTCTTACAGTAGTTTGACTTCATCTCCTCTCTTTTTGTTTCTAATGCATTACTGGAAAAATAAAAGTGCTATAAACGATTAAATAAAGGCAGTATTACTTTTAATCATAATGGCCAAATTCCTCAAATCGTGTAGGAATATATTGACAGGCTAAACATGTGCATATAAATAATAATTTGGGGACGCTGGCTAAATATCAAGTGCAAGATAATAAAATCCACAAATCGTTTCACATCCCGGTTCCATTGCTGAACATTCTTTGCCTCAATTTCCTACCTACAACCCAGTTTACTTTGAAATCAGCCCACTTCTTCATTACTGGCTGTTTAGAAGGAGAAAGTACAGCCTCTCTTTGAACTGTACGTGCTACAGGACACACGGATGATAGCTCAAATGTAAATATCAAGTCTTCTTTCCAAACTTCAGCTCCATCTGACTCATTTCTGCCGACAACAAATGGCAGCATGGCACTAACACCTGCTAGCTGAGAATTTGGAGAATTATGAATTCTGAAACGTCACAATCTTTCAATAGAAATAAGAACAACACATTTTTTGTTTGGGGTTGTAGAGAATGGATAAATGATCTTTTCCCCCTCTCGCTGTGCCTTGTCTGTCAGCACGTGTTTTTTTCCCGGTTTTGCCTATTGGTCTGGACAAGAGGAGGAAGGCAATCTCCAGATGTGGAAATGTAAAGAGATCTATTTTTTTCAGATGGTTTGCCACAATTGTGTAAACTCTGAGAGTCAGGAAAAAGGCCATCACAAAAAGAATTCTGAGCTAAGTGTTGCAATTAGTACCAGATGCAAAGGGACGAGGAAGGACATGTCCTCACAAAGGAACGAAGAAAGAAATTACCTACAGACCCTGGAACTACAATTTACCTTCTGATTACAAAGCTTTGTTTACTCAAGTATACCCTACTTCTCTATTCCTGTAAGATTTTCATATTTTTGTTGAGATTTTATTAATCATTCACTTACCTCGCGTGTATTTGATGCATGGATTGAGCAATGCTCTACCTAGATGCTTGGAGAGACAATACAGATAGAGCCCTGTCCTCAATGAACTTACATTTCAATGGGAGAAGAAAGAAGCTACACACATTAAAAAAATAAATAAGACTATATCTCATTCTCTCCCCATGCTTTCAAGTGAAATTAGGATGGCTTCTTTCAATTACAGCAGGCCAAGTGGCAACAGTAATGTACTGTCATTGCCTATGCCTGGGTGAAGCTGGCTGTTACTCCTGATGGCACTGAAGGACCTCATCCCCTTGACATTTCAATCCATGGATCACCAAAGACCACTTAAAGAAGGAATATGAATCCTAGTTGGTGTCTTAAAACCTTTCATTGACATCTTTTGAGAAGATTTAAAAGCACCATTATCAGGGCGGCTGGGTGGCTCACTCAGTCGAGCATCTGACTCTTGATTTTGGCTCAGGTCATGATCTCACAGTCGTGAGATTGAGCCTTGCATCAGGATCTGCACTAAGTGCAGAGCCTACTTAAGATTCTCTCTTCCTCTGCCCCTAGCCTGCTCATGCTCTCTCTCTCTCCCTCTCTCTCTCTCTCTCTCTCCCCAAAAAATATTTAAAATAAAATAAAATAAAAGCACCATTATCAAAACAGTGTTAAGGCCTTCAGAAAAAAATCCCAGAGACAAGGGTGAAATTTTTGTTCTTTTGAGAGATAAATGATGTGATATAATAGCACAAAGAGAATGCTATTGTTTAGAAAAGGATAGACATGTTTATTTTACTTACATGATAAAATATCAAATTGGAGTTTTGAAAGTAACTACTTCAAAACCTAAAGACAGCAATATAATGGGTAATGTTTTGTGTATGCAAAATAGTGAAATGTCTCACAGCTGAAGAAGTTATAGATCCAATGAAATATTTCAAACGATTTCAGTTGGTGATAAGTGATTCAGTTGATGATGATAAAATACCAGGTGAGGTAGAGAGTGGAAGGTGAGGCTGTGTGTCAGGGAGAGGAGTCATTTCTGCTGGAACGGACCATAGCAAGAGTCTCTGTATTGCATTTGGAGAAGCCTCCCTCAAACGCCACTGATGGAACCTGAACCTAAATAAGGTGAGCTACAACCTTCCAGAGATTATATTTGTGTTGTGTTGGATACTCTGATTGCTATGACTCATCTCCTCATATCTGGCACTTTTCAGTGGGGTTGCAAGTGTTAAAACCCAGTATTTGCTCACAAGGCAATGAGAGTATCTTTACCTAAGTGGTGGTGGGGGAACTGTGTTGCATATGACGAACTACTAGATAATAAATGAATTCCAGATTTGTCTCCTCATAGAAATTACATGAACAAAAACTTAGAGAAATGCTGAGTCAAAACAATTCTTTTACCAACGCTTCCTGGTGCAGTACCATTTTGCCTTGTTCTCTTCCATATAAAGTGCTAGATGAGATGTCTACATATTTTATTTGCAATAACTTCTTGAAGAACTGCATTTGCATATGCTTATCAGGCAGAATATACATATAGTATATACACTACCCAGTGGTCTAACCATAAGAGTGATTTAGTAACTATTATTTATGCATTTTCAAGGATTTTTTTTCTGTCACTTTGGGAATGGAAATTCTGTAAATTAAGTTCTCTAGTCAAGCCACTTCTTACCCAACTTCTTTTCTGCATTGGCCTCAGCATTTGTACTGATCCCACAGTACAAATCCCAGTAGTGACGACCACAAGCTAGAGATTTTGGTAAACAGTAAAGGCACAATAGGTATAAAAGTGATTACTAATGGGGTGTCTGAGTGGCTCAGTTGGTTAAGCATCCGACATAGGCTCAAGTCATGATCTCACGGTTTGTGAGTTCGAGCCCCATGTCTGGCTATGTGCTGACAGCTCAGAGTCTGGAGCCTGCTTCAGATTCTGTTTCTCTCTCTGTGCCCCTCTCCTGCTAGCTCTCTCTCTCTCTCTCTCAAAAATAAAACATAAAAAAGTGATTACTACTGTGCATAGACCATAAGAGATACTCAAATATAGATTTTATTAGTAGTAATGAAAACAAACCAATAATGATTTTAATAAAACAAAGGCAAACATGGAAGCCATTATTCTTTCAAAATTCCTTTAGAGGGATGATTTTGTCTGATCCTTAGAGTAAACCTGCTGCCATCAGAACAAAGGCTGTTACCCCCACTTCACAGAGAAGAAAACTGATGTACACAAGGGAGGAGGTGACAACCCAGAGAGATGTTTCTAACCAGGTAGCAAAGTAAAAAATCTACTGCATTAATTTCCTTAAAAGCTGTTCCCAATCTGTGTTTCTGGGTTCCCAAAACCCACTGATGGGATTCACAACGTCAAAAACAATTTTGTAAAACTATGAAGATGTTATCTGTCTTTGTCACTGTGTTGACATTTGTGCTGGTGCCATGGGAACAATGGATTCCAGTGCTGGCACCTTCCCACAAATTAAGGCTGTGACACGACCTATAGTAGTAACCATTGCATTCTTCTCCACTACACAGATAGCGTAAAAATTAAAGCAAGTTTCTCTTTAAAATACAGTAAAACGTGTTACTATCGTTATCTTTTGAACCTTCCACCCATGCCTTTTTTACAAAATGGGAAGTGTGATTAGACATTTCTATGGCATACGCAGGCATGATGGCTGTTTGAAGACAGCATATTTGTGTAATTTGAATTTCCAGCTGAACTAGCCCCTTTTTCCATGGTATGTAATTTTCATTTAAAAATGATTGACAGAGTATGCTCATTGAGACTTAGGTCTTAGGAAGATATTTTCTCAAAAACAAATGAAGCATCATCCTGTCACTGTAAGGAAAACGATTGGTAGTATATTTGTTGTCAATGGTAAAAGTTGAGTTTTAAGTGAAATTATTACAAGTTGTGTTACAAATTGTATCAGTCACTGTGATCTTGACAGCTTATAATAAGACCAATGGCAATAATAAATATTATCTGAGTCTTATTGTACAATGAAATGCATCAAAATTTGTAATATCTGAATAAAATCCAGGGGCCATTGTTTTCCAACTAAGAATGCATCATGGTTAAAAGAAAATCATGCATAAGTAAAAATCTATTCAAAGTGCAAGATAGCCAATGGATTAAAATCTAAAAGAGTAAAAATATTAATATGACATCAGATTACATATTGTAATTAACTTACAAGAAACAACCCGCTATTGAATTTTAGTATAATTTCAAACAAGAACATCCACAATTCATTGAAGGGTTGTGAAGGTACTTCTGTTTTCTCCAACTACATATTTGTGAGAGGCCAGATAGATTTGCGTGAGGCCAAGTACCTCAACCAAACAATATATTGCAACACAATCAATACAAAAGCAGATGTGAGAATCCAGCTGTCTTCTATTAAACTAGATATTAAAGATTTTAATCTTTAACATCATTTGCAAAAGTAAAAACAAGTCCCTATTCTCACATTTTTGAAAATATAGTTATCTTTCTTGACAATATTTACATGAATGGGTTTGTTATTGCCACTTTCAGGGCTGGCTTCACAGGCGTGTGGCCTGAGTAGTGGCACAGAGTCCTGCACTCAGAAGGGTTCCATGCAGGGGGGCGCGTGGATGGCTCAGTCGGTTAACCATCGGACTCTTAGGTTTTGGCTCTGGTCACGGTCTCACAGTTCGTGACTTCGAGCCCCATGTCAGGCTCCTCATTGGGTTCCACCCTACCAGCTGGGCCTGCTTGGGATTCTCTCTCCCCCTCTCTTGCTGCACCTCTCCCACTCTTACTTTTGCACATGCGCTCTCTCTCTCTTTCAAAATAAACAAATAAACTGAAAAAAAAGAAGGGTTCCATGCTTAGTTTAATGCTCTGCTGTCACCACCTAAAATTCTTACTTTTATATTTGACGTGCAATGGGACAAGGCAGCACGCGCTTGAGCAGAAGAGACACGCAACATTCATGGCCACCTTTCCTTGCCAGCCCATTAGTATAGAGCACTCCCAATGGCACATAAGCACAGAATTCTAGGGGGCCCACAATGCGTGGGAGTTCAGCAAGATTCAAAGCAAGTGCGAAGTAAGCGTATTACATCAAAGACTGAGGTGTAGGAGGATTACCAGCCAACGGCTGGCATCTGAGAAGATATGTTTTCTCTTTGAACCTGAATTTATTAATGCAGGCAAAAGGCAACGGCATTTTAGGAAATGCTAACAGCCAAAGAACTCCATCAAAAATTTTCATATTTGTGTTACTTCCCTATATTATCCAGAGAGTTACACTGAAATGACGATGTACAGGAAGAGGGAAAGTTGAAAGGACCCATTCAGATAGCTAACAGACACATGAAAAGCTATTCAACGTCACTCATTAGGTAAATGCAAACCAAAACCATGATGAAATACCACCTCATGCCTGTCAGAATGGCTAAAATTAACAACACAGGAAACAACAGGTGTTGGCGAGGATGCAGAGAAAGGGGAACCCTCTTGTACTGTTGATGGGAATGCAAACTGGTGCAGCCACTCTGAAGAACAGTATGGAGGTTCCTCAAAAAAAAAAAAACAAAAAACAAAAATAGAACTACCCTACAACCCAGCAATTTCACTATTAGTTATTTACCCAAAGGGTACAAAAATGCAGATTTGAAGGAGTGCATGTACCCTGATGTCTACAGCAGCATTATCAACAATAGCCAATGTCCACCAACTGATGAATGGATAAAGAAGATGTGGCATATAAACAATGGAATATTACTTAGCCATCAAAAGGAAATCTTGCCATTTGCAACAATCTGGATGGAGCTAGAATGTATTATGCTAAGTGCATTAAGTTGGGCAGAAAGAGACAAATACCATATAATTTCACTCATATGTGGGATTTAAGATATAAAACGGATGAACATATGGAAAGGGGGAGAAAGGAGGGAAAGGGAAACAAATCATAAAGACTCTTTATGATAGAGAACAAAGTGAGGGTTGATGGAGGGGTGGTGGGTGGGGGGCTGGGCTAAATGGATGATGGATACTAAGGAGGGCACTTGTTGTGATGAGCGCTGGGTATTGTATGTGAGCGATAAATCACTAAATTCCACTCCTGAAAATATTATACCATATATTAACTAACTAGAGTTTAATAAAATTTGGGGGGGGGGAATGTAAAAGTGTCCTTGAGAACAAAAACTACGAGGTCATAGTTTTACATACCACATTGTAAAATTAATTTTTAATATTTATTTTTGAGATAGAGATAGAGAGAGCACGAGCAGGGGAGGGACAGAGAGGGAGACATAGAATCCAAAGCAGGCTTCAGACTCCGAGCAGTCAGCACAGAGCCTGACATGGGGCTCGAACCCACGAACCGTGACATCACGACCTGAGCTGAATTCAGAGGCTTAACCAACTGTGCCACCCAAGCTCCCCTATATACCACAGTTTTTTAATCATATCAGATTTATCATTCATTTATTTCTTCAGATTCTCAGCCATGTAGCATTTCAGGGAAATGTAGGAAAATTGTTACCTTCTTTTGATTTCAATATGTAATTCCAAACATATGTCCTCTGCTACTTCATAATACACACATGCACACACACACACACACACACACACACACGCACACACACACACATGCATTCATGCATGGACATTTTCCCTTCTAAAAATGAGCTTATCAGCAGGTAAGACAGCACACCTTCACTGCAGGAGAGAGGAGGTTGAGATAAGGAAAATAGGCCCTTTATTAGGCAAAAGTATCCTTACAAAGTGACACTCATATAAATACTTAGTGATTCATGTCTTTTCAGCCTTTAACACCTGTGTCATTCATGTAAAATACCTCCAAACTGAATAGCAGGTCATAAACTCTATGCAATTTGAACTCGATGCAAGAACCATTTTGTCAAAGTTTTACAATGAGTGTCTACACATAATTACTTCTTTTGCTGTTCACTGTAATAATATTAATCACACAGATTCTTTTCATTTTTATAGCTTTGCTTTGAAATTAATTACCAAATTTAGTGCCATTCCTGATAAAAAATGGAGGCCCTGCATGTGTTTATTAATGTACTTAAACCATACAGATGATGTCAGAGCCCCACAGATTCCCCTCTACATGCACATCTGTAAAATATAAAAATCTGTGTAATCTATACGCTTTAAAAAAAATAGATGAAAATTGGGGGAAATGTACCATGGTTTTCAATTGCTTTCAATTACCATTAAACCTTTCGGAGAACGATTTGCATAATGTTTCATAAACATGTAGGCAGATTAACCTTTTTTAGTTAATTTATTCATTAGCAGTAAAAATTCAAAGCACCTCTTATGAGAAAATAATGTCTTGCTGTTAAATTACATGGAAACAAAGCAATTGGGACATACTTGCCTAAGTTCGCACTGTGTCAGAGCACAAGAAAAGTGAAGAGGAAAAAAAAACTTTGCCTGTTAGCAGAGTGTGATTAAATTGCTGGTTTGTGAACAATTAGTGGTATTACTAGAAGATTAGGTGAAGTATTAATTAGAAGTAGGCCAAATGGCTTCTAAGGAGTAAAGATACCTCCTACATCTGCACTGAAGGTAAGCAAGTTGCCTGTGGAGAACGGAGTCGTCCCTGGGCTTTCTCATCTGTGGGCATTGGGATTGCTGGACCCCAGCTCAGGGCTAGAGTCACTATATACATTTATCCTCTTGGAAAATCTGGGGGTTTTTTTGGTCATTATGCCTCAAAACTCAAAAACTATATTTTACACCATCTGAATTATTGGAAGTCAGGACTCAGCCCTGAAATTGGTGAAACTTGGAATCAAAGCTAGACCAATCATATCCATGTTTCAAGAAAGCTGTAGGAGGCCAATGGGAGTTCTAAGCGTTTCTTACCAAAACAATATTGAAAAGAAGAAAAGAAAAGAAATTGCCCATACATGTGGAGTGCGTCTGAGAACAATCCATTGACCACATAAAGGTAAAACCCCGATAAGGCAGGGAGAATGTGATTCCTACCTAGGGAATGGTGACTGGAGTCTCTCTCAGATAAGAGCTGGGTATGGAATTCTAGCTCCAGGGGTTTCGTGTCCAGGGACCTGCTGATTCCAGGAGGAACTTCTAAAAGTCAGAGGGCACCTGGGTGGCTCGGTTGGTTAAGCGTCTAACTTTGTTTGGCTCAGGTCAAGATCTCAAGTTCGAGCCCCATATTGGGCTCTGCAGCTGGCAGCGTGGAGTCTGTTTGATATTCTCTCTCTCTCTCTCTCTCTCTCTCTCTCTCTCTTTCTTCCCCTCCCCAGCTCTTGCTGTCTCTCTCAAAATAAAAACTTGAAAAACAAAAAACAAAATAGTCATTCCTATCTCAAATGGTAGACCACAAAAATAAATAACAATAAAAACAGGAACCACTGCAAGATCAGCTCCTCTCTTGTTTCCTGACTCCCCTCTACCTTTTTCCCCCGGTAACGCCTTCTTCCTTTCTTCCCTGCCTGTCTCTTCCTTTCAAATGCATTGATTGCAGGTCTATAATGAAAAGGCCTGCGTGTCAAGCAGAATTGGTCTGAAATTTCATATCCTGTATCCTCATAGAAACCAGAAGGGCTTTTTCATATGTCATTCCCCAAGTCAGAAGTCTGTTTAATCATTATGCAACCCGGTGTTTGTATTTTGTTCAGAGAACATCTTCCCTCATTGCACTGCACCCCAGCAAACTTCCTGAGGAGAGTTTAAGTTCCTGGAAGACTGAGTTTTTGTTTTATTCAAATTGGTGTCTTCATATGTCATTCAGGGTGTTTTACAGAGTTGTGTTTTATATAGGCTTGTTAAAGTAGATTTTAGAAAACTGAAAGATTCAAAAGTCGTATCTCCTGTATCTGTTGAGAGAGGAAAATTAACTTCAGCAAAAAAAGTGTTGTTTTTAAATAAATCTGTAACTTTATCTAGCTAAAGTAAAATAACTACAGTACTGGGATGGCCCAGTTATCTCTTTAGACAATGGGTGACTTATTATTTTACTTAGTTTTATATAACTTCACTTTTGTCTTCAGTGAGTATCCATGTATTCCAACAAGGAATACATATATACATATATGTATTGCAGGTATATATTATATATATGTAATATATATTACATGGTACGATTATATATATTATTTCCTTGTTGCAAAGACATGGATAGTTACTGAAAGCAAAATTGAAGTAGGGTATGAATAAAAGAAAAATATTCCATAAGACAAAGTGATTTAAAGAACAATTGGCTATGAAGTTATTCTGAAATGTAAAGGTAAAGGTAGGTAAATTACAAAGTTGAGCAATGTTTTAAAGGTGTGTTTGGTGAGGCAATAACAAACCCACAGAGAGACATATTGTATGGTGTTAATGACAAAAGAAAGATACTTCCTTATATCATATATATATATATATATATATATATATATATATATACATACACACACTTAAGTTAGCTGTAAGCTAACTTGTATAAGCTTTAAAATTAATTCTGAGTAGGGTTCTGGCAGTTAGTTTCTGGAGAACGAGATGGATATGACCCCAAACAGTGGACAGCTCATGAATGTCTATACCGGATGTACTTGAACGACCAGAAAACTTGTGTTGCCTGCATTGTAGCCAATCCTATTTTCACTTAGAAAATTTATATATAAATAGATATAAATATTGATGTGTTTACATCTATAGCTATCTCTATATACACATATTTTTATATGCCAGTGTATATGTATATACACATATATATACATGAATATATACATGTGTATATACATATATATGCAAATTGTTGTGTATATATTTCCATATATATTCAAATGGGTATAGGAGGCTGATGAAAATCATGAATCATAAGAATGCTAGCCAACAACCTTGAAGGGTGAGACCCACTGACCTTCGTGATGGGACCATCAACCCCATAATACAAGCAAATTGAACTCCAGTTAGAGTATGGTTAGACTCTATGAACACTCCAGGTCTGGCCTTATACAGACACTGACATCATCTGTGAGAGGGCTCTCTAGATATTCTAAATTCATCACCTGCCCCGAAGAAAAATGAAGACACCTTAAAAGTGGGCACTTACAATATTGAGAAAGGCTGCTTATCTGTGCACGCCACTTTTAAAAACAAACAAAAGAAATGTGTATCATTCTCCACAGATGGACTTTAAGTCCCCTGACACAATTTTCTCTTAGCCACATATATATGAATTCACAATACATGCCTGACAATTCAACCATTTAATCAGTCACATAGAATTTTCTCAACCCAGAGCCAATATTAGATATGAAAAAAATCACTCCATAATTCTGGATTTATAAATCAATATCCTGGCTTAAATATAGTATGTGCTAATCAACATCCTGGCTTACATATAGTAATATCTTTATTTTACAGATGAAGGAACTGAAGCAAACAGAGATGAGGTAAATTTCACATGATCACAAAGCTAATAACAGCACAGAGAAGATTTGAGCCCAGGCCATTTGACTCAAAGTCCCACACCATAAGGGGCACCTGGGTGGCTCAGTTGGTTAAGCATCTGACTCTTGTGTTCGGTTCAAGTCATGATCTCATATTTTCGAGAGTTCAAGCCCTGCGTTGGGTTCTGTACTGGCAGCACAGAGCCTGCTTAGGATTCTCCCTCCCTCTCTCTTTGCCCCTCCCCCACTTGTGCTGTCTCTGTCTCTCTCAAAATTAACTTAAAAAAAAAAAAGAAAGCCCACACTATAAAACTTTATAAAACATACTACCCACCATAGTCTTAGAGAGGTAACCTAGCAAGGTGGATATTCACAGGCATGTCTGAGCATATCTCCATGGGTTTTCATGTCAATTGCACCACTGATGGTGTGACATGGGACAAATAAATTATTCATTTGCTCTCTGCCTCAGGTTCCTCATCTCTGAAATGGCAATTATAATATAAAAATTTCATAGAGTTGTTTTGAGAAGTAAATAAATTAAACTTTGTAAAGTGCTTAGAAGAGCTCCTGGCACATGATAAATTCTATGTAATAATCTTACTAAATAAATATAGAGCCTGACCTCATGGAAAGCACTTAGCAGTTCAAAAGACCACTTCAATAAAATTGCTGAATTCTTTCCTTAAAAAAAGCTAACTGCCTGAACATTGTGTTCTGATATAGTTATAGCCTAATAGATCACGTTATATCAGTTTGGTAAGTGAACCCCATTAAATGTGCTCTCTAAATGACAGGTCAGTGTGTTCAAAAATTTGAGATTGCAACTAGTGTTTCTCAGGTTTTCCTTATAAGGTGTTTTGAGTTGTGCCAATTCAAGTGGTACTGTTTTGGTTACAAGCTTTACTGTCTTGGAAGAAATATATTTCATCAATAATGGGTTAAATGAAAATGACTTACAGTTTATACATTAGACAAAACAACACGAAAGTTATTTGTAATCGAGAAACAGCAAACCACATGAAACTTAGCATTCACCTTTCTGAGGAACACTGCAATACCTTCACAAATCTCCTGTATCTTTTATTAGCTCAAAAACTTTAGGCAACCTTTTAATAAATTAGGCAAGTGTTAAGGACAAAGAGTAATTTACTATCCAGAAAAAGCATAACCTAAAGTGGAGACATTTCAAGGGATAAATGCTTTCAGATCAGAGTTAATTCCATGCCTTAAAAACAATTCAGTGAAAGCAATCATGCATTTTAAGATAGTTTTAAAGGTGGCATTTAGAAATATTTATTCAAAAACTTTCTTAAATAAGAGCTATTCCAAGAATGGCAGGAGGAAACAAAACAGAAATCTTTAAAAAACTTGCTTTAAATGGTACAGGGAGTTTCATAGATAACAGGTTGGTAAATAGACAGATAATAGATAGATAGATAGATAGATAGATAGATAGATAGATAATAAACTGACTCAATAAACATACAAATAAAACAACTTGCTTTAATGTTTTTAAATTAACTAATTTATTTATTTGAGAGAGAGAGACAGAGAGAGACAGAGAGGACAGAGAGGGAGGGAGACAGAGAGAATCCCAAGTGGGCTCAGCACTGTCAGCACAGAGCCTGATGAACCATGAGATCATGACCTGAGCCGAAACCAAGAGTCAGATATTTAACCGACTGAGCCACCCAAGTGCCCCCAAATAAAAACAACTTAATTAAGATTTAAATCAAAAATTAAAAAACAGACAAAACTCCTACTCAGGTAGATTCATATTCGTTTTCACTTTGATGAAGGAAAGCACTTAAACATTGATTCCTCTGGCTCTGAATTGAAAATTGTGACACTAAAAACAACACCTGATTGCTTGACTAGAAAAAGCATTGACAGGTCTTAGTTCTAGTGCAAGTTCTGAGATTCTGGGAGGACTATGAGAAACAGATTAAAAATCATCTTGCCTTATTTTTGCATTTTAAAAGATTACATACATCTCAAGCAACTCCAAACCCTCAATTATTGTGTCTCAAATTGAAATACAAAAATATGTACAACTTCTTATGACTGAAAATAAATACAAATTGCGTTCAGTGAAAAAGACTTAATGGGGTTAACAGTCAAATTCGAACAGACACTTACAGTAGGTTAGAACCACGTTTCCCACCAAGTCTCCATCTCCAGGAGGAGATGATTTTTGTTTTACTTGTTACAATAGATCAGCTATCCCTTCTGGTTCCCCTCCCTCTCCTCTTCAGGGCAACACTTTTCAAAATACAGTACAACCTTGGTTTGCAAAAATAGTTCATTCTAGAAGCATGCTTGTCAAAGCACTTGTATATCACAGCAAATTTCCCCATAAGAAATAATGGCAACTCAGATGATTCATTCCACAGCCCAAAAATATTCATGCAAAAGTTATTACAATACTGTAATATAATACAAAATAATAAAGAATATACAACATATAAAGAAAAATAAGGAAATTATCCTGCACTTACTTTTGAAAACCTTCATGGCTGCTGCGAGGGAGACCAGAGAGAGGAGGGTTATTGTGTAGGACGACTTTCACTATCACTAATGGAATCACTGCTATCTATTGGCTCAAAGGAATCTTCTTCTCTTCGTGCAACTTTAACAAGGAACCTATCCAATGACACTTGCTTTTGCCTCCTTTTGAGGATTTTGCAGAAATGTGATACTGCATTGATGATCACCCACAATTTCTCAGTGAGAGAGAGAGAGAAGAACCATTGGCTCATTTGTGATCATGTGACATTGGCATCACATACTACTCATATTGCAAGGCACCGCTCATTTATCAAGTTAAAATTCATTAGAAATGTTTGCTCATCTTGTGGAACACTTACAGAATAAGTTACTCACAATCCAAGGTTTTATTGTATTTTGTCATTATCTTCAATTCATCACCTCCTGTACTTCCAATAATATTCAATTAGGTTTCCATCTCCAATTTTTTTCTTTCGCCTAAATTCACCTGAGCCGGTCACTATTGCCATTGAAATTGTTCATTTCTGTAGTCAGTTTCCAGCTCTCACCCCAGCCTATCTATCCATCAGCGGTATAACACAGTCTGTCATTCACTCCTTAAAATACTTTCCTCAACTTCTGAAACACCATTCCAATCCTAGTTTTCCTCTGAACTCTTGTCTTCAATCTCCTTTGCCAGATCCCATAATTTCTTGATGTGTATATGTTCACATGACTCAGAACATGGCTCTTTCATACTGACTTCCAGGGTGATCTCATGTAGTCTCATGGCTTTAAATGCCATCAGTATCTTGATGACTTCTGAATACCTATCTTCTTCCTCAGTCTCTCCTTTGACTATTGGCTCACATTCTGTTGCCTCCATGATGTCTTCATTGGAATATCCAATATTCATTGGAATATCAAACTCAACAAGTCCTGCACACAACTCTTGATTCCCTTTCCAGCTGTGCACTCCTGGCTGTGTTGCCTCTCTAAACCAATGGCACTTCCATTTACTCATCCACTCAGGCCCCAAAACGTGGGATCCCTTCATGACTCGCTTCTTTCTTTCTTTCTTTCTTTCACACCCACATTTAATACATAGCAAATTTTGTTAGTCAAAACTTCATAATATATATTACAGCTGTCTATACCTGTAGGGGATACATTCCAAGACCTCTAGCAGATGCCTGAAATGCAGATAGTAAGGAACCCAACATACACTATGTTTTCTCCTCTATGTACATACTGATGATAAAGTTTGTTTTGTAAATTACACACAGAGATTAACAATAGCTAATAATAAAATAGAATAATTATAATGATATACTGTAATAAAAGCCATAATTGATCTTAGCAACCTCAGCCTATGATTTTTTTTTTTCCTGTTCTTAATAAGTTGAGAACTTTCCCTTTTTCACTTTAAGGAAGCACCTTATGGCTTCTCTGTGGCATATCTGAATTGCCAGCATCATTACTCCTGCCCCTTGGGGCCATTATTAAGTAAAATAAGGGTTGCTTGAACACAAGCACTGCGATACTGTGACAGTTGGTCTGATAATCAAGACAGACTGCTAAGCTACTAGCAGACTGGCCAGCTAGATATGCTGGACGAAGGGGTGATTCACATCCCAGGTGGGACAGAGTGGGGCAGCTCAAGATTTCATCATGCTACTCAAAGTAAATTTACTACTACTCAATTTAAAACACTGTTGGTTTCTGGAGTTTTCCCCTTAATATTTTTGGATCACAGTTGACCACTGGCAGCTGAAGCCATGGGAAGTGGAACCTCAGACAAGCGGGAAAATACGCTATAGTCTAGCACCTGTTCTGCATCACCCTGGTCCCGGCTGTGATGGTCTCTCGTGTGTGCTGCGACAGACTCCTAATTGGTCTCCCTGCGTCTACCTCTGCCCTTTGTGGTCTACTCTCAATCCTGCAGTGGCTTGACACTTTTAAAAAACAGATCAAATCAATGCCACCGCCCTGCTTTCAACCATCCAGTTGTTCCCCATTATACTTATCCTGGCTTATCATCCTAGAAGAAAGTTTGATGTAAGGAATATGCTTGTTACAGCTGCATCCTGGTCCCAATATGTGGATGCATCAGGTTTAATTTCTATTCCATTAATGTCTATCCCTTACTCTAGGAGCTGCTGATTCTTCTCCTATTGTTTCATTTACTCTGCATCCAAGGCTTCCTTTGGTTTACATGAAGATTGCTTCCACAGATCTTGCAGATTATTTGTTTTATCATCAGAATCTATATATTCCCAGGATTGCAAAGCAGGGAGGAGAGTGCACTAAGAAGCGATGTAAATCATTTGACAATTCACATGGCTAAATTCCTCAAAGTAAAGGTAAAAATGCTATAATGTAACTTCCCCTATTAATATCATAACATGATATATGTAAAATAACATTATATAATAATATAATATATATAATATAATATTACTTAATAATATAATTTCCCATGTTAATAATGGAAAAATGCTACATAATTCTGTGGCTGGAGGAGCTGAGAATCTCAGAATTACTAGCAAGGAAAATAAGATAAGTTTGAATATTAAGGTTAAAAGTTCCACAACTTGGAAGCTATACATCTTGGGTGCTAGTTTCGCCTCTCTATAGAAAAGGAGGTGGAGGAAAAGAACAATGTATCATAGAGAGTGAGTAAATATTGGCCACACTTTATGAATCAGTGTTCAATACACAATTATATTAATATTCTGGGTTACTAATACTGAACATAATCTGCATAGAAGCATGAACAAATTCTTTCTTGCATCATATTTTTTTCAAACATTTATGTCTGTACCATAGTTTCCTAAGCTGAGGCATTGGGTCACATGTATGTCTCTACAACTCTTTATTTGATCATATGTTTAGCCTAATGTAGAGAGGTCAGATAATCATAAAGTTTCTGTATGTCAGAATCCTCTGCAGCCCTTCATTTTTTTTATTTATTAAAAAAAAATTTTAAGTTTATTTATTATGAGAGAGACAGAGCATGAGCAGGGGCGGGGCAGAGAGAGAGAGGGAGAGAGAGAATCCTGAGTGGACTCCACACTGCCAGTGCAGAGCCCGACACGGGACTCAAGCTCACGAAACAGCAAAATCATGACCTGAGCCCAAACCAAGAGTCAGACGCTTAACAGACTGAGCCACCCAGGTGCCTCTCCGGGCCTTCATTTTCGAGGAGAAAAGGGACAGTGAACTAACATTTCATCTGTTAGTTGTGTAACAGTCCATCTGTTGTGTGTTCAGCAATTTGCTAAGAAAATGAAGTGTGTTATTTTCTTTAATCCTCACAAAAATAAAAGAGAGAATTGTGACCTCCATTTTACAGGGAAGAAATTGAGTCCAGAAGAGAATAACTGACCTACCGTGAGTCTTCTAGCATCGCTGAGACACAGAGCAGGCCACTGAGTCATGGTAGCCCAACATCTGCTCCATCACACAAAGGCGCTCTTCCTACAAGAGAAAAGAAACATCATCGTATGATTTCAAAGATCTTTGACAAAGGTCTCAATTCAATTTCCGCTAAGCCTTTAAGTATTCCATTGAGAAATTTTAATTAATACAAAAACTCATGAACACGCCATTCCTTAAAAAGAAACATGACACAAAATGACAATTAATTTCCTAAAGCTTCATGCTGAAGTTATATTCTGACATTAAAATATTTAAAAGTCAATGTATATATCTTTATATTAATTGGGTCCATAATATATATAAAATACATTACGCTCATTGGCCAATGAGAAACTCCTCTTCCCACCACAAACTTGCCTTATTTCAACTGACAATTATTAGAGGGTTTTTAATCTGTTCCTGGGGGGCGGGGGAAGGGGTTCATTCATTATCTTTTTAGGTTTGCTGAAGGCCCTGGAACCAAGGGGATGTCCTAGTTGACCTTTAAAGATCCCTTCTAGTCCTATGACTCTGAAATAAATTAAAGTTTTATGACCACATTATGCATAAGCATCAGTGGATCTGGAAGACAATGAGGATGAAGTCTGTGCTCAGACTCTCCCTCCTAGTATTTATGCTTCCTATTCATTTCATGCATAACTAATTTCATATAGCAATTGGTAATCGCATCTTGGTAATGACACCACAGGCATCACAAAACAATTGCAATCATGGCTGCAATTCATTGTAACTACAGCTGAATGCCAGCACTGCAGCTGAAATGCCTCCCTGACCCACCCAGAAGTAAAGGATGAGAAGAACAAAATATACCTTTGAAATGGTCACCTTCACTAACCAGCTTTCAGTTCTCAATAGTCTGGGTTGCTTTTTTGTTTTGTTTTGTTTTGTTTTTTTTTTTTTTGCATTTTCAAGGACATAATGATTTATGAAGACAATGAGGCCTGGAAGTTACCCCTCCTTTCCAAAAACAAGAAGACAAACATTCTTTACTTATATCACTCTACCAATGCCACCGTGTTTGTTCAAAAGTCATTGTTTTAGAGATTTCCAATGTTTATGTGTAATGTGCTCATGAATAAGAGGGTATGTGTTTTTCTACCATGTGTTCCATTGAATCAATAAAAACAAAGTCAAGGATAAGAAGTGATTATCATAGACATGTCAAAAGAACAAGAGCAGTGTCCTTTCTTCCTGGAATTTAAAGGCATCATCTACCAGAGATATCTTGCAAGTTTATTTGGAATGTGCTAATACTACGAACATAATTAATAGCAAGCCTTTTACAGCACTTTTAAATCTCACAGAACACGTACAATTCTGATGTTTTATTTTATATTCATTAAAAATCCCATTAAGTAGGTGAAGCTAATATTTATTATTTCAAAATCACAAATGAAGAATCATAAACCCAAAGATTTAAATAGTGTTTCTCTTGTAATCTGGCTTAATTCCTTGTTACTATGAAATTGAATAGCATCTTTAACATACTGTATAACAATCCAGAAGCCCACTTCCATGAGCCAGGGAAGCAAGCTGCACTAGGACTACCAGGGGCTGGGACATTGAGGCTGGTGCTTGTGTCCCCCTGGTCAAGAGGAGCTGTTGCTACCACAAAGTCAGTTGTCTGGGATTATACAAAAAAAAAAAAAAAACAAGTGTATTAAATGAGTAAAGAATAGTCATTCTTTGTGATTGCATCTGCCACTTTATTAACTAGTAGTAAAGACACTGGCTTTTTTAAACCAGAATTTTAGTGTCTTGAATAGCTTTAAGAACAAGGAGTCACTGCTTTAGTTCTTCTTTAATCTTGAAACACTTGAGGGCTGTTAGGTGAGGCAGGCTTAATTTACCTTGATCCATCATTTACTAGTCACCATGAAAGAACAGACCTGTAGACTTCACCATATATTGCTAGTATCGTCAATGTTCAAATAGTACTTATTCACATTTCATGACATGTGGGTACATCTGGGGCAATTCATTCATTCATTCATTCATTCATTCATTCATTCATTCTGTGAGTGAACTTGGTTAAGGTTAAATTTCCCCAATTCTTAAATGATATATTTTACTCTTAAAATAGCAATCATTTTTATTTATGGACTCTAATTATTCTATTCATCTGAAAAATTGTTTCAATGATCTTTTTCCAGATACGTAGCAAATCTACATTTTAAAAAATCATCTTCACTGACTTCAAATGTTTCCAGAGTGTATGTTTTGTGTTAAATAATAGTGATCTAATAGGTCAATGAGTAAATGTATCTGTTACCATGCTCATTGGAACCATGCTCGCGTCCCTGATAAAGTCAAAGGAGTTAGGCCATGTGAGTAACTGTCCACCAGCAACTTACCACTGATCATCTTTTAAGAGGTTTGCAGCAAAAGCCACTTCTCGCAGATCTAACAGAATAAGGCTCAAAAAGGGAAAGGGGATTATGACTTTAGAGATAAGTGGAGAATTCAGATCCACTTTATTTTCTCAAAGAAAAGGAAAAGAGAGGCAGGGTCTAAATAAAAAGGAAAGGGCACTTTGGCTTTTGAGTTGTCAAAAGTTCACACTAACCAGATGCATTACAAAATTACATGGTACAGAATGATGAGTTTTGAAGAAAAAGTAAAGCTGGGGAACTCTGGTCATATTAAAAATACTAAGGCAGGGGAACCATGTTCTATTCAATGCTAAAAATTTAAAAAGAGCAAAATTAACAATAAATAGAAAGTTGGAAAAGGGTTGGAAAAAGAAGGTTGGAAAAGCCCATTAAAGGAGGACCATGGGGGGTGCTTGGGTGGCTCAGTAGGTTGAGCCTCCGACTTCAGCTCATGGTCCCTTGGGCTCAGGTCATTATCTCATGGTTCGGTTCCTGAGTTCGAGCCCCACATGGGGCTCGCTGCTGTCAGCGCTCAGAGCCCACATGGGATCCTCTGTTTCCCCTTCTCTCTGCCCCTCTCCCACTCACATGCTTTCTCTTTCAAAAATGATTAAACATTAAAAAAGAGGATCGTCATATAAATCTGAGTTCACACATGTTAAATTATTTATGATTACTAATCTCTATTTCAATGTCATTTTTATGCTTGATATACAGTTTATTGGATCTTGTATCTGTGTAGTTTCAATTATATTATTTTACATACATACCAATGTTTTACTGCTACTACAAAACAATATCTTTAGAGAAGAAAACTTGGCTTAGTTTCCATTCCAAATAATAACGCCACTTTTAAGGTTGTACAATTTAGAGTTCACTGGTCATTTATTCTAACTCAAGCTTTGAATTTAATAACAATTCTTCAGTATTCAGCCTGAAAATCTTATGATTCTGGAAAATGTATGGAAAAATACATATATATGTGTCTGGACTTTGGTATAAAGCACATTTTAGTTGGAGAAGAATTTCTTTAATTCTTAAATCCCCTTCACTTTATATGAACCATGAAGTTTCAGCAATAATCCTTTGGAAACAAGGCTGTTGCCCAGTTCTTAGAAGAAAAAAAAAGTTTCAGCATGAACACTTCAGACTTTTCCTGACGTTTTAATTTCAGTAAAGGATAAAATAAAGCTGCCAATCCATTCACTCATGGGAAAATGAATCCATGCATTTTTGCAGGATTTATAACTAAATACTCAACATATATTTCCAAAGAGACACTTGGAGCTTTTTTTCTTCCATTTGCAGGTTTGGCCTCAAGAATAAGTTCGGGGGACACTGTCTTTTTAGAGGTAAATGCAGTGTTCTCTGGAAAACTCAAAAAATGCCCAAGAAGCTTATTGAAATGAATTCACAAATTTTAGATTATTATTATTAAATTTGGTAAAGCAAGTGTTCTACCTTGTACTCATCATAGTGATTGTAGTATAAAGCTTCTTGACATGCACACACACAGAAGCTCCGATTGTAGATGGGGAGACGCTGTACTGAATGGATTTCTGAAGCAGTCTGTTTTATCTGCATGATGGTAAACATTTGTCATTACACTTCCCTTCCTTTGATTTGAAAACCAGAGATTACATGGGGCATTTAGAGCTGATTCCAAGCAGTCATATATTGTAAATAGATTTTAATAATGTTTAAGGGGCACTAAGCTCTCACTGGGAAGATCAGTGACTAATGAAGACTTCTATGTAATCCAAACCTTGTTGCTAATATGACTTGTCCTTCCTATCACACTCTGTTTATTTCTGAGGTTGTAGAAAGATAGAGCCTCCTTCACATGGATATCTGACACCCTCCCCTCCTTCTACAGAAATTCCAATATCCTTTATTTTATTTGTTCCACAATACCGCCTTCAATCTGCTGTGCTCAAATGACATTATGGCGTGGTTCCATTTTTCATATCAGAAAGTAATCAACACAGAATCAATAGGAAGCCATGTTTACTCAATAATTAATTGAGTTTCCTAGAGAAAATGGATGGGCAATAACTTAGCAACCTGTGCTACAAAATGATCTTTTTTTTTTTTTTTTCTTATTTTGGTCAAGGTGTCATCACCAATTTCAAAAGGATAAGAGTAAAAATATGGGAAACCACTGGAAAAGTAGCACAGGAGACATGCAATGGAGAAGTAAAGGCAATTTGTGTGTGTGCTTAGACCTCTGTAATGTGTCCTAAAATACTTTAGCAGGGATGATAAAAGTAGTATGCAAAAGCAGGTAACATTATAAAAAATCTGGGGTAACATCCATTGAAACTCTTCCTTAGGAGTGTCTATCTGGGTTCAGACTATTGTTACCTGGGTGTCAGGACCTACAGTCACGAACTCTTTAAACTATAAAACATTCATGTTAAAAATTCATCAAAACTAAAGATTTTAAAGTTTTAAATTTGCAGATAAAAGACAAATAGGGCACTGGCTAAGAGTATGGGCTCTGGAGATTGGATTCATTGGGAATAAAATCGTGATTCTGCCATTTACCAGCTGTCTGACCCCGAATGTCACCTTTACTATGCCTCAGTTTCCTCATTTGTAAAGTAGGAGCAATAATGGTATCTCTGTAATAATGTTTTTGTGAACACTGAAATTAATGCATGAAAGTTCATGGCACAGAGTGAAATACTTAAATGCTTTACGATGAAATATGAAGGAAAGTATCTGTCCCCTAAGTGTATATGGGAACTCTCTATAGTTTCTGCTTAATTTTACTGTGAAACTAAAAATGCTTTAAAAAATAAAATCTATTTTAAAAATCCAGGGCACACTTTCCATGTCTTGTAAGCAGATAAATTCCTTTCCCTTGAACTTCCCCTTTCCACATGGAGAAATTTCCATTGGAAAAATACTACCACCCTCTCTCTGCCAGCTTACTCTCCTGGGAAAGAATTACTTTTCTGATTGATGTATTTAGGAAAAGGAGCTGATGATGCTCAAATCAACCGCTTCTCTCCTATTTTCACATGTGCATCTTTGGGAGTAGGATCCATTCTGGTCTTAGTCTCTATATAGGCCAGGTGCTGTAGGTATGGTCTACTTGTTGGCCAGACTTGCCAGGGACTGGCTGGATAAATCTAATTCTGACATGAAGAATTAGCAAGTGCAGCAGGGTGATATATCTAAAGCCAGGTCCTCCAATTTAGCTCTTTAGGTTACAAAGCTGGTATTTTCTTTGCCATCTGTCTGACCCTCATGGTTATCTCTTAATTCATTTTGTACTGGGAGTGGGAGTGGGTGCTATTTATTGGCTCTCTAACATCTGAGTATCCTTCTTGGAGGTTCACAGTGCACACTGATTTATACTACAAGCTGGGTTAGCATTGCCTACCTTCAAATTGCCAAATGTATTTACTAAAAGAAATCTCAGTTGTTTGTGTGTATACATGTGTGTGTGTGACCTTGTTTTCTGTGTGTGTGTGTGTGTGTGTGTGCGTGTGTGTGTGTGTGTGTGTGTGCATGTGCGTGTCTGTGCATAATAATAACTCTCATGGAATTGAGTCTTACCAGAATACATTGTGGACCATCCTGGGGATGAAAAGAAATTGTTGGCATTCCCAAACAGTCACTTCCTAAAGACATTACCTTAGAGAATCTATTTATTTAATCTGAACCTCTGCTGTTTGTTTGTTTTGCATTTAAAACAGGAATGATAACATCAATATAAGCGGCTTACAGTGAGGAGAAATGAGAGAGTATGTGAAAAGTCTCTGGCATACAATAATATTTTCAATGAATGTTGATGTCCTTCTTGTATCAAAATCCTAGAAGCATAGACTAAAATACCTCAAAACACAGAGCCTCGTTTCAATAAAATGCAACTTTCCTGACTTTTATGTTGTATGGCATGGCCCAGAAAATTCTCATGGTTACTCTTGGTCTGCTTAACTCCTACCAATTTCCTTCTAAATGCCAGCTTCCTCAAGGACATCTTTACTAATAAAAATTACATCTCCCCCATTACACTTTCCCCTGTTCCTCTGTGCTTCCCTACACTGTTTACAATTTTAATGTCATAAATGTTTTTATAACTCTCTGCTTAAAGTTTATTCCCAACAAGAATGCCAAATTCACAAGGAAAGGATCTCGATCTCTTCAATTCAGCACCGCATATTAAGGTCTAGCACAGAACAGGCACCAAGTATCTGTTAAATGAGTCAGTTAAAAGGAAACTAAAATAATAATAATAATACAATGCATTTCAATTGTATTAGTACAATTCAACTGAAAAGTATACAAAATATTAACACAACTCAACCTGACAATTCAATCTGGCAATTCAAGCGTCAGTTAAGGGTATGGGCAAGCAAGGATTCTTAGTGCATTCTCCCACCCAAAATATCAAGGTGTGATGTAGGGCTGTGCTTTTGTTTTTTAAGAAACATCATAACCACAGCTGAACCATCTCTCACTTGGCAAGCTTCATTCTCTTAAAATCAATAAGTATGTTTCAAAAGTGAATTAGAAAGGTTGCAGTTGAAATGGATGCCGTCAAGCTGTTGTTAGAGTCCTAAGGGCCATGCATGTCCTCCCACATACACCCTGTCATGCCTCGCGTTATGAAGGCTGCTATATCTGCTACTCAAGGAGAACAGTCAATATTTATATTCAGCTTGGATCTCCTAAACATTATTTCCTTTCCCAGAGAGAGTGCATTTGGCCCATGCATTTCCCCAGGAGCGTCTGTGGTAAAACATGGCTGTAGCACTCAAGGGAGGGCCATTCATTGCAGTATATATATGTATTTGCCTGTGTCAGGGAACAATCTCTCTAATGACATGATTCATATATACACAGTCCTCCCTTTGCTCTTCCAAATGCCTCTATAAAGAAGCAGCAGTGAAATTTAAAAGGTACTTACTTAAAATACAGATTGTTTGCAAAGTATATTAGCTAAAATTCAGCCAAGCCAAACTCAAATAAACTAAGGCCATAAAAGTAATACAATGCTTTATTATATCTTAAGGCTGGTAGCGTCCTGTGTTAGAAAGCCACCCCAAATAGCCAATCTTCCTGCCTTTCTCTTTAATAACTAGTAATAAGGAAGGCTCACAAAAGTCATGCATCAAATACTTTACTATGGATGGTTGGAAGGGACAGAGGGACTGGTCTTTGATTTATTGAAGTTGTATCTGCTTTAGTGCATCAAAGGTAATTAGCATTACAGATAGCTCACTCTTGACTCTCAGGATATAAAAGCAGATGCATCGGATACAACAAGCGTCACCTCCTTCAACAGCTCAGAAAGGGGCTGGTCACTGCCATATCCTTATCAAGATGACATATATTTATAAACAAATACTATGGAAGTCAAGTCAGCTTGATACAGCAGAAAGTGCATAAACTTTGGATCTACACAGAGCTGGGTTTAAATCCTGGTATCTATTCATTCAGTATTGCCTTAGGTCATTTAGTTATAGCACTGTGAGACCGAGGTTCCCATCTACAAGTTGAGTAAATACTTTTGACTCGAATGGTTGTTTCTCACTCCAGATACTGTATAAAACATGTAACGGTGCCTAGACCATAGGGCATACTCAGTTTTATTTATGGTCAATATTGTGTTGATTACATAGCATAATGTGGGACAGGACAGGTAATGTACATAAGTGAAGCTGGCCTCATATGAAAATGAGATTGGTGGAGACCATCAGAAAAGGGAAAAGCTACACCGTGGTAACAATGCTAACTGTCACAGATTCTTTATTTTTAAAGTTTAATTATTTATGTTTGGTGGGGGGGGGGGGGTCGGTAGAGAAGGGGCAGAGAGAGAATCCCAAGCAGGTTCTGCACTGTCAGTGCAGAGGTTGATACAGGGCTTGAACCTATGGACCATGAGATCATGACCTGAGCCAAAACCAAGAGTTGGATGCTGCTTAACCTTCTCAGTCACCCAGGCACCCCCTGTCACAGATTCTTTTCGATGACTGTTTCTCTAGCCCTTCCAAATGATTTTTCCTATATTTTTAGAGTCTTATAGAGTGACGGTTTATTCCTTCCATTCACACTTTCTTTTCTTTGAGAGTGTGGGTGGGGGAGGGGCAGAGAGAGAAGAGGGCAGAGAATCTGAAATGGGATCTGCACTGACAGCAGCCAGCCTGATTCGGGCTCAAACTCATGATCCGTGAGATCATAACCTGAGCTGAATTCAGAGGCTCAACCAACCGAACCACCCAGGCACCTCTCCCTTCATATTTTAAAGCACCCTCACGTCCCCCATCTTAAGACTAATATAAAAAGGTAAAGAATAACAAACAGCCGTTTCTTGATCCTATCTCTTGTAGTTGCATCCCCCAACCAGGCCATATTTCTTACGCAAACTCCTTGAAAGAACAGATTTTATCCAGTTCCACTATTCTACTTAACCACTTTCTCACTTTCAACCTTTAAGCTGGCTTCCGGAAACCCCCACAACTCAAGCAATATCTGGGTCGCTTAAGTCGGCAACATCCTCCTAGCTGTCAAACCCAATGGCTATTTCCAAGTCCCTGTCTTTCATAGATTCATTCTCTGCTTCATCTGTCAACAGGTTCATTCCTTAAAACACTCAGCTTCCCCTCTTCCGCCTGCACCCTACAGCTGTTTCTCTCTCTCTCTCTTTATGGATGCCTGCTGTCCACCCCCCACCCACCCCAGTAAATGCTGTGGTTCCTTAGGTTTCTACCCTCAGCGTGGTGCTCTTCTGGTTCTGTAGGCACTTTCAAATCACCTCCAAACCCCCATGGTTTCTGAGACAAACCTATACTAAGGATTCCAAAATGTCTATCTGGAGCGGGACCAGGAAGCCAACTTCAAACTTTATATCAAAATACCTCCCAGATTTCTGTGGAGTTCGTCTAACATCTTGAGCTCAACATGTCTAAGGCTCACTGAACTTATACTTCTTCTCTAGTCTCATGTTTTAGAGCCCTGAACCTACACAATCGCCCCAGCTGCTGTGCGGGGAGACTTTGGCCCCCCCTCTCTCTCCATTACTCACCTCTGCACGCTATCCATCTGTTGCCAAGGCCCACGAGTATTTTCTCAAAACTGTTCTCTTTCCTGTCTCTCCTACATTTCTTCTCTAGACAACTAAAGCCGTGCCCTGCTTCTTCCTTCCAAATTTCCTTCACATAACTGCCAGAAGTATGTATTTAAATGTAAACCTGCTTATGTCACTCACTTCATAAAACCCTTCCTCGGCCACCCGTTACATAGAAAATTAAAGCATCTTGTTCCTACCAGGCTCTGCCAACCTGCCCCAGCTCATCTCTCAAATTTTGGACTCCCAGCACGGAACACTTGAAGCAACAAGTCAGCTCCTACTACATATGTAGTGCACAGAAACATGTTCTCCAAAAGAAAAGTTCATAAGAGCTCATAATCACAATATCCCCAAACTTCGTCCTACTCAGATACCCATAAAATGGATACAAAAATTGTACCCATTCACTGTAATACCATAAGGTAATGTGAATGCAAGAACTATTGCACACAACACTATAGATGAATGTAGCAAACGTAATAATGAGCAAAAAAAATCCAGGAACAAAAGAGTACATTCTACATAATTCCAATTATATGGAGTGTAAACATAAATAAAACTTACCTATGGTGTCAATATTACAATAATGATTTTCCAAGGAGGGAAATGAACCCATACCCAAACCTCCAGAGGATTCTGACTTTCCTCAGAGTGGAAACCACATATTTTTACATAAAGTTTACATGAGCTGCTCTCTTACTTCTATTTCTCTGACACATCTCCTACTCCCTTACTAGTCTTTTCCTTATAGAGTCCTCTAGCAGCACTGATTTTTTTTTGTCTTTGACTATATTTAAAAACCCTGGCACACCCCTGGCACAGGGCCTTTGTACTTGCTATTACCTCTGTCAGGAATGCTAATTCCTCAAATATCTATATTCCTTGTTCCCTAATTTTATTCCTATCTTTACTAAAATATTTTTTTCTCAGCTTCGTTTTTCTTTTAGTGTCCTTATCTCGCTTTCGTATTAGGATAATGCTGACATCATAAAACTAACTTGTGAGTGTTCCTTCCTCGTTCAGTTTTTGGAAACCTTTGAGAAGGATTACTGTTAACACTTAAATAATTGGTAGAATTCACCAGTGAAATTATCTGGTCTTTTCTTTGTGAGGAGTCTTTTGATTACTGATGTAATCTCCTTACTCGTAATTCATTTGTGCAGATTTTCTATTTCTTCATGACTCAATTTTGTAGGTTGCATGTTTTATAAATCTGCAGGCCATGTGCTGTCAGTGCAGAGCCCAACCTGGGGCTTGAACCCACGAAGCATGAAATGATGATCAGAGCTGAAGTCAAGAGTCAGAGGCTCAACCGACTAAGCCACCCAGGTGGCTTAGTCCAATTGATCTGCCTTTTAATTCACTTATTCATTCTTCCACTTGGTTAACTCTACTGTTAAATCTCTATTGAATTCTTCAGTTCAGCCACTGTTTTCCTTAGCTTCAAAAATGTCTCAGTTCTTTTCTGTTTTAAGTTCTATGTTTATTGAAGTTCCCCTTTGTTTTTTGCATTATTTTCCTGAAATCATTAAGTTATTTATCTGTTTTCTCTTATAGCTGAGTATCTCTAGAAAAATTATTTTCAGGGAGTCTAGGTGGCTCAGTTGGTTAGGTGTCTGACTCTTGATTTCAACTCAGGTCATGATCTCACAGTTCATGAGTTCAAGCCCGCATCAGGCTCTGCACTGAAAGTGTGGAGCCTGCTTGAGATACTCTCTCTCCCTCTCTTTCTGCCCCTTCCCTGCTCTCTCTCTCTGAAAATAAATAAATTAAAAAAATAAAAATAATTTTGAATTATTTGTTAGGTAATTCCTAGTTCTACATTTTGTTGGGGCCCGTTGCCTAAGGTTTACTGATTCTTTTGGTGGACTCACATTTTCCTTTGTCTTTGTGATCCCCATTGGCTTTCATACGTATCCACACATTTGAAGAAATATTCACTTCTTCCATAATTTATGAACTGATTTTGGTAAGGGAAGACTTTCACCTATAGAAGGGGGCACATTGAAGTGTACTGTGACCTCAGATCTAACAGTGCAGGACACCGTGTGAAGGTATATGGTGGCCCTTGAGGTGCGTGATGCCTCTTTGGTTTTTGCCATTAGTGCACACTGTATCAACAATGGTGTAGTCCGTGGTGGGTGTTTGTAGGGGACTTCCCAGGGGGTCTGCAAAGGCTGTTGGTGTCTTCAACAGCACCTCAAGTCCAGTATCTAGAAACCAGAGCATGCAGCAGTGGTGACCAGAGTCCCGTATCCATACACTCAACTAGGGACCAGCTGCAGGTGCTTGTGTAATGGCAGGGGTCAGTTGCATCCTCTAAGGGTCAGGGCAGGACACAAAGGCCATGGCCAACTACAGGCACACCGGTAGCTGCAGGGGTCCTGGCTATCAGCATATACGACCATGGCAATTAAGTCTCATCATTGGCACATGGCAGTGGAAGCCAGTGATAGCGTTTGAGCTATAGGCATGCAGGTGTTCAACTGGAGGGACTAACTGTAGGTGAGCACAGTGATGCAGGCAAGTGATAGCAGATAGGGCCTGATTCATGTCCACAAATAGCTGTGGGGCGCTAGCTGTCAGGTATGTTCCCCTCTGGCTGTGCAGTCTGCCCCCAGGTGTGCTTGTGCGGTGGAGGCTGGTGACAAGTATCAGGCCAGCAGCATGCAAATGCACACCTGGAAGAGCTAGCCACAAACAGGTGCACAGCAGTGGAGTTCAGCCCCAGGAGTCTCGACTGACATTTTGCTCTCATGCAGCCACAGGAGCCAGGGCTGGCTATTGGTACAGGGTCCCTGGGCTTGGATGGGAGTATTGAGGCTCAGGAGCTCAGGCACCTGACATCAGACAGAAAGCTAGTGAAATCTGCAAGAGGTCGGTAGCAGCTGTACTGGCCATCGGTTCCTTCTTCAGTTGGAAAAAAAACAGTTGGGTTTATCTGCCAATCAGGCCTCTGTGAGTTGTGATCACTCGTGCTGTGCGACTGCTATTGGTAGCCCTTGTTTTTCTTCCTTTTTCCTGTCTGTCTCTCTATGTCTCACATTTGATGGTCTGAGTGGAATGAAATCAAAGTGGGACCTTTGTGCAATCCCCTCCAAAAGCTGGGTAAGCTGGTTGTTCACCCTATACTTTCTTTCCCAGCAAGGGACACTCTTTCTAGCTTTGGAGATCCCTTTCGGCACTGAGAATGGCAGCTTGGAGCATGAGGTAATGCAGGCAAATGAAGCTCTCTCACTTCTTTTTCTGTACAGTTATTCTCAGGTTTTTTTTTTGTTTGTTTGTTTCACTGTGTTGAAGTTTCTTAAGTAGACTCCAGAGCTCTCCAAGAGTTGTTTTTGTTTCTTTATTAATGGATAGCTGCCTAATTATTGCTCTTTGTGAAGAAACAGAGGCTGGGTTCTCTTATGCCACCATCTTGGTAACATAGCCCGCTACTTTTTTTTTTTTTTAATCTCCTTGTCCTGCTTTGTTTTTCTCTTTAGCACTTCTAACAACTCAAATATTACATATGGTAATAACTCACCTTGTTTGTTGTCTTTCCCTCTAAAATATAAAATCCACTGGACAGAGATTTTTTTTTCTGTTTTATATACTCTTCTATTTCCAATACCTGAGAGGCTGTGTAGCATAATGTGGCTCAGTAAATGTTTCTTGAATGAATGAAAGAAGCGGTAATATGACCTAAGTCCTGAAGCCTTATTGAGCCAACCAAGCGGTATCCTGCATTTATTTTCTTAGAGTAGAAATTAGAAGGTATGGACAACACAGGAGCATTAAGGATGAGAGGTATGTGAATGTACTTGCATGGAAAGGGGAAGTGGGTGAAAATAGACTGACTTCAGCTCAGAAGTTATACACTTATTGCCTTATTACTATCGAAAAATTTGTTAGAATAGGAAAATCCAGAGAAGGCAAAGCATGGCCCATTATTCCATTAGGCACTGGGTCCATAAGGTAGGCTGCTTCTGAATACACAGGTAGCACAAAGCAGGGCCTAATGTATCCGTACGAATGGCAAGCTAACTTTAATACTGTAAGTTGAACCAGTGGGGCGAGTGAAGTTTGAACATATGGGGTTTTAAGTAATCACTATCCTTCTTGAAAAATGGAGGTTGAGAATTTGCACATTCATATATAAACATATTTGGTAAAATAACTTGAACCCAAATTCATTTTCAACTATTTCTAAATGGACTTACTTCTCACACTATTATCTTCATATCTTTACATGAAAATCTCATTGGATGAATGATGTATCTAAAATGATATCCATAGTGCACTACATTATATCCATTATTAATAGTTAAACAAAATATTTTCTGTATGCCCTATATATACTCATATATTAAGGTTTATTTCAGTTGGCCCTTTCTTTGGGAAACACCTCCTGGGATCTCTCATTGAAGGTAATGTCCTTGTCCTAATAACTTCCGACACACTTTATCTCTGAGCCTTCATAAGACTTTCCATCATAGAGCATGGGTAACTATTTTTTAAGATTGTAAGCTACTTGGGGCGCCTGGGTGGCGCAGTCGGTTAAGCGTCCGACTTCAGCCAGGTCACAATCTCGCGGTCCGTGAGTTCGAGCCCCGCGTCAGGCTCTGGGCTGATGGCTCGGAGCCTGGAGCCTGTTTCCGATTCTGTGTCTCCCTCTCTCTCTGCCCCTCCCCCGTTCATGCTCTGTCTCTCTCTGTCCCAAAAATAAATAAAAAATGTTGAAAAAAAAAAATTAAAAAAAAAAAAAAGATTGTAAGCTACTTGAGTACAGCATATCTATCTTATAAATCTCTGTATCATGCTCATTTCCTACTATAGCTAGCAATATTCATTTGTTGAATAAATGAATGGCTAAAGGTTAAAAAAAAAGTATTGACCCATGAGGCAATTTTTTGTTCCTTTTTATCAGTCATTCTTTGGGATCACATTTGTTCCATTGGTTTGGGTCTAAGCCAGTGCTTGTTAATATAAAAGGCCTGGTAGAAGTAGCTGGAAAGATTATTAAAGTTAGCATTAATGCCCAGATCCCACTGACAGAGAGTGTCAAAAAAAAAATATTTAATTGGTCCAGGGCATACTTTGAGCATCAGGGGTTTTTTGTTTGTTTGTTTTTGTTTTTTTGTTTGTTTTTTTTTTTAATTTTTTTTCAACGTTTTTTATTTATTTTTGGGACAGAGAGAGACAGAGCATGAACGGGGGAGGGGCAGAGAGAGAGGGAGACACAGAATCGGAAACAGGCTCCAGGCTCCGAGCCATCAGCCCAGAGCCTGACGCGGGGCTCGAACTCACGGACCGCGAGATCGTGACCTGGCTGAAGTCGGACGCTTAACCGACTGCGCCACCCAGGCGCCCCTGTTTTTGTTTTTTTTTTTTTAAGTTCCCAGGTGATTTAGTTAAGGTTCAGAACTATTATCTACATATTTACCATTTTAATTTGTGAAATGTATACATGTTTAGAACTATATGATATTTACTCCTTTTGTTGTCGTTGTTTTTATTCATTCTTTTACCCTTTCATTCTATAGGTATTGAATAGCAGCTCCATACATGGGTTAGGCACCATGCAAGTGGCTGGACATATGCTGGTAAATAGGACTGGTGTAGGCCTGCCATATTCACCATCATAGTCACCTACAGTAGATTCTGTTACACAAAATGACACTGTCATCTCCCTGTGTGACAACTCAGAATCATCTCTTTGAGTGACTGGAAGTCACCTTTCGCCATGAAGACAGCTACTTCTAAACTGAAATCGTCGGGTGCCGGGATGCTGTTAACAACGACAAGGAATCTCTCTCCCAGATTTTTTTCCATGTGCCTTCCCCCTAAAAAGCCATACAAGCTTTCTTTATTTCACTTTCTTGATTCCTTCTTTCTTTCCCTTGCCAGGAATTTTTATTTATGACCCAATATGCCCTCACTGTTAAATTGTTAGGGTTTGAAACGCTTACCCAAAGTAACACTTTAAACCTGAAGCATTTCTGTCCATGCACTAAGTTAAATTAGCTGACCCTGTAAAAAACTGCATGTGATTTAAGTTCTTACTATTCCTTTACTTCAAAAGAGGGGCAGGAAAACTACATGCAAATGTAATTATATGTGAACTCTTAGTAGTTTTGTGTCTATGGTAACACTTAGTGAGAGTAGAGTATATCAATACAAACTGCTTCGACTAATAACAATAGTTAACATTTATAGAGCTTATTATTATTTTTAGTCAGACATTTTTCTAAGTACTTTACATAAATTCACTTATTTCATCCTCAAGGGAAAAATGAAATGATGTGTACTATTATGATTTCTATTTTTTTAAAGGAAACTGAAGATCAGAGAATTATACCTGTGATGTCCTTTCTGGAATTAAACAAATGAGCGTGGACAAACAGCCCTTTATAATTTACCTGCATATTCAAAATGCCCTCGTATGTGAGCTGCAAACTCACATATCACCATACGTTTTTGTTTTATAAAAAAATGGCCTTGTTTTCCAGTTAAGGTTGTCATGAGTCAGGTAGTTCATGAGTTTTGAGTTCAGCAGAATTTTCAAAGTAGAATGCTTTTATAATGTTTTATATAAAAGTGAGGATGTCAAAATCTAATCCATGGTATCAGAGTTTTGCCAGAACGTTGTTCAGACTGAAATGAAAAACAGGATCTCCCACGGGGCTCTCTTCCATAATGAAATCATTGAGATATGAAAGGTCCCCAGAGGAGGACTTTCAAAGTTCTAGCCATTGGCAAATAAGAAACCAATTGAGATTTGTTTTTAAAAGAAGATGGCGTAATATTCCTATAGTTTGATATTAGGATAGGAGCCAAAAAACCTAAATTTTGGACCATCTGGAGAAGAAATATAATGAAGAAAGCCAACAAAAATATAATTACAACAACTGGCTTAGCAATAACAACTGCATTTATTAAGAACAGTCTAAGTAGGTATGTCCAGAGCAAAATCTGAGTTAAATTTCTATTTCAGCTTGGCTGTGGGAATAGAAGGAAATGCTCTGGTGTGGAGACTCAACCCCATGAGCATGAGATATGAGAATCTGATTAAATACCAAATGTAAAAAAGCCCACACTTAAATCTCTGTCCTTGGCTTTTCTCAAAACAAGAAAGTAATTGAAGAGCAAAAACTATATGTGATAATCTGTGGTTGGTGCTACCTAGGAGTATGGAGATGAGGCGAACATGGTCTTTTCTTCCAGAAGCTTAAATCTGACCATGTGCATCAAGCACAGTGTCCATACGAATAGTTTAAAAATAAAATGATTAAAATAGGCTTACATGTAGTCATTCCAAAATGATCCATAGTACATCAATCAGAACTTCTCTACTTCCTACAGTACTAAAATAGCAATCTGTTGAATTGTTAATAATAAAGAACAATTTTTTTAAATATGAAATTTATAGTCAAATTGGTTTCAATACAACACCCAGTGCTTATCACAACAGGTGCCCTCCTCAATACCCATCGCCCACCCTGCCCTCCCTTCCACTCCCCATCAACCCTCAGTTTGTTCTCAGTAGAGGACAATTTTTTAAATATATGCATAGATGATTCATTCATTCAATATATGTGGCAGCCATCACTCTAAGCAAGGATACTGAAATAAATATAAAAACATATACTTCTCATGCCATCACAGATTTGGAGAGAGAGAATTTTTTTGAATGATTAACACACAATGCATAAAGAATAAAAATAGGAGTATACCTTTGCTGTCAAGGTGAAAAGGGATTATCGAAAGGTTTACTTAAGCTGAAGGGTGACTGAGTATTTCTTAGGAGGACAAGGCAGAGGGAGATGAAAAGACATATGCACAAAAGCTCAGTGCCCTACCTAAAAAGAAAGGAAACACACTGAGAAAATATCCAGGTCTTGGTATGAGTGGAGGAGAGTGGGTAGCTGATGATTTAAGATCAGTATGCAGGTGGGGCGCCAGGATGGCTCAGTTGGTTAAGCGTCCGACTTCAGCTCAGGTGGTGATCTAGCTGTTTGTGGGTTCGAGCCCCGCGTCAGGCTCTGTGCTCACAGCTCGGAGCCTGGAGCCTGCTTCGGATTCTGTGTCTCCTTCACTCTCTGTCCCTCCCCAACTCACACTGTCTCTATCTCAAAAATAAACAAACATTAAAAAAAAATTAAAAAAACCAGAAGAGCAATATGCAGGAATCACATTATTAACCAAAGACGAGAGAGAGAGAGAGAGAGATGGGATTTGCTGGAGAATCAATAATTGATCATCTTAGGGGAAGTGACACAGACTGATCTGCCTTTGTATAACAAGCTATATCTCAAACTTGATTACAAAGTAAATTAACCAAATCTAGTCATTCATATTTGGGATCCAGAGCAAAAGGAGCCTAAAACATATTATAGGGGCACCTGGGTGGCTCAGTCAGTCAAGCATCTGACTTTGGCTCAGCTCATGATCTCATGGCTCGTGAGTTTGAGCCCTGTGTCGGGCTGTGTGCTGACAGCTCAGAACCTGGAGTCTGCTTTGGATTCTTAGCATCCTCCCCTCTCCCTCCCCTGCTCACTTGCTCTCTCTCTCTTTCTCCCTCAAATTAAATAAACATTTAAAAAATTTAAACACATTATGGATGATGCATGTGGATCTGCCTGCTTTACTCTTTAGTAGCCTTTGGAATGTAGGTTAACGGTCACTCAAAACAGATCCTAATTTTTTACGTGCTGGGAAATGTTGGGGCTTTTATTACCTATCCCTTCTGTACATATCTTCCATAGGTTTCCCTTCAGTTGCATGATCTGGTCACTGCCTACATCCTGAGGGCCAACTTGAATTTGCTGAAGGTCACTCCCCATCCCTTTCCTTGCTCCAGAATATTCACTGGCCCTCCACTGGTCCCCTCCATGGTCCCTCTCATCTTCAGGCCTCTGCACATGTTCTGCCTATTGCCTGACATGGTCTTTCCTCCTGGCAGGTCTTTAGAATTCCTTCAGAGAAGTAAGTGTTCCCTCACCTCCTTATCTAGTAAATGCCCATTCAAAACTTGAAGAAACTGCCCTCCATAGTACAGATGTGCAGATTGTGTTTTGGACAATGAGTGACTTGTAATGTCTTGGAGAAACAGGACCAGCTAGGGTCAAGGGCGGGGTGGGGGGGGGGAGTGGCTAAGTCCTTGGCTGCAATTCCTTTCAGAGACTGAATGCCCTCCCTGTGCACAACAAGCCTGATGAGGGAAGTGCCACTCGCCCCCATGATTCTTGCCAAGTAAAGCCTTTGGAATTGCTGATGTTTGGGATGGAAATATTACCTGTAGTTCTGGGCTACTTAGTTGTTTGTGTTTTAACACAGACCTTTTCAAAATATATGTATTATAGCCTATTTTTTCCTTCATCGTGTGTGTGTGTGTGTGTGTGTGTGTGTAACATTCACAATGTCATACAAGAAACTACAGCTATACGTATATATATTTTTTTCTCCTGGTAGTTTTATGATATTGTTGCCTATTTTAAAATTATTATCACTTTAGAATTATGATCCATTTGGTATATGGCGCTAAGCCTTCATAAATACATTATTTCCTTTCAAAAGGGTATTCCCAATAGTCTTAAAACCTATAGAGAGGTTGGGAGAAGGATTTACAGGACTTTCTGTACACTTTTTTTTTTACAACATCCTATGAATCTCTGTCTCAAAATAGAAGTTCTTTTAAAGGGGAGTACTAGCAAATTGCCATAGCTGTGAGCTACATTAGTGTTGCAGATACCCAACTAAATGGTATGTTTTCCTCCAGCTGAGTTTGTATAGGATGAGAACTTATTGAGACTCTCATTACCTCTTGCCTGACTTTTGGGAGGCTAATTTTTGGCCTTCTGGTTTCCAGAACCTCTTCTAAACCACAAATCAGATCATGCTATTGATTTCCTTTACACTCAAAACATAGAATGCCTCCGTTTGAAATAAGGCATACCCTTGACCAGCCTCATCCATGACAACATATTCCTTCCCTTAGGTGAGTTATCTCTACCTTCTCTGATAACTCTAGACCTACCAAGGCTGTTTTGTAGCATGCACAATCGTTCGGGTCTTCTTCTCATCATGGCATTTATTATCACATGCTGTTCAGAGCATCTAAATCATACTAATCCCTGCATTTGATCATGAAATATAAAATTATGATGACAACTCTTTAAAAGTTTATTTTCAAATTTGTAGTGTGGAAAGAGTAGGAGTGCAGAGTTACAAAGCCCTGGGACAACTTGCTAACGTTTTAGGTTCAAAAGTTAGTTTTCTTTTCCGTGTATGGAGATCAGCTTGCTTACATCATTAGGTTGCTCTGAGAATAAAAACAGTTAGTAGGCATGTACTGTCTCCGTTATTGCAGATAATAAATATGATCTCCCCAATCCTCACTTCCCATGCAGCTTCCTATTAGTTAATCCTGATAAATAAGCTCATTCAAATGTGAAGCCAGAGAATAGCAGGGATTCTTGATAGTGAAAATTCTAAGAACCAAAATCAACTCACAGCTAAATTTATAGGTAATATAAGACAGGCACAGTCAGGACTAAAACTCAGGACTCTTTACACCCAACTGAAGGCTGTATCACTATGTTTGCCGTATGGTAAGACCACGTGTGAATTCCATACATTAAGTGGAACTTTAAAATGTAGGTCATGGAAATTAGAGCCATGAGGTATCTTGACCCCCTGAGTTCTGATGTTGGCCTCACTAGTGTTTTTGATGGAATGGATAGCGACTGTGTTTGATTTCCATCAGCGTGAAAATAAAAACTCTGACATTCTTGGCAAATGAACCTGTGTGGGTCTCCCCGGTGACTAGGAGTGATGAAAAGTTAGCGGGAATTGGATTCCCATTAATGATAAGGATAATTGGATTGGGGGTACAGGTCCATGCTCTGTCTGGGGCACAAACTCACCACTGCCATGAGAGCTCTCAGCTCAGTGCAGGCATTGTATAACGTACACAGTGTTTGCTCAGACCTTCTCCCTCCTCTGTGACATGAACTCAGGCTTCAGAATCCAGCATATAGTCCCTAAACCACATGAGGTCCCTGACAGCTAGAGGTGTCTGTAATCAAATCCTATTATAACTCAGAAGGGACACTTCTATTTCAACACAGCAAGGACCACTACAAGAATGTTTACTTTCACTGATACCATAATGCTTTTGCTAAAAATTAGCAGCTCTGCCTAATACATTTGGTCTATTTAAACTAAGCAAGGTAATTGGCAAGAAAAGAAACATTTCTCTATGAACTAATGGGGACAAAATGTTACAGCTATTACTGCTATCTACTTTTACATAATCTATGAAATATATTCATGAAATAATAACTAGAGATAATTAACATTTCTCTAAGGACTAAAGTGGAATAGAGACTAAAGTTTGCACACATGGTATAGGCATTCTTGATCTATCCAACTGAAATTATTAAATTTTCTTTTTCAACTGTTTCATTTGAGTAAAGGGACCCTGGTATTATGTGATAATTAAGATTTTTCTAAAATTTAAAAATACAAATTTTAAGCCATTGCAGTGATACAGAGTTTCATAAGCTTGAAAAAAAGTAAGGAAACCATCTCTTAGAAAGCTTACATGGGGTTCTGCCATTCATTAACTTGGTCAATTTATCTCAGACCAGTATCTGGCCTTGAAACTTGTAGGCCATGAATTTTATTTGCTCAGCACATCAAGAATGCATTCGTCAACCAAGACTGATCTACAACTCTGAAAAAAAAATCTATTATTTTATAATGAGAAATACGACTATCTCTAAGTCTGGAATATGCACATCAGTGGATCAGTGTATCTCACCCTCATAAATTACTCAGAAAGCAAAATCTTACTTAGATACTTCTTGTTGAGCATGAAGTCAGATCTAGAGTTGCCAGGTGGCCTGGCTAGAAGGGCTTGATTAAAATGTGTCAGCTGGGGGCGCCTGGGTGGTTCAGTCGGTTAAGCGTCCGACTTCGGCTCAGGTCATGATCTCACCGTCCCTGAGTTCAAGCCCCACGTCAGGCTCTGTGCTGACAGCTCAGAGCCCGGAGCCTGTTTCGGATTCTGTGTCTCCCTTTCTCTCTGACCCTCCCCCGTTCACGCTCTGTCTCTCTCTGTCTCAAAAATAAATAAACATTAAAAAAAATTTTAAAGTGTGTCAGCTGGAGGCAGGATGCTGTCCTTTAGAACCACTGAAAACAGCATCTTCCCTCTTGTAGAGCTTTGTTGGAACCTGTATACATTGCCTGTATAATTTCCTTTTCGTTTTCTTTTTAAATTTTTTAATGTTTATTTATTTTTGAGACTGAGAGAGACTGAGCACGAGCAGGGGAGGAACAGAGAGAGAGGGGGACACAATCCAAAGCAGGCTGAAGGCTTTGAGCTGTCAGCACAGAGCCCAATGCAGGGCTCAAACTCACAGACTGCGAGATCACTATAATTTCCTTTTCTAGGCTTCGTGGCTGTTCAATTCCATTTATGATGAGTGTATTTCTCTTTAGAAATCTTAATATATTTGTTTGAGCTACAGGTTAGCCTTAAAGGTCCAGAAATGATACGTCTCTTTAAATTGCTATTTTTTATATCAGCATTTTATATGTGTGTGTGTATATATATATATATATATATATATATATATATATGTATGTATATATATATATATATATATAATTTATTGCCGGGGCACCTGGGTGGCTAGTCAGTTAAGCATCTGACTTCAGCTCAGGTCATGATCTTGTGGCTCATGAGTTCAAGCCCTGCATCGGGCTCTGTGCTGACAGTTCAGGGTCTGTACCCTGCTTCGGATTCTGTGTCTCCCTCTCTCTCTGCCCCTCCCCCACTCATGCTGTCTCTCTCTGTCTCTCTCTCAAAAATAAACATTGACAAAAAGAATGCCACTGTCCTTTAAAAAAATATAATATATATGTATATGTATATATTTATATGCAGTGTGCTCTTGGCTTTGGGAGTAGATTCCCATGATTCATCGATTACATACAACACCCAGTGTTCATCCCAACAAGCACCCTCCTCAATGTCCATCACCCATTTTCTACCCCCTGCAATCAACCCTTAGTTTGATCTTTGTATTTAAGAGTCTTATGGTTTGTCTCCCTCTCTGTTTGAAACTATTTTTCCCCTTCCTTTCTCGCATGGTCTTCTGTTAAGTTTCTCAAATTCCACATATGAGTGAAAACATATATGTATTTCTCTGGCTGATTTATTTCGCTTTGCATAATACCCTCTAGTTCCATCCACACTGTTGCAAATGGCAAGATTTCATCCTTTCTCATTGCCAAGTAGTATTCCACTGTATATATAAACCACATTTTCTTTATCCATTCATCCATCGGTTGATGGATATTTGGGCTCTTTCCATAATTTGGCTGTTGTTGAAAGTGCTGCTATAAACATTGGGGTACATGTGCCTCTATGAATGAGCTATCCTGTATCCTTTGGATACATTCCTGGTAGTGTTATTGCTTGGTCATAGGGTAGTTCTATTTTTAATTTTTTGAGGAACTTCCACACCAGTGTTTTTCAGAGCAACTGTACCAGTTTGCATTCCCACCAACAGTGCAAGAGGGTTCCCATTTCTCCACATCCTCACCAATATTTGTTGTTTCCTGAGTTGTTAATTTTAGCCACTCTGACCAGTGTGAGGTGGTGTCTCAATGTGGTTTTTATTTGTATTTCCCTGATGATGAGTGATGTTGAGCATCTTTTCATAGGTCTGTTGGCCATCTGGATGTCTTCTTGGAAAAGTGTGCATTCATGTCTTCTGCCCATTTCTTCACTGGATTATTTGTTTCTCAGGTGTTGACTTTGGTAAGTTCTTTATAGATTTTGGATACTAACCCTTTATCCGATATATCAACATTGTTCATGTTTTAAGAGTTTAACTTTCAAAGAGCAATCTTATTGTCCTCTTTTTATACTTTTAGATATGCCTCCACAGTATCCCTGAAAACAACCACAGTTAAGAAAACAAACAATAGAAGTGGTTTTCCAATGTTATAACTGATGGCCAGCACTAAGAACAGCAGATTCTATTTATTAGTTGCTGAAAGTCTTATCCACGGATTGTACAAACACTGGTGGATCTTTTCATCCTCTTTGTTTTGCTGGGGCCCATCTTACGGGCTCCTTTAATGCCTGTTTGTGTCAGCCTAAGAGATATGCCCACATTGGTTATTCTAGTAGGTGCCGATACATAAATATGTTTATTCGTTAGTGAAATATTTCTCTAAATTATGTCTTAACTCTTCCAACATTTGAATTAAAAATCATGGGATTTACACGTTTAATTTTGAAAAGAGGTGTCAAAGTACATAAACAGTCAAACCTAAGTTACCTTAAAAATCTGTGACAAAGTTTGAGGATAATCCCCTGATTTATGTCTCTATTCTGCAATAGAAAATTGTGTATATTAATCTTTGATCTTTTTCCCTTTTTTCCCAAGGAAATATTTTAATATGAATTCATGTCATTAAAAATAGAGTTAAATATAATTTTTCCTTGATCCTTCATTATGTTTCTAGGCCAATGAAAAATCAATTTTGGTATTTTATACTCCCGAATCTTAATTCATATGTGGCACGGAAAGAAACCGTCCAAAGATTTGTATTCCCTTTTTACGGTGTAGAGTCATTGACAGGAAGCAGTGTTTCCCAGTAGTAGTGGCATCTCCATATGCCTTGTGACTAGTTACTGATAATAGATTTTAAGCGGAAGTATACTATCTCTGTTCTGCTCCCCTACCTTCTACCTAAATGCAGAGTAGTAGAATGCCCTAAGGGTAAGTGAGTCAAAACACTGAAGGAACCTGGTAACTTCCATCACCCCAGGAAACGCTGATTGCTGAAAACCACACTGAATTTTTGTATAAGTGAAAGATTAATATCATTTATCTGTATAGCATGGAGCATCACCTCTAATAACCACTGAACATCATACAACCATAAATTCTATAAATTTAATATTAAAAGAAACATTAGAAATCATTTAATAAATCCCCACCCAAGAATAATCCAAGATATTAATGCCTCAGGGGATACATTTGGGTTTGAGGAAGGAGAGACTGTAACTAAGAAATGTATCTTCCAAAGCTGACATACCAACTCCGGTAAATTCATTTATCTTTTCTCCGCTTATACAGCTGATTTCATAGGCCCTCAAAATTTATACTTGGCTCTGAACTAGAGAAAGAAATATGGAATAAAGAGAGGGAAAAGAAGGACTACTTTTCTCCTGATTGAATAGGGCTCAGACTAACGAATGAAAAATAATTTTATTTCTAGGCAACTCAATCACCCACATGGCCTTGAGTGATTCAGAGTACTATGTTTAATTGAGGGAAAAATAAATAAAGAGTGTAGGATCAATGGAGAATAACTGATACTAAGTGTACAAAAACATCCTAAAAATGGAAAAATAAAAGTTGAGGAATGGCTGAGGAGAAGGCAAAGGAAATGGGCCAAATCATGTAAATAAATGGGAGCAGAGATCAAATTCCAGGCCCAAATGCCTCAGTTTTCTTCAATTTGTATTGGCTTTCTGTCCAATCAAGCCAATGTACTTGAATATTCATTGTTTTAAATGCTTTTTTGGATTGTGTACAATATCCACTGTGAAAATCTGAGTGTATCTAAGTAGTAAAATAATTTTTTGTCAGATTCTTTATATGTCCTTAATTGTTTAAATATGCACCCAAAACTTCCTATCACTCTACTTCCAACTTTTACCTCAATGGGATTATTTTCATATATGAAATAACAGGATCCATGGATGAGAGTTCTCATGACCAAACAGGGATGCAGTAGCTTATGCTACAGGAATGTGTAGTTGGCCTAGGCCGACATATGTTTTCTCATCAGGATGTAACTTTTGCGTGGCTACTGGACAATCTGATAAGCATGTCTCCTCACTTAAGACCATGTACATCTTTGGGGAGCTCAAGAAAATGCCAATGCAACACCTGAGTAGATAAAAATGCCAGGTTTCTACTAAGCTGGTTCTACTCAATGTGGAGATAGGAGCACTGAGTAGGATTTGATTCCATGGTGTTACTATGAAGGGTAAATACAAGAATTCATGAAATATGCTAAGCACAGTACCTGGTATAGAGTAATAAAGTAATAACTAGATTTTGATTATTACAAATTGAGTGTATCTTAGTTTTCCTATCTTCCCTAACTCAGTCTCCCATGGACCACCAGTTCAGTGCCCTCCCCTAAACATACCTGAGGACACTTAGTGCATAACTTGCCACATTCTCACTTGACACCCTTCTTTGCCATTTAATTTTCTATGCATCTCACTCCTCTCTGACCTGCCAATACTCTTCATACAGCTACTGCTCTCGCTCATCTACTGTGGTCCAAAACCCGAGGCCACAATCTCTCCTTTCATTTACTGGTAAACAGACCAACAGAAGTCAACAAAGATTACAGTGAACAACAGCTTACTATAGAGAATCACATGGAAAACAACAGCTATTTATAATGTATCCATGCATTGGGTTCCCAATTCCCTAGCGTAGCTCCCTCTTGCTTATATCCACTCTCATTAAGGGGTATTAGCCAAAACCAACTTAATTGGACAAGAGAAATGTATGAGGATTCATGGAAATAGAACGTGTAAAATCATGATACAGGAGAATATGGATGATCATCCAGAATTCACAGAATGTAAGAAAGAATAAAAGCAAATTACAATCTTGCCAAGATAGCTGAGATGACCTAAAGAGCACAGCTCAGGCCACATCCAAACTGAGCTGAATATGTGTGGCGCTCCATTGCCTTGTACTACAGCTTGTAGTACTACAGCTCCATTGCCTTGTACTAGGGCGTAAACTACAGATACACGTGACCATCCAGCTCCACCTTAGGGGAAAGCCTGTAGGGAATTTTGACAAGGTTTAACATAGGAAACAATGATGTTACAAAGGAAATACATTTGCACCAGTAAGGAGATTTTTAGGTTTAAGAGAGTCTTGGCTACCAGAGAGCCACTGCAATCCGTTGACCTTAGAGGCAGTCAATGCAAATGATGAACCAAATATTTCCAGGATGCCTAGCTCATTACCTGTCTTAGAAGTCAGCACTACTAGAAAAGAAACCTTTCTTGCAGCCTCCATCCCCAAAGACAGTTGAACCCAAGTCTCTAGGCTGCTCCCGGGAAGGTGATTGATCAGTTACATTCAAATCCCTTCCAGAGACCTTGTTCACCCCTAATAAAACAAACAGCGGACCTGATTTTTTTTTCCCAAAGCAGTTTACAGATTCTTTGTTCAACTTTTGCCATCCTGAACTCTGCCTTTCATTTAGCTCTTCATTCAACAAATATTTAGTTAAATCAACATTTTTCTGATGACTGAGCACATCACAATACATAAACAAGACGAAATCCCTGCCCTCAGGGAGTTGATATTGCGGGAAGGGAGACAGGTAAAATCAAGTAACAAATGTATAAAATCAAGTAACAAATATTGAGAATGATAATGTAAGGGACATGGGATGGAAGGGGCAAGGTTGGACACCATTTTGTATATGACAATCAAGAAAGGCCTCTCCAAGGAGGTGTCACTTGAACAGTGACCAGCAAGAAATACCTATATCTGGGGGATTGGTGCTCTAAGCAAATAGAAAAACAATTGTTAAAGGCCTGGACCTAGAGCAGGATCGGGGTGCTTATCTTCTCATACTCAAAATGTTCTTCAGATAAGTTTTTCCCTAAATAAAAGGACCTCCTCTGAAAAATTCAGAATTTGCAGGCACCTCTGGGATACAGATACATTACAGTGCTATAACACTCTCTTTAGTCCCACTACAATGTATTATAATAATGATCAGATCATGATCATTTTCATTGTTCTTATTAACTATAGACCAACACTAACCCCAAATTGGATCCTGTAGGAAAGTAGACAAAAGGGAAGCATAAAGTGAAGGAAGCTTCATAGATTAAAATACTCATCAACGAACATTATCCTGAACCATATCCCCTGAATTTGCCTTCAGTTTATATCAGAAGGATGCTCTGTCATATTGTGCTTCTATGCCTTAAAGATACGTGACCCTTTTAAGATGTAAATAAGCTTAAATCAACCCGCATTAGCATGCATTTGCCAAGACTAGGTGGTCAGAAATATCCCACATATAGTTAGAGACAGAGTTTTGAGTCTTCCGTTCACATTTTGAGATATTTACAATCTGGCTTAGGACACAAAATGTGTGCTCTGTATTAAGTAGAAATTTACAATTTGACATAGCATTGTGAACAACAACCATTTGTTGGATGAAAGGATATACCAGTTAAATCTTGTTACAAAGGTCGTGTAAAAAAAAAAAAAAGTCCCTCAGAAATGACAGCTCAGAGTTATTAGAAGTAAAAGACTTTACACTGGGAGAGAGTGCCATCAAATCTTCACCCCATGCTTTGTGCAGTGCCTGGGGGACACCCCCTTATATTCCAACCCTTGGACATACACAATAGACATTTCCCCAACCCCCCTCCTGCAGCCTTCCCCAGCTCAAAACGTGGCAACTCCACTCATCTAGCTGCTAAAGCCTGAAATTTTGGAATCATCATCGTGTTCTTCTTAAGCCTCACATCTAGCTCCTCAGTTTACTCTATTTGATATGCTTTCAAAATATATCCAGAATCGGACTATTTCCCCAAACCTCTACCATAGCCATTCCCGTCCAAGTGTCAAGATTTCTCACCTGAATTACTACACAAGCCAAATCACTCACTTCTCTGCTTCCACACATGCCTTCTCTATTCTCCACACAGCAGCCAGAGAGCTTCCTTCAAAAGTTAAGTTAATGCAATGCAATGACAACAAAACCAAAATAAACAACTACATAGGGCTCCATCAAATTAAAAATTTCTGGGGCCCCTGGGTAGCTCAGTAAGTTAAGTGTCCGACTCTTGACTTCAGCTCAGGTCATGATCTCACGTTCACGAATTTGAGCCCCACATCAGACTCTACTTACAGTGCAGAGCCTGCTTGGGATTCTCTCTCTCTCTCTCTCTCTCTCTCTCTCTCTCTCTGCCCCTCCCTCTCTTGTGTTCTCTCTCTCTCTCTCTCTCTCTCTCAAAAATAAATTAAAATATAAAGTTTAAAAAGCTTCTGCACAGCAAGGGAAACGAACAAAATATAAAGGCAACTACTAAAGATAAGAGAAGATATTTGCAAATAGTATATCTAATACAGGGTTAGTATCCAAAATATATAAAGAACTCATCAACTCAACACCAAATTAAAAAAAAACCGGCATTTTTAAAAAATGGGCAGAGGATCAAAGCAGATAATTTCCCAAAGAACATACAGATGGCCAACAGGCACATAAAAAGATGTTCAACATCACTGATCATCAGGGAAATGCAAATGAAAACCACAATGGGATATCATTTCACACCTGTCAGAATGGGTAGAATCAGAAAGACAAGGAATAGCCAATGTTGGCAAGGATGTGGAAAAAAGAGAACCAGAGTGTACTGTTGGTGGGAATATAAATTGGAGCAGCCACTGTGAAAAACAGTACGGACGTTCCTCAAAAACTAAAAATAGACCTACCATAATCCAGAAACTTCACTTCCGGGTATTTATCTGCATAAAATTAAAACACTAATTCAAAAAGATATATGCACCTTCATGGTCATTGCAGTGTTTACAATAGCCAAGATATGGAAACAACCAAAGTGTCCATTGATGGATGAACAGCATTATATATATATGTGTGTGTGTGTGTGTGTGTGTGTGTGTGTGTGTGTGTATGTATGTATAAATACTACTCAGCCATAAAGAAGAATGAAATCTTTCCATTTGTGATGATGTGAATATACCTTGAGGATATTATGTTAAGTAAAATAAGTCAGACAGAGAGAGACAAATATATATGATTTCAATTATCTGTGGAATCTCAAAAACAAACAAAACAAAGCAAGACTCGCAGACATAGAGAATAAATTAGTGGTTGCCAGAGGGCAGGGGTGTTGGAAGTTGGACAAAATCGGAGAAGTGGGGCAAGAGGTATAAATGTCCAGTCATTAAATAAGTCATGGGGGTGTAATGTATTCAGTATGGTGACTTTTGTCAATAATATTGCATTACATATTATGTATCTTTATATGCTAAGGGGGGAAACTAGACTTGCTATCTAGTTATTAGACTCATTGTCTAATCATTTTGCAATATATACAACTATCAAATCATTATGTTGTACACCTGAAACTAATGTAATGGTATATGTCAATTTTACCTCAGAAAAAAAGTTGTTAGGTCATATCAATTTTCTGCTCCAAATCCTGTAATAACTGCCCAGTGCACTCAGATTAAAATCTCAAATCCATACAAGCAACTGGAACATTCATGTAGCTCATCTCTTGCTACCTCTTTGAACTCTGGTCCCACCACTCTCCACCCTTGCTTACTCAGCTCCAGCTATCTGGTCTCCTTGACACTCTTCAGGCACAAGTATTGTCCCACATTTTACTTGCTGTTACCTCTGCATGGAATGTTCTACCTCACGTATTACAGGGCTCATTCCCTACATCCCTCACTGCTCCATGTCTCTGATCAAATGTTACCTTCCTAGAGAAGACTCTCCCCCCCAGCCTTACCTCCCATGAGTCCCCTAGCTATTTTCTGTATCCTAAACTTCCCATACATCATATATGTATATCATATACAGATAGGTGGATACAGATGTAGGTATAGGTATAAGTATAGGGGGAGAGAGAGAGAGAGAGAGAGAGAGAGAGAGAGAGAGATAATATTGTATTACTTTCAGGTGTGTGACATATTGATTCATTATTTGCATACATTGTGAAATAATCACCACAATAAGTCTAGTTACTCTCTGTCACCATACAAAGTTATAATATTTTTGTGGGCGATGAGCCCTTTTAAGATTCACTGTCTTAGGAGTTTTTGAATATGCAATACAATATTATTGACAGTAGTTACCATGCTATAGATTACATCCCTGTGACTTATTTATTTTGTGACCGGAAGTTTGTATATATTCGTGTTTATTTTCAGCTCCCACACTCCCATCCTTAGCCCCCCAATAGAGTAAGCTCCATGGCAGTAAAGGTTTGATGGGGCTTCCCCAGTGTCTATAATAATGGCCAGCACTGAAAACTGACTCCGGAGATAAACTCAGTTTGACACATTCCACTCAAAACTCACATGATATTGATCCTGACACATGAAATAAAATTGTCAAACAACATATTCTTCTTTTTTTCTTTCTTTTTTTTTCCCTTAAGTATGAAACAGGTCTGACTTCTGGTGTGTTGGCACCTTTTAACAATATTTTACTTGGAAGTTATTGGTCCAAATATCACAGTACCTGTAGAGGATGCAAACTAAACATGATTTCATTGGTAAGAATGGGGGCTTTCTAGGTCTATAAAGTTTATATTTTAACATTAGGAGAGTAGTGTACTTAATATTCCATGTATTTTAATTTTTATCTCACCCAAAATTGACATTTCTCTATTTATTTCTTTATGAACATGGATCTGCACTCTTTTTCTTTCTCTGTTTAAAATTTACCTGCTCTCCATCTTCAATTTTTAAATGTTTAGCCTTCTGACCACCTTGCTCTTAAGAATGTTTTAACATCAAAAACAACACTGATATAAACTGAAAGTCACCAGATTCTACTCCTGAAACTAATATTACACTATATGTTAACTAAGTAGAATTTAAATAAAAGCTTGAAACATGAAAAAATAAGAATACAATAAAATTAGAGTCCTTAAATGTAAAAATAAAGGAAAAAGGAGAGGAGAGGAGGGGAGAGGGAGGAGAGGAGAGGAAAAAGAAAGGAAGGAAAGGAAAGAAAAGGAAAGGAAAGGAAAGGAAAGGAAAGGAAAGGAAAGAAAAGAAAAGAAAAGAAAAGAAAAGAAAAGAAAAGAAAAGAAAAGAAAAGAAAAATGATAGGATGGAGAACCCATCCCTATTAATTGCATTAAAACATGCAATTGAGCCTCTACTTTAAAACAAACACAAGAGTGATATGGTTCTAAGGAGTTAACAAATACTTTTACATAGTTACAGCCCTTGCTGCCAAAGGCAGGGCAAGGCAGAAATTTTACTGAGACTCAGAGAAATTAAGTGATTTACTTAATGTCACAGAGCTTATACTTGTCAGAGTGACACCCTAAACACACTTCTAACTTTAAACTCCGGGCAAACAAAATACTGTTCAGGCCATAAATCCTGAACTATCAAAATGCAGTGTAATTTGAAGTTGTCTTGAGGTTCTTACGCTGTGGTTGAGAATATAACTTGCATGTGCAAGAAATGAGGTACAGAAAAAGTTGATGTTTCACATTGACTTAAAATCAGTACACCCTCTAAGGGTAACAGAGTGTGCCCAGCATCTTTATCAAGCAGAATAGACAGTTATGCTGTAGTAACAAACAACTCTCGAATCCTAGTGACTGTGCACACCAACACTGATTTCTTCCTCACTCTACGTGACCTTGCAAAGCAGCCGTGGCTATGTTGTCTGTATTTGGGATACTGCAGTTTCCAGGAAGAGAGAGCGGAGATACGTTGAACCACCACATCCCATATGTGGCATAGCTCAGTCCTGCGCATAGTTTATTGTGCAACTTGAGCTGTGAGAGAGCTGTTTTAACTTTCTACAAGGATCACAGCAAAGTCCCAAGGCCAAGCCCAGTGTCAGTGACACTGGAAATTGCAATTGTCCCTTTGGGGTTACGTTTAAGTATAACACAATCGACTGCACAACCAAGATTATTCAGATGAGGAAACTGGAATTCAGAGAGGGTAGGTAGTACCTGGCCAGAATGTGGAATTCAGCTCAAAGTCATGGTACGAGTTCTGAAGTTCATGCTACTATATGCAAGAACACTACTTAAAAAGTTAGCAACAGCACCGGACATCCCCAAATTGAGGTGAGCCTGGCCAGCGAAGACCCAAAAGGCAGATTCCGCGTGTGTTCTTTATGCCACGCACACTCACATCTCCACCTCCGATCCTACCAAGTAGAGCATCTGAGGAATTTGACCATCTATGAGGATCTCTAGGCCTCCAGAAAGGCAAAGTCTGACAATCAGCATTCTTGTTTGAGTTCCATGAGCCTCGGTTTTTACAACAGTCAAAAGCAATTGGACGGACAGCTCCCTAAGTTCCTTCACAACTGCAATAATCAGTGTGAGGAAGATTCCCTTGGCCTCATACAACTGCTAGAGCATCACTCCTTTTACATAATGTTCTTTTGTTGTAAGATATCAACATAAAGGAAAAGTTGTTTTGTTTTTTTTTAGTGTAGTTTTTCTTTTTTTTTTTTTTTTTAACGTTTATTTATTTTTGGGACAGAGAGAGACAGAGCATGAACGGGGGAGGGTCAGAGAGAGGGAGACACAGAATCGGAAACTGGCTCCAGGCTCTGAGCTGTCAGCACAGAGTCCGACGCAGGGCTCGAACTCACGGACCGCGAGATCATGACCTGAGCCGAAGTCGGCCGCTTAACCCACTGAGCCACCCAGGCGCCCGGAAAAGTTTTTTTAATAGAGAAAAATAAGACATATACCTAGTTTGAGGTAAATAATCTCCTTATTTTTGCTACTTAAAACAAAGAGTCATATAAAAGAAAGCAATTTTACCCAGTAGTGTTTTGTTTTGTTTTGTTTTGTTTTGTTTTGTTTTAATAATATGACTAAGGAAGTCAAAAGCAGTGCTCAAGTCATTCTTGGCAAAATCCAGATTGTGGGAATTCTACCTTACAAGTGACCTGGTTTCTTCAACAAAGTACAGAGAAACAATATATACGTTAAAAAATGTCTTAAAAGGCATATAAACTAAGTGTCTTTCTTCCTGATTTGAGAAAACTCATTGTAAAAATCTTATGTGCTACTAAGGGTCATTGGGAAATTGCATATTTAAAATTGTAGAATAGTTATTGTTTCTAATTTTATAATATTGTATCTTTTAGAGACACACACTGCAATATTTACAGATGAAATTAAATGAATCTGGGAAACACATTTCAACAGAAAGCTATGGGGCTGAGGGAGGTGGATAGGCATATAGACAAAATATAGACAAAATGAGTATGTCCCCAAGTTAATAATCAATCATTAAAGCTGGTGTTAGTGAGAATATTAGCATTCTTCATACTCCCCTCTCTCCTTTTGTAGGTTTGAAATTTGCTATACTAAAATATTTATGGCAATATATGGTAGCAATCCCAGCCCAATATTTAAGACCACAATAGCAACTTTGTTGTATTTTTTTAAATCAATAAAGTTTCATTCATCTGTTAAATCTGATCATACTAATTACGTATTTCTAAGTTGAAACCAGAATACTGAAAAGTGAGTTCAGGCCCAAATCTTCTATGTTGTGACATTTAGATTATTGGAGACATAGACACTCATCAAAGCCACCCTATTTCTCAAACTGCAGCCAAATTAAACCAAAATTAACATTTTTTCTACCCAGTGTATGATTTGGGGGGATGGAGGGTTAACTACATTTCAATTTTTCCCCATTGACATTGAGAACCATTTGCCTGGTATTTGAAACACACAAAAGAAACATTTCTGTAGCTTAATACCTCAGCTGTTTCACTTTCTATTTGCAGTGACATAACACAAGGATTGGATGTGAAGAGGAGTATCCTAATGCTTAATACCTTCTTCAGTCATGTTGTGAGAAGACTCAAAAGCACAGGAACTCCACTTGTTTTCTTCCTAACTCCAAGAAACTCACTCAGAGAACATACACTGGCAGCTTCAGCTTGACTTTGGTTTGTGATGTCAACATGAGGTTCCTTCTAGTCAGAAGTACATCCTGCAAAGTCCATACAACAGCAGGTGAATTTCATTTTTAGTGCGGCACTCACATATCCTGGGATATCAGCTTGCCAGCCCAAATCCAATAGGAGATCTCTGAATACATTTAATTTGAGTCCCTTGTGGCCCACACAGTAAAGATCCGGTGCTGGAGTGCTTAATATGGTCTTGAACAAGATGCTGTATTGTGCTCGCGGGCAGCTCAGTCAGATGCTGGAGAAATCCAGCACCCTGCAATGTTGAGTTGGTTGCTCAACCAGCTCTGGTAATACGAGAGGGGTGTATGTTTTGTGTAAGCACATGGTCTTTGTGTGTGTGGTATTTTATGATTGTCTGCTGCTTGTGGTGTTTGTGTGTAAGCCTAACCACAGGAGAGGTGCACACCAGGCATGGGAGAAGCCCTGAGATGAGGAATGTTTATTGCAGAATTTCGAGCCACGGAGCACAGTTGCATGCAGGTTACCATGGTGAAACAATGCCTAAGTCAGAAGCACTTGGTTTAGATTTCCTTGGCTTTGCTAGATCAGAGCTAAGATAGATTCAAATTGCTTTCTCAGAATCTCCTCAAATTTCATCCACTTTTCCTTTCTGTATTATTTTTCCATTTCCTTCTGGGACCTACCCACAACATTATTCCCTTATGATTTTATAGAGAGAATAAATCATTTTAAACAAAATTAAGTAGCCTAATTCTCTTTCATATAACAAAGCACAGTTGTTAAGACTGGTCCTGAAGCCACTTTGCCTTGGCTTTTATCGCTGACTTGCTGTGTGACCTTGCACAGATAACTTCTCTAGGCCTTACTTTCCCTATCTGTAAAATGTAATAAAGGATAGAACTTACTGTGCAAAGTTATTATGAAGTTTCAGCTATAATTAATGAAAACCTCCAATTCTGTGACTGGTATATAACAGAAGCTCAGAAACTTTCAGAGGGACAGAAAAGAGAGAAAAGAAGGAAAGTTCTTAGTTTGGTTCAACAAAGGTACATCACGAAAGATGGGAGGATGAGGGTGAAAAGAGAAAGGGAAAGTGTAGATTTAAAAAGAGGATAGGGGCGCCTGGGTGGCGCAGTCGGTTAAGCGTCCGACTTCAGCCAGGTCACGATCTCGCGGTCCGTGAGTTCGAGCCCTGCGTCGGGCTCTGGGCTGATGGCTCGGAGCCTGGAGCCTGTTTCCGATTCTGTGTCTCCCTCTCTCTCTGCCCCTCCCCCGTTCATGCTCTGTCTCTCTCTGTCCCAAAAATAAATAAAAAACATTAAAAAAAATAAATAAATAAATAAAATATTAAAAAATAAATAAATAAATAAATAAATAAATAAAAAGAGGATAAAATGCGGAGAGAGAAACCTATACTGCACCCTAGGTGAAAGACAGTGATTCAGGAAAGGCAGCAAGGAGGAACATGTTCATAAGGAAGCAAGCCCTCCATTCTGAGTCTTCTCAATTCAATTCTATCTTCAAATGTCTATGGTGTAATAGACACTAAATGCAACTCTGTATTTGAATAAACATTGTAATTATCACAGTCAGGAGATGAGATGCTACTTCCCTGCAGGAGATCCCAGTCCAGTGCAGAGGCAGGTAAGAAAAGCAGCCACTACATCGGTAAGCAGCAAGCACCTTCCCAAGGGGCAAGCACGGCGACCAGTGGAGCTCAAGAAATGGAGAGCAGGGCCAGAGAGATTCAGAGAAGGTTTTGCTGGTAGCTCTTGACTGGGGTCATGAAGAAAAACTAGGATTTTGTTTGTTGAAGTGGGATTGGAGGGCTGGTCCCAGCAAGTGCTAAACCAAGTAGACTTGCAGAAGGGTATTATTGAAAGTTCCAAAGACCTCCTATGGGAAGCAACCCAACATACAGATCAAGGAAGTGGTCAGAGATTAGGCCAAACCATAAAGAGCTTTCATTTGTATTTTATTATAAAAACAATCATAGCCTTTTGTTATAAAAACAACGGCAGCCCATATGAAGCAAAGGGCCACAATCAAATTTGCTGGGGGTGGGGGCCACCAGGAGAAGGATAGGTGGATATGAAGAAGTCAGTCTAGATTTTTAGACATTCTAGACTTCTGGACTTCTGACTTGGTGATATGGAGAATTGTGAGGCTATTTGCTGAGAGAAAAACTACAAAAAGAAAAAAAAAGACTGATGAGAGCATATGGATAAGTTTGGTTTTGTTCTGCATTTGAAATATGTGTCCAACCTCCAGATACACTCATGCAATGTGTTGAACATCACTAGGTGATGATTACTGAGAATACATACATTTAAGTTTTTAGGATATAAAGATTGATTGACCCTGTTTGTCTTTGTGCGGCTATTTTTTCCCCAGCCAGTGTGTCTGATTTCTTCAATGACATTTAACTCATTCAATACCAAAGGCAACATCATATATTTCCCTCTTACCCCACTGAACCGTCAGCACAGTGTTAGTTATGTAAAATACGTATAATAAATAGCTGGGGAAACAAAGCTGAATTTTGGAAAATGGAAACTAATTCTTGAGCAGGAGAATCTCTTCTTAGGTTGTTAGTCAACTGAAATGCTAAAATAATACATAAAATAAGGGAGACCAGTTCCTAATATATGCTCTTGAGTTTAAAAGGCCTTAAGTTTGAGTTCTAAGGGTTGGCTAGTGCAACCGAAAAGAGTCTAAGACCTATATGCCTTTAAGATAAGAATTACTTATAATTTTTATTTTATTTTATCTCAATCCCAAGTTAAATTCCCTTTTTTAAACTTCCTTTTCTAATTATTTTCCCCCCATGGGTGAAAGCGTATCACCTGACAGGTCTCAAATCCCTCAAAGTTCATTGCTTGCTAAACATCTCCCTTTGGACATCTTCCCTGGCTCTCAGACTCCTCATGTCCTGATTTGCACTCATTCTCCAACATAGAGCATCTCTGCCAGTGACATACCATCTTCCCAATTATCCAGGTTCAAAAACCCTGGGACACGTAGGTGGCTTAGTTGGTTAAGCATCCAACTCTTGATTTTGGCTCAGGTCATGATCTCTGCTCAGATCATGATTTTGTGGTTTCATGAGTTCGAGCCCTGCATCGGGTTCTGTGCTGGCAGCACAAAGCCTGGCTAGTTCTCTCTCCCTCCCTCTCTCTGCGCCCCTCCCCCACTTGTGTTGTGTCTGTCTCTCTCTCAAAATAAATAAATAAATAAACTTAAAAAAAAAAAAAAAAAAACAGAAACGTGAACAACCAGACTTCTATGTCCTTCCTGTCTCATGCCCCATCATTTGCCAAGTCCTGACATTTCTTCTTTCCTTTTAGCCCTTGATCATTACTTTTTCCCTTTTGTTTTCCTTTCCTTTCTTCTCTTCCCACCAACACACTTGCTTTGGCATTGTTTCATGTCTTGTCAGTCAATCTTTAATCCATTACAGATTTACTTGTAGGAGTGTCCACAGTTCTATATTCAAAATTCACGAGTTAATTTTATCCCACAGGGGGAAACTCTTGAGAGGAAGAGTTATCAACACAAAATGGAAGATACAGTTATTCATCATAGCTTCTTCTAACTCCAGTGTTGGGCACCATATGGGATGAGAAATCTAGCGGTCACCAAATGACATTATAACGTTGGACCCTGGGTGTCAGGCTATATTGAAACTTCGACTCTTTCAGCACTTGAAAATTGTCTGGATGGAGGGAAGACCGCTCAGCATGCTGGAAGTCAGGGAGAGGCTCTGTAACAATCTGCACTTGTTTTGTATTAGCAGGTATTTTTAGAGGATTAAAAGAGAAAACTGGCTGTAATGCATAGCACTCAACAGGAGATCTTCTTATAGACCACAGGGGAATCCCCTTTTATTTTTGTAAGTGAGGAAACAGTGAAATGAAGCACACACTTACTCACAAACAAAACAAAACAAACACAAAAGTGTCTTCTGACGTTTTTCGTTTGGAGGGACCTGGTGCAGGAAAGGAGTCATAGGGAATCGCAAAAGCTTAGAGCTAAATGAGGCCGTAGAGATCATACCTTGCAAAGACCTCAAATTACAGACAAGGAAACAGACAAAGGAGTGTGCCATTTTCCCAAGGTCACAGCTAGTTAACTTTTCAGCAGGGACTAGAATTTGAGTCTCTTAAATCCCAGTCCAGCCTCTTAAATCCTAAGAAAAGGTGGGAAAGAAGTGCTGTTTCCCAAGGAATCACTTACCTTCTTGCAAAAGGAGCCTTTGCCTACCTGAAAAAGACACAGTCTGTGTTACCATATGGTTTAAAATATGAAGCAGTTATCCTGACAATTCTTCTGGAAAGTTCTTTCAGGCAACTTCAGTATCTTCCTGCTGGGTTTCCTGGCTGTCCTGAGAAACTTATCCCAGGGCCCATAGTTACTTCTACAGACTTCGCATACAAGAGACTAAACCAGCAGCTTCTGAATTATGATCCCTGAGCTATTTGGGGTTTGGCACACCTTGCCGTTTAGCAGAGAAGTAAATTTTCAATTTCTAGAAGAGTGAAGTTGGGAAGGAAGAGAAAAAGAAACTTTTTAACTGAAAAGTGAAACACAAACTGTAGATTCTACTATGAAAAGCAGACAGTAATTTCATTGTATACACACATACACAAATACAGAGAGAGAGAGAGAGAGAGAGAGAGAGAGAGAGAGAGAACTAGAAAGACCATAAATGATCATAACAAGTAAAGTTAAAAAAGCCAGCATCATGCCTGTGTGTGCTAGCTGGAGGAATGGATACACCACTTGCTAAAATTCTCAGAGCCTCAACAGAAGGCCACTGGGATGAAAGAAAACCTCATCTGTATATAGAAAAATGCAGTGTCTTTTCTGAAATGACTATGAAATAATTTTTCTCAAAGATCCTGTGGCCTTTGCCCCCACTCCTTGCAGCAGAATAAGAAAAGGCATAATAGCAGTGACTAGGGAGAAACCTTATATGTCCCTGGCAGTGTGTTGGAACATACCAGAGAAAATTAACAGCTTCAAGTCAGATAGGTTCCTGGATCATAGAAACCTCCTGTTGAGCATTCATCATTTAAGCTCCATTGTTTTGTTTTGTTTTGTTTTTTTATCAACTGGCCAAATTTCTAATCAGATACACACGCACACTACTAACAATCATACATGCATATGTACCCCATGTACACACACACACACACACACACACACACACACAGCCCTAAAGTCGACACATGGCTACAATTTTCTTATTGTCCCAAATTGAATTTGAATATACAGTAAGCCAGCTGGATGATGATAGTTTTACAAGGTCTGGAGATAATTTATCAATTGAACTTCAAAGCTCTCTCAGCCTTTCTGCACTGGTCATTATTAAGTAGGAAAATATGTAATCATTTGGGAAGAAAAATATTAGATTTAAACTAAGGTCAACTAATCTTGAATCGAGGTAAGTTTCCAATGTATCATCCACCCCCATCTTGTTTTCCTAACCTACCATTCCCTCACACACGGCCATCACCTCCCTAAAGACTTCAGATCTGGGCTGGAGAAGTCTATGGAGACAAAGGAGAAATTAATGACATTTAACAAGATATCCCTCCTCTTAGTTGCACATGGTAGAAAAGAGTTGATAGCTTGAAAATCTTTGCTGACAATCCTCAGGCAAAACGCATCTAAAATTTAAAAGTGTGCAGGGTTGAAAAACATACGTTAGGCATGGAAGAATCTGAATATTTAGCTAACACTCAAAAGCCTTCGAGGCAACTGAATTCTTCTGGAGCACTGGATATAGACAGGCAGTGTGTGAAGCCACTTGCCAGCACGTGAGCATTTAATCTTCAGAACAGTCTGGGAAACAGGAACTCTTTCAACCCCCATTTTACATATGAAAACAATGGTCTTAGGCTGGTTAATGAATTTGAGTTAACAGCCAGTGAAGTCGTCACACTAGTACAGGTCAGTTTGACCCACAAGTTCATCCTCTTACTAGCATGCTATGACTGAGAAACCACCGGAACCCTAGAGCTAGTCTTTTCAAAGTAAAAACAAACACTGTGTTTGACAGATGATCCATTTCTAGCTCAAAACTACAGTGCAAACAGAAAAGAAGATGGATATATGATGGGTTAAGTAACAGTTCAAAACTGCTCTTGGTGTTATTAACAATTTATAGTTCAGTTGACTTCCAGTTGTCAAATACTTATTTAACACCTGTATTTCCAAAGAACTCTTTTTATCAGAAACACAAGAGATTTTTTTTGAAGGTAGGACAATAGCTGCTTCCTATTGTCACTATTAATTTAGTAGTAAATGTAAGACAGGCACCAAAATAATTTCAGGGCAAGCCAGATGAACATCATATTCTAATGGGAGCATTAAAAATATTCCCAAGAGAGATGATCTTTTAACTGAGAACTGAAAAATGGATAGATTTTGAGGCTGATGGGAACAAAATTTTCTCAGTAGGAGAAACGCTAACAGCAAAGGTCTGAGGCATAAAATCTTGGGCCCAATTCAAAGGTCATCTGGTATATCACTGACTAGTTGATAGAGTTGAATCGTGTGCAAGAGTGATAGAATACAATATATACAGAGGGAAATAGTAAGATTGAATCCATGTTGTAGAGAAAATTACATTTGCTTGGATCTTGTTTTGCTTTGGCTTTTTGTGTTTTGCAAAGTTGGTTGTTTATAATAGTATTGTGTAGGAGTATCATAAACCTCTTTGCCAATCATCGCTAGAACTAGAAATCTCCACCAAAATATTCTACTGATTAATTTAACTTGGACACCTTTAGTGACTTCCAGCATTACTCAAGACTTAAAAACCCTAAAGGAACATCAATATTAAAACTTTGTTTTAGCATTCTTTGCAAATCAGTATCGAGTGCCTGAGACTATTTCTTTTTTAAACACTCATTATTGCATAATTATCTGATGATCTCCCACAACCTAGCGAGAAAAAATCAATGCAATAACTCGTTGGGATACTTACTGCAAATGTCTCACCAAAACAACCCAAAAGAGTTTATTTTCTGTTTCTCTTTGGCTGTGCATATGCAAGCACATAACACTAAATTATCTGCATGCTGTATGCCAAGGGGCCCAAACCTACTAAAGTCTTAAAATCTTGCAAATTTCATTCATGCTTTGTTGTTGTTGTTGTTGTTGCTTTAATCAGTGTGCTTGGAATAGGGAAATGAGAAGACAGAAATGGAGTTTGGCCTTGGATTCACCACTAAATTATCATCTTTATTTCCACAAGTGTTACATGTTTAAAGTCCTTTACAGGGGCGCCTGGGTGGCTCAGTCAGTTAAGCGTCCAATTTCGGCTCAAGTCATGATCTCACCGTTTGTGAGTTCGAGCCCCGCGTCAGGGTCTGTGCTGACAGCTCGGAGCCTGGAGCCTGCTTTGGATTCTGTCTCCTTCTCTTTCTCTGCCCCTCTCCAACTTGTGCTCTGTCTATGCCTCTCAAAAAATAAATAAATGTAAAAAAAAATTTTTTTAAATAAAGTTCTTTACAATTCTTGGTTGCCTGTTCCCACGTGGCATACCACTTAAATTTAACCACCACGAAAGTCAAGGTATTGAAATATCAAGTTGTCTCCAGTGTTAAAGGCAGCAGATTCTAGGATACAACAAGCTAGTTGGAAGTAAATAAGGTTGAAAAGGTTTCATTAAAAGCTGTAGTTGTCTAGAAAGGGAAACTGAAAGCCCCCAGAAAGTGCAATAGTTAATGGCCCAAGGGTAAAATAAAACAGATCCCACAAACTAGTGATTTGCACCTAAAAACAAATTTCTGGTTTGTAAATCGGGCAATGAACTACAATGCAAATGCATGATCTAGATTTCAGTTTGTGTCTTGATTTAGCATGTGACTAAACCCTTGGTGTGAGTAGAATCAGTACAAAGAACTTCTGATTGATGAACATGAAGAGATAGATATTTTTCTCTGATATTTCAGATACATTCATGGGAAATTGCTTTTCTTTTAAATGACACCTCTGATATTTGCATTAAAGGTAATCAAAAATAGAATTTTTATAGGAATTTTCTTCATATCAGGCTTACTTAAAAATACCTTTGTGATAGGTGATACTACTAAGTTAAATTCTTAAGAGTGGGGGGTGCAATTTAATGTTCAGTTTAAATTTGACTGTCATCTGACCCAGCCCCCCAACAGGGCATACAGTAATCTTTAAACTCCTTTCTACATATAGACCTTCTGTTTTCCTTCTAAAACAGATTTTATACTTTGCTGTATCAGTGGAACAAATATCATTGCCAATTATGATTGTCCAAATATCATTCTCCTACCCAGAAAGATAAATGTTTTATTTCTCTTATATCAAATCTAAATTCCAAATTCCTTGAGGGAATTTGAAAGCCTGTCTTACACTCATTCTTTCTTACCTAGGCAAGCTTGTTATATCCAAACAAAACATTCCCACTTCTTCCTTAACCATCTCATGCCTCTTCCTCGTACGGATATGCCCACATCTAACACTTCAGCTTTGCATATTTTCCCTTCCTCTCCATGAAATCTATGTGTTTTGCTTCTCTAAATTCAACAAATCCTTCAAGGTTCAGCTTCAATTCTCTGTTTTCCAGCCCATCATGGACAGCGACTTTGGTGATAAGAAATTGCATTTACAGGCAGTATGATACAATTTAGCATACCTGAAAGTATCATATCTTATGTTTCTCTTGTTTTGTAAAAAGTAATTATCATAGTACTGTGGGCCCAGTAGAGGTCCTTTATAAATATTGATCGATTGATTGATGCTTCCAAATATAATTTCCCTCTAGCATTTCTGTAAAGATGAGTAAATTTTAAGAAGTCACTATGTATTCTACCCTTGTGTGACTGTGAATAAGTCACCTGGCATTTGTATTGTTGTTTCAAAGCCTTGCTATGCTATTAACTGTCATTACACATCAAAAAAAGTCACAGTTTCAGATTAAAAGTGACTCCCCATTGCAAACTACAGCATAATTAGATGTATTATGGACTACAGTGATCACATGTATCAAGATCCTTCTACTGTGGTCTCTTAAAAACTGGAACACAAGCCAAATAGAGTCAATTATTGTAAATAAAACGTAATTCTGGTGACACAAGCTTTTCTGAAGCATCGTTGATGCACATTCACTGATGTTCTCTGGAGCTGAGAAATGAATGATAAAATATTACCATTCCCAAGGGTTGCATTTTATTGGATGTCTGGGTAACTACTGCTATACCTCTGTATTTCAGAGCAAGTCCCTCACAGACTGGATACTTCCATTATATGATAGGTTTGCTCCTAAAGAGTTGTGTGTGTATGTGTGTTTGGTACATGTTTGAAAATTAAACTCTTTCCCGCATTGAATGAAAGTAGATTTACATTTCAGATTTTTAATTCTTTTTTTTTTCCTCAAGAAACATTACTTCCAAATTGTAAATTTTTCTGCCTGGCCTTCAACATTTTTTAAAGCTTATTCCATGATCAAATGACTGAATGCATTCCAAAACCTATATATTTTAAAAGTCTGGTAGTAAATATTTCACAATAGTTATTTTACTGATTTATATGCTTTGTCACTTGATCTATATTTTCCTCAAGTTCTCATGTACTGACAAACACTTTGGTCAAGTTTTTTTTGTTGTTTGTTTTTGTTTTTGTTTTGTTCCTGAACACTGTTTTCACCACCTCTTTCCTTCTCTCAATCATGCCTTCTTGTTTGTCTAAAGAGTTTGGAGAGTCAAAGAGAACAGTAAACTTGCTGGAATTCCTCAAATATTTATAAGGTTTAGATCCCTTATTGTAACTAACAGAAAGGAAAAGGGGAACATTTGTGTTCCTTACCATTGTTTTGCTTTACAGCCTTTTTAATTTTGAATAAAAATTATTGTTTTAGTAGCAGAAACCCATGGAGATTGACAAAGAAGGAATTTATGCATAGTACGCAGATATAAAATTCCCCAGTGCACATGTCTATCAGTATGAACTTGTCGGATCAGGTGAAACACTGATAATATGGCAGTTATCAGCATGTAGCCATTTTTGTCATTATGATTGAAGGAAAGACCTGAGCATTTGGCAAAAATAATTTTCTGCAATGTCTCCTCAGCACGTTTTTCTGAATATCAAAATAAACCAAAACATTTTCCATGCTTGTACAGTATAACTGCAGGAACAAAAGCTTAAAGCTGATTTAGGGCTAAACAAGAAGTGCCCGTGTAAATCCTTTTGGGGCAGAATGATAAAGACCCAGAAAGAGAAAACTTGCCCTGGTTCTCTGGAATCAGAGATATAAGGATGCTACAAACTTGAGCTTCACATGGTCATTTCTGTAATCAAACATAAAAGAAATCAGATAAAAGAAGAAAAACAAGGGGTGGGGGGTGCAGGGAGAAAAGAAAGAGACCAGTAGATCAAACTTGATGACCTTATTTGAACATTTAGATTGAGACATGCCTAAAATCACCCGTACCTCCGTGGACTTCTCAACTTTATGAGCCAATAAATTCACTTCTATAGTTTAAATTTATGTGAACTGACTTTCCATCACATACAATTCTCATTTTCTCCTCAAATAAACCAAAGTGATCATATGCTCATGAGCTGGACATGGCTTATTGCTGTCTTCTGGTCAACTAGCCCTCTTTCGGATGTTGATGCACATGCAATATTGGCATGATGATGAAATTAGAAAGACTTTCAAAAGAATGGCTCCAAAGAATTGGTCCTGCCATATTTTTTCTCTGGTTAAGTGTGCGCTTTCTGCCTAGGACGTAAAAGAGCAACCCTTTCCTCTGTGTTAGTTATGGATTCCACTGAGAAGCCACAACAGTATAACTAAACATCTGACTCAATGCTTTCCCCAAGTCACATTACCAAGCAGTACAAAATATCTTTCGTGCAGCCTCAATCTTTACCTCAGGGTGCCCTTTGGGTGACTTCCCTTTGCTCCCCCCCCTCCCACAATAAGGCATATTCTTGAAAGGACTTGTTCTCAGTTGACTGTCAATCCAAATCACTCTAGATGTTGAAGAATCTCTCTTTCATAATGATAGTCAGGTACCATGGTAAGCAGGGAAAGCAAGAATCTGGACAGGTGGAGACCACTGAGTATCCTTTAAATTGCATCCTGTGGTGAGCCTGCTATTCTGACCTCAGGAAAAATGGGTTTTTCCCATTTTGTATTGTAAGCAACTTCTTAGCACCTAAGGCTAATGTTTTGTTCTAACCATCAGGCTCAAAAATCCGCTGAAGTGTTTTACGTTTTGAAAAAAGAAAAAAAAAGGCATCTGATTTTTGGCCTTGCTTGGGTTTTTATAGATGGTATTGATTTGCGTTCCTTAACTACAGGTAGACTTTAAAGTCTCACTTCATTTGGTTAACAACAGGGAATATTTCTCTTCTGCAGGTTTCCCTTTCATTTTGATAAATGGTGTTTCTTTTAACTCTAAGAAAGTATTTCAGTCCAAGGAATGAAAGACTAGATAACTGAATGTTTACATTGTCTAACTAATCCTAAAATCTCTTACAAAACTCATTTACATGTGCACGCGCGCACACACACACACACACACACACACACACTCTCACATATTCCCCAAATCCTAAATAAAATACAAGGAATAAAAACCTACCAAGGAAATGGAAAAGACCCTCTCATGGCTTAAACGGTTTTGAGAATATGCCTGTTAAATAAATTTTGCACGTGATCTCAACCGTGAGCCAAGTAAGTACATATGGTGAAACTTTAGCAAATACTTACTGGGGGAGTAACCCACAAAGGAATTAAAGATCCTAGCCACATATTTAATTTTTTCACCCAAACTGTTAAAAGTTATGTCATTTTTCACTGGAGAATGTAGGTTGGCTAATGGATTTAACACTACCATTTGGTCTAATTTCCTGGTGTCTGCTCCAATCATTGCATAAGCCTCTTTAGAGAGGGGGAAAAAAATCTTAGAGCTTTATCTTTTGTGTTCTCACACAGGCACTCTGTTATTTTTACTCACGGAAAGCTGAGGTTGATTGAAAAGGAAACGATACAGGATAGAGATGAGTTTTAATGTGTTATACCTATCCCCAAAGCCAAAATGACTAAGATAAAAACATTTTCCAACATAAACCATACTTTGTAGGTCAGGATGGAAACTCTGGAAGAAAGAAAAAGTGCTTTACTCTATTTATATAGAGCATGTTTTCTGGTTTTAATAATTTTCATTTTTCCTATCTGAATGTAGTTACATCTTCTCAATTTTACGTTGTTATTCCTAACAAAACCTCTATGTCGATAATCATTCTAGCAATGACAATTAGCCTCTACATGGTTGGGGCCGTCCCTTTTAACTTGCCGTTCCCAGCCCTATATTTGAAGTAGACTTGTTTGTCTAGCAAAGATTTTTAAAGAAGAATCTGGGTGGCTCAGTAGGTTGGGCATCTGACTCTTGATTTCAGCCCAGGTCATGATCTTCCAGTTCGAGCCCCACATCAGACTCTCTGCCAACAGCACCAAGCCTGCTTGGGATCCTTTCTCCCTCTCTCTTTGCCCCTTCCCCTGCTCTTTCTCAAAAATAAATAATAAAACACTTTTAAAAATATAAGGCTTTGAAGATCCTCTTTAGAAGTTTTGGGATCCCGCTTTTTTGCAGGCTGTATACAAACCTAGCAGTTTGAGTAAAATATTTCATAGAATTCATTACTAATCCAGTCATTGAAGATAAATGAAAGTTTAGAAAAGACAAATGAAAGTTTAGAGACAGAACCTGAGTTCCAATCACAGCCGTGCTATTTAAGAGCTACGTGACCTTAGACTATTTCCGTAACTTTTCTTTTTTTTTTTTAATGTTTATTTATTTTTGACAGAGAGACAGAGTGCGAGTGGGGGAGGGGAAGAGAGAGAGGAAGACACAGAATCTGAAGCAGGTTCGAGGCTCCGAGGAGTGAGGACAGAGGCCTATGCGGGGCTCAAACCCACAAACCCCGAGATCATGACCCGAGCTGAAGGCAGATTCTTAACTGACTGAGCCACCCAGGCGCCCCCATAACTTCTTTAACTTTACTTTCTTCTCTAAAATAGAGATAGAAATTGCTTCCACTGCAGATTGATATGAAATATATGTAACATAATGCACAGTTTCGCTAGAATGTTTAATAAATAATGAGTGCTTAAAATAAATGATTCAATTATTGTTACTAGTAATGGACTATTAAAATTGTCATTCAGTGCTAGTCCTTTCATTTCATTGAGGCTTGAAATGTAGAAAAATACTTGGGTTTGGCCATGTTAGACCTGTTCTTCATAAACTCTAAATGCATCTTCATATAACTTTCATAAAAATAGGCAAATCCTGTTTTAGAGTTCCGTTTCTTTTATTATTATGTTGTTTGCATCAAAACATATACCATCCTAAGCGTGGTGCTTAGCCACAAACTCATGTTTATATTTCTTACTTATAAATATTTAGAAGAGAAATGCTAGACTTTATACATCTCACAGTGAAGCCAGTTCCACCAAAGCCTAAAAAAGTAAATATCACTTCATTGTTCGTACATTTATTTGCTTATTTTTAACATTTATTATTTATTCTCTACTATGTTCCAAAAGAACTTGCTAGATAGATGAATAATCATGCGTAAAATGGGAACAAGATTATCGTATCACAATCTTAGGGTAGTGATTACTGAAAAATACTCCTTTATTTTGTTTGGTGTTTCCTAGAAGCAGAGGGTAAGAGGAATCAAGAGAGACTATGAAGTTACAACAAAAGCTGGGTTTGGAAACATGCATGGCATCGATAAAAATGTACTAGCTGCTCAAAACTGCTAGATACTTCAATCAATTTTCATAGCAACTTTTTGAAATATGTGTTACTGTACCCATTCCAGAAATAGACAATGGGTGGTCATAGCAACACAGAGACTAACCAACAGACAAAGGTGCACACTCCAAACTGCCTAAATTCACTTCTTCATATTTCCAGTTGAGTTCTAAAATAACTCCAGGAGAATTACATAGACCCTGGATTCTTTTGTACAAGTGCAAATCACAGATAGGAAGAAATAAGTAGTCCTTGTGTTGTTCATAACTTTTTTAATAAATATTTTTGACTCACTGTAGTCCATTTCCAGAGAAGTAAAGGTGATCTGAAGTTTTTGCAAATTCATATTTGCAAATCCCACTCACAAAAATGTATTTGTAACCTCAAATCTATATTTACAGTGCTTTCATGATTATTCATGGACATATGCAGAGCGGTGAAAAACTGACTCACATTTGCCTGATGTGCATGTGCCCATATGAGGTCAAGTAAGGCGATGCCCTGATTTCTTGTTTCAGCTTTCATACTGTAAACACGTGTCCTTTTCATGGTCTATTTAGAGCTACGTTTCCTTATTTTTTAAAAGTTTTGGGCTTTTGTTGGAGATTTTGCTATTTAAAATGGCCTCCAAGTATGGTGCTGATTGCTGTCTACTGTTCCTCAGAGCAAGACAGCTGTGATGTGCCTTACAGAGAAAATATATGTTTTAGAGAAGCTTCCTTCAGACAGGAGCTATAGTGCTGTTGGCCATGATTTCAGTGTTAATGCATTAACAATATATATTAAAGGTGTCTATAAAGATAAACACATGTAAGACAAGATTATGCATTAACTGATTTATGAAAATATCCTGACCAAAGGCTTACAGATATCTATTTGCAATGGGTCCATATTTGTTAGTTTCATATCCACAGCAACTTTATAGAACCTAAGTACTGTGAATAACAGGAATCAATTATGTATCATTTAAAGAAGCTATGGTCCAGACAAGATATTTAAACAACATTCTCCTCTTCCTCACACATTTACATCAAGATGTGTAGCAGGGTTGATATTTCGAATCTTATTAAATCCCTTACCTTTTAGTATGTCTTTAATGTTTTTGTTCTGTTTTGTTTTGTTTCAAAGTAATTTCTACACTCTACATAGAGTTGGGACTCATGACCCTGAGATCGAGAGTCACATGCTGTACCACCTGACCAGCCAGGTGACCCCCTTACCCTCTTCTTTGGGTAACAAACCGGCTCTGGGGGTGATCCAACATGTTTTCCCCAATACACTCACTCATACAAAGAATTCTATCCCCAAGTGTTGGATTACCAATCCACTCTCAACTCACCTTGCAATGAGCTGTGGGATGTGATGCCCCAGTCCTGTCTTAGCCTCACAAGTCCTATCTTCTCCACCCCAGCACGCCCCCTTAGTGGAATCAAATACTCTTTGAGCTTTGGTATCTTTCGCAAGTCAGTCTGTATGTGTAGCTTTTGTGGTTCCTGTGCTTCCCTGGAAAATGATGGAAGGCAGAGCACCTGGATGGCTCAATCAGTTAACTTTCTGCCTCTTGACACTCTTTGGGCTCAGGTCATGGTCTCACAGTTCATGGGACTGAGCTCTGACAGCACAGAGCCTGCTTGGGTTTCTCTCTCTCCCTCTCTCTCTCTCTGCCCCTCCCCCAATAAATTAATTAATTAAAAAAAAATTTGGAAGGGAGATACTTTGAAGGAGCGGGCAAAGGGGTCGGAGGAAGGATGTGAACTCTACATAAGAAAACCAAAGCATCTGGAAAAGGGGAAAGCTTATTACTCAGTGAACAGACAAGCTGATTCCAGGTCTGCTCACTCTCCTCTCTCTGCCTCTCTTTCTCTCTCTCTCTTCAGAGGAAGAGTAAAGCAGAAGATGACTCACTCATTGCACCTGCTTGGGAAGAGACACAACACCGCAACTCCACCTCATCTCTAGGCCTCATGTCTTTCCTGTGTCTCCTCCTAACCCCAACAGATGTCTCACACTTTTAACTGAAGGGGACCCACTATGCCAGCGAGAGCTTCTATGTTTGCATCTGCCCTTGGGGAGGCACCTTAATACAAATTGTAGCATTGTACCATTCAAGCTGGATAGATGTGTTTGATATATATGGAATCTGACACTTCTCACTCTCTCCACTGCTATGTCCTTGGTTCAAGCAACTCTTTAAATACCACAGCCTGGCCTCAAGTAGAAATTCTTCTCTACGGAGCTTCGGAAGAATCCTTTCAAAATCTACAGGAATCTCTCTTGCACTCAAAATTCTCATGAAGACTTAAGTTCCAAATCCCTCACCAGCTAAGGCTTGGATGTCCTTGCCCCTCTCCTCTAACATCATCTCCTATCTTATTCTTCCTCACTATAGCCACACTTATCTCCAGCTGGTTCTTGAATATTCTGTACATTGCCATTTCTTCCTTCCCCAGATATCTATAGAACTCATGTTCTTTGTTCAGATCTCCATTCAAACATGACCTCCTTAGAGACACCTCACATAATAAGCCACCTTAAAATTTTCCCTCTCCCATCAGTGTCGCCTTTACTTCTTCATCATCAGCCAACACCCACTGAAATATGAAGTCCGTGAAAACAGATTTTTTTTTTTGTTTTGCTCTTTGCCATGTATCCAGAGTTGAAAATCGTGCAGGACGTTCAATGAATATTTTGGAATAAATAAGTTTGCAAGACTAAAATATGTTGATTTGATTAAAATGATTCCATAACAAAGGAACGCTGAGAACCAGCTTCTCCAGTTTATATTTTATTTCCAGCTCAAGTGACTCACATGCAATAGTACACTAGACACCAATTTATTGATTTTAGCGTAACTGTAACTGCATGTGAGGTGGGGACGGTGTTATTGCTCACATGTTCTTGATTAAAGAAAACATTAAAGGTCAAGAAAAAAAATCCAAACCTCACTTTCTAAACAATTTACATTTCTTCTCTTTATATTTATCTTTCCGTATCATTCTAATCTGGAGGCAGAGCATGTCTGATGGTTAATTTTATGTCAGCTTGGCTAGGCTATGGTGCCCAGTTGTTTCCTTGGCTAAGCTATGGTGCCAGTCTGAATGTTGTCATGAAGATGTTTTTTATATATGATTAATTAAATCAGTCAACTTTGGGTAAAGAAGATTCCCCTTCACAATGTTGGGGCCTCATCCAATCAACTGAAGGTCTTATGAGCAAAGACTGATGTTTCCTAAGTGAGAAACAATGCCCAAGGTGGCCTTAAGACAGCAACGTAGAAACCCTGCCTGAGTTCTCAGTCAGTTCACTTCGAACTCAAGACTCAGCTTCAGCTCTTACATGAATTTCCATCCTGCCAGGTTTCTCTCTAGATTTCAGGTTTGCCAGCCCCCCACGACTGTGGGAGCCAATTCCGTAAAAGGAACCTCTCTCAGCATACATATATCCTGCTGTTTATGTTTCTCTGGAGAGTCCTGATAAACACAGAATGTGAGGATTGAGTTGATCAGTGATATTAAACACACGACTTCTTAAAAGGCCACCTCAGGGCTGTGGGCACCACAGACAACAGCTAGTCTCCTGGAAGCAGTGCCCACAGAAGGCAGCCATATGCAATCCACAGAATGCTGAGTCACAAATGCATGACACTAGAAGGCCAGAGTACTGTTGGACCCTTGTAAATTCCTTCACTGATATGATGTGGGAAAGAAATCATAGCTATTTTAGAAAGGTAGCTATCCACATACATCAGTTTTCAAAATTCAGAGATCCATACCTGAGCCAATTTAGTATTCAGTGATCCTTGCTGCCACTGAGGTCTTAGTGAGGAACTCAGAATTTAGCAAAACCTAAGAGCTGTTTCCAAAATATTTCTTGGGTCCTTACAATTTTGTGGCCACCCCGGTTTCTTGGGCTTCCTATGATCATCGTCTCTTTGCCCCTAGAAAGTTCCAGAACAGAATACAAGATTCAAGTAATAAGCACACCTTATCACTGGGCAGTCATCACAAGCCTTGCGTTTATATGACTAAATATGAGTGTTTTGAAGATGTCGTTGTGGCAGTTTCTCCTTAGAATATGTGGGAAAACAGCAAGTCTGACTCGTTTTAAACTGTAAGGACTAAGATAGTAAAAGCCACAAATATAACTCTTGTGTTCCCCCCCAAGATAAGATCTTGTATTAACAAAACAAAACAAAACAAAACAAAACAAAACAAAAACAAAAACAAAAACTTCTTTTAGCAGCCCAAATTGCCACATTTAGCATATTTTAGGATAAATAAGCTAATGATAAGTAAATCCAACAACAAATGTGGGAGACACAAAATAGTTAGTAGCATGTTCAGCTTCTAAAGGGAGAGACAGGAGGTAAAGCAGCCTAAAACAGGAAGCCATCAGAAATACTGATTCTTGGGGCGCCTGGGTGGCTCAGTCGGTTAAGCGGCCGACTTCAGCTCAGGTCATGATCTCGCGGTCCATGAGTTCAAGTCCCGCGTCAGGCTCTGTGCTGACAGCTCAGAGCCTGGAGCCTGTTTCAGATTCTGTGTCTCCCTCTCTTTGACCCTCCCCCATTCATGCTCTGTCTCTCTCTGTCTCAAAAATAAACGTTAAAAAAATTAAAAAAAAAAAAAAATACTGATTCTTTCTTGACTTGAGACCCAAAATACAGATGAGGGATTGATTAAATGTGCTTCTTTGCCTGCTCCACCCTATATACAGGCCCTCAGTGTTTGCTTGTGCATGTGTGTGGGTGCCTGTGTGTGTGTGTGTGTGTGTGTGTGTATGCCCCTGTGTGTTTGTGTTTGTCCCATGAGTTTTCACCTGGACAAGCTTATGTGAGTGGGGTTTCAAAAGACTGGGGCACACTATCTTCTGAGGCCCATTTCCCTTAGGTAAATCAGAAGCCTTCTGGAACCATTTCTCCTCTCCCTCCAAGCCACACCCATAGCTGCCTTGCAGTATTGACTAGATCCCTGTTGTGAAGCCACATGACATAGTATAAGGAGCTTAGAATCAGTGTAGATCAGCTAGGTATCCTTAGGTAAATTTTTCAACATCTCTAAAGCAAACATTCATCTTCTGCGGAATACAGAAATGGCAATACTTACCTTCTTTGATTGTTCATAAGACTAAATAAATCAATACATTCCAGGCATAGGGTAAGAGATCAATTTGCATTAATTATGCATAGTAAGGTCCTGGTATTACTGACCCGGAGGAGAATGGTGACATAAGACAGTCTGATGTGTGCTTGAATGGTCAGAAATGTCCTCATGGCAGACACCTTTCCTTGAAAGTGGTATAGAGTTTGGAGGGTTAGATGAGAAATGTGAGGGATTGTGAGGTGAAGTAAGTCATATACTCAAAGACAAAATGGAAACGACCAGAGTGTGTTCCAGCATCTACCCATACTGACGGAGCTGAGTATACCAGGGAGGTGTGGATAAACCAATATGGCGGTTAATATCAGATACCCCCAATTCTTTTTCTAACATAAAATCACAAAATTTTTCCTTAGTGGTATTGAAAATTTACAACTCAGTCCACTTATTCATTTCATGTTTTTTGTTTTTTTTGTTTTTTTTTTAAATTTTTTTTTTTTTTTCAACATTTTTTATTTATTTTTGGGACAGAGAGAGACAGAGCATGAGCGGGGGAGGGGCAGAGAGAGAGGGAGACACAGAATCGGAAACAGGCCCCAGGCTCCGAGCCATCGGCCCAGAGCCTGACGCGGGGCTCGAACTCACGGACCGCGAGATCGTGACCTGGCTGAAGTCGGACGCTTAACCGACTGCGCCACCCAGGCGCCCCTATTCATTTCATGTTTTGATGATACTTTTCAAAGTATTCAAAATAGTAGTTTGAAAGTTTCAAAAAGTAAACCTGTTTTCTTACCCATTTATTGATTGTTTTCAGTTAGAAGAAAAAAGGAAGAGGAAAAAAAAAAATCCTGCATCCTGCATACCACATCCACTTTATTAAAGAGAAAAAAAGAAATCCAATGATACTGTGTGAAGTAATCATGAGATTTTTTAAAGATGAGATTACTTTGACCAAGTGTTGGTTTGGATTTAAAATTACTTTAACAGCTTAGCCAAATGCATCTGAGGCTTTAATTAATGTGAAATGTTGAAAAAAAAAATATTTGGGACCAAATTATGTCTTGATTTCCCAGCTTTAGTCTAGTATTTACAAAATCTGAAAATAAAGAGGTTTCTAGGATTTATTCGTAAGTGAATAGCGTCACGGTCAAAATATTCCTGGCTCATCAAGCATAAGCAACATTTCCTCATAAAAAAATGTGGACAGGCAGCAGGTGTCAAAGGAAAATTTCATCAGACACTAGCCCACATGCCTGTAGCTTTCATGACCTACATGCCTCCCCTGATCCTTTCTACACCCACAAAATATATTGGAAAAATTAATCCTGTACCAGATTGCAGGACCCAACGATGACCTTCGCCAAGTTTCATAACTTCTCAAAACACACACAGTGCCATCATCATGTAAAGAATGTCTTGGGTCAGAGTGCCATTTCACTCTCTGAATCGTACAGGAGAAGGAATTGCTGCTTTGTTAAATAAGCTCCCTAGATAAACACACCCTCTACAGAAATATGCTTTATTTGATTATTTTCTTGAAGTGTTAGGTATTTTGTTGTGTTTAATCACAAAGATAATATTCACCCTGGGACGGTGGTTGGTAAAGTAATACAGGAAACTACTCTCTCTAATTAGCTGCTCCAGCATTTAAAACAATTTTAATAGTGTTATCAAAATGTATCTGACATTAATTACTACTTTGCCAGGATGGGGTCAAAGGGTCAGACTCTGTTACAAATTTTTGAGGCAACAGATAATAGAGCTAATGCGTCAGTAGTTAACCTATCGAAAGGCTGCATTAGCAAGGTCTAAACTAGGTAAGCTGAGTGCAAGGAAACCATGCAAACATATTCCATAACACAATACTGTGAATACTTTTAATCTTAGGGTAAAGAGATGCTAAGGCAGATTTGAATTAATTTGATTGCTAGAGCATTTCAGCACTGATACAAATCTGACAGTAAATAGGTGATAAAAACTGAGTTTGCAGATTTTTGTGATCCACACCAGAGCAGAGTGTCTGTTTTCTCAATGCAGAATTAACCCAAACGCACCAAATACTACTCTGGCCAAACATTTTACAGCTAAACTTCAGCCAGTGCCCCTGTCATATCACTAAATGCAAAGAATTGTAAGAATTCTAACACAACTAAGAGCTTCAGTATTCGAGAAGCCCCTTCATTTAGATTACAGGTGAAGACATTTCTATATGGGGGCAACATGACTTTTCCCATCTCATTCTTTTCTCATTTGGACAGTTCTGCAAATACCGCTGACATAATTTTCAAATGCTTTCTATATTCCTTATGATTGGACTAGAGTGGCAAAAACTGGAACATAGGAAAGGGATTATCCTTCAGACTTCTACAAAGGAGAATCTGAGGAAATCATCCTATCAACCAACCTTGAAACAAAAGAAGTATCCCCAAGGTCAGGGCACTACCTTGAAGAGAAATTTCACACTAAGCACCGAAATAGCCATTTAGGAAGGGAAATAGCCATTTGAAGGATGGTCTGAAACTTAACTCGAATATCCTTGAACCATTGATAGATAAATGATGATGGAAATTGCTATTTTTAAGGATCAAAAAATTTCTCTATGTCTTTAGGGGAAGGTTTAGATGCCTTAGGCTAGATTTATTCTTAATTGGATTATTTTTGCCGATTCAAAATGTCTTTTTTAAAAGTAACCAGTACTAGGAGGAAGATTCTGAGTTAGTTAAGGCCGCCAGAGAAAATACGGATGCCTGGTTAAATTGAAATTTCAGGCACAGAACAAATAACTTCTATGCAAGTATAAAGTGTATATATAGCACTTTTGTTACTAAGTCTGACAGCCCTAATTATAGTGAATTAATTTTGTAAGCATAAAAATGTAAAATATCTTCATGAAGAGTTATGCTCTATCTCTGCAAATTATAATTATGTTGACTAGGAAATGGATTGATAATTGAGAGCATGAGGTAAACAGTTTTGTTCTTTTTCCTTCCTCTTGCTCCGTTTCAAAGAGAATTGTGAAGGCACAAATAGATTTGGGGTAGTAAAGGCAAGATCAAAGGCACCCCCGCTGATGAAGATGGCCCCTGCAACGTGTGGGCTGGAAGTCCAGGACATAACAGATGGTTAGTTGGAGTTATTTTGGGAATGTCATCACCTATAGACATAAGATCTGGGACAAGTGACACACAGGAAGAATTTGTAAACACATAAACGTTATTCAGAATCACCCAGAAATCCTTGGGGTGTGGAATCTCACAAAAGACTGAAAACCTACTAGTCAAGCAAGATGGGGCTTAGACTACTGTCTAAAGGGTCATTTTATATATTTTTTTTTTTAACGTTTATTTATTTTTGAGAAGAGAGTCAGAGTGTGAGCGGCGGAGGGGCAGAGAGAGAGGGGGACATAGAATCTGAAGCAGGCTCCAGGCTCTGAGCCATCAGCACAGAGCCCGATGCGGGGCTCGAACTCACGGACCGTGAGATCACGATCTGAGCCGAAGTCGGACGCTTAACCGACTGAGCCACCCAGGCGCCCCTAAAGGGTCATTTTAAAGAGAACTGGATCTCTGAACGTTAAAACACTAATATATTTGCTTAGTCGAACACCCCCAAATTAATACCACTACACCACTCCAACCTGTATGTGACAAAAATATTCATAAGTATGTTTCATTGACTCAGAGTCTGGGTTACATGTAGACGTAGATGAAAACACATTTCAGGTTTTCAAAGGTAAAATGTACTTAATTGCCCATTGTTTGTCTAAGGGAGAACCCAAAAAGCCCTTACCTTAAATTAACTGCCAACATTAAGTGGGACTCGTTCCTCCAAGCGACTAATTCTATTAAGACCAGTGGGAATATTCCTTCTAGCCTAAAGCCATGTTTATGGATAGCTTTAGATGCTGCACTGTAAGTACACAAACAGACAAGAGTGACCAAAAATTGATTTCCCAAGCTCCTAGAAAGAGTTCTTAAGGTACAGTAAATTAATTCCCATCTCTTCTTCCCATATGAACTTAATTTACTTTATTAAGAAGCAATTTCAAAACATAACAATGAAACATCACAATGCTATGAGCTACCTTTTAAGGTTTCCAGGCACTTTCTCACGGTCACTTTTTGAAAGATATTTGTGACTTTTGCATCAATTTATACTTACGCAATATTACCAGAATAAATGCCTTGTAAAAGTAGCTACCTAGAGAATTCTGTGAAAGATTTGAATAAGCATTGAGGAGTACTATTATTATCTTTTAAGCTCCTTGAGGTTTTTTCCTTTGACTGTGTTTAAACCAGTGAATGAATGAGGGAAGGAAGGAAGGAAGGAAGGAAGGAAGGAAGGAAGGAAGGCAGGCCATAGGTGAATGATTGATAGATGGAGAGATAGATAGGTGGATAGATAGATGATAGATTTTAAAGACTCATATCAAACTACAGTGAAAATTAGTTAAGGAAGTGTTCTGTAACATGAATAAATCTTGTCAGGAATTACTTTTCCAGATGACTATCAATAAGTTTAGAAAGAAAAGAAATTAGATTAAAAATGAACATGTGAACATTAACTACACAGACATTCTTTGTGGAAAAGCCATGAACCTCCCACAAAGGTTGTTCTAATGCATTTTCTTAGACTCAAAGAGAACAAATTCTTTGCTTTGGTTATTTCTTTCCATACTTTCCATAGAGGTGAGATGCCAAAGGATACTGTTAGTTCAGAGAAAATGGTAGAAACTATTCCATATTTTTATGTGCTTGCGCAAGTTTGAGAGGTGAAGAGAAAGAGATAGTCAGCAGCATTTCTGGGCTAATGAAATTGTTCCACACACATGAAATTTCCATCCCAGATTCCCTAATGTTGGGTCATCTGCATGTCCAGAATCCTGTGGTCTTCAGTTAATGTAGGCTTTTCCAGCCGGTCTTTTTTTATGCTGACAGCAAGGAGAATAAATCCATAAGGTGCTGCAACCACAAAGCATAAAGTCTGATGGTAAAGCTATTGCTTAGCTTAGGGTTTAATAATACTATTTAAAGCCATTTTACCTCAACATTGACAAAACAAATCTACTTTAATAAGGTTAGAGAACAAGAATTATTGCCTTGTGATAGCTGCTCATAAACTAGGCTTGGGTTCTGTCTCTAAAAAGAACATAAATTGGTTGAAAAACTCAAAATTTTGGTCAACCAACCACTTGTTTTCCTCACCACAAACTCAAACATATTGTCTAAATGACTCCTAAAATAAATCCAAAGAAAGTAGTTATCAATCAAAACTGGACAACAATAATTCCAAATAAAACATTTCTTCTTCATTAATCAGGAAGACAACCGGTTGTGTTAAGCAGTTATCCTGAACAAATTATTAGAATGTGTGCCAGGAGGGATGAAGTGGAATATAAGATACAGCCCTTTTCCTCGAGTCCCTGTAATATAATGATATAAAGTAAAATGGTTAAGAAAGTTCTAAAGATTTGGTTGACTAGGTTCTAATGTAGTCATTCTAACATATTTGGGGCCATTCCCTACATTAAGAAACACAGTTTATACCATAAACTAGTACATAGAACACTCACCAACAAGACACATCAAAACTTGTGTAAGTGTAAGGTAACACTTACACTTGTTCCATGTAAAGAATTCTGACATTTTCCATTCTATTTTGTTTTAATTGAAATGATGACTTATGGTCTACAATTTCAAAAACATTCGTCCAGGGGACAAGACTGTGGCATCCTTAAGAACAGCAGACTTATCTTAAATCCTTCTATTCCAAGGAACTAGTTCAGTGTCTAGGGTTGAATACATGTGTAGTGCATTTTTAGTGAATAACTGAATGAATAAAGTATATATGCATCATATTAAAAATAAAGAGTGGAACATTTGGAAGTAGTTATTACAAGTTATTCAATAATGTACCCCTACTATTGCTAGAAAAATAGGTTATTTTGATACATGGGAAGATAGATAGATGATAGATAGGAAAATAGATGATAGATGATAGATCAACAGATAGATGAGGATAGATAGATAGATAGATAGATAGATAATTGGTAGAGTAAACTAGAGCAAGTTTTCCCTAGTAACTAAATAGGTTTTATAGTCTTTCATCTCTCTCTAGACTAAAGTTTTCAACTAATAAATATTGTATTATTGTATTTGGTTAAGAACATGGATTTGGGAGCCAGACTAGCTGGATTTCAATCCCTAGCTCTGCTAATTTCTTTGTGACCCTTACGTTCTGCAGGTTACCTCATTTGTAAAATGCAAATGGTTCTGGATCTAGCTTCATAAACTTGAAAAAAAGTACTAAATAATTAGATATATGTAAAGCGCTTAAAATTCTTCCTTATACCAAAAGACCATTAAATAAGTATCTCTCAGACTGCCTTGGTCAGTACAGACGAGCAGACATCTTTTTTGACCAAGCTCATTCTCAAACACAAAACCTGAGACATACAGATCAAAATCTTGCCAACAACCGAAGCATGTGACTTGGGCATGCAGTAAGTTTCCCACGACAGAAAATACTCAAACACACTCTGGTTCTACACACAAAAAAAAATATGGATGTTACACATGGTCTTCGTAGAAGGCATTGTAATTTTTCCCATTGAACAGCAATAGTGCTGACTGAGTAAGATTAACTCCAGCCCCAACACAGAGATAGGTCAGGGGCACACAAGTAAGTACCATATGCTACCTATTGTACCATTCGTTGATTCAACCATATGGACATTTAATCCCAGATTATTTCTCAGGATAAGCCATTACTTTGACCAGAAGGGATGGGCGTGTGACCTCAAGTGGTGCTATCCAAGAAAAGAAGGGGCATTTGTTTTATACATGTGTAGAAATTCTCACACTTTAGAAGGTGAAATATATAGTTGTAAACCCAGGATTTACTACAGCCATTTGGTTACCCTGAGCGAAGTCAGCATGAGGGTGAAACCAGCATAAGGAATAGGGTGGATTTTAGAAGATTCTTGATTAGCACAGCTCATCAACCACTTGAGACCTGCTCTACCTCTGGACATCTCAGTTATGTGAATTGATACGTGGTCTGTATTGCATAAGTCAGTTTGAATTTAATTCCCTGCTGAATTAAGTTTCAAGCATCTGAAGAGGGGATCATCTGGATTACTTACACTATCACATCCAAAGCTCCAAACAAATCGGGTTCCCTTTTTCTTCAAACATGAAGAAAAGTTTTTGCTAACAGGCTAATTTTATTTAAATATTTATTATTTTTAAATAAAAAAAATACACTCAGTATTTTAAAAATAAGTCGAGCGCTCGGAATGTGACAATAACATTAGTGCTAAGAAATTTGCAAACCTTCTTTTCTTTAATTTCACGCCAAACCAGCCAAACCAATGAGGTTGAAATTGTAACTGTTATCTATTTCAGATGAAGAAGATTAGGCTACTAGAAATTAATAAATTTGCGTTTAAGTCACACAGTCAATTAGGAACTCAAATCCAAATATGATCTTATCTAGCTTTTAAGTTCTTAACCACTACAGTCTACTGTTTTAAATGAATTATGTAACAGGTTCTGTGTTAGTAGGTGCTGGAAGCCCAACTCAGTATGGGTCAACAAAAATTTCTGAGTATATTACATACCAGGTAATATATACAAATGAATAATTGAATCCGATGAACTTATAAAGGCACAATCAGGATTTTTTTTTTTTTTCCTTCCTCACCAATACCTTCAAATACAGTCTGAAATATTTCCATTTTCTGTCACTGGGTTAGAGTGGGCAGATTATGGTAAATTTTAGTGCTAAGGAAAGTCAACTTTCACATATTAAAAAATCTAGACCATCCAAACTCCCAGCATGTAAAACTTCAAGAATAAATTCTAAGGTAAACTATGAACTTAAGAAGGACTATGGTGTGCCAATATACATTCATCAAGTGTAACAAATATAACACTCTGGTGGAAAATGTTGATAATGGAGGAGACTAGGCATGTGTAGGGGCAGGGAGTATATGGGAAATTTCTGTACATTTCTGTCGATTTTGCTGCAAACCTAAAATTGTTCTAAAAAATTAAGTCCTTAAAACATGTAGAAACAAACAAAAAAATCTAGACCAAAGATTTGTTTTCAGGCATGTTGTAGTCATTATCTAGAACTTCACCTTCCAACCTAAAACAAATAGAAAACTAAGAAAATATTTTTAAAAGGTGGTTTACAGATATTGAATAAAACCCATGCGGGACATAATACTTCATGAAAGGGGGAAAAAAAATGAGGCAAACCTACAACAGTCCTAGTGTGCCTGGAAGCAATTATTAGCAGGAAGGAAAAATCCAAGCAGAAACCTAAAGTTCTGCTGAGTTCAGGAGAGCAAGGTCAGAATTTGAGGATGCTAAAGCAGGTGAAATCTGTGCATCAGAATTCATAAAAAAAGGGAGCTACACAGGAAATGAGCTCAAAAAATTTACAAAGATATCCCTTTCAGGATTTGATAAGTATTTCCAATCAGCCCGGGTTAAACTAGAGAAGCAGAGTGAATAGGATGGAGATATACAAACTATTACATTATATTATATTATATTATATTATATTATATTATATTACATTATATTAATGTATAGGTATATATGTATTTAAGTGTATATGTGTGTATATATATATGTATATATATATATATATATATATACATATATATATATATAATTATTAAAATAAATTGGCTGGGGCACTTGGGTGGCTCAGTCTGTTAAGTGTCTGACTTCAGCTCAGGTCATGATCTCATGGTTCATAAGTTCAAGCCCCACATTGGACTTTCCACTGTCAGTGCAGAACCAACTTCAGATCCTCTGTCTCCCTCTCTTTCTGTTCCTCCCTGGCTTGTTCTCTCTCTCTCTCTCTCTCTCAAAATTAAACATAAGAAATAAATAAATAAACAAATAAATAGACTTATGCAATTTTGGGGCTGGTGAAATGAGGCTGTTACAAGACATATATATGGATATATATATATATATATATATATGCAACATATACCTATGTTTAATTAATATAATAATAAGCATGCATGATTAAATAATTGTATATAATTATTACAAGGAATTGGGATCATGAGCAGGCTAGAACTCTACGAGCTTGATGAAGCTTGAATCCACAGGCAGACAGTTAGGAAGAGAAAATCCAGGGGAATGGGAAAGCACTATCAGGCCCAGCTGCTGTTTGGAGTCCCTCTCCTCACGAAAAGCCTACACCTTCTTCTAAAGGCTTCTGTCTGAGGGGTGCCTGGGTGGCTCAGTCGGTGGAGTTCTTGATTTTGGCTCAGTCACGATCCCAGAATTGTGGGATCAAGCCCTGCATCAGGTTCTGTACTGTGTAACCTGCTTGGGATTCTCTCTCTCTCTCTCTCTCTCTCTCTCTCTCTTTCTCTCTCAAATAAAAACTAAAATTAAAATCTTTAAAAAAATACATAAATAAATAATAAAGACCTCTATCTGATTAAATCAGGTCTAAGATGACCATCTTTTGATTGACTGGAAGTTAGTTGATTATGATTTTAATCCCATCTGGAAAATATCTTTACAGCAATACCCAGTTTACTGTTTAACGGGTAAACTGGGAGAAGATGTTTTCATGTTGCAAGATGACTGCTTCCTCCATTTTTTGCCCATTCTAACTGGAAACACACTACAGGGGGAATTGTAGTTTAGTCTTGTTTAGTCTAGAAAACTTGGCACATCACAAAGCGATCACAGATGTGAAAAGTAAAACTTCAAAAGATAAGCAAAGAAGGAGCAGAAAGTCATAAGCTGAGCAATGCTCTATATTCACATCAGAAAGGGAAATATTTGAGTTCCCACAAGCCAGAGTAGAGAAACCAGAGTCTATCTCTGGATAAAAGGCTACTCTTGCCATGCACTAACAAAGTTTCAAAATAGGATTAAAGGGATTAAATTGATCTGCCAGTAACATGACTGGCTGCCAAATCAAACCCCAGTGATCCTTAAAGAAAAAAAAACAAACAAAATCCAAACACTCAACATAATGTCAAAATGTCTAACAAGTATCCAAAAATTAATAGACATGCAAAGAAACAGGAAAATCTTATCCATGACCAAAAGAAATATGAATCAGTTTGGGTTATTTTTTTAAGAGTTAGTTTCATATTTTTGGGGGGGATAACTATGGTCAACTTTCATTAATGTGGAAGTTGACTGATTAATGTTAAAAAGAAAAGGGTAGAATAAAGCCAGTACTCATATTCAACACTGTAGTTTGCTTTTAGTTCCAAAGTTTTAGAATTTCTTCCCCTAAAACATCCATGGCAGGAGGATTCATTTTACTTGCCTATTTCACTTCTAAACACCATGATTGTTGCTGTTGGTAACTGACTACAGTAACAGAAATGAGAGAGATGATGGAATTAGCCAACAAGAACATTAAAACAACTATTAGAACTCTATTCAAGTATTTAAAGGAAAATGTGAACATAATGAAGATGTAAGCGGAAAAAATAAAAAAATATATATATCAGCTGGAATTTCTAGGTATGAAAAGTAAAATATCTGAAGTGAAAATGTCACTGAATGAGACTGACTGCAGATTAAAACTGCAAAAGAAGATTCCACTGATATTAAAAACATAACAATAGAAATGGTTAGTAATGAGCACAGTAAGAAAAAAAACTGAAAGAAAATAAACAGAATTTAAAAGATTATTAGAAATATATCAAGTAGTTTAAGATATGTGTACTTAGGGTTCCAAAAGAGAGAGAGAGAGAGAGAGAGAGAGATCAACGAATGACAAAGACAAAAACAACTCCAATAATAGCAATAGGAAACAACAGCAAACTATCCCAACATATGTGAAGAAATAATAAACATTTTTAAAATTTGATTTAAAATACCCACACACTTAAGTCAAAGCTCAAAGAACCCAGAGCAGAATAAATACAGACGCAGATCCACACATTCAAAAGTATATCAAAAGCAAATTACTAAAAAGCAGTGATAAAGAAAAAAATTATAAAGGCAACCAGGAAAAATAAGGAACATATGGAAAAAGAAAGATAAGCATAATCACAAACTTCTCATCAGATACTATACAAACCAAAATAAATATTATGACACCTCTAAAATGATTAAAGATGAAGACTATGAAACTAGAATGTTTTTACCAAGCGAAAATATCAATCACTAGCTTGGACAAATTAAAGAATTTTTCAAAAAAACAAATGTTGAGATAATTTATCAACTGTTTGACGGTACAAAAAATGTTAGAGAAGTTCTTCAGGTGAAGGTTAAAATGGAAATTTATACACACAATGGGATGAAGAATTCTAACTTGCTAAATATGTTGCCAAATTAAAAAATATATATATACATTTTTAATGTTTATTTATTTTTGAGAGAGAGACAGGATGAGCAGGGAAGGGGCAGGGAAGGGGCAGAGGGGAGACAGAGAATCCGAAGCAGGCTCCAGGCTCCGAGCTGTCAGCACAGAGCCTGACGTGGAGCTCGATCTCATGAACTGCACGATCTTGACCTGAGCCAAAGTCAGATGCTTAAAACTGACTGAACTACCCAGGCACCCCAATATGTGGCTAAATTTAAAAGTGTTCGCTCATGTTAAATTTTTCTCAAACATCTTTTACTGTGTAAAACAAAAATAATAGGGGCGCCTGGGTGGCTCAGTCGGTTGAGCAGCCGACTTCGGCTCAGGTCATGATCTCGCGGTCCGTGAGTTCGAGCCCCGCGTCGGGCTCTGTGCTGACAGCTGAGAGCCTGGAGCCTGTTTCAGATTCTGTGTCTCCGTCTCTCTGACCCTCCCCCATCATGCTCTGTCTCTCTCTGTCTCAAAAATAAATAAACATTAAAAAATAAATAAATAAATAAATAATAAAACAAAAATAATAGCTATGCATTTGAGAGATTACCACACATGCATAGCAGTATAATTGTGTAAAAGACAGGAGAAAGGAAGAGGGGAAATGGAAGCATTTGGTTAAGATCTATTAAGTTACATGAAATGGCAACATTTAATATCAAAATCAAGTGCGCTAAGTTAAATGAAGTATTATAAACCTGAGGACAACCATGGGAAAACACAAGGGTATAGCTAAGAAGTAAATGGTGGAAATAACACTGAATGGTAAAATGCACTTAACAAATCAAAAAAAAAAAAAAAAATCAGGTAAATGGAAAAAGGAATAAAAAAGTGGATGGTATCAATGGAAAACAACAAGCAATGTGACAGATTTAAGTACAATCTTCTTGATAGTTATATCAAATGCAAATGTTTACACATTCAATTAAAATACAAAGATTGCCAGTAAAAACAAAAATGCAAAATGCTGCCTATAAGAAAGTTGTTTTACAGAATTTTTTTTTATGTTTGTTTATTTTGAGACAGAGAGAGAGAGAGAGAGAGCAGGGGAGGGGAACAGAGAGAGAAAGAGAGAGAATCCCAAGCAGACTGCTGAAAGCACAGTAGATAGAAAATGAGCAAGGTGGGGCGCCTGGGTGGCGCAGTCGGTTAAGCGTCCGACTTCAGCCAGGTCACGATCTCGCGGTCCGTGAGTTCGAGCCCCGCGTCAGGCTCTGGGCTGATGGCTCGGAGCCTGGAGCCTGTTTCCGATTCTGTGTCTCCCTCTCTCTCTGCCCCTCCCCCGTTCATGCTCTGTCTCTCTCTGTCCCAAAAATAAAAAAAAAATAAAAAAAAATTGAAAATGAGCAAGGAGATGAAATACTAAATAGTACCAATCAACATAACCCAGCTGACATTTCCATACCATCAGCAGACTACACATTCATAGATGCACTTGGAGTTCCCAGCAAGATAGAAACATAGTTGAACTGTAGAATGTCCCATAACCGCAAAAAAAAAAAAAAAAAAAAAAATTATAGGAGAAGTCGATAACAGAAAGGCATTTGGAAATTCCCCAAATATTTGGAAATTCAAGCGGTATATGTCCAATACATAAACATGAGTTTAAAAATATCACAAGCTAGGGGCACCTGGGTGGCTCAGTCGGTTGAGCCACCGACTTCAGCTCAGGTCACCATCTCACTTTTCCTGAGTTCAGTGGCCACATCAGGCTCGCAGCTGTGAGCACAGAGCCTGTTTGGGATCCTGTCCCCCTCTCTCCGTCCCTCCCCCAATTGCCGTCTCTCTCAAAAATAAAATAAACATTTAAAGAAATCATATGCAAAATCAGAGAATATTTTAAAACCTGTAAAATGAAAAGCCCAGCACATCAAAACTATGGACTGTAACTAAATCCGTGATGAAAGAAAGACGCATTCATTACCTTTAAACATTTACACCAGAAAACAAGCAACACATAAAACCAACGACAAAAGCTTCCGCCTTTAAAAAAATACAATTATTAAATCCAAAGTACTAAAAAAAAAAAGAAGTGATGAGGATAAGAGCATAAACTGATGAAACAGAAACCTGAAAAAAGTAATAGACAAAAGTCATGAAATCAAAAACCGAAAATCAAAAATGAGAAAGCTTCAGCTAGACAGATCAAGAAACAACCCACAGACATCCAGAAGGAAAGGGGCAAATTTACCAGACATCAAACACTGAAAGGATAAGAAAGAATATTACCAACAGTAGTAGGCCGTTAACTTCAACTTGGTAGTTTCCACGGACAAACCCCTTAAAAGATCCCAATTGGCAAAACGAGTGAAAGAATAGAGAGAATACAGAACTTCCTTTATGTCTACCAAATAAATGAAAATCATATCCAAAAGGCTTCGCTGTTGGTTTGCCAACTCAGAGCTTCCCCCGTGAAATCTGAAGTGAGCCCCAATTCTGGAAGGGCAAGGAGACAAGGAAGAAGGAGGCGGGCCGCTCCAGATTGCTGGCTGTCAGGTTCCTTCAGCAAGGGAATTTAGGAGGCTTGTCTTCGTGCCTACAGGCCGAGCAGATTTCCACACCCGCCCATCGGAATCTTAGAAGTTCCTATAAAAGCCTCACCTGGGTTTTGCCACCACGTAGATGGTCCCCACGGTCTCAACAAACACTGCTTTCTCCAGGCTGCATCCTTGGAAATGGCTCCCACCATGGGAACCATGGGCCGAGCGTTCCTTCCGGGCGGGCGGGGAGAGGGGTGGGAGGGAGGGAAGGAGCTTCTGATTCTCTGGGTGGAACCGCCCCGCCCGCCGCCCCCGGGGCCAACTGGCAGTCACGTCCTCTGGCTGACCTCCTGTAACATTTCCGCCCTCGTGACCGGCTCTCAGGACCTCACACGGCCCCTCTTCTGCGCTGTGCCCTGAGCAGTCCGCAGGGAGCCTCGCCAGCTCCGGGGGCCACTATGTGGCTGCCCTGGAGGCCGGTACCACAGCAGCCACAGAGGCACGTGCAAGAGAAACCACAGATCAAGGTAACGATTTTTAAAAGAAGTAACATTTTTTTTTTTTTTTCTACCAAGAGCTCCATGATCCAAACCACTGATTTAAGTCCCCTATGCTGAGGTGGGGTAACTCAGGGTATTCCCATGCGTATTCATGTGATTTAATAAAGTGGATATATTAGCAGACTCTTCAGGTATGAACGTACAGCACTGGGGATAAAAAGACATGGGTGCTGGGGCACTCGGGTGGCTCGGTCGGTTAAGTGTCCTGCTTCAGCTCAGGTCATTATCTCGTGGTTTGAGGGTTCGATTCCCACATCAGGCTCTGGGCTGACAGCTTGGAGCCTGGACCCTGCTTCAGATTCTGTGTCTCCCTCTCTCTCTCTCTGCCCCTCCCTGTTCCCCAGCCACCCACCTCAAAAATAAATACACATCAAAATAAAAATTTAACCAAAGACACGGGTGCCTCCTTCTAATGCAGTAATTATGTTCAAGGCCATTCTGTTCTCTAAGGAGAAAAGCTGTTCAGTACAGACAGGTCCTGCTGGCTATCATTTAAGGCCAGTTGGGTGAGTTTAGTAAGGGCTTCTCTTCATGCTCTAATGTCCTCCAGGCCAACAGAAGGGACAGAGAGGGCAGCCAAATGATCCTACCAGTGGAAACAGAACGTGCCCATCTGGCCTTGGGGAGAGGGAGGCTGGAAATTGTTGTTACTATAGGGCAAATTCTCTACATCAGCGAAAACCCAGGGCTCAACCACCCGTGGGCAAAGATTTATGCCATACATTGGGTCACATTTGGGGGCCACCCAGCCAGTGCCAAACCAGCTGCTATCCTTTACTATGACAGAATGACTTCATGCTTCTGGTGATATCCATTCTGTATCCTTGGTACAAGTGGGTTGATTCTGTTGAAAGTGATTTTTCCGTTCCCAACATAGGGGTGCCCAGATGCTCCAATGTCCATAACCCACGGTGAACCACATTCCAAATCTACTGGTGGTATTTTTACGGCACTTCTTATCAGAAGTTTGATGGACAGCCTGTGTAGTTTGATTGACAGTAAAAGATACCCAGGCCAGTGTGTGCCAGGGGCCAGGTTTCTGGATCACTATAGATAATATCGGATAAATTACGAGTTCTAATCCTAGCTTCTTCTTCCTTACTGGACTGCTTTAGGGCCTTGACGCCCTAAAGCAAATGCTTGACGCCCACCATGGCAGCCCTGACAAGCGAGAGAGGGGCAGCTGCCAACATCTGGATTGGTCTGTCAGGCATGAAAGGGGACCCACTGCAGAAAGGTATTTCCATCAGGAACCCATCACATGATTGGACACCACAGGAGCAGCAGAACTTCAAGATCGAAAAGACAGGTATTTAGTAGGAACTCGTATGGTAAGGTCTCCTCCTGTTATAAGAATTGCACTCGTGGTCTGATCTTTAGATGTTAATGTGGCCGTAACTTTAGGAGTTTGACCTCGTCATGCGTACCACACATGTTCGCTGGGGATGGCAGCACTGTCGGATGTGAGGAGACCGCCTGGGGGCTGGATGTGCCAGACCAGGACCCTCATCGTCTCCCCTCTTCCAATGGTACATGCTCCATTCCACATTTAATGCCTTTGAACAGGTCCTGCTTACAGCAGGACAGAGGGATCCTCATGGAGATTGAGTAGTTTTCCTTTACTCAGAGGTGCAAAGTTACTTACCTACTTTTGTGGAGCATCCCATTACAAATTCCAATAGATGGCTCCTTTCCCGGGTATGATGGGACTTGTGTGCTCAGCACCGCAGCACGCGACCTATGCTGAAAGGCAGGACGATGACTGTCTCCTGTGACTCCATACCTTTAAGGGGTTGGGTGTTTGGACAGAGGCATCCAGTCTGATATAAGGAGAAACAGAGTCTACTGTTGATCCTTCAAAGGTATTAAAACTGGGATAGTACCTTAGTCTACCTGGCCAAAGTGGGTTTACCTGTTCATAATTTAATCTGCTGCTTGAGGATGATAGGGCTGATGAAACCTCTATTCAATACCATGTTCCGTTGCACAGTTTTGCCCATCATGACCTTTGATATGTGACCTCTGATAAGTGTCTAGTCAGTGAGGGTATCTGTACATGGTACTGGGATTCTCTAATTCCCTGCTGGTGGCAGCCTGATTGCATGATGACAGGGGAAAGCTTGAGTTCGGCCAGATATAGTGTCCACACAATCCGAGGCATGTTTAGAACCCTCGCTCAGAGGGAGAAGGCCGATGTAATCAATTTGCTAATCCTGCATTTGTTAAGAATTGCAGTGGATGGTTCCAGACTCATTTGGAAGTTGCCTCATTGCATTGTTTAAAACACAAATGTTGTTATTTTTACTGGCCATATCAGTCTATTGAAAGCACTCTGGGAAGGGTATCCAATCCCCATTTGGTGCAGTTCTTGGATGGTGTCTCCTACTTTCTTACGTCTCCCAGGCACCACTGTTTGCAAGGGTGGGAAACTTACCTGTGCCCATTTGGTGTCCCCTTTCAGGACTGGTTTGATTACTCTAACCCAGAGGTGGAATGCATTGATAGAAGTTTGCAGAGTTTGACCTTGTAGGATTTCCGTGCCCAATATATTCTCTGGTATTGGAGAGGTAACTTAGTATTCTCATAGGCAGAGGAGAATGCCTAATTTGCAATATCAGAAGAATCTTCCCGACCATAACATTTGCCTTTCATAATTATCAAACCTGTTGAGGGGCCCCCAAAACTTCTGACAGCTATCGTGTATTAGAGTACACGCAGCTTCAGTATCCACCAGAGCCATCACCTTTATTTATTTCTGGGGGACCAGTGAATAGTGAGCACAACATGGGCCTCCAATCACCTTCAACAGCCTCCACCTGGAGGTATCTTGGCCTGCATCCTATACCTGGGGCATGAGAGGCACTCATCCTGAATAGGATGGTATCTTGAGACCTCTGCTGGAGCAGGTGAGGCATCAGGGATGGTGGGGGCAGGAGGGGCAGGTCTGAGCTGTTGTTGAGGTATTAAGGCTTTCACAGGCTGGACAACCCAATGTCAAAGTGTAAGTCTGTCTTCTCAGGTGGGGCCTCAGCAGCACAAGGTCAAACCACATTCACCTCTGGGTTGCTTTTCCTGGGCCCTGGATGGCCAACTGAGATAGCCTTTTGGCTTCTGAGTTCCCTCTCTGTCTCAGGTCTGTACAGCCTGTACCCGTTCCAGGATTTGTCAGTTTCTTCCATATCTCCAATGGATTGCCCAACATCATAAATGTTGTGTCCCCTGACTAGGCTCAGCATGAATGTAGTGTCCCATATCAAGTACTAAGGTGGACTGGACTATCTTGTCTTTCATCCCTGCAATGAATACGGCTTGATGAGGGTCTTCAAGGGGCATAGAGTCTGTCTTATTCTTAACTCCCTAGAATTTTTTGTACTTCTTCTATAGATTTCCAGGGTCTCATGTGCCCAGGGAGATCAAGACAAGTTTTCTTTCAGGCTTGAATCATCCAGTCTATAAGGGAGTGAGCACTTTGAACCCCTGGGCTCCATGCAGGCACTGCCTGAGGGCAAGGCTTATGGTGAAGTTGCTGTTTCCCTGCCTCCCACCTGGTCAGAGAAATGCCAACCTCTCCACCACCCCATCCCGTAGCCACACTAACCATGCCTGGACACTTCCCTGAGATTTTTCTGGAACTTGGCAGCTATATCAATAAGCTGTAGTCCTGGATAATATCTCTTGTCATTTATCTCAAACATATAAGGCAGAAAAAATTGTCATTCCTACACCACCTCTTTCATGATATAAAGAGTTATCATTTCCTAACTCATTTTATAATGGCAGTATTACACTGATATGGAACCATAAAGATATTTCAAGAAAAGAAAACTAGAAATTAATATCCTTCATAAACAAAATTCTTAACAAAATATTAGCTGATTAAATCCAATTTTATATAAAAAGAATCTTATACCATGCACAAATGGGATTTATCCCAGGAATGCAAGGATTATTTTGTATTAAAAAATCAATTTAATACACATTAGCTGATGCAAAATAAAATCCACTGTGATTAATCAATGGAGAGAAAAGAAACACTTGACAAAACTCAATACCAATTTATGATAATAACTCTCAACAATTAGGAATAAAGAGAGAGTTCCTCAACCTTTAAAGGAAATCTATATAAGACTTACAAGTAATATTGTAAATGGGAAACAAGTATTCTTACCACTTCTATTCAGGTAGAGGTCCCGCTAGTGAAATGAGTTAAGAAAAAAAAAAGGAAACTAGAGATTACAAAATATGGAGTAATACTGTTTCTATAGACTGAAGACTTGATGGTCTATGCAGAAAATTCTAAAGAATCTCCAAAAATAACTAGAACTAGTCAGGACATGTGGTCAATATACAAATTTCAATTGTATTCCTATTTACCAGCAAATAAATATTAGAAATCCATCCTTACAAATTATTACCATTTACAATAGCTTCAAAAATATGAAATAATTAGGGTAAAATTTAATAAAATATGTGTAAGTGATAGAGTATAAAACTATAAAACATCAGAGAGAGAAACTTCTTTTTTAATCTTCTATTTTATTTTAGAGAGACCAAGGGCATGAGCAGAGCAGAGGGGCAGAGGGAGAGAGAGAATCTCAAGCAGTCTCCACATTTCACATAGAGCCTGTTGCAGGGCTCGATCCCATGACGCTGGGATCATGACCTGAGCTGAAATTAAGAGTTCGGACGTTCAACTGACTGAGCCACCCAGGTGCCCCACAACTGAGATTTTTAAAAGAGTACAGTTACACAAAGAACCATTCTCTGCCAATGGGTTGGAAGAGTCAGTAGGTGTCGATTCTCCACGAATTGTTTTAACACACTCAACATAATCTGAATAGAATGCCAGCAGATTTTTTTTTTTGTAGAAATTAGGAACGTGGTTTAAAATGTATATGAAAGTGCAGAAGACAAGGCATAGTCAAATAATTTTGATAAAGTAGAGCAAAACTGTAGAACTGAGAGTACCTGATTATAAAACTTATATAATCTTACAGGATCCAGGACCTTATGGTATCTGTATAAGGATAAATGTATACATAGATAGTTCAGAAATACACCCATTTGTATATAGTTAATTCATATTTGACAGAGGTTCCCAGATGAGGAAAAGATAGTCTTTCAATAGGATTGGGAAAAAAAATATTTGTTAACATTTGTCTTACAAAGGATTTGTATTGAGTATATATACGAACTTCACATAACTCAATATTAAGGTAATACAAGGCACAAGCTTTGAACATTTACCAAAAGAAAATGCATTCATGGCAATAACCACATAAAGAAATTCAAAATTCATAGTCAACAGTAAACAACAATGAAATACCACTAGTCATAACTTAGGTAATGTTGTTGTATTTTTTTTTTTTAATTTCAATGTGGTTAACATACAGCATTGTATAAGTTTCAGGTGTACAATATCGTGATCCAACACTTCCATATATCACGCAGTATTCATCCGACAAGAGCACTCCTTAATCTCCATCACCTATTTCACCCGTCCCCCTCCCACCTTCCCTCTGGTAACCAATCAGCTTGTTTTCTATAGTTAAGAGTCTGTTTCTTGGTTTGTCTGTCTGTCTAACTTTCTGGTCCCCCCTCTCTCTCCTTTTTCCTTTTGCTCATTTGTGTTGTTTCTTAAATTCCACATATCACTGAAATCACATGATGTTTGTCTTTCTCTGACTGACTTATTTCACTTAGCATTATACTCCCTAGCTCCATCCATGTCATTACAAATGGCAAGATTTCATTCTTTTGTATGGTTGAATAATATCCCATCATATAAATAAATACACACACACACACACACACACACACACACATCACTTGTTCTTTATCCATTCATCTATCAATGGGTATTTTGGCTGCTTCTGTAATTTGGCTGTTGTAAAAAATGCTGTTATAAACATGAAGTGCATGTATCCCTTTGATTTAGTGTCTTTCTATTTTTTATTTTTTTTTGGTAAATACCAAGTAGTGTGATTATTGGATCATAGGGTAGTGAGTTCTATTTTTAACATTTTGAGGAAACTTCATACCATTTTCCACAGTGGCTGCATCATTTTGCATTTCTACCAACAGTGCATGAGAGTTCTTTTTTGTCCACATCCTAGCCTACCGTTGTTGTTTCTTTTCTTGTGCTTTTTGATTTTAGCCATTCTGACAGGTATGAGGTGCTATCTCACTGTATTTCTGATTTGCATTTCTCTAATGATGAATTATGTTGAGCATCTTTTCATGTATATGTTGGCCATCTGTATGTCTTCTTCGGAGAAATGTTTGTTAATGCTTTCTGCTCATTTTTAATTGGATTACTTGTTTTGGGGGTATTGAGTTGTATAAATTCTTTGTATATTTTGGATACTAACCCTTTTTAGGTATTGCTTAAAAACACCTACAATATCAAGATTTGATAAGGATGTGGCACAAATAGAACTCTCATACGTTTGCTGGTGAGACTGTAAACTGATCCAACTTGGAAAATAGTCTTACATTTTCCTATAATTTAAATGCATATACATACCATACAACTCAGAAAATCTTAGGTATTTACCCAGGAAAATAAAAACTTAAAGTTTACACAAAGTTTCCACTGTACATAACAGTTTCATTCAATATAGCTCCGAACTGGAAATGACCCAGACGCGCATCAACAGGTGAATGAACAAATTGTGTCCTATCCCAACAATAGAATTCCACTGAATTCTAGAATTAAAAAGGGAAGAAACTACTGATACATCAGCAGTGTTCATAAATCTCAAAAAAGAACCTGAAATTGAAACAAAACACAAAAGCACACACTCTGTCATCCTATTTATTTGAAATTTGAATTAAAAAAAAAAAAAAAAAACACTCATCTATAGCAACAGAAAGTAAACCAGTGGTTGCCTAGGGCCAGGAGTGGAGACTAGCAAGCAAAAGCCTGTCAAGGGCACCAGGGAACTTCTCAAGATGATTGCCATGGTCTATATTTTGATTTTGTGATGGGTACACAGATGTATGCATTTTTCAAAAAATCATCAAAATATGCACTTAAAACTAGATGTTTTTGAATAAAATGTCTAGTACTACCAAATTTTTCCATTGCCTTTCCCCCACCCTTGTGACTTCGTCTTCCAATGCTGCGGCTCTTCTAGATTAGGAGTAGAATTACAAGCAAAAGAGTAAAGTCTTGAGCACAAAGCCTTGGGTGATTGGTACCCTCTGCCATGACAGCTGTAAAAATACTAACCCTTGATCATAGATTTCATGTGGCACATTTTCCCCAGGCACTGCCTACTCCACTTCCCTTCCAATGACCGGATTCCACTTTTTCCTGACAAAGTAATGGACTATGGTTGATGTCGTGTAACTCCCTCATATCCTGACCCAGACAATGCACCCAGAGCATCTTCCTGCTAAAATCTTTTTGGCCCACTGGGGAATCAAAGCCCACGTCCCTTCCCAAAGTATCCTTGGTCACCAGTGAAGAGCTCTTCTTGCTTTTATAAACAGTAAAAATTGTTGTCCCTGTTGCAGATCTATCCTCACATCCAGCTTTCCAGGTTCAGATACCCTCCTTCCTTCTAGCTTTTTCAGGCAAAAAGGAAGCACAAGCCTTTTCATAGGTAAATGTCAGATTCTGAGAACGCTCCCATGTTTTGCCTGCTGCTGTAACCGTATGGGACCAGCCTATATGTCAGCCAGAGTCTACATGGGTATGAGAGGTTATGCACCATTTTGAAAAAAAAAAAATCTCAAGTGCTCATGGGTGGTGCTTCTGGTGTTCTCCTTATTTTGCGTGGTGGGGGCAGGAGAAGGAGGAGGGAGAAATACCTGGTTGTTTCCTTCAACTTTAGATGACAGAAGTACCACAGCTCTTTCTTCTCCAATGTGTTTTCATTAAAAAAAGAAAAAAATATACTTTTTAAAATGTCTAGCCTTTTCTTATACATAATGGAGGTGGGTAAGTGTATTGGTAGTCAGAGGACCAGTTTGCCAAACTGTTACTAAATCTTACAGAGATGTAGGTAGCAGCTATCATAGCACAGGATTTCTGGTCACCTATTTCCTGAAGCTTGGGGTTATTAGGTAAATTGAGATCTGAAGGCAAGTTCCACTTGACATTCTGTGACACATGCTAGACCTGAGATAATAAGCCGGGGAGAAGACAGATGCACTTGAAGCCCTCCAGAAGATCATAGACAAGTGGAGAAGGCAGTCAGGCAAACAAATCATGTCAGCACAATGTAGTTGAAACCAATGACAGTCACGTAGAGATTCATATCTTGAGGAAGCCAGAGTCTCATCAGAAAAGTCAAGATTATGGACAGTTAGAGAACAGGGTGGGAGGTTCTGCAGGAGAGAAGCAACAGTTGGGAAGGAATTTACAGAGTAGAAGCAGAGGAAGAGCTCCTAACTCCTCACTCATTATATGCATCCCCATTCCTTCTAGGATTTGTTTTACATAATGTTCACTAGTTGCTTTATTTAATTTCATGCCTTTGTAATTATTTGGTCTCTGTTTCCTGTTTTTTTTAAGGCAATCACTAGTTGATGTCCCACTAGAAATTAGATACACACACAGTTTTTTGAAAACCCTTATGTTTCCCCATCTATGGACTGCTGGATTTTACTGGGACATGATTGACTTAAATAAAACACTTAATGTCAGTGTTATATGCAAAGAAATAAATGTATACATTTATGTATATATCCATACTTATATAGCTATACACAATGACTATAATTTGCCAGTGTAATGGAAAGTTCTAAGGGTATCTACTACCCATAAGTAATTGTAACAATCAGACCTTCCTACTCCTATATTTATTCAGGTTAAAGAATATATTATCAGGTTAATATCACTAAACTTCTGTGACTTTAGTACAAAGATTCATGTGAAATAGAAATTATTTGGAGCCAATGATGTTGAATCATATAACCTATAACATGTCTGCCTTTTCTGTTTTCCTATCTTCCTTGTTTTTTCCCTTCCCCGTGACTCTCTCCTCTATACAGTGATTCAAATAAAAAGTGATTGGGGCACCTGGGTGGCTCAGTCGGTTAAGCATCCAACTTTGGCTCAGGTCCTAATCTCATGGTTTGTGAGCTTGAGCCCTATGTTGGGCTTGTGCCAATGGCTCAAAGCCTGGAGCCTGCTTCGGATTCTTTCTCTCCCTCTCTCTCTGTCCCTCTCCCACTTGCCCATGAATACATTCTCTCTCTCTCTGTCTCCCAAAAATAAATAAATAAAACATTTGTAAAAAAAAAAAAATTAAAAAATATATGCAAGTAATTGAAATAATACTCAAGGAAGAAATTACAGAGTAAATGCATTGGTTAAAATTTAACCAAGTATCACTTCATTGCCATTCAAAAGTATTAGATTTGCAAGACAACAATAAATGAAGTGATTTAAAAAATAAGAGAGAGAGAGAGAGAGAGAATCGAAATCATTGGACTCTTACCTATTTGAGAGCCTTCTCACATGAGCCAATCCTGGATTAACAGGTATGTGCTTTGATTAACAAAGAACTGAGTTTACATACATTTTCCCTATAGTATGGAAACCAAATTATTTTCAAAATCATACATATATTAATAACTTACTTAGGTTGAGCCAACAGGCTCAAGATGGAAAAAAATAAGAGACTATGATATGAGAAAAAATGATTCTAATCATTATCATCCTATACTAGATGCTATCCTAAGCAATACATTTTTAAATAATTTTGTTTAACAAATATTTCTCCAGTGCTTACTATATAAAGGGCACTCTTTTAAGCCACTTTGTACACATTAATGTAGTTAGTGTTCATAACTACGCAGAAGTCACATAATATGGCTCCCACTTTACTACTGGTGAAACTGAAGATGGGCGGACATGTGGTGAGAATGTGGTTTAACCCCAAGGCCTCTGGCTTCATCAAGTAACTTTTATCATGAAAGAAGCACAAGCCAAGTTTCCCTTCAGTTACATGCCTTGTCTTTGGTCAAGTCAGGATTTGAACTTGGTTTTATTTGCTGCTATCCATGTTCATGATCTCTACCACACAATAATAAGCAGCGATTCAGATCTATCAAAGACAAAAGAGGATAAATGAAAAGAGGATGCCCACAGTTTGAATTTAGGAAAAACTGATGGGTACCAAGCTGCACCCACAGGTGTGCTAGGTTCAAGGAGTGCAAAAGAGAACAATGAGAGGCTCCCCAGTTTTTCCAGCAGGGAACAAAATGACTCGTACTTGCTAGGTGTGCAGCAAGTGTTTCCTACGTGAAGAATAAATGGTCAATCAATTTAAAAATTACCTCTCCTCAGAGAACTGAATTTGAGAAAGGAGGACTCAGTAAGGAGAAGGAGAATCTAATCTGTCCTAAGCAAGGCTAGAGACAGACTTTAAGAGGGAATGACAATTGATCTGAGATGTAAAGGATAAAAACATGCACACAAAAAAAGATAAAAACTAGACCACCATTCTAGCATATAAAGTAGTGTGCTTCTATTTTTGAATCAAGCTTAGTTCAGTTGTTCCTTTCTACTTAACAAGCATTACCCCAAATTAAAAGCTGAAAACAATAATTTATTACTCGTTCTCATAGTTCTCCAGTTGACAGGTACTTGGAAAACTGTTCTTGCTCCAAGTGTCACCTGCATGATTTTCAGGAGGTAGGTAGACTGGTCCAGGGGGTACACACCATCTCTGGCATCTTCAGAGCCCCCACCTTAATAGACCCATCTCTGAATGACCCAGACGCTAGACTCAGTTGAGAATGTTGACCTGTAAGCCAACAAGTTGATGGTGTCTTGGTTTGGGGTGGGGATTTGTAAACTTCTTGTATGGCAGCTCAGGGCTAACAGGGGGAGCATTTCAAGAGACCTGGGAACATTTCAAGAGACCAAGTGGCCCACACTTCATACACCCTAAACGGAATATCCAACTGCCACTTCCTTTACACCCTATTAGTGGAATAAGTCATGTAGGCCAATCCAAGGGGAGTAGAATTAGACGCCATCCCTCAAAGAGTTTGCAACTAGTTTTAATCTACCACACTCTTGTAGCACATTGGACTTCAAATCACAGTTTGGATACAAACCCAGCAAATGCTCCCTGTGCTAAAATTCTGATTAAGGCAGAAGACTTCATACCATGCTGACGAGCACCCATGCAAACCCAAGCATAGCCTGAAACAGATCCTATCTCCTCACTTTGACTGACCAGGCAGTTGCCACAGATTGTAATTAGCACAACAATGACGATGGTAAAAATAAAGAGGTAGATGGTAGATGGCTGTGTCCCAGCCAACCTGAGGCGCCTTTCCCAAGGCCCACTCTGGATGCAGCCCTCATCACACTGAAGCCCAAATGCACAGACCGGAATATGATATGAGTAAGAAAGATTGCTACAGTGGTGTTTTTCTCCTGTTAGTAGAATTGGGATGGAGACATGCTGTTCCGTTTACATAAGAAAGAATACTCTGAACCTTCCCCTCCTCCTTTCCCCTCATCCCTCCCCACCACCTCAAACCCCACTAAATTAAAGCCATATTTGCGGATCCTAAAAGGAAACTTCTCGTAGCAGCCAATAAATAGTAGTAGGTTCTGATTCTTGTACATGTGCTCTGTGCCCTGCAGAGCGGTTCACTTCATTTGGCATTGCTGGGGGACTGGTAATGAATTTCCCTGACAGATACATCGCTGGTCAGATCAGATCAGGGAAATGAGCTCTTTGGGGCACAGGCTTGTAGGAATTATAACAGTATGTGTTCACTGACCCTAAGTTGGAAGAATGTTTCAGTCCAATACTCTGAAATGGAAACTGATAGTCTCTGTTGTCTTCATTGCTTAAACTGAACATTACTATGGGGGACTTTATTTTAAATTACCTTGGATAGTAACGTAGCTTTCCATGAAAAAAAATTAAATCAAATGATCCATATTTTGCTAGCAGGGCATTGGTTACCTGAAAATAATTTATTTATGGACTTACTGAAAAGGAAACAAAATCCTGAATTTAAGAAGAACTAACAGTAATGTTTCTGTCTGTCTGTCTCTGAAATACACACATGCATACCTGTGGCCCCCCCAAACACTTTCTACTATTTGTCTATGTATTGAATAAAAGTAATAAATTATCTCACTGGTCTCTCTGGCCCAACACCTTTGGAAAAAGACTGTGAAATCTTAGTTTGGACGGAATTTGATGTAACTGTCAGAGATTTCTGCCTGAAGTTGGGTTCGCTTTGAATTTTGATTTCCCTTGGACGCAGTACTTACAATCAAAGTAGACTCCAGATCAGAGTCCAAGGACTGGGCAGCCTGTGTCTGACCTTTTCAACAGATGTTTGTAAATGGAATGGATTGCTCTTCCCGAACCAAACTGCGTAATCTTTGGTTGGGGTTGTTTTCTATGCAAATACTAAGACAGGCTGTGGTTTGTGCCGCTTGGCGTTGGTAATAGGATATAGACAGAGCCCAGGTCATTGACTAAACCCAGCTGAATCAGGAATGATTATTTTTAATCTTGGGATGAAAACTTGATACCTTAGGAAAATTAGTTGATCTGGTCAGCAGGATTTTTCTTTCCTCATTCAAGCCCAAACTATGATCTGGGCAACTGGTTGGTGTAGTGAGTAGAAGAAATACAGAGAAATAAATCTGTTTTGGCCAAAATGCCAGCTGGCCAGCACAACTACAAATATGTCTCATTGAGTGATGCAGGGGATGTAACAAGTTGAGCCCATATATGGTTATTTAATGGGCATAATCTTCCACTAAGTAGAAAAGGGGCATGGGGATAGTCTCTCCTGGAGGCACCATTTAGCACAGCAATTTCATACAAATGAGAAACCTGGGGAAACAGGATATCAGAGCACTGTGGAAACCGATGTTCAAGGGCTGAGTGCATTCTGCTTAAGAGACATCCTATCAGGGTTCGTGAAGGGGGTATTGGCAGATCTCCCACAAGGAGAAAGTGAGAACTGAGTTTATGAGTGAGCACACAGAACTGGTGACTTTCAGGTAGCCTATTGATAGGATGACTTTGGATTTGACTCCCCAGTGCCAGGGAAAACCATATTTCTTGTTCCTCTTGAGAGGTCAAGAAGACCCAATGACCATTGTATCACACAGACAACTGGGGCCTCTTAAATATAATTTTTTTTTTTTTTTTTATGGTGGGGCAGGGGAAAGGAGCAGAGACAGACTGGGGAAGAGGGGCAAAGGGAGAGAAAGAGAATCCCACACAGGCGAATTCGATCCCAACGTGGGGCTCAACCCCACAACCCTGGGATCATGACCTGAGCCGAAACTGAGTGTTGGACACTCAACCGACTGAGACACCCAGGCACCTGGGACTTCTTAATGGTGTAGAAGGTTTAGTGCAATGAAAGGAGCAAAGATGTTTTACTTCCTTTCTGCAAATTTCAGCTGTGTGGCCTTGGGCAGTTCATTTAACTTGCCTGTGCCTACCTTGCGGGTAATACCCTTGGTTTTACAGTAAGGCTTAGTGAAAATGTGTGTAAAGCACTTAACATTATTTCTGGTAGTTCGTAGTGTTTTATAAATGGTAATCTCTATGATCACTCATGTTTTATGTGACAGTAGCATTTAGTGAAGGAGACAGAACCAGGTTTGCATACCAGATTTACCTCTTCGTAGCTGTATGAATTAGAACAAATTTCCTTCCCTCATTGAACTTTCTTTATCTTTATATTGGGAGAAACAATAATTCCATTGTAGGGATCATTTGATCATTAAATCAATTATATAATGAAGTACCTGAGAGAGTCTGTAGCATGTAATAGTGGCCACTTATTATGTCATTACTCTCCCCCAAATTTATTTAATTTTCTCAGATTAGGGCAGAGATGAAGAAGGAGACCTGTCAAGGGTCCTTATTCACTCTCCAGGGACTTCAGACCCAGACCTGAGCTCTGCATGAAGATAGAACTACAGCAAAAGAATATGTGGCCGTAAACTCAAGACGCTTTGCGACAATTTGGGATGATAGAGCACATTCCTAGAGAAGCGGCACTCCGGGAAATCACAACTAGATGCACAGGGTCACACAAATGTTCTTGACACTAATTTCAAGGGGTCGGGAGGGCAAGTGGTCCTTGCTTTGCTGTTGGATGGACAGAGTTGCGTGATTTCTGTTGTGATGATAAGCAGTTACAGGCTCAAAACTGCAGACATGTGTCTTTCTTTCTTTCTGCTTATTTATCATTGAGAGACAGAGAGAGACAGAGCATATGGGAGGGGCAGAGAGAGAGGGAGACACAGAATCCGAAGCAGGCTCCAGGCTCCGAGCTGTCAGCCCAGAGCCCGACGCGGGGCTCGAACCCACAAACCGCGAGATCGTGACCTGAGCCGAAGTCGGTCGCTCAACCAACTGAGCCGCCCAGGTGCCCCACATCTTGTCTTTCTTTAAAGCTCACCAGCTAAGTTTTAAAAGATTTACTCTTCTAATTTTATTCCATTTTGGTATTTCTTCATATTTCCTCTTGGAGAGCTCTCCAGGTCCTGTTGCACACTTCACTTTAAAGGCATCAAGCATGCCAGGAGCTACAGAGAATAAAAGGACTTGTATTTTTGCTGCCGTCCTCAAACTTTCTCCCCTAAACTCACACCCAAGAACTTGTCTATAGGCCAATTAGCATTTTGGCCACACTTTAAGGACTTGGCTACGACGGCCACTGTGCAAACTCACACCACATGTGGTACTAATTGGTGCTGTTGGCAGTTTAAGAAGAAAGGCTTGGGATCCAGCAGGCATGGAAGCCGAGCAATGCCCTCACACAATAGCTCTCAACAGGAGTCGGAAATTAGGACTGGAGGAGAAGGATGGGCCTGTGCAGCAAGGTCAATGAGTTGACTCTCTCAGCATTTTGAGAAAGCATCTGAAAAAATAAAATAAAATAAAGGAAAAAGAAGGGAAAAAAAGTAAAAGAAAAAGAAGACAGGGAAGAAGGCAGAAAAAGAAAGATTTCAACCAGAAACTGTGTTTTCTACCAAACATCTGACATAGACCAAGGAGAGGTTGGTGGTTCACTGAACGTGTACCGTCAGGAAGCCTGAACGTCCAGGTGTGGAAGTAGGAGCAAACAGGTGCCTTGGACTCCACCATTGCTTGAAGCCAGTGAAACTCCCCCCAGGGGTCAGTTTCTCCATCTGCAGAGCTGTCAAAGGCTTCCAAAGCATTTGCCTCCTATCAGCTGAAGAGAACAGGGGGCAGATTTGTAGTTTGCTAAAGTGCTTTGATTTTGCAAACCTCAACCCCCCACAGAGGGATCTCTCATAACATCTTAGCTGTGGGTCTCTGTAGGCATGAGGAAGGTGGCAGTGGTGCTGGGGATAATTATTCCCCTAGTTCAGCCCTTGTAGTTTGCAAGGAACAGAATGGAGCCCCAGGGAATTAGCGTTAATTGTAAGGATACACTGGGGAGGATGGAAATATACAGCTGCCTCAGTAGTCACGTCTAAAGGCTCATGGAACTGGACAGTTTTGTTTTGCTCTGTTTTTTAAGATACAACAGCAGTTTTGGTCTCCCAGTAGAAATTATAATCATCTTAACGTTCGGCTTCTCTCTCTTTGTTCATTGTGCCTGCGTGTGCTTTCTTCCTATCAGAGCACAATTAAGCCACAGAAACTCCCTGATATGACCCTATCAAGTTCTTCACAGAGGATTCAGTTCTCTTTTTCCTAAGAAAGAGAAAGGCAATTTCAAGGACCTGAAATTACAAGTGTACTTCGTGCATCTCCCTCCTCTCACCTACCCCCTTTTTCTCTCCCTCTCCCGTGAGGCCCACCTTTAAAAATTGTCAGGCCCAAGGCAAGAGGACGACCAGAGATCCTGGACCTTGGCTTTTCCCTTCCCAGCCCAGGTTCTGATACTCAGCATAAAGGGTCACCTGTGCCTGTGTGTGGCTGTCCATCTGCTAGATTCTAAGCTTCATCTGTGCTCATGCCTCTGCCCCTCCCAGGTTCTGACAATGGTCATTTCTCAGGTCCTTTAGGAGGCCAATTAGGGAAGAACATTGCAGGACTAGAGGTAGATTCACAGGCAATGGGTCAGGGAATTCTGACTCTTGGTTTCGGCTCAGGTCATCATCTCACAGTTCATGAGTTCGAGCCCCATGTTGGGCTCTGAGCTGATGGTGCAGAGCCTGCTTGAGATTTCTCTCTCCCTCTCTCTGTCCCTCCCCAGCTTGCTCTCTCTCTCTCTAAAATATATGTGTGTATATATATATATATAATATAACATATATTATTATATATATCATATATATTATATCATTATATATTTATATTATATATATAATATAATATATATTATAATATATATATCATATATATATAAACATAATAATAAAAAAGATATCTCCTTAAAAAAAAAAGAATGCAGTGGTCAGATTGGGTTTCAACATATGAGTTTGGTGGGAAACAAACTTTCAGTCCACATACAGGCTAAGCCTGAAGGCATAGGAAGGGGACAGTAGGCAGCGGTCATCAGTACTGAAAGCAGCGAGCAGTAGCAGAAATTTTCCCAAAAGAAATGTTAATGTTGCCCTTCTATTCAAGATCCATGCAGGAAACATTTTTCTTTGTAGATTCACATAAAGATTGATGAGACATTTCAAACTCTAGAAACTGATGAAAGAAAACCGTTCCCTTGTCCCTTTGCCATTTTGTCATAGTACATTGCTCTAGGGAACAGTGTTCTTCTTTCCCTTGTCCTTAAAGCCATCAAGATTTTGAGGGAGTAGTCTGTTACTGCAACCTAATGCATCCCCAAAGGTAACTAGTATACTGAAAGTAGACCAGTCCCCTTATCATTTAGGCTATGTGAACTAGTTTAGGCCAGAGAGCCCTAGGCTCAACCTCCCTGAAGGAGATAAGAAATGGTTAATTGCCAGGCTTCAGAGTCAAAAGTCATGATTTCAAATCCAGAAACTGCATATTGTTAGATTTATAACTGTGAGCAATTCACTTAAATGGCACAGACCTTAGTATACTTACCTACAAAATGGGGAGATCATTTAAATTTTACAAGACCCTGTGCATATTAAACAAGATTGCTTAAGGGACCTAACAAAGGCCATGATTTCAAGCGTAGAAAAAACATTCCTATAAGTTTATGTTACACTCGCTTCATTTTTCTCATCATTGATAACGTGGTAGTTCTCCTATTGGTTACTGCAATTTCACCGAACGCTGGGTACTTGCATCTAATTTTTTATTTCAGATGGGTTATCTTATATTTATCAAAATATTCTACTTGCCTATGACCCAGGGACTTGTTTAAAATGTTTGTCACTTGTGGTATTACGTGGAATTTGCAGTTCTAAACCCATGATGCATGTTCAGTAGTAATACTTAACACAGTGTCCTAGGTGATTTCTACATATCGTGTCGTTACTCCTCACAATCCAGTAGGCGGATATGATTATTCTCCTCCTGTTGCAATGGAGCCATGCAGCACTAGGGGCTTCCTCTTTTGCCTGAGGTCACAGAGTTAAGAAGGGCAAAGCTGGCATTCACACTCAGCCCATGTGACTGTGGAGCCCACAACCTCTCATCGATAATAATAACTCATGTATGGTCAGCCAGACACCAAAGGGCTACCAACCAATACAAGTTGACTGAACATGATTAACTGCCGGTAAGCGAGTCATCCTTTCGCATTTCGACGTCAGCATAAAATGAAATTAAAGCAGATCATTCTACTTCCTTCATTTTGTTGCTATTAGAAGACACTATTTTCCTCCATTGGTTTGTGACTACTAGGTGCATGATATTTATCTCTGAATACCCAAGACATAGCACAATTTCTGGAACACAAAATATCTGAAAAAAATTGCTAAATAAAATAGTACTGGAGATAGAAGTTTCGTTAAAAACAAAATAGCACAGGGGCACCTGGGTGGCGCAGTCGGTTAAGCGTCCGACTTCAGCCAGGTCACGATCTCGCGGTCCGTGAGTTCGAGCCCCGCGTCAGGCTCTGGGCTGACGGCTCGGAGCCTGGAGCCTCTTTCCGATTCTGTGTCTCCCTCTCTCTCTGCCCCTCCCCCGTTCATGCTCTGTCTCTCTCTGTCCCAAAAATAAATAAAAAACGTTGAAAAAAAAATTAAAAAAAAAAAAATAGCACAAAGACAAGAATATATCCATTTATCTCCTGAAAGAAAGTTGGTATTTGAAGTATGTAACCTAAGCAGAAAGGTATAACATTTACATTTTACACATTGCTAATTTAACATAAATTCAACAGTATGGCCTGTAAGTTATATAGATTGGACTTGAAATTTTTTATCTATTTTTTAATTTGCAATGACCTTTCATTTCCATGTTCTATAAACTGTAAGATACCAAACTATCCATTAACTCAAACAAAAGTCATTCAGCTTTACCTGAAACAACAAATAAATATAATTTCCGTTTCTTTATAGAAGTGTTATCTGAAAGCAATGTCACAATAAAACCAATGTTAAAAATCAATATGTAAATGTAAGTGTAGCTTTAAAAAAGGGAAAATTATAGTAAGATTGAGACATAATCATTAATTAAAGCAAAGAGTTTTTCAAACTAGAGTCTCTCCTTAAAGTTTGTGCCAAATATTAGCAATTCCAGCTGAGGAGCCCAAAGTTGGAAGACCATGGGCAACCTCTCTCTCTATCCATGACGAGGCTCTACTCTCATAAGTGTACAGACCACCCACTGGCAGCTGGACCTGCTATGAGCAGGAAACAGTGGGGAATTGGTGTTTTTTCTCTGCTACAAATTCAAGCCAAAAAATAAATGAATCTGGATGCATAGGAATGCTTTCCTTTTCAATCGCCCAAGGTGACCTTCAGCAGAAACAAAAACAAAAATGTTTCTCTCCTCCTAGAGGAGATCATGTCTTCTTGGAATAACAAATATGGAAGCACTTGAAAACTCAAGTATTACCATTGCATGAAAAAGTGTTACTCGTGATAGTGAGACAGTAGTATTTATTTGTAATGAGAAATACCTCAAAGGGTAATACATTTAGAGACTAATATAGAAATACCAAATCCAGGAAATTTCACCCCTTCCTTTTGCCACCATCAAATTCCTAGAAGCAATTGTCTTATATTCCTAGGACATACCAGTGTTGGTTGTCTGGAAGGCAGTCCTCCCAAAACGCAATTTTCCAGCAATGCAACTGATCATTTACTCCATTCATCAGATAAAAGTATAAAGGTGCAACCTAAAAATTCATTTAAGTGGTTAAGAATTTTCGGTGTTAAAATATATATACAACTTCCAGTGCTCAATACAATTAAAATATTTTCCTATACGCCACAGAGATTCAGACATCAAGTATTCAAAATAAACTAAATTTTAAAATTGGTTGAGAACTACCTTTCCAAGTAGCAACCGTCTTGCCCATCTTTCTTTCTTTTTTTTTTTTTTGAATTGCCACAGTCTCTGTACCTCTAGAAGGAAAATGTTATCACATTCACTTAAATTATAATTATTTATGAAATAACACTGTCTCACCCACTTCACTGAAAAAATGTGAAGGCACAGATTTTGTGTTGCTATCTGTGAATTATTTTCAGTGACCAGTAAATCCTCAGAGTCACTTCCTCAATAAATCAATACACATGTAAGCACTTAGTTATATTTCTGATTATGAAAGACTGGATCTATCCTACCAGATCAGAATCTTCCACTCTAGAGCCTACAAGACTTTGTCTATTCAGGGACAGCGCTTCAAGAAGGTGGTGTAGAAAGATCCTAAGCTTATCTCCTCCCACAAACACAGTAAGGCTTTCTTTTCTTTTTTTTTAATATGAAATTTATTGTCAAATTGGTTTCCATACAACACCCAATGCTCATCCCAACAGGTGCCCTCCTCAATGTAACGGGCATTGAGGAGGCTTTCCTTATTCTGCCAACTTGAACCTCCAGTTCTTTCTTTATTTTTTATTCTATGATAATATACCACAGACAACAAAACTGGGCATTTACAAATGAGTGAAACTGAGGTCCAGTGGAAAAGAGAGAAAGAAAGAAGAAGTTCTATTTAAGGGAAGCAAAGTAGAAATGTAATTTGAAGTATCTGAAAGTCTGTAAGTTTTGTTTTCATTCACTTCAAGAATATATTAAACCCTTGGGGCACCTGGATGGTTTCATCGGTTAAGTGTCCGACTTCAGTTCAGTCGTGATCTCACTGCTGGTGAGTTCGAGCCCCGCGTCAGTCTCTGGGCTGATAGCTCAAAGCCTGGAGCCTGCTTCAGTTCTGTGTCTCCTTCTCTCTCTGCCCTTCCCCCACTCATTCTCTCATTCTCTCTCTCTCTCTCTCTCTCTCTCTCTCAAAAATAAACATTTAAAAAAATCATTAAGAAAAAGAATATATTAAACTCTGATGTAGGGGAAAAGGTAGAAACATTTTATCAAAGACACATAGACACAGGCTTAGAAAGTTTGTAATTCATGTTATCATATTACATATTGTCGTCACTAACAGACAAATTTGGCTTCTTATCATTAACTACAGATTCGAGTGGTATATCTGCATGGTCTCAAAGCATCCAAATAAAACCAAATTCAAACCAGTCAACCATCCAGAATGTTAGCTTATTCAACACTAAACATCTATATATTTGAAGCTCTCCAAATCAGTGATTTTCTTTTCTGTTTTTATCCAGATGGTGGTGCATTTTACAATCGAGAAACAAATGAATTACACAGTTTAGTGAGTATACAAAAGATAAATAATAAGACAGGTTTAGAGGATGAGAATGATAATGTAAAATTTACATAAATGATATTGTGAGTCAAATAAGTAGACACATCTAAAACACCATTTAGATCTTCAGATTCTCAGAAACACTAAATTCAGAATTTTTTCAGTATTCTTCATCAAATTTTCTTTGGCACATCTTTGGCACACAGAGAACACATCTGATACCCTAAAATCTTGCCTCTGTTCAGCAACAACTTAAAAACATTTTTTTAATGTTTATTTATTTTGAGAGAGAGAGAGACAGAGCGTGAGTAGGGGAGGGGCAGAGAGAGAGGGAGACACAGAATCGGAAGCAGGCTGAGGGCTCTGAGCTGTCAGCACAGAGCCGGATGTGAGGCTTGAACTCACAAACCATGAGATCATGACCTGAGCTGAAGTTGGATGCTCAGTCAACTGAGCCATTCAGGCGCCCCACTCAGCAACCACTTTTAAATTCCTGAACCCTTGTGGATCAGTTTTCGATGCTTCGTAATAAGTTACTACAAGCTTATGAGCTTAAAACCCCACACACTTATTACCACACAGGTCCTGTAGCTCAGGAGTCTGAGCACACCTTACTTGGTTCTCTACTCATGGTTTCACAATGCTAAAATCAAGATGTTGACTGAGCTGTGTCGTCATCTGGAGACTTGGTTGAGAAAAGATCTGTTGCCAAGCTCCCTCAGTCTGTTGGCAGAATTCATTTCTTAATGGCTTTCGAAGCTGCCTCTTCAAAGTCAAAAACAAAGAGAGTCTCTAAGTTCAGAGGTGGACTTGACTGATTAGGTCAGGCCCACCCAGAAAAACCACCCATTGACTAATTCAAAAGTAAGTGATTAAGGACCTTAATCATATCTGAAAACATCCTCTTCACCTTTGCTGTATCTTACTGGTTAGAGGCAAATTCCAGATCCCTCCCATCCTCAAGGGGAAAGAATTGTATACAAGTTCATATAGACCAGAGAAGTAACAGTCTTGGAGGTCATCTCAAAATAGTGCCTATCATATCTTCTCAAGTCAGGAACTGCCACTCTCCTAACCACAGCCAGCCAGTCCCCTACATACAGTAGTGATAGTAACAAGGAAGCAACACTTAAAATTGTTTAAAAATAGGTCTTATCTCTGAAGTTCTTGCAGCTGAAGGACCTCGCACTTAGGAGGGTCGTTTGGTTGGCAGTGATGTTACAGTATGAGGTATGAGGTGCAGAACTTCTGAAACTTAGTACAGACGGACTGCTACTCACTGTGGAGTATTTAATGCCGGATACGGGAGTTGGGCTAAGTGAGATACCAACCATCCACATCACCCTGCTGAAGACTTGCTCCAGGTACAATTAGTGAGCTTGCTGCTTCCATTAATGCAAAGAAAATGGGTTTTATTTCTTCCTTCCAAGTGAGAAAAGCTAATGGGGAGGTGTGCTGTCATGTAGCAGTTCCAGTTATAATTGACAAAAATCCTGCCATAAATAACACTTTTCAATGTTTTGATCCTCGAGATGCTTCATTTTGAATGTGTGTGCGTGTGTGTGGGTGTGTGTGTGTGTGTGTGTGTGTCTGCATATGACTGTCTGTGAATCCCTCATAGACTGAAATCGGGATTTCATTATGGATTCAAAGGGGGGATATTGACACATTACAATTAATTCAATTTGATATGTTTCTGACAATAAAAACAACAAAAAATGTATTCATTTTCTCACTTGGATTCTCTTATCACATTCGATCTACACCACGGTATTTTTCCAGCACTTTATAATCTGGTCAGCTTCACTGGGAGTTTGCCAGTTAATCTTGAAGCCTGAGGAATTAATTTCATCTCCTGCAACTGATCAAAACATACTTGGAAAACAGCAAAAAGGATAGCACCACCATGGATATTGCAGTTATTTCTGGAAATTGTAGAAGAGGTTATAGACTGAATGTGAGCTCACCGTGACTTCTTCCTCACAGAACCACAGACGTACGCAACAGTTTTTCAGGCACACTGAAACTTCGTTCAAATCAAGACAAAACGGTCTATAATTTTCATCTCAACCTTTTGCCCTGTAAACCTCTCCCTGGGGACAGGCAGTGACGTGAGCTCAGACGTCTCTCTCCTCTTTCCAATTTTATTGTAATGGTGTAAATGCACCCAACCTCCCCAGGACTATGCGGACGCTGTATAGACTTTCTAAAAACTTGCAAGGACTTGTATCGTCCACATCAAAAATAAGAAAAAAAAATTACTCGAAACTACACCAAGAAGTAAGGCACAAACTAATGGTATTCTTCTTGGCTTCATAATGCAGTGAGTCATTCAGTAACTCAGAGAATATTTATTGAACCACTATGGCCACATGGTAGGTGGTTTTGAAAACCAGAATCATAGCAAGGACTAATAAAAACGTTCTTGCCCCCCCTGCCCTCAGAGAGTTTACATTCTAGCTTGTAGTAGAATACAAGGTGGCGATAAGTATAGAACCAATGGGGTGGAAAGTAAAAGGAGGACTGTGGCTTAGACAAGGTACACAGAAAAGGCCTCTCCTACAGAGGTGACTTCATGCTCTACATTCCATTGTGTGTTTATTATTTTTGCCCTCAGAAGAATGCAAGTTTCAGGAGTGACATATCAGGAATGTGCAATGAAAAGCAAAGAGGAGTAGTTCAAGGGAGAAAGAGAAGGGGTCCAATGTTGTCAAATACTGCAACAAGCATTAGTTGTACACAAGTTGCATCATTTCTGTTAGATTTAGCAGGTTGGCTAATGAGAGCAGATTCTCTGACGTGGTACTGGCTGCAGGGGGTTGGGAGGTGACTGGAGGATGGCAACCCGGGAGCAGCAGACATTGTTTACACAGTCCTGGAATGAAAGCGGTAAACCATGCACAGAGGCAGGGAAAGAACATCCCAGACGGAGGAAAGAACAGATGCAAAGTTAGGGGAAGGAGAAGCATGAACACTCGTAAGGAGGTTGATGTACGTGGAGTGTAGTAACACAATAAACGGGTAGGAGATAGACTTCAGTCAGTAGTCTCACACATCACCCGAGGTCTGACAGCCACAGCCCAGAAGGTTGGCTTTCCTTCCAAGTGACATGAAAGGCACGGAACGCTGGGGGCAGGCAAGTGAAAGGATCTGATTTATGTTTGTGGAAAACCAAGTTGTGGACAAGCATAAGGGGAAGCAGGGGAATCTGTTAGGAGTCTACTGCAGTGGGCCTTGATAGAGAGGCAGGTGTGCAGAAGGTGAAACGTGATCAAAACCTGTGTGGATTTTGAGGATGGAGCCCATGGCATTACTGGTGAATCGGAGTTTACCGCCAATGTCTTCGTTGACTGAGGTATGGGTGACTGTGGGAGAGGAAGATTCAAGGTGGGGAGATAACACGGACTGAATGCTTGTATGTTACAAAATGTGGAAGTCGAAGCCCTAACTCCTAATGTGGCTGAATTTGTAGATAAACTTAAAAGGAAGAAATTAAGGTTAAATGAGGTCATAAGGGTAGGGCATGGGACTAGTGTCCTTACCAAAAAAAGGGGACACCAGAGAATGGAATTATCCTTATAATAACTTCTGCTTTCAATTGATTCTATGCCAAAAGTTTCAGCATCCTGAGGAGGGTGGGGATGGGCTACATTTTGTCTCTCCAATATTTGCATGTTGAAGCCCTAACCCCCATTGTAACAATAATTGGCGATAGGGCTTTGGGGAGGTAAATAAGGTTACATGAGGTCATGAGGGTGGGATCCTAATCTGATAGCATTGATGTTCTTGAGAAGACAAAAAGAGAGCTCCCTCTCTCCCCACACAATTCCACTGAGGAAATTCCAGGTACATCTCTACCCCATGTGAGGTATCCTCTCACACAACCCTGCCAAAACCTTGAATTTGCACTTTCAGCTCCAGACCTATCAGAAAATACATTTCTGCTGTTTAAGCAATGTAGTCTGTGCTATTTTGTTATGTCAGTGCAAGTAGACTGATACAGGAGATATATCAAGAATTCTGTCATAGATATTTTAAATTCAAGATGTTCTGTTCTGAGCCATGATGGCAGGTGTTAAAATATCTGCAGCTCACAGAGGTCAGAGTCAGAGATATAACAGGTAAATTCTCTGCTAATAGATTGTATTTGTGATGATTAATACGGTATAAAAATCTGGAGAACAGGATGAGATCTCTGGGGGCGAAAGATAGAAGAACCCACTATGGACACTTGGGGCTCCAACATTCAGATATTGGAAGGAAAAAAAAAAGGAAAATCCAGGGGAAAAACAATTTCTGAGAAGTGGCTGCTGAGGGAAAAGGAAAACAGGATTGCAGAGCAGAAATCTTGCCTGGGGTAGGAATGTGGAAAGTGAGGAGCAAGGACAGAGAGAACACGGGAATTTAGCAGAGGAGTCCAGAAAGGCTAACATGGCAATCAGACTGCTTTCACAAATCTTCCATCAAAGAGAAATTTTGAGCTGTAACTGTGAGTAGGAGTAATTACAAATATGTACTTTTCTTTAATTCAACCCAGAACTAAGTTGAAACCACATCAGTTTTGAAATAAATAAGGTCATTTCTACAATACTGTGTCACTATCTGTAATTTAACCACGTGAAATTAATTCTCCAAATTCCAAATGTCAAAATTAAGTATTAAAAATGTAGTGTATCCCAGGGTTATAGTCAAAAGAGTTAACTAGTCTGACATTCCGAAAAAAATTAAAAAATGACCGTAAAACCACTCCAATTAGCTTGAATATATTCCAGCCAAAGAGACAGCTTTTAATTAACTGATTGTTTTGCTTTTAATTAAATGGCCAGGCAACCCGAAGAATTACTTGGAGAATTATCGTATCTGTATTTTCAGCACAATCTTATTTCAGAACTCTGCATCTATATCCCCAAATTCTCTTGGATTATGTCCATCTGGATGACTGATGGCAAGACGTAAATTCAACCTTGCTCAAGCAGAGTAAGCTGCCTTCCCTAACAAAGTAGATCCTTTTTCATATTCTTTACCTTTCTGGGACTGGGATATTTTGCATATGTCATGCCTTCCAGTGTATCTTACGTTATTAATAAATCCATTTCTTTTTGTGTTCATCCATGATCGTAGCTTCTGGAAACAGGACAGGATGAACACCACCTCAGGAATGAACAGGATATGATACAAGGGAGTTCCCTGCCCAATACTGATCAGAAGTACTTAGCTGCCTTTGTTTCCTTGGAGTATGAGAAAAAGAAGAGGAATGCTAAGAGCAGAGCCCAGTAAGGCCTCTACTTCCCCCACACTCATGCTAATAAAATTAAACTATGAAGAATTTGAAGACATTATAGTATGATTTCCCAAATAGCCTCAGATGGGAGCTCAGTATTTGGCTGGGATGTAGATGCAGTGCAGAGTAGGAGCTTGTTTGGGAGAAGAAGACTAGAAGGAAGGCTGGGCTTCACCACCGGTGCTCCATGGTCAACACATGACATGAAGGAGAACAGAAGTTACCACCTGTCTTGTTAATGGAACCAAGAAATGATGAGCGATGAGCAGGCAGGTGGACCAACAAAGCCTGCATCAGAAAAAGGAGACCATCTGGAATACTAACATTGGGAACCACAGATGATGGCAGACAGTGACCAGAGGGAGGGACATCTAAGACTGCAAAGCTGAATGACACCAGTCACACCTCAGTAGGTTCAACCACTCATCCTCTGGCAATGCCACAATAATCAGAGATTCCTAGGACACGATACTCCCCATTCTTTCTCAAATAGCAAAATGGCATCCTCCAAGGAGCATAGAGAATAAGCAAGATAGTCAGAATTACCTGAAAAAAAGATGAAGCTTCTTGAAATAGACATTTTCCTCTAATAACTTATTTCCATTGATTGGTGATTTAAAGTTCCAGTCACCCCCCGTAACATCATTGAAGGGAAACTTAACTCCTCAAGCTAAAATGTTCTATACATCACTGGCATGCCGCCTTCTCTTTCCTGACTTCCAGTCTGTTACCAATCACTTCCAATTAGATATCTGGCTCCTTAAATGCTGTAGCATTTTTTTCATTGTTCCTCCAATATCTTCCCACCCAGAATCATCTTCCAAATATTGACAAAGTATTATCATTTTCATTATATTGGTTACTTCCTGAAACTTGTCTTTTGATTCCTTATTGTATGAACACCAATTTTTCACCTATCCTGTGAACACCTAAAACAGCAGTTCTCAAAGTATGGCCTCCCAACTTGTAGCATCCATATTGCCCAGAGACAACCTAAAAATGTAAGTTTCTGGTTCTCACCATAGACCTACCAAGAATCTGAAACTCTGGCCATGAGGCCCAGCAATCTGTCTTCTGACAAACTTTGCAGGTGATACTGATGCATGTGCACTTTGAGGACCATGGAAGTAACTCAGAAGTGACATTGGCTGGTGAAGGAGTCCTGTCAGGGGGCTCTGGGCAGGGAGGGAAAGACTCCAGATGTGCCAGCTCTGTTCCAGACAAGGGCAACCTGTTCCCCTTTTTCTTACAAAAACTTCCACCTGATGTATCATTTGTGTGTAGTGTGAGGTTCGATTAGGATTCCTTTTTTTCCCCCTGGGGATGTCCAATTGCTCTGTCACAATTTATTGAAAGGTTGTCTACTCCATTGCATTGATTTCCCTCCTGGGGCACCTGGGTGGTTGAGTCGGTTAAGCAGGCTGACTTCAGCTCAGGTCATGATCTCGCAGTTCGTATGTGTGAGCCCCATGTCAGGCTCTGTGCTGACAGCTCAGAGCCTGGAGCTGGCTTTGGATTCTGTGTCTCCCTTTCTCTCTGCACCTCCCCTGCTCACACTCTGTCTCTCTGTCTCTCTCTCTCTGTTTCTCTCTCTCTCTCTCTCTCAGAAATAAATAAATATTACAAAAACTTAAAATAATAAAAAAGAATTGATTTTGCACCTTTGTCAATAATTAGTTGGTCATGTGTACATGGTTCTATTTATAAGTTCTCTAGTCTGGTTGGTCTAAGTGTCTGTCTCTCCACCACGACCACACTGTTTTGGTCAGTATAGGAATACAGCAGAGCTTAATATTGTACGGAGCAATTCCTTCTGCATTATTCTTTTGCAAGATTGTTTTAGCTGCTCTAGGGCCTGTGCCTTTCCCCATACATTTGAGAATGTTTGAATATGTCTCCAAAAATTTTGCTGGGATTTTGATAGGAATCACATTAAACCTATAGATCGATTTGAAAAAAAATTGACATCTTTACTATATGGAGTCTTTCCATCCACGAAAATAACATGTCTTTCCACTTATTTAGCTCTTCTTTGATTTCTTTCATCAATATGTTATAATTTTGAGCATACAGATTTCATACATATTTTGTTGTTTATACTTAGATATGTCATTTCTTTGGAATGATTATATATAGTATTCTGTTTTAAATGTAGGTTTCCACATGTTCATTGTTAGCATATATAGAAATCTGATTGATATTTGTGGGTTGTATGTCCTGCAACCTTGTTGAATCACTTATTAGCTCTTAGAGTTTTTGTTTTGTTTTGTTTTGTAAATTCCTTAGGCTAATATGTTATCTGAAGGAAAATTTTTATATTCCTCACACAAACACTTAAGTCCCATGACAACACAACCCTTATTTACCTTTTCAGCCTCATTCCCAATCTATGTTCTCAGCTGACATCCTTTCCCAGTATTTTCTTTCTTTCTTTTTTAATAATAACAACAAAAAATAAGTTGATTGAGGACCTCCCGCATCATCATCTGGTATGGTTTAAAATGTAGTTCCCCAAAACTCACCCTAAAGTCTGTGGAGGCAGCCTGAAAACTTGCACTTTTAACATGATATCCCTGATGATTCTTATATACACATAGGTTTGAGAACAACAGGCTTCTGCGTCAGCCAAAAGGAAATTCTCATTTTTCCCGAACTTACCACCCACATCTAAAGCTTTAATGTCTCATGGTTCATTACTTGTAATCTTTTATAGATTCACCTCAACATTCCTTGCACATATGCTTCAATTGTGTTCCACCTAAAATTCTTCAAATCTGCTTTGAACGGTCCCATGATCCTTTTTTGTATTTCTGCACCTGGAAGAAAAATCACCCAATCCTTAATAAAGGTACCTTTAAAACCTTATGGTGTCTGCCTTCAGACAGAAAACTATGCAGACATCCTGTCACGTGCACTTGGTCAAGTCCTTGTCCGTATCCACACAGTAGTTACTTCAAATACATAGCCATGTCTTCAAAGGCCCCTTCTCCTCTCCACATCATAGTAGATAACCTAGTCTCCTACAAGGGGGGTGGGGGGAAAGCCCTGAGTGTCTCACTTTTTCATCTAAAATCTTGCCTTTGTCCATACACTGTTCAAAGACCATCCCATCACTTTTTTCTTTCTAATACATATAATTCATCTTGACTCAACTGCTATCAAATACCCTCTTTCTCAAGCGGGTAACTTTACTGCTTTCCACTAGATCATTCTAAGAATATACTCATACTTGAGACGTCTCACCTACAAAACAAAAACAGAAGTAAAATGTTTCATTTTGGCTGCTGTCGTATCATGCACTATTTCCTCATTTCTCACTTTATCAAAACAGAACCCAATACACACTATCTCCTCTTCTCCTCTTCTGAGTTGTTGAAAATTGCCTCTGTCCCCACTGGAAATGACTTGATGAAGACATAAAGGACCCCTAACTCCCAAATTCAATGACTAATATTTCACTTTTAGCTGACTAGCATGTGACACCATCAAAAACGTTCTCTTTTTTTCGAGTTCCATCACTCCACACTCCCCTGAAACCTCCTTCTTTGTTTTTCATTTGTTTCTTTGTTCATTTTGTTTTATTGTTACCGATCATAAGCTACCTTTGGCTCCTCTTATGATGACAGTTTTTAGTGCTCTCTGACCCTTTTCACTCCATAATCTTATTGTGGACATTTCATTGCATGCCACCGTTTTAATTACCTGTGTTGCTTCCCGGTCCTAAATCAACACCTTCACACTCTCCTGGGAGATCTTATCATCTCTCTCTCTTCAGCTCTTCAACTTTTCTTCCAGCTTCCAAATTGAGAACTTACCATGAAAATTCTAAATGCACCTCACTCAAACTCAGCCTGTCCAGAAGCTACCTCATTCTCTTATTCCTTCTACTAGCCTTTCCTCTTATTCCCTGTGTTGGGGAATGGATTGCTCGCTTCTCTAGTTGCCCTGTCCCGAACCAGAGAATGGTTTCAACTCTCTGTCTCTCTCATTCTTGTAGTCAATTAACCACTAAACCTGCCATTACTACTGGCTACCTCTTTTTGTTATCAAATCTATCTCCCTTCTCCATGATCAAGGCCACTGCCATGGCCTATTATCTAATCATGGCTCACTTGAACCACACAAGCAATCATATAATTTTACTCTCTCTTTCTTGAGTTTAATGTACTCAAAGCCATTCTCTCTCTGCACCACAGTCTGGGCAGTGTTTCAGATACACAAATCTCTGCTCAGCTTAGAATGTTTTCAGGTCTTTCCTATCCTCTACGACCTTAGTAGGACACAAAAGGCTTTTTATGACCTGACTACTACTGTATTTCTGCTATAAGCACTCTGAATCTAACTTCACTGAATCCCTTATGTGCATCTGGCAATCTAATTTCCCAACTTATCTGTTCATCTACTAGGTGTCTTGCCTCATTTTTGTCTGACTAGTAAATTTTCTCTTCTTCTGTAAAGACTGAGTTTGATTAATCTGTTATTAATGACGACTACCCTGACTCTCATAGGCTGACTTTGGTAGTTTTTCTTCTCTTTTTATATAACATTTTACATGTTCTTTTATAATAATTAGATAGATAGATAGATAGATAGATAGATAGATAGATAGAAATATATATATACATATATATTTTTTTCAGACTATTTTGTAACCGTTTGTTTAGCTATTGATCTACTAAATTCAAAATAACTCTATTAGCACAAGGATTCTTTTGCATTCATCTTGGTTTCCAAATTCCTTATAAAATAACATGGCCCATGGTAGAGACATGCTAAATGTTTCTTGAGTAAAATGTTAGCCAGGGAGAGAGAGATATGTACATAAATTTTTATAATACAACCAAGAATGACACGTTTTATTGGAGAATAAATGGTACATGAATATATAGAAAAGGAAAAAAGTTAGGACCAGAAGATTTAATTTTGGCCTACAAGGACAGACTTTATAAGAGTAAGAGAGGGGAGAGGTAATTGCAGGGAACAAGTACAATATAACTAAATACATGGAGAAACAAATTACAAAACTTAGTAACAGGTGCAGAGTCTTACTGGCACATCTATGTGGTCAATGGAGAAACCGGTGGACTGAGAAACAAAAATGTACAAGAGATGTTGGATATTAGTATGAAAAGTTTCTAATACCATGTTAAGAAATTAAAACAACAGGCATTCAAGAGCCATGTAAGAATTTTTGACAGATTGGGTGGGGAAATTTGCTTCAGTGTCAATATAAAACAATGGGGTTTTATACTTTACAAACACTTTAGAGGTGAGGAGGATGGGAAGACTTTCCAATAATTTAGGAAATGGTAATGCCACTCATCGGAACGGAGGTAATGTTTATTAACAAAGAGCATCCAGAATCTGACTGCTAACTCTGGTAGTTGCGTATTTTCTAAGGATGCCTCCAAAATAAAAATAACTGTACCTGCATGTGGTTTCTAAATGGAAGATTGTCTTATACTATATGTTACAATAGAGACAACATATAAAGATAAGAGCTGCTCTCATAACAAAGTAAAATGTAATTTTCTGTGCATGATTTTAACTTCCTGGATGCTGAAAGATCTTGCCAAGATCTGATATTGAATTAAATAATCAAGCACTAGGAAAGAAATTTTAAGTCCAACCAGGAAAAACACGCTATTTTTTATGAGAACTGAACATGGATGAAGAGTTAGCAAAGCAAAGGAAACTGAACATTTCTACTAAAATGTTTAGAATGATTATATAACATTTACGAGTTTTCTAAATCCTGGGTGGTATTTATATGTCTAATAGCACATTATTCGTAATACCAAAGACTCATAACACTTGATAATACTATAAATATATTCATAATTGTGTATTTGGATACTCATATTTAGAAATATGATATTTTATACATACACAAATAGAGATAGATTTAATACAAGCATTCTAGATTTACTCCAAAATGAACCCCAAATGGCCATAGTTTTGTATTTCTTAGACACCATAAATTATGACACGTATCAAATCAATAAGACCACACTGCAAAAGAATTCATAGTCTTATCTTTGCTGAGACAGATGGAAATCCATGAGAGTTATAGATAGGGAAGATTTTGAAGGTCAGGAATCATTATTTTTGCCAACTCTGCTGCTGCCCTAATTCTTTATCGCTCTAGTTTGAAAGGGGTAGATGCTTATACTTCCTTTGGAAAACCATCTCCTCTTACAATCTTTACAGTCCCTGTTTCTAAGCTTATGGTCTGACCTTCATCTTGTCTAGACTTTCTTGTTACATACAGTTCTCTTTCAATACTTAATACCAGTCCCACTCACTGGACACTTAAACAGCAATGCAACACAGCCTGTAATTCATTGCTTAATGGATTTTCATGTCATCTTAACCAGGTGGAAAGGCCCTTGATGCACAGACCATGTATTATACACATTGTCGCCTCTGTAACACCTAACAATTCGCTGAGTGCAAATTCATACTACCACGTATAAACATATTGCTGAATTGAATTTATTTGCTTAAAGGTTATCACATAGCTTATGAAGACTCACCAAAATCACCTTTTCACAAAGTACCCTTTCTATGTATGCCGGGCGTTCACTGTACATATCTCTCTTATAGTGCTGTGTTTGCGTATGGGCCCCCTCTGACTGTCCCTGCCCTGCCACTCTTAGAGCAATGTACATGATATGACTGGCTCAAAAATTCTCTCTAAGTAGAGAAAGCAAGTGCTGGAAGCAAGGGTCACTCTGTCTCCAATGATAAAGCCATTCCTCCATGCAGCTCAAACCAAGTTTTCCCTAAGTAACAGTCAGAGAAGGGAGGAAAGACAGAATGAACATCATCTAGAGATTCACAGACATTACCAGGTTCTCCACCAACAAAACTAACTGGGGAGAAAAAAATTCAAATGAATTGGCCAGGTGCTATAATTTCAAAAGACATTCAATAAATCCTTACACTGGGTCATGAGAGAGGAGAAGCTTGGTGAAGTCAGACAGAGGTCCACCCTCAAACCTAGGTCAGGTTCCAGAGAATTCTACTCTGAGCAGACAAGTACCTACTCAGATGCGGCAGACCTGTGCAGTTTGCTTCTAAATCTACATCTTCCCCTGTTTTACCCCAACTTCTCTGAACTCCTTTTATATTTTGGATCAGTCCCCAAAAACCTTTCTCTATATTGACCTTGCCTTGAATGTTATGAAAGGCTGTAATAGAATTTCAAAAATCTGAAGAAAAACTGTTTACTGTATTGTTTGTGTCAGATTGGGCTGCTCCAAAGCAGATGTGAAGGTTCCTTAAAAGTTTGTTTATTACACTCTTATGTGTTATAGAATATTTTTGTCCCCGACGATCTTTGGTGCTTCCTCTTCCACTCTGCATGGGCCCCTGACAGATGAGCCCTTTGGATTATATCAAAGGACCCCTTAGCCTCTGTCATTTTGTGGGTTTTAGCCAACAGGAGGTAAGTGAGTGAGGACAGGAGGCCAGCTTCCTCCCTGCCAGGTGACTGATGTCTGGCCACATTCCTCAACCAGGCTTTTGTCCTAACAGTGACCTTTTTCCAAATTCCTTGAATTTCTTCAATCTTTTGCCCCTACTGGTCTGTCACTAGCTCATACTTTCCCATACTGACTTTCCTGAATTCTTCCAAAGCTCTTTTTAGAGGTTCTCTTTACTTTAATTTCTTCAAATCACTGGTTTAAATATGCCATCTGCTTCCTGCCAGGACACCAATTAATATGTTTCCTATCCATTTACCAGGAAATCAATGTTTTAAAGAGAGATGAAAAGGACAGGAAGGAAAAGGGCATGCAAACTTTGTGTTCCTGGACCTTGTCTTAGGAAAATGAAATGTTGCTTTCCATATATTGCCTCCACCCACAGGTCATGGCTAATATAGCAAGTGCCAACAGATCTCCAATAATCGTAGATAAGAGAGTGGGTAAATTGTGGTGTCGCCCATAGGATTTTAACCCAGAGTAAAAACTGTTGGGAAGTGTCTCCATTTTGGTATCTTGGTAGAGGTTGCCATGTCATCAATTTATAATCCGATGAATAGAGCAAACTTAACTCTCAAACCCATGTGCAGTTGGGGCCCTGATGTCCCTGCTTGCAGGATGGTTCCACCTATTTTTTCTGTACTCCTGGCCCTCTGTCTTGACAGATACTTTTTATTAGTGTAGCTATTTTATATTATATATTAGTGTAGCTATATTAGTGTAGCTATTAGTGAACATATAGCTTGTGTTTTGACTAATTCAATCCTGCCTTTTAATTTTCTTATTGCTGTCTGTGTTTATAAATAATAGTCTCACATCATTTTCTATTTTAGTTAGGGTCACTACAAAAAGCTATAGATAAAAAGAAGTAGTTTGCACCAAGATTAAAGCTTCCCCCCCCCCAAGGTGCTCTCTACTCCACAAACTCTGTTCTGCAATTCAGATTCTAAATACTCATATTAACAGTTTTTTGAAGGAAAGACCAAGAATCCACCCCTGACATTGTAAGTAATGGATTTTGTTTTTTTGAAAAAATGACCAAACACAAGTAGGTTGCATATTATTTGGAAATAATTAATTCACAGTCTTAAGCTTACATCATATATCATGATACTAGAGTTATATTGGTATTTCTGTCTCCAAGAATGGTTTTGAAAACATTTGTAACCATGATCATAAATCATATAAATATGCAAAGTGTGTGTAGGTGCGAAGAAAATAAAGGAAAACCCAGAATGATGTTTCATCTCCATCAAATAATGTGATCATCGGAGGGAAATGGCTATCATCTTCAGAAGCTCTCTCCAGATTTCTCTACGTTTGTCTATAGAAAAGCGAAGGAAGCATTTTCAGATTTACCTCTTTATAGGAATATGTGTACCTCTTTCAGATTTCCAGGAACTATGCCAAATTTGATGAGTATTTTACGTTTTAATAATGGATATGTAATCCCTTAAATGTGCTTCAAGTGGAATCAAAAACAACTAGCAAAGGACAATAACACCGCAAAATTGGGATAGTATTAGTAAAAGAAATGTAAAAATGTTTTGAGATCTTCACGTCAGTTCATACCAACCATTGTTATTATCCTCATACAAAACATTTTAATACCTCTAAGAAACAGTGGCTTCAGTATTTTATAGTGTATGTCAGCTTAATTTTACTTACTGAACAACTTAAATTGCTGTGAAATAATTCAAGGCAAATCTCTAGTCTTTCAAAGAACTTTGTTTTTTTTTCCAATATATGAAATTTATTGTCAAATTGGTTTCCCTACAACACCCAGTGCTCATCCCAAAAGGTGCCCTCCTCAATACCCATCACCCACCTTCCCCTCCCTCCCACTCCCCATCAACCCTCAGTTTGTTCTCAGTTTTCAAGAGTCTCTTATGCTTTGGCTCTCTCCCACTCTAACCTCTTTTCTTTCTTTTTTTTTTTTTCCTTCCCCTCCTCCATGGGTTTCTGTTAAGTTTCTCAAGATCCACATGAGAGTGAAAACATATGGTATCTGTCTTTCTCTGTATGGCTTATTTCATTTAGCATCACACTCTCCAGTTCCATCCACGTTGCTACAAAAGGCCATATTTCATTTTTTCTCATTGCCACGTAGTATTCCATTGTGTATATAAACCACAATTTCTTTATCCATTCATCAGTTGATGGACATTTAGGCTCTTTCCATAATTTGGCTATTGTTGAGAGTGCTGCTATAAACATTGAGGTACAAGTGCCCCTATGCATCAGTACTCCTGTATCCCTTGGATAAATTGCTAGCAGTGCTATTGCTGGGCCATAGGGTAGGTCTATTTTTAATTTTCTAAGGAACCTCCACACTGCTTTCCAGAGTGGCTGCACCAATTTGCATTCCCACCAACAGTGCAAGAGGGTTCCCATTTCTCCACATCCTCTCCAGCATCTATAGTCTCCTGATTTGTTCATTTTAGCCACTCTGACTGGCGTGAGGTGATATCTGAGTGTGGTTTTGATTTGTATTTCCCTGATAAGGAGTGACGTTGAGCATCTTTTCATGTGCCTGTTGGTCATCTGGATGTCTTCTTTAGAGAAGTGTCTATTCATGTTTTCTGCCCATTTCTTCACTGGGTTATTTGTTTTTCGGGTGTGGAGTTTGCTGAGTTCTTTATAGATTTTGGATACTAGCCCTTTGTCCGATATGTCATTTGCAAATATCTTTTCCCATTCCGTTGGTTGCCTTTTAGTTTTGTTGGTTGTTTCCTTTGCTGTGCAGAAGCTTTTTATCTTCATAAGGTCCCAGTAGTTCATTTTTGCTTTTAATTCCCTTGCCTTTGGGGATGTGTTGAGTAAGAGATTGCTACGGCTGAGGTCAGAGAGGTCTTTTCCTGCTTTCTCCTCTAGGGTTTTGATGGTTTCCTGTCTCACATTCAGGTCCTTTATCCATTTTGAGTTTATTTTTGTGAATGGTGTGAGAAAGTGGTCTAGTTTCAACCTTCTGCATGTTGCTGTCCAGTTCTCCCAGCACCATTTGTTAAAGAGACTGTCTTTTTTCCATTGGATGGTCTTTCCTGCTTTGTCAAAGATGAGTTGGCCATACGTTTGTGGGTCTAGTTCTGGGGTTTCTATTCTATTCCATTGGTCTATGTGTCTGTTTTTGTGCCAATACCATGCTGTCTTGATGATGACAGCTTTGTAGTAGAGGCTAAAGTCTGGGATTGTGATGCCTCCTGCTTTGGTCTTCTTCTTCAAAATTACTTTGGCTATTCGGGGCCTTTTGTGGTTCCATATGAATTTTAGGATTGCTTGTTCTAGTTTCGAGAAGAATGCTGGTGCAATTTTGATTGGGATTGCATGGAATGTGTAGATAGCTTTGGGTAGTATTGACATTTTGACAATATTTATTCTTCCAATCCATGAGCAGGGAATGTCTTTCCATTTCTTTATATCTTCTTCAATTTCCTTCATAAGCTTTCTATAGTTTTCAGCATACAGATCTTTTACATCTTTGGTTAGATTTATTCCTAGGTATTTTATGCTTCTTGGTGCAATTGTGAATGGGATCAGTTTCTTTATTTGTCTTTCTGTTGCTTCATTGTTAGTGTATAAGAATGCAACTGATTTCTGTACATTGATTTTGTATCCTGCAACTTTGCTGAATTCATGTATCAGTTCTAGCAGACTTTTGGTGGAGTCTATCGGATTTTCCATGTATAATATCATGTCATCTGCAAAAAGCGAAAGCTTCACTTCATCTTTCCCAATTTTGATGCCTTTGATTTTCTTTTGTTGTCTGATTGCTGATGCTAGAACTTCCAGCACTATGTTAAACAGCAGCGGTGAGAGTGGGCATCCCTGTCGTGTTCCTGATCTCAGGGAAAAAGCTCTCAGTTTTTCCCCATTGAGGATGATGTTAGCTGTGGGCTTTTCATAAATGGCTTTTATGATGTTTAAGTATGTTCCTTCTATCCCGACTTTCTCAAGGGTTTTTGTTAAGAAAGGGTGCTGGATTTTGTCAAAGGCCTTTTCTGCATCGATTGACAGGATCATATGGTTCTTATCTTTTCTTTTATTAATGTGATGTATCACGTTGATCGATTTGCGAATGTTGAACCAGCCCTGCATCCAAGGAATGAATCCCACTTGATCATGGTGAATAATTCTTTTTATATGCCATTGAATTCGATTTGCTAGTATCTTATTGAGAATTTTTGCACCCATATTCATCAGGGATATTGGCCTGTAGTTCTCTTTTTTTACTGGGTTTCTGTCCGGTTTAGGAATCAAAGTAATACTGGCTTCATAGAATGAGTCTGGAAGTTTTCCTTCCCTTTCTATTTCTTGGAATAGCTTGAGAAGGATAGGTATTATCTCTGCTCTAAACGTCTGGTAGAACTCCCCTGGGAAGCCATCTGGTCCTGGACTCTTATTTGTTGGGAGATTTTTGATAACCGATTCAATTTCTTCGCTGGTTATGGGTCTGTTCAAGCTTTCTATTTCCTCCTGATTGAGTTTTGGAAGAGTGTGCGTGTTTAGGAATTTGTCCATTTCTTCTAGGTTGTCCAATTTGTTGGCATATAATTTTTCATAGTATTCCCTGATAATTGTTTGTATCTCTGAAGGATTGGTTGTAATAATTCCATTTTCATTCATGATTTTATCTATTTGGGTCATCTCCCTTTTCTTTTTGAGAAGCCTGGCTAGAGGTTTGTCAATTTTGTTAATTTTTCAAAAAACCAACTCTTGGTTTCGTTGATCTGCTCTACAGTTTTTTTTAGATTCTATATTGTTTATTTCTGCTCTGATCTTTATGATTTCTCTTCTTCTGCTGGGTTTAGGCTGCCTTTGCTGTTCTGCTTCTATTTCCTTTAAGTGCGCTGTTAGATTTTGTATTTGGGATTTTTCTTGTTTCTTGAGATAGGCCTGGACTGAAATGTATTTTCCTCTCAGGACTGCCTTCGCTGCGTCCCAAAGCGTTTGGATTGTTGTATTTTCATTTTCGTTTGTTTCCATATATTTTTTAATTTCTTGTCTAATTGCCTGGTTGACCCACTCATTCTTTAGTAAGGTGTTCTTTAACCTCCATGCTTCAAAGAACTTTAAAAGAATAATGAATTAGAGCTCTATTTAGAAATTATTTTCTAATAAAACATTGTAAGTGGTTGGGTCCTTACATCTAGCTTGAAAGCCTATATATAGGAGAAGAAACTCAACAATGGCTCATACAGCTGACACATCTACTAAACCCTCTGACACAGAATGAGCAGGAACACGGATATGTTCTTTAAACTAGAATCCAGGTGGCAACAACTGAACGTGCGGCCCTTAACGGACGGTGTGTATTTTCTATCTGCAAAGGTCGTCTGGCCTTTGAGCAGGGAACACATAATGAAAATGCCTCAGGGCAAAACACAGAGAAGACTGCTCCTTTAAAAAAGGACTCAGAATAGTATAAAGTCTCGTCTTTTCCTAGGGACGTAGGAAAGATTATCTCTGCTAATATTTGGAAACATAATTAGATAGAGAAACACATCATCGGATGCATTGGAGGATTGGACAAAGTACACAATGGCTGGAATTGTCCGTTGATGAAATATAATCCAATAGACATGTCACTACGTTTTTAAGGATGGTGACTCCGCTTAGAATCAGGAGACTCTCTGTAATGGTTCAGAAGCAATAAATAAACTCAGAGTACACTCAAGAGAGAGAAAATTTAAGGGAGGATCTCATGAAATGGCAGATTTTCAGGTCTGAACATGTGTTTCTTTTTCACACATGCTTTAGATTCATGTCGGTTGTAGCTCGAAGTCCATTTTCTTTTGAATTTTTTAAGTCTGTTGCTTGTTAAGATCCACATGTTCCCAGTCATTGTTTTATCGATCCCTTCTGATAAGCACTCACTCGGTGCTTTTAGTGTAGAGAACGTTATACAAGCTCACGGTGTTCTGTCTGGACAGACCTGGAAATACACCTAAAATATATTGCCTTGGTCCCTAAAGACTAAACTCCACATGCTTTTTGAGGTGAAAAGAAGATGCATCTTTCCACCTTGAGTCACATCTTAGCCTAAACCCAGTTAGAATACTGGGAAAGAGTCTTGGATTTACATAGACACACGGGGTCCAGATTGATATTTCCTACATTGTTGCAATTCAACAAATTATTAAAATTACTGAATGGCAGTGCTACCTCTGTAGCTGCTGGGTTTATAGGGAAATTTTAATGTAATAATTTATATAAAACATATAGCATGGGGTCTGGCATAAAGGAGGTGTCTCACAAATTGTATTTGCTTTTTTCTAGGATAACATTAACATTTACCACATGTGATTGTTGTCAAGACTAAGTGAATCAGGGGATATAACTTTTAGAATGAACTGTGGCACATACTGGCACTCTTTTACAATTTTTATAAGCTATTTTTATTATTATTTACCAATGTCCTAAGATCTCAGTGATATTAATTAAACAATGAGAGTTTAAAAATAAGGATTGGAGCAACGAGAAAGCAGTGATTTGAACAAATTACTCAAACTAGGCTTTTGTATACAGAAAAGAAAAATCTAAACTGGTGACTCCTTTTTGTTGTTGTTGTTATAGTTTATTTCTTCAGTGAATAAATATAGCACCATTAGGAGAAATATAAAGAGATTTCTTACAAGAAATTGCTCATGAAATTATGTAGGTGCATAAATCCCAAGTCTGCAGAGTGAGTCAACAAGTTGAAGATCCAGGAGAATCAATCATGTACTTCCTGTCCAAAGGCCAGCAGGCGTAGGACTCAGGAAGAGCCAAAGTTTTGGCTTGAGTCCAAAGGCAGGAAAAAATTTAATGTCCCAGTCTGAAGGTAATCAGGCCGAAAGAATTCTCTCTCACTCAGGGGACCGTCCATCAGCCTTTTTTTTTTTTTTTTTTCCTCCTAGTCATGCCTTTGACTGATTAGATCAGGCCCACCCTCATGAGGGACAGCAATCTGTTTTACTCAGTTTCTTAATTCATATGTTAATCTCATCCACAAAAACCCTCACATCCTCACCCAGAATAATGTTTGACAAAATATCTGGGTACTCGGTGGCCCAATCAAGTTGACACACAAAATTAAACATCGTGCTTTAGACTTTCCAGTCTGATTATAGACACAAGAAGTATCCCTTTAAAAGATTGCATAACCAACACAACATTCATTCACCGGCTGAGTAGCACCATCCAAGTCTTCTAGATAACTGTGGTCAGGAACTTACTGAGGTCCTCCCATATCTCAGACACTGTGAATTGAATCTCGTTCACAGAGGTACAGCTATAGACATGAAATAACTGCAATATATACTTCATATGACATAATAGGGAGTTTGGACTTTATCTGATTGAAAGGGAGAAGCTAAAGACAGATTTAAGTAGGAAAGTAATTTGGTCAGATAAGTCTTAAAATCATTACTTTCACAATAATGATCAGGGTGATCAGAGAGATAGTTAATGTTTTGTGGCTCCTATTTCCTGGACTTCCAAATATGAGAACACCCCAGGGCTCAGTCTTTGTTATTTACCAATAACATCTACTTCACCTCATTATTTTGGGCCTCTTCTGCAGTGCTTAAAAACGGGCTGACATTTACCCAGGACCTGAACACCTGCACAGTCTCTGCACATCCTGAGAGATGTGTCCTGTTCCTCCTTCCCAGATTGCCTTGCCATTAATCTTTCAGTCTCATTCTAACTTGCGAACCTTGTGAAAAAGTCATACTCAATTCCTCTGAAGTGCCATAGATGCATACCTTAGGCCAAGTCTTCATGAAGTGGAACACCAGGTATCGGTCCAAAGTCCTGCCTGCTGGGAGAATTTTCCTCCACTGCTGTGTTACAGGGTCATCCTCAAGTAGAGTTGCGTTTACTTCTAGCTCGTGCCAGCATATTATGAAGATCCATTTTATGGCTCGTCTGATATTTTCCTCCTCCATTAACTTATAATTGGGAACTCCTGATGAAGCCGTAAGTGTGCCATAAAGGAATAAGAGTAAAGCAGTAAAGCAGTGAGAGCAGATACCACGAGAACCTGAACCATCTGCTCATGGTGTTTGCATCAGCCTTTAAAATCTTCCTAGGTTTGGTCTTCCATAATATTTCCACTTTTTTTTCAAGTTTTGGCAGTGAGTACCACAACCAGTTATGACCACTGGGCCTCCAACTATCCTACGTTAAGACATTCATTTCTACTTGGCCTCAAAGCAAGTCAGCCTTTGCTTTAACAACGGGGAATATTTGTGGGCGGTGGAAAGCATCGTCTTTCTCCGAAAGTGTAGCATCTACTCTGATTCTCTTCTGAGGGTTTCCCAGTGGCTCTATACAGTATACATGCCACAGACACTTCCCGTACGATGGATTCTGTTGAGTTATGAGAAGCAAGTGGCAGGAAACCTTGGATCACAGTCTACATCCTCTTCAAAGTCATTTTTTGTTTTGTTCTGAACTCCACTTGGAATTGGTAGCCCTGAAGATTATACAGTATATGGGTCAGACCAACACAAATGTGTTTCTTACTTTGTGGTCAACAGTGAACATGCAACACTAGTTTCTCACTTTAAAGATGATATACTTGCAGGGCAGTCGGGTGGCTTAGTGGGTTAAGCATCCGACTGTTGGTTTTGGCTCAGGTCATGATCTCATGGTTTGTGAGTCTGAGCCCCGCATCGGGCTCTGTACTGACCGCACAGTTGCCTGCTTGAGATTCTCTCCTTATCTCTCTGCCCCTACCTTGCTTGTGCTGTGCTCTCTTTAAATAAACAAACAAACAAACAACAAGCAAACTTTAAAAAAAGGTGATATACAACTTGCATACATCACATTAATCGATCCCTAGAAACTTCACCAATGGAACAAGCCTCCGAAATCTCTCAAGTATTATCGTCACTCTTTGATGTGCGTACAGCTTACTAAATTACCTAGAACGCTTACTACTTCCTGCCTACCCAGTTCAATTAACTTCCTATCATTAAGATAATGACCGTGTTTCTGTGCTATCAAGATTACCAAGTTCTCCTTGCACACTGTTGGTAGGAATATAAATCGGTACCGCCATTATGAAAGACGGTTTGGAGGTTCCTCAAAAAAATGAAAAACAGGACTGCCAGCAATCTGACTTCTGGGTTTATATTTAAAGGAAATAAAACGGCTATCTCAAATAGATATCTGAGCTCTCAAGCTCACTGAAGCACTATTCACAATAACCAAGATGTGGAAACAGCCTCAGTTTCTGTTGATGGATGAATGGATAAAGAAAATGCGGTGTGTATATACAATGAAATACTATTCAGTTTTTTTTTTTTTAATAAGGAAATCCTGTCGTGAATGACAACATGGATTAACCTGGAGGCCATCATGCTATGTGCAATAAGCCAAACACAGAGAGACAGTATTTACATGTAGAATCTAAAAAAAGTTGAACTCATAAAAACAGAGGAAAAAGAGTGGTTCCATGGGACTAAGAAGGGGGGGAATATGGGGCGATGTTGGTCAAAGGGTACTTCTAGTTGTGAGATCAATAAGTTCTGGACACCTAATATACAGTATGGTGACTAGAGTTAATGATTTATTATATACTTGAAATATGCTAACAAAGTAGATCTTAAGTATTCTTACCATACACATACATGGTAAATGAAAAGGTGATATATATGCTAATTAGCTTAATTGTGGTACTCATTTCTCCATATATATATATATATATATATATATATATATATATATATAAACACCATATTATACATCTGAAATAGATATGATTTTTATTTATCCATCATTCCTCACTAAAGCTGGGGGGAGGGGGGAAGATTAAAGATCACCAATGTCTTCTAGAATATATAATGAGAGAGGAGGAGAACTGTCACAATCCAGAGACAAGAGACTATGGGGACACGAAGTCCTTGCCAGTTGAAGACAAACAATTTCTGAATGTCTCTGATAGTAGGGATGTAGAAAAAAATGTTTCTAGGCCAATAATTGTATGCCAGGTGCCAAAAATTTCTGTTTATTTGTTTCAGCAAAGATAACACATTTGGATTTATAATTGTGAATTACAGCATGACCTGATTATGTCTACAATAATCTGTCATTTTGCATGAACCATTTAGCTTTTTTACTGACCAAAATGTACAAATTAAATAAGGATGATATGGTAATCAAGACGTTTGCATCTATTAGGGCTTTGATAAAAGTACTAATTTGTCGTATTTCGAGGGAGCCCATATAGCTTTTGGTTTATTGTCTTGGGGAGGCATTTCTAGGGACTTCCACATGCCCTTTCTTACTATAAAAGTTCAGGGAACCATTGTGGGGATTCTTTCAATTTTTTAGTGTATCTATTCCTATAATAGTGCCTGGATCTGGAAAACAAAACAAAACAAAACAAAACAAAACAAAACAAGGGATGGACCCTCAGTCCCACTGGAGAGATTATGAGATATATTTATCTAAATTTCCAATTATCACCTGGTCTCCAAAAGCCTCTGCAGCCAGTGGGCTGGGGTGGTACTTTAGGTCTGGTGATTGTTGCAATTTCAAAGCTACTATGTAATATTAATGAGAAAGTGTGAGCATTTATCTTTTTGAGGTCCCTGTGGCTCTAGAAATGGCCCCTGACTACTTTGGGAAAGGCTTAGGAAAACATGCTTGGTGTATATCTGTAGCCACATGACTATGTCTTCCTCAAAGGGATAAGGTCTTACCCTCAATCAATCTGGATCAGTTAACTAGTGATGTGCTCTCTTTAATAAACACAGAAAGAGACAAAGCACAAGCATGGGAGGGGCAGAGAGAGAGGGAGACACAGAATCCAAAGCAGGCTCCAGGCTCTGAGCTGTCAGCACAGAGCCCAACACAGGGCTTGAACCCACAAACAGTGAGATCATGACCTGAACCAAAGTCTGACATTTAACCAACTGAACCAACCAGGTGCCTCTCAAGTTTGGTTTCTTTGTATCATACTTAGAAAATATCTGTTTATATAAGTGTCAAGCAGCATCTTAGAATGTTATTTATCTATTTAATTCTTCAGTATTCTATGATTAATTAGTTATCACAACAGTTCCTTATGGGTCCAAACACTCTGATTACCACTCTTGTGGGGAACTGTGGCTTATTATGAAAATTGTTCCCACCTTGTCTCTAATGATAAATTTTATCTCTGAAACATCAGTAGAAATGTACAGCCAAGGGGTGCTTGGGTTGCTTCGTTGGGCATCTGGCTCTTGATTTCAGCTCACCTCATGATCTCAGGTTCATGAGTTCAAGCCCCACATTGAATTCTGCACTGACAGCATGGAGTCTGCTTGGGATTCTATCTCTGCCTCTATCTTTGCCCCTCTTCCACTCGTGCATGTTCCCCCTACCCCCATTTCTCTCAAAATAAATAAATAAATAAATAAATAAACATTAAAAAAAGAAAGGTGCAGCCAAACTATGGCAATCTAACACCTGAGCCCTGGGAGTAATACTATGAATTCTTCTTTGCCTGCACTGTTCTGCTACTGATGCCTCACTGTCCAAACTCCTCTGAAAGCCAAAGGGGAAAGGAAGCACACTGATACAGTCTAGAGCACAGAGCAGGATGGAGAAGGATGGAGAGTGAATCTAGGAAAGCAAAGGGAAAAGAGCCAGTACCCCCACTAGAAGGTGAGGTCCATGGTGGCAGGGACATTGCCTATTATCTTTCTTGTAGCATACCCAACTCTTAGTAACAGTCACATAGTACATGCTTCATAAATATTTGTTGAATGGATGGACACATGATTTTATGGAAGGGTGGACGTACTTGAAATTGCAGACATGTAGCTATATATCAGGAAAAGTACATACAAGGAAAGCACATGAGAGAATGGCAAATAGATACTACGGTAGTTAGATTTCCAATAGATGATGGCTTTCTGTGTTAGCGCTGCTTTTAAAGGACAGACTTAGCCTGGTTTCTCTAGATAAACAGTGACTCTTTAAAGACTACCTGTTACCACTTGGGATATATGGTAATATTTCAGAATCAAAAGGAATTTCTGGCTTTACCCTAAAATGTTTCTTTCCAAATTGGTCATAGAAATGTGTGGCTCTATGTTGTGATGACATTAGGCTCAATACACTCTTTCCATGTTAAACTGATAGACTCTTAGGAAAGAGGATGATTATCCATTTCAATGTAAACAAAATTTTTATACCGTTTCTCAAAAACTATTTTATTAGGGAAGAGAAAAGGAGAGTACTTTGATACTGGGTATCCAATGGGGAACAAAGAAACATATTTTTAATGTTCTGGGACCAATAGTAAAAGAAAGACTCAAATGTAATGGTAGAATTTATGGTCTGTGGCAAACAAACAAACAAACAAACAAGCAAACAAACAAAAAACACTGGTCACAAATTATCTGAAACTCTTTAGACTAAAAATTCATGTTAATTTCTTAGTCTTTTAACATTTATTTTAATATTTATTATTTTGAGAGAGAGAGAGCACAAGTGAGGGAAGGACAGAGAGAGACAAAGACAGAATCTGAAGCAGGCTCCAGGCTCTGAGCTGTTAGCACAGAGCCCGACACAGGGCTCGAACTCATGAACTGTGAGATCATGACCTGAGCTGAAGTCAGGTGCTCAACCGACTGAGCCACCCAGATGCCCCTATTTCTTAGTCTTTTGATGCCAGGCCTAGCCTTTGGCTTTACTTTGTTTAGTGGGGTATGAGAAAATGTGATGTAAGCAAAGGCTTGTGCATTGGGGGCTTGCTTGTTGTTATTGCTGGGACCCCTTCCAGTTCCACAGAAATGAATTTGGGATAATCTGCTGGATGACAAGATCTACAAGGCCTTGCTCCCTATGACATCAAGCCAGCCACCAGACAGGTAGACAGGTGCCCTAGACAAACGACTTCCAGCCACCAGATATGTTTGTGAAGCAATGCTAAATTATTCTACCCCCAAATAACTTGACCCAGGCCATAATAAACACCTAGTCAATCCACAAAACCATGAAAAACAATAAATGTTTATGATTTTAAGTACTAGTTCTTGGAATGATTTGTTATTCACTTTTTTGTTGTTTTTTTGCGATTAACAGAGTTTTTTTTTTTTTTTTTTCCTCCTGGATAAGAAGAAATAATGTCTAAGTATTTGGAGTGACAAGAATACATGGTGCTGAAGAGATTTACCTGAGATACCATAGCACTGACTCCTGCCCTTTACTCCTCTGATTTACCTCCTCTTTATCATTTCTCACTCTTCCCCCAGGATTCCAAATTGGTATTGGATTTGTTGTGGGCAGAGCCAATCATACTTGTTGTGGGTGAAGAAGTCTCTTTGTCACTAAGAGACATGTTGGGGTCATTTGTCAACTTCTACCACAGGACCTTCATTCTTGTTCAAGTTGCAAATTCCCTAGGCTGAGGTCATATTTTAAACTGCTTTCTGTCACTTTTGCTTTTCATGAGAAGAAATTTCAACTTCATTCTCAAGAGGAGATTTTGATAGAGAAACAGCATGAGACTAATGGATTCCTAGAGATAAAAAGTGGCAGCATAACTGATTAGAAAAAGGAAAGCATGTTGAGGAAGGGAGAGAATTCGAAAATAAAAATCCAACTACTCTAAATTTTGCCAGCAGTGGACTTTGATCATGTGTGCATATCACATACTTTCAATTCCTGTAACTGAATCCTTTGTAAAACTTCCGTAACACCTTTCTCTCTCTTTCCTTTCCTGTCTAAGACAAGACAACCCCAAAATAATTTTCAAGAACATAAATATACCAGTTACTAAATGAAAAACAAGCAATACATATTAGATGCACACTAAATTATATGTTATATGTATATATGTTATATGTATCTATATACATGTACACGACTATATTATGTGCACTATTATATGTACTAATCATGCCATAAGCTTCTAGTTAAATTTCCCTTCTTCCCCTATCCTCCCTCAGACTTCCATAATTATTAGAATCATGCTTTAAGCAGTAAAGAACTGTGGGTATAATGTGATACACCTTTTACTGCTAGCATGAGAGTAAAAGGCAATTGTCATCTTTGAGCAGTGTTATTTGATTATAGGGGTGAATTCCATATGAGAATGATAAAGCCATTTTAAGGTTATCAGAAAGATAGCTACCAAAACAATGTATTATTTACAAAATGCAATTTGAGCTGGCCCTTTGTCCTGTCACAATTCAAGAAAATGAGATGCTTTTTGAAATTAAAAGACAATATCCGAAAGCAGATAAAAGAGAGAGATTGATATTTTTCAGGCACATAGCACCTTCTATCCCAAAAAGCTTTACACCATAATAATTTGCATTCCATAGTACTTTTCTTGTGAGATTTTTCAAAGCCTATTACATTAATGTGAATTCGACTATGATGCATTTCCTTGAAGTAGGGATTTATTCTTCATATCCCTGTTTTACACATAAGCACATCAGGTGCTTTGCTGAAGGCTACACAGCAACTTACAAGTCAGTTAGGAAATTGATCCTAGAAATCCTAATTTCCTATCTCTTGTCCCGGTACCTTGACAAAACCATTTTCCAAATAGAGAAGCATATTACTCTTCAGCTAAATAGCAAATTAAAGACATGCTGTCTCATGTAATCTTGTAAATATGCTTTAAAAGCCACCAGCACTCCCGAGAGTTTTACCGTCTGGTTCCCATGGTGGCAAAGAAGAAATGGAGCTGAGAGCGGAAGACACACTGAATTGTTTTCAGCAGCCAGAGGTGGACTTGTGCACAGACGAGAGCGTTTGGTTAGAATCTCCAGATTATCTTTCCATTAGAGAAGTCAATTTCATCTGCGGCCCTGCTGGAGAATACCAGACCTAGAAAAGAGAAAACAAGGTATGAAAACTCCTAACCAATCTGTGGCAAACACATTTAGTATTAAGTACTTACAGCCTGTGGCCACTACCCCCCAAGATGGCTCCCAGTGACCCTTGCTTCTTAGCATCCGTGCTCTTGTGATTGTACACCCTCACTGAATTAGGGCTGCATCAAAACAAGTGGTGCAGCTTCCACCTTGGTCACTAGAACCACTCCTTCAGGGAAGCCAGCCACCACGACATGAGAACATTTAAGCAGCCCTGAGGCCCAAGTGGAAAGGAGCGAAGACTTTGGTAGACAACCAGCACTGGTATTCTAACCATGCCATCGTGGGAGTGAGATGCTCCCAGCCCAATCGAGCCTTCAGATGACTGCAGCCTAGTGAACCACATGCTCATGAAAGACCTTATACCATGTCTTTCAGGACTGCTCCCCAAATCCTGACCTACAGCGACAATGAGAGATATGAAAGATAATAAATGATTATTGTTTTCTTAGTCACTAAGTTCTGGGGGAATTTGATGTCTAGTTCTGGCTAACTAATATTTAATCAAACAATTGATAAGCCTGAGAAAAATAAGTTGTTAAATTCGGGGTTTTGTTTGTTTGTTTGTTAGTTTTCTCAATTCAATTCAACAGGTATTTAATGAACATCTACTCTCTGTTGGGTACCATAGAAAAGACACTGATAGGTAAGCACCAAGCCTGAGGACAAAAGTGGGTTATCTCACTTAGAAAAAGAAATTAAGGTAAATACTCAGGTGAAAAGCATGCAAACTTCAAAAGATAAAAGATATTCATTATTAAATTCCTTACTTACGATTTTTCAATGGCTTTCCATAGCACTTTCGAGTTAAAATTAAACTCTGTGTCTCACCTGGGTCCTAACTAAGCCTCACCTGCTGCTTCTCCAAACATTCTGGACTTCAGTCTCTTGAACATGCCAGGCTTTTTATTATCTAGAGCCTGAGTGGATGCTCTTCCTTCAGCCTCATCCAGCTCCATTCTCCCACCCCTGGCCTTGGTCATATCCTTAATATCATTAACTTCTTCAGGTCCCAGCTTAAATGTCACCTTTATGAGCCTTTTTTGAAGTACTTTTTGTAACCCCCCCATCACTACACGCACACATACAGATACAGAGAAACACACATTTTTATTGTCATGTCATTCTTACTTGTTTCCCTTAAATCACCAATCCATTTTTTTTAAGTTTATTTCTTTAGTCTGAGAAAGTGAAAGAGAGAAAGCATGAGTAGAAGAGAGGCAGAGCGAGAGGGAGAGAAAATCGCAAGCAGGCTCCTCACCGTCAGTGCCGAGCCCGATGTGGGGCACAAACTCGTGAACCGTGAGATCATGCCCTGGGCTGAAGTCAGATGCTCAAAGTCACATGGTCAACTGACTGAGCCACCCAGGTGCCCCTCACCCATCTAATTTGTCAAACGGAGTCTGTGTTTGTTTTCTTTACCAATTTTTATATACCCATTAGTTAGCACTATGTGTCCATATGTTAGGTGCTTAATAAATGCTCAATGAATACCTAAAAATCAAAAAAATAAAAATAAAAATAAATCACTATGAACATTGGAGGGCTTGTGGGATCCCTTTAGGAAAGACTTCCTGGAAGCAGTGGCACTTAAGGGAGGTTTACTGATTGCTTTAGGCTTCAGAAAGCTAGCATATGTGATAGAAATTTATTCCACTGGAATCATTGTGTATGGAGAGTGAGGAGGAAGAACAGTAATGGTTTTTCAGAGAATTGTGGGGGTTTTTTGTAGCCAGTCTTCATCCTTGGCAGAGTAAACACTCGAGTCTGTGTTTGAATATAATACAGTATTGCCTGGCAGAAATTGTAGGGAAGAACATAAATACCACCCCAGCTGAATTGTGTTTGTTATGAATTGAATCGGTGCTATTGATTCAAAATTCAAAAATGGAATGAGGGAGTAATGCTCCATCAGTGGTGGTTCTGCAGTGTGGGTGTGGGAAGAATGAGGTGGGTCTATAAGAATTGATCTGCAGTATTGTGTTTACATTCTGCATGCTCCAAATCTGAACATTTTACTGAGATATTGTTGAAAATATCTATCTATTAAAGAACAGCCTACGACATAAAAATATAAGGAATTGAAGCTTCCACTGCTTTGTGAAGACAGAATCACAGATGCCACGAGTTTAAGTTAGGAGACACTTTTTCACATTGATCCCAATCTAATAAGTTTGTTTTTGCAAAATGTCACAAAAAGTTCTAACTCCTTGGTGAAAAAAAAATGCGTATGTAATGAAACTAACCAACCAACATGTACTACAGAATAATGCACATAGTTTGTAGCTTGGGTGGAGAATCTCATCAATGGAGTTGCCCATATTTGGACATATATGTGACTAAACCTACCAGTTGAAATGAGAAGACCAATTATAGGGATCTTAGGCCTGATTTAAGAAACCATAAATCATATGGTTCTTATCCTTTCTTTTATTAATGTTGTATATCACATTGATTGATTTGCAAATATCAAACCACTCTTGAACCCAGGAATAAATCCCACTTGATTGTAGTGACTGATTTTTTTTTTTTTTTTTTAGTGTATTGTTGGATTTGGTTTGCTAGTATTTTATTGAGAATTTTTGCATCCATGTTCATCAGGAATATTGGCCTTTAGTTCTCTTTTTTAGTGGAGTCTTTATATGGTTTTGGTATCAGGGTAATCCTGGTTTCTTAGAATGGATTTAGAAGTTTTCCTTCCTTTTCAGTTTTTTGGAGTAGTTTGAGAAAAATAGGTATTAACTCTTCTTTACATGTTTGGTAGAACTTGCCTGTGAAGCCATCTGATCCTGGACTTTTGCTTATTGGGAAGTTTTTTTGTTTGTTTTGTTTTTATGTTTATTTATCTTTGACAGAGAGAGAGACAGACAGAGCCTGAGCGGGGGACAGGCAGAAAGAGAGGGAGACAAAGAATCCAAAACAGGCTCCAGGCCCCGAGCTGTCAGCACAGAGCCCGTTGCAGGTCTTGAACTCACGGACAGCGAGATCATGACCTGAACCAAAGTCGGATGTCCAGCCCACTGAGCCCACCAGGTGCCCCTGGAGTTTTATGATTACTGACTCAATTACTTTGCTGTTATCTATCTGTTCAAGTTTTCTATATCTTCCTGTTTTCATTTTGGTAGTTTATATGTTTCTTCCAAGTTGTCCAGTTTGTTGGCATAGAGTTTTTATAATATTCTCATATAAATGTGTGTATTTCTGTGGTGTTAGTTGTCATTTCTCCTCTCTCATTTGTGATTTTATTTATTTGGGAACTTTCTTTTTTTTTCTTTTTGATAAGTCTGACTAGAATTTTATCAATTTTGTTAATTTTTTTAAAGATCCATCTCCTGATTTCATTGATCTCTTCTATTTGTTCCTTTAGCTTTTATATCATTTATTTCTGCTATAAGCTGTACTATTTCCTTCCCTCTGGTGACTTTAGTCTTCATTTGTTATTCTTTTTCTAGCTTCTTTAGGTGTATGGTTATATTGTGTATTTGAGACTTTTTTTTGCTTCTTGAAGTAGGCATGTATTACAATTTACTTACCTCTTATGACCACTTTTGCTGCATCCCAAAGGCTTTGGACCTTTGTGTTTTAATTTTTATTTGTTTCTGTGTATTATTTTTATTTCTTCTTTGATTTCCTGGTTGACCTCTTCATTGTTTAGTAGCATGATGTTTAACCTCCATGTGTTTATGGTCTTTCCACATTTCTTCTTGTGGTTGATGTCTAGTTTCATAGTGCTGTGGTCAGGAAAGGTGCATGGTATGATTTCAATTTTTTGTATTTGTTGAGGCATGTTTTGTGACATAATATGTGGTCTATTCTGGAGAATGTTCCATATGCACTTGAAAATAATGTAGTTCTGCTGTTTTAGGATGGAATATTCTGAATATGTCTGTTAAAAACCATATGATCATTTCAATAGATGCAAAAAAAAAAATTTGACAAAGTACAATAACCATCCATGATAAAAAACCTCAACAAAGTAGGGTTAGAGGGACATATCTCAACATAATAAAGGCCATATATGAAAAACCCACAGCTAATATCATCCTGAATGGGAAAAAAACTGAAAACTTTTCCACTATAAACAAGAACAATACAGAGATGTCCACTCTCACCACTGCTATTTAACATAGTATCGGAAGTCCTAGCCACAGCAATGAGAAAAAAAAAAAGAGAGAAAAAAAAAATAAAAGAAACAAAAGGCAATCAAATTGTCAAGAAAGAAGTAAAACTTCCACTAATTACAGATGACATGATATGCTGCATTAAAAAAAAAAAAAGAAAAGAAAAATAAGGCGCCTGGGTAGCTTAGTCTTTTGAGCATCCAACTCTTGATTTTGGCTCAGGTCATGATCTTGCAATTCATAAGATCAAGCTTCACATCCATCTCTGCTCAGAGTGTGGAACATGCTTTGGATTCTCTCTTTCTCTCTCTCTCTCTCTCTGCCCCTCCCCTGCTTTCTCTCTCTCTCTCTCTCTCTCTCTCTCTCTCTCTCTCTCTCTCCTCTATCTCTATCTCCTCTCTCAAAATAAATAAATAAACATTAAAAAATCCAAAAACTCCATCAAAAAACTTCCAGAACTGATAAATTCAGTAAAGCCACAGGATACAAAATTAATATGCAGAAATCTGTTGCATTGCTATATACCAATAGTGAAGCAACAGAAAAAGAAATCAAGGAATCAATCCCACTTATAGTTTTACCAGAAACAAAAGCTACCTAGTAATAACCCTAAACAAATAAGTGAAAGACCCATACTCTGAAAACTATAAAACACTGATGAAGGAAATTAAAGATAGCACAAGGAAATGGAAAGACTTTCCATGCTCATGAACTGGAGGAGTAAATATCATTAAGATATCTATGCTTCCCAAATCAGTCTACACATTTTATACAATCCCCATCAAAATACCACCAGCATTTTTCAAAGAGCTAGAACGAACAATTTTAAAATTTGTATGGAACCACAAAGGTTCCCAAATAACTAAAGCAATCCTGAAAAAGCAAAACAAAGCTGGAGGCATCACAATTCCAGATTTCAGGCTATATTACAAAGCTGTAGTCAGCAGGAAAGTACAGTACTGGCACAAAAACAGACACATAGATCAATGTAACACAATAGAAAACCAAGAGATGGACCCACAACTGTATGGTCAATGATCTTCAACAAAGAAGGAAGGGATATCCAATGGGGAAAAAACAGTCTCTTCAACAAATGGTGTTGGGAAAACTGGACATTTATATGTGAAATAATGAAACTGGACCACTTTCTTACACCACACACAAAAATAAATTCAAAATAGATGAAAGACCTAAATGTGAGAGAGAAAATCATCAAAATCCTAGAGAACACAGGCAGCAACCTCTTTGACATCAGCCATAGCAACTTCTTGTTAGACATGTCTCAGGAGACAAGGGAAATAAGGTCAAAAGTGAACTATTGGGACTTCATCAAGATAAAAATCTTCTGCGAGTGAAAGAAACAATCAACAAAACTAAAAAGCAACCTTTGGAATGGGAGTAGATATTTGCAAATGACATATCTGATAAAGGGTTAGTATCCAAAATTTATAAATAACTTATCAAACTTGACACCCAAAAAACAAATAATCCAGTTAAGAAATGGATGGAAGCCATGAGTAGACATTTTTCCAAAGAAAACATATACGTGGCTAACAGACACATGAAAAGTTGCTCAACATCACTCATTATCAGTGAAATACAAATCAAAACTACAGTGAGTTATCACCTCACACCTGTAAGAATGGCTAAAGTCAACAACACAAGAAACAACAGATATTGGCGAGGATGTGGAGAAACCAGAAATCTGTTGTACTGTTGGTGGGGATCCCACTGGTGCAGCCACTGTGGAAAACACTATAGAGATTCCTCACAAATTTAAAAATACCTACCCTGGGGCTATTCTGGGGTGCCTGGATGGCTCAGTTGATTAAACATCTGACTTGGCTCGGGTCATGATCTCATGGTTCATGAGTTCAAGCCCCACATTGGGCTCTGTGCTCCAGCTCAGAGCCTGGAGCCAGCTTCGGATTCTGTGTCTCCTTCTCTCTCTGTCCTTATCCTGCTCATGCTCTGTCTCGCTTTCTCTCTCTCTCCCTCTCTCTCTCAAAAATAAATAAACATTAAAAAAAGATATGTAAAAAAATAGAACTACCCTACTATTCAACAATTGCACTACAAAAACACAGATTTGAAGAGATACATATACCCTGATGTTTATTGCAGCATTATCAACAGTAGCCAAATGTCCATTGACTGATGGATGGATGAAGAAAATACACACACACACACACACACACACGAATATTACTTAGCCATAAAAAGGAATGCCACCTTGTCATTTACAGCATGGATGGAGCTAAAGAGTATTATGCTAAGTGAAATTAGTCAGTCAGGGAAAGACAAATAGCATACAATTTCACTCATATGCAGAATTTAAGAAAGAAAGCAAATGAGTAAAGGGGAAAAAAGAGAAGGAGAGGAAAACCAAGAAACACGCTCTTAATCATAGGGAACAAACTGATGGTTACCATAGGGGAGGTATGTGGGTGGATAGGTGGATAGGTTAAATAGGTGATGAGGATTAAGTAGTGTACTTCTGATGAGCACCTGGTGTTGTATGCAAGTGTTAGATCACTACTGTATACCTGAAAACAATATTACAGTATATGTTAACTAACTAGAATTAAATAAAAACTTGAAACAGAAAACAAAACAGATGATAGATAGATAGATAGATAGATAGATAGATAGATAGATAGATACTTTTTAAAAAAAGGATCCATAAATCATCATTATCCAAGTCGGGGCTACTGCTTTCTTTCACTCATTATATACGTACTTTATGCCCAGCACTGTGCCAAGCACTGAGGTTACAAAGATTATTAGAACATGAGCTCTACCTTCAAGGGTCTCCCTGGCTGGCAGATTGGTCGTCTAGATCCAGCAACAACTGAGTTCGTTGTGGCTTTTTTCTCATATAAGTGAAGGAAGCATTATGAGAAGGCTCATCTCCTGGAACCTAGATTGATCTTTGTAGCTGCCTTAATCAAAAAGATGTGACAGAAGTGACTACTGAGTGACTTCTGAATGAATTTGAGTAACTTCTGAAACAAGGTCACTAAAGTCAACAGAGCTACCACTTAGCTTTTGCTCAGGACACGCTTATGTTCCATACTTCATTCTACTTATGTAGCAAACTGTCATCATTTCCTCTGTTTACCTAGTCATAAAGAGTCAAGTTTTAAAGTGCAAATATTCTACTACCACGTTGTTGCTGATTCCCTTAACAAATTTTAGTTCACAACCCAAGGAAGTCCAACATCTTAATTTCCTATTTTCTTAACCCTTGGTTCTCTAATACAATTCAGAATGTAGTAGAATTGTTTACGTCCTTGTGGTCTTTCTAGTTTGTGTAGGTTTTTGTTGTTGTTATTGTTTTAATCACTCCCTTGAGGGAATTTCCCTGTCTTTCCACTGTCCTCAGATCAGACTTTCTAAGAACGTTCTCATCTTCTAGCTTTTATTCACTCTCCTTCTTGCCTGGGAGTACCTTATGCCCTTCTCAGCCTACAATCCAGTCTAGAGGAGGAACGTCCTTCTTCAATGTGAAATTTCTTAGAATGTCCCATGGTGAGCTCTTCCTCAAAACTTATAGAATCTATTCTGTGAAATCGCATCACACAAAATCATACAACATCTTGTGTCAGCTCTTTCGTAGTATTATATTGGTATGTAACATTTGTTCAAACTTTCACTGTAACTTGATATTATTTCTTCTTACTGAGCTGCAGTCTCTTAGAATTTATTTACCAGAAAACTCAGAAACTTGCATTGTACACAATAGAGCAGCAATTATTTTTTGACATGGAAGATTGTATTTTCCAAGGACTACCACTGCAGTATATAATTTGCCCCATGTGTGCTCTTCATGACATGTCGGTATTCCTCCCAAGCAAAGATAGTGTGCATGCTTTCTCTCCTTGAACCTGGAGGACCTTCATAAATTGCCCAGTCACCAAATTGTGGCAAAAGTGACACCGAGCAATCCTAGATTAGGTTATAAGGGCAATACAGTTCCCACCTGGTTTTCTGTCTTACTTCCCGGCCACTTGTCTTTGGAGCTCCGAAGTATTCTGAAGCCACCGTGCCAACATATCACATGTATAGACCACACAGGACAGAGAGAGATGCCTGAAGAGCTATGGCTGTTATAGCTCCCGGCTGTTTGGGTCTTCCCAGGCCCGATACCAGACAGCAGAGAGCAGAAGCTTTAGAGACGGTTCCAGAGCCAACCACCATTTCGCTAAAACAGTGAAGAGAACCCAAGAAAGCACGACCTCACAGAGCCTCATCAATCCCCCAGAATGTGCAGTATAATAACAATAGATGGCTGATTTTGTTTTAAACCACTAAATTTGAGGCGATTTGTTATTCAGACAACTAAAAGGGATGCTAAATTTATTATTTTACCTCTTCTATCCATAAGGTGTAACACAAATGCAATTAACAGCATTTTCCACACTTTCCAAAATATATGTTTATTTTATTCATTGATTAATTTTATTCTTAAATTCTTAAAATTCTTTAGTTTTTTTTTCCCGCAAATTGCTTATGTCTCCCTCCAGATGAATATAGGGTCAGTAAGGGAAGGATTTGGTCTATTTTATTCAGGGCTACATTCCCAGTAGATAGAATAACAACTCGAGTTCTCGGCTCATAAGTCATAAGATGGGGGGCGGTGCCTGGGTGGCTCAGAGGGTTAGCATCCGACTGTTGGTATCAGCTCAGGTCATATTCCTGCGGTTTTGTGTTTGAGACCTGTGACTGACTGTGCTAGCAGAGATTATCTGTGCTTGGGAGATTCTCTCTATCTATCCTCTCTCTCTCTCTGCAAGTCCCCTGATTGCACTGTCTCTGTCTCTCTCAAATTAAATAAATAAAATTTACCAAAAAAAGTAAAAAAGAAAAGTGATAGGAGGACCTGGATATAATTCTAACTGCTGTTGGAAGTAAACAGAAAATTTAAGCATAGGTGTTAGGGATGATTGACACATACAATGATTCTTCTAGCTTTTGTTTGTTGTGATTGAAATGTGGAAGCATATTTGTGGGTGATATCTTGATTTTTTATAAATGCTCACATTCTTAAATTTATGTATTAGACATACGATGCTAATTTATCTTTATCTTCTCACCCTTGGGTCATATTTCAAATTCCATTAATTTTTTTCTCATTATAAATCTGAGGTATTATTCAGTAGTTCTCATTAACTATACACCCTTTTCATTAAGTATTGGTTCTGAGTATTACCTGTTCTCAAGGTCTGGGAAGTCTCTTTTCTCTCATTTCAATCTTTTTTTCCATCAATTTTAAGTTTTACGGGCCTTTTATAAAATTCTTTCTCTGACCTCACTAGGGCTTTCAAAAGCTATTGAATTAATATCATCCAAATTTAATGTGCTGTTTGCTCCTTTTCGATCATTAATGAAGATGTAAAACAAGACCAGCTACCTAGCCTTTTGTCATTTTTCTTGATTTGCCACCCTCAGCCAGCCATCATACCAGTTAATAAAACTCATATCAAGTCCAATTTGGAAAGATGCCCTTTAAAAATAACTAATTTCAGCCTTGTTATTCTCAATTCATGTTTTCTGTGTGCACCACCGTTAACCCCAAAACTCAAAATGTTTCTTTGAGAAGTAGGAGAGAAACTGGTAATGTTATAAAACAGAATAAAACATTGTTGCACCTGCTTGCTAATGGCATTATTTTCTATGAAATAAAAAAATTTGATCTGAGTGGAGTCAGGTAATTTTCTTCTTGACACATGTTTCTTTAAAAGAAAAAAAAATCAAGAAATAAGCTAGACAGGCTGAATTGATATAAATAAAATCAATTTAGTGGGAAGATTGAGGTAGCACGGATTTAACTCTTTATATACTTTCTTTGTTAATATACTTGGTCTCTGTTCCACAGGAAAAGAGCTTTATGCAAACCCTTCAGAGATAGGGATCTGGTTTATAACTTTTCTATAAATCTACAGTGATCCACATACAGCACAAATCACAGCTCTTTCCTTTCATTCTGATTGAATTTCTTGCTGTAATAATATTGCCACACATTTGGAACATAGAAACATTTTTTAATGTAGTGACTCTCACTCCCAAGATATTTTGGATTATATAAAGAACGTCATCAGATTCTGACAGCAAAATGGCATTTAACAAAGGGTGAGGGACATTGTTTCCATAGTATCATTATATTAAAAGCATTACTTTGCCATTCTTCAGAACAATTATGATTGATATCATATCCCCCACCCGAGGCTCTGAATGATCTTCAAATGTCCTTTGGCAATTTGTCATTAACCAAAAAAGGCAGGACATTCCATGTCCACAGTCCCACACACCAAAGAGCTAACAGTTCTTTCTTTATTATTCACTTCATTTGATAGTTTTATGTTTTAAAATATAAGAGATAAGTAGACATGTATCAATTTGGGGTAAGAACAGAATGCTTTGTCATATCAAGTAAGAGCTGTAAGTTAGGGAGCCAAATACTTCACTAACACTTAGTAAAGCATCTGGGGTCTCATTCTCTATTCCTCCCATCACCATAATCTAGGTCAACTGCAATTCAAATGAGTCTTAAATCAAGAATAAGAAAATGACCCAGAGAGAATAAATAGACGTTAGAGGGAATGAGTCAAATCCAGTGTTCTCTGAGCTCACACCTCTTTCCTCCTCTGAGTTGAGCTCTCCCACAACATACCTGTTGTGTCTTGTAGCTCTGTAAGCACCTTCTGGTGGAGAGCACACATTCTCAGTAATCCTAAGAGTTTGGCAATGGGAAGATACCATTATTTTCCCCAAACGGTCCCATACCCAGAACAGTTCTTGCACAGCAGTTACCCAGATTCTTTTGTATACATTCCCTTGGCTACTCCTTTGGGTTTTTTCATACACCCCCCATTTATATGCACAGGGACACACATACCTATTACATACCATATCTATTATTTTATCTCAGGTTGGCTCAACACCTATCCCCACACTTGTACCCTATGAATAGTTTGGACATCTTAATATTTGCAAATAGTAAAATTATATTTCATTGGATTTTATGTGTTTAATGTGAAAGCATTTAAAACACACTAGTGTCTGTTGTAACTTTTTATTTGACATTAAAAGAAATATTATACTTTGAGACTTGGAAAGGTAATAGAGGATTGAACCTCAACCTGTGAGGAACCCAGCCTGGACATTTTTATCAGTGTGTTCCATCAGTGTATCGGTGTATTCTACCATAACAGTGTTATGTGGTACCGTTTGTTTAAGTATAAATGACCCACCACTGACTTTTTGGGAGACACAGATAATGCCTCATTTTTGTATCCCTAGAAATTAGAGTCCCTGAGACAGAGTAGAGACTCAATATGGTTCTGAAATAAAATGAATGACTGACCTGATGAATGGATGGAGGAAAGACAATACCATACCTAAGATGTCACCTGTGCCATATTAGATATGAGATAGAAAGATGAACAAGACAAATATTTCCCTCAAGGATTCATCCTTTTGTATGCAGAAGAGGGCCAGAGAAGCAAACATATATAACTCAAGGTGAGACTGGTTTAATGGAGTCACATGCAAGACCAGTCATAGCCAATGTGGAGTCCTCCGAAAAGTCTAGTCTTGCAGGATTAGCCATACATCTGAATCAATGGGTAGATGATTTAATGTATGAAAGACAAGCAGACGTGGTATTAAATCTCAGCTCTTTGCTTTTTATATAGATGGTAAAAATCTCCATAAGTAATAGTTACCAGTAGTTTATGTAATAATAATAACAAATGAAGATAATAAATTTTAAGGTGATATTCACATAATCAAGGGCCATGGGTCAGAGTCTTTTAGTTCAGAAGAATCATTCCTCTGGGAAGACTGAAGACTTTGAAGATGTTTTAAGATCCTAACAGTCTTAAAAGATTGATTAAACGTAAATACAGGAAAAAGACTTCAAGACATTACTAATGGGGGAAGAAAACCAATATGAACAAAAATACAAAAACAGCAACCATAAAATCTTCACCAGCTTAATCAGTGTGTCCATGCAGGGACAATTATTTCTATCTGACTCACTCTCTCAGCCAGCCTGGAAATATATTCTTACTGTCAGCAAAACTAAAAATGGACCGAAATGCTTTAGACATACAGTGCTGAGAAGGACTTCACATGTAGGATGTATTTTTACTAACAATGATCTGGACCCCTCAAGTTTTTAAGTGAGAGTAGAAAATGTTTAAGATCTGACCTCATTTTATGGCCATCCATGGCCACTTCCAAACCAAGGAAGACAGAACCTCCTTTTTGAGCCACTTTTATAAACACCCAAACACTTAAGAAGGATGTTATTTGGGCACAACTCATCTTATGGCAGAAGCTCATAAATTTTCTGAATTAATTGCATCTAAGTCTAGCATCTCAAATCAAAAGCATTTTTCCCTGGTTGCTACCTGTTCATCTGACTGACAGGCTGTAAATCAGAGGTTCATTCCCGTGACCCCTTCCTCAGGTTCAATACATTTGCTGGAGTGACTCAGAGAACTCAGAGAAATGTTTTACCTACTAGATCACTGGTTTATTATAAAAGGGTATAACTCAGGAATAGTCAGATGGAAGAGGTTCATAGGGCAAGGCATGGGGAAAGGACGAGGAGCTTCTTTGCTGTCTTTAAGCATGTCACTGTCCCCAGATCTCCACATATCATCAACTCAGAGGCTCTTTAAACCATCCTTTTGGGTTTTTATGGAAGCTTCATTACATAGACATGATTGATTACACCATTATTTGTTGGTGACTGATTCAACCTTCAGCCCCCCTCCCTTCTTAGGAGGTCATGGGTGGGATTGAAAGTCCCTATCTTCTAATCACAGGGTTGGCTCTCCTGGAAACCAGGACCCATCTGTGGGTGGGGTCTAAAAGTCACTTCATAACAAACAAAGACACCTTAATGGTTCTCCTCAGTTATGAAATTTCAAGGGTTTAGGGAGCTGTAATCCAGGAAAAATATATTTTCATCATCTGTGTGACCAAATAGGTATTTCTTATAAATCACAAGGTCTCACCCTTTGTTTAATTTAGCTATCAAGACTTCCATGGTGGGGGACAGGGAGGGGAGAAGGACTACAGCCAATCACCTTAATCTTCCACTCTGATGTTAAATAGACTAGCCCATAAGAAGCAGTAATTACCAATATGCCATTGTGCACTTTCTAGCAAAATCACTTCCTCCTTCAAAGAGGAGAAATTTCATTTAAAGTGCTCAGCCAACAGACTTAGCAGAATATAGGCAGATATTAATGAACTAAAGCAAGCCTACTACCTTCCAATTCCCATTTTTCTCTTTTATTCATATTTTCAAAGCTGGAACTGTTTCCCTGTCCTCCTCCTCCCCTTCCTCCTCCTCCTCCTCCTCCTCCTCCTCCTCCTCCTCCTTCTAATAATTCTCCTTCTTCTTCTTCTTCTTCTTCTTCTTCTTCTTCTTCTTCTTCTTCTCTCTTTACTTGTTTAAAAATCCTTCCTTCAACATTATATGCCCTGACTTTGAACAGAGGGACCCTCTAGTGGCTAAGTTTTCCAACAGTCTACAATTGCCTTCACAAAATGAAAAGGTACAACTGACCTGTGAAGTTGGAGGAGGGCAGGGCTGCCATTGCATCCCCTAAGTTTTCACAGAAGGATCTCCACGCATTCTTCTGCTCTCTCGCCACTCAATGGCATCCTTCCGTTATCTTCTACAATAGCACGCCGGGACACGCTGCAGCGTGCTGCTTTTCTCCTGGGCCAACGTGACAGAATGCAGCTTTAGGGGAAGAGACACACATTCATCACCCAACCTCTTTCTACAAAATGTTGCTTTTCCATTCCATGCTGCCCCCACAATAAATGAAGTGGGAGATTTAGTCATCAGACCTGAAAAAACAAAAACAAACAAACAAACAAAACCAAAACCAAAAAAACAAAGACAAAAACAAAAAACAAACAAAAAAATCCATGGCGTGAATCCTTGCCCTTGATAGAATTTGCTGAGTAGCTCAAGCCACGCTGTTTTCTGACTACTTGTGGTGAAAGATCAAATAGAAACTAAATGTTTCAGAGCCACTCAGCCAGCCCAGTGGCCTTTAAGGCACCTTTCTTATGTGAGATGTAAGTTTCACGGCCGTTCCCACTTTAGATTCGGAAACCTGGTTCTTCCAGTATAACCCAGAAAGGTGAGAGTCTGAGACTCATTTGCCATGGCCTCCTTACCCAGGGATCTGTCTGGGACCAGCAGCCAAGAGAGAATGTCTCGCAGATTTTAATTAGTTAATTAAATGTCATGCTTAACCCAGAGTGGCCTTCTTGCTAAATTATTTCAGCAGCACCGTTACCAGAAATCATGGCCATACTCGCCTCTAGGCAAAGAACTTGGGAATTTGGGTATGGGGAAGAAAGGAATGTATCCCTTAAGTCTCTCTCTCTCTCTCTCTGTCTCTCTCTCTCTCTCTCTCTCTTTTCAAAAATGGAAGAAAAACCTGGCTCAAACTAGGTTAAGCAAAGGAGGGAGCATACCAACTTAAGCAGTCCACTTAGAAGTGCAGGGTTTAGAGCCGTTTCAGGCACGACTAACTAGGCTGCTCAGAGCTAGGCTTCCCTCCATCTTGTAGTCTCTCTTTCAAGACAGAAAGGTGGGTGCTGTGGCTATAAAATTTGACACCTGTCACCTTCAAATCCAGCAAGTTAGAGCATCTGTCCTTCGAAGGCCCCGCTGAGTCTCACAGCGTCTCCCTGGCCTGACTCAGTATCTGCCCATGACAGAGGACTAGGAGATTCTGATTGGCCATAGCTGAGTCACCTGGTATCACCTGACTGAGTAAAACTGAGGGCGGAAGACCCCAAACACAAACGACTTCGCAAGGAGGTGAAGCAGTGCAAGAGGACGACGGAGGAGTAAAGCGCTTCTCTAGAGCCCACTCTGTACTGCAGACCAATTATATCAAACATCTGGGGGCATCCAGGTGGCTCCAGTGTGCAGCCACTGCTGGAAAATATTGTGCCAGAGGCGGCCCTTCTTCTCACCACCAAAGTCCTTGAATTTCTTTCATTAATCACTCCTCCCGGCAGTCTTTATAGGAGATTTATTTGCCCTTGCTAGATGCTTTCACACATTAGTTAATCGTCTCGATAACATTATCAGGTTTCTATCATTGTTGTTTTCCCTTATACAAATCAGGTAACTGAAACAGAGCGATTAAATTGTTCGTGTAACATCAAACAGTTCTCAGAAGGTGGCGGACACAGATGGGTCACCTTAATGATACGTTTCACTAGGTAATGATTGTATTTACTGCTACTGCAGCTGCTCATTGGGGGGGCAGAGCATGTGGGCTACATCGAAAAAGTGGAGTGCCATCCTGACCCATTTAGTCTTGTCTCCCCTCCTTCTACACTCCAGCTTTTACTCTGATCTTTGCTATGGAACATCTACAGACTGAATTCTGAATGTTGCCTCCTAACCATGGAGCCCCTTCTCACCTCCCCCTACGTCCTCCATGCTCAGTCTTGGTTTTCTTCTAAACTTTCCGTTTCAAATTCTTGAATCGCATTTATTGACTGATAAACATCTGTACACTTTTAAACTCTCCTTAAATCACCTGTTTTAACTATATGCCATTTGGGGTGGACAAAAGAGATTTGTCTATCTCTGCTAGACAAGTTTTGTAACAGACATTAAGCAAATGTCTTAACTTCTCTGGGACCTATTCTGCAGTGAGTTGTAGATCTACCAACTTACTTGCCATGTGATCTTGTAAACTTAGAAAAAATCTAAGCAAAGGGTCTAGGATAGTGTCCACACAACAGGGATTCAAAAATGGTAACTATTATTTTTGGTCCTTATTTCCAAAAATTCTTCAGTTCTCACTTTTACCCACACAGAACAAAAATTTGAACAACTGAAAGTATCTTATTTTTTTAAGTTTATTTATTTTTTTTTTGAGAGAGAGAGAGAGAGAGAGAGAGCGCCAAGGAGGGGCAGAGAGAGGCAGAAAGAGAGAGAGAGAGATTGAGAGAATCCCAAACAGGCTTCACACTGTCCATGCTGTCCATGCAGAGCCAGATGCAGGGCTCAAGCTCATGAACTGTTTGATCATGACCTGAGCTGAGATCAAGAGTCAGATGTTTAAAGGATTAAGCCACTCAGGCACATCCAAATGGATATGTATCTTAAAAATGCCAAAGAGTAGCTGCACCAACTTGCATTCCCACCAACAATGCAAAAAGGATCCTCTCTCTCCGCATCCTCGCCAACATCTGTTGTTGCCTGGGTTGTTAATGTTAGCCATTCTTACAGGTATGAGGTGGTATCTCATTGTGGTTTTGATTCATATTTCCCTGATGATGAGTGCATGTGGAGCATTTTTTCATGTGTCAAGGGATAACGGTGCACTGTTTCAAAGGGACATATGCACCCCAATATTTATAGCAGCACTATCAACAATAGCCAAAGTATGGGAAGAGCCCAAATGTCTATCTATGGACGAATGGATAGAGAAGATGTGGTATATATATATACAATGGAGTATTACTCGGAAATCAGAAAGAATGAAATCTTTCCATTTGCAACTCTGTGGATAGAACTAGAGGGTATTGTGCTAAGCGAAATTAGTCAGAGAAAGACAAATATATGACTTCACTCATATGAGGACTTTAAGAAACAAAACAGATAAACATAAGGGAAGGGAAACAAAAATAATATGAAAACAGGGAGCGGGACAAAACATAAGAGACTCTTAAATATGGAGAACAAACAGAGGATAAGCTATCAGGACCTGTCTTTGTCCTGGTCTCTGCTAAGTGCCCTACATCAAGGGGAGTACCCAGCACTCAGTAGGAATATAATCAGTATTTTTTGGGTGAACTAAGTGAAGTGATGTGCACAAGGCCACATTCTGAGCTGTTGGAGAAGCTGAGTTGAACAAGCTCTAACCCTTTTTCTTGCTAAAAACAGATGTCCTGAATGATGGACCCATTTTGTACTCAGAGGTACTTGAGTTTAGTTGTAAAGGGTAGGATAAAAAAAAATTTAAAGAGCTATTTATGGGGTGCCTGGGTGGCTCAGTCAGTTAAGCATCCAACTCTCGGTTTTGGCTCAGGTCATGATCTCACGGTTTGTGGGTTCAAGCCCCACATTGTGTTCTGTACTGACCCTGCAGGGACTGCTTGGGATTCTTTCCCCATCTTTCTCTTTCCTTACCCCGCTTGCTCTCTCTCTGTCTCTGTCTCTTTCTCTCTCAAAAAAATAAACTTAAAAAATTTAATGGAGTGATTTATAAGCTCTGGAAAATGAAGACAGGATGCTAAACCTCTCTAAACCTCAGTTTTATGGCATGAAGAATGAAGACAATCGATGCCTGTGGAATTGGAACACCAGGATGTATCATAGTAGTATCAACTTCTTTCTTATTATTTATGCATTCTTCAGTGGGTTAGATTTTTGGTCCTAGGTTGTGAAGGTGAAGCTATTTTCTAGGCAGCCAAGTACTTCGTATAATAAACTCACTCTGTAGGACATCCCCTTGAAAAATACCCTGAGCATTTAATGTCCATATAATTGGCACTGGTTAGTTTATTGTTACAAGAGCTGACTCTTCAATTCTGCTGGATATTAAGTACAAGTCACCATCATTCATCAATTCATGACCACAATGACCATTCTTCTTTTCCTTGAATATCACAACTACTTCCTGTCCCTAGATCTCTGCCTTTGATGCTCCTTCTTTCTGGATGCCTGTTACCAGGAATGTCCCATGGTTGCCTTCTTGTCGTTCAGATCTTAACTCATGTGAACTCTTTTCAGGGAGACCTCCCCAACCATCTTACTAAAGATCCTGAACTCCCATACACGCCTACTGTAACACTGGCTTAAGGTTTACAGAACACCTGCGGCTGCTTGAAACTACCATGTTTATTTATTGGCTTTTATTTTTTTTAAGCTTTTCTAGACTACTCAAGGGCTTATGGGATACCATGTGTATCTTATCCATCATTGAACTTATATGTCCAAGATTTTTATAATACCAATTCTGTGACCAAGATTTTTATAAGAATACTAGTCATATAGGATTAGCAACTACCCTAATGACCTCATTTTACCTTGATTTCCTCTGTAAAGGGCCTATCATCAATAAACTTACATTCCTAAGTACTTGGGGTTAGGACTTAAACATAGTATTTGGGCTGTAGGGGGACACAATTCAACCCATAACAGTGAGATATGCATTTTTATAGGCATTTATTTAATTTGTAAACATTCTTTTCTTAGTGAGATCAAAGCCTGTATTTCCCTTGTCAGTAATCTGGTTCACTTCATACCCTGAATTACCTACCACTGACAGCATCTAATAATGTCAAGTAAATATTAAAATCATCTTATAACTGAATGCTGAAAAGAAAGAAAGAAAGAAAGAAAGAAAGAAAGAAAGAAAGAAAGAAAGAAAGAAAGAAAGAAATCCTCATGTGCTATAGACTATGTGGATATGAAGGTCCAGAAAGATTCTCAGGGAACTGAAGATGTGTTTATCCACAGCCACTTGTTGAACTTCCATAAGCTTCAGCTTTATTGTAAAGATGACATATTTAGTGTAAGGTTGAGGAAGAAGGATGCCGTATTTATCACCCTCTTCTTTTATACCAAGGTACCTGTCTTGAATCTTAGTGCTAGATGGAGAAAATGGCGTCAACTCTGAAGGAAGTTCTCACATGAGTACACAGTCTGAACTTACACAAATTTGGGGAGAAAAACAATCACTGGTAAAGAATTTTGTTTCAAATGTCCAACTTTGATCCAACATTGATAGTGCCCTTCAGAAAGTGTCAGATGTATGTTCAGCTCCTCTCTGTAAGAACTCACTTCAGCAATCCTTACAATTAAACTTCCAAGGACTATAAGTCACAGATAAAAGTAAATCACAAAGTCACAAGGGAACAAGGTACCATAATCAAAAGCCAGAAAAAGCAGTAGCAGAATAAAAAGTGCAATAATGGTATATATGGAGATTTACGTTACACACATGCACACACATTCAATATGTTTGAAAAAATTTAAAAAAAAAACTGAACACACATCAAAAAAAGTAAAATATGATTAAAATAATAAAAGATCAGGTTTTAAAAGTCCAAATACACATTTTCAAAATTAAAATCTAATTTTTAAAAGTAAAATTCTATGAGCAAGTTTAGAGCAGATTAGAACCAACTAAAAAGAAAAGTAATAAACTACTTGTCAGGTTAAAAAAATCACACATATGATGCAACAGAAGTAGTCAAATAGTTTGAAAATCTGCAAGAAAATTTAAGAGACATTATGAATAAATTAAAATCTAATATGTGATTAATTTTCTTTCCAGAAAGAAAAGAAAGCTTGAATGAAGGACTGGCAATCATTAAGAAATAAGCCTTGGGCTGTCCCAGAATTAATAAAAGGAAAAAATACAGATTAAATTATCCCAGTTTTGTCCAAAAAAAAAAAAAAAAAAAAAAGATAAGGATGGGAGGGCAAGAAAAAAAGAAGAAATCAGAAGAAAAAGAACAGAAAAAATAACAGAAAATGGAAAGGACAGGGCCCATAGACTCTAATTTGTGGCAAATTTATTTTAAAAGTAAATCTGACATAGAAGTTATTATTATTATTTTTGCTAGGTAGGCTTCATACCCACTGTGGAACCCAATGAGGAACTTGAACCCACGACCCTGAGATCAAGGCCTCAGCTGAGATCAAAAGTTGGACATTTAGCCAACTGAGCCACCTAGATGCCCCAGAAGTTATTTTTTTTTTATTTTAAGTTTTTTTCTGCTATTTACTCAAAAGGCTATTAAATAAACACAAGTTTATTTTTACATTTGATCTTGAATTTCTACTTTTGTACTCCTTATACACACAGTTGACCCTGAACAATGTGGGGTTTAGGAGCAGCAACCCCTGTGCAGTTGAAAATCAGGTAGAATTTTGACTTCCCAAAAACTTAACTACTATAGCCTAGTAGTTAATTGACCAGAAGCCTTCATTGACCAGAAGCCTTACTGATAACATAAACAGTTGATTAACACGTATTTTGTACATTGTACATATTATACTATATTCTTACAATAAAGGATTTGGAGAAAAGAAACTGTTATTAAGAAAATCATAAGGAAGATAAAATATGCTTATAAGTGGACCCATGCAGTTTAAACCCATGTTATTCAAGGCTTAACTCTACAGGTTCATTAGGCACTTATTTAAATATTTTTATTTTAAGCAAATATAAATACATGTTTTGTACATGGGGAGAAGTGCTATTTGGTAATAACTCTATCTAATCTGCTTTAGAATAGACACTTTTTCATAAATTCTGTACAAAGTCGGACATCATATTAACATCTTTTTCCTCCTCTTAAAATATGCTCAGATATGTTGTTATTTTATTGCTCTCTCTAATTTCTGGACCCCCCATGCAGTGCATCCAGGCTTAGGCAACCTGCAGTGCTACATAGTAGATCTATCTGGACCCCCTTCCACAATACTGTTCCTTTTGCAATTCTCACCATAATATCCACTGTGGCACACCATGTGTGAGACTTCTTTAGAAGGCTTCCAGTCTCCATAACACAACAAAGAAGGCATAGGACACTAAGCATGAGCCTCAAACCTACCTGGGTGTTTCTACATGCCCCCTCCTCTCATACCCTAAGGATGGTCAACACAAAGGAGTAGAGAAATTCACATTTTACTGCCTGCGATGCTCTGTCCTCTTTTGCACTAGAGTTTTACCCTAACCTCCACCATTAGGTCTCTCTATTTCTTACAGCAAATTTCCCATATGCCGTATCATCCTCCTGTCCATTTGCCCTCACCTGTCTCTGGGACAATAACATGAAAGGCTACAGGAAATGAAATAAGATTATCAAAAAAAGATAAATGGTTGAAAATTTCAAAACAATTATTCTTGTTTATATTCAATGGACCATAATATCAAGTATTCTTTGCCAGTTTTTATCAGATTCCCACTTTCTTTTGTACCTTCTCTTAGGTTCATATGATTTCATGTTGGAGGATGTTAAAGAATTTCCACATGGGGAGATTTGCAATGACAGTTTGAGAACACTGCATAAACACAGGCTGCCCTAAACAGTCTTGCCATTCTATCCAACAAATACAGAAGTCACATGATCCTCCAAGAAATGCCTATAGCATTGGTGTCCTCTTGCTTATATTTATTATCACATCCTCAACTACTCTTTAATAATCTCATTGAGGTCTTTTTGAAATCAGAGAAAATTCAGTGCAGCTGGGCCATAGGGCCAACTGGGAAGACACGCAAAGTGGATGATGGTTCCAAGAAACTTTTCCCTGCAACATGATGCAATTACCACTTTCATGGAGGCTTCCAATACTTTACTCCGAGACATTTCTTCCAACCTTCTTTGGATTCCGCATCCTCAATTACTAGGGAATTTCCCAAGTTTGGGTTCCTATGATCAGCTTGTCTCATTACTTAATCCTGATGTTCAACACCCACACTTTTTCTTTGCACCGTTAACACCTTATTGTGGCATTATTTATGAAGCACCACAAAGATGTTTTATTAACTCTTTATAATTTATATCAGAGTCAATAAAGTGTTTTGACAAATTGTTCTTTACAGAAAGTTAATACATTGCTATACTAGTCTTTAAATATGCTCCGTCTGAGAGTGAAAGAATTAAGAGTTGCATCAGAAAAGGCATTTCTAAAAACAACAGAAAAATGTATAATTACACATTATACATAAAGACTATTGTAAATAAGACAAAAATGGATATTACTGATCCCAAGAAGAATATCATAAATAATGTCTCAGAGTATTGCTATCACTCGATATTCTAACATATAAAGATGTTGCTTTTAGGAAAGTATGGAATATCTCTTTTCACCTTCAGGATGCAAAGATATTCATACTTTACCATGGATTTTTGACCTTTGAGTGATGAAGACTTGTTCCAAAAAGACTTATTCCAGTATTCCAAAAATACTCCAAATAAGAAGGAATCACCGAAGTGGTATTGGTAGATCTACCTGTTCAAAAGATTGAGTCTACAGTTATTAACTAATGAACTTGAAAAATAGTCTCTCATGAATAAAGTCATATCAAACATTCATTGCTTTTAAATGTAGCAATAATTAAAATTGTTGAAGTCTCATATTTAAAACCTGATTTGATTTACTTTAAACAAATACAGTTTTCTCTTACAAAGAAAGGCAATAAAGATGGATACTCCTAGAAGCAAATAAAACTAAGTGTCCATAGGATATAGACTAGTGACACCTTTCTATTATTATGTTTGCTACAGCAATTGGACTTCAACCTCAAACAATATATCCATAGCCCCTTTCCCCACTATTTACAATGGGCTTATATGGAATGTCTTCCTGACCCCTGAAGTTATCTACTTCATTAGGCTAAATTCATGTAAATCTAACCATAGACCACTACTCAACTGGACAAGAACTCATCTTTTCATTGTGAGATAATAAATATTTACTGCCCCATGTGTATGTGCAAATGTGAAAAGAAAAACAGAACATAAACTCTGGTATTACTTTGAATCTTCACAATGCTGAGCGTTAATTTTCTTGGTTTTTTTTTCCCCCAAGTTTCAAATGAAATGCACTTCAATAACCACTGGAAAGAAGATCTACTTTTTGCATCAGGAGGAGGCCCAATATATAGAAAAAGACTTAACCATGAAGTAGGTTAGTTTCTATAATTCAAATCACTATAAACAGAGACTCAGGGAAATGTTGACATACCTTGGAGTATATCCAAGCAGGAGTCTGGCACTGATGGGAGTGTACATAAAATACATATATATACATATACATATACATATACATATACATATACATATACATATACATATACGTAATATTATCTATAATAATATAATATATATTATACATAATACATATTATATGTATATATATTATACATAATAATATATATAATAAAAATATATACATATATAAACAAGGGTGCTTAGGTGGGTTAGTCAATTAAACATCTGACTCTTGATCTTAGCACAGGTCTTCGTCTCAAGGTCGTGATTTCAAGCTCTGTGTTGGGCTCTTCACTGAGTGCAAAGCCTATTTAAAAAAAAAAAAAATATATATATATATACTCTTATACTTGTATCATTCTATATTTTTCTTGATAATCTAGACAGTCAACCTTAATTGCATCATTTTACACAGGCAAGAAGAGAATGCTACAGGGAAATATTAAATGTGTGAACTACTACCTTCTCAAGTGATGCAATCAGATAATCAGATCAGGATGAATGTTTCTAAGAAAATATTCAGCCAGTTACTTACAGTTTGTTAAATGTCTCAATAATAAGGTGTATTGACATTTTGATAGGAGGGAAATAAATATCATAGACATAATTCATTTGGAATCTTTCTAGACGGGTGTATATAGTATCAGATAGTCTTTGGTATTTTTCATCTATTAGTTCTTACCAGTTCTACCTATCCAGGCCCCCAGTTAGTCTAAGAGTTATGAAATCTGTTATAAGATCAAGGAATAAAAAATAATTACAAGGACTTTTGCATTGGAATAGAAAAGTATCCAGCACACAAGCAAGGTAAAACTCACAATGTTAAGCATCCAATCTAAAATTACTGGGCATACACAGAAGCAAGAGCACATGATACATATTGAGGAGAAATACCAATTCATTGGCAGACTCAAATTGACATATTTTAAAATTAGAAGATTAGGCCATTACAACTATTATTATGACTGTATTTCATATGTTCCGTGAGGTAAGTCATGACTCGGAAAACATAAAAAGACTATAAATGAACTTCTGCAGATTAAATTGTTAATGTCTGAGAGAAAAAAAAATACACTTGAGATTAACAGCAGACAAGATTTTGCAGAAGAAAATATTGGTGAATTTTAAGAGATAGCAATAAAAACCATTTAAAACTAAACATAGAGGGGCGCCTGGGTGGCTCATTCAGTTAAGTGTCCGACTTGGGCTCAGGTCATGATCTCACAGCTTTTGAGTTCAAGCCCCACGTTGGGCTCTACGCTAACAGCACAGAGCCTGGAGCCCGCTTTGGATTCTGTGTCTTCCTCTGTCTGCCCCTCCCCCACTCATGCTCTGTCTCTCTCTCTCCTTCAAAATAAATAGACATTAAAAAAATTAAAAATACATGATTAAATTAAACAAAGAGACCTAAAATTTGTATGGAACCACCAAAGACCCCAAATAGCCAAAGCAATCCTGAAAAAGAAAAACAAAACTGAAGGCATAACAATTCCAGATTTCAATCTATATTATGAAGTTGTAATCATCAAGACAGTATGGTACTGGCAGAAATACAGACACATAAATCATTGGACTAGAATAGAAAACACAGAAATGGACTCACAACTGTATGGTCAACTAATCTTTGACAAAGGAGGAAAGAATATCCAATGGAGAAAAGAAAGTCTCTTCAAAAAATGGTGTTGGGGAAACTGGACAGCAACATGCAGAAGAATGAAATTGGACCACTTTCTTACAACATACACAAAAATAAATTCAAAAGAGATGAAAGACCTAAATGTGAGAGAGTAAACCATCAAAATTATAGAGAACACAGACAGCAATCTCTTTGACATCAGCTGTAGCAACTTCTTCCTAGACATATCTCTGAAGACAAGGAAAACAAAAGCAAAGATGAACTATTGGAACTTCATCAAGATAAAAAGCTGCAAAGCAAAGGAAATGATCAACAGAACTAAAAGACAACCTACAGACTGGGAGAAGCTATTTGCAAATGACATATCAGATGAAGGGCTAATATCCAAAGCCTATAAAGAATTTATCAAACTCAACACCCCAAAAATTATCCAGTTAAGAAATGTCAGAAGACATAGAATAGACTATTTTCCAAAGAAGACATCCAGATGGCTAATAGACACATGAAAAGATGCTCAACATCACTCATCATCAGAGAAATACAAATTGAAACAACTTCACACCTGTCACAATGGCTAAAATTAACAACAAAGGAACAACAGATCTTGGTCAGGATGTGGAGAAAGGGGAACCAGCTTGTAGTCTTGATGGAAATGCAAACTGGTGCAATCACTCTGGAACTATATGGAAGTTCCTCAAAAAGGTAAAAATAGAACTACCCTATGATCCAGCAATTACACTGCTCAAAATTTACCCAAAGGATAAAAAATACAGATTTGAAGGGATACATGCCACCTGATGCAACATTATCAATAATAGTTAAATGCCCATTGACTGATGAACGGATAAAGAAGTGATGTATATATAATGGAATATTACTTAGCCATCAAAGAGAATGATATCTTGTCATTTGCAATGATGTTGATGGAACTAGAGGGTGTTATGCTAATTGAAATAACCAGTCAGAGAAGGACAAATATCATCTGATTTCACTCATATGTGGAATTTAAGAAACAAAAGACATGAACATATGAAAGAGGAAAAAAGACAAATGGAATTAAACCATGAGAGACTCTTAAAGATAAAGGATAAACTGGGGGTTGACAGAAAGAGATAGGTGGGGGATATGTTGGATGGTGATGGTTATTAAGGACAGCACTTGTTGCAATGAGCGTTGGATGTTGTATGTGAGTGGTGACTCACTGAATTCTATAGCTAAAACCAATATTGCACTGTATGTTAACTAACTAGAATTTAAATAAAAATCTGAAAAAAGTGGTTACAGTGAGGCAAAATTAAATAAATAATGAATAAATAAATAAAATTAAACACAGAGAAATAATCAAAGAAAAAATTGAAAGAGCGTCAGTGAGAGTAGGACAATTCAAGAATTCTCATGTATATGTGGAGTTAGAATCCTCAAAAGAGGAGTCAGAAATATTTGAAGAAATAATAGCCCAAAATTTTCCAAACTTAAGGAAAACTATACACCCGATTGATCCAAGAATTTCACCAATCCCAAAGGGCAAGAAACATGAAGAAGCCCATAGCAGGTCACATTACAAAATGCTCAAAACTTGTATTAAGCAGAGAATCTTTATTTTTTTTTTATTTTTTAATATATGAAATTTACTGTCAAATTGGTATCCATACAACACCCAGTGCTCATCCCAAAAGGTGCCCTCCTCAATACCCATCACCCACCCTGCCCTCCCTCCCACCCCCCATCAACCCTCAGTTTGTTCTCAGTTTTTAACAGTCTCTTATGCTTTGGCTCTCTCCCACTCTAACCTCTTTTTTTTTTTTTTCCTTCCCCTCCCCCATGGGTTTCTGTTACGTTTCTCAGGATCCACATAAGAGTGAAACCATATGGTATCTGTCTTTCTCTGTATGGCTTACTTCACTTAGCATCACACTCTCCAGTTCCATCCACGTTGCTACAAAAGGCCATATTTCATTCTTTCTCATTGCCACGTAGTATTCCATTGTGTATATAAACCACATTTTCTTTATCCATTCATCAGTTGATGGACATTTAGGCTCCTTCCATAATTTGGCTATTGTTGAGAGTGCTGCTATAAACATTGGGGTACAAGTGCCCCTATGTACCAGTACTCCTGTATCCCTTGGATAAATTCCTAGCAGTGCTATTACTGGGTCATAGGGTAGGTCTATTTTTAATTTTCTGAGTAACCTCCACACTGCTTTCCAGAGCGGCTGCACCAATTTGCATTCCCACCAACAGTGCAAGAGGGTTCCTGTTCCTCCACATCCTCTCCAGCATCTATAGTCTCCTGATTTCTTCATTTTGGCCACTCTGACTGGCGTGAGGTGATATCTGAGTGTGGTTTTGATTTGTATTTCCCTGATAAGGAGCGACGTTGAACATCTTTTCATGTGCCTGTTGGCCATCCGGATGTCTTCTTTAGAGAAGTGTCTATTCATGTTTTCTGCCCATTTCTTCACTGGGTTATTTGTTTTTCGGGTGTGGAGTTTGATGAGCTCTTTATAGATTTAGGATACTAGCCCTTTGTCCGATATGTCATTTGCAAATATCTTTTCCCATTCCGTTGGTTGCCTTTTAGTTTTGTTGGTTGTTTCCTTTGCTGTGTAGAAGCTTTTTATCTTCATAAGGTCCCAGTAATTCACTTTTGCTTTTAATTCCCTTGCCTTTGGGGATGTGTCGAGTAAGAGATTGCTACGGCTGAGGTCAGAGAGGTCTTTTCCTGCTTTCTCCTCTAAGGTTTTGATGGTTTCCTGTCTCACATTCAGGTCCTTTATCCATTTTGAGTTTATTTTTGTGAATGGTGTGAGAAAGTGGTCTAGTTTCAACCTTCTGCATGTTGCTGTCCAGTTCTCCCAGCACCATTTGTTAAAGAGACTGTCTTTTTTCCATTGGATGGTCTTTCCTGCTTTGTCAAAGATGAGTTGGCCATAGGTTTGTGGGTCTAGTTCTGGGGTTTCTATTCTATTCCATTGGTCTATGTGTCTGTTTTTGTGCCAATACATGCTGTCTTGATGATGACAGCTTTGTAGTAGAGGCTAAAGTCTGGGATTGTGATGCCTCCTGCTTTGGTCTTCTTCTTCAAAATTACTTTGGCTATTCGGGGCCTTTTGTGGTTCCATATGAATTTTAGGATTGCTTGTTCTAGTTTCGAGAAGAATGCTGGTGCAATTTTGATTGGGATTGCATGGAATGTGTAGATAGCTTTGGGTAGTATTGACATTTTGACAATATTTATTCTTCCAATCCATGAGCAGGGAATGTCTTTCCATTTCTTTATATCTTCTTCAATTTCCTTCATAAGCTTTCTATAGTTTTCAGCATACAGATCTTTTACATCTTTGGTTAGATTTATTCCTAGGTATTTTATGCTTCTTGGTGCAATTGTGAATGGGATCAGTTTCTTTATTTGTCTTTCTGTTGCTTCATTGTTAGTGTATAAGAATGCAACTGATTTCTGTACATTGATTTTGTATCCTGCAACTTTGCTGAATTCATGTATCAGTTCTAGCAGACTTTTGGTGGAGTCTATCGGATTTTCCATGTATAATATCATGTCATCTGCAAAAAGCGAAAGCTTCACTTCATCTTTCCCAATTTTGATGCCTTTGATTTTCTTTTGTTGTCTGATTGCTGATGCTAGAACTTCCAGCACTATGTTAAACAGCAGCGGTGAGAGTGGGCATCCCTGTCGTGTTCCTGATCTCAGGGAAAAAGCTCTCAGTTTTTCCCCATTGAGGATGATGTTAGCTATGGGCTTTTCATAAATGGCTTTTATGATCTTTAAGTATGTTCCTTCTATCCCGACTTTCTCAAGGGTTTTTATTAAGAAAGGGTGCTGGATTTTGTCAAAGGCCTTTTCTGCATCGATTGACAGGATCATATGGTTCTTCTCTTTTTTTTTGTTAATGTGATGTATCACGTTGATCGATTTGCGAATGTTGAACCAGCCCTGCATCCCAGGAATGAATCCCACTTGTTCATGGTGAATAATTCTTTTTATATGCCGTTGAATTCGATTTGCTAGTATCTTATTGAGAATTTTTGCATCCATATTCATCAGGGATATTGGCCTGTAGTTCTCTTTTTTTACTGGGTCTCTGTCTGGTTTAGGAATCAAAGTAATACTGGCTTCATAGAATGAGTCTGGAAGTTTTCCTTCCCTCTTTCTATTTCTTGGAATAGCTTGAGAAGGATAGGTATTATCTCTGCTCTAAACGTCTGGTAGAACTCCCCTGGGAAGCCATCTGGTCCTGGACTCTTATTTGTTGGGAGATTTTTGATCACCGATTCAATTTCTTCGCTGGTTATGGGTCTGTTCAAGCTTTCTATTTCCTCCTGATTGAGTTTTGGAAGAGTGTGCGTGTTTAGGAATTTGTCCATTTCTTCCAGGTTGTCCAATTTGTTGGCATATAATTTTTCATAGTATTCCCTGATAATTGTTTGTATCTCTGAGGGATTGGTTGTAATAATTCCATTTTCATTCATGATTTTATCTATTTGGGTCATCTCCCTTTTCTTTTTGAGAAGCCTGGCTAGAGGTTTGTCAATTTTGTTTATTTTTTCAAAAAACCAACTCTTGGTTTCGTTGATCTGCTCTACAGTTTTTTTAGATTCTATATTGTTTATTTCTGCTCTGATCTTTATGATTTCTCTTCTTCTGTTGGGTTTAGGCTGCCTTTGCTGTTCTGCTTCTATTTCCTTTAGGTGTGCTGTTAGATTTTGCATTTGGGATTTTTCTTGTTTCTTGAGATAGGCCTCGATTGCAATGTATTTTCCTCTCAGGACTGCCTTCGCTGCGTCCCAAAGCGTTTGGATTGTTGTATTTTCATTTTCGTTTGTTTCCATATATTTTTTAATTTCTTCTCTAATTGCCTGGTTGACCCACTCATTCGTTAGTAGGGTGTTCTTTAACCTCCATGCTTTTGGAGGTTTTCCAGACTTTTCCCTGTGGTTGATTTCAAGCTTCATAGCATTGTGGTCTGAAAGTATGCATGGTATAATTTCAATTCTTGTAAATTTATGAAGGGCTGTTTTGTGACCCAGTATATGATCTATCTTGGAGAATGTTCCATGTGCACTCGAGAAGAAAGTATATTCTGTTGCTTTGGGATGCAGAGTTCTAAATATATCTGTCAAGTCCATCTGATCCAATGTATCATTCAGGGCCCTTGTTTCTTTATTGACTGTGTGTCTAGATGATCTATCCATTTCTGTAAGTGGGGTGTTAAAGGCCCCCGCAATGACCACATTCTTATCAATAAGGTTGCTTATGTTTATGAGTAATTGTTTTATATATCTGGGGGCTCCGGTATTCGGCGCATAGACATTTATAATTGTTAGCTCTTCCTGATGGATAGACCCTGTAATTATTATATAATGCCCTTCTTCATCTCTTGTTACAGCCTTTAATTTAAAGTCTAGTTTGTCTGATATAAGTATGGCTACTCCAGCTTTCTTTTGGCTTCCAGTAGCATGATAAATAGTTCCCCATCCCCTCACTCTCAATCTAAAGGTGTCCTCAGATCTAAAATGAGTCTCTTGTAGACAGCAAATAGATGGGTCTTGTTTTTTTATCCATTCTGATACCCTATGTCTTTTGGTTGGCGCATTTAATCCATTTACATTCAGTGTTATTATAGAAAGATACGAGTTTAGAGTCATTGTGATGTCTGTATGTTTTATGCTTGTAGTGATGTCTCTGGTACTTTGTCTCACAGGATCCCCCTTAGGATCTCTTGTAGGGCTGGTTTAGTGGTGACAAATTCCTTCAGTTTTTGTTTATTTGGGAAGACCTTTATCTCTCCTTCTATTCTAAATGACAGACTTGCTGGATAAAGGATTCTCGGCTGCATATTTTTTCTGTTTAGCACACTGAAGATATCGTGCCAAGCCTTTCTGGCCTGCCAAGTTTCAAAGGAGAGATCAGTCACGAGTCTTATACGTCTCCCTTTATATGTGAGGGCACGTTTATCCCTTGCTGCTTTCAGAATTTTCTCTTTATCCTTGTATTTTCCCAGTTTCACTATGATATGTCGTGCAGAAGACCGATTCAAGTTACGTCTGAAGGGAGTTCTCTGTGCCTCTTGGATTTCAATGCCTTTTTCCTTCCCCAGTTCAGGGAAGTTCTCAGCTATAATTTCTTCAAGTACCCCTTCAGCACCTTTCCCTCTCTCTTCCTCCTCTGGGATACCGATTATGCGTATGTTATTTCTTTTTAGTGTATCACTTATTTCTCTAATTTTTCCCTCATACTCCTGGATTTTTTTTATCTCTCTTTCTCTCAGCTTCCTCTTTTTCCATAACTTTATCTTCTAGTTCACCTATTCTCTCCTCTGCCTCTTCAATCCGAGCTGTCATCGTTTCCATTTTGTTTTGCATTTCGTTTAAAGCGCTTTTCAGCTCCTCGTGACTGTTCCTTAGTCCCTTGATCTCTGTGGCAAGAGATTCTCTGCTGTCCTGTATACTGTTTTCAAGCCCAGAGATTAATTTTATGAGTATTATTCTAAATTCACTTTCTGTTGTATTATTTAAATCCTTTTTGATCAGTTCATTAGCTATTGTTATTTCCTGGAGATTCTTCTGAGGGGAATTCTTCCGTTTGGTCATTTTGGATAGTCCCTGGAGTGGTGAGGACCCGCAGGGCACTTCCCCCGTGCTGTGGTGTATAACTGGAGTTGGTGGGCAGACCTGATGTCTGCCCCCAGCCCACCGCTGGGGCCACAGTCAGACTGGTGTGTGCCTTCTCTTCCCCTCTCCTAGGGGCGGGATTCACTGTGGGGTGGCGTGGCCCGTCTGGGCTACTTGCACACTGCCAGGCTTGTGGTGCTGGGGATCTGGCGTATTAGCTGGGGTGGGTAGGCAAGGTGCACGGGGGCAGGAGGGGCAGGCTTAGCTCACTTCTCCTTAGGTGATCCACTTCAGGAGGGGCCCTGTGGCATCGAGGGAGTCAGATCCGCTGCCGGAGGTTTGGCTCCGCAGAAGCACAGAGTTGGGTGTTTGCGCGGAGCGAGCAAGTTCCCTGGCAGGAACTGGTTCCCTTTGGGATTCTGGCTGGGGGATGGGCGGGGGAGATGGCGCTGGCGAGCGCCTTTGTTCCCCGCCAAGCTGAGCTCTGCCGTCCAGGGGCTCAGCAGCTCTCCCTCCCTTTGTTCTCCAGCCTTCCCGCTTTCCGAGCAGAGCTGTTAGCTTCTGACCTCCCAGACGCTAAGTCGTGCTTGCTGTGGGAACACAGTCCGTCCGGCCCCTCCGCTTTTGCCAGCCAGCCTCGGGGGCTCCGCTTGGCCGGCGAGCCGCCCCTCCGCCCCAGCTCCCTCCCGCCAGTCCGTGGAGCGCGCACCGCCTCGCCGCCCTTCCTACCCTCTTCCGTGGGCCTCTCGTCGGCGCTTGGCTCCAGAGACTCCGTTCTGCTAATCCTCTGGCGGTTTTCTGGGTTCTTTAGGCAGGTGTAGGTGGAATCTAAGTGATCAGCAGGACGCGCGGTGAGCCCAGCGTCCTCCTACGCTGCCATCTTCCCTCAGCAGAGAATCTTAAAAGCAACCAATGGAAAATGGGGAGCATCCTACTTTCAGAGGGTCAAAGAAACACATCACATTTTCTTGTCAGAAAAAAATGCAGGTGATAAAAACAGTGAACCAGCAACTTTTAAATATAGAGAGAGGGAAAAAAAAGTCAACCTAGGATTTAATCTCCAGTAAAAAGTATGTTTCAAAAAATGTAAAAATGAAGATGTTTTAGACATATGGAAGCAAAAATAACATAGCACGACCAGACCTTTACTATAAGACACATTGAACAAATCTTTTAGGTGAAAGGAAAATACCAAGTGAAAATAAAGGTCAATATGAATGAAGACCATAATAAGACATGATAAATAAATAAGATTTCCCCTGCTTAATTTAAATTTACTTAATATTAATATTATTATTATTTAATATTCAATATTAATATCGAGTCCAATAGTATATAAAATAGATAATATATATGAAACAAGTGTGTTTATCCAAGGAATGCCACTGTATTAACATACTGAAAAAGAAAACCATAAGTCTATCTCAATAGATGTAGTTAAAGCACTTGGCAAATTAAAGGCCCTTCCTGATAAAGTTCTGGCAATAGAATTGAACTTCTTCAACTTGATAAATGGCCTCTATAAAAGCCTACAGATAACATCATATAATGGTGAAAGACTGAAACTTTCCCTCTAGAATCAGGAATAAGGTAAGATGTCTATTCTTACTCTTTTTTTTTTTTTTTTTCACTATTCTACTAAAGGGTCTAGCTAGTGAAATCAGTCAGGAGAATAAATAAAAGTCATCCTGATTGTAAAGGAAGAATTAAAACTGCCTCTATTCAAACATGGCATGATATGTTAATTAGAAAATTTACAAAGATAGGAATCTACAAAAAAACCCTACCAGAATAATAAGTCATTTAGTGAGTTAAAATTAGCAACACAGAAATAATATACAAAAATCAGTAGTCCTAGAAAAAAATATAGAGAAATCAGAGTTAAAAATGAGATTTTAATATCATGAAAAAGGATAAAATATTCAAAGATAAATATGACAAATTTGTAAAAGTTGTATGCTTAAACCTGTAACACACTGTTAAGACATATTAAAGAGGATCTGAATAAACGGTGAAATGTACTATGTTCATGGAACAGAATACCAGATAATACTTAAGATGCCAATCTCCCACAATTTATTTTCAGCAGAATCAACATAATCTTACTGAAATACCACTAGATTTTTTGTAGAAATTAGAGTAGGTATTAAAAATTATATTGAAATAAAAAGAGCATCTAAGATAACCAAAAAATTTTTCAAAGAATAAAGTTGGAGGCCTAAAACATTTGACTTCAAGACTTATTCTAAAGCCAAAGGAATTTAGACAGTGTGATAGTAGTATAAATACAAAGAGATAAGTGAAACAGAACAGACATATATGGTCATCTGATTTTTGGTAAACGTGCAAAGGCAATTCACTAGAAAAAAATAGAATCATTTCAACAAATGATGCTTGGACATATTTAAAAAGAGAACTGAAAAAAAAAAAAAAAAAAAAAAAAAAAAAGAGAACTGATCCATACCTCACATCATATCAAACAATTAATTCAGAATGGATTAGAGACCTAAATGTAAAACTAGAACTGTAACTAAATGGCAACATCATAGAAAATCTTTTTGACTTTGAGAAAGGCAAGAAAATTCTTAGGTATGACATCAAAAGCATGATCCATAAGATAAAGCTATACATTTACCTTACTGGGTAAAATTCAAGTCTAGCATTACCAAGTGTTGATAAAGATGGGTAGGAACTAAAACTTAGCCATGCTTCTAGTGAGAATATCAAATGGGATAATCGCTCTGAAATACTTGTGTTAAAACTTACTCTTCTGTTTCAGTGGACACTGACAAATTAGATACTCAGAAGTAGCGTACCATGAAAAATATATATTTTGGTATGTTCCACCAGAAACTTATTTTCTACAGGTAAAGCAAAAACCGCCCATGTGGGAATTCCTTCAGCTATTTCTCAGCTATTATGACCAAATCATGATCTAGATGGAAATCATTTTTTTCTGAGGATGCACTGCTTGCTGTGGCAGTCACGATGATGAATTCCTAGATTTCTTAGTTACAGGAGGCTCCAGCTGCTGCAGTCCAACATTCAATTTTGTATTTGTACCAAGTTCATGGTTCCCATAGTTGCTCTCAACTAGTTACTGAACACAGCAGGGATGCCAAGTCACACCCATTTCTGGAAGACTCTATTTCTCAGGAGTGACCTGGGCTTAAGAACTTCCCTAACGGTCTTGTCTAATTTCCTCCAGAACTTTACGGGAGACTAAAATGCTTTCACCCACCTTTTTCCTTCATTCAAGAGCATACCCGCATCATGATCTGCCATTCCTCCTCTCCAGTCCTGGCCCCCCTCAAATTTTATTCACAAGTTGTTCCCCTAATAAATGTCTTACACGTTTAATCCAATCTTGACATATATTTCTCATATAACTTGGGCTAAAGCAGCAGTTAAAACCATATATGCTCTCTGTCAAATGTAAGACCTAGTGGTTAAATATATTTTGGAATTATTTATTCAGTCTATCAACCCAGTAAACCACTTCAGTCAGAAGCTGATATCTGGGAAGTGGATTGCCACACCTCTACCATATTTGGCCTATTTTTCCTTTATTCTGGGGGCAATAGTGCAATGTAGAGAGTTTTTTAACACCAAGTGTTTAATATGTTTTAACAGAACAGTAACATTGTAGAATTTTGCTTTAGAGGGTTTAGATCAGGGAAGGAATAGAAATAGCAGAAGCGGAAAGAAGACATAATTTTCTAGAGAAAACATACAGCTACTGTCGGGATGGAAAGTAGGAGATAGAGATGAGAGGTTCTGTAAAGGTAATCAGTGCAACTTGGCAAGTGGGCAGCTATGTGGAACAGGATTTTAGGTTCATTATTTTTTGTGGAAGTACTTCAAATATGAAGTACATTCATTCTTTTGTTCTCAAATGGAGTACATTGAACAAAACTTACACTTTCGGTGGTTGGAAATGTAATATAATTCAATGATAATCTCAGGGACTCGGTAATCTATAATTTTATATGATTTATTAAAGATTTCTTTTCCTTTTACTTAATTTCAGTCACATCATACTGCTGATAGATCATTAGGAACTGCAAATTATAAAAGGTAATAATTTATAACAAGGAACTAAATGTGACTTCTATCGTTAAATATCCCAAATCTTATCACTACACAAAATTAGTAATTGGTTTGTAATTTTAGTGGTCTTTATTTCTTGGCCAGATAAGGCACATTTGATTTTTTTTCCTATTACTCTAGATCAATAAAAAATAGTTTTGAATGTGGCTTTTTCCATAAAGATGGGTGGGGGAAGGTAATTCTTAGCTACACTCTTCAGTCATGGAACAATATGGATATGACAGCAACTTACTGGCTTTCAATCTCCCCTCCAATTTCTTCTAACATACAAACTAAAAATAGTAGTCTTGAATACTGAAATTTTAATAACATACTTCTAGGCAACTTAAGAGGTTTCACAGGTGGATTTTAATTTTTTTCCATTCATTAACTGATTCTAGAACTTAACTCATTAGGTACAACTCCACTATTACATATCAATAACAGAATTGGCACATTCTTCAAACATACTATTACACATAATCTCTCTCTGTCTCACATACAGACATAGTACACAATCTCATGAATACACATGCATGCATACATGCACACATAGAACAGTCCTTATGTTGTTAAATTTGATTAAAGTTGTACGAATGATACTACCAAGACTATTTTTACTGATACTGCAATGTTGATAATTTCAAACGTGTTAAAATTATCACTAAACTGTAGGAAGTATAGTTATCAGTTAGTAATAAACAGAACACTATTCCTCTCTTTCCAAGGGTTCAGATTTGGATAGCTTACAGGGATGATATATCTGTCACTATTTTTTTAGGGTAGCCAATATAATAAAAAATTATCTTCAAAACTTTACCAGTATTCATCAAATGTCAAGACAATTAAATGCAGGAAAGAATAGTCTCTTCAACACCAACAAATGATGCAGGAACAACTGGAGGGTCACATGCAAAAGAATGGATACGGACCCCTTTCTTACACCACACAGAATTAACTAAAAATGGATCAAAGATCTAAATGTAAATACAAAACTACAAAACTCGTAGAACATATTGAAGTGACTTTGAATTATGCCAAAATTCTTACCTAAAAAATAACTAAAAAGAAGTATAATTGAGCTTTAAAAATATTTTTAAATTTTATGCTTCAAAGACTACCATCAAAAAAGTATAAGGACAACCCATAGAATGGGCAAAATTATTTTTAAATCATATATCTGACAAGGGACTTGTATTTAGAATATATGAATAACTCTTACAACTCAGTATTTGAAGAACAACACCATTAGAAAATGTGCAAATAATCAGAATAGACATTTCTACAAAGATATACAAAATGCCAATGTACATGAAAAGATACACAACACCATCAGCCGTCAGAGAGACACAAATCATGGTGATTATAATAAAAAAGAGGCAATATTAACAATTGTTGGTGATGATGTGGAGAAATTAGAACTCTCATATACTGCTGGTGGGAATGTAAAATTGCACAGCCACTTTGAAAGAATCTGGGGGTTCTCTAGTGTTAAACATAGAGTTATTATACAACATAGCAGTTCTACTCCTGGATATATATGAAAGAAAAATGAAAACAAGTCGTGCAAAAATGTGTATATGAATAATCACAGAGGCACTACTAATAGCCAAAAAGTGGAAATAACAATGTCCATCAAGTAATTAACACATAAGTTACATATGGTGTATATGTATAATTGAATATTATTTGGAAATAAAAAGGAATAAAATGCTGCTACATGCTACAGCATGGAAAAACCTTGAAAATGTCCCAAAATTTATGGTGGTCATGTTTACATCTTTGCGAATTATATAATTCAAACTGGTGATTTATATTATATCTGAATCATATCTCAATAAAACTTTGAGAAAAGAAATGTAGTCAGTAGCATTTTTAGAACAAAATTCTCAAGATTAGAACTGTCAAGTTGAAGGAACTTATAAATAGCTTTTTTTGCAGAAAATTGCATAACTTGTTAATACATTGTGTTTGTGTCTGAGCGCAAAACATATTTACTGCTTTAGTTAAGTCTGAATCTTAGTAATTAGTCAGATTTTACTTGATACAGCTTTTGAAGCTGACCTGGATGTTGGGAGACAAATTCATGTCATGAGTTATTTTCTTGTCCATCATCCATGAGACTCCAACCTCCCTAACCATTAATGCTTCTTATAACACTCAATTAAGGAGACATAAAGCTCTAGACATAGCACTTTTTAATATCCTAACTCTTTTTAGTCTTTGGTAAGGAGAACACATTGCAACCTTTTTTTGTGTGTCTAGGGAGAACTAGATCCACTCATTTTAAGAATGGTGACTTCAGGAACTCTGGTAGTAAGTAACCGAACTGAGAAAAAAATAATCTCAACTTAGTTTTGATCTAAATGATAGAGGCAAAACCTAGTAAAACGTGTTATATTTCCAATCATCTGGTTATTCTTTGATCTTTGAAACTTCTGCATAAATAGCAATTAGTATTAATAAATCATAATAATATTTTAATAAATAATTCAACTCCATATATTTAATTCAACAGTCTTTAGCTTGCTTAAACTTTCATTGCACATTTTTTTCATCTAAGAACCATATAATATTTTTTGTACGAGGTTAAGTTTTAAAATAATTAATTTAGTTCACAGCATTAGTTCTATACAATAATTTCACTAAAGACAGAATTGTAAAATCTCAATGTGAAACCATAAAACATCAATAAAGTTTAATTTGAAAAGTTAACAAAGTCCATGGAGACTCAACCACATTTTATTACAATTCATTGTACTCATAGTTAATACTGCCAAGATGTAGAAATATTGTGGCAAATAAGCCTTTCTCATTTTTTTTTTCAAAGTTATCATGGCAGCGCCTAACAGCACAATAGTATAGCTATCACAGAGTGAAGGAGATAACAAATAAATGTGGTAGAAAGACACAAAGGAGAAAGGAGGAATAAGAGAAAGAGGTGTAGAGCATGCATGCACATATTTTCCGTTTCTTTTTCATCTTTATTGTGAAGTCCCTGACATATAAAAATGGTATATGTTCATGGTATGCAACTTGATGGCTTGATTTATGTATACATTGTGAAATGACAATCACAATCAAGCTAAATAACTAATCACTCACATGTACATAATTGCCATCGTGTGCCTGTGTGTGTATGGTGAGAAAATTTAATGTAAGATCTATTCTATTAGCAAATTTCAACTATATGCTAAACATTGTCACCATACTGTATATTAGATCTCCAGAACTCATTCATCTTGCATAACTGAAACCTTGTGCCCCTTTGACCAACATCTCATACCATCTTTCCTCTGCCAGAAACCACCATTCTACTTTCTGCTTCTATGAGTTTGACCATTTTTAAATTTCGCATATAAGTGAGATCACACAGTGTTTGTCTTTCTGTGCCTGGCTTATTTAATTTAGCATAATGTGCTCCAGGTTTATCTATATTGTTGCAAATGGCAGGATTTCCTTCTTTGTTAAGGCTGAATAGTATTGCTGTGTGTGTGTGTATGTGTGTCTGTGTGTGTGTCTGTGGTGTGTGTGTGTGTGTGTGTGTGTGTACACTACATTTCCTCACCCATTCATCCACTGGCAGATAGTTAGGTTGTTTCCATATTTGGGCTGTTGTGGATAATGCTTCAATGAACGTGTGTGTACAGAAATCTCTTCCAGTTCCAGTCTTTATTTCTTTTGGATATATATTTACATGTAAAATTGCCGGATCATATAGTAGTTCTATTTTTCATTTGGTTGAGAAAACTCGTATTAGTTTCTGTAATGGTTTTACCAATTTACATTCCCACCAAGAATGTACAGGATTATATTTTCTCCATATCTTTACCAACAGTTGTTACCTTTTGTCTTTTTGATAATAGCCATCCTGGGGCGCCTGGGTGGCTCAGTCGGTTGGGCGACCGACTTCGGCTCAGGTCATGATCTCACAGTCCGTGAGTTCGAGCCCCGCATCGGGCTCTGTGCTGACAGCTCGGAGCCTGGAGCCTGTTTCAGATTCTGTGTCTCCCTCTCTCTCTGACCCTCCCCTGTTCATGCTCTGTCTCTCTATGTCTCAAAAATAAATAAATGTCAAATAAAAAAAAATTTAAAAAAAAATAAATAAAATAAAAGATAATAGCCATCCTGATGGGTGGTAGGTGATAGCTCAGTGTTGTTTTGATTTGTATTTCATACTCCTTGATTTCAAAATATATTATAAATCTTTGGTAATCAAAACAGTATGGTACAGACATTACAATACACATATAGGAACATAAAAGAGAGCCCAGAAATAAATTCACACACTTGGGGTCAACTAATCTTTGACAAGTGTGGCAAGAACACGCAGTAGGGAAACGACAATCTCTTTAATAAGTGGTGTTGCAAAAATGGAATACCCACATGCAGAAGAATGCAAGAGTCTCCTTATCCCACACCATCTATACAGATCAACTCAAAATGACTGAAAACTTAATTTAAGACCTGAAACTATAAAACTATAAGAATAAAACATAGAGGAAGATCGTCTTGACATTGGTCTTGGGAATAATTTCTTTGGTCATGACACCAAAAGCACAATCAACAAATGCAAAAATAGACAACAGGCATTGTGTTAAATTAAATAGCTTCTGCCCAGCAAAGGAAACAATCCACAGGGTGCAAGGGCAACCTACTGATTGGGGGAAAATATTTGCACACCATATATCTGATAAGATATTAACATCCAAAATATTTAAGGAATTCATATATTTAGTAGAAAAAAAAACTATGAAAAATGTACAAAGGTCCCGAATAGACAGCTCTCAAAAGACATACAAACGACCAACAGGTGAACAACTAATAAGGAACAAAAATCCTCTGCATGAACACGCTTTTGACCAGTTCTGGAAATCTAACTTGAAGCTATAGTCATACAGGAAAACAAAAGCATACATACAAGATGTTCATAGAAATTGAAATTGTATTTGGAATACATAGAAATTGTATGTGGAATAGCCAAATGTGGGGATCATACAGAATATTACTACAGGCCCAGTTTGTATTCATTGGTCCACCTTCCATCAGCACTTTGAATAGCATAGAGAGGCCAGGAAATGACAGTCCATTATGGCATATGTCTCCCTGAAAACAGTCTGAAGACAGATATTTACAAAGCTTCAGACAACCCACCACGAGTGAGCCCAAGTGCTTGCTATGTCCTGCTCATTTTGAAAGGCATTTATCAAATGTCGAATGGGTGCTAGGTGCTCTGGTAGGAACTATAAGAGTCTTACTGGATAATCACCAAAAAAGCCATGTTTCTGAATGAGTCAAGTGGGTCCCAGTGAAGAGCAACAACAACAAAAAAATTGCATTCTAGGAGATCAAGTTTCCGTTAAAGTAGGTTGCTCATGATGAATGCAGGAACAAGTCTTGTATAAACTGACCATAAATCAGATTTCTTACATGCTTCTCATCCAGAGTGGGTCCCCCACCAAACATCAAACTGTCTGCCTCCAGGATTTTGCTTATATTCCCTTCCTTTTGCTGAAGTAATGCCAATATTTCTATATACAGTTATAGTTATAACTGTTCTATGAACCAGTCTTCCTCAACCTTTCATTTCTGGTAGATGTTTAACAAATGTTTAGGGCACTACTTAACTATTAACTACCTATTATTTATGTAAAATATATGATTTATAAATTGTATGGAATATATATTTTATAATATGTATAAGGCACTATGGATAAACAAAAACATATAAAAAATGGTGTTTAAATATTTTATTGTATTTTCCCATAAATGATGAGAATATTTCTATGTCACAAAACAGACCTCTCTATTATCTCTTTTGATGAGTTCCTAATAGTCCATTGCATAGACATATAGATGCACCAAAATTGACTTAACCACACAGATATTATTAGATACTAAAAAAAGCAACACTGTAATAAAGATCCTTATACATATATGTCTGAGGACACACTTTGTTTTTATTAATTCTTTATATCAAATTCTTAGATATGAATTGTTGGCTCAGATTTCCTACAGTATTTCTGTAGCAAATGCCTACAGAAAAGCACAATTTTCACATTCACAAGCCAGACATGATTTTTTTCCTTAAGTGTCTCAGCACGACTAAATCATATCACTATTTTTAAATCTTGGTAAATATGATAGTTAAAGGTAATATTTTACTATTTTAATAGTTCACATCTTTTTTATTTACTATCACAGTAGAAGTTCTTTCCACGCATCACATTTTTCTAAGCTTTGATACTGATCAAATTATATGGAAGTATCTATTCTTGGATGGTTTGTTAGACTTTTCTGAAAAGCTGTCTATTCATGGTGAAGATAAAAAGTGTGTTTGCTTGTTGCTACATTTTGAGTATCTATTATGGTTATTGGCCTATTCAGGTTAAAAGCTATTTTTTAAATGTGATTTTATCCTCTATTTTATAATAGCAAGCAGTTATATTACTCTTTTTTCCATGAATAGCTTTGCCAGTGGTTTATCTTTCCAAAAATTTAACCTTATCTCAATTTGTAAATTCTGTTACTTTTCTAGTAGTACCTATTCTCCTTAGAGGTGTGTGCATATGAGTATGTGTGTGTCTGTGTGACTGTACGTGCCTTCTCTTGATCACATAATTTATTTATTCTAATTTTTTCTTTGATAGTAAAAAATAAGTAATAGTCTTCCTCTTTATATATCTTGGGATAAATAACATCACTTTTTATAGGCATTGTTGTCATTATAACTACAATTTTTATTTCCTAAAACTTTGGCTAAATTTTTAGGTAGATTTCTTTTAAGTTTATAACAATTTGGGAATTTTAACTGATTTCTTTGGATAAGGGTAATTTTGTTTCTTTTTTATTGGATGGTGGTTAGCTGTTATTAATTTAAAGTGCCACTCTACTGCACTCAAGTAATATAGCCTTTGAAACCTCTGGTTTGGGCTTTGATATTTTCCCTGAGTCATACAGACAAATTTTGAAATATTGCATTTTGCACTTGAAAAGGAACTACATAGCTTTTGTACGAAGAGGAGTTTTATATATAAATATATTAAATTAATCTATGTAATTAATTATCACCTACATTATCTGAAGACAAATTATATTAATATGTTACTGTCAACTTACATAATTGACTATAATACATATTGTCAATTTCACTTTACTTCTCTAACTACTTTGCCTTTAATATTCAATATTCTGTGTTCATCGAAGTTACTTAGTTATGTTATCATTGTGAATTGCGTCCTTAACTAATTTTTAAAAATGCCTACTAATTCTGTTTAAATGTATTTGACTTAAAACATATGTCATGATACCAGTAGTGTGAAATTGTATGGAATAGTGAAAACAGCACTAACTCTGGAAGTCATGGACAAGTTAGTGCATAACTCTGTGCCTCAGTTTCTTTAGCTGTAAAGCAGGGATAATAGTACCTTCCCCGTAATTTGTCTGTGAGGGCTTACAACTCTGTAATGATTAGCAATAGTATCTTTTTCTGTTTACATTGTCCTGAAAATACATGTCTTCTTTGTTTTATACTTGTTTCCCACTTCACTTTCAGACTATTTGTTATAATCAACACCTACTGATGTTTTGGTTTTTGAAGGGAATGACGGTGCATGGGGATAAACTTGTTTAGTCATTGTCCTTCTGTGCAATAGCACAATAGATGGTGTGGTACCAATGGCATTTGGAGCCAGAAGATATGGGATCCAACCTCACAGGTCTTATACTTTATCACCTTTGGGAAACTCATATAACCTCTTTCAGACTCAGGGTTCTTACTTGTAAAATAAGAATAGCACCCACTATAAAAATCTTTGGTGAGGCTCAAGTGAGGTAGTATACAAGAAAGCCCTTTAAAAACAGAAATGGTGTTCACTTTTGCTAGTTACTATTGTCATTGCAAACTCACAAGTCCTTACGGAACCTCTTAGGAGCAGGTATCTTCATAATTCAAAATATTTTGGATTTCAGAAATGTGATTCGGTACATATGCCAATGATTAGATTGAGTGAGGTCTGAAGTAGCAGTCCATAATCAAATGCATTAATATTTCTGCAGCAAAATAGACAAATATTCCCACCAAGTGGGATAAATAAAGAGTGTATCTAGTTTTATGACTATCTTTAGGACAGGTTTCATTCTCAATTGAGTCACAGAAACTTTTTATTTCAATGGCTTTTTGTATTTTGGAGTTGGTGATGAGACATTGTTGACCTTTATTTCCATGATTTAAATATTAAATCTAATTTCTGTGTTGGGAAGTTCATGCAGATTCCATTTTTAAAGAACATTTATTAAATGTCTAGATGTGTGTGTTGTATAAACAATGAGAGAGAATATGAAACAAAAGAAGAAGCTAGATAAATTGGATTTCATTAAAATTGAAATATGTTGAGTAGGAAAGGATCCCATCAAGAGAATAAAGAGATATAAAATGGGAAATATATTTGAAAATAATTTATCTGATACAGGTCTACTGAGTGTGTGTATGTATGTGTGTGTGCACTTGACTTTTATTCCTCTTGATTGTATGTGATAAAATATTATCTCCACACAATATCAAGGGCCTGAAAAAGACACTGACTTTGTTCCTATTTTCTGAATAATAGGTATGAGTATTTACACATTTAGAGAAAAGATAATGGACATAGCACTCTTCTAAAATTTGGATCCAGGAAAATTCTACTTTCCTGAAGTTGTCTACTTCACCTACTTCTACTACCTGAGTTTCAAATGTTTCCAGCTATTCAACTTTATTTATTTATTTATAATTTTTGAGAGAAAGAGTGCAAGTGGGGGAGGGACAGAGAGGTAGACACAGAATCTAAAGCAGGCTCCAGGCTCTGAGCTGTCAGCACAGAGATCATGACCTGAGCCAAACTTCAACGCTTAACCCACTGAGCCACCCAGGTGCCCATCAACCTAACTTTTAAATATAATTTCTAAGTTATCTGCTATCAAGAATTCTTTCTTTTGATAACCAATTTCTCTGTATTTGTTGTATCTATAACTTTCAGCATGCATGCAAATCTCTCAGTTTCATGGCTACTCTTTTGTGTTGTTTATAAAGCTCCCTTCATTTTAGTACCATTTTCTTGAGTGTGCAGGGAAGATTTGGTATAGGTAAGCAGGACAGACCAGTATCCAAGGTGCAGTGAGACAAAACGTACCCGGGTCTTGTTGTTATTGGTGTCCAATCACGAGTCAGTGCTCATCTCGATACGATGACAGAAATGTGAATTTTGTCCATTTTCTGAGGTGGTGCCTATCTCACAAAAAGCCAGGTTAAAGCCGGTTCATAACCTAATTCAGTTTTCCTTTTTTTTCTTCATTCCAATTACCTTAAATCAGTCAAAAGTGTTCATAGTTTTTCTACATATTAGTTCAATATAGCTTGTATTATCATCTTATTTCTTTGTCCTCATAATGATAAGCTACATAGAGGCCATGTTGTATAATTTAGACTTGATCTGTATTTGTCTGAACACATTTGGAATGAGAAAACGTTAGATTTTGAATGGATTTTATCTGAAATTGTTTAATTAAATTTGCATAACACAAAATTTTACAGAGTAAATTTTTGGAGAAACATGATGGTTAAGAGAATGTGCCTCAAATTTTAAAGAGCTGGATTGGATTTCAATTTTTTTAATTAATTTTCAGATTAATTTATTTAAAAAAATTTTTTACATTTATTTATTTTTGAGACAGAGAGAGAGCATGAACAGGGGAGGGTCAGAGAAAGAGGGAGACACAGAATCTGAAACAGGCTCCAGGCTCTGAGCTGTCAGCACAGAGCCCGATGCAGGGCTCGAATCCACAGACCGCGAGATCATGACCTGAGCCGAAGTCGGATGCTTAACCAACTGAGCCACCCAGGTGCCCCTCAAATTAATTTATGGTATATAACTTTGAGCAAGATACTTTAAGTTTTGTTAGTATTCTTGTCATTAGCAATAATTTCACTTTAGCTATCAACAATTTCAGTTTTTAAAAACTTTTAAGTACAGAAAAAATGAAAATGGAAATTCTCATGAATTATTTTTAAGAGATTATTATCCATCATAAGAGAGGCAAAGAAGCAATTTGACAAAGCATATGATAAGGGTATTCCTTCTGAAAACCTTGACATCATCAGTGTGTTACATTTTATTTTTTTTAATTTTTTTTAACGTTTTATTTATTTTTGAGACAGGGAGAGACAGAGCATGAACAGGGGAGGGTCAGAGAGAGGGAGACACAGAATCTGAAACAGGTTCCAGGCTCTGAGCTGTCAGCACAGAGCCCGACGCGGGGCTCGAACTCACGGACCGCGAGATCATGACCTGAGCCGAAGTTGGCTGCTTAACCGACTGAGCCACCCAGGCGCCCCATACATTTTAAAGAAATCATCACTTTTTAGATAAATGTAGCATATGATTACTAAATGGCTATAGAGTACCTGTATTGATTTGGTTTCATTTTGCTTTCTGGGACCCAGAATCTTGGATCGCCTTACTTGCATTTTCTACTGAAGAGTTGGAAAAAAGAAACAGAGGGTGAGAAATCAGAATCAGTCAAAAGAATTACATTCTAAAAATCAGTCCTTGTTGAACATGAAGCAGAAGACTACGGGCTTCCGTATCCAAACAAATTTTAGAAGTTCTTCTCTTGAGATCACATTCTTGAAACATAGTCTGGAAGATTGACCTTTATTATTATTTATTATTATTATTACTGAAACCTGCCTGAAAGGACAAAAAAAAGTTGCCAAAAAGTTGTGCGTTAACTGGTCAAATCATCATAACACCGGTGAATGGCAATATCTTTGTATCATCTCAAGTCTTAGGATTCAGAAACTCTAACGGAAATGAGGCATGAGAAATTTTGCTAAAATTCAGAAAAATCTCAATTCAGAATTAGAATTTCTGTCCTAACGCACCCCTAATGTTTTAAAGAGAGATTAATTATTCTATAAGACAAACAAGTTATTTTAATGCCCACTGTCAGTTCTCAATATCTTTTGATGTTCATATGAACTTGATGTTATTCATCTCTTAAAATATCTAGATAAGAGACAGAAATTGCCGACTAAATACACAGACAAACCAAGGTATATCTTCCACCTTTTTGGACACAGACCTGTCATCATAGCTTTCCAAATCACCTTTTCACCTGCATGCACACTCTATACATTCATCAAACTCATTTCTTGAAACGTTCTTGATAGTATTCATTCTACTTTAAACCACCTGTCAAAACAACCCTTTAATTAGGTTAAGCTGTCTGGCTTTGTGAAAAGGTTTACTGTACTCAGTTGTCCCTGCCATAAAATTAATAGTTTGACCAACTTCTAAGGAGACAGATTTTGCACTCGTGAAAGTCAAATTAAATCCACCTTTGCCAAACGGGGAAAAATTGGTGTGTCTGAAACTTTGAAAGCAGCACTTCATTTATTATAATCTTTCGAGTGCCAAAGTACAAATTAGGTAGAACTGCAGCTGCAAGAAAGCCCACGTTAGAGCCCATTGCTCTCATGACCCTTTTAGAAGGCAATGCACCTACAAGATAATGAACAGACAGAATGACTGTACCAGAGTCAGCACTGCCAAATTTCCGACCAAATTTGCAATAAGCAACCAATCATTCAGTAAATTAATATTCCACAGACTCAAATATTATGTAGGCTAGTCACTGCACATCATTTCTAGACCACAATTCTGATATTTTCCAGGAACAAGGCTCATTATATTATTAAAACTCAGGAGAATAGGATTGGTTTTTAAAATGCTTTCTAATTTCATTCAGGTCTTACTAAAACTGCTTTTGGACCCACATTCTTTCGGTTGAAGTAGCAAAGGAAATAATACTTAAGGCCATTTAATCCTGAAGACAAAGTGATTTCGAGTTTTGGGTTGGGATTTTGTTTTTCCCCTCAACACGTTGCATGAATGGATCTTCTCCTGACTCGGAGATAAAAATGATTAATGATTCCAATTATTATTTAAGGTGTGTAAAGTCTTAAGTTCTCTAAGGCAGGACTCAAAGTGGACAGTAGAATTAGCTAAGACAAAGTGCTCTGATATTTTTCATAGAGTCAAAAGGAGTTATCAGGAAAGTTGCAAAAGCACTATGTTTTACCTTAAAACATTGAGAGGGTAAGAAGTAATTTAAGACAAATATTGATCAATTGATTACTTTCCTTTAACCTCATCTTTTCATTCAGTAAAAGTACTTTATTGAAACTTAATTTGATAATTATCTTCAACTATAGTTTTACAGAGTTTTCTAGAAGTCCAGAAACCTGGTTTCTTGCTTATTCCTTGGTATTAGATGTGGGGTTTTAAGGCAGTCACTTAACTCTGAGAAGAGTTACGTCATCTCTCAATATTACCTACAAATGTGATTCTAAAAGACAAGTGCTCAGAGATGTTTTTGCTATTTCTTCACATTCTTATACAATACTTCTTAACCTAATTGAAACCTTTTTATAACAACATTTTGTAAGGTTTCTTTTACTATCCTGAAGTAAAATTCATGTATTACCCAAAATGCCTTTTCTTAAAAGTCAATCTAACACATTAAGTGTTGCATAGAGTACCAAAAAGCACTTTATAATGAAATATTCCATATAAGTGTGTCAGTGCTTAGGCTGACTATACTAGGAAACATAACAAAGTCATCAGATTATCTCACTAATTATTATAAGTTTGTTTAGAATAAGAAAGAGGAAGACCGTTAGAAGCAATTCTGTACAAGTTTTACTGAAAATGGAAGCAGACACCCAGGTGGACATTAGAATAAAACTAGTATGGGGCGCCTGGGTGGCGCAGTCGGTTAAGCGTCCGACTTCAGCCAGGTCACGATCTCGCGGTCCGGTCCGTGAGTTCGAGCCCCGCGTCAGGCTCTGGGCTGATGGCTCGGAGCCTGGAGCCTGTTTCCGATTCTGTGTCTCCCTCTCTCTCTGCCCCTCCCCCGTTCATGCTCTGTCTCTCTCTGTCTCAAAAATAAAAATAAAAAACGTTGAAAAAAAAAAAAAGAATAAAACTAGTATGAGGATAAGAAAATAATGGAATAGACTTTTTTCTGTTTGCAATAAGACAAAAAGGAAAATGACTTTAATCCATGTAAATATAAAACGCTAAGAACTACCAGGTGGTTGAAATTGAGAAAATGAGGAGTCAAGATATTTGCAAATGATTTAGACCTTATTTATACATGCAATTTGAAAATAATCCTTTACAGTTTGTTTATCAAACATGTGTAGAGTGCTTTCTTTTCAATTTTTAAAATGATTTATATTTATTTTCTTTAATTTGTAAAAACTTTATTTAAATCCCAGTTAGTTAACATGCAGGATAATATTCGTTTCAGGCGTACAAATAGTGATTTTACAATTCTATACAATACCTAGTGCTCATCACAAGTGCCCTCCTTGGGGCACCTCACTGGCTCAGTTGGTTAAGCATCTCTGGATCTCTGCTCAGGTCCTAATCTCATGGTTTCTGACATAGAGCCTGCATCCGGCTCTTCACTGACAGTGTGGCGTCTGCGTAGGATTCTCTCCCTATCTCTCTGTCCCTCTGCCCCCTTCAAAATACACAATAAAATAAACTTTAAAATAAAAAAATTCAGTGCCCTCCTTAATCCCCATCACCTATGTAACTCACCCCTCACGCCTACTCAGGTTATCATCAGCTTGTTCTCTATAGTTAGAGTGTGTTTCTTGGTTTGCCCCTGTCTCTCTTTTTTCTCTCCCTTTGTTCATTATTTTTGTTTCTTTATTTCCACATATCAGTAAAATAATATGGTATTTTTCTTTCTCTGACTAATTTATTTCACTTAGCATAATACTCTTTAGCTCCATCCATGCCTTTTTGTGTATCTGGCTCAGTTCTCTGATTTTTTAAATGCATTATCTCATTTGCTTTTCATATGAATTACCCTGTGGGACTGAAAACATTATTTTGCCGAGGAAACTGAGACACAGATGAATTAAGTTTCTTACCCAAGAAGCCACAGCTAGTAAGCAGCAGATCCAGGATTTGAAATCAAGTATTCTGATTCCAGTGTCTTATACAATTGATTCCCAGGTCATTGTATGATAGGACAAAATCAAAGAATCACAAAATATATTTCACAAAATATATTTCATATATATATGGATATAATTTGTCTCCATTATGTTTTTTTTAAGTTTATTTATTTATTTTGAAAGAGAGCTACAGAGCAAGCAGGGTAGGAGTGGAGAAGAGGGAGATATAAAATCCCAAGCAGGCTTCGTGTTGTCATTGCAGACCCCGATGCAGGGCTTGAACTCACGAACTGCAAATCACGGCCTGAGCCAAAATCAAGAGTCAGACGCTTAAGGACTGAACCACCCAGGCACCCCTATTTCTATTATGTTAAAAGAACTTAAAGACCATATTGGTCACTATACGATCGGAGAAATTGACTGTACATGGAAAAAGGACAAGAATGAAAAGCTGTAGAAAAATGGTGTTTCAAATCTCTAGAATCATCTGAAAATAAGGTTGTATTTTTTTTAAACTTTTATTTATTTTTGAGAGACAGAGAGAAACAGAGAATGCTCATGGGAGGGGCAGAGAGAGAGAGGGAGACACAGAATCTGAGGCAGGCTCCAGGCTCCTAGCTGTCAGCACAGAGCCCAATGCCAGGCTGGAACTCATGAACCGTGAGATCATGACCTGAGCCGAAGTCTGAAGCTTAACCACTGAGCCACCCAGTGCAACCTCCCCGCTTTTTTTTTTTTTAACTGAAAATAAGGTTTAAATACAGTTTACCCTTGAACAACGTATTTGAACTGTGTGGGTCCACTTATACATGGATTTCTTTTTTAATAAATACAGGATAGCACTGTAAATGTACGGTTTTCATAATAACATTTTATTTCCTATAGCTTCCTTTATTGTAAGAATACAACATAAAAACATACAAAATATGTGCTAATTAACTGTTTCTGTTATTGCTAAGCCTTCCGGTCAACAGTAGGCTATTGATAGTTAAGCTTTTAGGGGAATCCAAAGCTACAAATAGATTTTTGACTGCATGAGAAGGTCACTACCCTTAATCCTCATGTTGTTTATGGGTAAACTCTAAGTATAGAAAATGAAAAATAAATTGTTTTCAATGTTTCCTCACAAACTTTTCATTGTGCTGTAGAAATACTCAAATATAGAATGTCAAGAGCATGAATTATTTTTAGACAACCTTTATTAGTAAAATTTAATGAGATGCCTATATTTTTTGTCTCCACTAATTTCAATAATATTTTCATCTGGCTGTGAAAAAAATAGTCTCAGATATGGTCTATTACAAATTTATATTCAACACCTATAAATTGAGAATGATCCAGATTGAGAAATGTGGCCATATTTAATGGAAAATTCAAAATGATATGGAATATCTGATGAAATTTAAAATAGAACAACTTTTTCTTGGATTTAGTTCATATTTGTGTTTCTTGGTTATTCAGTTTGCTTTCAAGTTGTCCCCCAAAAAACCTGTTTTGAATTTGTACGTAAAATGGAGTCTTAGTCTATAGGTTTAGGTATAAGCATACATTTTGGATGCATGGAAGATATTTAAGAGCTCTGCAGGATATGGATAATATTTTTTTGCAGAACAATCCTGATCATTGCAGGATGCTTAACCTTCCTGGCCGCATTCATGAAATCCTAGTAGTGGCTACCCCCCAAATGTTGTGACAACTAAAAATAACCTCCATAAAATTCCAAGATGTACCCTAGAGGGTGGTGCTGCCCCCACTGAGATCCATTGATTTAAGGCTTTGCCTACAAAAGTACCTAAAGCAAATTTCACAGCTTGAATGGTATAATCATGTAAGCCAATACATTCTTCTCTTATTTCTTAGCAATATGCACTAGAGTGATGATACATCAAAAAGATCATTTTAATTAAAATAAAAGATAAATAAGTTTACATTTTTGCTCATTCTAGGAGAATATAGGAAAAACAGGAGCAATATATGGGCAATGTAGAACTTTCTCTTTCAATCTCACTATAAAATGTATGGATTTTAATATGAATGTTACATTGTGTCCAACCTAGGAATGAAATCTGAACAGACCATGTGTATCAAGCAACCAGAGAATTAGGAAAATACTCTCAGAAACCTCTATTCTGGTTACAAAAGAGAACATGCATGTCTGAGCAGAAGCTCATTTTCAAAATCCCAGCAGAAGATTTAAGGAGTTCTGTGGAGTAGTCTGTAAATGAGTGTGCTGAGTCAAAGGTGGGTATGTCCCTGGCAAATGCTACTTCTAACTCCTATAACTAAGTGGACAGTCTTCCTGGAAAGAAAGGCATGATTTTATTTATATTTTAAGAAAATATAACAAATACTTTCTAACAAACTAAATATCTTAACCCAAGGGATCAGACTGATTTTATTTAAGTTATGCTCTTCCATCGAAAATATTTTGTAATATGTTGAGAAATAAAACCCATTAAAATAGATTAGATTGAGTGGATAGATGTACATGTAAACATATGCATACATGCATATACACACATATACATATACATATACATATACATATACATATACATATACATGTAATGAGAGGTAGAATGGGAACAAATGAATCAGTCATGGGTTACTTCAAAGCCCCAGAGAAGTTTACCAAATTATGATAGTAGTTAGCATTGTTTTTTAAATGGTTAGCATTTTTAAGTGTCCATTGTTCTGTTCACTATGCCAAACCTTTACCTATATTAATTAATATAATACTCATATAATTCCTTTAAAGACAGGTATTATTATATAAGTGTTCCCATTTTACAGAATAGCTCCAAGATGAAGATTTAAGTAGCAAGATTTGAATCCAAGCATTTTGGTCCCAGAGTATCCTCTTAAACACTGTATTCTATAGCTTCCTTCCACCATTCTATCAAACATCAGTTCTGAGAGCCATTCTTCATGTATGCTAAAAAACATCGTGAAACATAAGTTCAAGTTAAAGCCATGTTAGGATAATCCTATTGCTTTATAGACTTTAATATACTAATGTGCATTATGGTTGGCTAGAACATACATCCTAAATTTCGTGGACCACTAGCTCGTCTTATCATATACCATTTTGAAAAAAATAGTGTTTTCATGAAACACATTTGAAAAATGTGCTGCATGATTGTGCCTTTAAATAACATAGTTTTAAAATATTATTAATATGGAATATTAGTCCATATTTTTCACTCTTAAAATGTTATCACAAATGTTTTTTTTTTTTTAATTTACTGTGAGAGAGAGAGAGAGAGATAGAGGGAGGATGTGTGCGTGCATGGGAGGGGCAGAGAGAGAGGAAGGGAGAGAGAATCCCAAGCAAGCTCCATGTTATTAACATGGAGTCTGACACAGCTCTCGAACCCACGAACCATGAGATCATGACCTGAGCCAGAACCAAGAGTCTGATGCTTAACTGACTGAGCCATACAAGTGCCCCATGCTATCCTCAATATTTTAAGTTGTGTTCCCAAGTGCTTTATACCAATTTTTGAAAAATATTAATTCATACACTCTAGAATCTGAGAATGTTGATGATATACATACATTTTTTACATTAAAAGTAGTATTCTAACTATTGAAACTTTAAAGACTTACTAAATGTTTTTGAATATAAAAATCATCAGAGGGCATACTCTATGATTCCAACATTTTCTTGGAGATCCATATGAAAAGGAATTTGTTTTTTAAAAATATTGAATAAATTATTTGTGATGGCTTTAATGGAGATTAAATAAATGGTTAAAAGTAGCCTGTTTTTCTACAAGAATAATAATCTTGGACCTTGTAATACCTAAATATGAAGATAATGTGTTCAAAAATCAGAAGTACTCTACAATCTAGGAAGTGCAATAAAAGTTAATGATTTAGGATATATTTTGATAGATATAGTTATGGCAAGAGAGAGAAAAGAGAAAGAAAAAGACCAAGCAATCCAGAGAAAGAGTGCTGTATTCTCAGATTTAATATATTTTTCCATAAACTCCAAATACTTTTATATCTTTGATATAAACTGTAAAATGTTTACAATTTTCTGCCTTTAATTTTGTGCTTACAAAATATAAGTTTTAACTTTCAAAAGTTTCCTTACCAAATTTTGGCTATTTATTTTTAAGCTCAAGTTAGAAATTTTAGATGACTTTCATTCAAATAAGCATATATTAACAGTCATCTAAAAATTTAAATCTTTAAGCACTTTATGTGGATCTAAATTGTGGTGGAACAGAGGTCCTCCAAAAGTTTTAGGTGAAGTCCTTATCCACGTAGTGTTCTAGTTTGCTGGCTCCTATATTTCATAGGAAGATAATTAAAAAGTGCACATTTGGGGCGCCTGGGTGGCTCAGTCGGTTGAGCGTCCCACTTCGGCTCAGGTCATGATCTCGCGGTCCGTGGGTTCCAGCCCCGCGTCGGGCTCTGTGCTGATAGCTCAGAGCCTGGAACCTGTTTCAGATTCTGTGTCTCCCTCTTTCTCTGACCCTCCCCTGTTCATGCTCTCTCTCTCTCTCTGTCTCAAAAATAAATAAAATGTTAAAAAAAAATTTTAAAAAAAAGTGCACATTTGAAGTACATTCAAATATTTCTATGCAATGCTCTCAACTCAAATCTTTAAGACAATAGCATCATGAGTATATGGCCTTCTGATATAAAGAACTAACATATTTAAATTGTTTTCCTAAAAATGAATGACTTCATTTCCTATCAAAATACTCTACCTTTCATCCTTCTACTTTTCAAACTTCAGCAACGTTGATTCTTGCTTTGTAACAGAAAAAAAAAAAAACGATATGAAATAAGCAAGTGTCATCATGTATAAGTTTTAGGAAATGGCCAAGTTTCAAAATATCCAAAAATAAACCATTTGATTCATGAGTTACTTTTGGAGATAATCTATGAGGACCTTTCTATTACCTATCTACTTAATATTGTATAGAGAAAATTTTGAGTATTTTGAGCTGAGTTTTACGATTCATCTCTAGGGTTTAGATGTCATATAAAAACAGGGTTGAAATAGAAAAAGGTAATTCTCTGCTAAGAACTAACGACTTTTCTTTCATCTGAACAATGCAGTGCTAACATGTTCGGTGTAACATTTGGGGTTTGGGATTGACAATAAACAAGAAAAGCAGGTGCATCTGCTAAAAGGACTCAATGTGAAAATCTCTTCATTCTTTATAAGCTAATTTTGGCAGAAAGAGAATCTGACATCAGCACTGGAACAATGAGGCAAAAATTTCTATCACTTCTTTCAAGTCTTGGTTCAAACTCCAGTCAAATTCTTCCTTTTTATCCGTCTCTTGTATGCAATTGCATTTAATAAGTACTACATTAGTTCTCTCTTTGTAATGTGTTATGACCTTTTATTTTGTCATTTCTACGCATACCAATGCAAACTTAATTGACTATCTCTCTTCCTGGTAATAGATTTATTTTCCACCACTTCTTCCTAAATACATGATATATTACCAAAATTTTAGTCATTACCTTCACAATTTTTGCCATATCCACTTACTACTTTTTTTGTTTGTTTTCAAACTCACTGTTTTTGGTTTTTTAGCAAGGCATCATTCTAAGGTTGTCTCCTGTTTCATGCACTGGTCACATGTTTCCACAATACACAAACACGTGTATATAACCATGGAAATAATAAGTTGGTCCAGATGCCACTTACGCTTATTTCAATACTATAGGTATCGTACATGATGAAAAACACTGGAGGAACAATGTGAAACGCAGCAGAGGGTTGGGCTTTCCACCTTCACTTAATTCACTCGTTTTCTGTTTGTTTGGATTCTAAATAATGGCACACTAGGACCACAATTGGTTGAGCATCTAACATTGACTCACGTCATGATCATAGTACGTGGGTGTGAGCCCCATGTCAGGCTCTGCACTGACAGTGCAGAACCTGCTTGGTATTCTCTCCCAGCCCCCCACTTATTCTCTCGTGCTCTGGCTCTCTCGCTCTCTCTCTCTCTCTTTCATAAATAAATAAATAAATAAATAAATAAATAAATAAAGGAATGCTTCCCAAATTTGCATATCATCCTTGTTTTGGGGGGGCAAGTTAATCTTCTCTGTATCTTTTTTTTTTAATTTTTTTAATGTTTATTTATTTTTGAGAGAGAGACAGACAGAGTGCAAGTGGAGAAGGGGGAGAAAGAGAGGGAGACACAGAATCCGAAGCAGGCTCCAGGCCCTGAGCTGTCAGCACAAAGCCCAACACGGGCCTCAAACCCACGAGCTGTGAGATCATGACCTGAGCTGAAGTCAGATACTCAACATACTGAGCCACCCAGGTGCCCCTCTTTTTTTTTTAAGTTTTATGTATTTGTTTTTGAGATAGACACAGACAGTGTGAGTAGGAGAGGGGCAGAGAGAGAGAACCCCAAGCAGGCGCCACACTGCCAACACAGAGCCTAATGGGGGTGGGGGGGCTCAAACCCATGAAACCATGAGATCGTGACCTGAGCCGAAACCAAGAGGCGGCACTCAACTGACTGAGCCACCCAGGAGCTCCTATATCTTTTCAATTGTGTTATAAGTGCTGCAAACACTCACTTGTTTTTTGTTTTGTTTTTGTTTTTGTTTTTGTTTTGTTTTGTTTTGTTTTGAGAGAGAGAAAGCAGAGGAGAGGAAGAGAGAGAGGGAGAAAGAAAATCCCAAGCAGGCTCTGTGCTGCTAGGCTCGTCAACCCTGAGATCATGACCTGAGCCAAATTCAAGAGCTGGACACTTAAAAGACTGAGCCACCCAGATGCCTCAAGCACTCACTTGTTTTAAAATAAAATTATTTTATAAGTTATAAGATTTTTATGCTGATGACAGCTATAATCTGAAATACATAAGTTAGATATTCACCAACTAAAAACCATACATTTGCAGACTTTCCTGTTTAATTAAAAAACAATACATAGGGTGCCTGGGTGGCTCAGTCGGTTAAGTGTCTGACTTGGGCTCAGGGCATAATCTCAAGGTTCATGAGTGAGTTCAAGCCCCACATTAGGCTCGGTGCTGACAACTTGGAGCCTGGAGCTTACTTCAGACTCTGTGTCTCCCTCTCTCTCTACCCCTGCCCCGTTCATGCTCTCTCTGTCTCTGGCTCTGTCTCTCTCTCAACAAAACAAAACAAAACAAAATTTTAAAATTAAAAAAAAGACAAATATTATATTATTTAAGTTAGCTGCAGTATGTAAGTCATTAAATATTTAGAGACAGAAAGTTGACCAGTGGTTTCCAATGGCTACCAGGGAGGAATAGAGTTAATTGTTGGTGGATACACAGTTATAGTTTGTGATAATGAAAAAGTTTTGCAGATAGTGATAAAAGTTGTACAACTTTGTGAATGTATTTGATTACACCAAACTGTACACTTAAAATGGTTAAAATGGTACATTTTAAGTTATACTTATTTTATTAAAATTTTAAAAAGTATATATACTTTATATACATACATATATATGTTTTGCATGTATTATGTATATATGTATACATACATACATACATATGTGTATATGTACATATGTATATTATAGTTTAATACCATGCTACATCTGCTGAATGTCAATGACCTTAAATTGACAGCTAATAAACAAACCAACAATGTACCTATTACCTTTCACATCAACATATAACTTTTTGATCATACATTGTTATGGTCTTTTTTATTTATCAAATGTAATTAGTATATCTTCTCCTAATTGTCCTGAACGCTATATTGAAGTTAAATCTATTTTGGAACCATCACCCAATAATAAACCTTTGAACTTTCTCAGAGCTTCTGATTAGAGGTAAGTCAGCCTAAGGGATCATTTTCTATAATGAAGTTCTTTGATAGTCTCTTACTGAAGACCTTGCATTCCGATTTCTACACCCATCCATCAAAATCCCTCAACGAACTCTGTTATTTCTGTGAATTCAGCTTTCCCATTACCTGTTGAACACACTCCTAGTTACTTCTTCAGCGCGGAGAGTACACATTCTGTAGAAAGAAAATACAACCCTACTCTAGACGAAAGGACCACCACTCCATAAGCTAACTTTCTACGCTGAGTTGCTGGCCATTACCTAGACTCATTGAATTCAGGTTCAGGAGCCTGTTTGCTTTATCCGAATGCATGTGTAGAGGACATAACATTGTTTATTCTTTCTCAGCATTCATTTTGTCTTCTGAGAGTAGGATCCAGTTTCCTTTGGAAATCCAGTATCATATTCTAACCCTCACTCATCTTCAATGCATTTGGTTTGTGTGTGAAAACCCTATCCCAAAACCCACGGGAGAAGACAAAGGTAGTTAATTAGCATGTTCCGTCCTCCTGTCCACTGGACTTATTTCAGTAGACTACATTAATTCCATAGATTAATTTAATTAATTCAATAAATTAATTCAATATAATTAAATCAAAGTAAATTTGTTGAACTCATTTAAAATAGAAGTCATTTCTCTAATAGGTTTGCGAAGCCAGTATATTTAAGCCAAATTTGTTAGTACCACATTAAAACCATTCCCAGTCAAAGCCTCCCTGAAAATGAAGCCAGCAAGTATAAAAGCAAAGCCAAAAGACAGAAAAAGTTTGCAGACGATTTCCTGTCAGCACCTGGGTCCACGTTCATCTTAACCTTAAGGATCTGCTCTTGAACATTTTGAGCACTTGAATCAATATGTTCCTACTACTTTTGCTTAAATAAAATTGAGATGAGCTTATGTCCCTTGCCACAAAAAGAGTTCAATCATATATTAGCACAGTGTTCCTCAAAAGTGTTCTTGGTGATGACAAGGTGAATCAGAATTATCTGTACATCTAAAACATGCAGATCTTTGTGCCCCACCTTTGACTTACTGAATGAGAATTCATGGAGAATGAGGTCTGGTAATATACTTGTGTTATTCCAATGTCTGAAAGCCACTAATCTGGAATTTATTTGCTACTTTCCATTTTCTTGAGTCACCAGGCTTCCAAAATTAACTTCTGTTTCCTTCAAATTATTTACATGGTTCTCTTATTTCTGTCTTTCCACCATTTTGAAAAATAACCTGGCCTTGACCTCATCTATCCCTGTGGTAACTACCATGCCTTTTGTATTTAATCAAAGTTCAGGTCCTGGTCTTGGTTAGATCTAGAAATTTCCTTCAGGAATCTTCCTGAAAGAAAAGGGCATTTAGCAGTCCTGAAACTGTAAAAACTGAATTTTACATGGGCCTTATAGCAATTATTACTGTCTGATATGGATTCCACAATGCATCCAAAGGGGTACATTTATGGTTCAAAAGATTTCTGTGTATGGGTTCCAGGGCAGATAAATACCAATGTTGTTGAAAGACTTCTAAAATTGGAGCAGAAAAACACCACAAGTAAGTATAAGGATTAATGCAATTTAAATCTATCACGGACTGTTTTGATGCACAGTGAAAGAGAGAGAAAGAAACACGTTAAGTGTTTTGGGGGTTGATTTGAGAGAGTGAACACAATTAAAAAAGGACTGGGTAGACCATCTGGACAGTCAAGATTCCAGCTTGCTGTGAACTATACTTCAGCAGTCACATCTTTGGTGCCCAGCAACTTTTCCAGGGCTGTGTTTGCTCTGTAGATGTTTCCTTCTGATTTCCTCCTGGTGGTCTGCCTGTTGGAGGTCTTTTCTGTTTCCATTCAGTACACTTTTTGACTTGCTTCCCACTTCCCTGGTTGGTTCATTCAGCCTAATTATGATTATCTGATAAAGAATGGAGGTGACATTTCCAAACCACAGTCCAAGCAGTCTCATTAGGCAGGAAACACTGCCATTTGTCTAATTTAAATAAAAAGGTGTGTTTTACACAGAACAAACCCAAGCAGCCAGCCACAGAAATTCCTTTCATTGGATCTATTTACTTCTCTTCGGTATTCAGTCTGATCTCTTAAGCAACAGGCAGTTATAATAAGAGTTAAATGGTCCTCTAATTTTTCAAATGGAAGTCAGATTTAGAAGGTGTTTGGCTTTTGCAGACCTGCTAAATTCCTAGGCTTACATATTTCAATAGTTAATCATGAAGTAGCTAAAAAATGTTCTCCATTTTGGAAGTATTAAATAACTACAGAGATTGTTTTGCTCTTTAAAAATGAAAAAATGCAGCAGGGAAAGCAGCTCATGAATTTAATTCTATGGCATCATTTTCAGAAAAGACAGGTTAATAATTGAATGGTGTTGTCAGGAAAGATGGACTATAGAGTAGTTATGAATGTCTGTTGTCAAGTGAACATTTGCTGTTGATGTTGATGTAAAAAGCTAAGACTGACTGAACTTAAAAGAGAACACTGATAACAGCTGAGATCTCTAGATAATCTAGAGCACTTGGACTCAAACAGTTTCATTCTTTCCCCGGGGATCTGTATGATGAGGCATGTAGGGGTACCAACTGCTTCTCCACCGGGGACCAGATGTTGGGAATGGGTGACCAGCTCTGTTCTATACAGTGGTGGTGAGGTGGAGGTTCCCACCTAAATTATCTGAATCCTAGACCTACTAAAAAAAAGATCTCTCTCCTCTGATGTCATGAGCTTTTCCAAAATAGAGAAACTATAGATAGTTGTGCTTTCATGTTCCAAACTACATATTTACTATGCTTCATCAGGGATAAATCCTGTTTGAGTCCATGAACACATTGAACCACACATGAAGACCACACATTTTTAATATTTTCTGACTTGATAATACACAGTACTTGGATCATCACACAGCAACAGCATTCTTTGCCTTTCATGATTAGTTGGTTAGAGTGGTCAGAGAGTCTTACTAAAATAATCTCATCAACTCTGTTTAGGTTCACATAAGTAGGATATCAACCTGTTGGCACTCTTGGTAGCACAACTTTTATATGATGAGGGACCTGGAGAGTTTAATTTCACATGCACTTCCATATATGGCTCTTTAACAGTTGCATACTGTTGGCCTTTCTTCCATATTTGGCTCTATACCATTTGCATGATGTTGGCTATTCTTCCCATTCCAACTGAATTTCTGACCTGGAGAGGGATGAGTCTCGTTTCACTAATCTTTCCCAAACAAAGACATAATGCAGTTAAACTCTCTTGGTAATTTTTCCTGCGACTCTTAGACTTTTAAAAAAAAATTTTATCTCTCCTGCCTTCCTGCCACTAAGAACTAGGCTGTTGGTCTTATTTTTCTTTACATATACTGACCTTATAATATCTTTTAATGATAAAAGGGAAATTAGGGTCAGCGAAAGATCATTCGGTAAGAAAAAAAGCATTTCGTTGACTATTATACTAAAGGATTGAAAATGGAAGAATTGCAAGTATAGATAAAAGGTTTTTGATGGGGATATGTGATACATTTTGCTCCATTTCTAGTAAAGTATAGACAGTGGATAGTAGAGTCCTGCTATCTTTGTGGGTTTTGGCCAAGATAGGAAAGGAGTCTAATAAGAGAGACTGAACTTGCATATGCTGATTCCTTTAAGTTACACAAAAAGTTTAGACCTGTGTTTTGGTTTCCTTAAGCTAAATCATGGAATTAAAAAGATAATAACAATCTTGTTTCCAACTAAAACTCATACACCCTTATCTGAACAACACTGTTTCCAAAATTGAAGTTTGAACGTGAGGTTGGGAACTGAAGATGGTCTAGTTTCAATAAAAAAAGAATAAACTCAAGTTTGGTCTCTTGTAGTCAAACTTCAAAGTGATTAATTTTTTTAAACTTTTTATTTATTTATTTTGAGAGAGAGAGAGAGAGAGAGAGAGAGGCAGAGAGTGAGGGAGAGAGAGACAATTCCAAGCAGTGCAGAGCCCCACACAGGGCTTGAACTCATTAACTGTGAGATCATTACCTGAGCCAAAACCAAGAGCAGGATCCTTAACTGACTGAGCCCCCCAGGCACCCCAAAGTTATAAAAATTAACAAAACCAGTAAATAGACTTAGCAGCAAGATGTACTTCCTGATATGATGCAGTCAAAAGGGCAGAATGCCTTTTTGGTCCTCTTGCCAAAAATGCAAACTTGAATTTGACCATGAGGAAACATCATACAAACCCAAAAGGAGAGACATTCTACAAGGTAAATGTCCAATCCTCTTCAAAAGGATAGAGTCATGAAAGACAAAGATCCTTCCCAATTTGGAGGAGATTAAGGACACATGATGGCTGATTGCAATGTGGGATTATGGATTAAATATTGGGCCAGTAAAGAATACCTTGGTTGGACAATTGGTAAAATTTGTGCAGTTCTACGAATTACCTAATAGTACTATGTCATTGTTAATTTCCTAGTTTGGGTTATTATAAAACTGTAGTTATGTAAATATGCTATCATTTTTTAAAGGCTGGAGAGATGGCATCCGTGAATTCTTTGTACTGTTGTTGCCACTTTTTAAAATTTGACATTATTTCAAAATGAAAGTTGAAAAAGTTTATGAAAAAATTTGTGGTCACAACTGATCACATGAAACCAGATTCCCTAACAGAGTTAGAGAATAATTTGTGTCGTTCAGCTATTCTACTAAACAGGATTACGACACTAATATAATTTGAGAGGTGTATACTCAGAGCAATTGCTGTACAGAATGCACAGGAAAACTCAAGTGTTGGAAGATGTAGTCTTTGCTGTTTAGCAGTACACAAATACTATCAAAACCTAAAACCTCTCTTTTAAAAAGCTGGGAAAATATATTTGAAAGTCCACGACACTAAAACTACATGGCATAATTCATATATTTCCCAGTATGTCAGCAATCACTGCATAATTTTGTAATTTACCAGAATTATTGTTATGAAGAGAAGCTTTCAGTGCATTATACACATGCAAAGAGATCAATTATATATTACAGTGTGGGATATGAGATATTCTCAGATAATATTCATAATGACTAATCACACAATTCACACCGCAGAGAATCTGATTGTTGGGTAATTTATTTACTTGAAGAAGCACAATATGTGAAAGAACTTACACGTCTTCAGTTATGACAGAACACAATTATTAAATTATTTTTATGAAACAGGGCTATTTACAAGTTAGTACAGTCAAGATTTTGTATGTTTAAGTCATCTCTACACCCAACGTGAGACTTGAACTCACATACCCGGGATCAAGAGTTGCACACTCTACTTACTGAGCCAGCCAGGCACTCCAGATGAAATAGTCTATCTATCGGAATACTCAATTTATATGTATCGTTTGTGTGATGTTTCCTCTCCTTAGAAAAGTTCCCCCTGAATTATACATATGGCAAACTTCCACTTTTTCAAGAATCAGTGCAACAGCACCTCCTCCAAGAAGACTTTCTTCACTTCCCTAGCAGACATGAGCACACATTCTCCCATGGTTCGTTCCATTGTTGCTTCTGGGATAGGAACTGTCGCATCTCACTGTAATTTTCCATGCAGTATCCTTCCACACTAGACGCTGATCACCTTACGAGAGCACCTAGTCCACGACCCTATTTTGATAAATATGTAAATAAACAATTCGACTTGTAAATCCAGGATTAGGATGGGCTCTTCAGAACCAGTCACACGAGATAAGTAAAATGATGATTTGATCGTGACCTAACCTGATTTCATGGGAAATTGCTTACTCAGATGTAGATGGGCTTTGATATAGCAATTATGGCATTGAATCATTGGGGTCCAGATGTAATCAGCAACAATAATGATAGAAATTACCATGCTCCCATGAGTTATTCTTAGAACTTTTTATTTTTATTTTTATTGACTTAATTTGAGAAAGAGAGGGGGTAAGGGGCAGAGAGAAAGAGAGTACCCCAAGCAGGCTCCGCAGTGTCAGCACAGAGCCTGATCCGGGGCTCAGTCTCATGGACCACGAAATTATGACCTGAGCCGAAATCAAAAGTTGGACGCTTAACCAACCGAGCCACCCCAGCGCCCCTACCATAAGTTATTCTTAATTATCAAGATCTAAAACAAGGTTGATTTGTTTAAAAAACAAAACCCCCCAAATTCTCCAATGGCCTGCAAACTGTGAATGTTTTCCACAGAGATTCAAGGAATGTCCATCTATATTCTTCTAATGAGATCGTTGAGGCAGCACCAGGAACATCAGAATCCTTCATATGTTGGCATTAGCCGGGCCATATAACATTCCAGCTAGGCCAGCCTGGGAAGGTTTTGTCCCATAAGCTGCCCAGAGCACACCTCTTCTATTCATGTCCCTGCTGTCTGTCTTAGGAACCAGTGCCCGTAAAATGGAAGATTAATGAGATCATTTCAGCCCTGCTTTGGGCAATCACATTTATCCCTCATCATTCTGCTTCCCCAGCCCTGACATTTAGCCTCTTCTTATACTGCTGTCTGATATTACAAATTGTGCTGGGCAATTTCCCCCAGCCAAAACAGGAGATTTAGAAGCACCAGGGAGTTCTGGAAATCTATCCTGCCCGTCACAAAATGCTTCCTGTCCTGGCTTTAACAGCCCAAGGGAGAGAAGAAATGAGTCTACATCAGGGTGGTGGGGCCACTACAAATAATAGAATCATAAGAGCCACAGAAGCAGGGAAAAAAAAAAAAAAAGACGTGCTTTTTTTTTTTTCTTTTTTTGGTAAGAATTACTATCTTGACACCCCAAAAGTAATAGAAGCTGGGAAATTTCTTAAACATTACTTAACCTACCTACCTTAATATGACAGGAATAGTTTCAGCAGAATTATTTTATGGGAAAAAAAAAGAAAAAAAAAGGATTTTAGCTGGTAATTTATACTCCTAACCTTGGTAGTAAAGATGTTTTTGTTAAAAAAGCTAGGGTGTGTGTGGGAAATGGCTGGTTTGAACCACTGCAATATGTGCATTGTACAGTCCTTATATAGAGGCACCTTCAGGCTCCTGTATCTCAACTGAATTCCAGAGGAAAGGGATTTATAGGAAAGATTGGTGGTGTGCTTATGAGAACTGCTTATTTTGCTTGAATCAAACAAAATAAGAAAGGTTCCACTCAGACTTCATTCCACCCCCTTCCTTGCCCTGGCAACCTATCCGTGTGTTTGAGGGCTAAGCTAATTAGTAACTTGGAAGAATCGTAAACATTTTTTTAAAGGAAAAATTCTTCTAGGGGCGCCTGGGTGGCTCCGTCGGTTAAGCATCTGACTTCGGCTCCGGTCATGATCTCACAGTCCGTGAGTTCGAGCCCCGCGTCGGGCTCTGTGCTGACAGCTCGGAGCCTGGAGCCTGTTTCGGATTCTGTGTCTCCCTCTCTCTGCCCCTCCCCTGCTCATGCTCTGTCTCACTCTGTCTCAAAAATAAATAAACATTAAAAAAAAAAAGGAAAAAACCTTCTAAATGCTGGATTGTGGTAAATTTTCCAATTTTTTGCTTCAGGAATACGTAGAAGTAGAAAGAAGAGGAGGCAGGGGATGATTCAGAGTACTGCTCACTGTCAATGCCTACCTTGGTTTGGTTGAATGAAGTCAAACACAATCATGGGTGTCCTGACTTAAAAAGTATCTTCACAACTTCCAAATGGAGTCTTCATTAGAAATAAGCTCAGGACTATGTAAGCAACTAACTATTCATTCCCAATGGCACCCTCCTCCCAAATGCTGGCAGGTGTACAAAGTGAGTTCTTAGCCTCCAAATTATTTGCCAGCAAGATAGAGCCTTACAGATATTGAAAGTCTGGCCAAATGTATTGCTTCCCCGAGGAAAAGAAAAAAAGAAGGCTCAGAGAGGCTAACAACTCTTCTCCAAAGACACGCAGTCAGCAAATAACATCCTATAAGAAGGTATGTGAGCTGGAACTCCCAAAATTTTAAGAACAGTTGCAGGGGTCTTTGATGCCCCTTCCCTCCTTCATCTCAAATTCAGAGTCCTTATGCTTTCAGAGAAGGATATAAAAAATATTATTAATACTAAGGCATAGAGATGGAAACATTTTCATGTGTTTCTCTTGGTATGAATTTTCATCCTTTAATGAATCAGGAATAAAACCAGTTAAATCTGTCAGAGTGCCTATGTGAGCTGACAGATAGAAAAGAGTCAGGGGAAAGTGTCCCAAAATTCTCTCTGCCCATAAAATATTATCCAGCTGATATGCCTCTTCTATACATTTGTTAGGAAGTATCCCATGGAAGAGAGGTGTAGAGCACCTTACATCCACAGTCTTGTTTATCTTCTTGGTTCTATCAACCCCACTCCCTGGCTTCAGGTCTCCAGGCCTACAGTAAAAGAAAATTACAACTGTCTGTCAAGTCCAGAGAGAGTCTGGTATAGACTGACTCTCTCTCTCTCTCTCCTCAGTCTTGCTCTTGCCCACTCTCTCAATAAATCACCTGCTTTTTTTTAGCATCACATAGACACAGTTTTGGCCAAACTTTGCATATGGATGAATTCGTTTAGTAAATCTTGTCCTATGTGCTTGAGAAATGGACACTATGCTGCCCACTGGAATTTGGAGCCAGAAGCCATGAGAACTAACCTCTCAGTTCTGACACTTAATCACTTTTGGGAAAGTCATTTGACAAAGACTCTATCCTTCACCAAAATTTTTCAGGCTCTTTTAAGCTCTCTTTCTGGCTAGGCTTCAATTTTGGGGCTCCATGTTCTTCTTTGTAGAATCCACTTTTAGCAAGACTTCCGAATAGCCCTCAATATCTTATCACCCTCAATATCTAACGAAATCCCCTTTTTATGGCCCTTGGTATCTGATCACACTGACCTGCCTTCAGCAATAATCTTATCAAGTCAGCTTATCCAGAATCTCCTGTTACCCTGAAGATTCCTTCCTAGTAATTTCATATTCATTTACACCCCACCTTAATTTTTGGCTGTAATTCCCACTGGTCCATGCTGGATTTGGAATATAACCTTACAGTCTGTTTTTCCTTATTGCAGTAGCTTTAAAAAAAATAAAATAAAATGTATCCTCACTGCCTCCCCTTCTATCCTGCTCTGATTTTCATTAACAGACCTCATCTCTCTGAGCATCGTATTTTTACTTGTAAAATAGGTCTAACACACTCTATAAAAATCTTTGGTAAGGTTCAAGTGTGTTAATACAAGAAAACCCATTAGAAACTAAAAGGCATTACACCCTTGTTAGCTGCTAGTATCATTGCAGGTTCATAACCCTTTCCAGAAGTTCTTCAAAATTCAGAATATCTTAGATTTTTAAAAAGTAATTCAGCTGAAATTTACTAAGAGGATAGATCTCAAGTATGCTCATCATACGCGCACGCGCACACACACACACACACACACACACACACAGGAAACTATGTCTGGTGATGGATATGTTAACTTGATTGTGGTAATCGTTTCACAACTTATTTGTGTATTAAACCATCACATTGTACATCTTAAAAAATGAAGCTTATTGGGATCCCAGGGCAAAAAAAAGAGTAATTCAGTATATACGCCAATTATGAGAGTTAGTGGAGTCTGGGATAGCATCTCATTACTAAGCATATTAATACTTCTAAAAGCAAAATGGACAAATCTTCCCACTAAGTGGGATTAACAAAAAGACTAACTCTAGCTTCATGACAGTTTAGGAGAGGTTTAACTCACACCTGAATTATAAAAACTGCTCCTCTCAATAACTTTTCAGATTTTGGAAACAGTGATGAGAAATCATCAGCTTATATTTCCGTAATTTCAATATCAGATGCCATTCGTTCTTGGAAAACCCAGGCAGATTACATTTTTTTAATGTTTATTTATTTTTGAGAGAGAGAGCACACATGTGCATGCGATCGTGGCGGGGCGGGGGAGGGTGGCTGTGCAGAGATAGAGGGAGATGGAGAATCCAAAATGAGCTCACCCACCAACCATGAGATCGTGACCTGTGCAAAAGTCAGAGGCTTAACTCACTGAGCCACCCAGGAGCCCCAAGGCTGATTCATTTTTAAAGAACATTTTTAAAATATCTGAATGCACTGGGCACTGGGCACTGTGGGAGACCTGGTAATCAGGTGGTATGAAAGCAAAAAAAGATAGAGTGGACTTTATCAAAATTAAAAATGTTTTTTCACCAAAAGCCATTACCATGAGAGTGAAAAGCCACCCCAAGAATGAAAGAATATCATTGCAAATCATACATCTGATAAGGATCTAGTATCAAGAACATGTGAGTTCCCTAAGAGCTAGAGACCCCTGGAAAAATGTCTGCTTGGGTCCCTAGACAAATACTGAGTTGCCGCTGCTAGGTTATAGTTAAAAACAATTAAAAAATTAAAAGAAGAGGCGAAGGAATTGCATAAGAAATGTCTTCTTTATAGCTCATAATTGTGAAATGCCTTGTGCCCTTCTTTTCAGTTTCAATTCCGGAGCGCACAGTGTTCATCTAACAGAAATGGAAATCGCATCCATGCTGATAGACAGCCCTGCTTGTGTTTTCATGGTTGCTCATTTAAGCATCACTCCCCGCTCCGTTTTTTCTGGCTTTTTGTGTCTATCGTATATATAAAGCATTTCCAAATCGCCTTTGAAGGAAGCAGTTTGACATGCTAAATTAAACAGAGCTCCAGAGACATTTGTTTTAGGCAGCAAAACAAACTCAACTAGACAAAAAAAATGCCTAGCCCATCAGATCTGAAACCATATTTCTACTCGTCTGCGTGTTAAACGGCAATAATGTCAATGAATGTGAATCGCTTGGCGAGCCGTGAGAAAATAAGCTGCAAATTACAAAGCTGGCGAGTGAATGTTGGAATTGGTGGAATGTGATGATAACGCAATGGGTGGGGACCTGAGCCTTCATTAGAGATTCTCATTTCTCACTCATTTCATTTCCAGTTATAAAGTCCAGTGAAATGGATCTTGGTAATTGCAAAGTTGATTGCTGCATCAGTTTAGGGGAAATAAATACCACTTTACTTGTTCCCTTTCTCTTTCTCTCTTCTCTCTCTCCTGCTCTTTTGTTACATCCATGGGATTTTCAGAGAGCTTTCCCAACCCATTGGGAGGATCAAACTCTTTAGTAGTTTTGACATTTCTATGGCCTGTGGGCACCAGTGCAATCTTCCCCTTTAAAAATTAGATGTGATAGCATCCCCAGATGACAAACCAGAGCTGAAGCCTTGGTACCCTGGATATCACAACTCCTCTGCTTGCCAAGAAAAGAAAGAAAACAAAGAAAATCGCTACTTTTTGAAGTAAAGGCTCTATAAGGAAAAGAGAGGCAGTGAGTTCACTGGATATTACTGGTGACAGAAAATAGACTACAAAACATTTTGTGTCAAAGGTGTTCATTTAACTGCATTCAAAGCTCTTCTTCAATGAAATTTATTATACTTTGATAATCACACTAAGTAGATTCTGTGAGATCGATTGTCCAGTGGACAGTTTTCCAAATTAAACCAAAAGCAGCTTTTGTGTTAGGTGTTGACATCTGTCTCCTGTCATGAAGAATTGACTGGTTCATGGAAACCAAGGTACCACTTTTTTCATGAGAGTGGCCAGATTTCAAAGTGGCTGGCACAGCCCTTTTAAGATCTGTTGGAAGCAAAGATGCGTCATAAGCAAGGTAAGGGGATATGCATAATTACGTTTAGGGAGGGATGATATTGGAGAATGTTCAGGTGAATGCAGGTGAAACCTTACAGTCATTATGATAGACTTCCTGCCTGGGACATTATACCTCTCATGACCAAATTCCGTTTTGTCTATGGGATTTGATCTTATGTCCCTATTCAAGAAAGACAAAGCAAAGTTTCAAGATGAGTGTTTACTGTTATAACTCCAATGGGCTACACAAGGGAATTTGACCCATATTGACAATAGTGATCAGATTTAGGGACAGCAAAGCTCAGTAGGCTGTGTCGAACTTCACACTCAAGAATAGGTCATACCTGGGGCGCCTGGGTGGCGCAGTTGGTTAAGCGTCCGACTTCAGCCAGGTCACGATCTCGCGGTCCGTGAGTTCGAGCCCCGCGTCAGGCTCTGGGCTGATGGCTCGGAGCCTGGAGCCTGTTTCCGATTCTGTGTCTCCCTCTCTCTCTGCCCCTCCCCCGTTCATGCTCTGTCTCTCTCTGTCCCAAAAATAAATAAAAAACATTGAAAAAAATATATATAAAAAAAATAAAAATAAAAAAAAAGAATAGGTCATACCTATTATGGTTTGCTCAGAGTGTTGGGACTGTAGTCTTTTCCAGTTTGCTCTGTCTCTCCTTATAGCAGACTTCTGATTACAAAAAAACAAGTCACAAGGAACATCCAATTCATACAGAGTCAGCCAAATTCCATCTTCCTCAAATTCGGAGCATCTACAATTCTCTGGTGTGATGATTAATTTAACATGTCAACTTAACTGAGCCATGGGGTGCCTAGACATTTGGCCAAACATTATTCTGAATATATCTATGAGGTGTTTCTGAAGGAGGTTAACTGAGTAGAGTAGGTTATTCGCCTGAATGTGTGTAGACCTCGTCCAATCAATTGATAATACAACCAAAAGACTCAGCTCCTTTTGTCTTAATGTCGGGCTGGGGCATTGGTTGTTTTTTTGTCTTCAGACTTGAGCTGAAACACTGGCTCTTGCTGGGCCTCAAATCTGCTGGCATGTCAACTGGAACTTACCCCATCAGCTCTCCTGGTTCTCATGTCTTTTGACTTGAACTGGATCTACACCATTGGATCTCTTGGAACTCCAGCTTGTCGACAGTAGATGTTGGGCCTTTAGAGCTTTCATAACCATGGAAGCCAATACCTTACAATAAATCTCTAGATAGATAGATAGATGTAGAGATAGCTATAGAGAAATATAGATACAGATAGATGTATCTATATATAGAGAGAGCCTATATGTACATATATACACAGTCATGTAAACATGAACTTCTCATATAGCACTGGTGGAGGACACCTAGAGAATATATTTTTCCCTTTTTTTTCAAAATGGAAAACTGAATGCTCATTATGATTTTGTATAACTATTTTCCTTTACTTTTTTTTTTGTTTTTCTTTTTGATTTTTTGTTTGTTTGTGCTAGAAATTTCACTAGGATCTTCACACACACACAAAAAAAATTAACCTGTCAACAAACTTGCAGATGATGAGGAAATGAGGTCTGGAGTCATTACACAACTTGCTCATAGTCATTCATTCAGTGGCTAAAGCAACATTCATATGGGTTCACTTTATACTGCCCATCCTTGGCACTGGTAGAAAAATGGTAAAAGGAAGTAGCAGGGGATGTCACCTCTGATTCAAATCAGGAGAAAAGAGCAGTAGTCAGCATGTGTTTGTCACCCAAGCTATTTATCACTTTGCTTATCTAATTATCTTATCGTTTCTTTCTCCTATGTGCACAGCAAGATGCCACTTAGTTCTGTTCTCCATTACCCCTACAAGCTCATGGATAGACAGCATGAAATTCAAGCCAAAACAGATTGTAAGACCCTTCTCATTGGGAAATGAAAATGGAACGAAATGGAAATCCCACATACATACTCAAAAAGAAATAATTTGTAACATATCTCTGATGTTGACAACTTCCTTTGCCCTTGGCCCTAGGTTGGGGCTGGGGGAAGGGGAGAAATAAAGAGGATCTAGTCAAGTAATTTTATAATGTCAAAGTTTGCTTTCCATTCTTATAGATAATTTGCCTGATTTATAAAAGAAAGACTTTAAATAAGATCATTTCTAATGCTCCCAGGATTAATGCTGTTTCTTTATATAGTCCTTTTTTCAAAAAGAAATTCCACAAACTTCCAGTGGATTCATTGATTCAAATTCTTCCCTCTACAATCATTTCTGAGTTTTGTCCAAACTTTAACAGCAGAGAGTTACAAAGTCCTTGACAAATTCACAGGATTTTCCTTAGACCTCCTCTTCTTGAACAGAATGCAGTATTTGGCACTGTGGGTCACTTGAGACCACATGTAGAAATGCGTTTTTATGCATTAGCATACTTTTCTAGCGAAAGATCTTATAGCTTTCATCAGAGTCTCAATGAATCAAATTTCATGGCACAAAAAGATTCTTTAACTAATATAATAATAGTTAAAACAACTAAAAATAAGAAATGGAAAGTCATTGGAGACCATTGTCAAAGTAGTTCTATGTTTGGGATAAAAGAAACCTATTGCAAAAATGCGTTGAGAAGTGAAAGAAAACTAGAGGCACCTGGATACCTTAGTCAGTTGGACGTCCGACTTTGGTTCAAGGCATGATCTCTCTGGTGGTGGGTTCAAGCCCCGCATCAGGCTCTGTGCTGAAAGCTCAGAGCCTGGAGCCTGCTTTGGTTTCTGTGGCTACTTCTCTTTCTGCCCCTCCCCTGCTCATGCTCTGTCTCTCTCTCTCTCTCACTCTCAAAAATAAATAAACATTTAAAAAAAGGAAAGACAAGTGAAAGAAAACGAATAAAGTGAGGACATCAGATGTAGTCCATACTTTTAAGAATGAGGTCTCTCTCCTTTTAATCACCTTTATTTTTATGATCTGTATCAATAACCTGGTGCTTATATTCAGAGTGGTCGTCTGGAAGGATGTGCAACAGTAATTCATCAAATTCTCTCATTGTATGGAATGTTTAACTGGTTTATCCAAGTTGATACAGAGAGTTGTGGCAGATCAGAGCCATGAACTTGGGTTTCCGCCTCCTTATACACAAACTCTTTTCATCGTTTTTTATTGCTTCCTAATGCTTCACATATGTAGCTATTTGTTTTTCTCCCAAACTCTAGACTAAACTTATATTTTAATATGATACAATTAAGAAAAGGATGGGATTTGACTTACAGGACCTGAATGTAAGTCTGGCCTCATTAGATGCCAAACTTTATTTTCTTCATCTGTAAAGTAGAGCTAATTATCATTGTGTTTTTGATATGAGGATGCACTTTGAAGTTCTTTAGAAGAGCCCAGTCCATAGAAAAGTTCCATAAATGTTGGGTAATTATTATTATGGCACTTGTATTGCTCTACACAGTACAATATGGCATCCTGGTCAAGAATAAGGGCTTTGAGATTGCCAAGAGCTAAGTACAAACCAGGTGTCATTCCTTTCCAGGTGTGGAAATGTAGACAAGTATTGTTATAATTATAGGAACAAAACCTATAGGACAAAGGAATACACACTGTTTCAAATATTCACCATACTCACTAGTGGAAAATTTTTACCCACTCCCACCATGCCCATGTCATTCTGCATTTAAAGTCTATCTTTCCTCTGATCTCTGCAGTCACTAGTAAGAGCTGATCTGCAGGCCAGACATTGTCTCTCTCATAAATCTGTGCAAGTAACTGTTGATTTAGTAATATCCCTGCTTTCCACGAGCAAGCAACACTTTGTCCTATCCTTGATGGATAAGCTTTTCATAAACAAATGTAACCAGTGTGGAATGCTTCAAGATGACAGGATGCAAGGAAGCTAAACTAAGGGAAGTACAAGGTGGGATGAGAGATGGACTTTGCTACTGAGGATTTGAAAGTCCTCTGAGTAACACAGCCTCCATTTCTATTACTCTTCTCCCCGCCAGAATAATTTTTGTCACCAAATCATGCCGCAAACTCTACAGTTGCAGCCATCAGGCCATATGATACTGTCATCAATCTATGTGATAATTCTCACGGCACACTCTGCATGCACAGAGGAATTTGTCAAAGAAACATAGAAGTAGCACGTGTCGACCTCTCTGAAAGGAATACTTTCCAAGTATGTGAGCAATCAAATGAAAGAGAAATCGGATATCCCCCTCATTTGATCTAACAGCCGTAAGAACTCATCTTTATAATGGCCCCATTCCAGGTACCTGGCAGTAACTAGCCAGTTTAATCCTGATTAACAATTCCACAAGGTAGGTGTCATTATTAGTCCATTTCCCAGATGAGAAAATTGAATCAAGTACAGGTTAAGTAATTTTCCAATGCCAGTAAGTGATAGAGACAGGTTCTGCTCCCCACTACAAATCTTATTATCCTGAGTCTGGGCTGTATCACCTCCTGCTATGCTCAGTGCGCAGTATGCGTAAAATTCAGGTGATTGTTTGCAACTGATTAACTCCCCTCATTGGCTGATATCTGATGGGTCTTCCAAAAGGACTCGCAAGGCCAAAGTCCATCAGAAAATATCTATCTTGATGCTGACAGCAGCATAACACTGATTTGTTGGAGGTAAGTTTGAGGCAACACATCTATTGGAAATAAGTCCCAGATTCTCTTTTGCCTTCCTAATTCGTTCACTTTCAGACAATATGTTCCAGACTCTCAAAATTACTCTAAAGAGCAAAAGGAATCGAAGGGCTAAATCAAGGGGGATAAAAATTCTTGAGTACTTTGACTTAAGAAAAAGAAAAGAAGAAAGCTTTCAAAGTCATTTTCTGGACCTCATAACTTAAAATTCCTTCCCAATCAGCACCGCATCCAATAAAACAAAATCAGTGTCACCCCCAGAAAAGCTCATTACCTTTCCTTCTCTGACATGCCAGGAGGGACCTTTCTCCCCCATGCCAGCTGTTTCAGGAGCCTGGGGCCTGCTTCACCTCTAGGGACGTTAGCTTTAACCTTTCAATCTCTTTGATTTAATCATACAATCATGTAATTAAATTCCAATAGTCGAGTTTCAAGGGCAGGGAGGCAAAGGCTGGGCAGTTCCATTTAGCCCAAGCAGATGGCAGACACTGCTCCTGGAACAGCATGCTCAGATTGCATGTTGCTAGCATTTATGTTGAGTTCTCGTTAAACACATGCAACAAAAAGGCAGAGTCAGTCTGCTTAAAGAATGAAAGCCTCTTCACCCGCTTCCGTGAGATAAGGTGCAATGTATTTTTAATGTACACTTTTATCTCTCCTTGGCAGCAAAGATGGTTTCCACGTGATAGCCAAACCATAAGGTAAGCAAAGCTAATGGGTCTGATTTGTAGACAGCATATGGACCCCTAGGTTCAAATTAATGCATTCTTTCTTCTTCTGTTGCCTCAAGCTTTTCAAATGTTGAGGAAGAGCTTTCAGGATTGAATTTAAAGATGCTTCTTCAATTTGTTTAACGGTTGTTAATAGCCAGGTGTTATTTCAACATCTGGTTGGAGTCTGCTTTATGATTTTACCAAGAAGACATCAGCGACGGCTCCAACCTTGTTACATTAGCAATGTGTTAGCGGGGCTAGCAGAAAACGGGGGTCTTTATACACTGCAGGTAAATCTGTAACTTGGTACAAACTATTGAAAGAATGTGATTATATGAAATAAAAGCTTAAACGTATTCAGACCTTTGCCTAATTTTCCCAATTATTCAAAGTGTACAAGCACGAAGCTGTTCATGTTACTTTAAATATATTACTGAAAAAAAATTAATCTGAGTATCCTTCTTCATTGGACCACTGGTTAAATAAAGGTTAGTGCCTCAATAAGATGGAATAGTATATTCAAAAAGTAAATTTATAAATATAAGTTGCTTAAGTAGGATTCAGATCTGTTTAGATTGGATTATCCGGATTTTATTTTTTTAAAGAAGAATACACGTACAGATATGAAAATGGTGACATTTGGTAGCTCTGGGCGATGAGAATATATGAGTAATTTTTATTTTATATTTCATGTGTTTTCTTAGATTTTCCACAATTAATATATATTACAATTACATAGAGAAAGTTATTTACAAATTAATACATGACATTTTCATAGCCATCTCAAATCTGTGCTATTATTCACAGAAAGATCACAGGCAAGAAGGCCGGTCTCTTCATTTCAGTCATTCCACCAGAAACTGAACTAGACAATATTTGGCACAGGCATGAATGTCAAAGTCCTTTTGCCAACCAGTTTTTCTTTTTTATTTTTTTTTTTAAATTTTTTTTTTCAACATTTTTTATTTATTTTTGGGACAGAGAGAGACAGAGCATGAACGGGGGAGGGGCAGAGAGAGAAGGAGACACAGAATCGGAAACAGGCTCCAGGCTCCGAGCCGTCAGCCCAGAGCCTGACGCGGGGCTCGAACTCACGGACCGCGAGATCGTGACCTGGCTGAAGTTGGACGCTTAACCGACTGCGCCAGCCAGGCGCCCCCAGTTTTTCTTTTAACATCTCTCAGATTAAGAGAAATTATTCTGATTGTCATCCGATAACTTTGAAAAACAAGATAAGTAACACTAAATCAGTTCATGTAAAATGACACTGATATGAGATAAAATTGTAAAATCGCACCTTCTTAGTATCATGAAAAACAAAGGTACAGCTTCTTCGTAATTTACTTTAAAAGAAAAATGGGCATCTTTTTTTCTGTTTTCTTCATTCATTTCTTAGGCGGCTACTCAGTTTTGTCCTGACGATGTCTCTCTAATAGCAACACCCAGCGAAAAGTTCATACACATGGACTTCTTCTCAAAATGTCCCTGCAACACAGGCCAGGAGTGGCACTTAGATGAGGACAAAGGTTAAGTTACTCAATCAAAGTAACTCTGTGGCTGCCACGTCTCCGGATCTCAGGGCACGTTCTCTCCAAGGTGGCTTTGGTGAGGGGAATACAGTATACTGGTTCCGAGTTTCCTTCATGTGCTTCTAGGAAAAGGCAGTGAGTTTGAGTAGCACTGTGGAGAATACTAATAGGTCCCCTAGCAGAAGCAGTTTTAGCTTTGCCAGAGATTTCCCTTAAACCGCTAAAAGATACAGTTAAATTGAGATTCTGGAGATCACTTGCTTGGAAGTTTGGCTTAAATGACTTAATGGAGCATCCTCAGTGGCTGAACATAGAACCTCCGGATATTCTTCACCCAGGGCTGACTAGCCAAATGGCACTCCATTGATGCCACCAGAAGATTTGTCATCTAGGATGACGAAGTTGGTATCTTTCCAAGTTACATCTGTTCCTTAGAAAAAACTATTCTGTGTCTGGGGTTGCTTTTTAAAGTGTTTTTTTTTCTTTCTTTTTTGACTTTGCTTAAAACATTTCATTTGTAATATGTGACTGGAAATAGCTTTAGCCTAATTACATAAACCCTCAAATGGATCACCAGTTGATTTTTTTTTGTTTGTTTTGTTTGTTTTTGTTTTTAAATGTGTTTTGAGTTCTGATGCATCATTGTAAATGTCTGGAACTTACTTTCTGCCTTCCTTGTTGTAGGTAATGACCATCATCCCAGCCATTGTGTATTAGCTGACTTGGGTTCAAACCTTGACTTTCTCCTAGTTCTCATGTGGTTAAAGGGAACTTCCATTCACAGCATAGAATATGACATTCCTCAAGCAGAACAAATCAAAGGGATCAAAGTTCTACAACTCAGAGTGAAATGATTTTAGGATATTATTATGTGGATTAATGACTGAAACTTAGATTTCTTTTCTTTCCTTTATTAAAAGGAGTGGGGGAAATTTGAAAACCAAAAACGGTTCAAATAAAGCAAATTCATTGATAACTTCTACGTTTTTGTAAATCACTAACAGTATTTTTATACTTATTAGTTGTGATATACTCATTTTGAGCAACTTCATTTGATATAACTTAACATAAACAAAAAGCCAGAGGTTCAAATTGTGCAATTGGCTCACTAACAGAGGAAGATTATGTTCAAGTTATAGCCTAATAAAAGACACACTCATTTTTTTTGATTGTCTGAAAGTTTTATATTTTCATAAGGGATAATTCGTCTAAAAATAAAAATGTCTTTTTTGTTTGCTTATCAAATGAAAAACTCAACTCAAGAATAAAATTCTCAGAAAATATTTTCTGTAACCAAAAAACAAAAGTAAAACCCACCCCAAGGTGGAAAATGCACATTGCTTCTCAAAGAAAGCTTGTGGGGTGTGTGAGTGGCTCCAGGCTCTGAGGGTCCAACTTCAGCTCAGGTCTTGATCTCACAGTCCATGGGTTCGAGTCTGCATTGGGTTCTGTGCTGAGAGCTCCGAACCTGGAGCCTGCTTTGGATTCTGTGTCTCCCTTTCTCTCTGCCCCTCTCCCACTCATGCTCTGTCTCTGTCCCTCAAAAAATAAAATAAAAAAACGTTAACAAACTTAAAAAAAAAAAAAGAAAACTTGCTATCTTGGGTATTCTTCAGTGAAGAAGAAGCATGTCAGGGAACAGAAGTCTTTCCTAAACAGTTATAAAAAAAAATGCTCCTTAGTGTAAATGCTACTGCATATCAAAAAAACAAACAAACAAAACAAAACAAAACAAAAACTAGCAGTGTTATTTAGAGATTCTCCAAACAATATATTAGCACAAATCATTAAAATATCTTCTGTGCTGAAAACGTCTTCTGTGCTAAAAACAGAATTCTAATGACTTTAAATAATATGTTTATGAAAGAATCTTCAGCAACATGAAACATACTTCTAATAATACTTTATTTTCCTTCCTAAGAAATATTGGATGTTCTTTGTTCATTGCTTTACTTTTAAACAGTTCATTTAATGAGACTTATATAATCTGGATGATTTTCTTCGTGTTGTTTTGAAGCCCCTATTTAATAGAAAAGTCTTTTTTCAGATGTATGCGTATGTGAGCTCCCAGCATATGTAAATAGGCATGGATGAAAGACAGTAACATGTTTGAAAGTCCTCTCATTATTCAGGAGAAATAAGAAACCATTGATTCATTTGGACTTTAACTCAAACAGGCTTGCTGTGATTGTCAGGAAACCACTTTTTAAAAAAATAAAAATAGAATATGCATCTTCCAAATCAGTTGCGGGAGGGAACTTCCTCTTAAGAGACAGTTTAAGGATAAGGACAGAGGCTAAAAATAAGGGGGAAAAAACCACAACAAGAAAATATCAGCCTAAATAAAGTTAGTGTAACCATGATAACAACAAAATAGAGTCTAAGGCAATAAAGTGAAATGTCCCTCTGAGAAATGAAATGGGTCAGACATATTTATACAAGGAATAACTTAACAAAAACATAGAACTAGTTTAAAATCTACCCATTTAATAACATAGAGTCAACACATGACACAATTGACAAATTGCCACATGCACAATCATTTAAAAATTTACCTCAATAATTCATCAAACAAGCAGGTAAAAACAAAAAGTTGAAAAGATAAAATGAGGCAATCTTAGCTCAATCTAATGTTACATAGAATTCCATAAATAACAATTAGGGAAAAAACACTCGTTTCAAGCAATGACCAAATTCTACTAAGCCATAAAACAAATCATAATACCAAAGAATGGATATTTTCAGGCCATATTCTCAACTTAAATGAAAATAATTAGGAATAAGTAATTAAAGATATATATCTATAAAACAAATAAATCCTGGAGACATTCCAAATAATTTATGGATCAAAGAAGTTACATCAATTGAATCAGAACTAGATTCTAGAGCTGAATGTTAAACTTACACACGAAAAGTTGAGAGAGATGGTGAAACTCATACTTAGAGAAAAATGTGTAGTCTTGTATTAAGAAAAATAAATTTTAAAATGATTGCAGACAATATAACAAGCTAACAATTACTATTTAGCATATATAGAGGGCTTGAACCGATAAGGGAAAAATTAACCAAATTTCCAAACGGATAAAAAAAATAAATAAATGAAAAGAAGCTTAAACACCAGAAGAATCGGGGAAATGCAAATTCAAATCAGAACAGTGCTGTTTCCTTTCCTAAAATAGACAGACATTTAAATGTTTTACAATAGGAAATAGCAAGGGTGTGGAAATGAGAACTCTCATGTATAACTGGTGAGAATTAAAATTTGTACAAACACTTTGGAGAACAATTTGGTAATATCAGGTAGAGCTACAAATGAAAATTGAATGTTCAATCTAGCAATTCAAATCCTAGATATATATGATCAAGAACTCTCATATATAAGCTATTAAAAGTATGTTCAGTGAAGATTCTGTGATCCTAAAATGTAAAATGTAAAATGACTTAAATGTTCATCAGCATGCTAACGTGAAAGTTAAATTCTCATATTATTTGTCAAATGATATATTTGTATGATAAAATATTATACTGTATTGAGAATGAATGGGTTAAAACAATATAGGTACATTTCACAAACATGACACTGAGTACAAAAAAGCAAGATAGAGAATGATTCATAGACGTTGGAACCATTTAGGTGTATATTTAAAACATGTAAAACAACACTATACACGGTTTATTGATTCATGTGAACATAGTAAATGTTTGAGAAAGTAAAAGAGACTAGTGTGACAGATAAGAGACACAAAGGCTTCAACTATATTTGTATATATTTTTTAAATAAACGCAAGACCTGAAGTAAACGTAGAATAATATTAAGATCAGACAAGGGTAGTTGGTGGGTATATGAATGTTCTTCTTATTGCTGTCTTTATTTTTCTGTGTGGGTAAATAATAGTGATTTCCCCATAAAAAATATAAAATAGTACACAAAAAAGATAACAAAGCAATAAGTTGTACCATCAACTAGGACAGAAACTCTACACTCTTCTTCAGAATATGAGAAAGCGTTCTCTATGTGTATAGATGTATATTAAAAGCAGGAACTCCTTGCCTTTGCCCAAAAAATGGTTTCTTCTCAGAAATTATTGACAAAATTCAAATAAAGATAATCAAAGACTTCAAAGATGACCCCAACATGTCAGTGATATTAAGTTCATTAAATTTTATAATGATGAAAAGTGCAGATACAATCAGATACTCCATTTTGAAAGAATTCATCTTGCAATCTTTTACCTAAAACTAGTGTGATAGAAACAGAGCTCTGGTTGCGATCTTGAGCTGCTTGTTTGTTAGGATCAATGTGACACCATCCTTGCACATTATTCAAAAACTTAATCCAATGTATTTTGTGCCACTGATAACAAATGTGGTTAAGGAGTTCATCTGACAAAATATTTTGTACAATTTTGAATTAAGTTCTGCCTCGAGACACACATATCTATCTTGGCTCCTGATTATCCTCTTGTTTTTCAAATTATTAAAGCACATAAACCAAAAGACCAACGGATGCGAATAGGAGTTAGCGCATCTGCAACAGATTTTGTTATCTGCTTCAGGCTAGTTCTTTCAATGAGCTATTAAATCATCAAAATTTGGGTCAAGTGATTTCTGCTCAAATAAATTGTTACCCAAAATAAATACTTTGGAGCTTTCTGGAGGAAACTGTAGAATAGAAAATTAATAATTAGTACATTTTCAGATTCTTAACATCATGTTTAAAATGAATACATTTACAGCTCTGATCCTGGAGCCAGACTTCAAGACAATCTTAAGTCACATTGAGGTACTGGCATAATGACGGGGGACAGTATCAAAATTCCCCAGAGATATGGAATATCTGCCCACATTAGTTCTGAAGCACTGTCTGTGGCAAACTACTCTACATGGGTGTGGGTAAATTACTGGTGGGTGGGGAATGGGTGAATTAGGCAATGCCGATTAAAGAGTACACTCATCATGACGAGCACGGAGTAGCGTATGGAATTGTTGAGTCACTGTTTTATACACCTGAAACTAATATAACACTGTATGCTAACTTTCTATCTATTCTGGAATTAACTTTTTTAAAACTTGAAAAAAAAAATCTACAAACTTTGTACCAGCTTACACATGGTTTCAAATCTATGCATTCAAAGTTGTTGTTTTTTAAGTCCCACTACGTGTGATAGTCTCTCTCCTTGACTAAACTTCAGACAGTTTCTTCTGAGCCCTCGTTTCAATGAGGCCTCAGCCTCGAGCCTGCCTAGCCCACTTGTAGCAAGTGTCCTGCTAGGTCATGTTGTGAGAATCTTCCACATTTGATATGTGATGACCTTGCCCTGTGGAAAGGATGAATCCTAACTCTGTTAAACAAGACTCCCCCTGCCCTTGACATTTCCTCATAGTTAACTGTCCATTACTGACAACTCACTTAACTCCTTGGCTATAAATCCACCCCCTATAAATTCCCCAGCCCCGTCCTTGCTGTGTTCACAGTTGAAGCCACTTCTACATTGAGCTCTCTTTTCCCTGGTTGCAATAGTTTCTAAATAAAATCTGTTTTCGCCACTTTCACTATTGTCTGTCTGCCTTTTCTGCTTCTGCTTACAGTGCGAAGCATTGTGCTAAGTTCTGACCAAAACAACTGTTGTCTCTACTTTCATGGATCTTGTGATGAAACAGGAGATAATCGTGAAACACACAATCACACAGACAGATGACCACTGAAGCCGGTGTCCTTGATGCAGTTCCAGGGGTAGGTAAGGAGGTAGACACAACTGAATACCGATATCTAGTCAGAGATACAGTTCAAGAAATAAAACTTACCCTAGGTATTTAGGCAAAAAAAAAAAAATAGGTAGATGGAAAATTGTAGGGAGAATTGAAGGAGCAGAAAAAGGGGACCGCCAATGCAAGTAATCACAGTAAGTTCTAGAACACGTCTGAGTGATTGTTCTCTGGGAATTAGGAAAACTGCTGCTCAGTCCTGCAACTATCCCATCTCAGCTGCTCTTTGCACTCAGGTCTCAGTGAACTTGCTAACTGAAACAGCAGCATAAGCATGGCCTCTGCCTCAGTTTGCCTTTCAAAAAGGTACATCTGATGGTGTTACCTAATTTCCATCTACACCACTAGCAACAGGGGGGTTGGAAATGCCTTTTTAGGCCTGCAGCTTCTTTAATACAGGACAACACCCAGAAGGATGTGAGAACGGATGCTGAGTGCCAATTGACTGTATCCTATACGCTCTTTGGCAACTCAAGGCCTGCAACTTCTACTTTAAAAAAGGGCGGCGGGGGGGGGGGGGACTTCAATATGCACCTGCCTCATATATATGCACCAGCATTCTTTATACAAATAGAAATATTTGTATTTCTCCCCAAATGTATTTGTCACTGCGGCCATAGCTGGGCTGTCATCATCCTTCAGCTCCAGTCTTAATCCTAACCGGATAGTCTGTAACTGGAGGACCAAATTACAAACATCATAGTGTATATAAAATTGTAGAGGGAAAAGAAGGTAAAAAGGAAAGTCAGTACATACATAACAGGGCAAGGAAGAAAAGAGGAAGGATTATGAATTCCTTATTCTGCAACTGGTCACAAGATCACAGATGTTGTTGATGACAGCTTTTATCTTAATGCCATTACCTTTACTTTTGAGTACCTCTCCCAGTACTGAAATTGGTCAGGTGTTTTGGTTTGTTTGTTTGTTTTGCCAGATAAGGGAATGGAATCCTCATTCTTGAGTGGTCTTTATTGTTGATGGTTCTGCCTCTACTGGGTTGGTATGGTCTTCCATTTATTTTTATTTATTTATTTTTTCAATATATGAAATTTATTATCAAATTGGTTTCCATACAACACCCAGTGGTCATCCCAACAGGTGCCCTCCTCAATACCCATCACCCACCCTCCCTCCCTCCCACCCCCCATCAACCCTCAGTTTGTTCTCAGTTTTTAAGAGTCTCTTATGCTTTGGCTCTCTCCCACTCTAACCTCTTTTTTTTTTTTTTCCTTCCCCTCTCCCATGGGTTTCTGTTAAGTTTCTCTTCCATTTAAATTTTGACCAAAAAGGTGATCCTATAGAATTTCCTAGGCTCCAATATACATCTCCTTATCTGTGTAGAAACAACTCTATTTTTCCTTGATAATCAGGATCAGTTGTGCCAGCCAATGCAGTTAACTTCTCCAACTATTGGTTAAGTGGCATGGGAAGACCAAATTATCCAATGGTAATCTTAGAATTCACAGGAATCACTGGTGTGTGTCTTCTTGGAAGAGAATCAGTCTTCCTTTGAGTGCAAAGATCTTGAAACTATTGCAGCTCAAGGTCATGTGAATAGAAAGGTAAATATTCTGAGTCATCTCTAGATGAAGTATAAATGTCTCCTCTCTCAGTTCCATAGCTTGGTTTCCAGACATATACTTTGCATGATTTATATATGTTCTATTGTTAGAAAGCGTTCAATTCTGCTGTCTATTACTGACACACACAAAAAAACTCATAAGATGTGTTATAAACTTAGTAACCTATGAGCTATGTTAGCCATGTTAAATATCGATAAACAAGTATGTCTTCTGTGTGCTGAACATAGATATAAAGATATGGGAAGACCAAAATCCACCTAATATTCATGATATGCTAAATATACATGAGGTACCTGAGGCACAAAATACTCCTGACACACTAAAAGTACGCAAAGCGTATGAGGTACTCAAATTTATGGGGTTGAGGATTAGCCACACATTTGTGAAACTCATCCTGAACCAATGTGTCCTGTCTCTCATAAATGCAAATAAAATACATAGCTGTTAGTGCAACAATTGGCGGTCTACTGCTTTTGCCAGCTAGGCATGGCCCTGTGTTTCTTGGGTAGGGTAAGTTAGCCCCAGAGTACTTCTATCTATTAGAGACCCTTCCTTAGACCTTAAGCTCACTTGCACCTTATTTTAAGAATAGTGTTAACTGATCTCAGCTCTTTCCCCTTACTTTCTGTCATGTTCTTTTTTAAATTTATTTATTTTGAGAGAGAGTGAGAGAAAGCATGAGTAGGAGATGGGTAGAGAGAGAGAAGAAAGAGAATTCCGAGCAGGCTCCACACTGAGTGTGAAGCCAGATGTGGGCTCGATCCCACGACACTGGGAACATGACCTGAGCCAAAATCAAGAGTCAGAGGCTCAACTGACTGAGCCACCCATGCACCCCTGTCATGTGTTTTAAATTGAGTTGGTCATGTAAGATTTGGGCATCTTAGTTTAGTCTGTGAGCCTCTTTGTATTCAGTGACCTCTGGGATAGCTTAAGGTAATTCCCACATGGCATTTAACAATAAAAATGTACCATGTATTGGTCACTAATTCAGATCACATTTCTTATTCTGAAACACTGTGCCCTCATCCCCCCATGGTATCTTCTCCCAAGTGATGCTATAACTGAGTCTTCAATAGTACATTATACTGTTTTAAAAAGCCAGTTGCTTCAGGCAGCTTGTGGCGTATGATAACACAAGTGAATCCTATTGACTTGAGTCCATTTTTTCAACCTTTGTATCATAAATGAATGCATTTCCCCAAAACAGTATTGTGTGGGTCACTCTGATAATGTCCCATTAAATAAGTCAACAGATACAGAGGCATGGCCACAAAAAAGACAAATCCATATCCAGAATTGTCTATTCCAATTTGGATAAATGTTTGCCCTTTCCATAATGGAAGGGGTCCAGTGACATTACCTGTCATCCGATAGATTGCTGGTCCCCCTAGTAAATGGTGATGTGTGAGAGTGTCAGCATTTGTCTCTGCGATTGGCAGCTTGGATATTGATACTGATATGGATACTGATATTGAACTGAACCAAATAAGCCATGTTGTTGAATCTATGTTTTAACCTATATTCTTGCTGTTGTTAATTTTTAATTCATGAATCTACTGAGCAAGCGAGGGGAAGCGGCTATTGAAAGTAACTTATTGACATTCTTATAATGAGTCATTGTATTCACACAATTATTGAGAGGTTCTTCAGCTGGGAATGGCTTCAGAAGAGAATTATGGGACATTAATATCCACATGGACTCTACCAGTTCTAAAAGGTCCTTCCACATACCTCTTTCCTAGATCTCCTTATTACCAGTCTTCCAAATTGTATTCATATTTCTGGCAACCTTCATTTCCATGCAAAGTGAACAAGCACATGCACTACTCAGTGATCTGCCCACCTGGAAGATTTCTCATCTCTATAGCTTTTCTGGGGAATAAGCATAGGTTAAAGAAGTGGCAATGCACAAACACATAATCCATTGGTAGGGTAAACAATTGTTCAAACAACAATTTTGAGCGCTGAGCCAATCTTATATATACCATTTCTATTTCATGTAGGTTTTTTGTTGCCCAAGCTCAACTTTATGGTTAGTTCATTTTAAGAATGATAGCTATGGTTGCATGGCCACTTGGGGGTCCAATGGTCAAGTGTTTGGCCTCTCTTAGCATCTATTAGCAAAGTAGACTCTTTTTCACAAAAGGATATTAATAATATCAGGAAAAAAACCTGATTTTGTTTCAATACCCAAAAGGTCTACATTATTCATCTCCTATCAGATTTGCAAGATTTTCCAAACGACAAGGCCATTTGCTTCAACCACTTTAGACACCATTGAATTTGCTGCATCATTATGACCAAGCGGCATAGGGAACAGCTTGCAGTTTAGCCTGGATGAGCTAGAGAGTCTCCTCTTCTTCTGGAACAAACAAAATTCACAGTCTTAGCAATTACTTGGTAAAGATATTGTAATAGCACATCCAAAATTAGTGTTTTTTTGCTTTCAAACATCCAGAAGCCCACCGAGAAGTGGGCCTGTTTCTTTGGAAGGGATATTCAGACATGTCTCTCTGAATTTTCAGAAATATGAAAAAGATGGTAAATCCTGAATTTTCATGAGGTGTTTTCTCCTACCTTGCAGCATGTATGTAAATTACAAAGTTGGCTAGGATATCATATATTCATAGCTCTCCAATTTCAGTCACTTGATGCCATTAAATGGCAGACCTGTGTGACATCTTCTAGTATGGTGAAACGGTCAAGACCCCTGGAAGGGATGCATGAGATCACCATGAGAAATGTTAATTAAGGTGAAAGCAAACCGGTTTGGTGTCTTTGCTTATTGAGATAAAACAAAAAGGTATTTTATGACCATTTCTAGGTTAATAGCTGAAATCAAGATGTCACAGCTCAGCTGATTTTTTCCAATAAAGACCACATTGTCTACAACCATGGCAACTGAAGTCACCACTTGATTAAACTTAGATCTGCCATTCTCCAAAATAGAGCCAACCTCTTCTGGGTGAAAGAAGCAAGTGAAATGGGGATAACGTAGAAATCACTATCCCTACAACTTGACTCTGGGTAACTCTTGGTACGTGGCTATGACATTCCATTGTCATAATTAAAGCCAGGCTCTCATTTGTCATACCTGGGTCATTTCTTCAGTTGTACAATGTAATATGAGTTAAGTTGGCTGGACATCTATTTTATTCATGAAGTTACAATAAATATCCACTCCTAGAAAATGGGTAAGCCATATTTGTACTACTTTACTCTTAATGCCTATTATAATCACGTCCACCCTATACCTGGTAATAAGTTCTGTCATTTGACCTCTCTCACTCCAGGATTCCATCATTCCCACTTAAACATAGAACCCATTTCAACGGCAGTATCATTTCTGTCCAAGATAGGACAGCTTCATCAATGTATTGCTAAATGCCTCACTGAAATAAATACCCTTTGGACTCTCGTAGGAGACATAATTAGAAGTAAAGTGAATCAGATGATAAATCACTCCTCTGTTCATATGCCCCCAAGTTGCAGATTTTACCACATACCAAAGATTCCTTGCATCTCACCTTCATTTTGTGTGAGCCATTATTGAGTCCAGGTTTTAGGCAACCAATCCAGTAGACAGTTAGAATCACTCTGAGCTGCTTGGGAAAGCACATTAGATGCAGATTCTAGTGGGTGCACACATATTGGTTAATTTCAACCAATGTGTTTATGATCTTTCTCATCTGGTGAAACTTCCTTCAAATCTATTGCCACACATATTCCCCAGGTTTCAGCTGATAAAAATTAAAAAACAAAACAAAACACCACGACATTTTCCCCATGTTTTAGCCTTTTCCTCCTGGTTCACCCTTTGGCCTCTTCTAACACCCTGGGAACTGATTCTAACTCTAGGTCTGAGAGCAGTAAAGTGGCAAGGACAAGCAATGAGGAAAAATGGCATTCCTTATACATGAGTTACCTCAGGCAAGTTAGTTCCCCAAGTCAGGAAAAACTGACCTTTTACAACAGGGATAATGGGCTTCTACTGGCAAGGAGGTTTCATTGGATTTGGACAATCAGTATAGTAACATTAATCTATATCCACCTAATATTTCCATCTGAATTTTCCAGGTTCTCAGTCTTTCCCAATCAATGCCGTAACTTTTACAGAGGAGACCTGGTGAGGCTGTGATTCAGCCCACATTATAATTCAGCAATAAACAAGATCTGACACTGTGCACCTTTTCTTTCTTTTTCTTTTTTTCTTTCTTTCTTTTCTTTTCTTTTCTTTTTTTTTTTTTTGCCAACAGCAGCCCTGCAGCTACAAGATACAAAAGACTGTGGGGAGTAGTCATGGATGCTTTCTGGGCCTCTGACTTGCCTTGAGCAAAGTATCTAAAACGCTGAGCTGTTTTCTTTCTCTACACATTTCAGTCCAGTCATAAGGAGCTAGCCTACCCCACAATTATTATATTTATATTCCTATCATAAAATTCTATTGAAGAAATCACATAGCTCACCAAAACTTTGGCTTTAATAGGTATTTCATTCTAAGTGACCTCAGGTAATAATTTCAGTAGCTGATTTTTTTTTCCACTGCAAGCCAAGAATTGCTAATGTTCCATTACACAGTGATAGAATTGTCTCTTCTTTCACAACCAGGTTAGGTAACCAATACCAAATTTATATCTTTGAGTAAATAGAATTGCAACCAGTTTGCGTTCCAAATACTTCATCCAACAAGAATAAAATGCAAGAGATAGAAATGATTCCAGTATTTTAAACAGGAGAGGATTTAATACAAGTATTAGGTGTGCACAATATATTAAATGTGCATAATTTTTGGACAGCTTAACGGTTATTTTCTTTAATATCATCAGCTCAAGCTTTCATTGTAACAAACCATGATCTACCAACATTCGGAAAAAACACTATTTTTAAACTATTTCCATGTCGCCATGCAAAAATTCTTCCTTCTATTTCCTATTTAAAAGGTGACTTAAAAAAAATCTATTGTTTATAGAGGCTGACACTAGCCCCAGAAGAAGAGCAAGAAATGGCTAAGGGAGGAGAAGTCTGGGGCCACCCCTTAAACTATTGTATGCAATAACATTTTACTGTAGCCTTTATCTAGAAATCAGGGCTCTCTTGCTATTGGCTCTTGACCTCAGGCATTGGGACACTGATTATAGCTACCTTGTGTGACTGCCTCTATACCTAAACCCACATATTAATAAGCAGATAGCCTCCACTCCACGATTATCTTGGAAATTTTGCACGTGTGCATGTAATTTGCAAAGCCCAACTGACATCTAGAACCCTGCATGCAGGGGTGTCCTATACATGTGCTAGATTTCTTCCAGGAAAAAAAAAAGTATATAAAAGATATTAGGAATGACAAATACCAATCAGCCATACCTAAGGGCTTTGTCAAAAAGGTTAACTCTTACACCATGCACCTCAGCATTATATACTACATTCCCTGCTTTTTATCTGTGGGGGGTACTATGCTTTGCAAAGCCCTGTCATTAGTTTCACTTTTGCTTTATTTAGTTTGAGCAGAAATGTTTTATTATCAGGATAGCAAGGCACTACAAATAAGTCATAGACCAAGTGTACTACAGGTGGGATTATAATATTGCTACCCACATTATGGAGAACTGGATATAGGATGTGCCTTATATGCATTTAAACTCATTTAGAACTTATACCAAATCTATGGGGGAAATGATGGCTACAGTTTAAACAACTTGCCCAAGGTCACGTGGTGAGTAAGGATTTCCACACAGGTACTCAGCTATGCTATGGAGAACCCTAAGGTGGGATCTGTATTTTAGGAATGTCCCCACTGATTCTCTCAAGCCATATGTGAGAGAGAACAGGAGGTGGTTTCTCAAGATATGTTCACCAGGTTCCTTGAGAACTTTTCTGTCTTTTAATCAAGGGGCTTGAAGTTCTTTGCAGAGATGCCAGACTCCAACAGAAAAGACAGAGAGAGACCAGTAAGAATCTAGCACATGTATATAGACTCAGTAATATTCACAAGGCACATTTATTAAAAAGTAGGAAATTTATGGCAGCAAATTGTTGTGTAATGGCAGAGGTTTTAATGAGAGAACTAAGTCTCATTATTATTATTATTAATGAATTTTGTCTCTTCTAATTTGCTTCTTAAAGAAGGCCCCAATGGCTTTTCCAAAGATTAAAGAAAATACCAAAACAATTCTCAAGATGTCTGATATGTGGTATATATACTTTGGTGACTCAATTTTACTTGCCAAGGAAAGCTGGGTCATGATCTGCATTAAAATCTGTAATTGCATGATTCGAAATGTAGTCAGCAGGATGGTTGGGTCATTAATCCACTGACTACCTTGCTGTTCTGATAAAATATACAGTTTGGGGAATAAAGTGCTCAGACTGGTCATTTCCAGATCTCTTTGGACTAATCTTCAGAATGGCCTACCACAGGCTCATCACAGCATCAGCACTAGTTAGGTCATTAGGTAATAATAATAACTGCAAGAAAACTCACTAGTAAAGTAGCGAAATGCAGTGAGGGGAAACACCTGATTTGAAATCCTAAGCCCTGTGTTTCAAAGCGTCAGAGCTGACTCCATCACTTACAGATGGAGTAATTCTCTCAGGGGGCTTCAGTTATGGCATCTCTGAAATGGGAGATGCATATAAGGATAGCAAAAAAGTTTCTAAGTATAAATTCTGTTAAGCACTCTAATCTTAGCCAAAATCATAAGAGAAAATTCAGCAGCCCTCCGATAGGGTTGAGACAAATCATTCATTGCTACCACTCCTTGGGCATATTAAAAAAGTCAGTAGCAGAAAGTAAAATCAGAAGTCTTAGGATTTCTGCTGGAGTCCCAGAATTCTACTTTTGCATCTATAGAAAGTAAATTTGGAGCCTAGAATACCTGATAGCCTTTAGTGCTTATCCTCTGCTTGCCCATGTGGGCAACTGCTTTCAAGAAAAGCTGCTCATTCTCAGGGCACCTGGGTGGCTCAGTTGGTTAAACTTCCGACTCTTGATTTTGGTTCAGATCATAATCTCAAAGTTCGTGGGATCAAGCCCTGCATTGGGCTCTGAGCTGACAGCGTGAAGCCAGCTTGGGATTTCCTCTCTCTACCTCTCAACTTCTCTCTCTTCTCTCAAAACAGATAGACATTAAAAAAAAAAAAACCCCTGCTTATTCTAAACCATAAACTACTCCAAAAAGAATTCAACTTTTTTATTCCCATCAAGATTTTGTCCACATAAGGAGAAGATGTGCTCATAAACAACTTGCCATCCAGATAGCTGCATTTGTCAAGTGGCATTATGTCTGAAAGAAGGAAACTGGGCCAAAGTGAGTGAGAGTCACCCATGTTCCCAGCATTCAGCCAATGACTGAGAAAATTCCTGGGATTTTTCAGGTATGGTCGAAATAATTGGATCATGAGAAAACATTTGTTACAGAGTAGAGACCGCCTGCTCTGGAAATTCTTTTCAGTTTGCTTTAGTTTTTGTCTATCCACAGAAAACACTTGTTCTCATGAAACCAGTAACCAAAGGGTCAATGGGACTGATCTCAGCTGCATACTAATAAATGCAGCTGTAAATTTTTACCCCATCTTTTTCCTTTGCCTTTAAATTTCTCTGCCTCTCTTCCTTCTGGGAGGTGGGTTTCAGGCTTGCCCTCCTGTCTCTTTCTCCGGCCGCCTCTCCAATAGACCCTTTCCTGCCATACGTGGGATTTCTCAGTGATTACCTCTGCCGTGCATCAAGCAGACAGAGTTGGATTTAGTTAGACTAACACACCAAGCTTTTCGATTGCCTTTTCCATATATCTTTTTCTTTTCATATAGAGTTGATAAACTTTGGTTTCATGTGGCTTCAAGGAATTGAATGTTAACTGTTCTTTTGGGGTTTTTTTGGTACCTTGTGTGTTTTCCTTAAATTTTTATGTTTAAGGTATATTAGAGTTATTTTCTTAGAAATTTGACAATCATCAGAGACGGAGAAAGGTTCAATATTGATTAACTCACTAGGTTTGCCATAAACATGCAATCAAAGTTGGACCTCGTGAGTATACGTTGATGTACGTCATTCAAATTCACAGAACTAAATGGTCAGAGGTTATAACGTGAAGTTAATTTTATTTCACATTGTTCAATAAATAGGGGACACCTTTGGGCTCAGTCATACCCCTTCATGTGATTATAGTCCTACGTCTAGTGACATTTAGCCCTGAGCAGAAGTGTGAAGCAGGCCGTGGTGGGTTGGTTTCTCAGGGAATCAGACTTGCACACAGACTAGAGCACAAGAGGCTTATTAGAGAAGGCTCTTTCAACTGATATGAGTGAAAGGGATGCGTGAGGAGGAAGGACAGCGTAGAGGGAGAGGTGAACTGGTGATGAAATCTCAGGTGAACCTGCAGCCCATTTGTGAACCCAGGTGACTACCAGTCATCAGGGAAGGTTGGCGGCCATGGAAAGAAGGAAGAAGCTCAGCGAATACGCTCTCTTCAGCCTCAAGCTTTCTACTAACAGCAGCAGTGCACTTCATGGAATGCCAAACACACAGGTGACCTTTGCCCTCCTTAATGCTGCCCCCAAATTTGGGATCCCATTCAGGGGCTGTCCATCCTAGTGGCCTGTACTCCAAACTCTGCCATTTCTCCTTTTTCCAACCATACTCCGTTGTCTTTTGTCCCACCCTCTACTGGTAATTGCTATATTTGGGTAAGACACATATGCCCAGCCCCCATCATAATGGCTAGTATACATTCTACATCTTGAAAACCTAGGTAACCTGTACCCATTTGGCGAGGATGCCTGGAATCAGAGGAATGAAGAAACTGGTAGGAATTCCAAACAAAGTGAAGGATGACAGAGCAAAGAGTAAGAGCCACAAGGAATTTAAGCTTTAAAAAATTTTAATCAAGTTTATTGATTTATTTTGAGAGAGAGAGTATGCACACTTGCATGTGCGTGAGATGGGTAGGGGCAGAGAGAGAGAGGGAGAGAGAGAATCCCAAGCAGGCTCCACGCAGTTGGCATAGAGCCCGACACGGGGCTTGATCCCACAAACCTTGAGGTCATGACCTGAGCCAAAATCAAGAGTCTGACTGAGCCACCCAGGTGCCCCTAAGTTTTTTGTTTGTTTGTTTTGTTTTCCTTTTTGGCACAGTTACATAGGTATGTATGGTTAACTCTGTTGTTGCTAATGTGGGGAGACTACATCATGAAAAATTTGCAAAAGTACATGCCCATCAGCTCTCCCACAGACACCCACAGAAGCTCAAAAGGCAATGAACACATTTTAAAACTTAATTTAAATCAAGCAATACATGAGCATGCCTGGTTGAAATGTGGATGGGTGGATCCACACTCAAAGCTCTGTCACTCCTGGTCGCATGAGATAGTACCTCTCTCTATCTCAGGATCTCATGAAAGAATAAACCATGGGGTGTCTGTATTCATTACAGGAGCACAAGACAGCATTTTGTTCTATGAGGGGTGATAGAAAAGGAAAGAGACAGGAAATGACAGAAAGAAGTTGGATGGGATTAACATAGCTGAGCGATCACTAGGTACAAGGTACTGTGCTGGTAACTTTAAATGAATTCTCACGCCAACACAATGATAGGGGTTTTTTATTATAGCACTTTAGATATAAGATACCAAATATTAAAGTGGTTAATTATTTGGCTAGGGACACAGCTGGTAAGTCAATGAGCCAATATTTGAACTCTAAAACCATTGCAATTTCCACCATCATATATGCTGTGGATTCTCAAATAACTTTTAATAAGAGCAGTTCAGATTTCTAGTACTTGAAGGTTAATATTTTTTCCCCTAAATGTTTGTTTATTTTTGAGAGAGAGACAGAGTGCAAGCAGGAGAGGGGCAGACACACACACACACACACACACACACACAGAATCTGAAGTAGGCTTCAGGCTCCAAGCCATCAGCACAGAGACTGACGCGGGGCTCGAACCCACGAACTGCGAGATCATGACCTGAGCCGAAGTTGGACGCTCAACCGACTGAGCCACCCAGGCGCCCCTGGATGGTTAATATTTTAAACTACTTGTTAATTCTTTTGATAACTTCTTGGTCTCGATGTTTCTTTTTTATTACATTTTATAAACTAAACCTGATTATCTTGTACCCATGCCACAAATTATTTGTATATGTAAGTGTGCTGATTCATGTACCTACAAAACACATTGTGTGTTTTTCCCTAAAAATGCATTTCACACCCCAATTTATTTGCCCATACTTTAATCACTGCTCTGTAAAACTTTGTGTGTGTGTGTGTGTGTGTGTGTGTGTGTGTTTCATTTTGTCTTTGATGGGGGCTTTTTGTCCATTAACATGGTAATTTTATGTAAACATTTTCTATCTTTCTTCCCTATGCTGGTTTGTTTGTTGTTTACTTTTCCAGTTGCACTGGCTTGCACTGGCTTTCAGGTTATGCTACAATAGACTCACTTTGTAGTAATTCTTTCATTAACGAAAACTTTGTTAAAATAAATTATTTCAAAAGCATATCTCTGAAGTTTTGAATTTCCTTCACTATGCAAAATTGATTAACAATTACGTACTTTTCCCTCAGATGACTTCATCTTTGATTTACTTGTAAGTTCTTAAACTGCCAGGCAGAATTTTAATGTTTGGAAAAAAATACTATTAAGTAATTTTGTCATATTTGCTTTGATAAATTCCTTTAAAATGCGATTTTGGTCCTTTACAGAGGTAGCATAAGGCTTAACTAACTTTCGAAAATAATTATTGTATTAACTTGGTTACATTTTACTAAATTCTTTTCATAGAAGTAACAAACTTTTAAAAATTCCATAACAAGGACATAATGAATAAGTGAGCTTGTAAAAGAAGTGAACAGATAATGATACCTTGATCTGAGTCCCAAGGATCACTTTCTAAGTACATAGCTACAAGCTATTTATTTAAAATATCCATCATTAGATGGTATAAATTATTGGAAAGGCTGCATTATATAAACATCCTTAATAAAGCAATGTTTCATTATTAAATTCAGATGTATGATGTGATCAATTAAAGCTATTGCTTACTGGCTGGGATTCTTAGGCAACCACTTTAAGGTAAATATTTTCAAATTAACATCCTTTGCTATCTGGTAAGCCATGGCTTTATAAATGTATTGAAGGCCTTGGAAAGAAGTATTTTCTAATTGTTCTAAAAACTCTTTCTTTATTTTTAAGACCACAATTGTATATTTTTTCAGGGTTCAAAGATAAGAAGTGGCACAGTCAGTGTTAAAATCTGTTCTATTTCATCAAAAATAAAGTACATTTATCATTCAGCATTTTCCTGGGTATTATCATAATTTCTTTTCTGTTGAATATTTAAAGTTTAATAGCTATTACATAAAAGGCTTACAAAGATAGAAGATGCACTCAGTATTTTAAGAAACAATCTTGTTTTATACAAGTTTTATTGTAGGGAAATCTATCTTTAATAATTTTTTATCGAAATAAAGTATTTTATAAATATGTCTACTTAGTAACATAGTTTGAATTTCTCTCTTTTGAGGGAAAGATAATTGAGTTAATAAGAATGAGCTTTGTTTCCACTTGCTTCTCTTCCTATTCATTTGTCATTTTTCAGCCATGATGAGCTTGAATGAATCTGTTACTGCACCGAACACTTGACATAAATTATCTCATTGACTCTTCACAAGTACTGTTACCCTATTTCACATATGAAGAAAATGAGGTTTAGGAACATTAATAACACACAGGTATCACGTGGGAGCTCTTTGTGATTCCAAGGCTCTTTTCATACTTGTGCATGATGCTTTCCAAACATATTGAGTTTACTGTTGCTGTAACTAATGGGGGACGTGCTAGTCTTTGTAATAAAGTCAATGAAATGGAATTTTTGCATGCTCCCTGTTTTCTCTCCCATACGTATCTTCCGGAAACTCATGAAAACACATGGCATAAATCAGCCCAATTCACTATAGCTAAGCTTCATGGAAAATTGACAAGAGTGAAACAGAATTGAGAGTCCAAAAGAACTTAAGAAATCAACCAAAGTCTTATGCTCTCTACTAGAAGAAAGAGGCCAGAGAGATGAATGGTCTGACCCATGATCCAAAGGAGATCCAAGGTGTGTAATCCAACTTTGTGGATATTAATTCCCCATATTTTCAGAAAGCACCTGACATTGAACACTTTAGTGTGTGCCAGGCACCTTGCTGTATTGTTGCTGCTGAGGTAATTATTGTAATAACCTCAAGGACCAATGAGGAAATAGAAGCATAAATACACTCAAAGCCCATGGAATGGAGCAAGGAAAACTCTGGACAGATTTGAACTCAGAATCAGAGAGGTTCATCATGTTCAGTAAGCCCCATACAATAGGCTGTATAGAAACTGCTGCTTTCTGTCAGAGGTGATTGGCCTCCATTACAAAGCAAATGGTTCCCTCTTATTCAAGATCCACTAGTGGAGCACACTGTATTCCAACTAGTAAGAGTCAATATGTAAAAAGTTAACAACAGAAAAAGCCGGGAGGCAAGCTATCAAAACAGACATCAGCCCAAAGAGAAGAGAAATTGGCTATAGACCAGGGGAATGCCAATATTGACTTCTCCCTGCCGAATAGCTGCCCCGAAACCAATTAAACTCTGCAGCCTAGGACTAGAAGAGAAAGCATTTTTCCCTTAGCATCTGAATGGCTAACCTTCTGCCTTTATTAAACAAGAAAAGGCAGGATAAAAGGAAAATAACGCTAATATAGAGTCCAAATGAGTGACCTGTTTTGAGCCTGTTTTCACTACCATCAATTACCATGCACCCAAGGAAAAAAGAACATGACCTAGTCAAAGAGGACGTATGCCTCTTAATTACAACAAGATTGCAAAATGAAGAATGGCATTGATTGCAAAAAGTAACTGGGTGACAGATGGTAGACTGTCACATCTACACTGCAGAACCATTAACATGCTCTTCCGTTTGGTTGTTACCAGCCCCGCTATCTGCCAGCCAAGTGCCGGTATAGATCCTATGGTTGGTTATAGTAAAACGAAATAAAACCATGTCATTTAACATTATAGATTTTTGAGCAGAAAGTTATTATCTTGCTTTTTTTTAGTTTTAATTTCCCAATGTCTTCTGAACACTCATTCTCAGAGCACATTTGATACTTCTGTGCTAATTTTTAGCAATAATCACATGTATGTGTATTCTGAAGATCAGAGAGGAAATATGTTAGCTACACTACAGAGAAGTCTATTCTTTTTCCTTTCAACAGTGATGCTCAATGGTCCCACCCATCATGAGACAGAGGACCTGGTATTGTTCTGTGCTACCTTATGGTGCCTCACTTTCCCTAACTTTTCCAGTAAAAAAAAAAAAAAAAAAGTAGAAAAAATGGAAAACTCCCTGTTGGACTGTATTGATAATGGTTGTACACAATTATGTGAAATTTGGGATGCTAATTACCTTTGAATACATGACTCTTGTATAATGCTGATCTTAATACTCATGAACTTGGGTGTCTTCATATAAAGTGGACAATATGCCACTCTGTGCTTGTGAAAGAGGTCTGTCTGAAAATATATCGTGTCCAATGCCATTTATTCAATGCTTGCCGAGTCTGGCAAACTGTTAACTGCTCTACATACCTGCACTTCTGGCAACCCCCATATGTGTTGGACTTCACTGTCTCCATTTCAGGTAAAGGAAACTGAGGACCATAAAGTATAAGTTATTAACAAAGCCAATTGGCAGAGACAGGTTTCCAAAATAAGTCAGCCTGTTTCAAGTTTGAGGTTTTAATAACTACCACCTCCACTGCATCCTTCTTTATGGGAATATCATTTCTAGAAGAGAACTATTTATTTGTAGAGCAAATAATCAAGATAATACAATGTGGACCTCTAAATGATACATGCCATATTTTAGGTATAAGATATGACACAGTGAATATCAACTGTCCCTTTTGATATTGCTGATGGAAACAAAAAACTAATCTACTTTTTTACACGTGAAAAGTTCATCATGCCTAGCAAAGTGTCAAAATGTTTTACTTGGACTTTATGTCTATCCATACTTTGTGTATTTCTCATGATGATGACATCTGGTAAGACAATTCTTTAAGATATGTCTTTATATGCCTTTTTGCAAGTTGGCTCAGAGTTTTGGGGTTTTCTGTAAAATATAAAAAGGATGTTCTTCAAATCATTTGAATAGTTCTCCCAGCCTTCCTTGTAGGTATAAACATAATAAAGTTTTCAAATCAGATAAATGTGTGATCAACAAATAATCACGAAAACAAAATTTCTCTAAAAATAGTCATGGGTAAACAAAAGATTTTTTTAGGAAATGTATGTTTTGTTTCTTGTAAAATTCATATCGTAGCTTCTGAGCAAGTCTAATTCTGCATATCCAGAATTCCACCGATCATTCGGAGGCTTTTAAGAAAGTCATCCAGCCGTAGGAGGTTGACAGGGTAGCTGTTATTTGAAGTGCTGCTGTTTGGGGACACCTGACATCACTTCATTGTCCCATGTGCTCTGTTCACATTTTACCCAAAAGCATGTACGAGACACCTGCCCAGGGCTGGACACTGTACTTACTCATCACTGGATGAGATACAAAAATTGGCAGAGTCTGTCCGCTGTCTCCGGGGGGTTAAAATATAGGCATGAAACATACCCATGAAAACCCACAAAATATAGATGCCATAAAGAAAAGTATTTTGAAGTTATATTAACTGCACAGAGGAGTCAGATAGTTGACAGATGTGATTTGAGAAGCTTCCCAAAGGTGGGGGCCACTTGAGTCATATCTTGAAGAAGGAACAGTTCACCAAGCAAAGGAGAAAGTGAATGTCATAGGATAAAAAATGTCGAGCAAAACTACAGCAGTATAGAGGAGTTGACATTTCTTAGAGATAGACTGTTGGTTGATTTCAAGTATCTATCTAGTCCAGAGAACATAATGAATGAGGAGGACATACTAGTAAGGAATGCCAGGGAATAATGTATATATGATACATTATGTCATACAAAGAGCTTGAATTCTCTCTTAAAATCATGGTAATGCCTTGTCACAATCAGGCATTATTTATAGACTATTATACCTTGTCCCACGGTGTGTAGGAAAGATGCAGGTGGACTAGAGAATACAGGAAGGGTCTTAACCATGTCAGAGTTAGGAAATGGAGAGGAGAAAAAAACATTTGAGAAAGCATGTAAGTGTTGTAAGAACTGCCGTATGATTCCTTAAATGTAAGAGTGCGAGTGCTCAAAGGAGGCAAAGAGACAGGAAAAACCTGGCCCATGTGTTGAGCACCATAACTTTCAGGAAAGATTTCTGATGATGCCAAGTTGGCTGTCCCGGAAAGCAATCTTAATCAGCACCAAAACTTACCAGGCTTCATCAAATAGTTGCTAAATGAAAACAAAACTAAACTAACACAGGCCCATCCTACCCAAACCAGGGAGTTTAGCAGAATCTGAACCAGCATAATTTGATATTTGCTTAGGAATAGATTAACCCAATATGGACGTTGATTATGTCACAGAAATGACAAGAATCTCCTTAAGGATGTAATGAATTTTTCATTTAGTTTAGACTTCACACCAAGAAAATGGGCAAACGGGTTCATCAGTTGGTGTGTGTGTGTGTGTGTGTGCTAAAAAGACCTCTGTTTTTAGAGTGTACCATTACAAATGCTTTATCCTTAACTTTCCATATAACTAATAAAAACAAAGCTCCTACAAAATCCTCTAAAGCGCACATTTTCTATTTGTGCTATGAAAAATAATTGTAAATCCAGGAGCCAGTTTGCTAAGGGCCTAATAGATTCTGACATATGAGCATCTTCAGCAGGATCTACAAAATACTTCCAGCAACCTCTCAAGTAAGAAACAAACTCATTACTAAAAATAACCTCACTCAAGTCCTTTTAATAGTTTTCAGCTCACCCCGTGGGTGTAGGCATATCTTGATTCCATCTGAAGCTTTCAAGTCAGATAAATGTGCAGCCACCCAATAATAACAAACACAGAATTTCTCTAAAAAAAAAAACAGGAATGGGATTTGAAAGACAAATATTTTTAGGTTTTTAGAATGTTTCCTTGATTTGCCACAAACAATAATTAATATATGTGTCCTCCGAGTGACGTTGTGATATCTCGATCATCACAAATTTTAACTGTTGACAAAGAAGTTGTCCTGAAGGCTAGTCCATCTCAAAGCTAGTCAATTTAAGAGGCGAGAAGGTACTTAAGAGTCTAAGAATCACGTTTGGGGTTAACGCCCGCTTCTGCCATTCACAGGTTTTATGATCAGGGACGAATCGCTATACTTCTTGGGAAGTTTTACATGCTGAAAAGCTAAGATGAAACACCTTACATAGTTGAAGACAAAATGTGACCACATGTATCAAAGCATTCTAAATGTGGCATTACATTGGTGCTCAAGAATTGTCAGGTGCCATTCTTTATTGTTTTAGATTAATTTATATTCTGGTGCCCAGCGGAAATTTAAAGTTGCATGTCTAATTACTAAACACAATTCCTAAATGTTCAATTACTTAGTATATGTTTGAAGATTTGATTCAAATTCAATTCTAATTTCATCAACGCACCATCACTTTGCATCATCTATTAAACACCAAGATCGTCTAATATATACAACATCAAATGTATCAAGAAGTACGTCTATTTCTTTCGTCACCTTAGATACTCTGTTGAGGTTGAGAGAATGTAAAATTATTACATGGTCTCTGAGACTCCGGAATGTGTTCGAAAACGAGCTTCTTGCACAATCTGTGAGCTCCTTAGTGGTAGAGTCATGTTTTTCTCTGAATCCCCAAAAGAACCTAACATAGAATTCTGTAGAAGGTACATGAAAAATAAATACTTTGGGTGAACAGATTTCTTTAGGAACACAGGGAAGAAGATGTGCTTGACTTGCCTAAGACTGTATTTTATTCTTCTACAAAACTTCTGAAGTCAGCCAAATGCTGACTTGTAATAAACTTTTTTTTTTAACGAATTTTATTCCTTGACTAAGGGTCTGGTCTTCACAGAATAAAGTCTGCAATTCTTGGTAAAAGTGACTGAGAGTTGCATGGACATTACTTGGCACAAAATCTCCCAAGTGTAATATAAATCACCAGTGACCACTGTCTTGCATACTTAATTTTCCAACATAGATTCTACAAATAATTAATACTAGTTAACTGAAGTGTCGTGATTTTGTTTCCTGATTTAATCTCTGTCAAATACATTATTAAAGAGTTAGAGGAAAGGGGTCTGGCAAAATCGTGAGAATAATCCGAGTTGAACTGGAGCACGTGAATAGATACATTTTCATGAGTGCTCATTAGAAGTATGGGTGCATGAGCTATAAACAAATCTGAAGTAGAAATGTACCATGGGAATTCTTAAGAAAAATTGACATTTTAAAACCAATAGTGTATGTTATGAAATGGGGGGGGGGGGCTCTTCTGACTGGATTAATACATTCGTATTTATCTCTATCCTAAGCAATACAGATTTAACAAATACAAAACAATATTCGTGATGTATGGTGTATACTGAAAAGATATGCAGACAAACACACAAGTTAGTCGGGAAGTAGAAAAGAACATGAAGATTTCATATAAACCCCTCACACACAAAAAAAAGGTTAAATGGCTTTAAAAACAGAAGCTGTCTTCAAGGTAGGAGAAAAGGAAAAATCCTATCACCTCCTTTATTCCTGCCACCCTCAGGCATCATCAGGAAGCCTTCCACATTAACAATTTCTCTTTCACATTAACAATGCAAGTGTTGGCTATAACCCAATGAACTTACTCAGATAAACAAAATGTGGTTTTCTTTTAAAATAAGCCTTTACTGAATATATCAACAAGGTACTGTATAGTGTAGAGTGAAGTTTGTAGTTAACAAGGTGTGCGGCATGGTAGGTCTCAGAGGACGTGCAATGCAGAATCTTCCAGCCCCTTGCAGTCCCTTGTTATGAGAACACACTAAACATAAACCAGAAGGAAATCAACATGTGGTTCAAACAATAACAAACCATTGGGATTAACTTTTGGTGAATATATACTGGTCTTAGAGGGACAGACAGTGGTGACACCTTCACCTTGCCTCAAAAAGTTATAAATCTTATATCCCATGGACATCTTCATAAATGCCTCAGTGCGTGTGGTTGTGTGTGTGTGTGTGCACGTACGTGTGTGTTGCATACTAGTTTAAAAATGTCTGTTACGATGGCCTTGCTTTGTGCTCTTCTGGTGGATGATGTGCCTCTAGAAAAAGAAAAATGAAAACTATAGCAAAAGAATCTGATTGGTTTGTTGTAACAACAGTATCATACATGGACAAAACTTTCTCTCCACATTCTGTGACAAGCATCCCCCAGTGGTCAATTGTCTTATGGCCCTGATGTAGAAATCAGAGAAGGATGTAAGCCATAGCTTTCTTCATTAGTATTTTGACTTTTTAAAAAAGAGCATCAGGTCAGTTTTGACAAGAGTAAGAATTAGGAGAGTTGTTTGTTTGTTTGTTTTGTATTTGTATTGCCCTTTGCGGCACAAAGAAATTGCTTTGCACTCCCATGAAGCTGGAAAGGTAAATCATGGGCAAAACTGTTCTTGTTCTAACGTAAAACTCAATGTCTCCTTGTTGTAGGGTAGAGAAAAATGCTGTAAACAAAGAAATTGATGAAAACTAACCAGTTCACTGTCAAAAGGTGATCTGCCTCAGCCGTTCCCTGTAACTTTTGCTTGCATTGGGTGTTCTGCTCACCGCATGCAGAGCTGGTTCTCCACGTGGGGAAGTTAAGTTATGATCTTGGGAAGTGACTAAGACCATCATGATCGGCACTGGTAGGAAACGGAGCCTTAAAATTAGCGACTTCATTAGTATTTTTTGCCAGACTGGTCACAATACAGCAACACAGTTTGTTTGTTTTTTTAAACCTTGGGGAACATATCTTATATATTTCCAACAGACATCCAGGTAATTAGAAATCGCATTATTTCTCAGGGGATAGAATGTTTTCCACTTCTCATACAAGGAAACTGGGCAGGGAAACACACTTTTTGTCTCTGCCTGTGGCCATCCGTTGTGATGAACTGCCAATGTATTTGACAGTTTTGAGGGGAGCACAGAGCCTCTCCCTGTTCAAACACATCTCCCCACAACAAGCAGGTATTAATGACAACCCTGGGAATGAATAACCATCAATAACATCTGTGTGATCACGGCTACACCCTTTACTCTTAGAATTTCCTCTGCACAGTGACAGTTGCCTAGCTCTGAAAGTGGCCGTGTGTTATCTGAAGTCAGCCTGTTTGGTCAAACAGCATCAAATTCTATAAGCCAGGGTGTATGTCTTGTTGGTTCATGGTCCTGGCCTGCATCTTCAACTGTGACTCTTGGCTAATCTAAAAGTACATAACAATGGCAGCAAGAGAGGCTCCATTAGAGGGTAGATGTTTCAGCAAAACACACCTCCCGCGACTGAAGATGCCAATCAAAGCCTAAGCCAACACTGACGGTTGGTTATTCAGCAGTTTTCCTAAGACACGTAAGACATTACAAATTCCGTGATGGGCTTCCTATCCTGGCGTGAGAGCCCCAGGTATGCTATGACAAACGAGACACTGATCGTATTTTTAGCAGCCTCCGTCATACTGTGCGCAAGATCAAAGCAAAGACTGCAACTAGGTTCTATCTCTTCAGGAACGTCTTTTAGCAGAGGCCCCTTCACGTGACTAGGACTTCATTGTACCTCTCAAGCCCCAAATAATTCTGTGAATCCCACAAGACATCATAGAAACCTTTCCAACATCAGTCTTGGCTCGAAACTAAAATGTTTCAGCAGCCAAATATGATGCTGGGGGTTAAACACACAATATAAATAAATGAGCATGATTATTTTGTGGATAAAAGAGAAAAAAAAACCCCTCAAAAGTCAAAGTACCATAATGTGAACACATAGTTTTATCTACACAGCCAAGGAGAAGACAACAGTGGAAGGGAATTATCCGTTTAAATACACACAACCCCAAGTCATTGTCCTGAATAGTAGATGGCTTACTGTTAACACTGATCACCTTCACAGACTGTCTTGTCCCTTTGCTGTGTGGAATTCACTTTCAACAAGCAACAGCCAGATTTTGCTAGCTAATAAACTCATATGGAAACCTAAGTCACTTTAGAATTAATTCAAATTAATTAACAGCTAATTTCAGTTCAACTGACTGCCGTTTCGATTCTTGCCTCTACAACATTATAACTTCAGTTATATGTTCTGCTTATTCTGAGGGACAAGGGAGATTAAAACATATAAGTTGGGGGGTACGTTATTAAAGAAAATAAAGCTCTTACTATAAAGAAAAACTTGCATAGCGTTTTATACCTAAACTCTTACAAAGAAGACACATCACAGTTCTATTTTGTTAAAAGTGAGAGACAGAGAAAGAGCGAGAGAGAAAGCCAAAATGAGTGTGACATCAATTTCACAGGTCCCTAAAAAATGGCCAGTGGTAAAGGAAATCCACAACACAGGGCAGAATTTGATTTTAAAAGGAATTTTCCAATGGTGTGTTTTTTTAGTTAATGTAGGTGATCGATAGCCCTTCTACATCTACGGGATGAAAAGGAGTGAGTTATACATACTTTGTGAAAATGGGCATTGCTTTGAAAATATCTAGAATTAAGCACAGACATCCCTCTCTTCTCTATGCCCTCTGCTCTTTGCCCACTCTGCCAAGATTAGGGGAAGGAGCCTGTGCTCTCTGACTTGTTCCATGTGATCCTACTAATGTAAGATAGATCATCCCTCCACAATTCCGAAAGAAGAGGGACATCCAAGACTGAAAGGGAATAAATGAAATTTCAAAAATGGAATAGGATGAACATCGGTCCAAGGTGGAAACTCAGTATTGCTTTAAAAAAATACATTATTTCAGCCAGCTTTGATATGTCCTTATAGAATTATCAGCAGAGAAAATTGGTATACATTTTAACGTGTATAAGTATATATGGATATTTTGTGGACCCGAGACTGGGATCTCATTTTCTCTTTCAAAGTTTAAGCAGAGTGGGGGGAAAAATCTAGCATAAACGGCTAGTTACGAAAATATAGGTGAGGTGATTGGAAGACAAATTTGCAAGGGGATAAAGGTATTAATTCAAGCTATTTCAACATGATACTAACAAAGTCGTTTGATGAAGTGTAGCAGAATCACTGATCACTTGCTTTTGTCTAAATGGTACCAACAGTTTTTAAATAACAAGTTTAGTATATTCCAAACACTGATCTCTTTTGGTCTAAATATCATGTTGACATAGCTGCGGTGAATCTACCCAAATAATTCTCATTATCAAAAATAATTCCATTCAATATAATTCTTCCCGTTATTTTATTAGCCTCTTCTAAAAAAGTATTCTAGAATATATCTCTGTTGAATGTGATTCAACCTGACATATAATTTGAATAGTAACACTTTTAAAGGGAGTTTTCTTGCTGGAACATCCTATCTGTCCCTGAAGATGGCCGGAATCAGACTCAGGTCTCTAACTCTGTTATCACATAGGATCAGGGAGGCGTGAGGGGTGATTTTAAGCTCCCAGTCAGAAAGCCAACCCCCGGGTTTGAAGTTCTTTTCAAAGCCCACATCATTTTCTGGATTCTGCCGGGTTCGGTTAACTTATCTTACAGGAACGGGCTTCCTTGTGATGCTTTCTAGATTTCCTGCTTTGGGTCAAATCAGGGTTAACTACCTCCTTTCTTCTACTTTGAAATTTTTAACTTTCCTTCCACACCAGGAAGTATAGAAATAGCATAAAGATATCTATCTGGGCCATTCCTTGTTTTCCCCATGTTGTGTAGCCTGCCCTGATGAGTCCGTTTCCATGTGCCTTTTCATCTGACCACCAACCATAAGAAAGGAATTTATTCTGACAGCTTCAACAGTAAAATGGTGAATGTGCATCATGAGGAAGAATCACTCCTTAGCCTTGGCATTGGGTTCTCATGGTACAACCCTGTACAGTACTTCAGCAACTATTTTTTTTTTTAAGATTTAAAAAGCAAAGAGTTACAAAACTGTCATTAACTTGAAATAGAAAAGATAGCACTTTTTTCTTTAAATCCCATTATATAGTACACCGTATAAATTACAGAGTATGCAAATGCACAAATGCATCTGGGCAACATTTATCAAATGTAATTCGTGTGTCTTTCGGTGCACACACGTGTGTGTGTTCTCCAGAGTCTTACTGTCCGCCTTTATAACGCTGGACCTCTGGCTGTCACGTGTGGCAGTGCTCCAGGTCTGGCACACTGCTGTTACAGTATCGCATGTTGTTGGGGATATGGCAGTCCGTGTAATTAATGCCCCCGTTTGGGGTATAAAGGGGCTGCAGTCTGAAATCTCCTTTAAGGAGCTGATCGTTATTTAAGGAGACGATCTGAAAGCTGGTTTCTGTCATCTCCAGGATGGAATTGTCTTTCTTGGTGCCCGCCTCGCAGTAGTCGTCTTTCCGCCGCCCTCGGTTGTATTTCCACTTCTGGGAGGTGTAGCGCCCCTTTTTGTGCATGTGCCAGCAAAAGACGCTGAGCAAGACCACGAGCACAAATATCACCGCGCCCCCGATCAGGCCTGCCAGCAGAAAAGGGGAGCCCATGCTGCGGGAAGTCGTCTGCTCGTGGCTGGAAGCCGTGTTGCTGCCATTGTTCAAATATGAGGCATGGGTGGTGGCCTCGGAACAAATGGTATCTTCCACAGCTCGGTAGTTAAAAGCATCCAGTGGCACTAAACAAATCCGATAGGTGGATCTGGGCTCTAAATTAACCAGGCTCAAGTGCTGTTTCTCACCGCTGACTATGCGTTCCTGAACAATGCCCCCTACTAAACTGTGGCCCATTTTCACCCACGTGAGTTTGTATGCCATCACGGTAAAGAGAGAGAGCCAGCTGACTTGGATGGACGTGTCATTCACAAAATGGATAGAGAGTTGGATCCGTTCAGAAATAGGCGGGGTCACTCTTTCTCTGCCATCCCAGTCAGGGATCGTGGGAAGTTTGGCTGTGGTGGGAGTCAGAGGCATGTAGCTTCTGCTAGGGGTTGGGACAGAGAGCGTGGAAGGCTGGGTCGTTGGCGAGGCTGTACTTGGAGCTGGGGTAAAGACGGGCAGCCCAGGGGTCGTGGTGGGGCATGACAAAAGATTCATATTCAGCTCCCTGACAGCCATCCCCCGGACTTGCTCAGGCCCTTGGCACATGAAACCTCGCACGTTGAGAGATGAAGGGATGTATTTGAGCCATTCCGTGACCCACTTAATACTGCAGTCACAAAACCAGGGGTTATTCCGAGCAGTGAGCTGCTTCAGGTTGGAGAGATTATCAAAGACCCCTTGAGTCAACACGCGCAGTTGATTGTTGGATATGTCCAGGCGTTCCAGCTTGCGCAGATTTGAGAAGGCTGTCAAAGGGATGTGGTTGATCTGGTTGTCCTGCAGGTAGAGCCTGATCAGATGTGTACCTGGGAGATCAGGAGGGGGGTGGGAGAGTGAATTCCGAACAATGGAAAATTCCTTGAGCTTGGTGAGATGACTGAAGGTGCCCTCGGCAATGCCCTTGTTAGTCAGAAGGTTCCCATCCACGATCAGACGCTCTAAGCTCGTGAGGTTCTGAAAGGCCATGTCTGATATGACAGCGATACGATTTTCATCCACTCTCAGCTCTTGCAAATCCACAGGAAGCCCAACGGGCACGCTGCTCAGGTGATTCTTGGATAGGAACAACAGTTTGAGGCTCACAGCCTCCCGGAAGGCCCCATCTTCCACCCCCACCGTGGATATCGAGTTGTCATCCAGGTGAAGCTCTTCGAGCTTCAAGAGCTGGGCGAGAGCAGCCCGCGAAATGGTCTGAATGTTGTTTTCCTGCAAATGGAGGACTCTGACGTTCTTGGGAAGGTTCATGGGGAATTCATCCAGTTGGTTGCCATAAAGGTAGACCGTGTGCACCGACCGTACGTTGTGCAGTTCTGCGGGAAATCCAGCATTATTAATTTGGTTGTTGTGGAGGTAGAGTACGGTTACGCCCTCCGGGATCCCAAGAGGCACTGAGGTCAAGCTTCGCTCATTACAGTAGACAAAGTTCCTGTCGCAGCGGCACACGCTAGGGCACGCCAAGGTTTTTGACATTTGTGAGTAGAGCCCCAGGGAAATGAGAAGCCAAGACTTCAGGAAAAAAGCCCCACGGCTGGGCCACTGTGTGGTCTGTAGGCCCATTTCTGAAGTACGGAAACAAAATACAAGGTGGTGGGAAAGTAACAAGAAACAAAACCAAAATGACTGGAAAGGGCTCTGTTAAAGTCCAGAACTCCAACTAGAGGAAAAGTCCCAAGGGCCTGTAATAAAAGAATTCTCCTGTGATCTCTGCTCTTATCAGCCTGTGTTGCTGTCTTTGTTACTGTCCTCCATGTGCAAAAACAAAAAAACAAAACAACAACAAAAAAAAAATCAATAGGGAGAATTTTCCACACAGGCAATGAGTGAAGCCAAGTTATCTGCAGTCAACAGAGGCCCAACTGGGCAGGCAGAACTCCCTTCTGATGTTGTAGATCAGGTCAGTGTTGATCAGACTATGAACTTCTTGGTTAAGCTCAATCTGCACTCTGTTAGAGGAAAGTAGAGAGAAAAAAGTCAGTTTAGGATAGTGATGGATGAAGTTCTGGTTACTAGATGCCTTTTAAGAACACTATGGCCAGAACCAAATGGCCAGGGCCACAGAGTTGGCGTTAAATGATGTTTTAAGCAACAATAATTTAGTTGAAAAGGTATTCAACAAAGGAACATGATTCAATTACCTTATCTTCAACAACCCAATCAGTACCATCTCTTAAATATCTGTTTGAATATCCAAATAGAAAGGGCACAAAAGGCACACTGCTGAATCCACTGAATCAATAATGATGGTTACCTACAAATCCAACTGGTCACATCTTCTTTCAAGATGAAACAAATGACTGAGTACCTAACACCACTTGAGAGAAGAAACGTGAAGCCTTTTCTACATGCAAAATAGGCACGGCTGCGGTCATTTAAAAAGATGTGTCCTTTTGATCTAATGCCCTAAGGAAGAGGAATAAACACAATGCACAGAAGCACACGTGAAGGCAGAGAGATTTTTTTTTCTTCCCCATTTTTCATCTCTCTTCACCTTTGTCTTCCATCAAAACAGCTTACCCTCAAGGTACTAAGGAGAAGGACCAAACTCCAGTTCATGATACATGCGTATTTATTCCCTCTTTCAGGACCTCCAGGTACAGATTTGAGAGTTGCCACACTCATGATTGGGAATAAGGTATTTTTCAACACCACCCCCTTCCTCCCATCTGTGTTTATTTCTACCTTTCTTTTTTTTTTTTTTTTTTTTTTTTTTTGTAGGTTCCACGTCCAGAGTGGAGAGCAGTACCGGGCTTGAACTCATGACTCTGAGATTAAGACCTGAGCTGACATCAGGAGTTAGATGCTTAATCAATTTAGCCACCCGGACACCCCTTTTTTCCCCGCTTTAAAGAAAGACCTTTAGCACACTTTGAAACGATAGAAGACCCAGTTGGGGAAGTCAAGGCAATACACAGATAATCATGCCTCCCTGCTCTACAATGTGTTCCATCTGTTTTTAGATCAGAGAGGTAAAGCAGATAATTGAAAGGTGCCAGATTTTATTTCCTTACAAAATAAGCCAACATGACAGGACATGGCAAGCTATGAGTTTCTTAATTCTCACCAAAAGACAGAAATTGAAACAACTCATATCTAGAAGCACAGAGGAACTATTTGAAATTGTTCCCTTAGCTATCTTTAGAAACATAATTAAAAAAGAAAAAAAAACACACCGCAAATGCTGTTTAACTGTCAAGGATATTGTAAATTTGTTCTATAACTTAAAAAAAAATTGTGAACCGCCTAAAAAAATGCCACTGGTGACCTGAAACAGTAAAATTCATGTTTTGTTGTTCAAAACCTTAAAAAGGGAAGGGGAGATATAGGGAGTTTTCTCCACGCCAAAACAGATTGAGATATGATACTTTATTAAAAATCAAACATTATTTACTTTGTTACAACGTATAAATAAATATATGTTTTGCCACTAGACGGGAGCCATCCCTCCAACCCAGCAAAAATCTCCCTATATACTTAAAGAATAATTTATAATACAGCCAAGGATAGTATAGGGAAAATTAGTTTAATGCCATCAGCCTGACATCATCCTTAAGCTCAGATTTCAAATTTTTAAGCCATCTCAATGCTCCCTAATAGCTAGCTATTCAAGTGTGATCTTGGTCCAGTAGCATGAGCTTAAGCTGGGAAATTGTTTGAAAGGCAGAATCTGCACGTTAGCAAGAACCTGGGTGTGCACGTTAAAATTTGAGAGGCATTGCCCTAAACATAGTAACATTTAACCATTCGAATATTTTAATTTATTAAATATAAAATAAATGGAAGAAGATGCCCAATGACTCTTCAAGAAGAGTGAAAGCATAAGGCATACTCATCACTTTCGTCCCCCGGAGACAGTCTCAAATGACATCTTATGTATAAATGACATCTTGGAGGTGGAGTTGTGCAATGGTTATACCATATGTGTTACTTGGCCTCAACAGACCCTTGAAAATGTATGTCTGCATGACAGGCACTAATGCCCTGTAGGAGCTTGCAAAGTTACTTGTGATCAGGGGAGCCCACTTTTACAAAACATGATTTATTTAAGAAGAAATATTTGTGGGGCGCCTGGGTGGCTCAGTTGGTTAAGCAGCCGACTTCAGTCAGGTCATGATCTCGCGGTTCGTGAGTTCGAGCCCCACGTCGGGCTCTGTGCTGACAGCTCAGAACCTGGAGCCTGTTTCAGATTCTGTGTCTCCCTCTCTCTCTGACCCTCCCCCATTCATGCTCTGTCTCTCTCTGTCTCAAAAATGAATAAACATTAAAAAAAATTTAAAAAAAAGAATAAATATTTGTTTGGTGTTATTAGCATCTGATCTTCACAGGAGGCAGGACAGTGAGACCAAAGGATAGAACCTAACACATTTTTTAGCATTCCACAAGTATCTTCAACATGTGATAGTAGCACACAATAATTTCCTAAGATAGAAAACCAGCTACCCCAGGGTTCTAAGTTCCTAAATAAAGAGAATAGATGTTTCTTAACTGAGTTTACAGTCTAAGTTTTAAGGCCCTGGAAACAATTAGCCGATACTTGAGGATGGCAGAATTTATTTGGAAAGTTCCTCAGCTAACAGCCTCAAAGTTAATAATCACTGGGAGCTTAGCAAAGTACTCAGTACAGACCGGGACACTATCGTGTTTTCAAATTGTAGATTTTCCACTTGCCTGAACTGTGTCTTCTGTAAGAACAGTAAAAGCCCCATCAGCCAATCCTTTGCCCCAGGCTTTGCTCTCTGGCCTCCGAACTCTCCTTACGAGTGGTTCTTTTATAATTATGCAAGAAGCGGATGTGGTCCCGAAGAAATCTCCTAATAGGATTACATGGGGCAAACTGTCACTGCTTATCCACCTTAAGAGGAGAAAAGTCCCATCGAGATCACCATGTGTTGATCAGCTATGACAAGTTCAATTCTAAATGAAAACAAACTCTCAGGGTTTTCTTTGAGCTTCTTCGGAATCCCACAAACTTACATCAAATAGATTTGTTGTAATCCTTGGATCAACGACAGCCTATATTATGTCAGCCCGTCTACTGTATCTTTGTTCAAATTAGTGCAAGTGTAAAATTACAAACATGTAGGCAATGATGACATTTTTTTTTCATTAAATAGGCTAAAATTTCCTCCATATTTTCAGTGTGAATTCCTACCGAATACTGAGGGCAGAAATCCTTTTAGACCTTAAGCTGGAGACTCCATCCATAGAGAAGGCAGTACAGTATAATGGTCAAGAGCATAGCCCCTGACTTTTCATCCCACCTCTGACACAGAGTAGCTGCAGGATCTTAAACTCTATGCCTTCCTTTCCTCGCCTGAAAAATGACAATAATAATAGTTCTTATCTCATAGTATTCTTGAGAGAATTAAATAAGATAGTATTTGTGAAAAGCTTTTATGTTGCCTGATACCTACAAGAACATAATAAATATAAACTATTATTCTCTGTGTAATTATTAATATTTAGGTTGTCCAAAGAGGTGAACTCCAACGTATAGAGCAAAATAAAATCGCTTTGAACCTTTCAAGTTCTATGCATTTTTGTATGCTCCAGGACTTCTCAACCTCAGCACTACTGATATTTTGGGCCAGATGATTCTGTGGTGGAGCTTCCGTGAACATCCAAAAATGTCTCCAGGCCTTGTCAAATATATGTCTCCTGGGGTGACTAAATCACCCCCAATTGAGAATCACTGACCTACACCACCTTACAAGTACCTTAGAAGGTTAGCATTATTATTCTAATTTTATAGAAGAAATCAAACATAGGTTTCTAATAAACAGAACCTAAAAATTCTTCTTGCCATGGACACCAAAAAAAACCAAAACCAAAAACAAAAAAACATGAAAATGCAGCATGGTTTTCATTCATTTATTCAACCAATATTTATTGGCCTGGGCATTAGAATGAAGATACACTCTTAGGAGGAAGCGATGTAGGTTTTGGCTTCATGAGCTTGATTAAGTCAGGGGAGAGAAATGAATAAGTAGGGAATTACAGTACTGTATAAGGAGTTCTAAACTTAGGGTACTGTGTAAGGAGCTCTCACCTAGTCCTTGGGGTATCAGGAAAAACGTTGCAGGACAAAGACTGTCTATGTAATGATCTGAAGGATAAAAAGGTACAAGAAAGGGAAGAGATTCAAAAAGTGCTGTACAAGGAACCAAGCAGGTTGTAAGGTGGATCAAGAGGTAAAACTCAGCCCAGCTAAGAGAAGGAACAAAACTTGGATGGCAAGGCACCTTCCCCAACTCTGCCTACTTCTCCCTGAGATAGTCTAGTTTCCAGAAGGTAAGAAACAAGCCCATGTTTCCAGGTCATTAGCCATTTCCATTTATAAGTCTCTAAATATTAGGAACAAAAGGTTTTGCTTTTACAAGAGGCGTTTCAAATACTGAGGGCAATGTTTTCCCCCTTTCCTATTTATTTGAATACCGCACTGAGTATGCTTCCTTTCCAGGAAACTAGCGATTATGAAGAACGGTTTAGTGGAAGGTGCTAAGGAAAAAGAAGAATTTTCACTGAAAGTAGCAAACACAGTTTCAAAAGACTGAGTGTAAATCAACAGGCAACAAATGCTCTTTGGAGACATCAAGACCCTGGCCCTGCCAGTCTGGTAAAGCTGACAGTAAGAGCAGCAGTTATTCTAGGCTACTTTACCTTAATTCAACTCTTTTCATAGGAACTGAGACTCAAAGCACATAAATCATGTTAGAGCTTTCAGCAAAGTGTTTCTCTCCCAGTGCTGCCTAGGAAGGTTTTTTTTTTAATTAATTCCAGGAGCCTGTATTCCAGGAGCGCTTAATAAACTCAGACTATAAAAATCATAGTACAGAAAATAAGAGTTGTCAATAGGCACTGCCGATTGCATAATATAGTGACACCAGGACAAACCTAATAAAATCTTAATCGTCTTAGCATTGGCTGGATTGTGACAAGACAGTGCAGTAAAGGAACTGGTGTGAATGAGAAAGCTGACCTGAAGAGAGATTCTCTGCAAAATTTCCTGGGGTACCGGGGACTTAGCACTTCTGGAATTAGGCAATTTGTGCTTGAAATCAGACACACAGGTGCAGAATCGATAGGCCTAACTATACTACAAATGTCTCTGTCACAATCTGGAAACACTAAAGCCATTTATAGATCTTGTGCACATTTCCACATTCCTGAAGATAGGTTATAAATACTGCTCTCACAACAGTCAGAATGCTATAGTTAGCTGGGCAAGATGTGGGGATTAGCAGAGGAATGTGGGGAAAAATAAAACAATAGCCACCCCCTAACTTGAAACAATTTTTCCATCTCCTTCACTGATCCTCAACCAAGCTCCTTGAAGTTTCTCAATAGACAAATATTTTTCTTTGCCAAAACAAAGAGAAAGAAAGAAAGGAAGAGGGAGAGACAGAGGAGAAGAGAGAAGGAAGGAAAGAAAGGAAACACTTTAGGTAAACAGTAGACAATTTCCTGGCTCCAGTCAGTCTAGGATTGAAAACATTAAAATTGGAGCCCCCCCCCTCCAAAAAAAAAGAGCTATTCTCCCAGCAAGCATAAAATTCTCTAACACATTTGAAGAGTTGTCCCCATGTGGTTTCCAATGCAGTTGGTTCAAATAATAAGTTGAGAACACACAACCAATGTTAAAAACCCAAATACATAAACTTTGAGGGCAAATTCATTACTGCCATTCTCTGTTCCTCATCCACTGGGGAGCTTCCACTGACCATTCCTTGGGTCCATTAAAATCTGCATGTCTGGATGCAAGACTGGCCTCCATGTTTTTTTGTCTGCTTGTTTGTTTGGTTTTTGTTTTAATGTTTATTTTTGAGAGAGAGAGGCAGAGACAGAGTGTGAGTGGGGGAGGGGCAGAGAGAGGGAGACACAGAATCCGAAGCAGGCTCCAGGCTCCGAGCTGTCAACACAAAGCCTGACGTGGGTCCGAACTCATGAGCCATGAGATCATGACCTGAGCTGAAGTCAGACGCTCAACTGACTGAGCCACCCAGGTGCCCCTAGCCTTCATGGTTTTTAAACTCAGTGGTGAACAGACACTAATAGAGAAGAATTTTATTGAGACAGTACCAATAAAGATAGAAGTAGGGTCCATAAAGGATGGAGCCCTCTAAAACCCACATCTATATATTTTTCAATCCACTTCCAAAAGAGGTAGTTCATTCATTCATACATCCATTCATTTGGTCAAACAAATATATACTGAGTACCTCATGTTTCAGGCCTAGAAAATAGCTGGTTTCATGTTTTTATCTTTGACATGGATTTTTCCCATCATTTGCTCCACATTTTCCCATCAAAAACACTACAGGAAGATGATGAAAAAAGAGGGTTTCTCGGTACCACCCTGCAGATGTGGGGTTTAATAGGCCTTCAAAGAAGGATGTTCATTGTCTTTCGTCAATATTCCCCAGGTGGATCTGATGATCATTTACTTTTGAGTTCAACCACCCAGATACCGCTACTGGGAATTGTTTTCAAGGCATGGAGGCAACTGATTTTTCTCTTTTTTGGATCAAATTGGCTTGTAAGAGGTGGAACTGTAGGTGTGGTGGCATGACAAGAACAAAAGGTTTGGGGTAAGTCAGAGTTTGGCTTTGACCTCAGCTCAGCCACACTTCAAAAGCATGATGATGGAGACCTGACTTGAACTCTCTCAATCTCACTCTATACATCTCAAGAGAGGATATTAAGCCATGCTCACAATGTTGTCGGGAAGACTAGAGATAATGAATATAAAGCAACTAAGAGTCCCAAGTAGGCACTCAACGAACTGTGTTGGGCTCTGGGGATATGTGACCCGGATAGCTTTCTTCCTTGCCAGCTGTGCTAACTCAGGCACAACATTTCACCTCCCTTGGCCCCAGTTAACTCACTTGTCAAATGGAGAAAATGGCAGTTTTACTCTCTCCTACTTTTTGTAGAGCTGTAAATCATTTCAAGTGTTATCTAATATCTAATATACACACCCACTCATTATGCTTTGGCTATTCCCATTTTTAGCTTTAAAAAACAACAATAGGGGTGCCTGGGTGGCTCATTCAGTTAAGTGTCAGACTCTTGGTTTCAGCTTGGGTCATGACCTCACAGTTCATGGGTTTAAGTCCCACGTTGGGCTCCATGCTGATGGTGCAGAACCTGCCTGGGATTCTTTCTCCCCCTACTCTCTGCCCCTCTCCTGCGCCCTCTCTCTCAAAAATAAATAAACTTAAGAAAATAAAATAACATGAAAACAGCAACCATAACACACAGCCTCCTGAACTGGGAGTTTCTGTCCCTAATTGAGTAAAGAGTTGGTTCTTTGGAATCCATGACATTTCACTTTCCTTTTTCATTCATTGATCATAGTTCTTTCTTTTAGAGATACACACATACATCTTCCCATGTATCAACACTGCAAATATGCAGAGACATTTACTGGGTCTCTCAGATCTTTCCTATGTCAATGTTTCATTTCTTTCATTTGCTTCACAATCTTAGCAATGCTGATGCCTCCATTTCTTGGTATGTGCTGCCCATAAAAGAAGACAAGACTCATGTGGTCTGATCACCACCAAGTACAGCCCAGCAAACACATGGGGAGCACCTCACTCCCTGCCAGGCAGAGAACTAGTTACTAGAAATATATCTATGACAGAGCCCCTGTGTTTGAGTATCAGTTTATGTCAGATCAAGTAACTCTTTGCATGAAGCTCTTTACAATTCCAAAAGCATTTTAATATGTTTTATTTCATGTAATCCCACAACAACCCTTAGGAGATATGTACATGAACCTCAAATGAAGTCTACAGAGATGAAGTCATTTGGTTGAAGCCATATTGATGGTATGAACGGAGGATGGCATTATAAAATTTCCATAAGAAAATACTAGATACTGGTGTTATTTACGATGGTATTAAAGCCAACATGCAAAAACTAAAGCCTCTCCCACTGCTTAAAAATACAAAGCTATCAGTAGCCTGGCATCTGAAGTGAGTAAAACCTCTAAGCTGGACTGGTGCATAAATACAGAGTAATTATGCCAGGGAACGCAGTGTCTGTTCTCCCCATGTGAGTCCAGGACTCCAGGAGTAGGAAACCAAGCTGCAGCTCAGCTGATGAGCAGTATCGAGGTGCCAAGGACTGGAGGTGTCTAAAGGACTTGATGACTACTGATAGGATGGGAGCAAAACAGACAGCAAAGTTTCCATGCCTACTTTATCTCAAAGAATCTCAAGTTGGCTGTCACCACATTCTACAGCTTGAGAAGGTCTGCATGTAGGGCCACCGTGGGAAAAGCTGTTGAAGGAATAAAGCTAGTCCCTAACTACCCAACACACGGCCACCTTATGTACACTAATCACTCGGGATGATACGTGTCAAGAATTCCTTCAATTCTAAGGGAAAAAAATCTGTAGAAAGTGAAATCAGTAATCTAACATAGAGTAATTTTACGAAAGATCTTGCTAGATCAGCGTTTTTTGTTTTTTGTTTTTCCTGCAACAGTTTGTTCCTAAGCAATCCCATTGGAACACCTGACTCCAGAAATTCTGAAAGTCTTCTGGGGCGCCTGGGTGGCTCAGTTGGTTAAGCATCCAACTTGGGCTCATGAGTTTGAGCCCTGTGTTGGGCTCTGTGCTGACAGCTCAGAGCCTGAAGCCTGTTTCAGATTCTGTTGCTGTCTCTCTCTGCCCCTCCCCTGCTCATGCACTATCTCTCTATTTCTCTCTCTCAGATATGAATAAACACTTAAAATATATTAAAAAATAAAGTTTGAAATATTTCTTGTATCTTCTGCCCTATGATCCAAACATGCAGGGCTCACTCTGAATACTTATGTCCCTTTCCAAGCTGTCTTCCAGCCAGTCATATCCCCAAAGGCACTCTGCCAGCATTCATCTGGAGTGGGGGGAGGGGGATGAAATGAGAAGTCATCTTCTTTTCTTCCCTCCTCCCCTCACCCCCCTTTTTTTTTTTGAGAGGCAAGCTATGTTGGGATAGAACAAGAGATTTGAACTTGTTTTTATACAGTCCTTGGTAATTCAACAGAAGAAATAAGCAAATAACTATAATCACTGTATGTACTCTTAGGCTTTGGTACATTTCCAACTTGAGTTTAAATTCAGCTAACTATTCAAATACTCATTGAGTGTTAACCACTGTTAGTAGTGTGAAATACAGAGCAATGAGAAATAAGTCATAATTATCCTGAATTTACAAATGAGGAAACAAGGTTGGAGAAGTCAGTGACTTACTCAAGTTCAAATAATAGCAAATCCTAGCCATAGAATCCCAGCTCAGTTTTTGTGATGAAAGAAAGAAAGAAAGAAAGAAAGAAAGAAAGAAAGAAAAGAACAGAAAAAATTGGTGCTCTTCCCACTATATTCTCCTCCTTATTGGCTTAGGGTGTATAATCTGTCACTTCAAAAATCCTTCTGCCAACACCCAGAGTTCTCTTTCCCTCTGTTCTTTCATTGCACCAATCAAGCAAACAAAGCACCCAATCACAAGCCCAATCTCCTCTGTGCCTGCCCGAGTTTCAGGTTCTCGCCAGAGAAAGTCACCTAATAGCACAGATGAAGTCTACCTTAAATAAGAAATCACCAGCCTACAGTGAGACTGCACCAAATCGAGGAACACTGTTAAACTTCTCTGGAAAACTTGTCTCTCATTCTCCTCAAAGAAGGCTTCAGTCTTCAACTCTCCTTTAGATTCCCTAACTTCTCTCCCTTTCAGTAGACAACCTGACTTTCATCTGAAGATGAGCAGAAGGCATCAGACAGGATCTCCCATGTCTTTCTGTTGCCAAACATCTGAGCTGATCTGTGTCTGCACCCGCTTTCTTTTCCTTCGTGGTTGACGACTCTATCTCTCCTGTGGAGCCCTTGCCCTGCAGGCTTCTCTAGAATGTAACTCTATGTGCTCCTTCTCTGTGTATGCAACCTCTCTGTCTTAGACTGGATCTGCTGTCAATCATATTTCTGATATTTTCCACCAAAAACATCTCTTTGACTCCATATCCTCCCTCCAGCTGTTGCCCTATTTCTTTCCTGACTTTGATCCAAACCTCTAGAAAGAATAGTCCATAACTGATATCTCTGTTTTCTCACCTCCCACCCATCTTCACATTCCACACTGTTTCCTGCTCCTACTTTCACACAAGCGTGTCTCACTGATGTCAACAATCAGCCCTGGGGTTGTAAATCGAAAAGACTAGTCTAAAACCTTCTGTCTTCTTAGCTCCTGACCTGTACAAGCAAACACCCACCTGATTTACCTATTAAGTGTTTTAAGAGCATTTCTAACTTAGCATTTGCAATTTCAGACTTTTTAAGAAACTTACATTCACTGACTCATAATAAAGCAATACTTTGGTACTGTTACTACTCCCACAGAGGGAACAGGGCTCCAAGTGATGGACCTTCTCCAAGACCCATCAGCAGATAGAAGACAAGGACAGAGTTTGAACTCAGTCATGAGTTGCAAAGCCTTGCTAGAAGCAACCCATGTCTTACCTCCCTGTAAGCTTCACACAGGCAGAGTTCAGACACCTTTTGCTTACTCTTGTTTCCCCAGGACCTACAACAGCACATGGCAGACATTCAAGAAGGGTCTATAGAATAAATGATGAATCAAAGAACGACCTTCAGATGATCACTTTGTTTGAAGAGGCAGGCTGTAAAACCTTGTTGACATCTTCAGTCTGAGGTCTCATAAGAAATCGCCAAGATAATATTTCAGAAACGGCTTCAAAGTTTTTAAGTAATACCAACCTACCCAGAGAGATTGAGGGATAGACAGAGAGACGGATGAATAGTCTTCAAATACAAAGAAACTAGACGACCTTAATAAAAGGCATAAATCATGCAACTAGAAAGTAACTGTAATTATCATAGCACTATACTTTTTTTGTAACACAATATCAAATTCTGTGCTCTTATCAACTGAAATGGGGTCAGTCTGGCCCATTATTACAAACTTGGTTTGATGAAAGGCATGATGATCACCTTAGATACCTAATACTTCAGGTTCTATGATTCTGACCCGAATTCAGGGAAGCCGTTATGGTCTACTGCAAAAAAATAAAATAAAATAAAACAAAAAAAAATACATGTTTCTGCTCAAATAATGCCAACTGCTTATATATGTTTACACAAATTTCAGTGCGACAGTTCAACTGTGCTTTAATTGCTTACCCCTTTACCATTCCTCATAGTTACAATTCATACAAAATAGGCCGGGAACTTTGAGAGCTATAAAAAAGCTCATGAAAAAAATAAACTGAATCCAAAAATGTAAACATGACCCATTTTCCCACCGAAATATTGCACCACATATGTAATATGCATAATGAAACAGAAAACCTTGTCTCCTTCACAAGGAGAATACAGATTTCCGTCAGTGATATTGATTAGGCACATGAAATGAAATTACATAGTGTGTATTTGCAGGTGAGTTATCTGGTTTTGAGTTTAAAAAATGAAAAATTCATTGCACAAGCCTATTTCGGTATCATAGGGATGGCTCTGAATGTAAATGGTGCAAAACTTCCTCACTGAATAAATAGTTTTTACGTTGCACCTTCTCATCTTCAGAACACCTGTCACGCTGAAGTGTCAGGCTATGTTCAGGGGGGTATTTCTGGATTTGAGCGATGAGAGGGAAAAAGAAACAAAAGAAGAATGATTATTTCCTTTCCTTGACCGTCTCCTTTTCTCAAGGGCATCCTCCCCAACCCCTGCAGCATGATCAGATATGGGATAAAATCAAGTGATTTCCAAGACTTAAAATTAAGCCCCAGATGAGAACCATTGGTACTGTGTCCAGTGTAAGTTTCACACTGCAGAAAAGGAATAATTCAAAGGAAAATATTAAAAATGCACAGCAGATTTTAAAAGCTATCTTTAAAAAATCGACACTGGCAGCTTTTCTCATTTGAATGAATCTTAAGATATGTTTTCCAAACAAAGGGGAATTAAAACATATGAGCAGATCTTTTACAGGTTTATTATACACAGAGCACTGCTTTCATTTGTGAACACTGCAGACTTCAAACTTTATCCAAAGTGCAGAAAAGTTGGTCTTTTCTTAATCACATGCTGTCAATCATTTTCAATCACTTAATTCTGTTTAAAAACAGTGCCTTCCCCACCGCAAACACACACACACACACACACACACACACACACCAGGAGAACATGATGACTTCTTCCTTTCCTTCCCTTCCCCTTCCTTCCTTCCTTCCTTCCTTCCTTCCTTATGACTTCTTCCTTTCCTTTCCTTTCCTTTCCTTTCCTTTCCTTTCCTTTCCTTTCCTTTCCTTTCCTTTCCTTTCCTTTCCTTTCCTTCCCTTCCCCTTCCCCTTCCCCTTCCTTCCTTCCTTCCTTCCTTCCTTCCTTCCTTCCTTCCTTCCTTCCTTCCTTTAGGAAAAGCAAACTACAGTCTGACTCAGTGCTTGCCCACCAAGCCTATGTACACAAAGCTGCCACCAGAGGGAAGCAACACAGCTAAATGATGGTCCCAGTAACTCTAACCCACACATCACGTGAGAAGACAGTTTGGGCTGCTTTTTCATCTTTGTCTTAGTTACTTGATAGTTGTACAAGATAGAGTTCCAATCTTCACTTCTAAGTAAAATTACAAACTCAAGTATTAGAGAGTAACAGGATGTTTGGGATGATAAAGCAAATTTAAAACATTGAGACTGATGAGTCTCAACACATCATATGTATGGAATTAGATCAGATTACTCATTGCTTCCTTAGTTACACTCTCATACTTGACTAAAATGTGCCCCCCCCCCCCAGACCCTTGGGAATACCATGATTGTTCTAACAAGGTTTATCTTCTAAAGTATTACATCTTAAATGGCAGGTCTGCTCTCTGAGACAAAACATTCAAGAAATAGGTCAAAGAAAAACACACTTTGAGTGGGCACCCACTTAACGTGATGTGGTTTCCTCAAAAACCTTTCCTCACCAGGTCCCTGATGCTTAAAATTTTATAAATATAAACCAATTCCTTTGGATTAGAATGCTACTCTCTCTAGAAATCCAAACATTCTTGGCAAACATTCTAAACCAAGTAAAGGATATCTGACCTTTTCCTAGAGCTAGTGTTTGTCACTCATTCATTCATCAAACGATTGTTGAGCGGTTACTTACTATGTGCCTGGCACAGTGTGGGATCTTTGTGATACAAAGATGAAAAATACAGTCAAGAAGAAGAAAAGAAAAAAATACTATAAACATGAGACTAGAAATGCTAAGATAGTGAGCAATGTCATGAAGGAAAGAAAGAAGGGTGACAGAGAATATCACTGTGGGTGATAGGTGTAGGTTTAGATATGGAGGTCATGGATGACATTTTGCAGAATGGGATTCCCAAAGAATGAGGAGTTGTAATGAATGGGGCATCTGGGAAAAGGGAGGACAGCCCATGGGAAGAGAGAGGCTAACAACACTCTGGGCATAGTAAGGGCAGGAGCAAAGATCAATGGAGGAAGAGCCTGACCTCTTCCCAGAACTACAAGACCAATGTGGCTGGCATCTGGTGAGGAGTGGAGTGAACAGAGGGCCACTGATGAGCCTGGTCACAAAAAGTCTCATGGCTTTAGCAAGCCTTTTGGATTTTATTCTCAGGGCAATGGGAAGCCTACAATTAAATAGACTAAAACAGGGAGGGTACAGTGAGAGAAGGTAAGGATCAAAAGAGACAACCTGAATCTCTACAGCAAAAAGCTGAAAGACGTTTGGGGGAGGGGATAAAGTAGAACAGAAAATGCGATGGAGAAGAGGGGCTCGGTGAGGCAAAGTAAGCTCCGTACTTCTTCTGTCAGAATTTTCTCTTTAAATGCCCTGCTTCAGGACAAATCTGCCACCCCCCCTCCACCATTTTTCAGCTGTCTCAAATTCTCTTTGGAAATAGATGAAGTATAAATAATAAATAAATAAAAGAAATACAGCTTTGACTAAACAAGAACTTAAAAGACAAAGCGAGGTACCCATGCTGGGGAAAGACAGCCACATAATTAATTAGAAGGGTCTCTCCCCTTCTATCCTCAGCACTGAAGCCAGCCACCCTGCTTAGCATAATGTCCCCTTCACTGGGAAAGGCACAAACTACCTGCTGTTCCCTAGCAAGTAAATTGGTCCCTACTATAAATTATTCTATGTGGTGAGGAAAAGCACTGGCTTTTTATGTATTTATTTATTTGGTTTTCTGAAGCTAGGAGCACAGCCAGGCAAATAACCCTAGATAATTTGAAAAAGTGGCTTTTAGTGACCCTAGTGACAAAAAAAGTTGCCAGTGCTGTCCAGGGTGAGGCGGGGCCGCATCATTCCATGGAGGCTGTTCTGTCTCACCTGAAGAGGGTGCTGGGGTTGCTGCTCTGCTCCCCTCAGGAAAGGGTGGACCCCACTCAGGGTGAGGGTGCAGGAACCCAGGCATTGTCAGCTTCCACTGGAAATCTGCTCACACTTTCTAGACCCAAATCTCTTTACAAAGAATGAGTCCGTCTCTCGTGGGACTTGCGAGGCCAGAAGCTGGAGATTTATGATCAGGACTTAATGGAGGGATTGATTCTCAGGTGCAGCAACCCCCCTCCATTAGCCTCCTTTGGATGTGGCTAAGCCCTGACCTTAATGTTTCCTCAGACTGTTTTGTCCCCTCTCTTGCTCCCTCTTCAGGGAAGTCAGAGCATGGGAATAATTTCAAAGCCAAGGCGAGCTCCTCAAAGAACTGAGACTGACCACTGACCACAGCATCACCCTCAAGACGTGCACCCTGCACCCTCCCACCAGGGGCACGATGTGCACAGGGCTACAGGCCGTGACCGTCCAGAGCCTATATAGGCCTTTCTAGGCTATGCTCTGAGTACCCAGGTTGCAGAAACCTTCTCCCAGAACCTTGACAGGCTTCTCAGCTGCATCTGTCTTCCCAGGGCTATGGCACCTCCAGGCCGATCTGTCTCGGTGGGGGAAATGCAGAGCTTGTGTGTGTGTGTGTGCCCAAGGTCCCTTGGGGCTCAGGATACAGCCCCTGAGGGAAGAGAAAAGGGTTGCTATCAGTTTTGCCTGCACCGCCATTTTCCATGCAGAATGGGGTGGAGTGTGAGACTTCTAAAGTCAAACGTGGCTGGCCTTCCAGGCCACTCTAAAAGACAGATCAGTCACCTAGGAGAACTGTACACACTTTTTAAGCAATTTGTTAATAAGGTTTATAACTCTCAAGGGATTAAATCCGAGGTGGGCCTCCCTCTCCAACTCTTGCACAGGGCCCCACAAATGTCTAGGGCAGTGCTGCTGGTGACAGTGCCCTTCAGGTGATAAGAGGAAGTGTCACCACGGAGAGAGCAACTGTGCACAGCTACTGAAAAAACAGAAACACCGCCGTGGAATTTTAGCTCTTTCAGGGTGAAAGAGATAAAAATATACACGTTTTAAGAAACTTACCAGTAACTCACAAGAACGAGCAGAGTTCCTAATTCAAACACGGCCAAAAATAAAATAAAAATTCATTCATTAACCCGTTCATTAATTCATCCGTCCGTTCATTCATTAATTCACTGCTGAATGTCCACACACGACAGGTAGTGGATTATCATGAACTCAGCTGTGTCCCACAAAACTCATGTGTTAAAGTCATAGCCCCATGAACCACAGAATGTGACCACCTCTGGAGACAGAGTCTCCAAAGATATACCTACGTTAAAATTACATCATTAGCGTGGCCCTAATCCCTTATGACTGGTGTCCTTATAAGAAGAGGCGATCAGGACACAGATACACACAGAAGAACCATGTGAGAACACAGAGAGAAAATGACCACCTACAAGCTGAAGAGAGGGGCTTTAGAATCCTGCTGACATCTTGATTTCAGACCTCCAGCCTCCAGGATTGTGAGAAAAGAAATTTCTATGGTTTCAGCCACCCAGTGTGTGGAACTTTGTTATGGCAGCTCCAGTAGACTAACAGAGAGATACCTTACAACAGTAGTTCACCACATAGCAGAAAAAAAGATATGCCAGAGTCTATTGTAAACTGAGATGATTAAGAAACAGCTCGCTAGGGGTGCCTGGGTGGCTCAGTCCGTTAAGCGTCCAGCTTCTGCTCAGGTCATGATCTCGCGGTCCGTGAGTTTGAGCCTTGAGTCGGCCTCTGTGCTGAAAGCTAGGAGCCTGGATCCTGCTTTGGATTCTTTGTCTCCCTCTTTGTCTCTCCGCACCCCGCCCCCCATACTCTGTCTCTCTCTGTCTTTCAAAAATAAATAAATGTTTAAAAAAGAAAAGAAGAAAGAAAGAAGAAAGAAAGAAAGAAAGAAAGAAAGAAAGAAAGAAAGAAAGAAAGAGAGCTCACTTACGTCTCACTCTCAGAGCAGGACTGCAAAGCGATTTGAGTTTCCGTACCGCTGGAAAGTCTTCCTTCTGGACCTCCACTCTGGACCTCCTTCTGAACCTAATCTCAGCTTCTAGGCCTTAAGCATTTCTCACTCTTGGAGCTGAAAACCTTTTCTCAAGTGCCATGGTCATAGCCCTAGCAGTTTCAAGAATCCACCCACCCCCCCCTACTTTTCAGGCAAATGAATAACAACTTCATACCTTTGATAATAATCCATTAATAAAAAAAAAATGAAAGCTACTAAGAGGTCATTAAGAAAAGTATGTTGTCTAACTATAATTGCTCTCTCAGACTCTAAAAATCATTGACGTGCTTCAATTCCTTACAGGGTTGTCTGTATCAACAGTTCCCAAATCTAAGTGTCTGTCTTAGGGAGGGGGACATCCAGCGGGGAAGTGAGCATGACTCTCAGGTCAACTTGCTCAGCCATGTCCTGAGCCACGCCCACTCTAACACAGCGCCCCACTGCCTTGGGTAGAGGGGGAGTGCAGTCACCTGAAACACAATAGGTCATGCATTCTTGACAAGGGGGACAGCATCCCCAAGGCAGGTACAAACTGGTTCTTGGAAAAAAGGAGAAGAAATCCTTAGATATTATGATAGTTTATGGACTTTCCAGTGGCCACACTACACGAACAGACATACTGAATGTCTGCAGTATTAAAATGTCAGGAGGGAAGGGGGTCTTTAGGAAAAGAAAAAATCTAGGCAACTTTTCAGGGGAGGGCAATAAAAAAAAAGTTTGAGAAATACTTCCATAGATTGGAAGTAAGAATACCAAGCATGGCAATAAGAATAATAATAGCTAGCATGTGCTGAGTGCCTTGTAAAACTGTGAAGTGCACATGGTCACAGGCTTGAGATCTGTCAACTCATTTAATTCTCGCAGCAACCCTATGTTACAACTATTATTATTATATTGCCGTTCTAGTGATGTAGGTATTGAGACGTTAAACGTTTAATTTTCTGAGTGTTACACATCTTAGATATATAGTAGCTGGGATACGTGTAGCAGAAAGTTCCTTACCAATATTAGATTTTATCAACATACCCGAAGATGATTGGTACCCTCACTGACTGCGACAGTGGCACAGAGGATGTTAGTGGTGGCTCAGTGTTCGTCTAGCATCTATATACACACTCTTGACTTTCGAGCTCTATGCCTACCAAGAATTCCCAACCATATTATGCTAGGGGTGCTTTTGTACTGTAGTTACACGAGAATAAAGATTCTATAAAGCAATAAAACAGAAGTATGAAAAGGGAGTTACTCATATGAAAACATGGTTGAATAGTTTATAAAAACAGGGTTTTTTTAATTCAATATCAAGTCAGTTAAAGTTGCTGGCACATTAGGGAAGACAAATATGGAGAGAGCAGAATCTTAAAACTCTGTGATGATTTTGCACTCAGATTACTCTCCTCGTGCCTAAATGTTTTAAGAAAGCAAACTGGAAATCAGAGTTGACGCATTTGGGGAAGAAAACAGGAATCCAGCAAGTTCCATAAGCAGATGGAACCCTGGGCCCTACATGAAAAGACTGGCAAATGATTGTCCATTTAAATGTTTGTGTGTTTGTGTGTGTGTCTATAAGTTATTATTAAATATTTCAATGCTTTCTTAATTAAATTTAATAAACTTCCCCTAGTGTACCTGATATAGACAACTTGTATACTATGTCCATTTTCAAATGCGTCTCGCAGTTCTAAATTTCTAGTTCTAAAACCTAGAAACCCGTAACCTATTTTACTGAAGCAACAACTTAAGCAAAACTGAGGAGCACCATCCAACGGAGACAGCTACCATTACCGAAAGAAATAATGCTCCCTATTTCCACCTACTGTTGTGAGCTAGCAAAGGCAAAATATAGCTAAGAGAAAACAAACCACTGGGCTCCCTAAATGACATTTCTTGACAAAAAAAGAGAGAGAGAGAGACATATATGGGGGGGGGGGGGAGAAAGGAAGGAAGGAAGGAAGGAAGGAAGGAAGGAAGGAAGGAAGGATGAAAGAAAAGAAGGAAGAAAGGGAAGGAAGGAGGGAGGGAGGGAGGTGAAAGGAAGAAAGAAAGAAAGAAAGAAAGAAAGAAAGAAAGAAAGAAAGAAAGAAAGAGAGGAGGGGGGAGGAAGGGAGATGAGAGAAAGAGGGAGTGCAAATTTAATCAAATAGATGGAAAGTCTTGGATGTTATTAAAGAAGATTAAAAAGCACACTTAGAGTCTTCCGCACCCAGGCACTTCTGACTCCCTGAATTATTTATCAGGTGCACTGCAGTTAGGCTCCAAAAGGGTTATGAATTCTTAGTGGTGTCTTTGTGACCTGTGATGATTCTGAACACTCCGCGTCAAAGCGTCCCGTCTTCACTAATGGGCCCTGACAGCCGGATGAGGCTGGGACGGCCGCTGTGGTCTTCCCATTTTCTTTCCTAATCCCCGTGGGCCGCCCCTCTGCGCACACAGGCAGCAGGAAAGACTAATTTCTTTCCCATTTTCTAAGCCCTCTTTGAAGGTATTTCTCTAGCAGCGTGCTGAACTGCAGCGGTTCAGAGCGATTTAGTTTATCTGCATCTTTTTATTTCCTCTGCCATTAGTCCACTTTAAAAAAAACAATAAGAACAAAAAAGAAATCGTCCTCAGTTTTAAAGACAATCCTTAGGCTTATTTATCTTGCTTCTGATTTTTTTTTCCTTTGGTGGAGGTTTCCAACTCTCAATTTCTTCATCCACAGCAATTTGTACAAACAAATACTGCCCACAGCCATCATTAATCCTTGAAGTGTGACCTCATGTGCATAATAATGTTCAAAAGTGCAGGCTTGGTTGTGCAAGGTGAAAAGAAGTCAAAGATGCGATCCAAGTCCTTGAAAAGTTTACAATTTAGCTGGGTAAATAACTATGCACATTAGAGAAGATTACCAGGCCACAGAGGAACAGGGTGGAAAACGTGAAATAAAGTATAACTGAAGGAAGACTTGGGTAAGATTTTTGAGATCCTGATTTTACTCCCGAATGTCCTGCTAATACAGGCATGTCAGTTGGGCGCCTAGGTGGCTCCGTCGATTAAGCATCCAACTTGGGCTCAGGTCATGATGTCCCGGTTCATGAGTCCGGGCCCGCGTCAGGCTCTGTGCTGACAGCTCAGAGCCTGGAGCCTACTTCTTTGGAATCTGTGTTTTCCTCTGTCTCTGCCCCTCCCCTGCTCTCTCTCTCTCTCTCTCTCTCAAATAAATAAACATTAAAAAAAAAATTACAGGCATGCCAATTAACTTTTCTAGGCCTGGTGTCACACATATCTTTACAGAAGGAGCTGGAATCACTTCTATCAGAATTTCTTCCTTTCCAATGTTAAAATAGGTGACAGTTTTTCATCCCATGTCATCCCCCCAAATTAACAATGATAAAACAAAAACTCCCCATTAATGTTTTTAAAATCCAGTAAAACTGGGTAGTATTAATTTAGGTAAGAGAACTGTTGAAATTCCTGAGTTCACAGAAATAATATTAAAGAAAGCAATGATGTGAGCGTGAACAAAAGCGGTGTATTTTAACACAGCCAACACGTCCCCATCAAAAGCAGTGCAGTCACTTTTTTCGTTACCCAGAAATCTGTACAATGTTCATCTCTGACCTTTTCTCCATTCTTAATCCAGGTCTCAATTACCTGCCAAGATCTGACAAAAAGAAAAGAGAAGAAAAAATAAAGAGAGAACCCCTTCATCTTCTATCAGAAGGTATTTATCTGCCCTTATCTTGTCCTCAAGCAGAAGTCACTCATCAATGAACAATAAGACAGGGTCATTCTTCATATGCTGGTTTTGAGCTTATCAGTTATTCAGTCAATGCGATTATTCTAGAAAGCATTAATGACAGAAGCCTTTTTTTTTTCTGTTAATAATCGATGCCCAGAACCTCAACTTTCGTCTTCCCTACAGACACAAGCAAAGAGGTCTCTATCTCCTGTTCTCTGGGGTTTACCTCATTGGAATAGCTTCAGCAGCTACCAAGTGAGCGAGCTAAGTGAAGAGCTCTGTACTGAGTGCCTTCAGGGAATTCAGAAATAAATCAGTTCAAGTCCTTGCCTGCGCGTTACTTAGGAGAAAAGAAGGCAAAGAAGATGGATAAATGAATAATTGAAGGCAGAGGGTCATAAATGCCATAAATAGAGGTATCAACAAAATTATATCCAGGCTGAAAAGAAAGAGGGGGGATATTTGGGAATATCTGAAGGACTTGGAAGGGAAGTGGCGTTTGAGACTAACTTCATTTCCAACTCCTCATCCAGTAGTAAAGAAGAAAATCACCTCAAGACCCCCCTGCCTGGCTCCCCAAAATAAATCCAAAAAGAGAGATGACCATTCATCTGGGGTTATGGCATATTTTTCTCTACAATATATCTTCCAAATGGTTATTAGTTTCATTTTCAGCAGGAATGAAGGGTCCCCACGCAGAATTCTCACACATCAAAGCATATGCCATCCATTTATGACATTGTAGCAACTCGTTTCTTGATAAATAAGTTGCCAGATCCATTCCCCTACAGGGTGAATGAAGGCATTGATGTTAAGGTAGGGTTCTTAAAGCAAAATCACACTCACTCTTTCCATTTCACTTTTCATAATAACTGGAGTTTTTTTTTTTTTTTTTTACCAAATCAGTTTTCTGTACTGAATGTAGAGCCCCCTTAAGCTACGCTCACTTTGAAAACTCTAACTTGGCTTTGAACAGATCCTGATGAAGACAAAGAGAGCACAGAATGTAATCAATCCTGATTTCTCCAATTTGTTCTCTGAGCTACAGGGTGCTTTAATGAAATCGGAAGCGTTACGTTGCCTTCCAGTAGAGGAGCTGGGCCCAGAGAAGAGCCAAGAGCGTAGCAGGAACGATTCTGCAGTGGTAACTCTAAATCTGAGCACAGGGACCACTGCAAGGTTGTTATAGCAAGACGGTTACTTTGAGAAACTGGAATAAATGTATCATCATTTCAAAAGACAGCTTTATAGGCTAGAGCAAAGAAAATAAAGTAGCTGTATATGTAATTTTGTGTAAACATGCATGTAAAATTTTACATGCATTTACAGAATATGTGTGTGTGTGTGTGTGTGTGTATGCAAATATATACCCACAAAATACACTTCTCTACTCTTTACTACGAATACGTATTTAATGGTAAATTTTAGATATGGTTAAGAAACTCATGAGTGTATTTTGAAAAGAGCCTTTCCTCCATACAGACCAAGAAGCAGTATTATTTGTCAAAGTCTTCTACTCGACTTCTAGGAGCAACCACCTGTACAGGCTATGCAGAACCTTTCATGGTGGACTCATGGACAAGTGCATTTCTGAGTACTGTACTCCAGGTATAGGACTCAGATACAGGGTAATCTTTCTGCTAGTGCTGTTTCTTAGCCATCCACACCTTTGCAGCTTTACCAACAATAATGAAAACCATTAAAGAGATAATATTTGCATAGAATTTGCCATTTACAAAGCACTCTCCCATACATGTCATTTGATCGTCCCACGTCTAATGAGGCAAGTCTTGTCACTGGGCCATTTTACAAATGGCAAAACTGAGGCTCAGGCAGTTCCAGGGATCTGTTCACCCTTATCGAAGTCGTGGGTAGCAGAGCTGGGGGTGAAACCCAAGTGCTCTGATGCTAAAGCTATGCTGTTTCCTTTGGGGTGGAAAGATCTTTAGGGCTTTTCTCCCCAGGCCACCCATCCACTGCAGCTTGCCATTAACCAGCTGCGAGGACAGCCTGCTGTCCTCTATTATCCAGGGGCCTGCAGTCTCTCTGGGGGATTGGTGATGTTGGGCATAATTTTCGTCTTGGCAGCCTGGCTGTGCTCCAGGACCTCTTTATTAGGATCACGCTGTGTCATTTAAAGTTCAAAGGGGCTTGTAAGCAATGCTGACAAAATGGCTCGACAATGGTCTGTGGGTCCGTGGTGAGTTCAACCTTCCCCTGATGGGTTTGGACTGCCAGTTTACTGCCTGCCTTGGGTACATTCTGCAGGTGGTCTCTTTCGCATTTTGTGTCCTTTACATCTCATCCTATGCTCCCTTCAGCGCACAGGTCTCTGTACCTGCATCTCCACTGCCTTCGGGAGCTGTAGCCCCTGCCCGGCCGTGAGCGAACCTTCTTCTTTCTGAACTTAACCCTGTGCTCTCCATCCAACTTCCTCCGCTCCCTCCTGCCAACTAGAGGTCATGGCTTCCATTTGTTTGTTTGATTTCATCACGCATTTAATAAATAAAATGAGGGTACTATCCATCTTTCTGGCTTTATAAAAGGCTAAGTGACAACATTCCACAAACATCTACTAAGTACCTGGAGTGGGTGATACTATGCAGCTAGATGTTAAGATGAAGGTTTCCCCTCCAACCAGATCTTCTCTGCTAACAAAGCTGATCAGGTCTTCACTATTCAAAACCTCTTTCCCGATACTCAATCCCAAAGCTCCCGCTTTGCCTTTCTCTTTGCATTTACATACATCATGTCATCTCTATATCCTACCCTCTGGCTCCTTATGATCCAGCTTACATGATTCGAAACTTCTCTCTAAAAAGTCCACACTGGTGGGGGAGGAGGGTGCCTGGGTGGCTCAGTTAGTTAAGCGTTGGACTCTTGGTTTCAGCTCAGGTCACCATCTCCCGGATCATGGGATGGAGCCTGACGTCAGGCTCTGTGCTGACAGCGTGGGGCCTGCTTGGGATTCTGTCACTCCTCTCTCTCTGCTCCTCCCCGGCTCTCTCTGTCTCTCGCAAAATAAATACATAAACATTTTTCTTAAAGTCCACAGTACGATTTCCAAATATAAAATCTACTGCTTTCCTTCAGTTGTCCTTTACCTTGACTTCTCCACGAGGCTTGCTACTCCTGATCATGTTTCCTTTCCTTAAACTCTCCATTTCCATCAGTTTCTCTGATATCCTGCTAGTTAGTCTTCCTCTTACTTTTCTGATCACATCCGTTTGACTCCCAACCTCTAAATGTGGACCATCCTTGGGGCGCCTGGGTGGCTCAGGCCCTCGGTTGAGCCAGGTCTTTGGCTCAGGTCATGATCTCGCACTTCTTGGGTTCGAGCCCTGCGCCGAGCTCTTTGCTGATGGCTCGGAGCCTGGAGCCTGCTTCAGATTCTGTGTCTCCCTCTCTCTCTGCCCCTCCCCTGCTCATGCTCTGTCTCTCTGTCAAAAATAAATAAACATTAAGGGGCGCCTGGGTGGCGCAGTCGGTTAAGCGTCCGACTTCAGCCAGGTCACGATCTCGCGGTCTGTGAGTTCGAGCCCCGCGTCAGGCTCTGGGCCGATGGCTCGGAGCCTGGAGCCTGTTTCCGATTCTGTGTCTCCCTCTCTCTCTGCCCCTCCCCCGTTCATGCTCTGTCTCTCTCTGTCCCAAAAATAAATAAAAAACGTTGAAAAAAAAATTAAAAAAAAATAAATAAATAAATAAACATTAAAAAAATTTTAAATAGGTGGACCATCCTTATAATTCAATCCTCATGGACCTTCTCTTCAACACACAATTAAGTGCTCCTGCTTTAATAGTATAAAGCTGAATTCCGAATCTTCAACCCACTTCCAACATTGATCCATCTGATCTGATTTCCAGACCTATGGACGTTAACAGCCGTACATCCAGCCAGAATTTCAAACCGGTCTCTCAAAGCTCTTCTTCGGACTTCTCCAATTTAACCGGTGACCGTGACGTTCCCTCAGTGACTCCACAGTAGTGGCCACCACTCGTCCTCCTTCTTCCAAACTTACCACCCAAATGAGGCACTGGTGAGGCCAGATCTTCCTTTGTAAGTGCTTCTTCATATGATGGCTGCTTCCCCCATAATGAGCTAAATAAAACTACACTTTGTCCCACATCTCCTTGTCCCCAGCATCTCCTTTCTAGCCGCTCTCAATTACTTACATGAGTTTCCTGGGGGTATCATTGTGTGACGCCACTCAAAAATTTGTATCTACTGCTTGTGAGGATATTGCCACTTAAAAATTTTCATAGCCAGCTACAGCCTATCTTTTTATCTGGGTCTCGAATTAAAATCCCAGATTTGCTACTTTCTGGCTGTGTGACCTTGGGGAAATGACTTAATCTTGCCATGACCTGGTTTCCTCACTTGTAAAATACACAGGCAGGTGTTAACTCGCTGATGAAATAAAGAAAGGATAGATGAATGAATGCGTTAACTGAGTGTCTAAGGCGCAGTTTAGGAAGGAGGCATTGATTTTGTTGTGAGTGGCATTGTTAGATGTGCTTGATAATTCTTCAACGTTAATTGGCTTCAATTTTGTTAGGCCAATGTGGTACAGAGGGAAACGTGTAAATTTCATAGCTAGAGAAACCAGTGTTCAAGTTCTGAATATTCTAACGACTAGCTATATGACATGGTGAAAATCATTTAACTTCAGTGAATCATGGTTTTCTCCCAGTAAACAGGGATAGTGATACCTACCTTACAGAGTTACTTTAAAAATTAGGAATAGCAACGTGTTGTACCAGTGTAGCCAGCAACTTGAGGCTGTTTATTAGTACGATTCTTGAGCATGTTCTAGGGATGAAACAGCCAGAACATAGCCATCTCTGACATTGGAAGATATTTTTAGCTTATTGAGTCAAGAGTGTTTCATGCAGCCAAAATCTAGTCGCATTTGCCATCTGAATTTAAAACAAACAAAAAATCATTTCCCTTCTTTCATCCTAATTCATAGCTGCATAAAATATGTTGTAGATGATTAAATTCGTTACTCGACACTACTCTTTATTTCCATTTTTTTAATGTTTATTTATTTTTGAGAGTGATAGAGACAGAGTGCAAGCTGGGGATGAGCAGAAAGAGAGGAAGACACCGAATCTGAAACAAGCTCCAGGCTGTGAGCTGTCAGCACGGAGCCCCAACACGGGGCTCGAACTCACGAACCACGAGATCATGACCTCTGTTGAGGTCAGACACTTAACCTACTGAGCCATCTGGGCGCCCCTCAACATTAGTTTTCAAGAAAGCCTGTCTGAATAGCAGACAGAGGTATAGCCATGGATTGTAGCGACCTGGCTCTTTGTCTCAGTGTTGTTACTAACTACATATGTGGCCTTGAGGAAAGTTATTTCATTTCTCTTCTTGAGTATTAAAACCATAACAGGAAGAAGGTTTTTACAATGCCTCAGGTCTCTTTCAGCTTGAACATCCCATGAGTCCCAGGGATGGAGTGCCACCTGTTGGGTCCAACTGAAAATTAGCTTTGAGATTTAAAGAATTTCTCAGAGCATCTGAATGTTACCATCAGAAGCCGAGCCCTACAATAAATAGAATGAAGATAGTGTGATGATGAGAGTCACAGAGAAGACGGGTTCCCGAATCTGCTTCCGATACCTGGCTTCTGATAAGTATCGTTTATACACTGCCATCTAAACTCACTTGAAAATCTAAGGAAGTTTAGAATTCCAACAGAATGATTTAACTAAATTAGGAAACATGTTTAGTTCAAGGATGAATAAATACAGCCAGACAGACTTGTGTGTCCAGACACCTTCTCTGCCATTAATGAGCAGAGCTCAGAGCTGAGAAGCAAACCATTTAACTCCTCTAATCCAAAAATTCCTTACAACGTGGGTGTCAAGATTAAATGAGGGGATCCATGCAAAGTCTTTGCCGAGCAAGTGGCCTGAATGGACCAAGGACTCAATAAATGGGAATCATTATTTTCATCGTTGGATATAAATTGTTCTATATGAAGTAACGGAGTAACAGTTTCAAGTGAAACCACTACAGTGAAATACTAGCAATACAAAGCTACTAATGTGAGTCTAAACCAGAGGAGATCAAAGGGTTATGTCCCAACTGCAGAAATTATATTTGTGGCTGTAAATAAGTCACTTCTGTTTGTGTAAAAAAAAAAAACAAAAACACCACCGGAGTATATCATCGCTGAGATCCCGCTCAGCTGTAACATCCTATCGGTATATAATTTTAAGCCACACGTCTGCTGTAGAATTCACCAATATCTTTAGCTTTCTGCAGAAGTAGAAATGCATGAACTGTAGAGAAACATGCTGCCTCCGTGAGCAGACGGGACTTCTCACAAGTTGCTTAAAGCCCCCCAAAATCTTAAAAACCGACTGCATTTTATTTCCAGTATCAACATAGAGCAGGTTAAGGGGAAAAATAAATAAATAAATAACTTCACAGACTTTTGTTATTTAGCTGGGAATGGCTGGCAGTAAAATCCAGTAGAACAAATAAAGAAAACTAACTTCGTAATGACACTGTGATGTTTTTCCTGACGAAGAAAAAAAAATATCCCCAAGCGACTCATCTCGTTTACTCACATATTTCTATCAGCTAATAAGAGAATATGTACTGAGCACTTACATATATACAAAAGTAGTTCATGCCTAAATAGCTAATATTTCTCTTCATTTTTCTTTCACACCCTGACACATCTTCTCTCATTTTCCAGCTCCTTGAACTACATTTTTCCTTATTATATTTTAATTGACTTTTCATATTAAATTTTGCTTGAAAGGGTGATTTGAGTTCAAAAGCACCAAAGGAGTCATACCTTTTGAGCAAAGGCTTATGTCACGTTTAATTTGATCTAAACTTCGATAGCAAATTCTGATTTCCCTCTTTATTTTTCATATTAACACAATAAAATACAGGCGCGGCTGAAAATAATAGAGAGGGAAGAAATAATTTCTGTCATTCAAACACTCAGATTTCACCTTGACTTTCGCTATCATGAAACTCTATCATTTTTTAAATGTTTGCTTGCTTTCTTAGAATCAAATCGTTAAAGCCATATGCTATCTCCCAGCTCAGCATTCTCATTACCATTTAAAGTGTGCTTAAAATCAATTGAAAGTCAACACATCACATAACCAGCAAGGCACAGTTAGCGTGTTCTGATCTGTGCAGTCGCATGGTAACTGCTGGTCTATGAAACATCCAAATTCTCCCAGGTGCCATAGTGATAGGCAGGAAGAGTTTAAATAGTGAAAATGTTTTTTTAAAAAATGGTTTTCAAAAGATGATGGGTTCAGTTTCTTCAGAAGGTCTAAATCTGTAATTCTGTTATCTAATTTGCACATTGGAAATTTCCAAAAACTAAATTCTCACGTTGAAGTCTTCTTTCCATATTGGAAACAAAAAAAAAAAAAAAAGGAAAAAAAAAAAAGAAAAGAAAAGAAAAAGAAAAAGAAGAAGTTACTTTAAAAAAATCCTGTCTTGCGTTTGTGTCTAATCTCTTGTTTGGTCCACGATTCTCTACAAGGCATAAGCACAACAAATAGCAAATGTGCTAGAGCATCTCAAAAAGAGAAAAAGAAGAACTACATGAAAAGGGCCTGTCCAACTGTTTTCATGTTTACAGAAATACTTCATTCATTTTAACTCTCTTGTGAAGACGAGGGGGTGGGGGGTGATTCTTTAATGGATTCCCACCTAAATCCGTGAGGCCAGGTTCTGTGTCATTCTCCAGATCTGGAAGAAGAGATAACACATGAAAACAAACAACTGCATGAGTTCAGAGGAGCCTGTTTCCTGGCCCCTGGGTGAGAAGCCATCTCCCTGACCCGTGCAGGGAGAGACAGTTTGTTTGTTGGACACTGGTATTTTAAAAGGTCCTTCCTGAATAGTCAGAAAAATGAACTGTAATTTCCTGAGAGATGCAACCCTAAAGCCGGTCCAAAGATCAATGAACATGAGCCCAACCCCAAGGGAAGAATTCTCAAAGGCCTCCCAACCCGCCCTTAGGAGATTTGTAGAAGTTGACTCTAAGTGACCCACCAAGTAAGGAACGTGCTCACCTCTTGCCAGTCAACTGAAGCCCTCTAAACCTTCTTCATGGCACCGAGAGAATATATATGTGAAGACAGGAAAATGCAGTGAACCAGAAATGGCCTAGTTTTCCCGCTGGGCCTGTTGCTTGGTATTAAGAAGTTATCCCCCTATAGAAATAGCTATGGGTTTCATTTCCAGGCCCTTCTGTATTAGGACTTCAAAGAAAATTCTGAATATTAATCCTATTGGTGCTCTTTGAACATGGTAGGCACTTATACCTTGGATAAAAGAAGGACATTAATTCCTAAGCTCTTTTCATATAGACTTCAAAGGGTTCTTTCTTCCGTATCTTTGAAATCCATGATTTCACATAGCCACGTGCATATACACAAATATAAAATAAATAAGCATACATACATATATTCAAAATGTGTGCCTACCAACTACTGAGCATGTTCTTAATGCCAAGCACCTTGTCAGGCATCTTTTTCTTGCATCTTACCACTAATCCTCACAAATCTCTTGTAGGTCATTACTATTAACCCAATTTTGAGATTAAAAAAAAAAAGAACAACTAAATTTAAGAAAAATGAAATGATGTGCTCAAATTTGCAGAGATTATAACCATCAACTCTTGAACCTAGGATTATATGAGTTCCAAAACCCAGGGTCATTCTATCACACACATCTCCTATTAACTTAAGTTAATGTGGGTGTGTGTGGAACTAGTAAGAAAACTTCAGTTCTTTCAGGATTATATGAAATGCAAATAGAAAAAAGACTTACAAGTACCAAAACTTAAAAGCCTCATGTACGTTCCTCAACTGGAAATGACGGGAGATTGGCACAACTCTGGAAGCCAAACTTCTTTCCGTGCTCAGGGAGAACATTCCTGTTTATTGAGCACCTACAGCAGTAAGAGGAGTTTAGGGTGTGTGGCAAAGGGCTGAGTGGTTGCATTTTAAACAGGACATCTGAGCCGAGACCTTCAGGCAGGAGGGAACTGGGCACAAGGATACCAGGGGAAACAGTTCAATGAAGCTCTGCTCAGGCACACATCACCATACTCAAAAGACACACATGTGCATATGTTCCATGCACAAACACAAATGCCCAGACTCCTGCAACTGTAGTAATCATGGCTTACTCTCTTCCCTGAAGCAAACTTCAGATATATGTAGGACCTGAGCAAGACCCTTGCACCCATCAGCAGTCACTCAGTCTTGACCGACATTTCTAATTTCCTCCTAGAGCGTCACTTTCTTTTACAGACTTGTAACTTTCCTTAGGGTCAAGTCTCTGCTTCTTGACATACACGCGGTGTGTCTGTGGAATTTCTATTACTTCTTTCTGTCCCTATGGGTCAGATGTTGTTACAACTGGCCTCTCCTTTCCTGGGTTTACTCTTATTCTAAATTAGAAACCAACTTCATCCCATTTTAAGGGCTCTAGAGTATTAAGAGACCCTTTCTAATCAAGATAATTGTTTAATGTTTATTTATTTATTTTGAGAGGAGGGGGGTGCAGAGAGAGGGAGAGAGAGAATCCCAAGCAGGCTCCATGCTAAGTGCACAGCCCAATGTGGGACTCCATCTCATGACAGTGAGATCATGACCTGAGCCCAAATCAAGAGTTGGCGCCCTTAATTAAGACAAATTTATATTTTAAAGTGTATTCTTATCTTCTGGAAATTCAGTGGAAGGAAGCCATGCTAGTGAGTATCAGACGGTGGGGCTGATGTTTCAGGGAGGGCTTACAGCTCTGTGTGTCTCTTCCCACCAGTCCAAGCTTCATGTTTTCCGCCATAGGAAGAGGCTCATCTTGGTTATGTCAGGACAGAGTTTAGGCTGTTTCACATGGCTGCTAGATTATCTGGATCTATCAACTGCGATATGAATTTTCTTGACAAAGTAGATTGAGTTGCTTAGGTCTAGAGCCAATTCATTAAAATATTCAGAAGACCACAATTTGAGTGGGCTTAAAACCTCATTACTGTTGAAAATACAAATTTTAGCTAATCGTTTTAGGTAAAGAATAAGTATGGTCAACTACTATCAGTTAAAACTTTAATCACTTGTTTGCTTCATATAATGTAAATAATATTTAAATATTATAAGCTTTGTATTAATGAATATTGTTTTTAGATAAATTTGGAACAAATTATTAAGAGATATTTGTGATCTGAGTATTCTAAATAAGCAGAGAAATGATGGGATCCCAAGGACATAAGATGAATAGAAATTTTTAAAATATAATTTTTAGAAATCAGATACTGAGTACCTGTAATGCTAGAGCCAGGTCTATAATAATCTCAACTCAAGAGGGGGAAAAAAGGTAACCAAGAGACATGTAAATAATGCTAAATAGGGGTGCCCAGGTGGCTCAGTCCATTAAGAGTCTGACTTCAGCTCAGGTCATGATCTTGTGATTCATAAGCTCAAGCCCAGCATTGGGCTCAGTGCTGAAGGTGTGGGGCCTGCTTGGGATTCTCTCTCTCCCTCTCTGTCCTCCCTGACTTGTGTGCATGCACATATGCAAGCTCTCTCTCTCTCTCAAAAAAAAATCAGAATGCTAAATGACCAAAAGAAATAAAGTTTGGCAATGGTATAAAGAGTCCAAAATCTATAAAACATTATTAGCTGGTTTCCAGATAGACTATAAATATTCAACAATGTCCCTTCAATATTTCTAATCTCCAGAAAGTATAGGACATATTTAAAATTCTCCTGGAACCCACTGATTTTGGTTCAACATGTCTCAATCTTATCAAATCAATAGGGTTCCAATTCTATTTTTTAAAAAAATCATATGAAAGATTTGGTAAACCTTATATTAACCTACTCGCCATGCAGCCAGGTGATGAGGTACAGAAACAGAGTCTGAATATCATAAGGAAGAGGCAGCTGTTAGCTTCATGGAATTACAAAAGCAACACAGAGTAGAGCCCACAGGCATCAGAGAAAAACTTAGAAGTTTTAAGAAAAGTCTAAAAAAATCTTTAGTTAACCATTTGAAAGCTATGCCCGAAGAAATGAAAAGTTAATCTTGGTATTTTATGTAGACATCTAATCAAATCATCTTTTTCTCCTTTCTCCAGATGTTAACCTAAATTTCCCTAATGAATCATAGTGTCACCCAGTGGCGACTATATAGCACACTGGGGAAAAAATGGTACCCGTATCAGATGTGAATTGAGATGTAGTACATACAGGAGATGAAGATATATTTTGTGTATTTTCTTTCCACTGATTTGAAAATATTATGCAAAATATTAATGTGATTTTAAAATATTATGGATTGACTACAAAGAAAGCCCTGAGCTCATGGAACCGGCAATGCAGCATATTCTCCACGTCTGGATCCCCCACTGCCCTCGGCATGGCATCCTACATGAACAGGTGCAGAAGTCATGTGGTCAGTTTGTGACTGAGAGTAATGCCAATACTTCTTTGCACTTCTTTGCCCATTTATTCTGAGTTGATACACTTTCATCACCAAAGGAGAAAGTGTGTGTCAGTTTTCTTTCCTGTTAAAGGAGGAAGGGAGGGTGAAGGTCACTATTTGCTGTGTGTCCCACAATTTGTAACCCGACGGCTACCAGAGTGGGAGAAAAGTGGGGATGTGGCCATTGGGATATAAAAGACAGAACAAAGGAGGAGCTGCCTCCTTCCTTCTCTAGAGCCATTTCCTTTCTTTTCTATTTTCTCTTCCATCATCACAGAATATATTGATTAACATTAAGAAATAAGAAAGCCATCTTTTTCCTATCACGTGTTTTCTTAAAAAAAAATCTCATAAAAGATTATTGTTTTCTTCCTGTTGCATCTATTTTAATGACCCATCTCAGGCAGGGTGAAATCAACTACTTATGTAGACAAATATTTAATTTGACACTTAAAAAAATCAATTTGTAATTTACTTTGTTATTTCAATTTAGTGGAGTGAGTCATTCATTTCTTGACTGCTCTATGTGTTTAAAACAATAAGATGAATGCATATTAAATTTATATAGCATTCTATGTAAGCATAATGCCTCTTTATTCCTCACATCCATAAGAGTCGGGGTTTAGCTCAAGAAATATTTATTAAGCAATAAAACTGCTATATATTTAGGAGACAAAACTGAATCTCATTTATAAATTAACCATTCATGTACACCTGTCACTCAGTAAATCAAAAGCAATTAAGAGGAACCATTTAGTTGTCTACTAACCTAGATATATAAAGATTTGTTTAATCCTCAGTTCTTGTCTATGCTAATTGGCAAGAACAATTGGATGGTGATTTTGCAGGCCGAAGGGGATGCGGTTTCTGATCACCTAAGCATTCACCTAAATTACATTTCAAGTGCTGATGGGAACCTGCTCCATAACTTCCCCAAGCAACGTACAGGACTGTGGTCCTTCCCCTGCGTGTGCATCTTCAGATTTTCAGAGTTCAAATGCTTCCCACTGCATGGGGCGCCTGGGTGGCGCAGTCGGTTAAGCGTCCGACTTCAGCCAGGTCACGATCTCGCGGTCCGTGAGTTCGAGCCCCGCATCAGGCTCTGGGCCGATGGCTCGGAGCCTGGAGCCTGTTTCCGATTCTGTGTCTCCCTCTCTCTCTGCCCCTCCCCCGTTCATGCTCTGTCTCTCTCTGTCCCAAAAATAAATAAAAAATGTTGAAAAAAAAAAATTTAAAAAAAAAAAAAAAAAACAAATGCTTCCCACTGCAGACTTTCCACAGAAAATGAATTCCCATAGGACAATGCACTTCAAACACACTTAGACTGGAAGAAGGTCAGATATGTCCTCAGCTTCTGGGAAATGGACAGATGACACCAACATGAAGACCAATGGGTGCTTTCATTCCATTCTCCCAAAATGATATCGGTCTGGGGCGCCTGGGTGGCTCAGTTGGTTGAGCATCTGACTTCAGCTCAGGTCGTGATCTGGCGGTTCATGAGTTTGAGCCCCATGTTGAGCTCTGTGTTGACAGCTCAGAGCCTGGAGCCTGATTCTGATTCTGTGTGTGTCTTTCTCTCTGCCCCTCCCCTACTTGCACTCTCTCTCTCTCTCTCTAAGAGAAATAAACATTAAAAATTTTTAAAAATTCAAAATGATGTTTGTCCAAATCCTCAGTGACTATAAAGTCTGAAAAGGTGACTACTCCTGACAATACCGAAACCAGCCTGAGGATAGCTTGGGAGAGACTTGTGTTGCTACCTCCTTGCTTTCTTCTACTTTATATAGCGATGACTAAGAAATAGATCATATCATCTTAAAAATCAATCCCCCTGAATAATGATTTACTTTTCAACAAATTGGATGTCTCGGGATTCTTTTCAAAGTGTTCAGCAGTTAACATCACACCGCTCTCTAAAGTCACAGTAAGAGGCACCACGATACAAGGGTGGTTCTCATTTCATCAAAACCACAAAAAATTAGGAAACGCAAAAGGCCACTCAGCTATTCATAGGACACAGTGATTAGAAGTCAACCCCATGAACACAAGACTACTGCATCACCCAAGCACACACTGAGCAAGGCAAGACAGATGAGCAATTAAAAAAAAATGCTTACTGTATGTTTCTTCATGCATGCTGCTTTGTGTGCTCTATTCCTTTCCCAATGTGCAGACATCTACGCCATTTTAACTGACTACACCCACAAAGAGAATAGGAGGGTGTTTATCACTGCACTTTTAGCCCATCATTGAGATGAACGAGCAGACATTATTGACCATTGACTATGGGCTAAAACTCTAAGTTCAGAAAAAAGAAAGGGCAGGGTAGAGAAAGAGGCAAGAAGAACTAAGAGCTGTAGCTATTTGCTATATGGACAGAGAAAAGCAATGCAGTGTGGGATCTTAGAGGAAGGGGATTAATCTAAGACATTCCCAAGCTAGGCCCCATAACCAGTGTTCTCAACAGGGGCCATTTTGCCCCCCTCCCCTGGTGGATATTTGGCAATGTTGTAGACATTTCTTTTTAAGTTTATTTATTAATTTTGGGAGAGAGAAAGAGAGAGAGAGCGAGCACATGACCAGGGGAGGGGCATGAGAGAGGAAAAAAGAGAAAAGCCAAGTAGGCTCCGTATTGTGTGGAGCCTGATGTGGGGCTTGAACTCACCAACCATGAGACCATGCTGAACTGAGATCAAGAGTCAGATGCTTAACTGACTGAGCCACTCAGGTGCCCCTAAACATTTTTAATAGTCATGACTGGAAGTGCTACTGGCATTCAGTGGGTGGAGTCCAGTGCTACTGGCATTCAGTGGGTGGAGTCCATGGATGCCCAACGGACCCCACAACAAAGAGCTATTCAATTCAAACTGTCGATGCACTGCTGTGAAGAAACTCTGAACCAGTGACGTGACCCTGAACAAGTTACTGACCTTTTGGAAGCCCAGGTCTCTTTATCTGCATAATGCTGATAATAATACAACAGAACCTTCCTTGAAAGGTGGGTAAGGATATTGTAAGACATAATCCAAGCAAAGCACTTCGTCCAGCTACTGGAATGCTGATTGCCTCATAAGTATTTCTTTAAATAATTTTTATTGGTAAGAGTGCCTGTGTTTTTCACTTAACACAAGAAGATGGGAAAGGAAAATATAAGAGGCCACAAGAATAATCGCTCATTTTAAGTTGTAATAGTATAAAAAATAAAATTCAGTACTCACCTTGTCAAGTTTGGTTCATTCCAGAATATTTCAATCTAATCGCATCACCAAAAATAAAAAAGGAAGCTCAAATAAAAGCAGCATCCCAGAACACTTCCTCATCATTCACCAAGCAAGGGTTCCAGAACTCTTACTATAAGGCTGTTGAAGACAAGACAGCCTTATGGGTAGTGTTTAATCAGGGAAATTTTAGACTAGAAGGAGAATATGAAAGCTTAATATCATTTTAATATCATCTTTGGAATATGAGCTCTCATTCCAAGGATGAGTTTTTATTTCAAGTCTTGAAGCGTTTTAATTTTGTTCTTTCGAACTGTCAAGGGTGACCACATCTGAAGAAATAGTTTTCATTTGCCTGTTGAACCTGTGGTAGGGTCTGAGCAACAGCAAACTGTCCACTTAAAAAGGAAAAAAAAAATTCCACAGTCAAGTCCTTCTGTTTGTTGAAACATTTAGAAGTTGAAGAGCAAGTTCCAATTACAACAGCCTGAGAATCGAATATGTTTTTCTGCTTTAGATGGTGAAGGGGGCCAGAAACCACAAGCTTGCACATCAAATGAGCAAACAAAACAAATCAGGGAAGTCTTGGACAGCAGGAGTAGCTCTTCCACAAGAATTCTTTGGAAATGGTGTCTGTTGTCAGTATCAATTAGAGTGACCGAGATGAGCTCTGCTTTTTTTTTTTTTTTTTCCATTCCTTAGCCATCTACAAACTGGATTACCAAGCAGTTTTTAAAATGTACTTCTGCCCATATTCTGAAATGCTGGAAGAATAGAAATGTTTTTTTTTTTTTATCATTTTGAAAACTGTAAAAGTGAGTTTCCTCACTTGATGGTAAAACTGGAAATTATAACACCTTACCTAAGACATAACCAAAGGCCAAGTATCAAGTCAGATATTAGTAATATAAAATAGTGAGATTCCCTGATAGCTAAACTGGATAATACTGATTTATAAAGGGAAGGCAACTCCAAAAATTACAAAAAAAAAAAAATCTCTACTATTTTTAACATTTACAAGCTATGTGGGAATTACTTTGATTCACCTAAATTCCATGAGAACCAGCTTACCTTCCTGTGTTGACATTTTGGATGTGAACTTCTTCCTTCTGACTTTGAGAAATATCATGGCCCCATTATACAAATGACAAGATCATTCCTCAATTGATTCCGTGTCTACTAGGCCCAGGAGAATTTGCCTGGCTGGTGTTTTAACTTCAATTGCTTAAAAAAATTTAAACCAGGATCCCTTTTTATATTTCACTTTTTATCTTGAAAAAAAATAACAAAACACCATATTTTCAACTCCTAAACTGTGGAAGAATTGACACCTCAGTAGAGGGGGAATTTATCAGGATTATGAAACACCAGTCTGAGGCATTGTTTCTTTTCTTTTCTTTTTTAATTTCATTTTATTGTGGTAAGAACAATGAATGAGATCTACTCTCCTAACAAAATGTTAAGTATACAATACTGTACTATAACTATAGGCACAATGTTATACAGCAGATCTCTAGAACTTATTCACCTTGCAGTAAGGAAGCTTTATGCCCATTAAACGAGCACGATTTCTTACACCAGCATTGTCAATGAAGTCAGTGAAGTTGCTAGAAGCTCAAGTCACACAGCCCCCTGTGATTGAAGCCTGGCTCCACTGGCTGTGTGACTTGTGGGCAAGTTACTTAACCTCTCTGTGCCTCATTTACCTCTTCTATAAAAAGAATTACATAAGTCATATATTTTGTATGTTTGTGCATGTATAAGTGTGTATATATGTGTGTATATATGTATTTTATATATGCATGTGTGCTTACATATATATATATATGGCAAATAGAACCAATGCCAAGGAGATAAATGATATAAGAGTATTTGCTATCATTATTGCTGACTAACAGCAAAGCTGAAGCAATGGCACTCTTGAAGAACATTAAAAAAAGAAAATGTAGGAGTGCCTGGATGGCTCAGTTGGTTAAGCATCCAACTCTTGATTTCAGTTCTGGTCATGATCTCAAGGTCGTAAGATCGAGCCTCAGGTCCAGCTCCATGGAGCCTGCTTGAATAAAGATACAAGAGAGCTGAAATTCTCACAACTTGAGATTCTCTAACTTTCTCTCTCTCTCTTTCTCTCTCTCTGCCTAAGAGAAATAAAAATAGAAAAAAGAAAGGAAAATGTATATACAATTCTATTTGCCAATTATTCCTCAATAAGCTAGGAGACAAAAAGAAAAGAAAATGCGACACCTCATCTCTGTTTCCCAGCTCTTCACCTAAACCCTGTCACAGAGTCCAAGGCCAGATGGCATTGTCCAATCTCTTATGATTTAGATATATATAAGAAGAAGAAAATAAAATTCACCCATCCTTAATCTCCACAAACTTTATTCTGCAGAATCTAGAACCTTAAATAACACATTAAGTAAAATAATACCTAATAAAATACCCAACACATATACGTATACTCTCCTGTATAACACACACACACACACACACACACACACACACACACGGATTCTTTATACTGAGATTACTATTTTTGGTTACTTTACTCTTTAACTTCAGGTTTATTTATTTGCAAATAAATTCTGCCTTATATTTGTGACCAGAAATAAGTTTTGTGGTTTTCAAAATAAGGATAAGTTTAGTACTTTTCTTATAACTGAACATTACCAAGCCCCCTTTGAGTGGGGAAGGCAGTATTAGTCAACAATGTAAAATACTGTCCAGAAAAATGATAGTCTGAGATGAATCAAATCTGAAAAAGACTAGTTATGGGGAATAAAACATTTGAGCAAGCAATCTTGCTCTTTCAACCCAGAGGGGAGATACTCAACTCAAACCTGCAGAGGGATGGCTTTGAAAGGCTTAGGGACTAGAGACACTTATTGAGTGCTGATGACAGATGACGCCACAAGCATTATATCTCCCTTAATCTCACCTCCACCTTGCAGGTAGCTGCAAGATTAGACCACCAGCTTCCAAATAAAGAAACCAGGGTTCAAGGTCACACGGCCAGTCAGCAGCTGTGGTAGAAGGCCAACCACATTTCCTGGTTCTAAGTTAAATATTCTTTCACCATGCCACAGAAGCCCTCCCCTGTCTCTTGCCTTTCCTCAGCCCTCTTGTATTTTTATTCATTGCCTCTCCCAGGCCCCCCTGCCAGCCCCGCCTTGCATGCTTTTTGGATGATGCCCCGTTTGCAATGACAAGTAAGTGGGGGTACAAAAGCCTCATATAGCTCCCACACAGAAGGCCTGACGAAGGTAGGGCCAGCGATGCCCGAACACGCCAGTATTGTCACAGACACGCAGCTGCAGACATGCACACCGCCTCTGCAGGGCTCATAAAGCAGCTCTCAGTGCCACTCAGCACCCTGTGTCGGCTGGCACCTGCGGCCAGCCACCGCACAGGAAGTCATTCTCTGCGGAGGCCAGGCAGGCCTGCCATGTGAGCGGAGAAGTGGCCACAGGAGCCCAGAGGAGAACCTCTGTCCTCTGTGGCTCTGGAGGGCATATTGTCATGTCCTGAAAGACAGGAAGGGAAGAAAGAGCTGCAGAAATGGCTAAGGAAGAACCTCCAAGCCTGACTGAGTCCAGTCACCCAACCTAGGCCCTCCGTGTCTACTCCTGCACACGAATACAGAAAGAATGCACGATTCACAAGGCCTTTCGTGGCTTTAATTGGCCTCCACATTTTTCTCTTTAAACTGTTCAGCACTTTCCTTTTTTTTTTTTTTTTTTTTTTCCATGTAACGGCTTCTGCTAACTATTTAAACAAGGATATAAGTGTAGTGCTCCCAGTCAATACTGTACATCCTGGTACGTGCACATCCCATTCATAAAAGACACTTCCTAGTCCTGTGCAAATACTAATCAGCTCTTCCGTTTGGTGAGGCAAGTAGCTACGGAGCCCTAGTTCACTGTTGCTTAAATAGAGATTAAGATGAGAGCAGTTGAGTTGTGGAGCCTTCCCTAGACTGAAAGCTCCCAGGTTCCGGAGAATGGGGAGCCCATATTCTCTGAGGGATAAATAAATAAATCCTATCACAGGGATAAAGACAGTCCAGTGCATCGCAGGAGCCAATCAATAACAAAACACCGCGGCCAATCACCGCCTATTCTTAAAACATCCTTCTAGCCATTGTCAGATTCTGATTAGCTTAAGAAAGGCCCCCTCCTCCTTTTTCTCCTTGATTTTCAGGAGGTTCCTGCATTCACTCGCTCCAGAGCACTGCAATCGGCATGCAGTGCTCCCGCCTGGTAAAGGAAGTTAGATTTTCATCTTTGCACAATGCCTGGAAGCAATACCCTTTAAGTGGACCTGCAGTCTGATCTTGACTTCATCCCGTAGGCGCTCTGCAGTGTGCTCACAGCTTCTCCCTATGGCATCCACAGCCTTATTCTGGGTGTATCTGGAGCTACTCCATTGCAAGTTTTCTGCTCCCAAAATTCATTGCTTTAACCCACATTTGACTTCTGCTCATGGTAAAGAGTGCCCATCAGTCACTCAATGGATTAATTCCTTGAAGCTACTATTTGGGAAATCTGCCCATTCCACTTTAGCCAACAGTGAGATTTTGAATGGGTCAAAAGTGTTTCCTTAATTTCTGATTTAACAAAACGGGTGCACTTTATATATATATATATATATATATATATATATATATATATATATTTCTCATTACCTCCACTACTTTAAGTATTATAGCACAGTACAAAAATTGTATAAATTAAAATTAATTTATCTTACAGAAACAAATTTTCCAGAAGTATTTATTTTTGGAAATGTTAGGAGAGGCAATCTCACTGTCAGGATTGGATCCCCCTACCTCCCTCCCATAATTTTCAGCATCTTAACAGAGATTATTTCTCAATGAGTTTCTGCATATAAGTCTTAGAGACCTAACCCTTCACAAGGACAATGTCACTCCTCACACAGGAATTTTCTCTAGGTTCTTTCCTCTCAGATGGCTTTCTAATTTTCGATAAGTGCAGGGGGCGGGGGTGGGCAGGAAGCTTAGCTTTCACCCACAACGTGGTTCGGTGAAACAATGAGCAATTTTTATTCTGAAAAAAATTATACAGAATATAGGAATACAGTAGAAATATACAACAAAAATTAACGTACGTCTAACACATACGGAACCCTACGAAATGATGTCCTTTTCCACAGTCACTACTTAACATCTCTCAACATTAGGTGCTTTCATCCTGAGTTGGTAATAAAAACGGCTAAACATACTGAGCACTTTCTTAGAGAACAAATCCATGCACGAGTATCTCCTGTAATCCACACAACGACGGCATATGATCGAACTATCATCCCCTTTATACACATCATGGTAAGTCGCTATGTTGTATCTATTGGGTGCCTAACTATGTGCCAGACACCTTATTCCAGATGTCTTCACTTAATCCGTACAGTAGCCTTATGAAGTCGGTTCTCTAGTTACTGCGATTATACCAATGAAGAAACTGAGCCCACAGCGGGTAAGCAACTTACCGAAGAGGAACACCAATAAATGTCAGAACTGAGACCCAGACTGGCCTGATTCTACACTTCATAGCCACTTGGCTCTACTGTCTCAAAAAAAAAAAAAAAAAAAAAAAAAAACCCTAAGTACAAAGGAAAATCAATGAGTGGGGCTGAAAATGATCTCCCAGAGTAACTGGACAAATCATTTCTACTTCTTTCTTAGTTTCCCCAACTCAAGTTTTCTATCACTTTCATAGAGGCTCCTGAATTCAAACAAACCATGATTACCAACCCGCTCCCCCTCCCTCCACACACACATCATGTAATTGTAAGAATAGATTACATCAAACTAATGCTCATCTGGCTGCTGAACAGAATCATATCAAAACTCCATTCATTTTGCCTTACCACCAGCCTGCATATATATTAGGACCGGAGCATATCTTGCGCCTGGTATATCATACAGGGTATGGGGTGACAGCTGTTAGTAAGTAAGTATCTTCCACTGTTAGAGGTACTGCTCACTATAAATATCCTCTCATTTAAACTTCCTAAGAACGTTCCAGAAAGACTTCTTATGTACAGCTTTTAGAGACATGGAGACAGAGACTCAGAAAAAATTAACAGTCAAGTAAATATTTAAAATTAGCTCTTCCTCCAAAGCCTTTAATTTTTCCACTGACAAACTGCACTGATGATGCTCTCCATTTGCGAACCTCCAACAAAAGAACACCACAAAAAGAGAACCGTGCCCCTCACTGCAGGGAAACGCATACATTAATGCCAGATCGCATCCACGTTTGCAGGTACAGCTGTCATCCACAGCCCGGGCTTCATCCCTTCAAAGGCTATGACCCAAGCTGAAATGTGATGACAGAATCATTGTTGTCACACGTCCTAATTGTGGATAGAATAATATTCAGAAATAACACTGCAAAATAACCCCAAATATTAGATCTCTTTTTCATTCTGGTGAAATATGGCAAAGCAACTTTGGGCACTATCTTCATAGCCCCGAGAAATACACACACTTTTTTCCTGAATAAAAATAAATAACTTTATTATTAAAATCTATTTCTATAAATTTAAAAATAATAGATACCACATAGCAAACTTTATGGCTATTGCACAGGGAGAATTTAACCTCTTATTCCAGAAGAAAATGGAAATCGTCCAGTGCTAACGTGCTGCACTCATCGCTATAGACGTCCATGAGGACTGGGGCTTTGAACCAAAGGAAGGGAACAACCATCAATTTGTTCCGAGAAGTGGAGACGTGGTAGAATTTTCTAAACTGTTTAAATTAGGGCTGAATGGTACAGTCAAACTATTGTTTTCCTTTCTTTGACCACTAAATATAGAGGCCAGTCTTCTCTGGGGTAGGTGGCATCCTGTAATGAGCCACGTGAAGCCTCGGGCTTGTCATTCAGAGCACTGCTTGCTCTGTTCTAGAATCCTGGAATACTCCATGACTGCCACAGCAGCCTCCGGACCTTCTCCAAACAAATGGGAAGCTCATTTGCATAAACCTCATTTCCATTTTATTCATCCTCTGCCCAAATCTAGATCAGGATATTTAATATCATCGCGCCGTGGGAGGTCACAGGAATTTAAAGGGCATCGTGGCCAACGATTAGAAAGCATACGTTCCAGAGTCGAGTGTCTATCTGAAATCAAAGCTGAAACAAGAGAAAGCCTGATGCCAGACACAGAGTAAGAAAAAAGGACCAACTAAAACATCAACAGGGAAGAAACTAGAACCATCTCTGTGTTCTTCTCTCTCTACAGATGAGCTAGAAAGCCACCGCTGAGGAAGTAGCTATGAGGCACACCGACAACTTCCCTTGCATTTCCATATTTAGTCTTTTTCTACTCCCTGATACCTAAGTAAAGACCCAGAGGAAAAGAAAGTGAAAAGGCAGGTGGTATTTTCAATGTTAAACATCCTCTAAACAGCAGAAGTAAGATTGGAACACAGTAGTCCCTGGCTTGTGACTCCATTCCCTTCCCCCAGGGGATCTCCCTTCCGCTGACCTGTTGTTTTCTGACATTGCTCTTCATACAACAGGAATGTGTCCTAGGACGTGTAAACCAAAACCTCAGCGATTTACTCAGCGTTTGCGTGTTTTCTTCTCCTTGACCACTAAAAAGACGGAGACAAACGGTTACCTTCAACTCAACTCTCCTGAGGTTTATGAGCCAGATTTTGAGGTCTGTGTGTCAAGGTTATTTTCCAAGAACAAGTCGGCTCGATGTCACGGTAAACGTATGCGCACACACCACTCGCGCACAAGGGTGCGTACGTGAACCCGAATTTCTTCAGCACGTGTGATCGCATCAGGAGGAGAAAACAAAATGACTTCTGGAAACTCTGCAGAAATCCTGCAACACCAACGGCACCTTCTCTGGCTCATTAATTCTGGCCTAAATTTGCTACTGTCAGGCAAATCAGGCACGCTGACCGGCAGACACCCACCTGCTATTAAGCTGAATGTGCCTGGCATCTTGACATTCTATTGACTCCATTCCAAGGCTTATGTAAAAAAGGCAGCTCAGAGTCCAAAAGGAATTTTAGCCACAAATACTTTGGGAGAAATCCAAACAACTAAAAACAGAAAGAAAGACAAGATGCACATCTGAGTGACACAACTGAGACAACCAAAGCAGTCTATACTGAGTGTTCAAGGACAAATCTACAAATGACCCAAGCACCCCCTTTTGAGAACTACTCATGTAAAGAAATTCCAATAGCCTAGGCATCGAATGACCACTCCCCTCATCTGGATTATTGGCATATATCCTCCCAAGAGTATTCGTTATTATTCCAATGGTGTTGCTTTTAAGGAAGACCCTGTCAGTTCTTGCCCTCTAGATCTCTATACAGATTCAGTAAAAACTCGCTGCACTGTAAACATGGTCCTGATAATGACAAGGGATTCAGGTTCTTGAGTAGTTATGATAAACCAGAAACTATGCAAAGGGCTTTAAAAGACTGTGTCCTTTAATCTTCCAAACAGCCCTATGAGCCAAGAGTCTGATTTCCATTTTACAGATACAGAATACTGAGGTTCTGAGAGGTAAAGCAGTTTTCTCCAGGTAGCTTGAAAATGAGATACTAGGGAAGAGAGAGCATCAGAATGCAGTTATAAATTTCCTGAAACGTCCCAACCCTTAGCCACCCCCTACCCCCAATAATTCAAGCATAAATAAAAGAAGTATACACCCAATTTCCTAATCCTGGCACTAATGGCTTTGGTGGCAGCTGCTTGTCACCATCAACTATGCATAAACAGGATGGCCCTGGGGGTGTTCTTTAAAACCAGACCAACTCTCTCTTACTTTCATCCAGAGAAGGCAAACATTTCAAAATCAAAATCATATATACATTAAAAAAGAGAGAGGGAAGGAGAAACCTGTAAGCCCACCAGGCAGCATGAATTTCAGCTGGCTCCCACTCCTCCCCTCTGGCTTCTCACTCCCACCAACCACTGCACTTCAAAGAGGGCTCTGAGAGGAAGGGGGGCATGAGACCCATCGGGGCCATCTGGAAGAAGGCTCTTCTGCTAAGGGAGACTAGAATACGAGTGGAGATTCACTGCAGATGCCAGTCATCTCAAATAAAGAATTCAAAATGCTTTCCAAAAGCTGATTCCTATCAGAGCTTCTGGGAGGACCAGAAGATGGAAGGTTTTTCAACCGGAAGTGATGTGTTTCTGCTGCACAAATATTTCCCAGGTTTATAAGATGGTTCCAGGTTTTGAAGTGCCCGTGTGGGTTGAAGGAGCATAGACAGCCATCTAGATTTCAGTTAGACTCAGCTTACCCCTTTTACCACCTGACAGGGGTGTTTCACCCTCCAACAGAGCTATCTGTGATTTTGTATGAGTCTACAATTAGAAGGAATACTCTTCTTATAAAAGTGCTCCTACATTGAGCTACATAAAGTCAATACATGAAATAACCAAAAACCAAGGTTTGTTAGCATTCCCCAATCCTCAACTTGCCTACTCTGCTATGGCCTCTATTTTCTTGGCCAGCGTCAGCCCTAGGTAGGATGCCAATGCATCCTTCCCACCACTTGGCCTCTGATTTGCAAGGTGATTTCTTAGAGACAGCCACTTGGCCATGGATTCTTGGTTTATCATCCATCAGTTAGCTTTGCTACTGCCGCCATTATTATTCAAAATAGTTATATATATAAAGATGTTCTCATCTGATAATGATGTTTGCAAATATGCTTTTACGCCACCTAGTCAACAAAGTGCCCCTGTGATTTTTGTTTCGGCACGAGTCAGCAAAAGTGCCACCCTGGAATGTTTAGCAGCTTTCTGAATGGTTATACGTAGAAATAGAGAAAAAAAAAAGGGAGGGAGGTCTATGTATTAAAAACAACAACAGACTGGATGTCCTTTTGTGCATGGTTGACAATAAAAAGAGCAGCACCCCAGGCAATATTAAAAATATCTGGCTCTTTCCTCCTCAACTCAGAGCTTGACAAACTCTGTAAAGGCAGTGATTGTTGTTTGCTGAATAAAGGCCCAAGTCTGTCCTTGACCTTCTGGCTCAAGTCCTATCAACAGTAGAGGAAGCAGAGCACACATATCGAAGGCAGGGCATGGTCCTCGGAGGCTAAGAAGATGACTAACAACGAGCATAGTGCCTAGAAAACAGAATATCCAAGGGGGTCACGGATGCAAGGAATTAATAAAAATCCATGCACCTCCTTTTAATGATAGCAGCACTAGGCTAGTAACTAGAATTCTCCTCCTCATGATGCACTCACCTCTCCTTAATGTCAACAGGAGTTCTGTAACAGCACTGCAGGAGAAAATGGATTCATACCTCATTTAAAATGAATCATTTCCCTTCCTATCCTCCATTTTTATACATACTGACAAAATACAAAAATAAATTTTAAAAAATTGATTCAGCTTTGTAGTTTTCTACTCCAACAGCAAATGCAACCATCAGAATGATACGATTTGAAAGCCTTTGAATAATTATTTAAATGGGGTCACCCACAATGGAATCCCACGAGCCTCAGATTTGCCAACCCAAAATGAAGAATACAAGTGGCAATCTGTTACAAGGTGAGTCAATTTGGAGGCATCCATCTTCTCTTCCTTGTTTATTGTGAGATTTGAAATTCCATTTTGTTTTTAACAAGGGTGGCAGAGTTCGCTGACCAATGGCCGGAGCTACACTTAGAGGAGTAATAATATTTAAGATCATGGGCAGAACTGGCTTTTCACTTTTTCTAAACAGAAATACAAACCATGTGCTCATCATGACTTTCATGTCAAGGACTTGGGCTGGCCATCAGAATGTTTGCTCCCTTCTTAGCACAGTAGATGAATGCTCTTGGGGATCTGGAATGCCTCCAAGGTGTATCTATAATGCCCTTTCTCCAATGTAATGGAATATATCTACCATCAAGCAAGTAATTGGTTTTAATATGAAGAGCTCTAAATCTGAATGAGTTTGTTAACAAAAAAAGACAATGTATTGTTAAGTTACCCCCAAAAGGTACAAGCAGTTTGTACTGCCATTGCTATAAAAATGATATGCTCAGAAATCAGAAAACACAATTTTTGGCTTTCCTCGAAAGAATGCTAGAGGCAATATGTTGATTATTTTTCAAAGGAGGGAAAGAAGGTGTTGAAAGCTCTTCCCAACATGTAAAGTTCTGAGTTTGCAAGCACCAAACACAAAATAATGATAATGTTTTAGCACTTTATAAATTTAAGTTACTCTGTCTACTCTTTGGAGACAGTAAATACTTTTAGACAAAGTACAATGTCCCTGCCTCTATGCCCAAATAGAGGAAAACAGGCAAATACTTTAAAGCATCAGAAGATAACCATGGTGATGAAAATACGTAGCTCTTGTCCTGAAAGGAAAATAGGAAAACACATGTAATTAAAAAAAAAATAGCAGTGAATCTGAAGGAAACCCAAATAACTGCGGGTTTGGTCATGAGTTTCTGAGACTGCTGCTGATGACCTGAATTTCAAATACGACACAAATTGTGAGGAGAGAAAGATCATTTTATCTCCGTTGGTCACTGGTGAACTCAATAGTAGGTTATTAATCACAGAGAGTGCAGACAATAAATAAGCAAGGTTGTGAATAATCTCTTAAAGAGTTAACACAATAAGTATCCTAGATATACCCTCCCAAATGGAGGTTTACAGGCAGGAGGGAATTAAGGTTTACTGAACTCCTTAAAAGCCATGTCTCTCCCAGACATTGTGCTAAGCACTTAACATATATTACTTGCTTTAATCTTCTGGATAGCCCAGCCAAGAAGGTAGTATTATCACTTCTTTACAGATCAACAATTTGACACTCGGAAGCCAAGGCACTGAATGGGGGAACTACGACTGGAAGGGGGCTGAGGTAGAACAAAGGCAGGCCCCTATTCTGTCTCCTCTCATGCACACACTCACTGTCTGCACCTCCCAGAGGGGCTGGACATTGCTGCCTTTGGCCTCTTCATTAATGCTTTGCCCCACAGGGAGAAGGACAGTCCGAGGCACGGTTTTCAACACTTGCTGTAAGCAATGTTGGTTGGGGGACTTGGGAATCCAAACTGCTCCTCTCTCATTACTACCTTTAGCTGCCCTTTGCATGAGAGTGCCACTGGGGAGGCCGATGTGCCTGTCCCAAAGCAGAGAACTATCTCATTTCTCTAGTTCCAACCTAACTTTAAAAAAAAAAAAAAAAAGTGAGTCAATTTGGAGGCATTCATCTTTTCTTCCTTGAACTGCAGGACCCCTTAATCCATTCTAAAACAATGTTTTGAGGGGGAGACAGGGGTACTGATAGGTATTTTTTGAGTTTGAAGAAATATTTATGTAAGATCTAATCAAATTATCAACAGCCCCCAAAAATGAGAAATAAGGTTGCAGGTCACAAAGTCCCTTGTCCCACCCACCTACACTCCATTCAAAGGCATCTGGAAGTATCAGATATACACATTCAATATTGACCTGCAATATAACATCGGGCCCTTTTCACACACAAGGACTTGGGGGGGAAGATTTGGGTTCAGGTTTCGAGATCTCGGTGACATGGGAAAAGCTCAGGAGCAATGCTTGGGAATAAACAACCTTCAGGGTGATAATCGGGTTGGGTCCGAGCAGCTGAACTATTTCCTTGGTAATCACAACCACCTAGTACAGACTCTGTGCGAGTCTCTGTCATCTTCACAAGACAAGTGTGTCCATTAAGGGCATGGAAAACCACGCCAGATAATTTATTAAATAAAAACCAAAATGAAAATATTTGCTTACCCAATGACTACAGGCCTTTCCTGCTGAGTCAGTCTATAGTAAGGGTGGGCGGTACCCAGAGATCAATTTCAACCTAAATGAATCCTAGTGGTGTTGGCAATGACCCGGTCTCCTCTCAAATGATGGCCGATGCCTTTGTTGCCTATCGTAAACAGCATGTCCTGGGTAAAATTTTTTCCGAAAGAGACTAAAGAGATGCAACTCAATGACAGAGGAAAATATTCCATTTGGAAGAATAACTATTTGGGAAGACAACAAATTAGTCAACAGGGAACTCTTAGGTTCCTCATAAGCCTCACATCAAAATAGAGCTCCGTGATTTAGGGAGAAGGTGGTTGGTACCCACATGAGAAGCACTGGAACAAATTTCCACATGAAGTGATGGCTTAATAGGAGCCATGTGGCTAAATTCCCCTGCACTCTAAAAAAAAAACCCCTCCAATTTATTTAAGAAATAAAAGTGAATTCAACAATGGCAAAATGCAGCATAAAGGCAAAGAAAGGAATAAAAGATAAAAAAGGCATCTTCAAATTTCTTTCTAATATAATGCTCTCAAAAGGATCAAGATACAAGTTAACAGACAGTACCAAAGTCTCCACATAGCCTTTTTGTGTCAGGATCCTTTCTGACTTCCTAGTATTAACACTTGTGAAACACCCACGTGTTAGGTTTCTGTCACATGAAAGGCTGCCAGGTAAAATAAAATAAGATACAAACAGAGCATAGGACACATGTATGCAATTATATATATGCATATATTTATACATATACATTCACTGTTTATCAAAACTTTGAATTTAATTGGGAAGGCTGTATTTTTATGTATCGAATCTATTAGGCTTATGATCAGTCATGAGCTAATTTTGAATGAACTATTTTTGAACCGGTGAATGGTGCAAATCATTACCATGCTTTGTGATTTCCTAAGAAGGTTTTCGAAAATGCTGACTCCTGAGACTCCCTTACAGATTATTTCCCCTATGGGACAAACAGCACTGTGTTTACCTGCTTGTGGGAGAGTCTGGATACACACATATTTGAGAAAGACTGTTTTAACCCAGACTAATAAAAGGAAATGAGGAAGACACAATAAGTTTGATTTCTCTGATGGCTCAAATCACTCCATTAAGCCTTTAGAGGGGGGTCAGATGTCTGAAATCTTAAGTGTTAATGTGAGAATGTCCAAAGGAGATCATGTATACCCAAATACTGGTTAATGAAATATTATCATGGACCACTTCTTCACTACTCAGAGGAAGATGCTGAGGGAAAAATCACTCACTCAAAATTCGCAATCCAGAATCACGGCCGAGAATAGCATCTCTGACACCTAATGCCAGAACTCACCCCATGCTGTCATTTCTAAACAATTCTTCCTTACATCCTGGCTTGAACAGCTGAAAGAGTTGGCACACCCAACAGAAGGAGCTGAGACATTTTTCTATCCTTAGCTAATGTGTAAACTCCTTAGCTACAAAGTAAGTGTCCAATCACAATATAACATAAAGAAATCCACATTTGAATCAGGAATTATCTCAACAGATGTAAGCTGTTTCTTCATTGTATCGGTAAATGTTAACATAGCATTAAAAGTGAGTAAAGAAAAATCTAATTGCACTTTACTGAATATAAAACTCAATTACTTTTTGCTTCCAAGGATATGGGGTGTGTGTGTGTGCGTGATGCATGCGTGCATGCGTGTATGTTGCATCTGTGGTAGAAATGAGGGAGGAGAAAGTGTTTCCTTCTCTTGCTGTCAGCAGACTTTCTTCTCTGTGATATTCTAACCATTTAATGTAACTCCTCCATTTACAATTTAGCCCTCCATTTAAAATCGATGAGAATTTGCCTTCCATGGACTATATCTGACAATTCTAGGTTGCTAACTCTGAACTTCAAATGTCCAAAGGCATGGATCAGCCATGAGAAGATTTTAACATAGAAAGTATGTCTAATCAGTTGTAAGAGTGGCCAAGAACTGGAGAGTTAAAACTGAAGCATGGTCTATAGTTAATAGAACTTCAGTAGAGTGGAAAGTAGCGATAAAGACTCTCTTGAGAGTTGCTCAGACCTCTGTTTAAATCCAAGTTCTACCTTGACTGCCCATGAGATCTGGGGCAGGTTATTCAAACCCTCTGAGCCCCTTAGTCATTGGCAAAATGTAAATATCAGCATGTAATTACAAAAACTACCATGAGGATGAAATAAATCAGTATGTGTGAAGTACCTACCACATGGAAGGCCACACGGCTCACTAAATGGTAAGAATGAGAAGCAAGAGCGTGTGTTCCTCTGGGCCCGTTGGGTTGCCATGTATTTGCTAGTGCAGTAAAAGCTTTGCGAGCATAATTCATTCTGGAAACACGCTTGTAATCCAAAGCATTTGTATATCAAAGAGAATTTCCCCAAAAGAAATAATGGAAACTCAGATGATTCGTTCCGCAACCCAAAAATATTCATATAAAAATAATTACAATACTGCAGTATAGTACAAAATAATAAAGAAAATACAAAATATAAAGAAAAATAAACAAATTAATCTGCATTTATCTTTGGAAGGCTTCATGGCTGGTGTGAGGGTGACAAGAGAGCAGTGTTATTGTGTAGGACGACTTTCACTATCACTAGTGGAATCATTGTTATCTATTGGCTCAATGGAATCTTTTTCCGCATGGGGGTCACTTTATACACTGGCATGGATGTTGACTACAGTACAGTATTAATAAACTTGCCAAGTACTGTATTTAATGTAATTGGCAATAAAGCAGCAGAGGAGAGGGTCTATATCTGCAGGTAGCCTGACCTAGAATGAAGCTAAGCATTCTTAAGCTTACTCTTGAATGGAAAAGCAAAGGACTGTCCATAGGTACTTTGAAGTGACATAAAATACACTAGTGCCAGTTGGGGGCACCTTCCCACGTTCTGAAAAGTCACTGGTTTCTGCCAAACACTGTGGCCTGAGACTGAGCATCCAAGTATGGGAGACAATCAACCACAATCCCGCAGTGAGAGAGAAAAAACATTGGCTCAGTTGTGACCATGTGATGTTCGGCATCATGTACTACTCATGTTGCAAGACATTGCTCATTTATCAACCTAAATTTTATTAGAAATGTTTGCTCGTCTTGCGGAATATTCCCAGAACAAGTTACTCACAATCCAAGGTTTTACTGTTCTTAGTTTTGAACTAACTCTGTACCTAGCTAAGTGGAGGACAAATGAGCAGGAAAAGATATCAAGGCCTACTTACTGTCTGCATATAATTGTCTTATAATCAATTAGCCAATACATGCTTGATAACCCCTGCCATGAATATTGGACCTGATTAATTAATGATGATAATACAAAAAATTCTAAGACATATTGCCCTGCTCTCGATGTCTTGGTTAAGGAGATAACTGTACCTGCTTGAGAAGTTAATGAAAATAACAGCAAAATAACTACAACAAAAGGACAACATAAAAGTAAAAATGGCAGTTGATGGATAGCTGATGAATTATGAGAGAAGTTGTATAACTGATAACACCTATGAGCTCCAAGGAAAAGGGAACCACCATGAGTTGAAGAAACCCCAGGAATTCATCATGAAGATAAGCCACTTGAGATTCACTCTGAAGCGACGTGGGACTTAGATAAGCAGAGAAGAGAAAATCCTAGGTTTCTGATACAAGTAAAGCTGCAAAAATGAGAAAACACAGGGCCCAGTGGTGACTTCTAGAAAGATAGTACATTACCCATGTCATTATAGCACTGAATGCTTGGCACAAAAGACGAACCATTGCTATTGCTATTTATTTTTGAAAGAGACACAGTGCAAGCAGGGGAGAGGCAGGGAGAGGGAGAGAGAGAATCCCAAGCAGACCCCACACTGTCAGTGCAAAGCTCCATGCTGGGCTCGAATTCAAGAACCATTAGATCATGACCTGAGCCAAAACCAAGGTCAGACGCTTAATCAACTGAGCCACCCAGGCACCCTATGACCATGGCTATTTAGGCCCATGGTTCTCAAGATTTTATTGTTTGGCTCACTACCATACCACCGTCAGATAATAACAGAGATCATTTTCAAGATGCCACCCAAAAATGTCTGGGGTTGCTTAGACAAGATTGATTGTAAAGTATATATAATCTTAGTAAGTTGGCACTAATGCCTCCCTCCCCAACACACACACACACACACACACACACACACACACACATTTCCGTTTCACTGACTATAAAACAATGGTGTCTCTTGACAAATGGTTTATACCATGGGAAACAGGGGCCATTAACAGCTTTGGCAAGCCCAATCAAGACACATTTGATAAAGAAAGAAGGTGCTAACTGTATTCTTCAGACGTGAAATGCAGAGTCAGAGAAGGAGAGTCCCACTATAGTTCTGTCTCAGTGGACTTGCCTCAGCCCACCTTGCTACTCCACTATCTTATTACTCATGTCCCATTCCACCATGGTAAGAAAGTTACTGAAGTACCAGACAAATAATGGTTATCTTTGATTCCCTTCTTTGGCATCAATCTTTAGACAGGATTTGGACATGTCAGTGAAAGGGAAGAGCTCAGAGTTTAGACAAACTATTTTCCTTTGTTATACCCACATTAACCAGCCCACCCATTGGATTATACTCTTAAACTGCCAGTTAGGCACCATTAAATGAAAATGTCACAATATGCACTCTCTGCTCACCTAATAATGTAATATTCTCCCTATCCCGTAACATTCTTTATGTTTCTAGTTTGCTAGCGTTTCTGAAACTAATACACAAGAGTGTGATGATGTCCATTTAAAGAGATTTTAGAATATTAAAAAATATTACAGCAGATCCAAATATAAAAACGTTATGGCCAACCCTAAGCCAACACCATGGTAGACTCTTAAAATGATGTACTCTTTTGGAGAAAAAAAACATTAGCAGATAGCGTCCCATACTGAAATAAAGTATATCTTTTAAACCACTCAAGCTTGAGCAAAACAGATGAAGAAAATCTCTGGGTTCCAAATCCTTATGAATGTCACCAGGCCCCATTACTGCCTCACAACCACACAAAGACAATACCACCGAGAAACCTAAATGGACACTTTCTCTAGAGACAGGTCTTACACACTTGAGGAAACAATGCTTTAAAACCTAAACTCTTAATTCAGTATAGAGTGTACTGAAGAAAAAAAAAAGTAAAACGGGATATATTAAGTTACCAGAGTTGTTCTCAAAGAAATAATGAGAATTTAAGGGAAAACACAAACAGAAAGAATTCATTAAAACCATACACTCCACTCTTTGGTCCTTCATTAAGTGTACAAGTTAAAGCCCATCTATGCAGTGTTTTAAAAAATAATTGACCTCTAAATGTGAATTCATTTAGCTGCTTCCAATACTGTGGTCAGGTTGAGGTAAGAAAGTACAACTATGAATCCTAATGCCTAAAACAACAAAAAAAAAGGAGTTGAATCATTGTATGTTCAATTTTCATATCTACTGAGTTATTTAGAACATCCTCACATAGATTCTAATCTAGAGTTGAAACTTGAAACCCATGAAAACCAAGGGCTTTCACCTTTAATGGCCAATGCAAACTTGGCAAAAGAACAAGAGAACATCTTTAAAGGAGCCAAGGTCTAATTTACGTGTCCAAGTGGCAACTTCCCCCTCTTGGGTGATGGCTGTCAATACCAGAAGCCAGAGAAGGGGGATGGTAGAGAAAAAGAGTGCTATTTTGGGTAAAGGCAGCTTGTCAGTTTCTGTTCTTGGATGTTTTTCTTACGCTGAAATATGATAAGCCCATTCAGAGAAAGCCTGTTTAGAGAATACTGTGGCAGATGAAATGGACATACCAACATCTTATAAAAGCCGCTAAGATTCACTGTCACATTTAATGAGCATGATCCCAAAATTGAACCGACCAAAACTTTTAGGAGAAAACATCTTGGTAATGGCAGCATTTGTGATCATTTTTATTGCTAATGTAAAATCCCTCCAAAAGCACCGAAAGAGAATGTTTTAATACAATTACTTCAGGATTGGTATTCTGCCATTGGCTCATCAGTGTTTAGCAAGATAAATGTATTTTTCGGTAGCTCTGATAAAAAAAACAAAACAAGCCATGGTAACCAGAGGGCTTGGGGACAAAATAAGCTTCGTCTGAAATTCTTAAAATACATTTCTTACTGTGAGTGTCTGCAGACTTTTATTAGAACTCTAAAGGACTCACAGGGTCCTGGCTCCTAATGTTTCCTTGTCTCTAATGTTCATCCCTACGGGCCAAGTTGAATGCATCCCAGTGTGGTATTTGGTGCAGGAAATGATCTCTTGCCCAAACCGTCCTTGCCCTGCCCTGGTTCCATGGTCCCAGCCCAGAGAACTCCACACTGGGTTCCACACTCCCACTTGGAGAAAGTATCCTGCTATCGTGTTCTGGTCAGCCCAGGGAACCAGAGGAGCTCAAATTTCCCCTTTACTCCATCCCAGACTGGAAGAAGGAAACCTGTATCGACACTGGTAGCCTTAACAATACATGGTCAGCTGCCAAGAATCTGTGGCAATGACAGAGCTGTTGAGCAGACAGGGTTCTTTTCTTTCTAGAAATCCTAAAGAAGTGCTCAAAAGCAAAATGGTAATCACCAGTAGAGGCTAAAGTGCCCTCTTTTTGCCCCAAAGAGTCTTCGCTACTTTGCTACAGTGCCCCAAAAGTCCATCATCATGCAGTCCTTCTTTTTCAGGGAAGGAGTGTAGTTGCCAGGAAATTACTGTTAAAATGTTAACTATTGGGGTGCCTGGGTGGCTCAGTCAATTAAGTGTCCGACTTCAGCTCGGGTCATGATCTCTCGCTTTCCATGTGTTCAAGCCCCGCATCAGGCTCTGTGCTGACAGCTCGGAGCCTGGAACCTGCTTCAGATTCTGTGTCTCCCTCTCTCTCTGGCCCTCCCTTTCTCACACTCTGTCTCTCTCTCTCTCTCTCAAAAATGAATAAATGCTAAAAAATATTTAAATGCTAACTATTTATCATGAAAGGGTTAACTGATCAGTTAGTATGATAGTTGGAGTTTCTGAGATAAAAGAGAGGCTGACCTACAAATCTTTAAGAGAATGAGAGGCAGAGAGAAGTGGCTAATAAATGCCAGGCATATACATACCATGTCCATTAACCTCCGAAGTCAGTAAAGCCTGCACCATTTTACAGATCAGGAAACTGAGTTTCAAAAGATTACATAACTGACAAGAGAAAGGTAAGGATCCCAAGAATAGGAGGAGAGAGTAGGCAAGGTGGGGTTCCACAGTGAGGTGTCCTCATTATGGCGAGGTGTGGGAGGCAGGACTGGGACACCTGGTTCCCAGATGAGGTTCATGGAAATAAAGAAAAGACAAAAACCAAACCAAAACAAAAAAACCCAAAAAACAAACAACAACAAAACAAAACAAAACCAACAGCTGGTTAACCGACTGTGATGCTCAACCACCATTTTTGTACCCCTCTGGTCCAGACATGCTCCAAGCTTCCCGAATATGAGCACATTTCTTAAGGAAAATCCCCCTTTACATTATATAACACAAAGAAAGTTAAATTCGTTTGGAGATATACCTAGCAATGACCATTATCTTGGTGTATTAGTGCCTCACACATGGTCATTAAGGTTCTCCAATCATCTTTTAATTTCAGTGAACACTGAAGAACACTGTAATAATTATTCTTACAATAATTCTTTTGATTGCCCAAGCAGGGCAGAGACATTCCTACTGAGTGAGAAACTGAGTGACTAGCCTACGACAGAACTAGAACAAAGCCACGTGTCTTACCTCAAAGGTCCGTGTTCTTACCCTGGCACTTCCTTCCCCCAACTCAACATGCTTCTGCTTTTACTATCTCCTCTTCATTTATCCCATTATGAAACAAGAAAGGCCAAATTCTCAAGAGATCAACCACAAGGAGAACAGGGGTAATTTCGAAATAAGTTGTAAGACTCCTCACTTAGTGGCTCTGTACAAGCCTTCTGTGACTCACCTGCTGGGAGAAGGGTAACCCATGCTGTTCATAGAAGTTAAGCAAGATAAACATTCCTCTGATCTCTACAGGAAAGTAAAATTCACTTATCAAGTTACTTACTCTGTTCTAGGCTCCTTTCTAGGCCCTGTGCAGATATTAACTCATTCAATCCTTACAACCTCACAACAGGAGTACATATGTAATTATGTGCGTTGTACCCAAGAGACTGAGGCAGAGTGGTAAAGGAACTTGTCCAGTCTCCTACGTAAGAAAATGGCAGAGTTGAGGTCTGAGTCCAGACTATCTGGCTCCAGAATTCACGCTCTTAATCCATACAATATAGCAATAGGGCAAAAACACACAATGTATAAAGACAGTCCCCGTTTTCCTAGAAAGCGCCATTTTGGACTAATGGGAAAAGTCTGGAAGGAAGCTTAGAGGTTCTAAATACTTTTGGAGTTTCTATTATATGCAGGCACCAAGCTAGTGATGGGAATACTGTGTTCACAACAGTGCCCGGGTGCCTACAGTGTTCTGCGTGGACATGTCAATGTAGCAGCTGAACCGGATGGTTCTAACCACTTCTGTAAAGCTCGAATCCACAGTCCTGCTCCCAATTTAGGGCTGTGTTAGCGCACACATCTTTCCTGGCCCAGCTGCCTTGGGGAAGAAAGAAAACAGACTCCTGAGCACAGGTCTCATCACATTTTTCATTTAAATATGTTCCAATCGATGTGTCCTTCCTCCAACTCTCAATGACACTGGTTGAATCACAAGAAATTCTGTGTAACCAGTGGAAACTATTTTCATTACTTTTTAGTCACAACACAAATATTATACTGTTTGAAAGTTTTCCACTGTATTACCCTTCATCTGGCAGAAACAGACTGTTTTCTTCATCATGACTAATTCACAAATGACCAAACTGAAAAGTAGTTATGCTTGTTTCACTCCTTAGAAGCTGATACAGGGGAGGGATATGTTTCTTTTTATTCATGCCAAATATTTGGTAGGACCCAACACTGAGATTATTTTTCAGCCACCAGATGACATTTTCTTTCCCTTCAACTAGGCCAGGAATATAAATCCTGTGTATTCTACCAAAAGTATTTGGATCAACTACTGAGTAATACCAAACACTGCATTCTCCAAAATGCTGTCACCTAAATAGAAGCCGAGATTCCTATCCTTCTTAAGCACGTGCACACATGCGCACAGGCGCATGGACACACACACACACACACACACACTCTTTGAGTGGTAAGAATGGCTCCTTTAGGATTAGCCTTGAAAATTTACCAAGTGTTATCTTACAGGTTGAAAAAATCAAGATGATCCCCTGGATTCCTTGACAAAGCCATTTTATTCTTAGAGGGAAAAGTCTGATTCCAGTCTTGAATGCAATAATAATCTGTTACTTTGATCTCTCAATGAAAGTTTCCCTTGTAAATTTCTACAATTAGACCCAGCCATCATCCAGTGAATACCATCTGCCCTGACCCATGAACGCGTGGCTCACCATGGTACTTCAGTCCACAACACTGACCTTTCCCCCACGTTAACACATCTAGAAACTATTGTTGGCTCATGTGCTCTCTTTAAGGCCTTCAACCAGAGAGAATTAGGCAAGTGTCAATATGAAAGAGAATCTCTATCCAGTTAGACCGTACCTTGTCCTCCAGTCCCCACTGTATGAATAATCGGGATAATTCATCAGAACACTACTGGCATAGTAGCATTTGTAAATGTCTCTCCTTTTGTGGTTTTCCTACACTAGGTCACCTGTCAGCGTGGCCTAGATTTGCCAGAGGGCCAAGACCCATTTTTCTTATTCTAATGGTTGGAGGTTGGGGACAATCTTATAAAAATTGCAAAATTGCATTTTGCTTATCTCATCCTCTATTAAAAGCACTCCACAAGCAGTGACTTTTTTCCCCCTAAGATCTGGCCTGTTGGTTGGCATTTTGTAATAAATTCCATTACAAGTTCTAAACCTTCCCAAGGACCCATGAATTCAATAGGTACGCATACATCAGTGTGATGTCAAGCACATTTTCCCTCATGACTTGCAACAGTTCTTTCAATGTAGGAGTCTTTTTTATGCCATTTCCAAGTGTCTTTTAAGCATGACAACCTAAAATAGCAACTCTTTTTAAAAGCTAACAACCTGTATTTTGAAACCAATAACCTGACCACAGGAACTCTCAAGCATATACCTCTTAATAAATCCCCATGGATTTGGTTCCTCAAATATTTGAACATTTAGAAAAATAAATAAACTTGGTCATTAGTCATGCAGGTACTGGAGAGCTGGTAATATTCCTACTAATAAGATTAAGAAACTAGTGGGGTTCCAGATGCTACAAAATATTCTGGATAGCTCCATAAACGTCATCATTTTTACACCCAGCCCATTAAAACAACTACAGTATCTAGTCGTCTCATATCCACATCGTAACTTAAAATGAATGTGACAGATTTCTTATGAGAAAAGTAACAGCACACAAGAGGTATCATGACAAAAGCTATTTTTATGACTCCATACATACCGAAGATATTAATATCACTCTTCCTATGCAAAAACAATATATGACACCCCAGACTGCATGTCATTTGGACCAGGAAGATTGTCATTATCCTTATCCTGCCTAACCCCCCCGAAAATAAAACCCAGAAACAAACCAAAAAGGAAATTCTTAACGTAAGATATTTCATTCACATTTTCCTAAGATCCTTTAAAGGAATAGAAATGACAGACACGTAAGACTCATTTAAAATAAAACTCTAGGGGCGCCTGGGTGGCTCAGTCGGTTAAGCATCCGACTTCAGCTCAGGTCACGATCTCACGGTCCGTGAGTTTGAGCCCGGCGTCAGGCTCTGGGCTCATGGCTGGGAGACTGGAGCCTGCTTCCGATTCTGTGTCTCCCTCTCTCTCTGCCCCTCCCCTATTCATGCTCTGTCTCTTTCTGTCCCCAAAATAAATAAACGTTAAAAAAAAAATTAAAAATAAATAAATAAATAAAATAAAACTCTAAGCCTGCTTTGGATTCTGTGTCTCCCTCTCTCTCTTTGCCCCTCCCCCAGGCACATTCTGTCTCTCTCTCTCTCTCTCTCAAAAATAAATAAACATAAACAAATTAAAAAAAAAAAAACAATAAAACTCTAGAGTGACACCTGTCTGGCTCAGTCAGTAGATCGTGCAATTTTTTATCGGGATAGTGAGTTTGAGCCCCATGTTGGGGGTAGAGTTTTTAAAAACAAACAAACAAACAACAAACAAACAAAGAACTCTAGGATTTCTATGGCTTTGTACCTTGACTTTTGTATATAGTATCCTATCAATTCTGTTTCTACAATCGGTATAGTTCGTAACTCTACTACTCTTTTCTTGCTGTCATAGAAACGGGAGGGCAGACACAAGATAAAACCAGTGATCGCATGATGAATTTCCTATCTCTTTCTTACTATGAAATGACCAGTACAGATTCAACAGCTTTCCTTTTAATATTATATAAATTAGGTGGAACTCCATCAATTCAGGAGTTTGAAAATTCTCCTTAATATTGAGGAAGCAATACTTGAAAATCTTCAAGGCTTGATTGAATTATAAAATTAATTGTTTGCTTTTTGGCAAGGCCAGGATTACATATGCGAAATAACTCACAGTTATACAGGAAATATGAGACAGTAAATTAGTGAACCAAAGGAAATAGGTTTAAATTGGGTATTACTATACAAACCTCTTATGACAAGACAGGCCACATGAAACATGGCTTAATGCATGAACTCTCCGGTAGAATCAGAAAAATAATCACCACTAGGACTCGCACATGAATAGTACTCTTCTACTTACAAATCACTTTGAGATACAGTCTTACATCTGATCACTACAAAAAAACAAGTCCTTTGAAATCAGCACTATTATAATCCTCACCATACAGATGAAGAAGCGGGTCTGCAGGACGATGCAGAGCTGAAGGGTTTAAGAGCCATTATATTAAATTACATATCCTTTGTTTCAATCACGAGAGGTAGAGTCATATTTTTCTGTAATAATGTTACCTATGTCTACAAAAGACATAGAAAATGGTTTTCTACCGTCTACAAAATACATACAAAAGTGACAGAACCTTACTTCCAAATACTTTATTTCTGTATTATCTGTGAGTCCAATGGCACACTCAGAAAATCGGCTCTTTTTGCCAAAGACAAAATATCTTCACATAGAACCTCCATAGATGCATTTGGAGTGGTCTTGGTTGACCCAGTGGAGATGTGACGATTTAGGCTTTTCATCACCTAAAGATGTTTCTAGTTCAGGTTGTTAGTGATGGATATTGTTGGTTCCATTTTTGATTATCTTCTATCTTTCTAAGATAACCCATTTGTATTTAAATGAGGGAAACCAGTGTTACTTTTAACATTTACAAATTGCTACTCACCGTAAGAGTTTAAAAACTTCAATGAAGTTTCTAAACCTATCCATCCAACTCAAGTTATGCATAGTCATTGGCCAAATCTATTCAGTGAGTGAGACATGGGGGGAAAAAAATGCCAGTTGGCTACAATATTCTCCACGTATGGGCAGAGAAGAGTAGGTGTAGCCATGTGTCACTTTGGTTTTCTGCCATGTAAATATTGAAAACAGATCCACTGAACAGCAGACCCTCCCGCCTATCCTTTACTTGCTTTGATAAAGATCCTCTTCTGGAAGAAGCCCTGACTTCTGGATGTCTATTCAAGTGCCACGTGTTGCACTACTTTGTTTTGAGGGCTGTTTTATGCTAAGATTCTTACATGTGTCAACCCATCTCCTTTTCAACTCCAGTATCTTCGCTGAGATTTAGAGTCAAGAGTCATCTAGTAAGTTACTTACAAATACCAGACACATCCATACTCTCCACCTAGGATGTTTGACATTTCACGTTGTTTTGCGAGAGAAGTCCTCTCTGTTTTTGTGTTTCTTTTCTAAAGTCATGTTAAGTACTGAGGTCTGGATATTACAGAAGATCTGAACCAAGTCAGTCACAAAAGGCGGGAGCTGGGGGGTGGGGGTCATTCAGTGTATTTGTTTAAATAGCATACACTTTGGAGTCAGATGAAACTGGAGCCATCCCAGTGTCATCACTTCCTGGTTGGGTGGCCCTGGTGACAGAAGTAACTGCTGGGAGGTTATTTGGGCATAACCATGACAATTCATCTTTATCAGACTTCTGTAATGATTGAATTCCGTAGGGCAGCACAGAGTCTACAAAACTGTAATTCTCAAAAAATGACGTGTCTCTTTCCTTTTAAGGAGTGCATGTGCTTTAGATGCTTCTGCGCGTCTGATTTTATGTAAGAAAATATAGATTAAAGCATATTGATTTATGACGTATCTTTATATTGAACAGTGTTATAACAGTCTTGGAAAAGTAAAACAAGAGCCCCAGGCTCTAGGCTTTTCAATTGCCTCTAGGTCTCTGGGATTCAAGAGCTTTGTCTCCTCACTCGGGGTTCTGTTACAACCCATTGATTTTTCCTCACAGTATAAAATTTCCTTTGTTTAATTTCATTGGGTTGTTTCCCCTGGGTCATTCTGACCAATTATGTTCCTTGTTGTTTATACCGTTCAACCATCAAGAGACTTCATTTTGAAGAATATGATGCAATCATGTGATGGCATTTTCTCCTGTTAGTGAACTGCTGTTGCCTGAAGAATGTTCTAAAGAACAGGAAAATAACTGATGCCCATTGAGCATCATCGTCTTCATGACATGAAACAAATTAGAGATCATGTATCTAGAGTAAAAAAGAAAAGACTAGAGCAGTGGGTCAAGCTGGAACCAGCTATAGGTACCTGTGTTTCACGCCTATCTACTCTCCCCCTCTCTCCGCGACATTATACCATCTCACGTGATCTTCAGAACAAGTCTATGAGTGGCTGTTATGAACCTCAGTTAACAGAGCTGGGGACTGCACTTCTAGAAAATCAAACAACCTGCGTTAGGTCCTCAAACCCAAGGGGTGATAGAGACTGCACTCAAACTTGGTCTTCTCAGTACACGCTGCCAGACATCCTCCCTGTCAAATACAGGAATCATGAAAAAACTTAACTTTGTTTTATATAACATTCCAATTACTTTGGGTTTGAATTTGAGAAGTGTCTAAGTCTATGTGACACAAAATATTCTTTTGAAAACCTGAGTGAGTCAGGTGGGTTATTCAGAAGCCAACCAAGTGTATAGTGAACTTCCAGAAGAAAATGGCATCCTCATGAACACTCTTCCCCATTAGTTGTTCCAGGGCTGCCAAACATTCCATTTCAGAAACTGCTTGCATTTAGCCCAAGGCTTTACTCACAGTTTGAAAATGCAGCAACTTCTTACTAGACATGTCTCCGGAGGCAAGGGAAACAAAAGCAAAAATGTAAATACTTTCAAAAAAGTAACCTTTAGTACTGATGGCAGTTATATTCACTGTGGTCAGAATGAGTTTCCAGCTCATCTTGAGACTAGTTTTATCGGTAGGAGCTTGAGGACAGAAAAAAAAAAATACGGTGAGTAAAATGTCCCATAGAAGTCAGGATGGGGAGCTCTGGAAGTTTCGGGGCACTAAAGGAGGACAACAAGAAAATGCAAAGGCAATCATAATAATGACCAAACCGATGTCTTAATTTTACCAAAGGCCCAGACTGTCTAAAGAACTAATGATTCTCAGGGCTACATTATCACACATCTTAATATAAGGGAGATTTACCATTCCACTTGGGAAGGCTTCTGGTATGATTCTATTTTGTCTCACCCTTACATTTTCATTATAAACCAAACAGTCATTCTGCGACTTGATTGGACATCAGCAATGTCATCTGCTGTAATAATGGAGGGAGGATTTGCACGTGGGCGAGACTCATGCATTAGGATGCCTTGATGTCTACCTGCCAGGGTTCTGGGAGCGTTCTAGTAGAATCCCAGCACTCATGCTGCACTGTTCACAATCTAACAGATGGCACCATCAAGCAAGTGTCCCTGGTTGTCAGTGTCTTTGAAAATGAGGGCAAAGAAATGCAGACTATTTTAAGTTGGCTGGAAGAATGCATGTCCTTATTCCTTACTGTATGTTGACGATGGCTGACAAATTTCTAGCAGATATAATCTCACAGAACATTCAGGGTAGCTTTTTACAACAACATAAACTGAGACTGTAAGATACCTTGATAAATAGCTCCTTTCCCGCCCCCCCCCACCCCAGGCTGGGGTCTCCCCTCTCCAGATATGTGCCCAGCTCTCTGTCACCATCAAGCAGCCAGGGGAGAATGACAGACTGCTCGGCAGATAGTTTTGGAAGCTGCGAGGAGGTGTTTAAAAGTTGTGTTCGTATCATGGGGTGGCGGAACACAAACATGTTCTATAGCATGCAACGTCATTTTCAGAGGCAAAAAAGAGAGACAGAGAGAGAAAGAGAGAGAGAAGAAAATAGATACCCTGCTGCTGAAAGGTAATGGGAACATTTTTAGTGTTCCACGCACTGACAGTGAGCCGTTAACAAGGTAAAATTAACAAATATTGGTGCAATTTGGAGCCTGCATTTTCTGTTTGGGGAATTATGATAATGTGACAAGGTTATCGTTATAATTAGGAGAGTAATTAAAGTAACGGAGTAATTGCTCTTCTGCATTTTTTTTCTTAGTCAAAAAGATCTTAATTGTAGGGAAAAAAGAAAAGAATACTCTTCATTTTTTTTTTTTTTTTAAGAAAGGCAGACTGCCACATGCAGCGCCTCATCTGGATGTGTCTGGAGTCTTGGAAGCTTGACTACCCTACGTTCTCCTACAAATGGACCTTGAGAGCTTGTTTGGAGGTTCTAGCAGGGGAGCGCAGCTACTCGTATACCCTTGACTGAAGAATGGTCCTCCTCTATCGGGGAAGGTCGTCCTCTTCGACTGAGTGCGCAGCTTCGGGAGGGACGCACATGGAGTGGTGAGGGAGGAAGGGGACACCCGCCTAGCCAGCCAGATCAGCCGAATCAACCCTGGTGATCAATGGGTGACAGATGTCGCAGCCAGATCGCCCTCACATCTTCTGCATTTTTTTTTTTATTTCTCACAAGCATCGCAGAATCCAAAATCAAGCAGCCTAGTCACATTGGCACATATAGCATCTTTCAACTTTCTGCTTATGAGCAACATTTTCTTTTTTAGCCGTTACAAATTCCTTGTCGCACAGAATGGATGCTACATGGGAAGACTGTCTTTAGGAGGAGGCGGTCCTTTGCTGTATGACATCACTTCTAATTTTTATAGGTTAAGGGATTTTTCTGCTCATTACTTCCTGATTCTGGACCAGTTTCCGTTAGTTATATGGTCACACTGTCACCCCGGTACACATGAGGAAAATCAAAACTGCTCCTCCCAGGTGGGTATACGCCTCCCAGGTAGTAAATAAGTAATAATTTATAAACAAACAAACAAACAAGCCAACAAACAAACGGACCTACCCATCCCTGAAGAGTCAGAGGTAGAACAGGCAAGGTCTGTCTGTCAGAAATACTTTGAAGTACGGAAATAAGCCTGAAGCAGTAAGAGGTTTGTTTGAGTTCCTGGCAGGAGAAGGAAGCCGACCTGGCAGAACTGTGAGAAAGTCAACATTTTTGCTCAAATCCTATGGGCTTCCTGAAACAGATAAAAAGTCTTGCCAATTTCACATGAAGTCATAGTGACCAAGCAGGTGCACTGACTACCGCTAACTACTTGTGCATCATTAGTGACCAATGATTAAGGAAAGCCACCGACTAAATGCTGTTGACGTGGGGGATCCTGGGTACTGGAACCCTGGAATCTAACCCAGAACCCACCATCCACCCTCAGGATGGGAAGGGCAGTGCCGACTCGGTTCCAGGGGTGAGTCCAGGAAAGTTGCTGGAGGGAAACTGAACCATGTGACCTTTTGCAAGGGACACCATTTCTGGAAAGCCTCCCTTTCCTTATCTGAAAAAATAATGATCCTACTCATCTATCTTGTTGAACTGCTACGAGGTAAAAATGAAATAAAATGTAAACGAGCTTTATAAAGGGCCTTATGTATCCCATATACATGTATATATACACATATCGCCTATCACATACAGTCCTTACTACAAGCAACTGTGGTTTGGCTCCGTGACTCCCTTCCCTCTGGACAGTGAGAACAGTGCATTCAGAGAACATCTAAACTATTTGGTAACAAAAGAATTCACACTCATTTTGATGTCCATTTAGTCCCAAATTGATCACCTACTGCTCCTGATAGACCTTTCACTGCTTATCTGCTTAGGTAATTCCTTCCTCAAAGACCAGCGCAAAGGTCACTTCCTTCTGGAGCCTTCTCAGGATCCCACAGGGGAAATGAGGCTCATTTTTACTTGGCTGTCAAGCCGCTGCATACACCCTGCTAACCACCACAATGATATTTCCTCACGTATCTTTCCACCCCCAGGCCACGAGTAATTTGAGAGACAGAGGCTCAGTCTTCTGCCCCTCGGCACCCCTAAGCTGAGCATGTGTTCAAAGAATACGTATCGACTAGGCTGAGTAACAAATTCTTCAGCATGAGTAACGATGACAGTTATAAGTGTATGTATATACGCATGCATACATGTGTAGAGATATAGATCTATACGTATGTATATGCTTATATGTTCCATATCTAGATCTAGGACTATATTTTAAATACAGGTTTCTTTGATTAGGACACTAAACTCTTCGGAAGCCACTAGCCACCCACACTGCCAAACCTGGAGAAGACCATGGAGCTAGCCAGCTCCTTTATTTTGGGAAACGTTATTTCCTGGAAGTTATTACCTGCTCTGGCAATAGCAATATCATAGCAATTACTCTAAAGACACATTGTGTCCTACACGCATGATACAAAAGCATTCCCAAAACGAAATGTTGATCTCTGAAGGAATCACATAGGGGGAAGACCCCGGTGAATAAACATCTCGATGCTGATGTTACGGCTGCTGTTCGTCTGAGCAACTGTGTCTTCCCCTCTCCTCTCCGATGTGATTTTAAACTGAAAGCATTAGGTAGCGAGAAGCACTGTAATTAAAGCTTCAAACAGAAAATGATTGAAGAAACACTGAAAGAGACGTCTCCTTTGAAAGTGCATTTCAATTCTCCCCATGTCTCCAGAAGAAAAATGCTTCTGACAGTCTATATTTTACCACTGTTTCACTTAATAATGCATATCGACATTTATCCAGGAACATTGGCCATTGCTTTGCTTCTCATTAAAATCAGCTAAGCACCTCCCTGTGACTCTGATTCTCCCCCCACAACCTATCCACTTTGTTTTCTCGGTTTGTTTTCATTTACTTGTTTTTTTTTTTTTTTAAATTAATTTTGAAGCAAGGATAAATGTTGCAGGGTGGAAACGCAAATCCCCTGGTAAAGCAGACTATAACTCTGGGGGCAAATGAGAGCCCTCTGCCTCTGGTTTTGTTTACCAAATGACAATTTCATAACCCAGATGAAAACACATACGTGCGCAGGACGTAAGTATTCCAAGAGCAAACAGACCACACAGAGGGTTCCTTATTCTTATGACCTATGCTTAGAACATCATAAGAAACACTTTTTAGAGATGCCCGTTACCTGCTTTACATCCTAAAAAGGGTCCCAGATTAACTATCGGTGCAATCACCATTTTCTTTCTAATATGACATGGTCCTTTACAAAAAGCAGTTGTGAGAAGTGTCTTTTTTTGTTTGCTTTTGTTTTTATAATCTCTGGGCCTGTGTAGGTACCTCATGTGGTCTGTCTCCTTTCGAAAAATCTGGGTATTCCATTCACAAACTTTAATATTCACACTATAAATGTAGGGAAAAAGCAGTTCAAGCAGATTTGTTCATCACTTCATTCAACACTTGGTTAGGAGCCGTGGATGTTTTACAAAACAAATATGCTATGCACTCTGGTCTCAAGGTATCTGCAAACTAATAATGTAGCTATCTAATTAAAAAAAAAGCTTTAAAAGAGAACACTATAAATTAGTCATAACTTTAGCTTCCAGTTGAGTAACGGGGCCTATGTTTTTTTAGGTTTATCACTCAGAAAGCAAGAAACGTTCACAAAGTCGTTTACTAGTTGATGACAAACGGGACAGAAATTGTGCTAGAAAAGCACTCTTTATAGTTAATAGAAATAGCTAATACATGACGTGCACAGACTACCTGCCACGCTGGTTCTGAGCAGACTGCACCATCAACTCATTAAATCTTCTCAACAACTTTATAAGGTAGATAATATCTCTGTGCTGTAGATAAGAAAACTCAGGTGCAGAGACACGATAACTTGTCTAGAGCAACTGAGCACCAAGGAAGAGATGGGATGTGAACCCGAGGAGTCTGGCTCTAGGACCAGCTTACCCATTTTCTACAACTCTTTCCAGGTACAGTTGTACCCCTGCAGGGAAAAGCGTGTGCAGAATCACTGGGTTGAAACTAGGTTCCTTCCAAGGAATGTGTGGTTCTCAGGCCAAGCTCAAGCTACAATTCCATTTTCCAAGTTAAAACCTTTTCCCAAATGAATGTTATCACCTGTTTTTGTTGTTGTTGTTTTGTTTTGTTTTGTTTGTGTTTTATGAATAAAGTCCCACTGGGTGTTGGGATGCAGGATAGAACTTGTCAAAAGGTAAGGTGAATATCTCAAATAAAGCTCCTACCAATGAGATGACGGTGCCCTGCACATACTCCCATGTGCTTAATTTTCAACAGCCCAGTGGGGCATTCTCTCAAACTTGTAAATACTGCAGATAAAATTTATACAATTATCTCTAGAATACCAAACTTTCAAGACATTTTAAATGTCCAGACTGCACAGCCTGGTACTCATGCTTTGATTTAATTTTAAGAGAATCATCTGGATATTCCAGTTAAAACCATCTTAAGATCTTAAAAGTATAAAATATCTACATTCATAAGACTGAATGTATCAACTTCACAGCAAATTTCTTACTTACATCCCTTCTACCCATACTGTATTACCATCTCACTGCTAGAAAATAGAAACATGTATACATTTGAATGCTCATTTTCTTCCTCTAATCATTAAAAGTTATAACAGTTATTTGTTTTCTAGTTTTCACTATTTGGTTTTCTTCCCATTTTCTTTTCTCATTGCCAGATTCGTTTTAAGATTTTTACATAGAGGAGAAATACTTCCATGGCCGATCTGTGCATAATCTTACAGGAATCTGGGCATATTCTGATACAGTGACTACTGCCTCTCTGAAGGCCCAGCAAGATTATGAGGGCTTCCAGCCTCCTTCAGCCCCTTGTATCAGGATCTGAATCGACTGTAAAATTTGATGTGAAAAGCCTTCAGTACCTTGCCACCTGTAAATTTCCTAATTCTACCTTTCAATAAAGACAGCTTTTGCATGAAGAATGATATCAAATTTCTAACTTGCAAGTGTCTAAGGACCAAAATTACATTACCAGAATGATACCTCTCTCCATTAGGCAGGCATTATTAGATGATGTCATAGGTCTTTAATTCATATCAGTGCCTTCTGCGGGGTGTGATGTATACCCAGGGGGTGAGGGCGTGTGAGGCTGGCTCATGACAGAGTGCCATCTCTGACTCTCATTCAGCAAGCCGCCTTTAGGGGAGAAGAACCTTAGGATCACCTTACCAGCATCCTGTCATGATACCGTTCTGTTCTAACCAGGCCAAATTTATTGAAATTCACAGCAGCAGCTCTCTGTTTTTACATTCAGAAAGAAATGGCTACAAAAACATAACCCCAACACTCCGTAACACTACACTCCTACTGACAACGCTAACTACTTTGGTCAAAGTCAATGAAATAAATTTTACAAACAATGGATCAAGAAGAAATATCCCAATATGAAGAGGGAGGGATTCTCAGCTCTATTAAGTGAGTTGAAGTCATTGTCAGCTTTAATTGGAATGTCAGCTTTCAGTTAAGGGGGGGGGGGGTGGACCATTCAAAATAAGCATTCAAGCGGCAAAGATGTGGTCTGATAGGACCTAGAGTTATATGTATGCCACTGGCCAGCTTCGAAAAAAAAAAATGAACATGTTGTACATCCTGGACCATATTTCTTTTTTTTCTAATTGTGAAGTTTCTTTATTTTGAGAAAGAGAGAGAGAGAACACACGGGCAGGGGAGGGGCAGAGAGAGAGAGAGAGAGAGAGAGAGAGAGAATCCCAAGCGGCTGCATACTCACGACATGGGGCTTGAACCCACAAACCATGAGATCATGGCCTGAGCCTAAACCAAGAGTCGGACCTTTAACCAACTGAGCCACTCAGGTGCCTCCTGGACTGTATTTCTTTTCTTTTTTATACTTTTTTTTTAATGTTTATTTATTTTTGAGAGAGAGAGAGAGAGAGAGAGAGAGAGCATGAGCGGGGGAGGGGCAGAGAGAGAGAGGGAGACACAGAAACTGAAGCAGGCTCCAGGCTCTGAGCTGTCAGCACAGAACCTGACGCGGGGCTCGAACTCACAAGCTGCGAGATCATGACCTGAGCCGAAGTCAGACGCTCAACCGACTGAGCCACCCAGGCGCCCCACCTGGACTGTGTTTCTTAGCTCGACTAATATTTCAGGGAATGAAGCACATAATACTTCCATTCTGTAGAAAGAGTATTTGCAGCCTGTGACCACTCACTGACAAATGCTTGTCTTCTGCAGTATTTTTTTAAAAATTTTTTTGTAAGATGACCGTTTACTAAATCCCTCAAGACCACTAAACTGGTACTTGGAACTTTCTGGTATTTGGGACTTTTATAAATAGCTGCTGATTGCTGGCCCAGTCATGCATCCTTTTTAAACTTACATATACGTAGTGTCTTGCAGAGCATAATGAAGTCCTTTAATAAATAAGTTAAGTGCTTTGAAAAATAAAATAAAATGTGTTCCCCTTTCTTCTACCTGAGAATAGAAAGAGAAGTGAAGCTTGACTTTCTGCCCTAGATGGGATTTTCTTTCCAATTTAAACTTCAAACTCATGTTAAAAAGTATATGCCTTACCCTACAAACTAATGAACATAAAGCTGAATCTATTCTGTTTGTACAGTAATTTGGATAACGGTGTCAAGCACACAGAGCTGAGTTTCACTGTACTCCAAAAGTCATCTGTTATGCTATTTCTTCAATAACACAAAAAGGCTCTGTCATTTTCCAAAATCACAGTGAAGAAACACCACCACCAACAAAATTATTTATGATCGCCTATTGGAGGGAACTTGAAATCTTCCCCTTCCCCCCCCCCCCCTTTATCTTTCCTTCTCTCCTCCTCTGATTCCTTCTTTTCTTTCCACAAATATGTGTTGAATCGCTAACTTTTTTACCTGATCAGTATGGAACTGGGGATAAAATATGACATAGACAGCTGTCGTTCCAAGGAGTTCAACAAGGAAAAAGAACCCATACATGATCCCAGTAGTATCACCGAGAGAAGGAGAAAGAAAAAGGGGGGGCATGTGGAATATTGGGGGCAAGCATTTAAAAGTTGGCCACTACTAAATACTCTGTTTGCATTCTAAGGAAATTTGATCATCACATTCTGTCCTGATCGCATGTTTCTTGGCCAATAAACTTTTATACCGCATTATCCATTGCATCCTTTTCCTCTGTCTGAAGGCTGCGAAGGAGAGCGGGTGTGCATTTCATAACAATGACTAAGGCAGACACTCGTACGACCTTACTTGAAGCAAAAAAAAAGAGCCAACAGGTGGAAGGTGGCTGCTCTCTAAGTATTCTCAGCCTTATTTGCGGTGTGTGTTGAGCCTGAAAGTCTTTAATTTGCAAAACTCCCATAGTTAAAAATAAACGTGAGAGTCACATCTTGAACCTGGCATCAAAAAATGCCATTACCTCTGCAGTCTTCTGAAACTAGATCTGGGAGGTGAGGCTGGTAAATTTCCAGAAACTTAATGCATGGCAGAAATGTCAGATACAAGAGAGACCTGACTTGTTAGTTACAGCAGTTTAGGCCTCTTTCTGGAAGGATTACTGGAATAGCTCCCTCACACCAAAGGTTCCATAATCAGCCTTCCAAATCCTGCCTTAAGCCAAAAGGTCCCCATGTCTTACCTGTCTGCACCAGGAAACTCCATGCTCTGACAATCATCAGCATTAGCATTGTCAAACATTTACTGAGCTCCTAGAGGGAGCTAGAGGGACTCTATCTCTCTTTGAAGAAGCCTGTGAGATGTTCTTCTGTGATCATCTGCCCTTGGTAGCTTTGAAGGGCATGACCTAAGCTGCTGGGTGCGTAATGAGGGGACACATTAATGTCTGCTGCTCTTTCAAAACATCAGAGAAACTTACCATATCATTTTTTTTTAATAAGCCATGCTGGAAAACTTGTTAATATTTATAGAGCACATAACTGCACCAGGTACTATGCTAAACACTCTCCACGTATGACCTCGTTTCATCCTAAGGCAACTCTTTAAGGAGGTTTTGATTTAAAGGCTCTTGCCACTGCACTGATGAGAAAAGTGAGGCTTATTTGGATTACGTACCTTGCCAAGGTGCCAAAGCTGTGAAGCAGGGAAGGCAGCTACAAGCCCAAGCAGACAAAATTCAGAGCCAAGCTCCGAATCTCTAATGCTAGCTCCCCAGATTCTGATAATTACACAATTACTGGAACTTGCCAGTGGAGAACAGATGAAGAAACTGAGGTCCAAGAAGGTTGAGCAATCTGACAGACATCAAAGATTTTTTTAGGGCAGAACTAAAACTCAGACCTTCTGCCCACCAACTGAACGATTTTCTGGGTATCTCACACTGCCAATCCAATTCAATCCACGGCATCAACTGTTTATAGGATGACTATAGGTACACAAAACACAGGGACATGCCCTTCAGCATTTCATTTTTCTCTCCGGGATTCTCTGAGAAAGGGATAATTATACATGCCCTACCTACTGCAGGAGACCAGAAAGCAAAACCAAAACGAAAGCTTTAAGGAATAAAAGAAACTTGAGTTACAAAAATGAAAAGGATTATGAAGAATGAGTCCCATATTCAAGTTTCCCACTTCATACCATTATTTCCCTCCAGCAACAATTAAATTAAATCTTCAGGTATACCAGTAAGGCCCACTGCGATCTTAACTAAAATGAATCTTTTAGACATTTCAGGGCAGAACCTCTCTACATATTCATCCATCCCATGCATCTATCCATCCATCTTAGGATACAGTGGTGATTAGCCCAACACATAAAACTAACAGCAATATACTAAGATCCCATTATGTATGATACTTTTCATCTCTTACATCATTTAATAATAACTCTAAAAAATATTAATGTGTGCAGTTTACAGAAGAGACTTGGATAAAATGTATACTTTGCCCCAAAGGTCACAGTTAGTTAATAGTAGAGCTGGGATTCAAACTCAGGCTCACCTAATTCCAACAATGAACGACCACACAGTACCTGAGGTTCCCTCTATGTGGGGTCATTCTTGGATATGCCCGTGACCACAGAGAACTGCCCTTCCCATCCATTCCCATTAAACAAGACCAGTGGAGGTGACACCGGAACCACTGCTGCTGTCACTTGGGCTCTACAGAGTTAAATGATGGAACAACATGAAAAAAACAAACATTTCACATTTTTATCCATTCCCAATAATCATCCCTTGGGGAAGGGTAAGAGCTACTGCACACAGAAAAAGAAATTCTTGGAGGTTATCCCTACCAGTGACTTGCTGGGGTGTTTCTTAAGCTTCTGTCTCTCTGACCCCATTTCCTAACTTTTCCAAATAATCCTATTCTTTTTTTTTTTTTAACTTTCTGTTAGTTTTTTTAATGTTTGTTGATTGATTGATTGATTGATTGATTTAGAGTGCAGCTCTGCATGTGAGTGGGGAGGGGCAGAAAGAGGGAGGGAGAGAGAGAGAGAGAGAGAGAGAGAGAGAATCCCAAGCAAGCTCCATACAGTCAGTGCAGAGCCCCACGGGGGGCTAGATCTCCCTACCATGAGATCATGACCTGAGCTGAAATCAAGAGTCGGACGCTTAACAGACTGAGCTGCCCAGGCGCCCCACCCCATCCTATTCTTTATATCACTTCAACTGCGGTCTGAGGGTCATATTCACACATTTCACAGATACCAACTCCCACTTCTCCATCTGCAACGTGCTCTTAATTTTTGTTTTCATTTTGAAGTTGTACTTAAATTTTAGCGAGTTAACCTACAGGTCAATATGAGTTTCAGGAGTAGAATTCAGTGATTCAGCACCCAGTGCTCATCACAACAAGTACCCTCCTTCGTACCGGCACCCATCCAGCCCATCCCCCACTCCCCCTCATTCTGTCAACCCTGTTTGTTCTCTATCATTAACAGTTTCTTATGGTTTGCGTCCATCTCTTCTGTTCCCTCCCTGCCCCCTCCCCCTATGTTCATCTGTTTTGTTCTTAAATTCTACATATGAGTGAAATCATATGGTATTTCTTTCTCTGGTTGACTTATTTCACTTAGCACAATACGTTCTAGCCCATCCACGTCATTGCAAATGGCAAGGTTTCATTCTTCTTGAATGCTGAGTAACATGCTCTTAATTTTGAAGAGAGAAGTTCTGGGAAAAGGGTGGAGTCAGATTCAAACTCAAACTACCAGTTAAATGAAATTAGAGATTTCCTCTGGATCTCATTATTTACTAATCTCTCCACCACTTAAAGACAAAGAATTATCTGAATACTTTTTTTTTTTTTCAGGAATATATTTGCTATCCATTTTCATAGAAATTATGTGAATGACTGAGAAATACAGAAACACGGAACAGGAGGGGCAATGGCAATTCAGCTTCTTTCCATGCTTATCATGAAAAGACCAAACTTAAGCTAAAACCATCAAGATAATTATTCTTGTTATTTTCATCACTAACAAAGGGAATGCTATCGATAGTTTTCCCATAAACCCCTTCCAGATTTACAGAATATTTTACATAAGGAGATCAATATCTCCATACAAAGAAAAGCATAATCAAGGGTAAGTTCCAGTATCTGTTTGTTAAAAGTAAAAACAAACAAACAAACAAAAAACCAAAACCAAAAACAAAAACATTCATGTTGTATAGTGTAGATCTTTCTTTATCTTCTAACACTGTGTTTCCAGACTATGGATAAGCCTTTAAACTGAAATCTAAGTAAAGGCTAACAGGACCCTGATTTTTCCCCAAAAAGGAGTCAATAAATATAATTTTGCATAGCTGTGATGTGTTCATATGAAAAACACCTTCATAATGGTAGTGTGACACTAATATTATGCAGAGAAAGAAAAAAAAATATTCATTATTCAGTTATAATTACATTGGTCATTCAGGCTAAATGAACTGTGTCTCTATCACATCGTATTTTCCACAGTGTGGTCTGCAATGAAATTATTTACTTAATTTGCCTTGTTTGCTTCTCTCTTTGTCATGGCTTCCATTTTGTTGTTTACCTGTTTCCTAATAGACATTCCCTAGGGTTCTCGAACGGTTCATGTTCATTCTTAGAAGCTCTTACTTGAGAATTTCACCTAGTGGTGAACATTCACAGCACTGTCCCCAAAGAATATATTATGACTGTTGCTATTTTCATGTTTGTAGTGACAAGCTGAAATTTAATAGAAAAATTCCTTTTTTGCCTGTTGATAAGCCAGACTCCTCTGCAGGCAGTTGTTTTTAAGAGCACTTTCTTTGGATAATTCCTTTCTAATAATCCAGGGTACCCACTGCTTTTGAGGCGATGAGACTGCTGGAAAGATTTTTTCCCATAAAAATAAGTGATTTTAAGAGTTTTTCAGCAGTGAGTATCCTAACTGAGACAGAGTAATGGCTATTTCTGGGGTATTGTATCCTCTTCTGGACCCTAGAAATAAATAGTGATATGGAGAAACTGAGTAGGAGGAACTGTGTCCCTACAGAGATCCTTTGGGGAAAAGTGACACAGGACTGAAGAATTGTCTTGTCCATGTAGGAAAAAAATTGCCATTTATAAGCCACAGAATTCATATTATTTCTAGTCAGAGGGCAAAGGGGAAGAGCGCTAATGCTGACTAGTACTTGATATGTATCAAGCATCACGAATCGATTTGCCATGGTGATCCTATGAGAGGCATGCATATTATTTTTCCTCTATTTAAACACTGAGAAAGTAGACCCAAAAGATGAAAGAAAGAAAGAAAAAAAGAAAGAAAGAAAGAAAGAAAGAAGAAAGGAAGGAAGGAAGGAAGGAAGGAAGGAAGGAAGGAAGGAAGGAAGGAAAAGAAAGAACGAACAAGCTCTAGTTACCCTAGTTGGCTGAGGCAGGACCAGGATTCAAATCTGAATCCAAACGTCATGGCCTTGCATTACCCCCAACCCTATGTCTTTATGCAGCTCCCTTGTAAAAAGAACACAGTTATAGAGATAATAAAAAGCATGTGATTGCTGTATTTTTTCAAAACATCCAGATGCCGTCAAAGATTCCAGCAAGCTGAAGTCTATGGTTTTGCAATAACGCAAACATCTCTTTCAGTATAAACTACCACACCACTAATTTTGGCTATCAAGCCTCAGTTATAAGAATCCAATTCAACATAATCAAGTTCTAATGCCTCTGATTATGTCTATTTGCTCTTGCCTCAAGGCCTGGAAAGACTACAGGTTTCGCAAATATAAACAGAGGGTTCATGATGTTGTTGGAATGTTCTACCTTCCTGTTTTCAAAGCAAGAGTACACTGCTTTGACAAAAAATTCCACTAAGGGAACAAAGGGAGCTTATTCCATTATATAACTTTAAAACTCAAAAATGTAAGAGTTATCTGTGCAAACTTTGTCACTATTAATTTTTTCCATATTTAAAATCTGATGGGAAGCAGTATAGAGGGAGACACGGACTTGTGCCGTGTGCAAATTTCACAGCAGTGGTTGGGGTCAGTTACCTGAGTTCAGTTTAGCTCCTCAAACATTTATTGGGCATGATCTTTGCGCTAGATGAGCTCACAGATAGTGGAGACAAAGCACTTGGTAAAAATGTACACCACAGTAAGACTACCATAAAGATAAAAGTAAGGCCATACTCTAAATTTAGTTCAGAAGAGAAGATAAACTTTCCTTGGGAAGATTAGGGAGAGCTACAGAAGGAACAGCCTTGAGTATCAAGCTAAGAAGTTTAGGCTTGACCTTGTAAATAATGAAAAGTAATGTCATCAGCCCTGGAATGAGGAAGACTAAGGTAACTAGGGTGGGAAGGTCAGGGTAGGAAAGACATGCGGGGGCCACAAGGGAACCAAAGTGAAAGGGGAAGATGGACAGCATTTTTAAAAGATGCATAAAACTAGAGATAGAACAGTTGAAAATGAAATAAAAGGAGTAATCAAATATGGCTCAAAATCGTGGCTCTAGACAGCATAACTTGCTTAACAAAGAAATATGAATTAAGTTCTCTGTTGGGACTCAGTTGCGAACAACGAGCTCATGCTGACACATACCCACCCTGAAGTCCAGGAGAAAACCAATCGGGTCAGCACTCAGAGTGGAGAGGGAAGAGTGACACGGGGTCACAGGCTGATCTGTTCCAGAAGCATATGCTCCAGACAAACCAGGCAGTCACTACTGGCAGGGGTGACGCTAGTATGTTTAGGTTTCTTTCACGTGGCCTGATCATCTCTCGGTTGGGTTGCAAACTGTAGATAGCAAATATTTTGGCTCTGCCCAATTCAGCCAAATTCAGACTGCTGCAGAAAGAAACACCACAGAATTCCCCGAAGGGCCAAACAGAACTGGTGTTTTCGTGTGGTATGGAGCTTGGCTGGCCATGGGGCCATTCACTAAACTGCTCCCGTGCCTGGGCAGATCCTGCTTTCATAACTCCATCAATGAGCTCATCTAGATTAACTCAGGTCACTGACAACACGGCCTTGCTAATACTCAGTGTGATTCAAGAATACTGACTCAAGTGTGCCACTCATCCAGAGCTGCCTCATGACAGATAGTAGGCATACGGTGACAGAAGAACCCAGAAACACCAGGAGACAGCTAGGCCCTGTCTAAAGGGGAACGAAGGAATTAAGGAGTGGAAATTAAAGAATTAAGGCAGCATGGATAATATTCACATGGACCTGGGAAGGACAGTTATTTGGAAGGTCTTCACTACGATCCCTGAATTCAGAAAACACAATTTTGCTATAGGCAGAGATCAGTGCATCGGTACAAAATGCACAAAGGGAGAGATGGCCAAATGTCATTCAACAGGGTGAAGACTCTCAAGCGCATCCTGCGCTTATTTTCAAATCATCAGTGTAGAGCAGCCCTTTCCAGCCCATCTCTGTCTCGTTTTTTCACCCAATATAGTCTACCGGCTGAGCAATTACATAGATCTAGAAAAGGAGAGAATCTGACCTATTTATAACACAGTCAATTCTCCACTATTTCCAGGCTCTCTCAGGGGCCACTGGCTTTACGCTATTATCTGCCCTCTGGTCATTCTATTGTCCATTATCACCTCCACAGGGAAAAGGAGGTGACTCTCAAATCAATTCATTTAACTATTTATTATTAGTGCTGGTAAATAAAAGAATGGAAAGTGTTCTCTGTAAAACATGTACCCCACAATCAAGCATTTATCTATAGACTTTCATTAATACAGAAAATGGGATGAGAGTTGCCATACTTTATTTTCAAACTAGCAAGTCTTCACTCTTCCCATTTTACAGAAATACCTTGAGAAACCCAACAACCATTTTCACTCAAACAACAGGCAAAGAGCAAAGAATGATTTCTTAAATAGTTACCCATTAAAAAAAAATCATATACAGAAAGTTACATCACAGATTCCCTACTGGACAATGAGTCATCACCTCTGAATTTGATTTTTAAGGCATGGAAAAAACCAAATTTAATGTTGATTTTGGAAATTACCCAGTGCTCACCTATCCTATAAAGATAACAGCTACGAAATAAGTTAAACAACCTAAGGCAATTTTCTCTACTCTAGTTTCTTGTGATGTCAAACTGGGTTATTAGCAGTATTACTCAACAGAACGTATTTATAGGGTTTCATGAAGATTTCAGTGTGATAATATAAATGAACTTCATAAGCATACTCTAAATAAGCCTCGTCTATGATCCATACTTTTATATATTGCTGTTTATTATTATTATTATTATTATTATTATTATTATTATGGTGATGCCTAATCCCCTGATGACAATATGGCCTTGCTAATACGAAGTGTGATTCAAGAATGAGAAGAGCATATTGTTTCTAAACAGCCCCATAAGTTAACATTATAAGCTCTTCTAGGATGATGTTCGAAGCCTCTAGTATTAAAGCATAGTGGCTTATCAAAAACCAACTCAGGTGTCATTCTGTGTATTTCCTATTGGCACTGAAAGCACTGCCAGCATACAGACAGCCCCGAGGGAATCAAGGGTCAAGTTAAGGTGGGAGCATATCAAACTATGTTCCACCATCTTCCACCTATTTAGGCGTCAGAAGTGTTGCTGAAACTTTGCACCCACCAAGCCCACATGCATGAGAGTCACCTCTGTCCATCAGTGGATAATTCACCTTGAAAAGTAGCAAGGTATCGTTTGAATTATCTTTTGCCTAAGCGGAAGGACTGAGAGTCCAACGTCTGTCACCATTATGACCACATTAAACCTGGAAAGTTTAGAATTTATCGTAACCTTCAAATGTTCTCCATGTGCACGTCATGAACACTAAGGTGGATCCTGCTTTGTGGAGACAGAGCGATTAAGGAGTTATGATTTCAGGTCCTCTTTTCTCCTCTCTGGAGAGCCCTGGCTCCTCAGATATCTCCATCAGGAAATCATGTGCCTGAGATAAAATCAACAAAATAAAAGCAAAGGGCAAAAAAATGAGAGTACAAATGCACAAAATTTTCACAAGTTCTTTGCTTCGTTCTCTTTAATTAAGCCAAGAAAGATACACAAAGTTAATGGTATGAGTTAAGTTCTCATTCTATGGTTAACCACATCGGCGTGCACATCTACTTAACTGATGGTTTTACTCAGCGCCAAGAAAGATAGATCATCAAGTGGAATTATTTCTTCTTTAAACAGATCTTCCAGTGTGGCATCTGAATTGCCTCACGTGTGGTCTGGAGTGCTTGATGCTGATCAGGGTTGGGTTAACCAGCAGGCATTTGCCTGACAAACCTGCTTAGAGTGAGGTAGAAAGGTGGGCATTGTATTTTGTCCCCATTGGGCAACCAGTCTATGGGAATGAAAATGCACTTCTGAGGAAGCCATTCCTATCATTAGATTATGAATCTTCTTGTCTTCCAGGATTGGCCAGCACAATCATGCATTTATTCATTCAATTACATTTCTGCAGAACCAGGTGCTTTGGGCATGATTGTTAGCACTAGGGAGACGGAATGAATGAGCCAAGGTTCTTGGAATCTAATGGGAAAGACTGACATTAGAACAGACACAGTACAACACAACATGAACAGGGAAATAATAAAGGTACAAACAAAATGCTGTAGTAGCTCAGAGGAAGGAGTGAGTAATTTTGACTGGGAGGGAAGGTGACATTTGTGTGGGTCTTAAAGGAAATGAGTTTGCCAAATGGAGAGCGAGGAGGTAATATTCCACATAAAGGATAAACAGTACGGGAAAGGCTCAAGAGGCCATTCCTTATCATAAAGGTGGGTGCAGGAGATGGGCGCTTGAGAGTGAGGTCTAAATGATGGTTTGAGATGCAGATTTCATGGATCTCACATGTTATGACAACAAGTTTAGATGGGCTTTATCCAGAGGGACAGGGAATCCAAGTGGTAGATGACCGAAGTAATGTCATTTGGTTTTTAGGAGGGTAATTGCAGGGATACCAAAAACAGTACAGTGTAATAGTTGAGGCAACACGGATGGAAGCTGGAGGCATCATACGGAGCCTGTGGCCACCAAGAGAGAAGCCAGCCCGGGCGTCTGGCCCTCTGAAGGTTCTTTCCTAGAATAGTTGGGTTAACTCAAGCAGTATTTTCTTTGTGACAAAATACACAGAAAAATTACTGATGGAAATTCACACATGACTATAAACCAGATGATTCTAAAACTACTGGATCTTGGGTCAGAAAAAAAAATCCTAAAAAAATTATGTAGGTCAGTAAATTCCAATTCCATGAGTCTTTGGGCATCCATATCCCCAGGCTTCTCACAGGCTTAACAAATCGGAATCTCCAGGCCTAAGGCCCGGGAGCCTGGATTTTTAACCAACTTCTCCAGTTAATTAAGACGGATGAGTCAAGTTTGGCAAAGGGCATCTCTAGGCCAACCCATCATATTTCTTGATGAGCAAGGATGAAGTCTTCTTTGAAAGAACATCCCAAACGCCAAAACAGCATGGTGTTTGGCACACGGTAAGGATTCAACCTTTGTCAAATCCCCAGTTACAAGCCCGTGACTAGAACGGATGTCTGCCGTGCATTCCTTCGGGACTCAGAGATTATTAGACTTGAGTTTTAAATTCCACTGCTGTCAGCACTATTGGACTTGTTCCTTACCTATTTGAGTCAAAGAAAAATTTTAGACTACTTTCCAAAGAATGTTAATCTCTCTTACATGTTCTAAAGTAGCAAAACAAGGTCTTATTGTTTTACGCCGGGTAGAACGTTTGGTTCAGAAGCTACTTACCAAGATGTGGACACCTTATGCTCTCGTGCCTGCTTCTCTCTTCTCCGATTTGATTAATTATATGTATATATACCACATTATATATTATGTGATCTTCCCAGGAAAAGCTTCTGCACTTCAGGACTTGGAGGTCTGGGACATGCTTAACATCTTGTTAACTATAATTTCCTACAGCAATAAATTTATAGATTTATACTGGGGGGAAACACCTAAATTTCAACGGTTGAGTAGAAAGCCAAACTTATACTATACATACATTCAATTACGGTGATAAATGAAAAATAACCCCAGCATTGTGTATTTTGACCAGTGACCTTGAGCACTATATTTGTTCAGAATATCTCCCATGGAAGCAGTTAGAAGCCCCTTTGCTTAATTTCACTGGAAATTACTTTCTGGAAGCAATAGTTCCACATTAAACTGATAATCCACTAGCATCATTCTGATTCAGGCATCTGTCATTATACCAGCAAGGTACAATCATTCTATAAGTACAAACTAAGCATCATATAAACCTAACAATAATTTGCGTGTTAATCTTCTACGATAAAATACTCTCAGGACTCTGCCAAGAGTCATGTGTGAGATGAATTGTGTGAAGCAAGTGTTTAAAATTCATCCGGATAAAAATCTCTGTACATTGGCAAAGACCTACTAACCGTAGCTCACTAAGCCCAGTGTCACAGTCTGGACGCAGGACTTTGTTGCAAGCTGCAGGCATTGGCCACCCCGGAAGGGTGCATGGAGGTGAAGGGGGCTGCGTGGAGAAGCACTCTTCGAGTGCCAAATCCTGTGCTTTCAATGAACAACGATAACAACAACAACATCCACAACCATAACAGCAAAACCACAAGTTCGACAAGCCCCAGTTGACACCACTTTCTGATTCCCCAGAACTCAGACGAAAGTGTCCTCGTTTCTGTTCCCCTCCCTTCTCCGACCCCTATGACACCAGCCGACTGTGAGATACACCACTAGCTATGAGCTCATTCTGCCACCGTGTGAAGTGCTTATTTCCTTTGCTGTCCTTTTCATGCTCTGTTACACGCATACTACTGAGATTTTATTTTGCTGTATCTTGTTGGTGAATCGGCTCAAGGGGTCAAATGCCTTTTTTTGGGATTCCAGAGAAATGGCAAAGATATTTGTAGAAGGGGAAAAGTAACATAGTGGAATAATCATCATTTTGGAGAGAGAAGGATCTGCAGTCAGCATCTATTAAGCCTCTACTGTGTGCCACACAGGGGGACATTTTATATAATTATCTCAACCCTCTCAGAAGAACAGCTCGGTGACTAGAAAATGTTTTCTCCCATTTTATACTAGACATAAAGATTAAAAGACACTGAAGGGGCTCCTGGGTGGCTCAGTTGGTTAAGCATCTGACTTCAGCTCAGGTCATGATCTTGCGGCTCAAGAGTTCAAGCCCCACATTGGGGTCTGTGCTGACAGCCCAGAGCCTGGAGCCTGCTTCGGATTCTGTGTCTCCCTCTGTCTCTGCCGCTCTCCTGCTCACACTTTGTCTCTCTCTCTCTCTCTCTCAAAAACAAATAAACATTAAAAAAAAATAATAAAGATGTTGAAAAATCTGTCCATGGTTTTCATTAATACTGTGTGTTCCTGGCACATTTCTTAGGGTTGACTAATCTTCGGTCATGTAGAAGTATAATGCAATTAGGTTTTGTGTCTCCCTCTCTCCTCCCCAGCCTAGGCAACCTCAAGGACAGGGATCCTCCTGCATCATTGCTTGCCTCTCCAGTCCTACTCTATGGCTGGCATACAGTAAGTGGTAAAAGTCACCTCTGGGATGAATGGAAAAGCTTTATCATCTGGTGCATACCTTCTGTCTCTAAAAGAATCATATCTCCTTCATGAGTACCAAGCCATTCACACAAAAATATATCCCCTCATTGCATTTTGTGCTTCTCTTTATTTAGAGTTTCCTTAGGACCCATTTGGAAAAGAAAATGTCCAATTAAAAATAACTTGGGCTATCTCATTATTCCATTCTGTTGGGGACATATGGGCTAGATTAGCACCACCAAGCTTAAGAATGTAATAGTACACCCTCCCCATGGTATCTAAGACTTAGACTTGTTTGTGCATTTCTAACTTCCCACACATATACCTCCAGATTCTTCTTGTTTTATTAGCAGAACTCTTCAGAGTAGTTGCAAACATTTTCCTTCTTCAAATGTTATTATTGTGTCACTCAGCACTGCCAGAACAGAAAGCACTCAGATTAATTTTGCCAAACTACAAAGGTAATTTGTCATGTAAAAATATAGTTATATGGCCAGGTACTTTACAACGTACTGCTAAAATACTCATCAGTTAAAAAAAAAGAAAGAAAGAAAGAAAAAGAAAAAGGAAGGCAGTGTCAGAACTTTGGCAAACTGTAAGTCAGAAACTGAAAAGAACATTATTAAATACAGATTGTCATAAGTCCAAACGACTGATAAAAACATTCTTCTGATCAAGAATCACAACCTAACCATACATTTTATAAATACACTTCCCATATGCATGTGTTTTCTGCAAGCTTCAATTAAGCAACCATAAAATGATTACAAATTCACCTTTACAAGGTCCTACATGTATACAAATCAGGAAAGTAAAATAAACACGCTAACTCTTGAAACATTTAAAATTAAAATGTCTCAGATGTGACAGTTATAAAAACACAACCGAAAAACACTATGGAAAAATAAGTTGCAAAAAACTGTCCCACAAGGGTTTTGTGATACTAACAATGTCAAAATAAGGCCAACCTTTGGAGAGTTATTTGGTATCTTAATAAATCAAGTCTTTCCACTCATTGGTAATGAGCTCACTAGGTTTGCTCTACCAAAAAGGCAGGCTTTTCACCAGCCTGCCTCATGTTGCAAAACCAAAGTTTTAAACACCATTATATATATATATACACACACACACATATATATATATATATATACGTGTGTATATATATATATATATATACACGTATATATATATATATATATATATATATACGTGTATATATACACGTATATATATATATATATATATACGTGTATATATACACGTATATATATATATATATATATATATATATAAATTTTTAAATGTTTACTCATTTTTGAGAGACAGAGAAACACAGAGCGTGAGCAGGGGAGGGGCAGAGAGAGAGAGACAGACAGACAGAATCTGAAGCAGGCTCCAGGCTCTGAGCTGTCAGCACAGAGCCTGACACGGGGCTCGAACTCAAGAACCACAAGACCATGACCTGAGCCCAAGGTCAGGTGCTTAACCAACTAAGCCGCCCAGGTGCCCCAACACCATCATATATTCTACTAATGACTTGTGTTTTGCAAAAGGTAACTTGGATGACTGAAGTATAAATGCACCCAAGAAGAGAAACAGCCTTACTGCGGGGAATGTTAATGGTTTCTTCCCAAAAGATCCTCAGTGGAATCCATTTGTGATAAATTTAGTTTCTAACATTAAGCCAACCTCAAGGATGGGAAGCTTGGCCCTTACACAGATCTCACCATAATTACCCTTGATTCGTGAAAAGAATACTTGCATCAAAACAGAGAAGACTCACAAAAGAAGAAAATGCACCATTAAATGAAAGGAAAAAATGATGTGGACACTTCACTGACACTTTACTGCTTGGGTGATAGATATCTCATGGCATTCGCAGAAACCAAAGCTCCTGGAAGGCAGGACACTGTCTTAATATAAGGCCTAGAACTATCCTGGCATATGACAGTCTTGCATAGGTAAATGTTATCAATTTGAATAATGCGCCTTTATGGAACTATAACACTGTATGATTATCATGGTATTTTCCCACACATTAATCTCATCTGACCCTGCACCAACCCTGTGGAACTCTGCAGAAAGGAAATTAAGTCTCCAGCAGATTAAGTAATTTGTCCAAAGTCATAATGTAGAAAGGAGTGTGCTGACATGAGAATACAGGTTTTCTTTATATAGACATATATTTTCTTTCCTCCACAACAATCTCCCTACCGCTCACTCCCCACCACAGTTAAGGTCCCAAATCACAAGGCCTACATCATAAAATTAAAGCCATCCACAACAGGAAAACTTGTATTTAACATAATGGTGGGGAGACAAGAAATGCTATTTTTTTACATCTAAATATTTATGTGATTGAAATAATTGTTACCATTTTTATAAAAAAATCCAACTCTAATCTTTTCGGTTAGGTTGGTAAAGGAAGAAACTTATAAACTGTATCTGGAGAATTCAACATCTATGGGATAAAATGTAACGTTCATCATTTTGTGCAAAGCCAAAGGATCTCAAGGGGAACTCTATGCAGACTTACGTAGCCTTCTACTTGTTTCTGGTTCCCATCATCCAGTGAGACAATTGACTAATAGGGCTTTCTCAGACCAACTCACAGAGGCAGTTGTGAGCAACAAAATCCCGCATGTGATAATTGGAAAAGGTACAAGAAGAGGGGGAAAGGCTAGGTATGAATCAATTTCATCCCTCGGAGCCTAGACAGAATTTTCTGGAACCTCTATGTCAAATGCTTCTCCAACCTACTTCCGTAACGTTCACCTCCCTCTATCTATGAGGAGTATTAGAATTCCCTGCATTATTTCCTTCTTCAAAATACTTGAGTCCAAGTTCTGGAGCAAAGTGGGAAAGGAAACTATCACAGAGGCTATTTTGACACTGGATTTTCATGAAAGTGACGCCCCTAGGCAGCTGGGGATAAGAGTGACACCAGCACATGGACCTATTTCGGGACTGATATGAGTCTAATGTTTTCCATTCAGCTCATGACCTCTGTTGACTTCAGTGGGCACTATATTTGTGAACAGACTTTAGGAGCCACTGTTCTTGTACTCTTTGTTGAAGGGGGTTTCGATATTCCAAGGACCTAATAGGTTCTATGAACTTTGAGACCTGATACTTTTTGGTGGGTTTAAATCCAAAAGCCCTCAGGTTCTTAAAAGGTTCAGATAGAAGATTCTTTTATCTGTGTCTTGAAAGCTCTAATAAAGAGAACTGAAATATAACACATGACCTGTGAACTGAAGGGGACAGAGGAACTTTTGCCAAGTTTCCTGCACATTCCCTTAAAAGCAACCAGGGAAGAAAGTGAGAAAAACTGCTCAGCTCTAATGAGCACCTAACGGGTAGGAGGACCAGAGATTTACTTTGTGAATGCTTAAAAAAAAAAAAAAAAATGACTGAGGTCTTTAACCACTAAACTGCCGGAAAACGTGTGGCCTTATTAAGCATCAGCAGAATAACTGACCAGTGTTTGAGAATCGTGAATGTGGCCTTTTGACTTCCCAAAGTATACAAGGATATTTTCTTTGACTTTCCCTTATTACAGATCCATAAAAACGACACTGCTTTGTTCAGGAGACTCGAGACACATGGTGCTGCATGCTTCTGCAGAAACACATCCCACATTAAATTAAGTTAGAGGTGGTATTTGAAAAATAAATAAATAACGGAGTTCCAATTCACTGCAAATGGTACAGGAGGCCAGTAAGTGGGAAGCCCACAAGAGAAGGACTTCTTTTAGAAAGATGTTTTACAGGACTTTTTCTGCATCATTAACTCTTCTGGAATCCTGAATATACCATGATGAATTTCCCTAAAAAAAAGTAGCTACTGTTTAATTTTGAATCACTTCAAAGAGCCTCAGTAGAAGGAATCAAAGAAAACCAAAAAAGACCAGTAGATGTGAAATTCGCCAAGAAAGAAAGAAAAAAAAAAAACCCATGAAGGTTCTAACAGATTTTGACCATGTACTGAAAATACCACTGATTATTTTGCTAATACAGTGTTTTACTGTTCCATGCTACTGAAATAAGTCTCTGTATTCATCGGAACACAGGATATTTTTATTACAATATTTGTGTCGTAGCTCTTTAAAAAGAACCATATTTAAAACCTTGAAAAGAATCTCTGTCTTAAAAGGGTTCTTGATGTGTAGGTGAGTGTGTGTATGTGTTTTACTATAAACAGATACTTAATTGGAGTTCACGTTGCTGAAAAGAGTAAAAAGATACCGGAGTCATATTCCTATCCCCAACATGTAGAAAAAAAAATACGTAACTTTTAAAAAGCAAAGCATTTGGAAGGTGGGGAAAAGAAAGAAAGTTGGCTAGGGTATTATAATGGTTGTATAATAATAATAATAATGTCTTTAAAAATGTCTTTTGCGTAAAACCTGCCCAAGGGAAAAGAAAGAAAACCTCCTAAAAATTCCATATCCCTGAATACCACTCCATCAAAAACCATCTGGAAAATGTCAGATAATGGTATCCACCCACCTAAGAAATTCAGTAAACTTTGTCTTCAATTACCATTTAGAATAATCAACTCAAATTGAAATTTCAATTTCAAAACCCTCAGAAGACAAAGCTGGGATTAGGAATCAGATTTTAAAAGTCTCCTTAAAAGACCATCTGTTTATAGACACCCTTCTCACATCCCACCTCGCCTGTCCTTGATCTGTCCCATAAGTTCACAGCAGAAGCACAGCTGAATTTAAAGACATACACACACTGCTACCACGAAGTCTAGTTATCACATATATGTTCTGAGCCTGTCTCAAGCTTCCCTTGTTATGTAAGCACTTAGGGGCAATAAAATTTCACTTACATCCAGCAGCATTGTGAGTCTCAAAACATTAGTCTACCTGACTGTACAATCTTTTTACTGGCAGTGGATAGCACTGGTATTTTATTTATATTGATCAGACTGTCGATGCTATATGGAATAACCATTTAGTAGCCTATTAGCCTGTAACATTTTATTACTGTTGTTAAATATCATTACCCATACTGAATTCCGTATTAGAAAAATGAGGCTCGGAAATCTAAATATTCCGAAAGAACTACAGAGCCTTTGGGTTTTTTCCCCCTACATAATCTGCAGACTGATGAGAAGAAAGAAAAACAATGAGTATTCACTTCTCACAGATAGAGGTCACTAATGGACTGAATTTGAATCACCATGGCAGAAACCACAAAGTTATTAAAGTAACCTAGTGAAAAATGAACTTGAATTGAAATTAAAGTAAAAATACCAAAAGATGATTATCCAGAAAGGTCTGACCTGAATAGAAATAAAACTGCATCACCTTGACCTTTTTTGAATCTTCTAAATAGTGAGCAAAACCGAGACCCCTCCCCCCCCACACACCCTTTGCTATTTTTTAACTTCAGACACTGCTCATTGCAGAAGCGGGAATTCTTCCTTGTAGGCTACAAGACCAAAGAGTCAAACTAGATCAGATGTTCACACTGATTCTCTACAGAATAAAGCTTCTGGACGTACATACTTGAGCCTTTCTTAAAACCACAGCTTCAAACTGGGAAGATATAAGGTTGCTTCAGGGAGATATGTCTAAATCCTAAATCAAACTCTCCAGCAGGCCAGAATATAAATGTAACAGGCATCAGAGGAGGTTCAAATTAGATCCAGCCGGTCAAAGTCAAACTCGGATAAGATCACATCATCTGAAACCTAGCATGGGGGGGAGAAAAACCATGACTGCCTAGGGAACCTCAAGGCAGCCCAGCATGGTGTCATTTGGGAATCTACTTTCTTCTGTTAAAGAAGAAATCCCCCCCCCCCTGGGAATTTCTAAAACTGCAATGAAACTACTGAAGTGTTCAGACATGGGCATTAAGACAAACAAACAAACAAACAAACAAACAAAAACCAGCATTCTTTCCATGCTAGGTTTGTATTTGTAATAGGTTCTGCTACACAGCTAGCCCAATTCTTTTTACGATTTCTTGTACCTACTGGCAGAGACATTGAATAATGCTTGAAATTTCGTCTTCCAACCTCCTCCACTCACATACTGGCAATTCAACATGACAGTATGGTGTTGCACTGCCATAGATGATCATTAAAAATTCTTAAATGGTTTAACCCTATCCTGTTTGGGGCTTTTGAGGAGGAGAGGAAGAAAAGTTATATTTGGAAGAACAATAGCATCATGGGGAACGGGCAACTTTTCATGGCATATGTATTCCCCAAAGATTTATTCTCTTCTAATATGGTGGCCTGTCGATCTTATGAATCTGCTGCATATTGCTTAGTGATAAAAAAGAAAAAAAGTCCAGTTCTCACACTTTAAATACTGACCTAAAATTTTACGTTCATACTGCAACAACTAAATACATCCCCGGACAAACGCCAACCTGCATTCTATTACCTCAAAATGGTTGGGGGATCCTTTCACTGGAGACTTAAGAAGGTCATATCACTTAAGTCCACAGGCAATATGGGTTCCTATATGGAAGCTAGCCTACATATTAGCTTTTGGCTAGGAGAAATTAGACATAATACATTTAGCAATCAGCCTGTGAGCAAGGGGACATGCCCCAAAGCTCCCTGAAATGCTGTGTGATTTAAGAGCCTCCCAGCTGAGTGGGAAGCAATAGCTCCCATTTAGATGGGGCTTTGCATAGCAAATGCAGCATGTGAAGAAACCTAATCAGCACCTTGCACTCCCGTGTGAGCATTTACACGGATTTGCGCCTTGCACTTGATTAGCTTACTGTAAGCTTTACAAGAGATTCCTTCCACTAAAATTAATCAAAAGGTCTTGGAGACTGATTTCCATTTACAAGAGGAGTCAAGATGAGCTTCCAGGTGAATAAATAATGATCCCAATAGTGATGGTGGCAGCAGTAAAGGAGGAGCTGCTTTGAAACTCAAAACTCAACAGGGGGGAAAGGGGAGGTTGGAGAGTTGGGGCTGGAATCTTTCTGTAGCTCTCTGAGGGAAAAGCAGGAGCTCTTTTCTTAGTTAGCTTAAGTAAGGCTGATGTTCTGGGAAACGTGACCATATTCTCTCCGCTGCACACCCCCCACCCCCTCCCCAAGTGCACACACTCTAACACTCACCCCCCACACACACCATGGCGCATCAGGCCACCACGGAAAAACCGGCCTCTCCGCAACACCACTACCCCCCCCAACACACACACACACACACACACACGCGCGCGCGCGCACACACACACACACACACACACACTACAAACACTGCAAACTCACGTCGTCAATGGTTAATGCTTTTCTTATCAGCCTGCAATAAAAATGTGACTTCTAAAGTTTTTATTTTATGACGCCAGAAGGTGAATGGAAGGAGGGAGGAAGGGAAAGATCCGAGGATGTCAAAGGGGGGAAAGGTAGAATTTTTCCCTTTCCTTGAATTTCTCTCCTCCTCCCTCCCGCGCGCTCTCTCTCTCTCTCTTTCTCTCTCTCTCTCTCTCTCTCTCTCTCTCTCTCTCTCTCTCACACACACACACACACACACACACACGCCCAGATTTGCTTTCCTGCACCAGCTAAACGGAGTGGGCGAATGGGAGTGGGCTCCTATCATTTTTAAAAGACGCTAAATAAGGCTGAGAGAGCGAGAGGGTGAAGGTGAGGGTGGGAATTAGCAATCCATGCATCATTCCCCCGGATTGAAGAATACTAAAAGCCCCCCAATCCACATTCTCAATTTCCAACGAGCTACGAAAAGAGGCCCCAGCTGGAGCCGAGGGTTCTCCTCCATCCCCAGGGGGAGCTTCGCCTCCCCGCACAGCTGCCCACCGGGGGCAGAGAAGCGCCGCGGGTCCCTCTAACCTGACTGTAGATCTCGCCGCGCTTAGTGCCCATCCCCGGGATCTCCAACTTCGCTTCCCTCTTACTTTCAGTCAGATCTGTCTGGCCAGCGTCAGCAAAGGCGCAGAAGCCCAGCGGCCGGGCACGAAAGCAGAGGGTTGGGGGTGCGCATTACCTGCGAAGGTTCTCGAGGTCTCCTTCCAGCCCCGGTGGTAATCTCGCTCAGCGCCGCGTCCTCCCCCAGATCCAAACTTTTGCTCGGTCCTCCGGGTGGCGGAGGCGGCGACGGTGGCGGCTGCCGAAGCCCAGCCCTGTCGCCCGCAGCGTCGGGGCTCGGGGGTGCGGAGGCCGGAGCCTCAGAGCGGCGCGCGCCTCCCCGCAGCCGGCCGGAGCCCGGGCGCCCCGCTCGCCTCGCTCGCCTCGCTCGCTCTCGCCTTTCTCCCCTACGGAGCCGCGGCATCGTCTTCCCCCTTCCTCCGCCACCTCCGCCTCCAGGGTTCGGGCATGCCACTTTCTCTCGGCTCCCGCCGCCGCCGCGGCCCCCGCCTCCGGTCCTCCTCCGCCTCCCCCTCTCCGCCTCGACCGCGCCACGAGTCCCGAAAGAAGAGGGCGAGCGGGGAAGGCAGTGGAAAGAGGCCCCGCAGCGCCGGAGCTCCGCGGAAGCGGAGGACCTCGGGGGGCGGCCCGAGAGGCGGGCGTGCGCGCCCCGGACGCCCCGGAGCCGACCGCTCAGAGCCCCGGACCCGGGCGCAGCGCAGGGCTGCGCGGGGGCGGGCGCGGGGCTCGCTCCAAGTGCGGCGCCGGCCCCGGTGTGGGTCCCGAGGCTGCTCCGACCTCACTGCTGCCACGCTCGGACGCGGCCGGGCTAATGTAGACGCCGCGGCCCCCACCCCCACCCCTCCTGACACCCCCGGGAGATGTTTACAGTAATGAATTCGCGGGATCGCCTCCGCCGCTCCCGCGCTCCTCCTCTCCCTCCGTCCCCCGCGCTCTGGCGCGCTCCCCTCCTCGAGTCCTCTTTCTCTGCCCCCCTCTTTTACTCCCTCCCTTTCGGAGTCCCTCCCACATTTCTGGTTTAAAGAATGCTTGGGAGGCGCGGCTGCAACCCTAAGCTTTCCAAGAGGCAAAGTCGCACTCGGCTTTTAACCCTCTCCTCCCTGAAGAGAGTTGCAGGGCGTCTGGGCCAACACCATGGATGCCACCCGGACCGAGCACGCCTTCTCCTCTCTCCCTAGCCTGCACCCCCTCCCACCCCCCCAACTCTCAGGGATAATGCCACCGTCTGAGCGCTGAAAGTCGATTCCCCCCCCCACCCCGCCCGCCTGCGACGTACTTGCAAGGCAGAGGATCTATTACTTAGACTCGGAGAAATGATCGAAACGTGAGATTAGAGGGTAAAAATATAACAAGTCTCACAACCAAGATGGCGTTATTTCAAATGAAGGCAACCCTGGTGATTTGCGCCCCCACCCCCATCCCATCCCCCGTTAATTCCCAGATCCCGGACCTTATCAAATAACTTTAATTGGAAAAATAATCCGAAGTTTAACATGATTATTTTGAACACCTATTTTCTCCCTTCACTCTGGCTGCTGGGAAAAAGGGGTGTTCACTTTCCCCGTAGATTACCACGGACAACTGAATTCAGCCTCAAAGGTTCAGAAAAAAGACTTGACAGCAAAAAGAGCCTGATTTGTATACAGGCGACGTTTCCACTTAGCAATCTCTCTGCAAAGGTTAAAGAGTAATGTAAGAAAACCAGGTGCACGTCTCTTTCTTGGAAAACATATTTTAAAAGGTTCTGGTTTTCTGCTCTCGTTTCATCGTCGCTCCTCCTGGCTCCAGTAAGTTGCTGTCATGTTTTAACAAGTCTGTAGAGAGGCTGAATGCGAACAGAAGAGGGAGAGCGAGCTCGCGCCAAGCGTGGGGTTGCGCGGAGAGGCGCCGTCGGTGGGGCCACGCGAGAAGCAAACAGCAAGCTTGAAACTAGCGCAGGGGGGATCCACGGGCTGTCGCGGACCGAGAGTGGGGCAGGGGCGGTGGCCGCGACGGGCTCGGGAGGATTTCCCCGTCCTCAGTTCAAAGCCTGAGTCACTTGGCACCACTTTCCCAATTGTTTCCATTTCCTTCTCATCCCTGTTGTGTCTACCGCCTTCACTTATCTGAGTGCCTTAGCCGTGTTAAGACGACTTAGAGAAACGCCCCATTTGCCGCCTAAGCACAAGCCACGCACGGATCCACCCAGACGCACGCCCGAGACGCACGCTGGCACACGCGCTCACACGCGCGCACACACACACGCACACACGACCTGGGTTTGTGCCCGCGGGTCGCTGCTCCTGTTGCGTTATGCAAAGTGGTCAGGAAAATACTTTGATTCACATCTACATAACCGCTCCTCTCCCCAGACTCAGTGTGTGACTAACAAATATCCACGGGAGGAGGGGGCACGGCTGGGGGAGTTAACTGGACTAGGACAGAGTGCCATCTTGCTGGGAGGTTCCAGGACCAAGGCGCCAGCGAGGACAGCCGTGGTGGCCTCCACCTCCACCAGCAGCTGCCGCTGGCTGGAGCCCCATGCGATCCAGGAGTTTCCCGGGCATCTAGTAAGAGTCCAGTCGGCCCCAATCACCCTGCTCCCCGATTCTTAATGTCCCCGGTTAATGCCCCGACCTCAACTGGCAACCTTGATCTTGGGCCTGATTAGAAATGAGAAGTGACCGCGCCGGCGCTGAAGGCACGGAGCCGAGCCCGACACTGGTCAGCGCGGCGGAGGGATCTTCCCAGGCTGCGCAGGACCCGCGCGGGGACACGGTGGCAGCTGGCGAGGCTCTGCTCCCGCCCTCCTCGCCGCCGCCTGGCCCCCGCACTTAGCGCCAGGGGGTGCGGGGTGGCGTGTTCCGCCGGCTCTCCGCGTCCCACGCTCGCGGCTCAGAGAACGCAACCCGGGTTCAGCCTGGTGTGCTCCCTGAGCCTTCACCGCCCCCACTGGCGCGCCAGGAAGACGCGCTGGCCGAGCTCAGAGCTGGGCCACCGAAGAGCAGCAGAGCTGGAGAAAGACTTGGTTTTGGAAGAAAGTAACCTTCTCCCCAAGTCGAAGGGAAATGCACCTCGAAGGGAAAGGCACCTCCTCCGCGTCCGTTTAGCCAGGAATCAGTCCCGGGTTTCGGGCAGGAGGCGGGCTACCGGCTTTGGATGCAGCCGCTCGATAACAGCGGTGACATTATCAGCAGATGGAGCGGGCGCGGGGGTGGCGGAGTAGGGGGTGTTACTCCTAGAAGTTAGCGTATTCATTCGGGGGAAGTGAGAAGCTGGATTCCAGCAAGCTTAATGGCTGGAGAACCCCCAACTGGGGATGGATCCTCCTAGCAAACTAGCAAATTTGCGTTTGACCCAGAGCTCAGTTACAAAACTCTTTAAAGGAGGTGAATTCTACCTGCAAATAGACCTCCCTAAAGTCGGGGGAGAGTTAAGCAGCCTGGGCTCTCTCTGGAGAAAAAAAAAAACAAAAAACCCCAAAACCCCAAAACATCCCATCCCGATGACCACCCCTGCGCTGGTTCAAAAAATACACGTATCCCCCCCCCCCCCCCCCCCCCCGCGCAGCCGCTTAGCAGCAGCCCTGGAAGTTGCTGGAAACTCCACCTGGCACCTCTGTCTCTTTACCTGGCCGCCGTGTCTCCTCGCAGAGGGCTCATCCGAATCCGACAGGGTCGGGGAGGTGGAAAGGGAAGAAGCTGGCGCGGCAGCAGCGGGGCTCCCGGGGCATGGTATTGTTTTAGGGGTCACCGCCAAGGTCCCTCCTGCCCATCGTTGAGAACGGCCAACCTGATCCCTGCTCGGGGTGGACACCGCGGCGGGCGCGGTGCGGCTGCCTCGCAGCTGCTTCGCACCCGGAACCGAGGGCTCCAGACGCACCCCGGGCGGAAGCAGCGCAGCGCCTTGGCGCGGGGATTGCGGCCGCCGCCGATACCTCCAGGCGCTGGTTCTTCTGCGGCGACAATGGAAGATGCCCAACTCACAAGTGACAGCGACAGGTTTCGTCCGTACAACTAACTACAAGGTACCCAGCCTGAGACCGGAGGCTGCGTCCCCCCTCCCCCTCCTCTCCCTCCTACTGGGGAGGGAACTAATTTAACCCTGTGTGCGCCCTGCACTCCCTGGAGAAGCTGGAATCGACAAGGAAACCGCAGGCGGCGGCTCGCGGGGCCAGAGCTTTGTTCACGTGCGTTTCCAGCGGGCACTCGCGTGGCAAGACGCCAGTGGCAGGCTTCCAGCGCCCGGCCCCGGCATGGGAAAGAGCCCTAGCGTTTCATCCGGACCAGACCCAGCCCTCGGAATCTATTTTTTGCCTCCAGTTACCAGATGTATTGAAGTTGCCAGCAAAGTTGGGTTTTATTCCTCTGTTTCTTCCTCCCTCCCTCCCGCGCCCCCGCCCCCCGCCGCATTATTTCCTTTCCTAGCGGCGCTTTGAAGATGTGGAACTCGCCGCTCATTCTAATTCTAGCTTATAACTGTTCTTGCGTGTGCGAGACGAATGGTGGAGGGTCCCCACCCACCCACGCGAAATCCAAATGAAAACGCAGGGAGAGCTGTCTCCCACCCACTCACCCAGTGTCAGCCACAGCAGACGACCACATATTCAAATAAGACCAAGACACGGGAGGATGGGGTAGGGGGCGAGTTTGAGGGAGTTTAAGATGTGAATGGGCTGATGGAAGGGAGAGCGCGCGCCTTAGGACGGAATAAACAAGGGAAACACAGACAAGAAAGATGATGCAGACAATACATCTGCGTACCAACATTGAAAACAGTAGGTCAGCTTTAAGTGCCTAGATTTGGATTGACAATATTTCCCGGGATCCTGTGGAAGCAGAATGAATGAATGAATGAATGAATGAATGAATTCTTAAAAAAATAAGGAGAGAGAGAGAGAGAGAGAGAGAGAGAGAGAGAGAGAGAGAGAGAGAGAGAGAGAGAGAGAGAGAAAATACAGGAGGCTCAGCCTTGGCCACCCAGATGCTTTGCGTTTTGTAAGCATCTTTGTCTAAGTGTTCCGGACTCCCAAGAAGTTAACTGGAGTTGGAAGTAAGTCATCTCCTGGAGGGGGAATGGAAGTCTAGACAAGAGAAACTGACAGCCAGCCGCCTCCGCTGTCACCGTCACACCCAAATGAGCCAGAACGTCACCCACGGCGCAAACTCAGACAATTTTCAACAGATTCCCTTTTTCTGCATCTCCATTCTGGACGAAAGAAAGAAAGAAAGAAAGAAAGAAAGAAAGAAAGAAAAAAGAAAAAGTTCTTTAAAAATCACTTAGAGGGTAACACGTGGTTCTTGCGAAAACGGAGTTATTTTTAAAAGAAAAAAAAAGTGTCTTTCCACAGGATGGATGTTCTAAGTTTTCTCTGCACCCTCCCCAAACCAATGGGAATCTGTAATAGCCATTCCAAACGCCTCCGGAGAGAGGCCGACCCAGGGAGGAAATGGGAACAGTTTCCAGCCGGCTTGGTGCAGAATTTCGCTGTAAATCCTTTCAGTTTGCCAAGGGGGCAGCAAAGCCTAGGGAGAGCTTGTCAAGCGGCAGACTCCACAGGGAAGACCACATTTTAGCACAAATAACTCATCTACCTGCTTTCAAATACTCATCTTGGTGTGCATAAGTGTACAGGAGTATCCACATAAGGTTCTGTCTCTGAAACCTTAACCTGACATAACAGTATAATTATTTCATCTTTAAGAATACATTTTGGTTTAAAAGAAGAGGGAACTCTGCACAGGTTTTACCTTGTCATTTGTGCTGCCAGAAAATGAGGAAGACTGAAAATGTGAGACAAGGTAGCTGCAGATGTACAGAATTTGTATTATAGATTATCGCTGTTTATAAGTTATAAGGAAATAGGGATGCCTGGGTGGTTCAGTCAGTTAAGCCCCAACTCAAGGGTTTGAGAGGTCGAGACCTGCACCCAGCTCTGTGCTGACAGCTGGGAGCCTGTAGCCTCTTTAGGATTCTGTGTCCCCCCCTCTCTCTGCCCCTCACCCACTAGCAGTGTCCCTCTCTCTCTCTCTCATAAATAAACCCTAAAAAATAAAAACTAAATAAATGGTAAGGAAACAATATCCTCTGGATGTGCTCCTTACTAAAGACTATTGATGTGATGATTGCAATGGGGGTGAGGAAAATTAAGTACAAAAAAAATATCACATCCAATGTATGAACAGAATAAGTGCAACGAGTTTCTTAACCACGTGACCCCTACATCAGCTTTAGAAATATGCGCTGCTGGAGCCAGAGGAAGGAAAAAAGTAGTCAAAGTGGTCCGGGGGCTCCAGAGTGTAATAAGTTAGCAGCCTCACAAAACCGGGATTTTGAGGTCACTTTATTTTTATTAAGAAACTATCACTAATATAAAAGGGTACAAGAGTAGAGAAAGAAAAAGCACATCTGTGAAAGTAAAAAAAAAAAAATCAGCTCATTCCTTTTTGTTTGGACTTTGATCCTCAGTGGGGTTTTTACCTCTATTGAAATTTGACTGCCATTTCAAATCTTTTAGGTCGCCCTCCATTTATTTGTACGCACCCCCATCTACACACGCACATGTACTTTGGACTGTGTTTCTAATACTTTGAGGAAGTAAAGCTAACACAGGATTTGGGTTTATAAGATCATGGTTTAAGCCCAAGGCACTGAAAATTTTGATATCGGGTAAGCTCGGCTCTGAGCCACTGTTTACTCGTTAATAAAATGGCCATAAAAATACCTGTTCTACCAGACTCTCTGTATGGTCACAGTATGAGTCGGTGCATGTGAAAATGCTTTAGAAAGTTCAGCTGTTATTCAGTTGTTGCCAACAATATTATCATTACATCACACAGTCCCAGCCTTCAAAACATTGGAAAGTTACATCAACCTGAACAGTTTCCTCTAATGTTATCATCTTACATTACCCTGGAACGTTTGTCAAAACACAGGAGGTAACAGATCCCATGTAGGATACCACATAGCCTTAGTCATCGTATCTCCTGTTCTGTGTGACAATTCCTCCATTTTTCCTTGTTTTTGATGACCCTGGGAGTTTTGAAGAATAATGGCAGGGTATTTTGTCTCTCAGTTCAGGTTTGTCTGATTTAACTCTAGTTCTGGGTTCAGGGAAAGAAAAATACCAGGGAGGTGGACTATTGTTCTCATCTCATCGTAGCAGGTGGTGCATGATATCAGCATGACGTCACTCACGATAACATCATCACTCTCTAACGTATCGTGTGCAAGGTTTCTCCACTATACAAACTATTTGTCCTTTTCCATACTCTGTGCTCTGGAAGTGAGTCACAAGTCCTGCTGACCTTCATGAATTTAGAATTTTTAAAAGCACAAAATAAGCATTTAGTGCAATTCATAAACACCCCAGATATTGAGTTCACCCAGGAATAATCTCTCAGGAAATTCCTCCTGTATTATCTACATCCTCAGGAAAGTGTTCAACTATCTCTTCTTGGCTATGTATTTTAAACCCATCTTCAACTATTCCAGGGTTTATTGTCCCCAAACCCAGTCCCCAAATCCTGTTCTTTTCTAAAATGTCTCCTACCTTCTTGCTTCTCATTGCCACAGCTGGTTGGTGAATTCCAACTTTCCTACAAAATGATGGCATCCGTGACCTCTTATCCCTCCTTTCCATTCATGGTTTTCTGACAGTATGATGTTCATTTCATTGTCCCTCCAAGGGACAATAGCAAACAACAAGTTTGTCTATACATTAGTCTAAATGTCTAGTTTAATTAGTCTAATTACTCAAAGAATTTAGTTGCTGTTACATTTCTATTATTCTGGTAAACACTTGAAACATGCTTGCTGACATCATGGATAAGCTTCTGTAGCAGGTAGAGCAAAAGCCGATCTTTTTTTCTAAAAATGAGAGCCACTGTAAAGAAATCCATGGTTAACACACTGTGGGTAGGTAACTTTTCTTTTTTTTTCTTTTTTTTTTTCAACGTTTTTTATTTATTTTTGGGACAGAGAGAGACAGAGCATGCACGGGGGAGGGGCAGAGAGAGAGGGAGACACAGAATCGGAAACAGGCTCCAGGCTCCGAGCCATCAGCCCAGAGCCTGACGCGGGGCTCGAACTCACGGACCGCGAGATCGTGACCTGGCTGAAGTCGGACGCTCAACCGACTGCGCCACCCAGGCGCCCCAGTAGGTAACTTTTCATTTCTCTCACAGGAATAAAACACACGGAAGCATTTTTTGTGGGTTTGGCTTGATTCATGTGAATCTGTGACACTAAAACGCATACTCTTCTGGTTATGAAGCAGCACAATACAGTTCATGGTTCACCCATTTACCCAACAAACATTTGTAGAAAACACGAAACATGTAGCAAAACTTTGATGAATAGATTTAGTCTCTATTCTGTCAAAACTTCAGTGCATTGGAGATACACTGACAAATAATTACACACTCATTAGGTAAATAAAACAACTCAGGTATATGCAAAGTACTTTAGTGCACTGAAACAGAGTCTCTGTAGAAGGAAGGCCTTTTGCTAATGTACTGATTTTATATGAACTTTGCATCATTATTTTCACTTCCAGCCTTCTGCATACCGCAACCCCAGGTACCAGCTGGAGTCTCCTGTCTCCTGGACATCCCTTTGGGCCAAGAACTAAAAAATCAGTGTAGAAGTAATTGCTTGAATATCCATTTCCCCTAAGCCTTGGTTTCTTTGCCTCTCCATGGAGGTTACAAGACGATTATGCGTGAACACAAACAGAAGGTACATACTGACAGGAAACAAAAGCACGTTAAACCATGGAGATTTCCTTGTACATAAACCTGCCATTTGTTAAGTGGTTGCTCCTCGAATCCGGAGGGAAGCTGGCAAAAACTCGAAGCAAACCTTCTCCAACAGCACTGGGGAAGAATAAGTGAGGGAAATGCCTTTTTAAAAAGGGTATACAGTTGGTATAAAGATGTAAGCCATTTCAAGAAGAGATGGAAAATCTACCCAGAGATTTATTCAAACCTGGACGCTACAACTGTAGACAATGTTACCAAGCCTTCTGTATCTGACTACAGTTCTGATGAAGAAGAAAACACCGTTTTATTTTTTTTTTAAATTTTTTAACGTTTATTTATTATTGACAGAGAGAGACAGAACATGAGCAAGGGAGGGGCAGAGAGAGAGGGAGACACAGAATCCGAAGCAGGCTCCAGGCTCCAAGCTGTCAGCACAGAGCCCAACACGGGGCTTGAATTCACAAACCTCGAGATCATGACCTGAGATGAAGTCGGACGCTTCACCGACTGAGCCGCCCAAGCACCCCAGAAAGCGCCATTTTAATCTGAGAAAACATACTTAAATCAATGAGTATAAAATATTCTGAATTAGAATATATATAATATATATAATAAATATATATAACTTCCCACTGTGTGCACAAGTATTCACACACACACACACACACACACACACACACACACACTTCCCACAGTCTACTGATATATTAGAAAACTAAAATTATATTCTTTAGAAGGTTTAGAAGGTCAGAGATAGTTTTGAAGCCTGACTCTTATTATTATAAGAACAAACACTACATCAGTTAAGCTATGTGTAGTGGCGGGAGGTCTGAACTTGGACTTGGATGATGGTACTTCAAGTATCTACTGCTTTATCAGGGAAACCACTTAACTGCCCAAAGCCTCAGTTTCTCTTTTCTCCAATAAGGAAAAGCAAAACTATCTTCTAGGGTCAATTAATAAACAGTAAGTGAAGTGGGTTATCTAGAAGCTCAAAATAAACTGTTATTGGGGCACCTGGGTGGCTCAGTCGGCTAAGCATGCAACTCTTGGTTCGGCTCAGGTCACGATCGCATGGTTTGTGACTTGGAGCCCCACGCTGTGGATGCTGCTTGGGATTCTCTCTCGCTCTCTCTTCCCCTACCCCACTCATGCTGGCTCTCTCTCTCTCTCTCTCTCTCTCTCAAAATAAACTTAAAGAAATAAGCTATTATAATATATGTAATTACTGTGTTTTACATAACATAATTTAATGGGACAACTATTTTACTTTGTATAATCTTAAGATACGGGTTTCACTTGTATTGCCATTTCTGGCTTTTCTGGTAACCTGTTTTACACAAAGTTTCAGAGCTTCAAAGATACAGAGTTGCTTGATCCCTGTAAAGTTGCTCCAAACAATACTTTCAGGTACCAGTCCTTCAACCAACTTTTGAATGACCTAAACAATAAAGTCCCACAACATAGGGAATTCTTAGTTGTCTTCTCACTGTATCATTGAAAATTCCACAAAAATTGCTGTTGACCAATTTCCTTTCGTGCTTCTCCCACTTAGCTGATAGAAATAACTACAGTTTTCCAAGTGATTCTTTAATGTTTTTTTTTAATTTTATTGTTACGTTATTTTCATGCTTGATTTGGTCACCTCATTTGCTTCCTTAGTTGGCATAATTTGGATTTCATATTTCCCCTTGAAACATTTTTGAAAAATTAACTTCTTACTAAAACTTGATAATAAAAATATTAAAGAGGAAGTTGCTCACAGAGAGTGTCTCTTTCTCTGTCACTCTGCCTCGCCTTTGAAAGTTTCCATTTGTACCATATTTTGTTGACACAACTGAAAGTCATATACTATGAATATGAACTTATTAGCATTTGAATTTTACTCTTTCATCAAGGGCAGGAATTAAATTCTTCTTCCTAAACACTGAGGGGCCATTGTGGATCAAAGTCTGGATTATAGGTTGGTAAAGGCCATGATGTTCTTTTCCCTGAAGAAGGCATTAAAAACTTGATTTTGAAAGGCTTTCCCATTTTCCTTGGTGTTCTGAAGAGATATCTAAGGAGTTTCAAACATAATATGAAACTGTGGAAATATCTGAATCATTCTGTTCTTGGATTCTGTGTTTATTTTTATTTCTAGGAATTCTGCTGCATTTCCACATTTATATAGTATAGTTTCCTGTTCTTTTCACTTCAGTGCTTTGTAAATGGAATCGTGTTCGATTATTAAGTGCAGCAGATACAAGAATACGGGTTACAGATCAAAGTTAGTAGAGAAGCAAGATGAACTTTATTTATCATTATTGTTTATTTTATTTTTATTTTATTTTATTTATTGTATTTTATTTTATTTTAGAGACAGAGGGAGAGAGAGAGAGAGAATGCACAGGTGGGGAGAGGGGCAGAGGGAGAGAGAGAGAGAGAGAAAGAGAGAATCTCAAGCAAGTTCCATGCGGGGCTCCATCCCACAACCCTGGGATCATGACCTGAGCCAAAATCAAGAGTCTGATGCTCAACCAACTAAGCCACCCAGGTGACCCAAGAAGGCATCCTTTAAAATACCTCCATTTGTAGAGCCTTTATCCCTTACAGCCTCCTCAAATGGATGACTGTGTCTGATATCTCCCTGCCCTCCACCCACAGGTCAGAGGTCACAGAAGGAGTAAAGCAACTGGTAGTAGACAATAGATCTCCAGAAACCTGTCCATAGTGTAGCTACGTCTGCTGTACATTTAATTCTCTCATCAGCAGGCAATATTTTTTTTTTTATCCTTTTGGACAAAACCAATGTTATTTAAATTTATTTCTAAACATCTATAAATTAAAAGACGGTTTGCTTAAAAGACGCTGTGCATTTCTCCCATGTCTGTCCTAAGCAGGCAGACTTAAAAATTATAGAAGCAAGGCTGTGAAAGCTAAGGAAGCCTCAACATCATTAGGGAAACAAAATCACAGTGAGATATCATCTAACTCCTAGTAGAATGGCTATACTAGAAAAAAACAAAACAAAACAAAACAGAAAATGCCCAGTGTTGGTAAGAAAGTAGAGAAATTGGAGTCCACATGCATTAATGATGAAATTATAAAATAGTACAGCCAGTTTGGTGTGAATGCTTCTTAAAAAGTTAAACATCAACTTATCACATAACCCAGAAATTCTATTCTTAGGTATATCTACCCAAGAAAATGAAAACATACATCCACACAAACACTTCTATATGAATGCTCTTAGCAGCATTGTGTTTCCAGTTTGGAAACTGGAACTTTATTTATCATTATTGGAACTGGAAACTGGAAACAATCTAAATGTCTACCAGCTGGTGAATGTGTAGCTAAAATGTGGTATATCCATGCAATGGACTACTATTTGAACAAAGCAGGGATACATGTTAAAGCATGGATGAACCTCAAAATAATTTTGATCTATAAAAGAAGCTATGCTCAAGAGACTACATATTGTGTGACTTAATTTATTGAAATTATAGAAGTAGCAAAGTTTTTGAGGATTGCAAATTAGTAACTGCCAGGGGAAGAGGGAACAGAGATTTACAGTAAATGTGCATAAAAGCTCATAATGCAGTGATTAAAATGTTTTAAAAATGATTCATGGTGATGTATGCATAGCTTGGTAAATTTACTAAAAGTAAGAATTGAATTGTACACTCTAAAGGAGTGAATTATATGATATGCAAAACGTCTAAATAAAATTATTTTTTAAAAGCTACAAGGATTGATGTCAACATCTATGAATATTTCATCTTGGTAATATTCTTCCTAGATCCCCTTACATCACCAATAAAAATGACTTGAAGTATCTTAGGAGTAATGAATAAGGAATATGCCCAGTAGCAGAAATAATAAACTAATATGTGAGTCTAAACATTCTTCTTATTACCTACTTTTTCAAAAAAAAACAGGTCACTTGCAGTCTGATTAAATCCACTCATGAGATCTGTAAAATTTAGAAACAAAATAAACAAAATACAGGTTGACATAGCATTTCCACTCCATTCTTTGGAGGAAATAAGTAACATTTAAAAAATGTCTATGAATCAATAAGGGAAAACAAATTCTTTGCTTTTGTATTAAGTTCTCTGCTCACCAGACTCCTCTGCCAAATGATTCTTCTATTTTTATAACACATAGTACATTTGTTTACTATGACTCAAGGAAGCATAATGTTTTATTAATAAAAATCTATTTTTGATAATAGAATTATCAATAATTTTAACATAGCCTTTGAACAGCTTAGTTCTTTAGATATTCATCAATCAGGAATCTTTTTTCTTTATGTCCAGTTAGGGCAATATAAATATCATTTTGTGAGGATGTCACATTTTTCTTTCTTTCTGGCTAAATAAGAAAGCATAAGACAGATGGGTGAAGAAGAAAGTCAGACATAGTATCAGTTACCAAAGGGAAAAAAATAATAATAATAAAGGCAACATCTTGTCCATCAAGGAGCTCAGATCAAGAGTCTTTTTTTTTTTTTCTCAAATGATGACAGCCCGAGAGCTATGGGCAACCAGAAAATAAAGCAAAACCACCAAAGGTGTTTCTCCATGGTTTCTACCACCATGCCTGGAGTGGATAAACGTGTCATTTTACTAGGAGGATTACTTGGAAAAAAAAATTAGCTCAAGCAGACAAGAAAAAGGAAGAAAATAGAATAAGGGCATGTCATGTCTATTTACCATGGGATGAACGGCATCATGCTTCTCTGGGTACTGCTGATGAAAATGTCGATGGAGAATAATCTACATCTGCCTTCAACAGTATCAAAGGATCCAGGCTACAGATTTATAATCCTCACATGAGGAGCCTCAGGACAAGTCACATAGTTGTGCTCAGTGGAAAGTCGGCCCTGGTTGGTATTCGGCACTCATTTTTTCTCGAACAGGAGTTTGCCCACTAGATGTGTGGTGAAATCGAGTTTATGCGCTCTTTAATAACCTTTCTACAGTCAGGAAGACCTTGTTTTTAAGGCCTCCGGAAATTGTTGCTAGAAGAAAGGAGGTCGGAAGCGGGGCTCTATCTACTGTGAGCCGTCTATCACTCATTCCCAGCGGTGTCCCAGATGGAAGAGGGATGAGCGTGAGAACCTTTAATGAGGTGTGAACTCCAAATGGACAGGAAAACAAAATTTGGAAAGTGTTGAGATCAACGTCTTGAGCTGACACAATGAAAAATCTTGGATCATAGAGGGAAAATCACATTTTTTTTTTTTTTTTTCATTTTTAACATGACTCTCAGGCTTTAGGGAAAAAGTAGAGACCAGGTTTGAAGATATTAAGAAAAATTGCTAATTAGCCAGGTTCTTTGCCAATTCCTTATAGGGTGTGTTTAAGTATAAGAGCATGTTGCTGTCTATTTGGAATAAAAGCAGGCCTAGTTGAAGATGTAGGGAAGCCACTCAATTTTCTTAGGCCCTAGATGTCTCATCTCAGAGGTGATAATAATTTCTGGCAAACTTGCTTTACATCTTTTTGTAAGCATAGGATAAAATGGTTAATGTAGAAATATCTAGGAGAAAAGCATTTCCCTAAGCAAAAGTGCCATTCTTATTAAAAAATGTGAATGTCTCCTATATTTAACCCCTTAGCTTACTTGAGGATGAAAACCAGGGTAACTCCTCTCGGAAATGATCGGGTTCTGTTTTACATTTCTTCTGTTATGAGGGTGATAAAGGGCTGATCTTCAGATATGACAAGTACAAAGTCCCGTGCTTGGGCGGGAGTTCGGAGAACCTCATTAATCACGTTCCATTGTGTTAGAGGTTCTGTAAACATTGCAAAAGCATAAAGTGCAGCCTTTCTATGAGTGACATCTTTCCAGCCTAACTCCAGGACGCCTTTGAGATTTTCTTAACTGACTGGATTTCATTTCAGTCATTAGTTAACCCTGCTTAGTGGGTGACTCTGGATCCCACCAGGCAGGAGTAAGGGGATATGTATTCAAAAGGTACAAACATGGCTTGTCCCAGTCACATAACCATTAAGAACAGTAGGGGGGATTTCCTTTCTCAGGATAAGTCAAATCATTTATGTGAATCCCATAATATTCCACTTTGTTTTTTTTTTTTGTTTTTTTTTTTTGCCTTTGGAAACTAATGCCATAAAGTTGTAGTTAGAAAAAGATTGTTGACAATCCTTCCTATGGATACTTTGGGTGAGATGAAAAGGCAAGTGTTATTGCTTACAGATTTATATGTCCCATTGGCAAAGTCTTTTTTATGTATGAATGGGCCACTCGAGACAGCTAAGAAGCCAGGCCACCTTTGGGATATGGATCAGAGTACATTTGGTATTCACTAGAACTTTTGATATTTTGGTAACACGTCGCTTCCAAAGTCTGTAAAACCCTCTCATTTGTAAATATTTTATTATTTATTTGTTAATATTTCATTAATGCTTTCTTTCATGGAAATGTTTTAAAGCATATCTATCAGTTGGAATGTAGTTCTTTTAGCAACAATAGCACAGATCCCAGCAGAATTAATGCAAACATGACCATTTAAATAGCTGTAGGGTGAAATTTGCACAGAAACATATAGATGTATACTTTAATATTATTAATGTTACAATTTAGGTGAAGGAGGTAATTTTAATTCCCAGTTTCAAGGGTTTTTTTTTGGGGGGGGCAGTTCTAGACACAGTAAATTGAGTAAAAACATTAATTTCTTGTCTGCTTTTTCCTTGCCTTTGCCCCCCTCCATTCATTTACACCTTAGGGAAAGCCATGACTCTGATGGCTAGACATTGGTCTAATAAAGGCAAATGTTGGCGTTTACATAAAAGCAAGCTATCTTCCTTCTGTATAGATAGAATGGAAAACTTTATGAGTCTCATAGCAGGATGACATTTATACACAAAGGAAGAGAATATGGATGGGTCAGAGATAATCCAAAACTGCCTGTATATAAACAACCCAAGCTATTGAACATACTTATGATGGATCATAATTAATATAATGTTTATGGGTAATAAAGCATTTCTTATACCTATAACCGTAATTTTCCTCAGATTCGTCATTGACCCTACTGTCTCTCCTTTTATCTTCTTAAGGTTTTCTCCCCTCACACTAATATTTTCCACGTATTTCAAACTAGTAAGATTCAAACTAAGCAATTACCAAGAATAATAATAATCAAAATGCATATCTAAATAATTGCAGAGGGTGGGGCGCCTGGGTGGCTCAGTCGGTTGAGCGTCCGACTTCAGCTCAGGTGACGATCTTGCGGTCCGTGAGTTCGAGCCCCGCGTCAGGCTCTGGGCTGATGGCCCAGAGCCTGGAGCCTGCTTCCAATTCTGTGTCTCCCTCTCTCTCTGCCCCTCCCCCGTTCATGCTCTGTCTCTCTCTGTCTCAAAAATAAATAAATGTTAAAAAAAAAAATTAAAAATAAATAAATAAATAATTGCAGAGGGTAAGTTCGAATCATTAATGACACGATAATATGGATATGATGATGATGTCAACATATTTATAATAATGGACAAAGCAGTGGAAATGTTTCCTGGTCCCAGCATATCGTAGTCTAGTAAATATGTGTGGTTATTGCATCATGCTTTCTCATAGCTATACCATATAACCTTCTCAAATTTAGCTAATTTCCCAACAAATCCATATTCTTTCTACCACTTTGGGGTCTTGTCTACCTCTGTCTAAATTTGGTTGTTCTCTTTGTACTTTTACAAATTACACTTAGTACTTTTTTTCCCCTCAGTATACAAATGGCATCTATGTTTTATTGTTTACATAATTAACTATTTATGAAACTCTACGATATATTACATATGTCAGACATTGTAATTGATGCTAGTAAATGTGTCAGCAAGAAGTAGATTATTGTAGAGGATTCAGCCAAGTGAGTGAAACTACAGTGTGATTGTAGCAAGTGCTAGGTTAGGAGACACAGAAAATTGTATTAAGAAGCATAGAAGAGGCCGTTAACTTTTGGAATCAAAAGTCCTTTCTGGTAGGGTACAGAATATTATAGAAACCTTTAAAGATGTCCGCCTTGCCTGGAATATCTATTGTCGAGGAGGGGGGAAAGAGAAGGGACATAGGCAGTAATAGGGCTTGAAAGTTGTGGTTAGAAAGTTGAGCTTTATATGGAAAGAAAGGAGTCTTTGAAGGTGTTTTAAATGGGGCATGCTTAACATCTAATTTGTGCTTTCGCTACTTTACTCTGCCATAGACAATACGTAAACCCATGAGTGTGGGTGTGTTCCAATAAAACTCTACTGAGAAAACAAGGCAACTGTCAGGAATTGACCCCCAGGCCACAGTTTTCAAAACTATAAAGTTGCTGATGAGGTAAAATTGCAAAGGTTTAGTCACTGCCTAGAAGGAAGGGAGAGGGAAGTTTCTGGCTCAATCAATGTGAGAGAGATAACTGCAGTGGATGACCCTAAGCCTGGTTAAAGGTGTATGTATTTATGTATCATGCAGAACATTGTAGAAGAAGGCAATGACGCAGTAAGAGGAGAGATTATAACCTGGAGGATATCTTTAAATGGCCGTACAAACGCAAGTTAGATTAAGCAGCATAGAATCAAGGTGAGCTAGTCGTTCTATCTTTATTACAAATTATGACACAGCTTTATACCTGTAAAATGAATAATCACTTTTTAAAACATAGTAATCAGGAAGACAGCATTTGTTTGGACACTGCAGAGTTCTAAGAATAAAAGGTGCTAGATACAGGCAATGTATTACGATGCAGTAACGTGTAATATTTTGAAATGCTTAACAAAGAGTCACACATAAGCTGCCGAGAGAGAGGGTAAATATGGAAGCATTTAAAGAAAGGATGTGACTCACAGGAAGAGAGCCAATCTGAACATTCAGAGAAACATAGGGAGGAGACCAAGGAGAAATCCAGAGTGAAATGAAATAACTGTTTGGGGAGCAGATGGTGAAATATCTCATTCTTAAGAGATAAGACGAGTGAAGAATCTGCCTTTTCTCCTCAACAAGTTTCATTCGTTATATTTTGTATCCCACTTCTTTCCTTGTGGGAGTGGTTTCATCCATAATTTATCTTCATTCAAGATGGGAATTTTACCAATTTCCCATATAATGTCACTTCTGTTATCTTCAAGATCTAGGGCTCTCATGCCTTTTTTTCTTACTGTCTCCAACTCCATCTTTGCTCCCATCCTTCATATTCTGCAGATGAACACGAAGTCAGGGAAGTTTCACCACGATGTGATGTGAAAATATTTTGGCAACTCCTAATTATTGGTTTCTGCAAGACATTTGGGAGATATTATATGCTATGAGTAAAGGAAATCCCTCCACCCCTCCTTTTTGGCATGCTTCTCTTGGGCTATCACAGTGAGACCCTCGATGGGAGAAGATGTAACTTTTAAATTCTTGGCAAATACAGCTTGGAGCTTCAACCTTTCATTGGTTTTAGCATCTAAAATCCAGATATCCTGCCCATGCCCCTCCCTCGTGCCACTTCACCAATCCCCATTCTCGGAAAACATGGTGTCAGTGTCTTCAGCGTCTGGAAACTTTTGGCATGGAAACCACCATAACACAATGAAACATTTCCTTTTCATGTACATTGAGTCACGTCAACGTGCTTTAGATCTCGAGAACCCCTCCCCGAACTGTCTAAACGCCCCATTTTAAAAGAGGGCATTGATACAAATGTCAAAAACCAATGACAGCAAGGTTGATGCCATCCCAAGTTCTTAATCCCAACATGACAAGCCCTGAGTACGTCCAGATGTATGTGGATAAGGTTTTGTTTAACTTGCTTAGAAAAAGAACTTGGGAGAATACAATTGCAAGCTGTTTATTTAGAATATATATATACATATATATATAGTACATATGTATATATATATATGTATATATATATATATAATATTTAGTGTTTTACATTTCCAGAGGAAATAAAATCCATTGTGCAGAAAGTAAAGTAAAATGCATGGATTTTTTATGTTCCAAAAAGCAGATCCTAAGGCTTACTATTTTTAAAACTTTCATCAACTTCAAAAGATCCCCCTGGTTATACTGTCACATGGAAATAAGTACACAGGTCTAACAACAAATCCTTCAACTTTTCTCTTTAAATATATGGTTTATTTTAATGAAAGAGGGCCTAGGTTAAAAATAAAAATGAAAGAAAAGGTGCCAGCTTTCTACCAAGCATATTGTTAGCCTGAGGCAAAGTCTATCCAGAGTACCCCTCTAAGTGCCCCTGAAGGTGGTTCACCGTTGTCAAAGTGTAAGGAAAATTTCCATTCTATCACATGTAGAATATAGCTAAAAAAGAATCTCATATATGTTTTTTTGAAAGTTTCAGAAGATTCATATATAACAATGTTTTATTGTCTTAAGTTATATTAATATATCCATTACTCTGACTGAGTAATGAGGGTTAATATGGCTTAATCCTAATTTAATTTTCTCACCGCTAAGTGCCTACAGAGAGCAGGCAAATTACCATATCTCTTTATTAGGTTCATTAAAACCACTGAAAGGTGATATTTACAATTAGTTGTAAAAACTTATTACTTTGGCTGAAACAAATCCAGAGTAGGTGAGCAAGACTGTAACTCGTCAACATTTCATAGCCATAGTGCCCGAAATACATTTTAGATAGTTCAAAACACAAAGCTCAAAAAAATATAACACGTCAAAATCCTATGTCAGGAAGTATCTGCCCAAGTCACTGGGGCATTTTCAGAGATTCACTGCTTAAGGTATGCTTATTAATATGTTTCTAACCTATACATTGGGATTTCTACTGTAGCCCAATGACCCTACCCATGTCAACTTTGCTACGTGTACCAGTGTACTGAGGGAAACACATTCCTAGCAGCTGGTGGCCCCATTGCTGAGAAAAGTGGCAGAAAGCATAGTTTGCATGTGCCCCAGACTTTGCATCTGGTTGAACATACATCTTATGCCCCCCAGAGATATTTACAAGGCCTCCAAAAAGAAGACTGAAGTTTTTCAGCCTCTTTTTGTTCAAGTCTCTCACAAGTCACATGCCTGTTGCCATTGCACATAATCTAGATACTCAGAGAGCCGTGCCTTTCGCTAGGCAAATAACTGGGAACTTTGTACGCATGTATCACACATCCACGTTAGGTTCTGGGGATGCAAAGCTGAATAGGAAGCTCTCCTAGCTGTGATCCTTCAGAGTTTATTTGACAGAAACTGGAAGAGAGAGAACACTAAGTTGCTTTAGTTGTCAAGAATGGTATGTATGTGTCAGATAAAACCCATCAATTAATGTCCAACTACAGAGTATTGGTTTGCTTTTGTTCTAGATCTAATATTTTTTAAAGAGGTATCTGGTAATTTCATTGGCTATCTGAAGCTTGTCAAAGTGACAAATTATTCTTGCAGTACTCCTCTGTTGATTCCAAGACAAAATATCATTTTAAAATATGTTCCCTTGCTCTGCACTTTGCCGCGAGTTTACAGGACAAAACCATTAAGTTAACAACTGGAGCTGCAAAGAAATCATTCCCCAGTAATTAAATAAATCTCAAAACCTCTAAGGTTCAGCAAGGGTAATTGCCAGGGAGAGGACTTTGCAGATTCTGCCTGTCACAGAGACATCTTTCTCTTAGGTTTTCTCCACTTTCCACTACCGCTGCCAATGAACTCCCCAAGAGCCATCGGTTCCCTCAGCTGTAAACTCTAACTTCTTCCCCTAACGTTTAGGTGTGAACTGAAAAGCCCTCCATTTGATTTACCAGTTTAGTGGTAAAACTGAATTAATGTGGAAGTTCTCAAATTGTTTCCAGAATATTAATAAAGAACAAAATAGGAACTAAATTAGAAAATAAAATAAAACACGGGTCCCTGCACGGCTCAGTCAGTTGAGGGTCCGACTCTTGGTTTCCGCTCAAGTCATGATCCCAGGGTCCTGAGATCGAGTCCCATGTCTGGCTCCACAAGAGCATGGAACCTGCTTGGGATTCTCTCTCTCTCACTCTCTCCCCTGCTCGTTCTTTCTCTCTCAAATAAAAATAAATAAATAAATAAGAATCGAAAAGAAAGCGAGAAGTATTTTCCCTCAGAAGGTAGAAGTGTTTTACTGAAGATAGCCTCCCTTAGCATCTGTGACCTTATCTATTCAACCGGTTAATTAGCTCTAGACGCTATCACGGTTAGTTACGTCACTGGGGAGGGAGACCCAGAGGGAGAATAGTGGAGTTGCTATACGTTACTTAGACAGTGTTGTTTTTATCTGTTCTGTTTATTTACGTTTTAGAAGAGGTTCCCTTTGAAGAACATTGCATGAACTAAGAATATTTAAAGCCATCACATAAACCATGTTGAACTAGTTGCTTTCGGGTGCATGTGTGACAAACATATGACGTGAGTACTGCTTATGTTCCTTGCTTCCGTGGAAGGCATCACTATACTCTTGCAATCCCTCACTGATTCCCGATGGAGCCTCAGAATCCTTCTCAACCCAGCAGTTCAGAAAGCGACAATGACTGGTCAGGAATTGGCACACTAGTTTAATCCAATGAACCACCATCTCTTTTTTAGCCCTTTCTTAGAATGTCTTCCTTCCAGCTCCAGGTCTATCATGATCTGTGTGCAAGAATGGGCTCTTCCCTAACAGTCTTCCTTAGGGTATCACTCTCTGCCCGGTGTGTTAAACTGGAAGTCGGAAGTCATTTTCACTATCTCAATAGTTCTTATATTAACCCACTCGCACTAAATTTGTTTCTGAATATTACCTTACATTTCTTATCAAGTGTTCTTTGGAACACGATTCCTACTGTATATGCCATGAAAAATATTCCTGAGGCAAATATACTTGGAAAATGCTATCTACTATAGCCAACTTATGAAGAGTTACAATGTGTAACAGCTAAGGAAAGAATCCAAGAAGTGCTGTATTAAACGGTCTGATTTCGTTTAACCAAGAATTTCCCAAACGAATTTGACCACAGAAAACTTTTATTTAATGACACTGTTTACCAAGTCCAGGAACACATTTTGGGAAATGCTCTCATAACTTGACCAATTTCTTTATTCAAATTTCTTCTCCCTTCAACCCATCTTATTCTACCACCAGACTTATCTTTCTGTAATTATATGGGTGATCACATCATCCCCCCAAATTCTTAATGACTTCACATTAGTTATAGAATAAGCCCAAACTTTGACTATCATACTCAAAACTCAAGGTGTCTTCTGCAATTCATCTTCATCAGCTGTAAGGCAAGGTAGGCAACCATTCTTTGCACATCGTAGGTGCTTTGTGCGTGAATCTGTCTCTCCTCAGCCCCAGGTCTTCCTGATTGCCATTCAACATGCCCACTTGTTTTTACATCTTTCTGCTTTGGATCAGCCTGGAATGTCCATTTTCTTTACCTCCGTCAACCAAAATTCTTCAATGTGCAGCTTCAGGAACACTCTAAGTGTGAAGTATCTCCTTTGCTTTCTCCAGATCCCTAAAGAAACTAATCACAACCTTAGGTACGTTCTCACTACACTCTGAATACTTTTCTCCACCTGTTTCACTCCCTGGACATAGATGGAAACACCTGCAAAGGACTGGTCCAGGGCTTCTCGGTCTTCTCACTTTTGGCACGTTGCACTGGATGACTCTTTGTTGTGTAGACATGTTCTGAGAATTGTGGTATATGTAGCACCATCCATGGCCTCTGTCCACTAGATGCTGGTACCATCTCTCTCCCTAGATGTTGCCAAGTGCCTCTGGTCGGCGGGGGGGGTGGGGGGGGGAGGGTGCAAAATTGCTACCATCAAGAACCGCTGTCTTAGACCAAACTTTCGCATCCCCCTAGCCTTGGTCCTGTGCCCACCAAACAGCCACTGGATTCAACATAATTGAATGCTCCTATTTGTCCCTTGAGGGTTTAATTGCAGTTGACTAGGAGAAAAGAGAAAAAAAAAAAAAGACAAGGAAAGAAGATATTCCCCAAATGCTCTCATTTGGGAATCTTGTGAGCATCGTTATTTTCTCATTTTGAATTTCTCAAAAATCAAAGCTGAGAGGTTGCAGGACCCATTCTCCCCATTCAAAGAATACCTAGACTTTCGAAGTCTGCTCCTCATTTCTAGGATTTTGCTATTCCCAATTCGTCTTTTGTTTCGTGCTCTCTCCAGTTTTCAGTTTGGGCGAAGTGAATACACAATCGAGCCATTAGGACTCGTTAACTGGATTGCTTTGTCTTTCTCTTTCTGTGTCTCTTTCATTAATGATACATAGCGATTTGTCTCCAGAGACTTTTTTTATCCTTTAGGAAAAACTCTCATATTTTCTTTCTCACAAAGAGTTGTCTTGTGGCATGCAGCCTCATCAAAGTCATAATTACGTTTCATTTGTCGGCATTGAACTGTCTGTCATCTGTAAGCATTTGAGCCTGGCACACATCTTTCTGCATTTGTACCACATTTTTCCGAGTTACTTACCAAGCTGAGATGGTTTGTTGGTGAGTATAAGATACTTTTGGCACTCTCTGCCTTTAATTTTTCCTGGCTACATAACAAGGTTGTTTATCATCTTCTAGCTGTCCCCAGGCCAAAATAATAATGATGCTATTTGTAATTTTATTTATAAAAATTGCTAAAAGATATTGTTTGTCATTAACCTTGATGGGTGTCTGCATACTCCATCTGCAGCAGCGATTTTTATGGTTTTTTCACAAATACCCAACTCCCACTTTAGGTGGAAAGGATGAATTTAAAAAGCTCAAATCCACCCATATGTTAGGATCTTTATCTGAACCTTATCTGAACGATCTGAGCTTTCTGAAACCCTCAAATTCTGAGCTGGAAATTAGAGCGTAACCTCTCTCACTAGGCTTCCTACATTCAAAAAACTGGCAAATTCAGAGGGAATTGGTACACGCACAGAACTTCTGTATATCAGCCCTGGTATTTGATTAAAATTGCAATAGACACTCTATCACTTGGCTTTGTTTAGCATGACATATCATTTTGGACCCAGAAAGAATCTTAATTGAGGATCCATTTGAGAGTCGGCAATCTGCAAATGAGGAAACCCTGGTCAGGAGTCATTAAATAGTTTGCGCTTTTAAAAGAAAGATAAAATCCAAGTTAAAAAGAAGAAAAAAAAAGGTGCAAAAATATTTTCTACCCTTCTAACTCAACTCTCCACTTTCAGGGTGAAATTTGACAATCCACGGCAGACACTATTCATTTTATCTGATTTTGCCTCAGCAGATGTACAGATGTAATTTTAACCTAAACACAAAACAATGGCAAAAGAACGGGCCAAGAGTCAGTTTCTGCCCTCCCCTGTCTTGTTTCTGCTTTTAACTCAATTTTATACTGTCCATTAATTCCATTTATAAAGATGATTAAATATATTTTCATAAGTCTCCTCAGTCCTCTTGGCTCTTACACTCACCGGAAGAAGAAAGCATGGCTGGTAATCACTCCGTGGTTGTCACTGTGTATATTTCTTTGTCTTAGAATTAAAATGTAATACTTGCCTCAAGATTTCCATTGGCTTTTTCTAGTCTAATTGCATTTCTTCCAAGAACACTAATTTTTTTTTTTAAAATGTTCACCTTTCTAGATCAGTGTTTCTTGAAGGATGGCTGGGTAGACCATCTGTGCCAGAATCATTTAACATGCGTGACAAAAATGTAAAAATCTGAGAAGGCTCATCCCAAGTGTGATGAGTGAAAATCTCTGAACATAGATATCAGGTCTCTGCATTTTAACCGAGTTCCTTGAGGGAGTGCCCTGTAAAAGTCTGAGGTGACTGCCTCAGAAAGGGACCTCTAGATACCAACTGTTGGACTAGATGGCTTGTGTGCGCCATTCTCACCCAAATGCACCACCATTTACTATTCTGGACATCTTACTTATTTTTGTTGTTGTTGTCCCTCCCCCAACTGTAATGCATAAGGGCTAGACATTTTTTTTAACTGATATTGTTCAATGCTATAGTACAGACCCTAGAACAGTAGACACAGACTCAATAAATATTTATTGAATGAAATGCAGAAACCATCTCAACTTAACAACACTGGGGGTGCGTGGGTGGCTCAGTCGGTTAAGCGTACAACCTGGTTTCGGCTGAGGTCATGATCTCACGGTTTTATGAGTTTGAGCCCCACATCCAGCTCTGTGCTGACAGTGCAGAGCCTGTTTGGGATTCTCTCACTTCTACCTTTCTCTCTGCCCCTCCCCTACTCGTGCTGTCTCTGTCTCTCTCTAAATGAATAGACAAACTTCAAAAAAAAAACATTAAACAACAACAACAAAAAAACAACTCTGTAAAGCAGGTGCTATTATTGTTGCTGACAGACAAGAACAAGGAGGCTTATAAAAGAGAAATAAATGACTTGCCCAAAGTCATGCAGCCTGTGCATAGCTGGGCAGAACGTTACGCCAAAGCTTCCATTCTTTCCATGAATTCTCAAAGTTTCTCAAGGATCCTCTTGTTCAATTTCTTTGTTCTTCAAATAAAAGAGTTCTTTCAGCCGAAATATTACATTTTCAGAATGAAGGAGAGAACCAGACAGCACATGGTTCCAATGTGTAGGATAGACAAAGTGTTTCCCTGCTTTCTGCTCCCTTCTTATGTTCCTTATTGTGTGAATCCAGGCAAATCTAGCTGGATCTAAAACATATTTTGTCTTATTTTATTTTATTTTATTTTATTTTATTTTAATTATTTTATTTTATTTTTTGGCTCTTGTTTTTCAGGGCCTGAAATTAGAGATAATTATACTTATCCATTTGTACCAAATTATCATCATGAATTCAAGCAAAATATCTGTCTTGCTTCACTCATCTTTAATTTTCCCCTTTTCATCCGTGACCTCTGCCCCCTTTCCTTTCACCCTGTAGACTACCATAGTGTTTGGTATATGTCTTTAAATACATATCTATCCTTGTAAGAAAAATGAATATGATGCTGTTGTTGTTGTTCATATGCTAAATTTTGTTGTTCATATGTTAAATTTACACAAAATGTATTATGCTATAAATATCATTCCTCATATTTTTACTAAGTTTTATGTTTTTGAGATCTATCTTTGTATTGTTTCTAATAGATAGTATCTCATAGCATGCATCCTTGACATTTTGTCATCCATTTTCCCAGTTCTTTCTCTCAATGCCATGAAGAATATTTATATATCTGAACCCTTACCCACCTCTAGGAACAAGGTGCCTGCAGATCATAGGGTATGTGCTCAATTCATTTCACTAAGTATTAACAGACTGCTTTCCATATGGACTGTTCTGGTTTACCCACTCACCAGTGTATCTCTAAACATCCTCCTCCATACTTACTAAGTTTTGTGATTTAAATGAATATAAAATAGCATCATTAAAGTATGAATGTGTCTGATTACTTACAAATGATCTGAAACCCCTCTTCATAGAATTAGTGCTTGAACTTTCTCTTTTGCAAATTGCCTGTTTTAATATTTCTGACCACTTAAAATTTTGTATTTATGTCTTTTTTTAAAATGTGAAATTCTTTGTGTATAACAGATAGTCATACTGTATTTATCTCAGATATTACAAATATCTTTCTTCAGTCTCCGATCTGTTAACTTCGTTTATATTGTACTTCATTAGACTGAAATTCTTCTTAAGTTTTTCTTATCTTTGCTAAATCGAGAGATATTTACAAAGATATTATTCAGCATTTTATTTTGTTACCTTAGTGGCATTGCTTCAATCAGTTTTTACATATTTACGGGGTATGCTTTTGCATTTGTGTAAGGTAGAGAACTGGTCTAATTATTCTCTGTAGAACGAGCCTGTTTTCCCAACACCATATATTGAGCAATCCACCTTATCCTTTTTGTTTTGATGCATCATTTTTATCCCACATTTTTTTTTTGAGTAACATCAGTTTCTTTGTATACATAGGTCTGTTTACAAACTATATATTCTGTTTCATTAACATTTTTGTTCCTGCACATGTGCTATACTGCTTGTCTTATTAAAGAATATATTTTAATATGTGATGAAGTAATTCCACCTAAGCCAACCTCGGTTCTTTCATTACAAAACTGAAAAAAAAATATTTGCGGACTTTTATTATTCTGTATCAATTAGAGAAGGAGTTTTATCAATTTTCTATAAACATCTGCTGAGTTTTTTTATTGTGATTGTTCTCAACTTGCAGGACAATTTGGGAAGAATTGACATAATCATGCTATATCACCTTATCCGTATAAATGGTTTACCATTGTTCACTCAAAGTTTCTCCTATGATTTTGTAAATGCCTTCTTCTCTGTATAGTTAGTAGCTAAAAGTTTCGGTGTCATTAAGAGAGCGTTTATCTCCCAGTTGGTTACTACTAGGAATACCTTGTTCTTGCAGGTTGAGCAGGACTTGGAATGGTAGAGATAAGCGAAAAGCATTCCCGTCAGAGGGCAGGCTTTAGTGAAAGCTACAGCCTGCAAAGATGAGAATACATATGAGAAATGGAAAAGAGTTGTTTGTCTGGAGCCACAAATATCTGGAGAGAGCTTTTGAAGAATAAGAATAAAGTAAGTGGTCGAAGGATATAAATGGCGCGATGGGATTTAGGTTTCAAAGGGAGTATAGCATGGTGGCTGAAAGCACGGATTCTGGAGTCCTACTGCCAGTACTCTGGCTCTGTCACTGATTCACTGGGTGACCTTGGGTCTCTCTGTGCTTTAGTTTCCTCATTAGTAAATGAGCATTAATGATAGTGCCGACCTCATTAGAACATAGCAAAGATTAAGACTTGTAGTACCTGGCATGGAATAAGTTGAACTGTTTACATTTTGTTGTTATTGCTATTATTGGTATAAAGTGGAAAACTATTAAAATTGCTTATGTGATTAGCCTGAGGTTAGAAAACAGGTGGGAGTGGTATAGCTGAGGGCAGAGGCTTCGGTCTCCAGATTTGAGACAAGGGGCACCTGGGTGGCTCAGTCAGTGAAGCGTCCTACTCTTAATCTCACGGTTGGTGAGATCAAACCCCACATCAGGCTCCACGCTGACAGTGTGGAACCTGCTTGGGATTCTTTTTCTCCTTTTCACTCTACCCCTCTGCCACTTGCTCTCTCTCTCTCTCAAAATAAATAAATAAACACTTTTGAAAAATCCTTTAAAATCTGCGACAAGTTAAAACCAGAAATGAGACTGCTATTGAAGTTTGTGGAAACAATTAACTATTTACATTTTTTTAAATGGCTGTTTTGTGCAATATTTTAAAGAGCCCACTAATATCAAAAGCATGAACACTGTAGTGCTCTCTATGAATGAGCTGGCATAGTATACCCAACACTGTTTACATACATTTTAAAACAGAAACGATGTTTATATACTCAATAACTGATTTACATAAAACCCCATAAAAATAATTCAGAACTTCCTTGTTCTGACAAGTAAATATGATGCAGATACACTTTTAAAAATCTATTCAAATGTGCCACTGTGTATTGTATTTGGAAGAAAAAAAAATCTTGATCAAATATTTACTTTAAACTTTAGTAAAGATTTCAGTGTCATCTTTCGGAGCTGATGGGCTCTTGGAAACTGAGAAAACAGCGATAAAGAAGGATACAACATGAGGTTAATTCACGCTCAGCAGAATGACCATGTCACTGAAATAAACTCAAATTAGAGACCTTTGTAGAAGGTGATATATCAAGAAAACCCAGCTCACACTGGCTAGCTGTGGAACAGATTTTAGTTTCGTTTGCAAATGTAAAAAAATATATAAATTATTTTAGCTTTTCTAATGAGTACTATAAACATGAATAATATTAGCTTATATGTCACTATCATAACACCCCATATCCACTTACACATGAATTCTTTCACTTACATATGAATTCTTTCAAAATTGAGGAATGAATAATAAGGAAATTTCTTTTGCTATTTTAATTTCGTTTATTATCATCATTATTATTGTTACTGGGTTTTTTGTTTTTGTTTTTGTTTTTTGTTTGTTTTTTAGGGAGAGAGAGAGCAAATCTTAAGCAGCTCCACTCTTGGTGCAGAGCTCAAGGCGAGACTTGATCCTATGACACCGTGATCATGACCTGAGCCGAAATCATGAGTCTGATGCTCAAGGACTAAGCCACCCAGGTGCTCCTTCTTCTGATATTTAGGTCAGCATTACAGTTTGCTCCCTGCCCTCTTTCTTTCTCTCTCTCTCTCTCTTATACACACACACACACACACACACACACACAGAGCTATTTCTTGTGTGTAGGGTCTGCATCCCTTGTAGCCTATAGAAGACAGACCTCTTTGAAGACAGGAAACGTGCCTTACAGACCTTGGATCTTCCAAAAGACACTGTAGGAGATAGTCACATAATAAATCCTCAATAAAAACATAGTGACTTTTGCCAGAGAGGGCTGAGATGATTTGTGCTCAGTGAGAAATGACTAACGAGTTTTGACTGAAGAGGCTTTAATTTAGTTCAAGATGCAGAAAGCTTGGCGACCCAAGGAGTAGTACTTCCTACTGGGGGGGTCACAGAAAATGTGAGGGTCAGTGTAGGGGGTGGTTAGTGGCAGTTGATTTGCAGATCTACCAGACAAGATTTGGAGTTGTATAAATTAGGTGATACGACATCCCACTAGGTCTAACATTTCCCAAGAAACCACTCAACGTGAATTCCACCAACATATCTTTCTGTTTTGTCTTCAGAGCGCTAAAATTCCATTTACCCTCCCCCCACTGTCCCTCATGCACATACAATCTTAATCCTTTTTCTTCTTGTTTTTGGGGGTGTTCTCTCTAAAACACTGATAACATAAAGTGTTGAAAGCCTGAAAGATTTGCTTTGAATAGAACAGCACAAATACATACACAAAAGCTGTTTCCCCTGAATTCCCTCTGGGCCTGTTCTAGGACCTCTATTCTTTGGGTAATAACTCTAATTTGGTTAATAACTAGGAAAGAAAGAAAGAAAGAAAGAAAGAAAGAAAGAAAGAAAGAAAAGAAAGAAAAGAAGAAAAAAAAGAAAGAAGAAAGAAAGAAGAAAGAAAGAAAGAAAGAAAGAAAGAAAGAAAGAAAGAAAAACAATTTAGATAAAGCAACTACCTATTTACAACTATCTTTTAAATTTATCTTTTAATGGACTTGAAACCTGAAGTCCAAGGACAACTTTTTTTATTCCATTTTTTAAAAATTGTTTCTTTTGGTACTCTCAACAGGAAAATGTAAACCACACATACACAAAAATGTGTCTTAGTTTGGCCTTTAGGGAAAACTTTTTCTCTTGGTCCAATACTTCTGTAAATTTTAACTCAAGGTAACAACTAATATTTCCAGTTTTCCAAACACACCATACTCTTTCGAGTATACATAAAATGAAAACTATTGATCACATTTAAAAGTTTTTCAACTAGCAAATTTATATCCAATCCTTTAGAAGATTCTAATTACCAGAATTTTAAAAATGATTCATGTCAACTAACACCCAAACTGACAAAAAAATACAAAAAGCAATTTTAAAGAAATAAGGATAGTCCGTTGATAAAGGCCTTTGTTGCAAGTGGGGAAAATAGACCCTTAGTCTGCTTTGGCTCCAGTATTTAACAGTTGGCATCTAATTAATTAGTTATCAAGGGTGGAATCACACAGTGGAGCAATTCCCTTTTCTCCTGATTATGGATTGCATTTTGATGGTAAAATTGTTGGTTGGGTCCCTCTTTAGTGACAGATTTTGTGTGATTAATGCCTCTAGCGTCTATTTTTCTTTGTTCCCCTCACACAAAAGATGCTAGGAAATCAGCATTGCCAATGAAAATGTAGTCTCTATCCTCTTAAAAAAAATCACCTTCCACCTTCTCTTGTTATGGCTGATCTTTAGCTTAGTGTGTTTGAAAATTAAGAGCAAAATGAAAGACCACCAAGTTGCTATAGCTATTACTGTCAGTTCCATATAAATTATGGCTACCCAGGTCTGAACTTCAACAGACGTTTTTTACACAGATGAGGTCATTTGTAAAGAGTAGTTCCTTAAATGCACTTGTTTTAACAGAATGCCATTCAACAAAACATTGTTTTCTGAAATTGACCTAAACATTTGGTCATTTAACTGTGGTTCTGTGCATTGTTGTTTGTTGACACCCTCGGGAAAGTACACCTGATTTAACAAGCATGTGCTCCGAGGCATGAGTAAGATATTTTTTATGTAGTTAATATACTTACACTTTTATAGAAATATTTTATGTAATATAGTTATAGAAAATATGATATCATATTTTATATTTATTTATATATTTAACATTTAAATTTACATATTTAAATATTTATATATGGTATATGTATATTATAAAAATATATATAATATTCAGGTAAATATTTTATGTAATATAGTTATAGAAAATATGATATCATATTTTATATTTATTTATATTTAACATTTAAATTTACATATTTAAATATTTATATATGGTATATGTATATTATAAAAATATATATAATATTCAGGTAAATATTTTATGTAATATAGTTATAGAAAATATAATATCATATTTTATATTTATTTATATATTTAACATTTAAATTTACATATTTAAATATTTATATATGGTATATGTATATTATAAAAATATATATAATATTCAGGTAAATATTTTATGTAATATATTTATATAAAATATAATATCATATTTTATATTTATTTATATTTAACATTTAAATTTACATATTTAAATATTTATATATGATGTATGTATATTATAAAATATATATAATATTCAGGTAAATATTTTATGTAATATATTTATAGAAAATATAATATCATATTTTATATTTATTTATATATTTAACATTTAAATTTACATATTTAAATATTTATATATGGTATATGTATATTATAAAAATATATATAATATTCAGGTAAATATTTTATGTAATATATTTATATAAAATATAATATCATATTTTATATTTATTTATATTTAACATTTAAATTTACATATTTAAATATTTATATATGGTATATGTATATTGTAAAAATATATATAATATTCTGATAAATATTTTTATGTAATAATATAAATATCTTAACTATACATAAAAATATCTTAAATATTTTTATATATAGTTAGTATAAATATATTAACTATGTAAAAAAAAATCTTACTCGTGCCTCGGAGCACATGCTTATTAAATCAGGTGTACTTTCCTGAGTGTGTCAACAAACAACAACGCACAGAGCCATGGTTAAGTGACTAAATGTTGCACCCCGATGTTTATAGCAGCACTTTGAACAATAGCCAAATTATGAAAAAAGCCTAAATGTCCATCAAGTGATGAATGGATAAGAGGATGTGATTTATATATACAATGGAATACTACTTGGCAATGAGAAATAATGAAATCTGGCCGTTTGTAGCAACGTGGATGGAACTGGAGAGTGTTATGCTAAGTGAAATAAGTCAGGCAGAGAAAGACAGATACCATATGTTTTCACTCATGTATGGATCCTGAGAAACTTAACAGAAGAGCATGGGGGAGGGGAAGGGGAAAAAATAAAGTTACAGAGAGGGAAGGAGGAAAACCATAAGACACTGTTAAAAACAGAATAAACTGAGGGTTGATGGGGGGGGTGGGAGGGAGGGGAAAGTGGGTGATGGGCATCGAGGAGAGCACCTGTTGGGATGAGCACTGGGTGTTGTATGGAAACCAATTTGGCAATAAATTATATAAAAAATAAAATATAAAAATAAATATAGCCTCATTGTGCATTTAGCTGATGAGTTTGTTATACTCACTTGTTTGCAAGGCAAAGAGGCCTATTCAAGTTACCTTGAAAACTGATTTACAGACAGATTGGTATGTTTAGGAAACAAGACTTCTCCAGGGACCTTGTTTTATTATCACAGCTTCTGTGCTCTTCTCTTGCTTCCGTTTCATCTCCCTGTGAATTAATTTCCTGTGCACATTGTGCTCTACCCTTTCCTATCTTTGCTGTCTCTATGGACCTTCACTGTCATCTCTGAGTCATTCTCTGCCTTAACTCTATCAGGTGGCCCAAACTCTCAGCTTCCCAAAACCAAATCCTCAGGAGAGGACTCCTCCTGGCTCATCTCACTTCCTTAAATGAGGTTCCAGTGATGAGAGAGGTCAGTTGACATGACTGTGGATTTCACCGCCCTGGAGTTGTGGCTCATTCCTGGTTTTAATCAGGCCCGGAAGGAGCATTATCATAAGGATAAAATATTGCTTCTGTAGTCAACTCCTTAAAGTTGTGTGGGTAAGAGATGTCCCCTTAGACATCTCAGAAGAAGAGGGGTCCTATATGAATGATGCTATCTACTAACTATTTGTGATACCACCACTGTGAATGCATATATGGAAGCCTAATCCCAATGTGATGATATTTGGAAGTGAAACATTTGGGTGTGATTAGATCAACAGAACAGAGACTTCATGAGTGGGATTGGTGCCTTATGAGAATAGACACGTGAACACTTGCTTCCTATCTCTGTCTCTCTGCTTTCTGCCATGTGAAGATACAATGAGAAATGGCCATCGGTAAACCAGGAAGGCGGCCTCACTGAGCAGTTAGAGAACCAACAGCTTTGTTGGTAAACAGGATCTGGGATGTGAGTAAAGTACAATTATTTTGGCTTCAGCAGAATTGAGTTTTTGTTGACTGAGACAGGAAAACTGCAGGAGGCATAGGTTAGTTGAGGAGCTGTGGTTTATTAGAAGGATAGTTTGGAATATGTTAAATCTGAGTTGCCTGTTAAACATTCAAGTGCAAATATCTTGCAGGAAGTTGGATATATATTTTAGGTCTGGAGGTCAGGAGAGAGGTACAGGTTAGGGTGGTGATATAAACTTGGTAGTCATCAGCCTATAGGTGGTCTCTAAAGCCAGGAGAATAGATAAGATGACCTAAGGACCGAGTTACTTAGTAAAGAGAATGGGTTCCTTGATGTGGATGACATCAACATGTAGAAGTAGAGAAATAAGTGAGAAATAGACACTGACAAAGAGTCGGTAGAAAGATACAACCTTAAAAAAAAGAAAGGTAAAATATTGTTGATGCGGTATCCCAAGAGACACAATTTAAGAGAATGTTAAACTGTATAAAATGCTCCTGGTAGATAAAGTAAGATGCCAACAAAGAAAACAAAAACGATCATTGGATTTAGTAATGTGGAGGTGACATCAGTCAGCTTGGGCCACCATAACAAAATGCCACAAACTGGGTGAATTAAACAACAGATTTTTTTCTTTTTTTCTCACAGTTCTGAAGTCTGGAAGTCCTCCATCATGCTGCTGGCAAAGTTGGTTCTATTGAGTCCTCCTCCCTTGCCTTGGAGATGGTGACTTCTTTCTGTATCATCATACGGCCTTTCTTCTGTGCTCACATACTCCGGGTGTCCCTTCCCTTTCTTATAGAGACACCAGTCATGTTGGATTGGGGCTCCGTCCTTACGACCTCATTTAAACTACATTACTTGTTTAAAGTTTTATCACCAAATACAATCACATTGGGGGTTAGGGCTTCAAAATATGTTTTATTTGGCTGTGTGTGTGTTGGGGGGGGGTGGTTAGGGTTACTGTTCAGTTCCTAAGAGAGGTCATCGATGAACTGATAACTATAGTTTTGGTGCTATGGGGTTGTGTTAGATAGAACCTGACTTGAGTGGCTTCAAAAGCGAATGGAAGGAGAGAATTACAGGCAGTGGTTACGGACAACAACTACAAGGAATTTTGTCGTTAAGGGAGGGCAAGAAGTGGTGATGGACTTGATGAGAGAAGGCAAAGTATATATTAATTAATTAATTAATTAATAATTAAAAAATATATATTTTAAAATTTTTAATGTTTCTTTACCTTTGAGAGAGAGAAACACACACAGAGTTTGAGTGGGGATGGGGCAGAGAGAAAGGGAGACACAGAATTCGAAGCAGGCTCCAGGCTGTAAGCTGTCAGCACAAAGCCCGATGCGGGGCTCGAACCCACAATACATGAGATCATGAACTAAGCCGAAGTCGGACACTTAACTGACTGAGCCACTCAGGTGACCCAATATATATTTTTCCTAGATGGAAAAATATACAGTTTGATGCTTGATTGTTTCAAGAATGAGCTGCCTTTTGCATTGGGGAATTTTCTGCATTTACTTTGTATTGGCAGTGGAGTGACTGGCAGATCTGCTGGGGGCCACAGAGCTGAGATGGGGCTTGGGAAACAGTTGGAGGAAAATTGATGGGTTTCATAATTCTTTGGAATGTTTCAAATTTTAGTTATTTATAAGACATTTTAAGATATAAAATTCTGTTATATGGTTTATATAAATATAATGTAGCATTTATTGATATAAGCATCATCTTTTGTTTTCTTTTTTTTAACATTTATTTATTTATTTTGAGAGGGAGAGAGAGCATGCACATGTGTGTGCATGGGGGAGGGGCATAGAGAGAGGGAAAGAGAAAGAGAATCTCAAGTAGGTTCCGTGCCCAGTGCAGAGCCCGACTGATTTTGATCTAAGCCAAAATGAAGTGTTGGACGCTTACCCAACTGAGCCACTCAGGTGCCCCTGGTCTTTTTGTTTTCTTACTGAAGATCCCAAAGCATGGACATTTTGAAATGCTTGTATACTTTGTTCCCTATACAAACTTCAACTCAAATGTAAATAATTGTTATATGTTTCGGTGCTTAAATTGCATTCTTGTATGACTGGTAGTGAGTATATCAATACTCGATCAACTACATATCGTCAGAGAATTCTGAAATAAGAATACTATGCGTTCCCTTTTATACTCAGAGGAGAAGGGAAGCGTCTGTTTACCTGGTGTTAGATACTCACTGTTCTCAATGAGTGTTTCTATCCAGGGGTAAAATGCTTTTGCAACATGGCTTATTAAAAAGACCATGGAATTTGGAGTCAGCAAACCCAGATCTGTGTTTTACTGCCCTTATAACCTAGCTTACCTTATTTTATTTCCCCTCTTCAGGTTCTGTATGTGCACAATGGAGATAGTATTATGTGTTACTATACATACTATTTGAAACTATGCTGTCTGACTCACACTTAGACCAACTTTTTCCCGAATTGAAACCACAGTTAACCATTTGTCAATAATATGGTCTGGGATTTCCTATGAATTACTGGTCATCTCAGGAATGTGAACCAAGGTCCTCAAGACAGATGTTACCATTGAAAGGAAAAAGGGATAGCAAAATTTCAGGAACAGGAAGTACTGTTTGCTTTAGGAACAGGTATCTAATGGGGATCAGAGATTTTAGCTGCGACGTGCCAAGGAAGAGACATAGAAAGGCCAGTCCTAAAATTTATGGTATACCTACAAAGACAAAGTGAACTAGAGACCTCTGCTAATTCTACCACTGTAGGATAGCAAATCTGGATGTTTTTGTCCTTGGCTTTCCCATTTTATAAAGCTACAGTAGCAGATTTAGAAGAGATTGAATGAAATCAATTTCATTCTTTGCTTTTATAGACAAAGGGATGCTTGGCCAGCAGTGGTGGGCGGGGAGGGCGAACCCTGGGAAAATGCTCTATAACAAAGAAAACTCCTGTATTGTGATTTATCCTTCCTTTAGTTTTTGGATGTACAAAAAGGTCACTATAGAGAAAAAGCAGAACCTAAAGTTCTTTCAGAGAATAAAATTATTCAGGTTTTCTCTTATTCCATCATTATTTTTAGCTACTTGCTGTGTATCAAGTTTCTTAATTATTCAGGTAGTGCAAATATGTTCTATTCTCATATGCAGAATAAACTTCTCTCTACAAACAGTAGGCAAAGCTAATTAGCAACTTATCACTCTTATTTAGGCCGGAAGCCACTTCTATTGAACTCTCTACCCTGGGAATATAACCTAGCTCTAGGAGCGTTAATTAATCTGTTCTTTCAATAGCCATACACTTTTAAAAGGTAAGGTTAGTTTATTGTCACAGAGCCTAAGGCTTCTTGTTCCTTTTCTCAAAAGGATTGGAAGCATTGTATTGCATTTCTTTGTAGGGTTTTGTTAAAGAACAACTGTGACTTTGAAAGCTGAGAAATTTGAAATGTTTTAAACAACTGAGAAATCTAGAGATTTCTGGCTTATATGTGAATGACAGGCAAAGAAAATGCCATATGTCGATGAAAATTAGAATCTTACGAATCTTATAACTAGATAAGAATTCATCTACATTCTATTTATGGAACACACTTGCACACATGTTGTGCCAGCCATGTGGAGACACAGAAAATATAGTGAACACAATTAATATAGTCACATCCATTAGAGAAGTGGTCTTCAAACAAGTTTCCATGAACCTTGGAGACTTACAGGCTTTCAATGTAGACAAGACAGGCCAGAAAGTTCTACAGATATCCATGTAAACAGTCTACTTCATCCACACACTTTCCTAAAATTAATCTGCCTGAGATAGAATTCCCCTCCCCACCCCCTGTAGCCCTTCTTCTTACAAAATTGTCTCTTAGGTTCTGCCTGGAAGGTTAAGTCCTCCCTGGCCAAACAATGAAAATAAGAAAATGAATCTAAGGACCACGTAACAAATTTCTTTGCAAGTCTGGTGGTTTTTAATTACTTACTTAAAATAAATGGGAATCTCAGGGTGCCTGGGTGTCTCAGTTGGTTGAGAGTCTGACTCTTGATTTTGGCTCAGGTCATGATCTCAGGGTTCATCAGATCGAGCCCTGCATAGGGCTCTGCACCGACAGCATGGAGCCTGCTTGGGATTCTCTCTCTCTCTCTCTCTCTCTCTCTCTCTCTCTGCAACTTTCCCACAAATGTGTGTGCGTGCACGCTCTCTCTCTCTTTCTCTCAAAAGAAATAAACATTTAAGAAAATGCAAATCTGATTGAGTTGCAGACTGATGGATTGTAAATATTTTTAGATGGTGGTAGATTATGTAATTTTTGCTGTGCAACTCAAAAGATGAGTCCATAAAATAAGTCTCCCAAATCTCTCTCATTTCCAACTACTTATTTATGGTAATAAAGTTTCTCAGCATCACGTCTAAAGTCAAAGATAATAATGAAAAACAAGGGGGAAAGCTTGACGCTGAGCCCTGTGTTGTTCCATCAATAATCAGCATTTATTTATAACATGTGAGCTTAGGGAAATAATGGATAAAAATATCCCAGTTCATCTCATTATGGAACTTTTTATAATAAAGTTTTTCTTTTTATTTAAAAAAATGATGTTCACAAATATTTATTTATAAAAAAATGTATCAGGATAAGTTTATGCCAAGCATTGCAGCAATAAATACAGTTGAAGAAAACAGAGCAACTCTGCATTTACACATTGGCACAAACAGGGAAGTACATGCAAACGCATCACCCAGACCTAAATGTCTGCAGCCGATTTTTGTACAAGCTCCTTTAGAAACACCACTCTGAGGACACCTGGGTGGCTCAGTAGGTTAAGTGTCCGACTTTGGCTCCGGTCGGTCATGATCTCACGACTGGTGGTTTCAAGCCCCGAGTCTGGCTCTGTGCTGACAGCTCAGAGCCTGGAGCCTGCTTCGGGTTCTATATCTCCCCCTTTCTCTCTGCCCCTTCCCTGCTCGCACTCTGTCTGTCTCTCTCTTAGAAAGAAATAAACATTAAAAAAAATTTTTTTTTGAAATAAACACCACTCTGAACAAAGATCTTGTTTTTGTTTAAGTAAGAGAATGAATATACATATAATCACAAATGCACACTGATCATGACTTCATTTAAAAGTTACTAAACAAAGGGCACCTGAGTGGCTCAGAAGGTTAAGCGCCCAACTTCAGCTATTTATGGAACACACTTGCACACATGTTGTGCCAGCCATGATATCACGGTTCGTGAGTTCAAGCCCCATGTGGGGCTCTTTGATGATCAGCTCAGAGCCTGGAACCTCCTTGGGATTCTGTGTCTCACTCTCTGTCTGCCCCTTTCCCACTTGCACTCTGTCTCTGTCTCTCTCTCTTTCTCCCAAGAATAAATACACATTAAAAAAAATTTAAGAAACAAAGTTAGCAAACAATACCATAGAGACATGGATATGTAAATTTCTAAAGTGCTGCATCTTAAATTTAGTTGGCAAAGACCACTTAGCTATAAGCATATAAGCATGAGTTTAGTCTTCCATGTAGAAACCAGATACTAAACTGTAAAAACAAAACAAAACAAAACAAGCATCTTATTGTTTGAAAATCCAGTGTAAGTAGTAGTAAGAATGCCTAGGTCTTTAATCAGAGAATTGGCTGGAGAAGAGTACTTCCCTTTCACAGTATTTCTTTTTGTTTCATATTTGAGTTATTGTTTATGCTGTAGGATTTAACTGTTACAGAACTAAAAGGCAAGTATTTAGGGAAGAGGCAGAAAAAGGAAAAGGGAATAAAAAGTTTAATAAAATAATGATAAATTAGTCACTTGATGATTAATAGTAATTTTAATAATACCTCAATCCAGAAAAAAATGTAATATTTGTAGATTTACATTCATTGGAATTTTAAATTTTAAAACTTAAATACCCTTCAATTCATCTACGTATTTTTGTTGTAGGTTAGTATTATTGGGCAGTGAATAAAAGACGTGTATTTATAAAACATACTACGTTACGATCAAATTCTGCAGGACAAGAGAAATGGAACTATGAAGTTAAGGATGAATAATTAAATGATTTAAAATGAACGATGGGGGTTTCCCATCTGCTATTATTTAGTGTCAGTGGATATACTTAAAACATACATTATCACACACACGACACACTTTTCCACTATTTAAATTCACGATTAGCAATTTTAGAGGCCGTGGAAAAATTGTGTGAGGTTTATATGGCTTTGCAAATTCTTTGATGGGGTTCAAGAGCGAAAGATTAGAAGAAGAGGAAAGAGAACACGTCCCAATAAACAATCACTTTCCATGTGTGCCGGGGGGTTGAGGAGGAAGGAGTTAGGCGCAGTAAATATGAGGATGTTTTGGCATGAAGGCCAGTTTACAGGGTAAGAGACACTCTCCTGAAAGGGGTGATTAGCAGGATTTACCTGATAAGAGGGTGAGTATAGAGTGGGGAGGGGGAAGTGCTTCAGGGAGGCAACGATATGACTAGAAAGTCAAAGTAGAGGGACATTAGGTTCTAGGTTCCAAAAATAACTGAGTGTAATCAAGATTGAGAATGATAGCTGCTAAGGAAGAAACAAGGATACAGGAGTAGAAATGGGAGGATTTTCTTCCATCAATTTGAAAGCCAAAGCTTACTCATTTAGCACTAGTGCCTACGTTTCAGGAGTTATTAATGATTGGCTTGAATTATGATTTTCTATTTTTTGTTGAAAGCAAGGGTTACGAACATTTTCTGTAAAAGGCAGAAGAGTAAATGTTTTCGACGTTGAAGTCTCTGCCGCAACTATTTCACTCTGCTGTTGTAGCGTGAGGGCAGACACAGACAACATATAAATGAATGAACATAGCACGGTTCCAATAAAACTTTATTTAGAGACATTGAATTTTGAATTTCATATAGTATTTGCATGAAACAAAATATTATTTTTGTGTGTGCTTGTTCTTATCCCAGCCATTTAGAGATGTAAGAAACAAACAAACAAACAAAAAACCACTCTTAGTTCATAGATTTTGCGGGGCGGTGGGAGGGGAGGGAGGCAGTGGACTGGATTTGGTCCATGGGCTTTGTTTGGCCACCCCTGACTTAGAGTATTTCAAGGATTTTTGTCATCCTCTATCTCTGCTTTTGCAAACCACCATGGAATCCATCTGTTTTCTTCCTTCTTGACACCAGAATTGCATAAACACCAAGATTCCTTGGCATATAAGTTTGTTTGGCATTTTAAGAGTTGAATCTTATTTATCTATTGATGTTTCTGTATGTGAAAGCCTTAGCTATACTGACGTCCTTCATTTGAGCAAAAACCTACTGGAAGGGTCTATTCTCCTTAAACATTTGCATTCTGAATTTAATAGCTATTAGTCCTATGTAGCAGCATCTAAAATTTTAAGTGAGGGTTAAAAAATGCATCGAACAATATCATATAGTGGAAAGACCACTGTCCTCAAAGTTGATGGCCTAAATTTGATTCTTCTTTCTACTGTCTCACCCTTGGGCAAATCAGATCACACCACCGGGCCTCTGTTTCCTTCTGTGTAATAATAGATGTGATTATTTAGGCTTTTGTGTTTGTTGTTGGGTTTTGTGAGAGTTGAGATAATAAATGTAAAATGTACAGCATATGGCACATATGTTAATTATATTTCAATTATTAATATGAATAGCATTTGTATGAATATTTTTACTTTTTACTTGTAATCAACAGAGAGCTCTGGCTAGATAACAACAGATCTTCGATAAGTTCTCTATGCTGTATTATTATTTTTGATTCACAGGTTAGAAGACCGAATAATCTAGCCATTTGAAACTTGTTGGTGACCTCCATCTTGATCACTGTATTCTGGGACGAGGAAAGCTGGTCTCCTGGGTAGCGGGTCTTCTCCCCTTACTTGATCGAATCAAATAGCCAAGGAAGTCCTGAACACAGTGCTAGCTGATTTCAAGTCCCGCCCGATTCTCTAGTCTCTGCACCCTTTCGTTCCTCACAACTGGGCCTTCTTCATCCTGCTCTTATGTTCGTCCTCTCCTGACTTCCAGGAGCAATTGGAAGCGATGGACACAGTCTCAAGCTACTTCCTGGTTTTTGGCCTAGAGAATCCTAAGCAATTCTTTTTCAGTATCCCCAGAGCCTTTTCCCAGAGGACCCCATCCACTTCCATCATGTTTACATTGCATGCCCACTGTGGGCCTCTTATTTCCCCTTCTAGGAACTTCTCTAAGCACCCCATTTCCCTCTTGGAACTGAGGTTTTGATACTTGGAGGCTTCCTGCCCAGAGTATTTGTATCTTGCTCATGAATCCCAGCCATGTGGTGAGAGTCCTACAGGTTGCTAACAGAATTCCTATCTCTTGGTACAGCCTATGAAGCCTCCGCTCCTGGAAAGTAGTGACTTGCCCCAATTTCTTCGGGTCTGTGCTTCGACTGTGGGCACTGACACACTGCTCTGGGTAGGTGTGGCGGACATGTTTGCCAGAGCTGATATCTGAGGTAATTTCACACTAAGTTTGCTCATCTGCAAAATGAAACCGATAGCGGTACTTACCTCATGGGGTTGATGCAAGATTGAGAAGAATTAAAGCCCGGAAATACTTAGTGGAACGCCTGTACCATCACTGCTCGATAGTGCTCAATAAATAATAGCTGTTTGCATTGTCGTTAACGCTCTTGGATCAGTGTTTCCAAACTCGTCGTCTGAGTCATGTAATTAGTTTGCCTCAGTGGCATACTACCTGCTCTGCTCTTTCTGAAAATATTCTTCATAGCCTTTTAAAACATTAAATAGATATAGCCTTCTCCGGAGCTGTTATTAGATCCAGGTTGCCTTGATATACCGTCTTATTTCATTGGAGCTAAGATGTCACTAATTATAAAACACCCTTATTTTTGGTAACATATAAAAATAAAAGCCCTGCTGTTTAATCTCGGATCTTCCATTAATTTTAAGAGGCACTCGGATATCAGAGATGTTAAAAAGCCAATATATATCTTTGGAATCATGGATTTTCCTTGGAATCATGTCCTGGTAATTTTTTTTTTTTTTCAGCACTACACACACTGTCTCTCGGAGTTCTTAATAACTCCTGCAAGTTAATAACCACTTGCACACTGATGACTCCCAGCTCCACATGTCTGGGACCACCTCTGTCTTCAACTTCAGACAAGTTCTGTTTATCACCTGCTTGACATCTCTCTATGGATCCCACAAAGACACACCAGGCTCAGTATGTGCGAAATGAACCCCTTCTCCTTTCCCTCACCTGCTTCTTTATCTCTGTTCCTCATCTGATGAATAGGGGCACCAGCAAATAACTGCTCAAACCCGAAAACCGGGGCTCCTCTCTGACTCCGTCTCATCAGTCAGTTTCACTCCCCCTTTTCCCTTTCCGATATTTCTGCCAGAGCACCCTGCCTCCGATGTAACTACCCTCTCCCATCATCGGCTCCACACTGCTACCTTCCCTTCCCAAGTTGCAAATGTGCTCAGTTATTTTTACAGAGGTTCCGTGGCTCCCCGTTACCTTCAGCATAAGGCTGGACACCCTCAGCGTGTTATTCAAGGCCTGTTATGGTCTTACTTAGGTCTCCCGTAGCCCAGCCTCCCTCTCCTGCTTCCCGCACATATACCCACCACACTCATTTCTTACCCAAGCCAACCTCCACTTCTTCCTCTTGTTCCAGAACAAGCCATCCCCTCTCTTGCACTCCTTGGCAATAGCCTTTCTTCTCTCCTTCCTTCCTGCCCCTCCCTTTAGCTCTCATCACCTCCCTGCCACCTACTTCCTTTTTCCTACTCCTTCCTTTTTTCTACTTTCTCCTTCTTCCCCTTTATCTTTCTCTGCTGCTGGCACTTCTAAGGATCCTTGCCACGCCCAAGGGCGAGGTAAGTGCGGATCCTTTTGCTTCCAGAATCTCTTTGGTTTCTTATAACTATAACTTCTGTATTTCTAGGTTATATCTGACTGCTACTTGACTATCTCCCAACAGAGCTGGTTGCAGGTGGATAGTTTAGTTTTATATGGCTGTATAACAAATCACTCCAAGCTTAGTGGTTTAAAACAACCAAGCATTTATCATTATTTCTCATGGTTCTGTGGGTTGACTGGGCTCAGCTGGGACATTTGCACTTGGTGGTTCATTTGGGTGAGTTATATGACAGCTGTGTCTGGAGTCCTCTGAAGGCTGTACTGGGCTCATTCTCACCTCTGGTAGTTGATGCTGGCTATTTGGCCGTGAGCTCAGCTGGGTTTGTCTACCAGAGAACCTACATATATTCTGCCTATGCGGCTTGGGCTTCCTTTAGTATGACAGCAGGTTCCTAGAAGGCTCTAAGAGTGAGGTTTCAAGAGGCCAAGGCAAAAGCTTCTGGCTCTCCTAATGCCTGGACTCAGAAGTTCCAGGACTTCTGCTATACTCTATCAGTCAAGGCAGTTACAGAGCCTACCCAAGTCCCGGGGGAAAGTATAGACTCCAACCATTGATGGGAGTGGCAAGACCACATTGCAACCAAACACATAGGATGGGAGGTGTTGCAGTGACCGTCTTTGGAAACACCATCTACCACAGTGGGACATTAACTCTGAGCTCTGTCTTCTCTGAGTTAAGCACTGCGCCTGGAACTAAGTAAATGCTAACAGTCCCCTAAACAGAATAACACACTGGTGAAAGGCATGGCTTCTGGAACCAGATGTGCCTGGGTTGGTATCTTGGTCGTTCTGTTTTCTCTGTCCTGAGATCTTTGATGAGGTGCACTTCAGTGGTAAAATGAAGGTAGACTCTACCTCATAGTGCAGTTGTGAGGTATGGCCAGGTTAGTATAGAGACCTTAAGACAGTGCATGGCACATAGACTCCAAAACTAGCTGCTGTGACAAGGAGGAGGGAGAGGAATTGTTTTCCTTTCATCAACTCTTCTTCCGTACCTTCCACAGGCCAGCGGTAAATACTGGGCTGAACCCCCAAATTTCTACCATAACTAAGTCCCTATATGACACAAGATTTTTAGCAATCTGAAGCATACTGAATATTCCTCCTGTGACACAGACAACAGTTCCAGATATCTCAAGATTTGTTTGGTATTCTCGTTAGCTATGTTCTTGTGTCAAAGTTTATTTAGTGTTCTCCAATAGTTTTGACTTATTAAAGGACTAAGACTGCCTTATGGAACCTGGATGCGACTACTGTAGAGTCTCGTACAGTGCCAGAGATATGCCAGGCGTGGAGTAAATATTTGCCATTAGTATGTTATTGACATGCTGATAATTAAAGAACTTTTATAAAGAAAATTCTACTTATCACAATTTAATGAAGAGACAGTTTGGGGGATTTTCAAAGAGAAAAAGAGGTCATGGGCTATCACCCCCGCATCATGTATCCAGCTCTATTTTCGTGATTTTCAAGAGTGTGAGGTCTTGTTGCTGGTACACCTGCTCACAACTGGGATCTTGTACTGGCTTTTTACCAAGGGAGTCGCTAAGTAGAAACACACAGCATTTGGCAAGAAGAAGGCATTGCCTCCTGGAATGACATTCCACCTTAGCTGGAAATCTTTTAAATAATTAGTGTGTGAGTCAGTCTTTCTTTCTTTCTTTCTTTCTTTCTTTCTTTCTTTCTTTCTTTCTTTCTCTTTAGAGAATAAGAGAGTGCTAGAGGGAGAGGAGCAGACGGAGAGGGAGAGAATCTTAAGCAGGCTCCACCCCTAACACAGAGCCAGACGCGAGGCTGGATCTCAGGACTGTGGGATCATGACCTGAAACAACGTGAAGAGTTGGAGGCTTAACAGACTGAGCCACCCAGATGCCCCATGTGTGAGCCTTTTCTTAAACTCAGTTTCTTCAGAAGTTCTGAGCACCCTGAAATTATATGCCATATTTTATGTGCATGTGTAAAAACATATTTCTTCAGACAAAACCTATGTTTTCCATGAGGTTCTCAGTGATCCCTAAGAAAGAAAAAAGTTAAGAACCACTGGTTATGACATTTTGGCAGAATTCACTGATCCTTGACACATCCTGGAAGTTGTTTACTTCTGACCAAAACTTTAATGGTGTATTTACTCAATACTTCCCTCACTTTTAGCAAAAATTGGAGGGTAGCATTTACAAAAATCCCATAAAATCCATTAGTGGTATTTCCCCATCCTAGTGGTCTGGACTGTGGTAAACAGGAATTTATTGCAGTGTAATATTGGTTTAAAATTTGGACCATGGGAATTTATGGGCAGAGTGTATGTCTCTCATTATATTCTTCTCTTCAAAAGAATTTGAGGACATAAAAAATATCAAGAAAGACAACTCCAGCCCGTATCAATTAAAAAAAAAACTTTCTCTTTTTTCAATACCAACACAAATACAGGCACACACTCCCTTGTTTCCAAAATATATATTCTCTCATAAAAATGCCACAGAATTATCCATTATATTTTAAAGGGTTCTCAGTCTGTGTGATTTATAGAAAGACAGAATTATTTAAAAATGGTCATAGGTTCATAAGTTCTGCTAACTCACAGAAAAGCTTATAACTACATACTAGAAAACCCTGTCCATATTACCTTCAGAGGCATAATTCCTGGGGATTTTAATCCTTAGTTAGCTTCTCTTGCTCACAAACCACATATGATTGCAAGTTGGTTCCTGAAAGTTTCCTTTTAATTAAGGCCTAATATTTATAATAATAGCATTGATAATTATATTAGTAGCTTTTTATTGAATGCCTATCATGCACCAGGTTCAATGCTAAGCATTTCATGTGTATAACATCTAGTCCTTTATATATGCCATGATAGCCTTCAGAAATTGCTTCCCCAGATTTAGGTAAGAATGGCATTCCATTGCCTGCCTTTTAGGAGAAGTTGACTGCTATTTCAATAACATGCTGATGTACACACACATACACACACACACACACACACACACACACACACACACTTATACAGTGATGTCTCCTGTGAGTAGATGAAAACTCCTGTGATTTCCTCCATGGCCCTTATTTTCTTAACTTTTGTTATTTACTATCTTCTAGACACTGAGCTGGGCTCTAGATTATAAAAGTGAGCAAAATAGTCATTGTCCCTGCTCTCGAGTACCTTATACTCTAATTGGGGTAGAATGCAGTATGTAATTTGAGCATGAATTTATGTGAGGCTGGGTCAGATTTATTTGCACCCTGCTCTTCAATGGACAATACCAAAGGGGGTTATTTTTCTTTGAACTCCATGACTTTTGGGAGGTATGATGTTGTCATTTTTTTCATTAAGTATGTTAGAAACACATTCAAATTAGTACAGGTGTGGTTATAGCTGTGGTCATGGTAGACTAGAGTCACTTTTGTTAAGTAAATAAAAAGGTTTGAAGACATCATTGTTCCTTGGCCATTTATAAATATTCTCACTCAACACAAAACATATCTGTGGGAGTGAGACCTAGCAAAGTAGGAAATAGCAAGAGAGATCGATGGTAAGAGGAGAGCTGGGGGTCTGAGACTACCTCCTTCAAACTACTCTGGGTCCTTGCTAAAAATGTAGCTTTTGATGCCCAACCTGAAATCTACTCAATATAATCATTGGGTTTCATGATCGAAAATATGCATTTTACTTATATGGGTGGCTTCCTAGATTAGGGAAAATGTCAGATTCAGCATGGTGACATGGAAACCTCATCTTACTAAGCGTCAAGAGAGCTAAATTTTTGACATCACATATGCGGCTACTACCAGGATGTCTTTGGACCAGATCATTTTAATTATTTGGCTTCAATTTCTTAGTACTCTTCCTCCAACTATTCCCATTAAGTTGTCTCAAAACATGACACTCTGATAAAGACGTATGAGCAATTACGCAGCATGATCCACAAACACAGGGTCAGACGAGGACAGATCCTTCAGTCAATCAATTAGCATCCAGCGAACCCATAATGTGGGAGATTTTAGACATTTATAAGACAAGGTCAGTGTCCTCAAGAGCTTACCGTCTGCTTTTTGAAAATAAAATTCATCTAAGCCAGGACAAATAAGATAAGGCTGAAGCGGTTAATACAGACAGGCAATATATGAGATCAGAGATTGTCAGAGAAGATGTCATCAGAATAGACTTCAAATGACCCTTTGGGGCAAACAAATTAACAATGTTTGGAATTACTAATTTAATATTCCATGCAAAAGTCCAGAAAGCTGTCAGTCAGCTTTCAAAGGAGAAAAAAACTGTAGCGGAGAAAGAACATCCCTAAGTCAGTAGACCACAGTGTTAACTGAATACCAGCTGTAGACACTTTGAAAGACTATTACTCTAACTTGCCTGGTCATTATGTCTGTTAATGGCAAACTATACCTATGACTTTTTAACTGGAAGAATCTGTCCTTGGATGCCGGCTGTGAGAGAGTCAATATTTACTGGTAGGCAAGGAGCAGCAAAAAAAGAATTTTTTTTGCTCAGCCTATTTTTTTAGGCTACTCAGGGCACAGATGGAGGGTGGAGAGGAAAGTACCTACCATTGTCTACACAGAAAGGCTGGGAGTGACAAAATGTCGCTCCAAAGCACTCATTCCTTCTTCTGGATTTTCCTGTGGAGCTTGGATTGCCACATGACTTGCTTGAATGAGTCCTTTTGAGGATATTGTTATAGTCTGAGAAGCCCACATGGGAACACACGCTCCAGCAAAAGAGGGATAAATGCTGATGTAAGCCATCCGTTGTCCAGGGAGCTAAGGGTTTTCGGCCACCAGGCAACCACTTCTACAAAAGAGACCAGAAGGCTAGAAGAAGGTAGAATTTTCACAGATTGATAGGAAAGCTATGAACTCCTATGCAAAGTTAGATTTGGGGGTGTCTCTCTGAGGAGAGCCTCCTGTGAGATGCTTAATTCCTAGGATTTCTACTATCTGTTTTTGTAGATTCGCCTCTTCCTCACTTCTGTGCCTTCTCATGAAGGAAGCTTTTCCCTAAACATTCTGGCCTTTTGCCCCACGCACTCACTCTTCCCTCCAGAGAAGGGAAGGAGTGGTCAGAATGCTGAGTTTGGGGGCACCTGGGTGGCTCAGTTGGTTAAGCACCTGACTCTATTTCAGCTCAGGTCATGATCTCACGGTGCATGGGTTCAAGCCCTGCATTGGACTCTATGCTGTCCATGCAGAGCCTGCTTCAGACTCTCTCTCTCCCTCTCTTTCTGCCCCTCCCCTGCTTGTGCTCTCTCTGTCTCTCTTAAAATAATTAAATCAACTTAAAAAAAAAAAAAGGTTAAATTAGGAAGCCCAAAAACCCAGGGTTGCCCTTCTCCCTCTGTTCTCCTGGAGAACTAATCTGCTCACTCAGAGGGTGCATTCCAGTCTGGGCCTCACACTCCACATTTAACAGGAATGGACCCTGATGTGAGGAACCCCGGGGTTGTTCAGTGCTACCTGGGGCTGTGGGCATAAGGTCCATTCTAAGATTCACTGGTGGAAAGTGCATTGTAATCAATTACGTAAGCCACAATTCTCCAATCCAATTTTTACCAGTACAGAATAGCTCTTTTTGTCTCCACTTGCTCAACTTTATTGTTTATCTCTCAATTGTTTCAGAATTGGGCAGGAAAAATGTTATTTACTGAGCCACGGCCAACTTGGACTGTACGAAAAGTATGTCTCACACACAGTTTTATATTATTTTACTCATTTTTATTGTAATTCGCCGAGGTCAGATGCATTGGCAATAAACATGTCAAATTGTTTTGGGTGTGGCCTCACATTTACCTGCCTGCTGGAACCTATACAGAGAGCAGCTTCCTACAGAAGCTAGTGGTGATCTTCTGCTGAGCTGAGAGAGGCAAATAAAGAAGCCGTATTCTGTGAGTGATAGTTCAGGAAGTTTTTAGGATAATACTTCTCCTCCACATGTTCTAGAAAAAGGTAAACTTGGGGGAGGGAGAAGTTAGGCATTTCGGTTTCAGTAATGTCTGAATGGTTTCAGAATGTCTACTTTGGAAGGTTTTGAATAAGTTTTGAGAAAACATCAACACTGCATAGGTTTATACTGACATCTCCAGAAGTTCAGGAATAAACTTAGTTCTGGGTTTTCAGGAATGGCAAGCACCACAGGGCATTTCCAACTTTGCTTGTTGGGTTTCCCAGTTTCCAAGACAATTTGGAAGGACATTGCTACCTCTAAGAGGACTTTGATAGAGATCTGGTTTGGATGCAGGGCTTTGAAGGCTGAGAAGGCTGGTCTACTGATCTGAGTGGGCCACAGGCACTTCCAGAAGTTTTTAAGGAAAAAGAGGCCCAAAGACAAAATTCTGACCATTTTTGAGATACTTAAGGTAGCTTCACTGTGATAAACTGGGTCGTGGGTTTGGAAATATTCCCCAATGATGTGAAATCTCAACTCAGCTACTCAGTGAGTATATGACCTTAAACAGCCCCTTTAGCTAACCTTTAACTAACTTGTTTAAATCTATAAAACGGGGATAATAGTATCTCTTATAGGGAGAAATCCGTGTGAAAGTGAACTGCATATATAAATGTTCCATGTATATTAGTTAAGTAAGACATGAACAAGGACAGAACCTCAGACCAGAAAGTCTTTAGTGACCACCCCATCCCTCATTTCAAGGGAAAAAGGGATGATAAGAGTGAGGGGGTCTGAGCATTATAGAGAATCAGTGCTTGAAGGTACTTGAGAATATTTACTGCAGTGCTCTATTTTGAGAATCTTAGGTCTATAGATATTGAGCAATTTCTGGTACTCACACAAATCAGAAAGTGTGGAACTGAGCCAAGAAGCCAGAATATCCATCCCGATTTAATGCCTTTCTATGATTTTGTGCTTAAACCTTTATTCTCTAGTTAAAGTAGCAGTAGAGGCACAGAAATGTGACAACCCTGATGAGTGAGGAAGAATCCCAGAATTCTCTTCCAAAATTTTGTTACTGCCAAAGCCAAAGTAAACACTTTGTAGAAACTAATTGTGATGGACAGATGAAAAATCCCCCTGGTTAGCACACTCCAATTTCCAGGTCAAACACATGAAAATCAAACTATTGAATTTACAAACAAGTTTATTCCCAAGAGGTGGATTATTCTATTCCATGGGATTATACTAGGGATAATTATATAATAACATAAAACCATTGGCCTCCACTTAATAACTAGAAAAACCAAAACCAAGTTCATGGGACATAATTCAATGGAGGTCTTGCCATTTCTCAGACCACAGAAGCTGATATATTTTCAATATAATATTTTAGATGAGTAGCAGAGAGACTTGTATATGACCTTTGATGTAAAATTCCTACTACACTGACCATAAGGTGCATTATTTATATTACCTTCATGTCTCTGGGAACTGTCCATAACTGGAAGGCAGGGGAAAGATCCTCACTTATCTGTGCGTGCCAAAAGATTTATGAAGTTCCAAGAAGTAAAGACGCTGAATTCAGGGTGTTTTCCCTCATTGGAGATGGAAGTGATGATAAATGAGTGACAGTATCTACCTCCCACCAGATGCTGCACAGTGCTAACCTAATTGTCAGACTCCTCTCGTGGCATCTCTTGGGACATGAAGCCATCACATTCTAAATTTCATCTATAAGCTTCTTCTGTCTTTTCCACAATCTTTCTAGAAAAGTCCACAAGCTAGCAGGAAGGGGAAAGAAGCCACACACCTAAGCGAAGTACTACAAACGTTTTCTCATCACACTGTTTGGCTGACTGCAAAGGAATATGCCACCTTTGGACCTGTCAGTGTCTCTCATTCAACCCCCTGCATTTGCTTATACTCATAATAACGAGACTTAACATTTCTTCCAGGCTTTGTTCATTTCTACATGATTATGAATTGTGACAGGAATACCAGGCAATCAGATTTTAAACCTGTCAGCTCACAACATTTATTTCCAATCTCCAACCCTTTTACCAGCTCTTCCCACACTTCTGGGTGCCAGGTCGGTGATGCTATTGACTCATCTATCGACTGAGTATGAGTTTCCTGGAAGCACTTTTTAGTTCTTTGTTAAAGCATGGCTCTTTTCTCTTTTGGGTTTGTGAACCACTCTCTGACTGTGTCAGTATGTTTGTTTTTGTGAAGCTGGAAAAATAACAGGGCTAAGAGAGCCTCTTCAAGAAAGAACATCTGCCGAATCATCCTTGGAGAAAAGGAGATCTCAGGAGAAAATCGTCCTTGGATTCAGTGGTCATTGGGGGCATCTCAAATTTTCAAAGCTTCAGAAGGTCAAAATGTCACAGCATGATTCCATGCTTGTACATACACGGATAATGATTTCTGCCTCCCCAAACACATGTTGGGCACTATGATCTAAATGTACTTGCTACATTTGCATCCCGAATGCATGTGTAGTAAAGCACATTTCCTTGTGAATTAAGCATTCTAAATGATAGTAAGTGCCACTAGTATGTATCGGGAGGTTTTTGATATTTTAATTTCAAAAAAAACTAACATATAGCTAGCTTCACATTGTACGCATTACAGATACTAGGAGAGAACACAAGGAACATTCACCATCACCAACATTTCCTGAACATGGGACATTTTTATACCAAAAAAGGTAGGAAATACATAGTGATAATTCTTTAAATCAAATATACTGGCTTTCTGAACATTGTTTTTATTTTTTCTCATTTTTGCCATGGACAGCTTAAAATGTAGCATGGGCCATAAGCAAACTGTCAACCTATACTTAGGAAATGCTACACATTCTCTCCATTCACAACATAACTAAATTTCAGCCATCTAAATTGAAGCAGGAACAGCATTTAGAGAGTGGCCATTTTCATCTCTGCTGATCCAAGTGAGAAAAAAAATGCAATGGCATTTGTGATTACTTTAATTAGCTAGTAAAAGACATATTTGACTCTAAAGGTGTCATTAAAAATTCCCCCTTGCAGTCTAATCTTTTCCAGAGCCTGCGCTTGCTTTTCTGAGTTATCTTTCTCCTCATATATATGGCTTTTTGAAAAATGAATTTGCTTGGATTAGAAACATAAGAGACCCACCTAACCAGTTCCTACTCTTTCTATTTAAAAGCAGGTTGATTTTCTAGGGACCTGGGACCCTTGTGTTGCAAATTTGTGTTTCTCTCCTCTAGGGGAATATAAAGTTGGTGTCTAAACAACATGGCCAGGGTAATGGGAAGTCTTGCAGCCAAAATTTAGCTGAGTGCTTTGAAAGTTCCCTTCTCCTTTGTTTTCTCAGTGGGTTACCACTTCCCCTGTACCAGCCAATGTTTTTAGGGACAGAGCACCTGATCTTTCAGGAATTATAAGTCCCAAAGGACTGCAGGTAATTTCTTTTGACTAGTAGAACCTCTTTATAGTCTCTTGACTGGGACCTGTTCTTTAAAAAGAAAAAAAAAAAAGTCATCTCTTACAGTATTTCATTTGGCAGAAAATTGCTATTCCAGATTTGTTACAAATTACCCATGGAGATCAACACATTGAGAGCATTTTATTTGAAATGCTGACTTTCAAGTTTCTCTACCTAAGTTGGTGCTTGTAGGAGATGATGTTTGAGAAAGGGATGTATAGACCAACCCCGTAGGATGTTTGAACATTAAAAAAAAATGTTTTTATTATTCTCATATCCAGTGCATTTAAAACATTACCTTTAGATCTCAACATTTTTGGTGAATTCTCTTCAAAATGCATTAGCTCAGGTAAAATTTCATATTTTTCATTTAAAATAAAACAAAAGCTAAAATAAGAAGGGGTAAGGTACATTCTCATGTACTAACATTATCACTTTTGTATCACATTTGCTCTTTATTGCAAAGCAAACTGCCTTATCTGGTAAAAAAAAATTCATGGTTATCCCCAGTATCTGTTTGTTTTTTGAGTAATATTTTAAGTGATCTTTGAGGATCTTGAGTTCAGACTCTTATATCCTCTCACCGGTTCTCAGATAATCAAAAAATAGTCACCTATAAAGTACCTAAATAGAACTTTGTGTTCTCATCATAACTTAACATTATCATTGTAACCCAGGGTAAAGGTGGACAGTGGGTAAAATAAGGAATTTCAGTCCCCAGGGATCACACCACAAATTACAAAAACATCTTTTGCTGCAAATGCTTCATCCATCCTTTTCATTCACTCCATTCATGTTGTAGATAGTTGCAGGTAAAATCCTACAAATCATTGTGTAGGCTGCTCAAGGCATCTTTATTCATGGGAATAAGCTCCAAGATTACAATACTTTCAGTGGGTATGGACTGAGCACTTTTTGGGTACCAAGCACTTGACTCAATTTTTGTACACATTAAATAACTCAATCCTCACAATTCTATTATTGTCTCCATTTCACAGATGAGGAAACTGAAGTTCAGAGACGTGACTATCATGTGATAGTCTCCACCCAGGTGATACACTAGAAGCAACTTTATTTAAAAAAAAAATTTTTTTAATGTTTATTTAATTTGGAGACAGAGACAGAGGGTGAGCAGGGGAAGGGCAGAGAGAGAAAGGGAGACACAGAATCCAAAACAGGCTCCAGGCTCTGAGCTGTCAGCACAGAGCCCGACATGGCGCTTGAACCCACAAACTGTGAGATCATGACCTGAGTTGAAGGTGGATGCTTAACCGACTGAGCCACCCAGGCACCCCTAGAAGCAACTTTAAAATGCATACTTTTGACTTTTGTGCTCGAGTTGAGGGTGTGAAGAAGTTGCATGGATAAATATTAATCTACACATACAGCACTTGGTTCCGGGTATCTTCCCGAAAGCTGCTCAAAGTATGGGGAATGAGGAGGGGAGTGGAGGGAAATACAGAGTTCTGGCCTCAGTGCCCTTAGCACTCTACACCACTGCCCAGATGACTCTGCCTGCAGTGCCCCCTAACCCCTCCCAGCTCCCCAGCTCATTCTCCACACTTTCTTCTAGACTAGTCCCAGCCTCTCACATCTTCCAGGAGATGTCCCTGTCTCACAAACTCAACCATCTCCCTACTTTGCACCTTCCTTGTCTGTAGTATTGCCACAATCTGCACTTGGAATGTGGCTTCAGAAATGGGTTTTTATTTAGTTTACGTAATTTCTTGTTTCACAGTCAGCACATAATGCTCCTTAAAAACAGAGTTGAGATGTTTCATTTTCATCCCCTTCTCCTCTCCTCCAACCATCCTCTCCAATGTTTAGCTCTGGGTTTACGAGCAGTGATTGTGAAACATGGTTTGTTTTTTTTTTTTTGTTTTGTTTTTGTTTTTTTGTCCATGTGATTATTTTAAGTGTCAGCCAAAGGGAATGATGTTGAGTTTTAGTAAAATGGATGTAAGTTATATCTTCTTGCTTGGAAGTGTAAGGAAATAAATGTTCTTAGAATACCTTTTAGAAAAGGCAGACACCATTCTGGGCTATTTTGGAAAATTCTACCAATAAGCAGAATACTCTCCACCCAACAAAGAATGAAGGGGCACCACCTTTCTTCCATAAAGTTTTCTTATTCAGAAACTTTTTGAGAATAACTGTTACAAAGTTATTATATCAACACAAATAGAAAGTTTTAGAAACTTCTACACTTTGTGAATTATCCCTTTGTGAATTAAAAGGCCTATCCTTTTGTGAATTAAAACAAAATACATTACTGTTTTTAATCTTGTGGTTTCATGTTAAAAATCCAGGCAAATTTCATCAAAAGGAGAATCAACATTCTCCTTTTATCTTTCCCCTGGCACACTACTAAAAAAAAATAAAAATTAAACAAATAAAAAGAAGGAAAAACTCTTTGCTATCACTTTCTGAGCCAACGGAAAAACACTGCAACAAGGAATATCAGCATCATGAAATACTGAAAGAGGGATTTTACATTTTAGGATGAGTGTTAAATCTTAAGCTTTACTTCTAAATAAAGTTGAGCCAGGGCTCATGTGATTAATCTGCTGAGTTTCCTGAAGATATGTTCTAATATCTGGGGAGAAAAAAAGTATTTCCTGTACCAAAAACATTTTTAATAGCTCTTCTAGTGAACAAAGGATGGTCACTCTTTTTTTCCCAGATCAATGTGCCAAAATTTCTGGGAAAGTTGTTTTTCATTGTTTCGGCATTCAGTCAACATTTGAAAAATTGAGACTTTTTTTTTTTATCAAAGTATTAATATCCAGGTCATGGGTAATAGAAATCTCACCAGCTTTGGTGCGCTGGGCTTATGAAATTGAAATAAGTGAGTCTGTTCATTATTAATAAAAATATATGGTTGTGTTTAAACTAAATATCAAAGTCTTGGTTGAGTCTTAGCGACCAAGTGACTCCATGATATAAGGCCCCCTCACTGCCCTTTTATGATTTTCTGCAGAGCTCTTCATGCAATTTACAGCCTTGTAATCAGTAGGGGCCTATAGATCAAGGTGTAAGCAGGGTAAAATATGTTTTGTTAAACAAAAATTGTGAAACACTCCGTTGTGGTTTATAAATTACTATTTCTTCTCTACTTTTCTGCTTTCAGATTTATAGCATTTATCTGACAGAGTTTTTTATATAGAAGAAAATCCAATTACTTACGTTTATTTAAATGAGATCTCTGGTTTAAAAATATCATTGCTGAGATGTTAAATCCATAAACCCAATACTGAAGTTGTCCTTGAGCAATGTGGTGTCTATCGGTTATTAATACACTAAAAAGTAGTTTTCTACAATGTATTTGTATAGAAATTGGCAAGGTAGTGGGTATCTTTTAGTTAAATGCATTGCAGAACTAAATAGTTAACTTCTTTTTATTGCAAAGAGAACAAGACACTACAAGCAACAAACTTGCCAACCTATTATTCTAAAATAAATAAAATGATTTATCCAGGTCAGATAGATAGAAAGAAAGAAAGAAAAAAAGGAAGAAAGAAAGAAAGAAAGAAAGAAAGAAAGACTGACACCAGGTGTAGACAAATTCTTGGTCTACTCTTTCTCATATTTGTCAAACTCGATTTGGAATCATTGAAAATCTGGTAAACTACTTGCCCAATGCCCTACATTATTGGATCCAAATGTTTGGAGATGTGATTTATTTTAGGCTTTGCCTATATAAATTATAACAAAATTATGAAAGGAGTATTTCCTTGTTAATTCAGTGTTCTGGATCTCATCCTAACATGAGTTGCTATATTGACATTAACCTGAATGGGCGTCACTGGTTGGAGAATTAGGCAGGGCACAAGAAAGGGGAAATTGGCAAAGACTTTCAACATGAATTAATATTTAAGAGATGATTGTGAAGAGGTTTAAATCTGTGAGAGAGTGAGAACCCTAAAACTCTATAAAGAATCAAGGTATTCTCAATTGCTTTCAAATCATTTCACATTATTAATTCATATGAATACTACATATATTAAAGTAGTATCTGTTGAGTTTATCTTCTCTGCTAGGCTAAGTTCTTTACTCACATTACATCATTTAATCCTAGTATACTTCTGTGAAACAAATATTATTATCCCATTTTACAGATGAAGGAACCAGGTCTTAAGTTTCTATAAATTGGCTGCTGAATGAAGAAGCCCAGAATGGCTTCTCCTCAGAACCTGAGTTCATTTTTATCCTGTAACATCCGTGGCCTCTGAGTTTCATCCCCACACGATCCTGTTGTTTGGCATCTTCCCCTAAATTTTCTTTTCTTTTTTTTTTCAATTCTTTTAATGTTTATTTATTTTTTAGAGAGAGAGAGAGAGAGAGAGAGAGCATGAATGGGGAAGGGGCATAGAGAAAGAGAGACACAGTATCTGAAGCAGCTTTCAGGCTCTGAGTTGTCAGCACAGAGCCCAACGCGGGGCTTGAGCTCGTGGACCGCGAGATCGTGACCTGAGCCCAAGTTGGACACCCAACCCACTGAGCCGCCCAGGCGCCCCTAAACTTTTTAATAAACAAAAGAGATCTCACTTTTGGTTCTGCTTGTAGAAATGTTCACCTTGTATCTTCATATCTTTCAATGGGACAGTGCTTGTTAATGCTTAACATTAGTCTTTCTTTTAAGATGACAGGCTATCTCACTATGGGGTCAAGCTTTCCAAAATTTGAGTAAGCTCAGTTAAATTATTCTCTAAGTGGCTTGAAGGTAAATTCGACTAAAGTGGGGTCTCCAGCAGTTTTACAAGAAAGGGCAGGAAGGGACTTGGGATCCATCAGGGATCTGCTCTTTTTCAATGGCAGTGCTGAGGACTTCGCATTATTTAAACTTCAGGAGAAGCTGGTCATTTAAGAGAGAAGTGAGATTCAGAAAAAAGCAAAGCACAACTAAACAAAACAGGGGCGCCTGGGTGGCTCGGTCGGTTGAGCGTCCGACTTCCGCTCAGGTCATGATCTCGAGGTTGACAAGTTCAAGCCCCACGTTGGGCTCTGTGTTGACGGCTGGGAGCCTGGAGCCTGCTTTGGATTCTGTGTCTCCCTCTCTCCCTGCCCCTCCCCCACTCATGCTCTGTCTCTCTCTCTGTGTCAAAAATAAATAAACATTAAAAAAAAATTTTTTTTAAATCCTCGAAGCTGCCTAGATGAGGCTAACCCTAGATCATCTGGCAATGAGGGCCCCTTCTGTGTCATGTTCTCCTTCATTGAAAACTCACAGACAAGCATAACTTTAATGATTTATCTGTTACTCCCTTGGGCATTTTCAATATCTTATCAATCCACTCAATATTTTAAGCATTGCAATCTTGGTTTCTTAATGGAGAGAGGAAAATACCAGAACTTTATTATGTGGGAAGTATAATAATGATTGATAGCATTAGCGTCCAGGAATTAGTTTCACAAAACAAATATGCTTTTCTTTTGGTTGAAAAGTTATTAAGGGTCTACAGACATGGCTGAACAAAGTGTTGGAAAGATAGAGCAATTTTATAATTAAGCTATGGTGCTTTGATTCTATGTTAAATGGTTTAGTGAAAGCCGAAATGCAGTATAGACCAAAATGGATCTATTTTTCCCAATGCGATGGCCTCTAATATTTCATGTCTATTTAAGCTTGAGATATTTAGAGAAAATGAAGAGAAATGCCAATATACTCCATGACGATTATGTTTTTCTTTTTCTCTGTATTATTTTCTGCCTCTCCGTAAAGACAACATAATTTCGTTAATTAACACAAATGGTCATAAAAACCACCACTTGCCATTGTGTTATTCCCATTTAATGTTTCTATAATGTGGCATAATGTGAAATTCTCGCACAGAGATACTCAGCCCGGAGTGTCAGCAGCTAAATTACCAAGTGTTGGCAGAGTATCTGCTAAAACTTGATGAGTGTAAGTTCTGAGAATAAGACGTGTGAAGCATGCAATAAAAGAAAGATGACCTATCTAAGATAAAATATATTTGTTTCTCACTTCTGCAGTTAGTAATAGTATTTAGCCTGTCTTTTAGTAATTTCAGTCAGTGCCCTAAGGCACAGAATAATTAGATATTTCCTTACATTATTACAAATGGCCCCGGAATATTTTTTGTTGTTGTTCATTCTGTGGCTTTTGATATTTTGTCATTTTTTGTTAAAGAAAAGCGTACCTTAAAAGGGGATAAAATGGAATGGATTGGTTCATATGAAGCCCATGGAAGTCATTTAAGGTACCTCAGATTTCTGAAATTAACTGTTCCCAGAGTTAGCATGAATCCTATTTACCTCAAATATCACTATCCTCTTTGCCAGGAACTCTGACAAGCTGAATAAATATATGAAGGGGGAATCTTGGAAGTGGGTAGACAGACTGGTGACTCATGACGGGGTCAGAGCCTTTGCTATTTGCTTAGAAACAGATCTCTTTCCCTGGCCGCCATGGGGAGGAAGTGATGATGGAGAACGGTTAGTTCCAGAGCAACGTGCTCTTGGCAGCTGGAAGGTCAGGGGTTAAACATGTGCTATCTCAGCTACGTTGGGTGCAATAACAACATCAGACATCAGGAGAATGATCTATCAGGGCAATTAGTCAGACAGGCCTTGTGGTAGCTCAGATAGGCCTGGCTCTGTTTGCATCTGTTTATCGCTTTGAGATAAGAATCCTTGTGAACCTTTTTGTTACCTTGAGAAAGTAGACACCTGGAAGGCAAACATAAGACAACTATGTCTCTGAAAATTGATTTTGAAAACTGACCACAGCCCACAGATGGGATTCAATAATCTTAATCCTGGCTCTTAAAAAAGAAGATGAAGAAGACGAATTTCTTTATTTTTTTTCCCCTCCTACTTCTTAGTCTATTCTCCCACGAGCAGAAATTACAGAATTGGGCTTCTTTTGATCAAATATGAAACTTGGCCCAGATGCCCTAGGAAGTGGGAAAGATAAGTGAAATTATTGTGGTTTTCATTTTTTTCCTGAGACTTTCCTATAAATGCCACGTTTTGCTGTGGTCCACAAACTGACCTAGATGTTCAAAACATTTGTTTTTGTTTTTCTTGGTTCACGTTGGCCTGATTCAATATTTCTTTCTCCTCTTCTGACTGCGGACTCCTGAAGGGTACTGATACAACCTTTCCTTTGTCCTGATGCTATCATACCAGGTCACAGAGTCAAAAACTCATGAAAGGGATTTTCCGTAGAACTATCTGTGACTAATTCTAATTGTAGTAAATACTCAGAAGTTTTCAAGATGATAGTAAATGATATATTTTGAACAACAATTTGCTATGCCCTGCCTATGCATAATCATACCTTGGCTAATGTGTTTCTCTGTGCCCAGATTCTTTCTACTCACACTGGCATAAAACTGCATTTGCCCTAAATCATATCCAAGAGAGGAGCATACTGGCCTTCAACATCAGTAAGAATGATGCATGCAATCTTGGGCCTCTTTCCCAACCCAATTTGAGCTTAATCATGATTGAATGATCCCATCTGGCATTAACATTTTTGGTTGTCTTTAAATCGAGTTTTATAAGCTGTACCTACCTTTTTTTTCTTTTTTTTTTTTCCAGGAGAGCAAAGCATTTTGGGGTAAGAAGGGATTCTTTCTTCCCACTTTCTCATATCCACTCCTAACCCAAAGCCAAGCTTAAGAGTTAGCTACCCAGATGTGTGTAAGAATCATTTTTATCCCTCTGACAGAAGTTATCTGTATGACCTTGGGGAATTTAATTAACTTCTCTGAGTCTCATTTTTTTTTTTTTTCCATCTGAAGTTGGGAATAAAAGCGGGAGCTATTTCACATGGCTCTTATGCAGAGTCGATGAAAAGCAGGCAAAGGTGCCCCACCTGGTGCTTACAACACAGGAAGCACTGTGTAAATGACCCAGCTACGGCCATCACATAGTACTTGATACTAGATACATTAAGCTACAGGCAGATGAACTGCTGCCTTACGCTGCTGATATTGTAAATTCAAGCTTACACTGTGCCAAAGAAAAAAAAAATCATGTTTTCCGTAACAATTAAGACTATTAGCCTGTATTTATTAGAGCAGTTTTAGATCACAGCAAAATTGAGTGGCAGATCCAGAGATTTCCCAGGTAACTCCTGCCCCCTCAACATGCACAGCCACCTCCACGGTCAACATCCCCCACGTGAGTGGCTCATTTGGACAATCGATGAATGATGTGAATCGACACATCATTATTACCCCAAGTCCATAATTTACACTGCAATTCACTACAGATTAAGTGTTCAGGGTGTTGAACGTACGCTCAGTGGTATCCATTCATTCATTTGACCCTTCATTATTGTCCTTACTTAGTACATTTACTTCTCCCCCAGCTGCGACATTTATTGTGCTAATAAGATATGATCTAGCCCGGGGGCGCCTGGGTGGCGCAGTCGGTTAAGCGTCCGACTTCAGCCAGGTCACGATCTCGTGGTCCGTGAGTTCGAGCCCCGCGTCAGGCTCTGGGCTGATGGCTCGGAGCCTGGAGCCTGTTTCTGATTCTGTGTCTCCCTCTCTCTCTGCCCCTCCCCCGTTCATGCTCTGTCTCTCTCTATCCAAAAATAAATAAAAAACGTTGAAAAAAAAAATTTAAAAAAAAAAAAAAAAAAAAAAAAAAAAAAAAAAAAAAAAAGATATGATCTAGCCCGAAAAGGCCTTATAATCTAGTGTTTATAATTTTTATCTAAAAATATTGTGTTTAATTTATTTTTGTAAAGGGCTTATTTTTCTACCACCCATGTGGAGCATAGTTCTACCAGCCCCATGGCCTCTGATCGCACACTCCCAAGGATTATAACATGCAAGTTTCTGCCAAAATATAAATGAATGTGTTTTCTGAACCTTACTCTTCATCCTCACAGTCAGAACGAAAGGAGACAATTTAGAATCACAGCTCTGGTCATTTGCCTTTGCAAAACATTTCAGATAAGACCCTTTAAAAGTTCTTCTGGATAGATGTTTGTCTTCATTTTTAAGTTATTCTTAGATTCTAAGAACACATGAAGGACCAGCCACAATACAATCTGCTTTAGCATAGAACTTGGAATGATCAGAACTGTTTTGGCCCTCAGATTGCCATTCAGAGTTATCTTTCCAGAACAGGCTCTGATATGAAATCCTGTGCTGTCAGCTCCTCTCTGTATGTAATAAAGACCCAAAGATATTGAGGAAGTGAGCCTGGGTGAAGACAGGGCACCAGCTTGGATGGACAGCTGTTTTCATGCCTGAATTTGGATGGGCCAGTCCAGATTGCCAGACATCCGGTGCAAACATTCACTCTACAGGAGATATCTGGTACCTGTCTTTTCAGAATGAACATCTTTTTTAGGGAGTGGGGTAGGAGGCTGGTAGATGGCCCAGAGGGTTGGGAAATACAGAATGAATGCAATGACAACACCGCCTCCCTCACCTTCTTTGTTCCAGCCACTCTGGCTTTCTCAATGTTCCTCAGTGTGACATGCTTCCCTCCACCATGGAAACATAGACGTACTCCTCTCTGTCCACAACGCAAAACTTCCCTTTAACCTGTTCACTTAGACAGTTCTCCTTTTCAGTTCTCAAATGCCAGTTGGTTTAGGAAGACACTTCTGATCTTCGAACTAAACCTGGTATTCCTCTCCTGTTTCATAGCTTGTAATAACGTATTAATGGGATTATTCAGTCAATTTTTGTTTCATGCGGTAGAGTTCTCATGGCTCAGATCTTGAAGCTCCAAGGCTTTGCATCACCAATTCAAAGAGATTTTATTTTATTTTATTTTTTATTGGAGATTTTCAATAAATGCTTTTGGAATTAATGGAAGGATATATGTTGTAGGAGCACTAACAGGAAAAAAAAGGAATTAAAAGTCATTCATTACTTATACTGACTTTTCTAAGTATATAAAATTTTATGTGAATTAACTAGAGCTTAAACATTCCAGGAGTTTTGAAGACAATACAAAATGAAATGAAAAAGCGGAAAAGTGGCTTTATTTGTGACTACAAAGCCATATTCCAATTTTGGTAAATTTGCAAGGTTAAAATCAATTTAAACAGTGCTACTTATTCTTTTCATCATAACAATTTAATTATCTGGCTCTTACGATTAATAAGCAGGTTTCCTTTTCCTTCTATTTATCTTCTTAGGAGATAAATAAAGGAGCCAAGTAAAATCCAAATTTGAATGGAAACTGAATTTTAAAGAATAACAAATAAAAAGTCACCAATACTCTAAATATTTTAACATTTACCTACAAACTGGGCAAAGTACAGGTACATTAATTCTTTCTCATGGTTTATGCTGTACAGTTTTTCAGTCAATAATCTATTTATCAAACATGACATGACTTCTGTAAATATTTTATGTTCCCAAAGTGACAATGGAGTAGAAGACAAATAGAAGTTTGCAAACCATAACTGTTGGTTACTTCTGGATTATTTTGCTCAGGTTAGTGAACTGATTCATTGAAATGATATGGAAAAAAATGAGGAAAATCAGATTCCATGCTGTTAGGTGAAAGGTGTGTCACTAAAGATTTAGAATCGATCAAATTATTCAGGAGAGAGAAGAGAAGTTAAAGAAATTCTCATCAAAAAATCCTGACTCTGAAATGATTTAACATCAGAAGAATCTAAGATATTTTGTGATCTTCATTTTATAGCAGCTGTAGAGTGTACCATATTTTCAGATGAGTTATCATGATTTAACATTTAATTGGCAAGCATTGCCATGCATGGGATGAGTAATGGCAGAGAATATTGACTCAAAGAAGCATGGACTATTGGTATAGTAAGATAGGAGGAGAACAGCAGGTGATGGATGAAGCCTGGAGAAGTAAAGGGTAAAGGAAGAAACCAATGACAACATGGATGAGTCAGCTAGTGACCAGACAGATAATCAGGTCATGAAAAACCTGGCAGATGTCATGAGTCAATCCACCAAGGCCAGGAGATGATTCAGTAGGGGAAGTGTCAATATGGCCACAAACTTGCAAAACAGTGGGTCCAGAGGCTTTGAGAAACAAGTTGCTGATGCTTCAACTCATTATCACCTTTTGGCATCTATTTGCCCTTTCAGAAGATTAATAAACCATGTTAGTTTCAAATTTCCATTATATATACATACATACATGTATGTATACACACACACACACACACACACACACATACAGTATTTTAGGTTAAAAGACAGAGGATTTTAGTCAAGAGCATGTCTTTCAGGGTGCCTAGGTGGCTCAGTTGGTTAAGTGTCCAACTTTGGATTTTGGCTCAGGTCACGATCTCACGGTTCCTGAGATCAAGCCCCACATCCAGCTCTGTGCTGACAGCAGGGAGCCTGCTTGGGATTCTCTGTCTCCCTCTCTCTCTGCCCCTACCTTGCTTATGCATATGCTCTCTCTCTCTCTCAGGATAAAACATTAAAAAAAGAACATGTCTTTCATTTTTGCTCCAAAGATAAAATCGTAGATCTTCTTGTGATAGATGATCTCAACTCCAATGTATTTCCATGATCTGTAGATTTGGGGATCATTTTAGTTTTAATCTTCCAATTTTCTCAATACCGTTCACGTGTTATGTAACCCATGTTCTGTAAATAGTTGGCCTTAGTAATCCAATATTTTTTGTGAAGATGAACTCCCCAAAATATTACCTTTAACTGACAAATAAGGTACAATATAATATAATTTTTGAATATAACAAACCTTCCCATAATGTTTTGATTTCTCAGTTTTCAAGGGCACGTGCTACTCATAACACACAGATATCTACATCTTTGTAGATCAAAGTATCTAGGTTATGATAAGAGGCTTATGGTCTCAATAAGATTCTAGGGTTAGAAATTTGCATAAATTCATATCTAGCTGATCTCATGAGTTTCAGTGAAATCTCCAAGGATTGAAACTTAAAATGAATGTACTTTTTTTTCTAGGCCAGTTGAGTCTTAATTATTTCAAGCCTGTATAATACTGTACAGTGTAATTAACTCTGATGTGTGTTTCACACCCAATTAGGAGCTATTTGAGCACCAAGATAATTGGACCCAGCAGCACCTGGGAAGTGTAATCAAACAAGTTTATCACCACATATTATTGTCCTCTGATCTTCTGCACTTTATGGTATGCATAAAGAGAATGGTCAAGACATCTGGGGAAATGTTGCTCATTATTGAATCTTTACTAAGACATGCATCCAGTTCAAGGTATTCCTGTTTATCTAAATGCCTCTAACCTTTTCTAACCTATGTTAGAAGGTCTAACCTCCTAACCATAGGCTAGAAGTCTAACCTATGACTTCACAATGCTTGTGTTGCTTTTACAAATGATGTCTCCCTTGCTTATCAGGTTGATAATACTCGTTCACTTTCCTCGGTGGTCAATGTTTTGTCATATTTTCTTGGTAATGATAATCTGTTCACATATTTTTCTTTGGATTCTCTGGGGATCGAGTACAAAGCTAGAGTTGGGGGTACAACCTTTATTCTGGAATTTTCAGATGCCATCAACCACAGGTTCAAAGGACCCGCATTAGAACCTTGTGTCTGATAGTGTGATTTGTGGATCTACAGACTAGAAGCTCACTAGAAATGCAGATTTTGGGATCATGCTCCAGGCCTATCATCTCTTTGTTTTATTTTATTTTATTTTATTTTATTTTATTTTATTTTATTTGTTTACTTTTATTTATTTATTTATTGAAAGAGAACAAGTGCATGTATTAGCAGGGGAAGTGCAGAGATGGAGGGGGAGAGAGAATCCCAAGAAGTTTCCCTGCTATCAGCACAGAGCTCAACTTGAAGGTTGATCTCAGGAACAGTGAGATCATGCCATGATATGAAATCAAGAGTCAGATGCTTGACTGACTGACCACCCAGGCTCCCCCTCTGCACTTTAAAAAGATCCCTGGTGTGCCTGGGTGGCTCAGTCAGTTAAGCATGCAACTCTTGATTTCAGCTCAGGTAGCGATCTCATGGTTCATGGGATTGAGTCCTAAATCGGGCCCTGCAATGGTATTGGAGAACCTTCTTGAGATTTCCCGCCTGTGCTCTCTCTCCCAAAAATAAATAAATAAACTTCACAAAATAGTTTTAAAAAATTTAAAAAGATAAAAAAATCCCCAAATTATGCTTAACTATGCACATAAAAGTTTGAAAAATATAGTCTACTTAGTATAAGAAATCCTTTATGATAGGGCCTATGGGTTGATTGTCTTCAAAGTCCTGGTTGTACCCAAACACACAACAATATATATGAAAGGAAGCTAAGAAGGAAAGAAGGGAGAAAGGAAGAAACGTAAGCAGGCAGGCTGTGTACCTGGTGGTCATAAGTCGGTTTCTTCAAAATAGACTCTTCAAGTACTATGTGCACACAGTTGGTCTCAAAGTTTACCCCTCTCACTTTGATCCTTTTTCTTTCTAGGTCCGGTGTTTCCAATTTGCTGCTAACTCCAGACTCATCCAACCTGACCCTTTGTTCAGGTCTGAGCTGTCCCTTATGAGTCCTGACTTTCCCTTACCAACCTTATAGTAACATGACTTTCAGGCTTTAGACAAAGGCAAGGACACCACCATCATTTTTAAAAATAGATTTACCAAAAAGAAATGGCAACTCACTTAATCAATCCTGCTTAGATAAAAGCTTTTTCATCTCCTTGGGTTTTGCTGTTGTTGTTGTTCCTGATTTGAGTAACATGTCATGGGGCACCTGGGTGGTTCAGTTGGTTAAGCATCTGATTTCTGCTCAGGTCATGATCTCATGGTTCGTGAGTTCAAGCCCTGCATCGGGCTCTCTGCTGACAGCTCATAGCCTGGAGCCTGCTTCCAATTCTGTGCCTCCCACTCTCTCTGTCCCTCTCCCTATTGAGCTCTGTCCCTCTGTCCCTCTCTGTCTCTCTCAAAAATAAATAAACATTAAAAAAAATGTCATATGAAAATCCTGATGAAAAAGACATTCTCCATAAGCAAAAAGTATAGTATTGTTTGCTGCCTCATGCAGGAAAATTCAATTTTATGTAGCCAGGGCTTTTACACAGGGAAACACACCAGAGTCCTGTAAATCCTGGCTTTGTTCCTGTAGGCAAGTAAGACTTTGTTTTCTTCTCCAACACATTTTTGGGAAGAACCATACAATCACTTATAATTACATTAGGGTATTTTGTTATTTCATTAGAGTATTTTAAATGATTTTTAATAGTACATTTTGACCCAATTTTAAAACATCCATTGAGCCAACTAATAAAAAATACACTAATGCTAAAATTAAAGTTAGTGGATGCTGAGGAAATGCTTTTTGAGAATTTAATGCCTTGGCCTATCCATTTGTGATTTTAAGTTCTTTAAAATTAAAAATCTACTGGATGCTGGATAAAAAAAACATATAAATATAAGCAAATATAAAGAAATATAATCACCCATTGACTTTGAAGACTAATAATCTGTTTAGCAAAACAAAATGTGAACATAAACTGTACAAGCAGAACATGATAAATGTCAAGAGAGGCCTTTGGGTCTCAGAAATACAGGCCCCTGGGGCACTGGGTGACTCAGTTGATTACATGTCCGACTTTGGCTCAAGTCATGATCTCCCAGTTCATGGGAGCGAGTCTTGAATCGGGCTTTGTGCTGACAGCTCAGAGCCTGGAGCCTGCTTCAGATTCTGTGTCTCCATCTCTCTCTCTGTCCTTCAACTGCTCACATTCTGTGTCTCTCTATCTCTCAAAAATAAGGAAACATTAAAAAACTTTAAAAAATAAAAATAGGACCCCTTCCAGCTAGGTTGGTATGTAAAGGATTTACATAGGGAGGATAGTGAAGTCCAAAGGTTTAAAACATTTTTTTTTACATTTATTTATTTTTGAGAGACATAGCTTGAGCAGGGGAGGGGCAGAAGAAGAAGGGGAGACACAGAATCAGAAGCAGGTTCCAGGCTCTGAGCCGTCAGCACAGAGCCCGATGCAGGGCTCAAACTCATGGACCGCAAGATCATGACCTGAGCCGAAGTCAGACACTTAACCAACTGAACCACCCAGTGCCCCTGAAGTCCAAAGGTTTTAAAGACAAATACCATCAAAGAGCGGTCAACATGGCTGAGAAATAGGGGGAACTGAAGTCCCCTTGTCCCTCAAACATGGCAGTGTTGAGGCCAGAGGACTTCCAAGTCTCTGCAGAGTCCCAGCTGCAGAGTGACAGAGATGTCTCCAGGGGCCCACTGGGACAACCTGTCAGGCCATAGGTGGGATTGTGAACTGGGAGAGATAAAAGAGGCAGCGTAGGCACAGAGGGGAGGGATTCCCTTCTGCCGAGAGACAAAAGGAAGAGAAAGACAGGCTGTGGAAGTGTAGGATTATATTTGGAGAAGAGAAAAATCAGGGACCAGGAACTGGAAAAAATGGAGAAAGATCAAATCTCTAACTGCAGGGCTATCTGCAGCCTGGAGAAGGCTGCTCTGTTCAGGCACTCTGGGAGGAGGGGAGCCACCTCCAGGCTCGGTACCTAGTTCAGAGGTGCTGTTGGCAGTGGGAGAAAGCAGTTCCCTCCCTGGAGTGTTGTGGGATGAAGGCAAAGAGACCTTCCAAGGACAAAGAACACTGCTTCCACCCACCAGCCAGATCCCCTTTAACAGCAGGGCAGCGCTTCCCCAGAGCTGGGAACACAGAGCAGAATCCTTTAAGACAACAAGGTTGGAATCCCAACAGAGTGCCTAGGAGGTACGGGAAACTGTGGATCAGGAAAAAAAAATGGTTGTGGCACCCGCACAGCATTGTGAGGACAGCTTGAACAGAGTGGTTTGGGACACCCAGTCCAGGGAGGAGAGACTATGATGTCTCTGTTTTTCTCCCCATCACCAACAAGGTAAGACTTCAGGAAAAGGATAAGGAGCCACAGTGGAGGTTGGACCCACCTACACCAAACCACTCCTCTTTGTGCCTCTCTGTAACTGTGTATCTGCAGGAGCAAGATTGACAATGAACAACCAGACACCTCCTCCTCCAGACCAGTGCAGCCATGAGTTTCAAGGCACTCAGTGGTTTTGCATTTTCTGATTTAATATTTGGTCAATTCTTATTATGTGTATATATATATATATATACACACACACACACATACACACACATACACACACACACACACACGTGTGTGTGTGTGTGTGTGTGTGTGTATGTGTGTGTATGTGTGTGTATGTATATTTTTTTCCCATCCTTTTTTCCCTCTTATTTCTTCCCTTTTCTTGTCTGGTTATTTTGGTTGTTGGATTGTTTAAGTAGACCTACTTATTCTATTCTATTTATACCTGTTCTGCCTCTCCTTCTTTACTTTCCTCTCTCTCTGGATTAAGCTGTATAGTTTCTCTGCCTGGTCAATTTTATTTTATTTTATTTTTCCCACTGCTGTCATTTCTCTCTTTGTATAGGGTAAGGCTTCTTCCACCACCACCACCACCCCCTTTTATTTATTTATTTATTTATTTATTTATTTATTTCCAAGGTTACTTCAATGAACAAATCAAAGCACACCTGGTGGAGGGAGGTAAAGCAACCAGAATCACAACAAGACAGAGCACATAACACACTCCAAAAACACTTTCTGAAGGACCAGGTCCTGGACAGTGTATGACCCATTTTTGATAGTAGTGCTCACAGGTGCAGGACATATAACAAGCTTTTAAAACACATAAAGGACAGAAAACTAGCCAAAATGATGAAATGGAAGAATCTCCACAAAACATTTCCAGGAAGAAATGACAGCTAAATAATTGCTCAACACAGATATAAACAATATATCTGGTCAAGAATTTAGAATAATAGTCATAAGATTAATCTCTGGGCTTGAAAAACGCATAGAAGACAACATGAATCTATTGCTGCAGAGATCAAGGAACTAAAAAATACCTATGATGAATTACAAAATGTTGTAAATGACGTGCAAAATAAACTAGATGCAGTGACAGTGAAGACTGAAGAGGCAGAGGGGAGAATAAGTGAAATAGAAGGTAAAATTATGGAAAATGATGAAGTGAGAAAAAGATAAAAAAATACTAGACTACAAGGGAAGACTTAGAGAACTAAGTGATTCAATGAAATGTAATAATATCTGTATCCTAGGAGTTCCAGAAGAAGAGAGAGAGAGAATGGTGCAGAAGGTTTACTTGAGCAAATTATAGCTGAGAAACTTCTCCAATCTGGGGAAGGAAGCAGACATCAAAATTCAGGAGGCACAGAGAACTCTCTTCAGACATAACAGGAATACATCTTCTCCACAACATATCATACTGAAACTAGCAAAATACAAAGATAAAGAGCGAATTCTGAAAGCAGCTAAGTACAAACCAGCCTTAACCTACAAGGGTAGAAACACAAAGGTAGTAGCAGACCTGTCCACTGAAACTTGACAGGCCAGAAGGGAGTGGCAGGAAATAGTCAATGTGCTGAATAGGAAAAACAGGCAGCCAAGAATCCTTTACCCAGCAAGAGTGTCATTCAGAATACAAGGAGAGATAAAGGCTTTACCAGACAAACAAAAACTGAAGGAGTTCATGACCACTAAACCAGCCCTGAAAGAGATCTTAACGGGGCCTCTGTGAGTGGAATGCTATAAAGACTACAAAGGACCAGAGACATCACCACAAGCATGAAACCTACAGATAACACACTGACACTGAATCCATATGTTTCAATAATAACGCTGAATGTAAGTGCTCCAATCAAAAGACATAGGGTATCCGAATGGATAACAAAACAAGATCCATCTATATACCACCTACAAGAGACCCATTTTAGACCTGAGGACACCTTCAGATTGAAATTAAGGGGATGGACAACCATCTATCACGCTACTGGAAGTCAAAAGAAAGCTGGAGTAGCCATACATATTTCAGACAAACTAGATTTTAAATTAAGGGCTGTAGTAAGAGATAAAGAAGGGCATTAAATCATAATTATGGTGTCTATCCATAAAGAAGAGCTGACAATTATAAATGTTTATGCCATAATTTGGAGGCACCCAAATATATAAATCAATTAATCACAAACATAAGCAATCCTATCGATAAGAATATGGTAATTGCAGGTTACTTTAATACTCCATTTACAACAATAGACAGATCATCTAGGCAGAAAAATCAATAAAGAACAATGGCCCTGAATGATATACTGGACCAGAAGAACTTGACAGATATATTCAGAACTTTTCATACAAAAAGCAGAAGAATACACATTCTTCTCAAGTGCACCTGGAACATTCTCCAAGATAGATCACATACTAGGTCACAAAACAGCCCTCAATAAATATAAAGGAATAGAGATCATACCATGCATATTTTTAGATCATAATGCTATGAAACTTGAAATCACCAGAGGAAAAAGTTTGGAAAAACTACAAATACATGGACATTAAAGAACATCCTACTAAAGAACGAATGGGTCAACCAGGCAATTAAAGAAGAAATTAAAAAGTATGGAAGCAAATGAAAATGAAAACAGGACAGGCCAAACCCTTTGGGATGGGGCAAAAGCAGTCCTAAGAGGAAACTGCATTGCAAACCAGGGCTATCTCAAGAAACAAGAAAGGTCCCAAATACAAAATCTAACAGCACACCTAAAGGAGCTAGAAGCAGAACAGCAAAGAAACCCCAAGGCCAACAGAAGAAGAGAAATAATAAATATTAGAGCAGAAATAAATAATATAGAATTAAAAAAAAACAGTAGAACAGATCAATGAATCTAAGAGCTGGTTTTTTGAAAAAATAAACAAAATTGATAAACCCCTAGCCAGACTTCTCAAAAAGAAAAAAGAGAGGACCCAGGAAGATAAAATCACGAATGAAAAAGAACAGATCACAGCCAACACCACAGAAATACAAACAATTATCAGAGAATACTATGAAAAATTATATGTTAACAAACTGGACAACCTGGAAGAAATGGGCAAATTCCTAGACACTCACACACTACCAAAACTCAAACGGAAGACATAGAAAATTTGAACACAGCCATAACTAGTGAAGAAATTGAATCAGTTATCAAAAATCTCCCAACATATGAGAGTCCTGGGCCAGATAGTTTCCCAGGAGAATTTTACCAGACACTTAAAGCAGAGTTAATACCATCCTTCTCAAGCTGTTTCAAAAAATAGAAATAGAATGAAAACTTCTGGACTCATTCTATGAAGCCAACATTACCTTGATTCCTAAACCAGACAGAAACCCCACAAAAAAGAATTACAGGCCAATATCACTGATGAACATGGATGCAAATATTCTCACCAAGATACTACAAATCAAATTCAACAATATATTAAAAGAATTATTCCCATAATAAAGTGAAATTCATTCCTGGGCTGCACAGCTGCTTCAATATTCACAAATCAATCAATGTGGAACATCACATTAATAAAAGAAAGGATAAGAACCATATGATCCTGTCAATAGATGCAGAAAAAACACTTGACAAAATATAGCATATTTTATTAATAAAAACCCTCAAGAAAGTTGGGATAGAAGGAACATACCTTAACATTATAAATCCTTATACAAAAAACCCACAACTAATATCATCCTCAATGGGGAAAAACAGAGGTTTCCCCCTGAGATCGGGAACACGACAGGGATGTCCACTCTCACCGCTGTTGTTTAACACAGTGTTGGAAGTCCTAGCCTCAGCAATCAGGTGACAAAATGAAATAAAAGGCATCCAAATGGCAAAAAAGAAGTCAAACTTTCACTTTTTGCAGATGACATGATACTCTATATGGAACACCCAAAAGACTCCACCAAAAAGCTACTAGAACTGATCCATGAATTCAGTAAAGTCGCAGGATACAAAATCAATGTATAGAAATCGGTTGCTTTTCTATACACCAATAATGAAGCAACAGAAAGAGAAATCAAGAAATTGATCTCATTTATAATAGCACCAAGAACCATAAAATACCTAGGAATAAACCTACCCAAAGATATAAAAGATCTGTATGGTGAAATATACAGAAAACTTGTGAAAGAAATTCAAGAAGACACAAAGAAAAGGAAAAACATTCCATGCTCATGGATTGAAGGAACAGATATTGTTAAAATGTCAATACTACCCAAAGCAATCTACACATCAATGTAATCCCAATCAAAATTGCATAGGCATTCTTTTTTTTTAACTTTTATTATTATTTTTTTTAATTTACACCCAAGTTAGTTAGGATATAGTGCAACAATGATTTCTGGAGTAGATTCCTTAATGCCCCTTACTCATTTAGCCTACCCCCACTCCCACAACCCCTCCAGTAACCCTCTGTTTGTTCTCCATATTTAAGAATCTCTTATGTTTTTGTTCCCCTCCCTTTTTTTAAATATTATTTTTGCTTCCCTTCCCTTATGTTCAACTGCTTTGTATCTTAACGTCCTCATATGAGTGAGGTCATATGATAATTGTCTTTCTCTGACTAATGTCGCTTAGCATAATACCCTCTAGTTCCATCCATGTAGTTGCAAATGGCAAGATTTCATTCTTTTTGATTGCCAAGTAATACTTCATTGTATATATATATACGATATCTTCTTTATCCAGTCATCCATCGATGGACATTTGGGCTCTTTCCATACTTTGGCTATTGTTGATAGTTCTGCTATAAACATTAGAGTGCATGTGTCCCTTTGAAACAGCACAACTGTATCCCTTGGATAAATACCTAGTAGTGCAATTGCTGGGCCATAGGGTAGTTCTATTTTTAATTTTTTGCGGAACCTCCATAATGTTTTCCAGAGTGGCTGCACCAGTTTGCATTCCCATTAACAGTGCAAAAGAGATCCTCCTTCTCTGCATCCTCGCCATCATCTGTTGTTGCCTGAGTTGTTAATGTTAGCTATTCTGACAGATGTGATGTGGTATCTCATTGTGGTTTTGATTTGTATTTCCCTGATGATGAGTGATGTTGAGCATTTTTTCATGTTTTGATTGGCCATTTGTATATCTTCTTTTGAGAAGTGTCTATTCATGTCATTCGCACCAGCATTCTTCTTAAAGCTAGGACAAACAATCCTAAAATTTGTATGGAACCACAAAAGACCCCGAATAGCCAAAGTAATGTTGAAAAAGAAAACTGCAGTGGGAGACATCACAATCCCAGACTTTACCCTCCACTACAAAGCTATAATCATCAGGACTGTATGGTATTGGCATAAAAACAGACACATAGACCAATGGAATAGAATAGAAAATCCAAAATTGGACCCACAAGTGTATAGCCAACTAATCTTTGGCAAAACAGGAAAGAGTATCCAATGCAAAGAGACTCTTTAGCAAATGTCTCTTTAGCAAATGGTGCTGGGAGGACTGGACAGCAACATGCAGAATAATGGAACTGGACCACTCTTATACACCATACATAAAAATAAATGCAAAATGGATGAAAGACTTAAATGTAATACAGGAAACCATCAAAACCCTAGAGGCGAAAAGAGGCAATAACCTCTTGGACCTCAACCACAGCAATTTCTTGCTTGACATGTCTCCAAAGGCAAGGGATGTAAAAGCAAAAATGAACTATTGGGACCTCATCAAGATAAAAAGCTTCTGCACTGAAAAGGAAACAATCAACAAAACTAAAAGGCAACTGACAGAATAGGAAAATATATTTGTAAATGACATATCAGATAAAGTGTTAGTATCCAAAATATATAAAAAACTTACCAAACTCAGCACCAGAAAAACAAATAATCCAGTGAAGAAATGGGCAAAAGACATGAATAGACACTTTTCCAAAGAATACATCCAGGTGGCAAACAGACACATGAAAAGATGCTCAACATCACTAATCATCAGGGAAATACAAATCTAAACCACAATGAGATGTCACCTCATACAAGTCAGATTGGCTAAAATTAACAACTCAGGAAGCAACAGACACTGGAAAGAATGTGGAGAAACAGAAATCTTCTTGCACTCTTGGTGGGAATGCAAACAGGTACAGCCACTCTGGAAAACAGTGTGGAGGTTCCTCAAGAAATTAAAACTAGAACTACCCTAAGACCCAGCAATAGCACTACTATGAATTTATCCGAAGTTACAGGAGTGCTACTTCATAGGAGTACATGTACCTTAATGTTTATAGCAGTGTTTCAACAGTAGCCAAGTTATGGAAAGAGCCCAAATGTCCATCAACTGATGAATGGATAAATGCAATGCCATTTGCAGCAACATGGATAGAACTGAATGGTATTATGCTAAGTGAAATAAGTCAGTCAGAGAAAGACAGATATCCTATGTTTTCACTCATATGTGGAACTTGAGAAACTTAACAGAAGACCATGGGGGAAGGGAAGGGGAAAAATAGTAGTTACAAATAGAGAGGGAGGGAGGTAAACCATAAGAGACTCTTAAATACAGAGAACAAACTGAGAGTGGATGGGGGCAGGGGAAGAGGAGAGAATGTGTGATGGGCATTGAGGAGGGCACTTGTTGGGATGAGCTCTGGGTATTGTATGTAAGCATGAATCCTGATAATCTATACCCAAAACCAAGAGCACACTGTATACACTATATGTTGGCCAACTTGATAATAAATTATACATTAAAAAAATGCCATCACTTCTTACTTGGAAATTAGGGGAAGGACTTGCTGTGGCCATTTCAGACTAGAAAAATTATTGAGTAAAACATTAGAGTACAGTGATTTCTAAATACTACAGCCAAACTACCTCTTTAAAAATCACCATATTGCATCCGTGCACATTTAAGACAGACTTATGTGTAAGAGATAGGGAAAAAAAAGAAGAAGATGAAAAGAAAATCTTCCACATCCCTCAATATATGCAGATAGCTATGTGGTCATGGTGACCAGAAAACAAGTCAGCAGAAAATATATTTAAACCTATATTTATTTCAACAAAGTAGCAAAATCTACTTATAAGAAAAAGTTTTGTTCCATATGACAATCAGGAATTGTGTGGGTGCTCACGAGTGTTCATATTTCATATAAAACCCAAATATCTCTTCTTATTGAGATGTTTACTTTTCCATGCATTTGGGCTCTTATAGATAAATGTTTAGTGTATTTTTCATTCCCTATTCAGTAGCCATATGTTTAGTGTTTGGCAAATTTCTATAGATGATGCATGGGGAGAAGATTCATGATCAAGTTGTCCATTATTTGCTTCCTGTTGCTAACTGTACTGGAAGCCAAATGGGGTGGGGGGTTGACCAGTAAAGCCAAATGGGGGGTTTGTTTTAAACAGCACATTACATTTCTGAGGAGGAGGAGGAGGAGGAGGAGGAGGAGGAGGAGAAGAAGAAGAACAAGAACAAGAAGAAGAACAAGAAGGAGAAGAAGAAGAAGAAGAAGAAGAAGAAGAAGAAGAAGAAGAAGAAGAAGAGGCACGAGAAGAAGAAGCAGAAGAAGGAGGAGAAGAAGGAGGAGAAGGGGAAGGAGAAAGGAAGAAGAAGAAAAGAGGAAGAAGAAGGGAGAGGAGGAGGAGCAGGACTAGAAGGAGGAAGAGGACAAAGAGAAGAAGGGAGAGAAGGAGGAGGATGAAAAGTAGAAGAATGAGGAGGAGTTGGGGGGCAAGGAGGAGGAGGAGGAAGCAGGGGAGGAGAGTTGAAGGAGGGGAAGAAGAAGGAGGGAAAAAGAGGCAAGGGGAGGAAAAGAAGGAGGTGTAGGAGGGGTAGGAAAAATGAGGAGGGAGGGGAAAGGAAGAAAAACAAAAGGATATTCAAGGTTTTGGGCTTTGGCCTCGGAAATTTCCACAAGGATAAATCAAAAGTTCTAAATTTTGATCCTAAGAGTAGAACTTTTAACTATTAATCTCAATTTCCCTGTTGAGAGCTTGCAATTATGCCATGCTAGGCATATCTTGGACAGAAAGATTTCATATTAAATCAGCTCTTTGATATAGAAAGTGTTAAAAGCTTATTAAATATCTCCCCGTTTCTTCTGTCTTTCTGCATTTGTTTTCCACTACAACTATAGAGATCTTTGCTGTTGGATTTGCAAAGCATTTGGAAGTCTTTTTTCTTTGACTCTTTTGTCTTTAGTGTTCTAGCTCACCATCTCTTGAGTTTACAGATTTTCAAGCAGCCAGAAAAGATATTTAAAACCCAACAGTGACTGGCCAACATAAACTACTTTTCATGGACTATCAATGGCCTATAGTTTCTCTGGGTCTGGCATCTTCACTCTCCTTATGTGCGTGACTCAAGGCATAGAGTTAATGCTTTGGGACTCCTGGGATGCCATTCTGAGAAGCAGATGAGCTAAAAAAATGTACAAAGTAGCTGAGAATCCAAACAGAGAAACAGGTTTAATTTTAGAATCCACTCCCCATGACAGTATAAAATTTTAAAGCATGACTCAGTGAAAGGCTCTTTAGAACTTTAATCCTTGAAATATTTCAGTGTATGCATGCTTTGGGAGAAGGTATTACTCAGAATATTCTAGAATAAAACATTCATAGTAGGGAAAGTGTGGGGATCTCAAGTAGTATTTATCTGAGTGATTAAGGTTGTTTAACACAACGGAGAACAACAGAGAAACATTTCCAATCACTGGAAGATGGGTAACTTCTCCCATTTTTTTTTAAACTGGTGTATAGATGAAGTATGAAATGTTATGACATTTGGGGCTTGCTCTTAAGAAGGGTCAGTGCTAACAAGGCAAGAATCTTGGTGCTTCTAGTATTTGATATACAGCTGTTTAAATAGAGTAGGCATAGACGAGTGACCTGAAGGAACATTTGCACTGGAGCTTGCTTCCTCAAAGGTTAAAATAAAAGTTTTACTTTCACAGTGGTAGAAAAGGGCACTGGGAATTTTTCCTCACCAGAGGGAATTGAGGAGAAAAGATAATAATGTTGAACAGATTCAAGCTTTGGCCTTCAGAATACATTTGTGCACTTCTTCTGGGCGGCTGTCCTCTCATAGGCCCACCCGATCCAGCAGGTGTTCTGCTTGCAAAGGTAGAAAATATTTCCCCAAATCCTCACGAAAATAACCTCTCTCTATCACACGACCACTGGTTTCCTTAGATATTTTTCCCCCAAGAAAGACATCAGCACCTTACTCTGGACCCCCGGAGCTAGTTTAAATGTATGCTTTTGTACAGATAGTTTGCTTCAACTACGGCATTGCTGCGTAAAAACTTTCAGAATGGAGAATGAACAAGTGTAGTCAAGTGTAAACAGGAGGGGCTGTGCGGAGGGGCTTCTTTATCTTCTGTGGGTGTCGGTGATGAAGATTCTGTGAGGGTTGCAATCTTTTTTTTTTTTTCAGTTTTAGGGGCCCAATAGACCCTTAGATGATACCTGTAGGAGGTAGGCTACCAGTGGTTCTCCTTGCTATGCAGTATCGAAATCTCCAGGCTTTTCCATCTGCCAAAGTCTTCCTTCAATTAATCCTTTCCTTGCCTGTGCTGTTTCCTTTGCCTGGAAATTTCCATAGTTCTCTGTGCTGCCACCAATAATGGGGCTTTTATTCACACAATGTGTATTTACACAATACAAAAATGTGTATTTAGCTGTGTGTTACTGATTTGATAACTAGTCTTGTTTCTTCATGCATCAGGGAATGCCGACCTATTCCTTCAAATAAAATATTTGTCTTCAGAAAATGGAAGTTTTAGTAACTCCAAAATAGACTTTGGAACATCCCAGGAGGCCGGCAGGGAGGAAACCTGGGGCAGTTGCTAGAAATCACAAGGATGGTTGAAATATTAGTGAGATAGGCTGCTTCATTTACTGTTGGTAGGAAGGTACATTGCGTCATCATTCCCAAAAGCAAATGCAAGTTAAAAGCCTTCCAAAGGTTCATTAAGTTTGGTCCAGTTATTCCACTTCCAACAGCTTATCTTCAGTAAGGGATCAAAAGTTCACATAATTATTAATTTGGTAATGATGAATAAAGAATAATATTTTTAGTAACACTGAAAACTACTTTTATTGAGTGTTTACTGTTTATTGAGTATAGACTGGAGTGTGGAAAGTACTTGGCATGTCTTATCTAATTTAGTCTTTTCAGCAAGACTCTAAGCTAAGTATTATTTCTATACTAACATTAACAGTGGGGGAAAAGGAGACTTAGGAAGGTTAAATGTCAGATTTAAATGATCACAGCAGAGAAGCTAAAGGGGTAGATTGTCTCAACTAGGTTTGGAGTTCTTGTACAGTGCACAAACTACACACTGGTACCTGGAAGCCATGGTCTGACCCTAATGGCCACATCCTTCATCTCTGTAGTCAAACTGCTTTTGCAAGAATATGGTTTTTTCACAACCATATTTATTCAAGAGCTCTTCTGCATTGCCCTGGCTAGATACTGCTTTCAGTCCCTCAGAATCAATTGAGGGTTGTATAACAGGAGGTACTGGGAGAAGCAGAGGACTAGGATAAGAGACATCAATGTATTATCTCTTAGACACATGGTGCTAACAGATTTCCTGGTCCCCTGTGTTTGATTGAACTCGTGAACAGAGGTTGAGCCTCTGATTTCTTGTCTGTAAAATGTGGCTACTGAGACCTTCTTATCTTGTAGGTTTGTTGCTACGATAAAATTAGATCAAGTTCTACATTGAAGGTATTACTGTATGAGATGCTTTGGTCCTTTGTAATTTCTGGAATTACATCGCACATTTATCAAAGCTAGTGATAACTCAGGGTAGTTTTGCAGTTGTTTAAGACTGAAGATCAGTTTAAGGCCTGCAAATACTTTTTATACTTTTTAGCATTGAACACGATAACAAGAAAGAAAAGTATGAAAGAAAATTATCTTTCATAAATGATCTTTTCTTGAGCTGAAGTAAATTGGAAGAGGAGATTGAGTATCTAGACTAGAAGTTCAAAAGGTGTTGGGCTATTGTGAACCATGGATGGCTTCATAAACATTTGACCATTGCCTGAAATAACAGCTCAATACCAAACAAATCAAGATTAAAATTATTATAATCTGAAGATACCATATTTTAAAAAAGATAAACAAATTTAGAACTGTATTCAGAATATTAACTGAGGGTAGGTTTTGAATTTTAGCTGCATTAGTGAGCATATCAAGAAGTTATTCCACTTAGAACTGTGAAGGAGTTGAGCTTTTTAAAAAAAAAAATTCAGTCCAAGATGGTTTTTCCATTCTGTGATTTTGCAGATGGTTAAAGAAATTAATAGTTACTTCATATATATATATATATATATATATATTCATAATATATATTTCATATATATTCATTATATATATTCATAATATATATTTCACATATATTCATTATATATGTATTCGTAATATATATTTCATATATATTCATTATATATATATGTATATAGTGAGAGAGAGACTCAATTCAATAAATGCCTTTTAAATATCTAGCATGAGTTATATTCTTTGTTAGGTACTAGAAATTAAAAGTAGAAAAAAAAGACAAACTCTCTGCCTTCAGGGATACTATAGTTTATAAGAGAAAATGGACATTAAACATTTTATTGCAAATGATACAAATGTGGAAAGGGCTATATTTTGCCTGTTATAAGGTTTGGTGTTTCCCCTCCAAGTGGCCATAGGGAAGACTTTATACAATTGAGAATATTGATTCTTTATTGAGATATAATTGACATTAACGTTGTATAAATTTAAGGTGTATAACATGGTTTTATAAATGTATATATTGCAAAATGAATACCACAGTAAGGTTAGTTAACACACCCATAACCTCACATATGTGCATGTAGGGAGAACTTTTTACTTTCTTAGCAACTTCAAGTATAAAGTACAGTATTGTTAGCTATAATCATTATATTGCATATCCCCAGAACTTATTCATGTTATCACTAGAAATTCTTACCCTTTGGCTACATTTACCCATTTCCCACACCCCAACCCTCCTCATGGCAGCAACCAATCGGTCCTCTGTTTCTTTGAGTTTGATGTTTTCAGATTCCACATTTTAGTGAGATGGTATTTGCCATTCTCTGTCTGATTTGTTTCACTTGGCATAATAACCTCTAGTTTCATCCATGTAGCTTCAAATGGCAGGATGCCCTTCTTTGTACTTCCAAATAATGTTCTAATGGACACACACACACACACACACCCCCACACACACACACCCCACAGTTTTGTATCCATTCATCTGTCAGTGGACACAGGTTGTTTCCATGTCTTGGCTATTGTGAATGATGCTTCAATGAACATAGGGGTGCAAATATCTCTGAGATAGTAATTTCATTTCCTTCAGAAAAATACCCAGAAGTGGGATTGCTGGATTGTATGGTGGCTCTATTTTTAATCTTTTGAGGACACTGCATATTGTTTTCCATAGTGGCTGCACCAATTTACAAAGAATACTTGTCTTGTTTCTCAAATTTCAAAACAAATGTTTAACTCTGTCTGCTCACGTGGTACCTAAAATTTGGGCTAATAGGCGATGGGTATTAAGGAAAGGGCTTGCAGTGGGCACTGGATGTTGTATACAAGTGATGAATCACTGAATTCTACACCTGACACTAATATTACACTGTATCTTAACTAACTGGAATTAAAATAAAAAATGTGGAATTAAATGTGTGCACACATACACACGCACGCGAATAAAATAAAACTTATGGATACTTCCTTAAGTAACAACTGAAAAACATATCCTTGCGTTGTATAAGACATTTCGACATTAGAAATTATATCTATTATAGATGATCTTGGGATCATTCTATTTACTTAGCCTTTTGGGTATCCTAATTATATCATTGCATGAAATTAGATAAATAGGAAATTATACACATGGACTTTATTCGCAGAGGTGCCAATTCATTTATTTGTGCTTCAGCATAATGGCATGGCATTATCATTACACATGTGTAGTTTGTATATACATTACTTTTTTATACATTGTGACCAAGATGCATACTTGGGTTGAGTTTCTGTTTCAGAATATCGACAGTAGAAAATATTTTTTAATAAATGTTATATTAACTTCTATAGGATAAAAATGTGCATAATTTATTACATTTCCTCCTTTTTATCCTCAGCTGCCAGGGGTCTCCAACATAAAATTCAAATGTGAGATAATATTTCTTCAGTCTTTCCTAGTGATTGAACTATTTGCATTGCTTTTTAATTTATGGCTTTAATTTGCTGTTCTTATTCTAATGAGAATTGTCTTATTGAATACGCTTTTTATTGCATATCATCTCTAAACTATTTTTTATTGAGAAAAATTGTAAGGAAATCAGTGCAATACTTGCAGTATCTCAGACCCTTCATTTTGCCACATAATGATGTTTAGTTTGGTTGTTAACATCTGTCTCAGCGTTTGGAACATTTTAACCCACCGTGTGGTTTCACATGGTATACTTCAAGGCATCTTAACATCCAATTAATAACCTCTCGTTGTGGAAATAAGGAAATTCACAGCTAAGCAGCTCAAACAGAGGTATAGCCAGAGACGAAAGTAATTCCTAAAATGGTACTTTCTCTTTCAATGAGAGAAAAGGGAAGTGCCACTGATTTATTAGTAATTGATTTAAAATGACCCAGGGTCGGTTCTGTTGAAGCGGTACATTTCACAAGTAGAAAAGATGAAAGAAATCCTCGCAGGTTAGGATTTATAGCTCAGCTTTTGTAATTCAAAGAAAAAGCGTCACAAACTGAGTGGCCAGCTGTTTTGTAACTCACGTGGCAATCAATAATTCAGGTAAATATTAACTCAGAGTAAATCCAGTGTCCTGGTACCTTCGTGTCTGTAGGTCTGAAGAGGCCAATCTTCTAAAGAAGACAAGATCTGCGTTTATCAGCGCTCTTAATAAAGTGAAAGCAGCCACCTGAATGGCCTGGTGCACTCCCAGTGGAATGTCATCTGTGTCCCCTCCTGTTGTGAGCAGACCCCTGGGTTGACCCTGTCCTGCCCCTGAGATCTCTGGGACCCCCAGGCACTTCGGATCAACTTCCAAATCTTTTGAAATACAAATCTCCAACCCTGGAGAGTGTCACGCAGTATATTTCTTGATTGGATGTCACTAGTGTGGCAATTTACAGGAAGTGACATGGATTGCTATTTTATCATTCGATAAAATAAAATCTCAAAGATGAGGGGAAAACATGAATGGATTCAACTGGCTTCTTAAAACACACCCTAAATCTCTTTCTTTTGATATTCTTAAAACAAAATGACAACCGCAAAGCTTTTCTGTAGTTACTGCATAAGCAGAGTCAGATACACTGCTATTATTTTCATAATTCAAATTTCGTTCTTTCTGCCACTGTCTCTCATTCATGGTAACCAGCAGCTACCCGCTCTGCCAGGGCAGGTTTCAGGATAGAGAATCAGGTATCTCTTGAATGAATCAAGAATTTGCCAAAATGCCAAGCAGAAACACCGAACACAAAGAGGATTTGCTGAAATATTTCCTTGAGATTGGTGTTTCAAGTAAAACTCTTGGCACAGCTAAAACTGCAAGCTTATTATTACTCTGATTACTCACTTGCTATGTGATGCAATTTGTACTTCCTCCTCCTCATTTGTTTCTTCTTCTATGTTTTCTTTCCTATGGATCGTCTCCATTCGGATAGGAGTAAATTCTGCTATTCAAAGAGGTTAAGGTTTTTGCTAAAATCAACTTTGCTTCTAGTAATAAGTTTCCTTTATTAAGGCTCTTTTCATTGAATGAAACTCAGAGCAGTTAGAGGATTACCTAAGATCCAAGTCTATCTTGTCATTATAAAGCAAAAGACCTTCCACTTGTTTTGACACACCTACAGCTTTTTCTTGGCACTTGTACTCAGTTATGTGATGGCAAGTTCCAGATTTCTCAAAACAACCCCCAAGTTCCCTCCCTACTCACCCTGCTCTTCAGTCTGGGAAATATCCTGGTATGGATTTCAGAAGTACTGCCTGATTTCTTAAGTCCTAGATGTTTGGTAGCCAAGGAATGTGTTACTATTTCTAAAGTAAATAACTGAGCCATCCAAAAAAGAAAAAAAAAAAAAAGAACAAAACTCTGAAAGAATTAGAGCGATGTAGTACTTGTTTTCATTCCATTTCCATACTGGCTCTTTATCCTTTAAGGCCTCTTCTCCCCTAAAGGACAAAATGAGGATTTTTTTTAAACAATCATGATTATTTTTTTTCTTTTTCCAACTTCCTTGAAGTATAATTTACATACCACAAAACTCACAAGTGGGAGAACAGAATGCAATGATTTTTTAATAAATTGGAAGAGTGCAAATCCATCAGTGCAACCCACTTTAGAACATTTCCAGCATCTTCCAAAATTCCCTAGAGGTTATTTGTCATCAACTAACCGCATGCACCAGGGGGCTGAGAGAAAAAAGAAGGTGCTTCTGGTAAGTCAGTCAGTGCCATTTTGAGGGCTGTATAATGGCAGGATAAATGGTTGGATGCTGGGTTTATAATAAACTTGGAACAATGGAAGGTATAACGATAGAGAATTATTTTGAATTCATAATAAGTAATTATGCAGACTGAAACTTCATGGGACACACAGAAGATGATGAAAGCAGATATTTACCTAGCGCTGCTGCTAGACCAGGTACTGTTCCAAGCACTCTCGATAGATTTACATATGTAATGGATACAACAGCCCTATGAGAAGGTACTCTCTCCATTCTCATTTCTCAGGTAAGGAAACCAAGGCCCATACAGATAAAGAAAATAAACACATAAGGGATGGAACTTGGATTCAAACCTAGCAAGACTCGCTCTAAAATCCACATGGTCGCTGACCAGTCTGTTCTACTCGTCGGCATAACGCAAGTCATAAAATCCTGACTAAGCAAAAGGAAAACATGGCGTAAGTTGGAGCCACCTGATTAGCAATAGTTGAGGTCCTGGGGCCCAGAAGCAGCAGACCAGGAAAGAGGTGTCCCTGTGTGGTGCTGAGGCTATCTCAACCGGGCTGCACTGCCGGTAACACAACCAGACATGTTGGTGTCAAGATCAGTGTTTTGGTGGAGTGAGAGGGAAGCAGGAAATGGGCAGGAACCAGCCAAGCACACTTGCAAAGGCTGGGTCTTGGAACGAGTCTTCTCTGGCATGAGCCCGTGTGGCTCCATTTCTGCACACAAAGCAGTAATCCGCTAACGACTTTGTGTCCACGTGCAGCTCCATACTTTTCTATTCCCCTTTTTGTCTTGATCTGCTCAATGAACCGTTTTGGTTTCTTGGGCTCCCCCTCCCTATCCGAGCCCACCCTGTACTCTTTTTCCAGATGTGGGCCCCAACCACTTTTGGTCTCTAAACAGATTTCAGACTAATTTGTTTAATGGCTATGTGTTCCCCATTTTGCTGATACTGGAGGATTTTAGAAGTCTAAGGAGACTTCTATGAAAGCTGCTCCATGGTAACTCGAGTTCCAAGTTTGTGAATATATGTCCTGGCAGCTTCGCAGACCCAAGTACTTCCTGGAGCCCAGGGCCAAAATGGGAAATGCAGCTGGGGCAGATGTTTTGGACTGAGAGTTGCCTTCTTGGTTTTAAAAGCTGAGAGATTCAGATCATTTAAGGGTCTCGGCAAAGCTAAGCCAGGTGAAACAATGGAGCCGCACCAATAAATGCATTTCCATATACTCACTGCTCTGGGCTGTTAGGATTATTTTAGCAGCAGCTTGTGAAATGGCCAACATGTCTGATACCTGGTAAAGGTATCAGTGAAGATACAGTGTTATAGACAACAACAAATGTACATTAAAATTATTATCCCTTTGGGATGATATGCAGGATTGGAAGATCTAGCTAAGGGGAACAGATTTACCCATAATTAACGGTCTAAAGACACCACGGAAAAGGTGTGCTTTTCAAGAACACACGGGAAAGAGTATCCATTCCAATAGTGTTTCTTTCCAAAGAAGTAATAGTTATTTCTTGTCAATTTTCATGAATCAAACCACACCTTCATTAAATGCTGTGTTTCCGAGACCCCATATGGAAGAAAAAGGATTAGACTCTTGCCCATTTAATACCCATACAGTTCTCTTTTCGGCACGTTGCTTAATTTTAGCTCTTATTCTCTAACATGAAATGTGTTTTATCATTTCTGAAAAACAAAGGGTATAGAAAGAGTTTCCCAGGTTTTGTTTTTTTCTTAGCTTTCTAGCCACAGCCGCAAAACTTCCTTAATTCTTGTTTGAATAATTGCACCGTCCCATGCAAGAGTATGTGCATCAATAACCAGTTTAAAATTATGGCCCTGAAGAAAGCATGCTTAAAAATATATATAATAAGATACACAAAGTAGCCAGTTAAACTAATGTTTATTGAGTATCTTCAGTACGTGCAGTTACAAATCTGTCTAGACTGGGAGCTAGACCAGATCCAGTCTCGGGTTCTCATTCTTTTTCTAGTGGCAAGTTATATGACTTCCAGTTCTTTGGTTGCTTCATTTGCGAAGTTAATTTCATTTATTAGGATGCATCTAGGTTTAAGAAGAAACATCTCTGGCTAATGTAAGCAGAAAAGAAATACATTAAAGGGTTCAGGTTAAAGGTGGTTCATAGATCCTTCGGGATGACCACAGACCTGGTCTTGGGAGTTAAGGAAGAAGAAACAACATTGGTAATGCTGGGAAGGACAGATTGGGGGACTGGCCCTTTGAAGACTGCATTCCCCCATCTTTGGGCCTGGGACTTTCCTACCTTGTACCACTGAACCAATCAGAGCTCACTGCTAAAATTACTATCATTGCTCTTCTGGACACTGAGTGTAACTATTACAACAGCCACCAAACTTGTCTGCAAGGATACAGAGCAACTTCTGCTTCCTGCATTCCTGGTCTGGATGAAGAATGTCTAACAAGACCTAGTTGCCATGCCTGTACCTCAACTGCTGTGGGGTGGGGGCAAGAAAGACTCAACACAGAGATCGTACTTTGCTCCCTTCAAAAGAGGATAAATGCCCCCAAATTTAAAAAGAGGGTTGCAGTAGTGCATAGAAAAAAATGGATACCAACAAAAGAAGCATTTCAAATTCTAGCACCTTTGAGAATACTCATTATAATTTGGGGAATGATGTTCCTGAAAAAGTCCTGATGATTCCCTGTCGATGATTGCCTGTTGTCTTGTGTTTCTTTACAGTACCTTACTTCACTCTCATTTATGTCCTGGTTTATAAAATAAATTATAGAGTGAACCTACTTACAATGGATAACATCATTTCACATACTAGATGCATATACTTGCCATTCATTACTATGTTTGTATAGAATTTTATCTCAGATTGAGTTTGTCTATAACAGATTATATTATCCTGGCAATATCCCATGGTATAGCCTGGGCAGGTCTTAACAGCTCATTTTTATAAGGAAAAAAGTTGTTACTTGGCAAGGGTATGTCAGTGCTCATCTCTGCATAGCAGACAGGGCACTAGATCCTGTACCTTCTGATTGTTCCAACCAATGGAACCAAACATGCCATCTTCACAGTTATTAATGCAGAATATCACCTTTAATTCATGAGGGCCTCCTAAGAAAGACAGAGTCAAAATGGCTGGAAAAGCAGAAGGAGGAGTTGTCATATTCTGTGCTCTGAGCCAGAGTTTCCTTATTATTTGTGTGTGTGGGGGGGAAGGGGGAGGGTGAAGATGTCTGTCCATGCTTGGGTGTGGTGAATGGACTCCTTCAGTTGTCCAGGTTGGTTGGGACCTGTGCTGTTAGCCTCAAGCAGAAAAACTGCCCACTTTTTTCTATGGGACTCTATGCCCTGATTTGAAAATTCTTAGGAGGTACTGTTCTGAGCAACTGAGATACTCTACTCCACTTGAAAGATATTTCTTACCTGTGTATTCATTCAACACCTATTTATTAAGCGTTCTGATGTTCCCAATATGGTGGCAGATATGACAACGAAAAGGATGAAAAGACTCAGCTCCTGCCTCTGGCTAGTTTGTTGTCTGTCCACTGGGTGAGGCAAGCAAGCATAGGGCAGACTCAGATCAATAAGTACGATCACAGGGTAGGTGCAGGGTCTGTAGGAGTACTTAGAGGGGCTCTTAGTCAGGTATGGCTGCAAGCAGTACATGGGAGGCTTTTCAGAGAAGACGAGTTTTAATCCTAAATTTGTGGGAGGAGTTTTCCAGGCAAAGGGACAGCAAGTGAAGAGGAGAGTGCATTCTGTATAGAATGAGCAACTGTGCAAAGGCCGGGCACCCCTGGAGGCATCCTTCTTTATAAGACTTGCAGAACCTTCAACACAGCAGAAGAACAGGTTTAAGGTGGGTAGGACTCAGACCAGGCCAGGAAGGGCCAGATCGTGCATGGCCTTTTGGACCACGAATGGTCTTCCATGCTAAAGCCACAATTTCTAACCCTATAGTACTATGCAGAAAAATAGAATTGTTAGGAGCACCTGAGTGGCTCAGTTGGTTAAGCTTCTTACTCTTGATTTTGGCTCACAAACTGTGAGGTCAAGCCCTGCATCAGGCTCCATGCTGACAGTACAGAGCCTGCTTGGGATTCACTCTCCCCCTGTTCTCTATCCTTCCCCAGCTCATGCTCACTCTCTCTCTCTCTCTCTCTCTCTCTCTCAAGTTAAATAAATAAACCTTTAAAAAAAGAAAAGTAGAATTTTTCTATTCTGTTTTTAGTAACATTGATGATAATTGTCTGTTGACTCAAATAGCTCCAATGAGGATACAAATCCTATCTATTAAGCATTGGCTCTGTGGTAACCAAGGCCCTAAGTACTTGATAGATAGTCAATCACTGAACCCTCCAACAACCATGTGCAACCCATAATGCAAATGAGGAAATTAAGACATAGACATCTTGCCATAGGTTATGTAGAGCTGGGATTTGAAGCCATGTAGCCTACTTTCCAAATCTTTGCTCTTAGAGACAACATTACACCTTGGTTACAAAATTACATTGAAGACATCCCCATAGTGAGAACTTGTTTACGAGTTCATGTGAATGTTATTTTAAATTATTTAGAATCACAGCAGTGGGGAAACATTACTCACACTTCAGAGTCATCAGATTTGCTATTATTACAATAAACTCATCTGATTAGAAAGCATATGTCCTTGTCCCTAAAAGGATTACTTCCCTTAAAGCACCTAAACACTCTGAGCTTTAGTTTTTCATCTAAAAAACCAGAGACAATAATATATTGTTGTCAAATGAGACAATTTGGAGGCAAGTAACAGGGACATAGATTAGAATGTGACACCACATAGTAAAGACATTTGCAACAATCTGATGAGGTAAGAAGATGGGACTTCTCCTGAGGTTTGTTTCTAAAACAATGGAGAATATGTTACCTTCTCAACCATTGTACCATTTAGTTTCAAGTTCATTTATTCATTTTTTTAAAAATTTATTTAATAAACTTGCTTTGAGCTAGCTACTTTGTGTCTGTCTCTGTCCTGAGTATTACAGACACAATGTTGAACATGGACCGCTTTCTCAGAGGTCTTTCAGTCTTGCAGAAGAGTCAAACACAGTTGTACTTATGAATTAAAATGAAATATGCCAGATATATTCATAGTGCCATGTATGAGTTAAGGGGGGCCCACATAAGGGAACCTAGATAACCTAACCCAATCCAACCTAGAACTTCCAGCAAAGAATTCACAGTAAAGGTAAAGCCTTCAGATATTGCCAGAATAAGTATCAGGAAAATGTTAGTTAAAGCAGGATAGAATTGATTACTAGAAAACCAAGATGTAGTCTTTTCCCTCTGCTATAACACTCCATTTACTAGGAAAATTCAGAGAGCCAATTCTATTTGTTATGCATATATTTTTCTCCCACTGGCCATGTTCTCCAGATCCATTCTCACAATATCAAAAAGCTTGATCAGGTTTTGCCTGGAATCGCAGAAGACCCTGTGTACTTTCTACAAGGCTGTCTTTCTGCTGATCATTATCCCAAGTATATGGCTCTTCATTGGTTCCCAAAGGTCAATGCAAAGACATTCAGGACCATGGATGCATATGCAGAGTCCAACACAAACGCTTTCCGAGTTTCCCAAAATCATCCTTTGAAAGCCATTGCTGGACACATGTTGGAATAGATGACTTTTCTTAAGCTAGCATTTTCCCATTCAAATGTTCCTCCAGAGGGTTTATAGCCCAATGAGGGCTCCTAAGACAGCACATGTGTTTGGTTTATTATCAAAAAACACTATCTTAGAAACACATGCAATCAATTAGAAAAGAGACTGTAATAATATCTTCTCATCCAGAGGGTTGTAGAGGTCCTGGCATTGTATAGTATTTCCAAGAATGATATTATGGTCATAAAAATGAGCAGTTATCTATAAATGGGCCATTTTACATTGAGAAGAGATATTTTGAGTAAGTTCCCATTTCGCTATTTCCACTCTATAGCTCATTATTTCTCAAGTTCCAATTGCTTTCTGACACCTTGAATTCTTTGGGAAGATTCTTTGTGGTTCTCCAAAACTGCCAAGCGAATTCAGTCTCCACACTTGGTTTATGCTTGGAATTCCAATTGCCCTTCTTAAGTTCATTTTTCCTTTCTTTGAGGCCCAATTCTCTTCTTCGTTCCATCATGAGGCTTTATCTCTGTTTCTTGTGACTTGGTTTTCTGATGATATCCCTGGTTTATGGGTTCCTTTATGGAGAAGGCTTTGTGCTCTTCATCCATCAGCATAGGTGAAGCTGGGTTTTGGAAACCGACAGACCCCAAATCCCAGAAGTTACAAATAAAAAAAGGCCTTTTGTTCCAGTGCTGCTCTGCAGATTAGCTGGGGATTCTCTGGGCCTCTGGCTGATGGTGAAGCCACTAGCTGGAACCTTGCCGGTTGCACAGGCCAAGAGAAAGAGAGCTCTGGAGAGTCTTGCACCAGCACTCATAAGCTTTACTCAGAAGAGTCATGTGTCTTCGTGCTTGCAGCTGATTGGCTACTACTAGACCCATGATCCCCTCCAACCACAAAGAAACAAGGAAGTGCAACTCTACCATGTGCCCAGAAGGTGAAGAGCAATAAATATTTGGTAAACTGCACTAATGACAACCACAGAGCCCATCAGACTTAGATTCGATTGGGAGCTTTGCCACTCACTGATGATATATCTTAGTCTGGCAAGTGGCTTAGTTACTAAGCTGTTCCATGTCTCAGCTTCCTTTTCTGCAGAAAAGGAGAATCTTTTGTTCCCCAATGGCTTCTGGTAAGCAGCCGTTGACTACAAAACTCATCTCGTTTGCTGTTATCCTTCGGTCTAAAGAGTAACATGAGATTATCTTATTTCCCCTTTGAAAATATAAGCTTGCTCTCTTGAATTAAGCTCCTCTAACATTAAATGAAATTAGGTGGAAATAGCTTACTGTCCAAATTGTCAAGAGAAGTGCAAAATGAAACCTCGCTCTATGATCTTTGTTCATTAAGGGAAGAAAGAAAAATTAGAAGGGGCATGGTTTGAATATTCAGGGATCTCAGGAACTCATCTTTTTGTCTCAGAAAATAAAATTGTCTCACAGATATCTCCTAAAATGTCCCTTGCAATTCAACTTTTTGAAAGAGTATTTTATTTAGTTCATTATTCTCAATGAAGTATTTGTGTATGAGTCAGTGAATGGTGTTGGGTACTATGGATATGGTAATCATGTTCCAGTCTCTGCTTGGTCATTTCTAATCGACACCTTAGTTGAGTCTGTTGCTAAAGAACAGATTTATGCACTGTTTGTTTCAGATCGATGAGCATTACAAGCAATCAGGGTGAAGACCTACAAAGCCCAGTGTTTTTCTTCCTTAGGCATAAAACAGTCAGTCAGCTTCAAGTCAGAACAGGGTAAATTATTCATTTTAATATTGTTGATTTAGGCCCACCTAAAGATATGGCCTTGCCGACCTACAATAAAACTGGCATGATTAAATATTTCTCTTATCCAAATTTTTTCTGTAGTTATTCAGGCTTTTGTGTGCCACAGGCTCAATAATTTTGTATGCATCAAAAGAACAGGCTGGGTCATAAATAGCCGTCATTAGTTGAAGCTGCTTTCACACTTAGTTTGCAATTTCCCATCTCCATAATTTAGACAATGTGTACTCTGTAACCAGATGTGAAATTTTATTATATTTCATGGGACTACTTAATATTGAGCTTTAATTTTAAATATATTATGGTGCTCTCTGGACTAACACTTGTCTAGCCATCTCTGAGCTGCATATTAAACTATTTTCAACTGCAGGTGAGATTAGTGCACTCTGAAATTAGTGTATACTGGATCATGTCCAATTAATCGTATTCTTTAGACCAAGATGATTTTGACCTGGTTATTTATTACACTGTTGACCCAATTTGGACAACGAAGCAAGGGTATTATGCAATTTTTTCTTCCCCCCTTGTAGTCAGAATTGAATTAATGGTCCTCAATGAAAGGGACCATCATGGTGCTGTAGAAAATTCAAAATTGGGAGAAGTTATGGGATCAGTCTTTAATTCTCAGCTTGATTTCCTCATGGTCCCTTTATGTATGCTTCATAAGCTATTCACAGCTCCCTTTTGTTTCCCAAACTCCTCAGGCCTTTATGTCTTTGCTGTGCTGTTTCCTCTGCTAAGAATGGCACTCTTCATATTCTCTTCTAACTAAATAAGTCATCAAAGTTACAGAACTGAACTCCAGCAATACCCCTTCCAGAAAGCCCTTCCCAGAACCTACAGTGTCCCAGGTCCATGTTCTAATAGATAGCTCAGTAGACAGCACCTATCAACAATTTTTCAGTTTCGACTCTAATGCTAGATCTTAAGAGACAATGTGTCTTTGAATTATTCAACTCTACAGCCAGAGTTGGACTTAAGAAACATTTGTTGAACTTATGAATATTTGTTGAATTAATAGCTGAATATCATAGAATCATGACTTTATTTAAGCACTGTATTTACAGGAAATATTAATTGCAAGCACATATGGAATATTTCCTATATGCTAGGCAGTTTCCTTTGCAGTATATGTTGCAACTCATTTAAAGTGTGTAAAATTCCTATGAAATAGATACTGTTACTACCCCATCTCACAGGTGAGGAAACTGAGGAACTGAAAGGAGAAATAACTTGCCCAATGTCACATAGCCAGTAAGTGGTGGGTCCAGCACTCACAGCCAGTCTAGCTCCAGGGCTAGTAAATAAAACCACAACCTGGTTACTTCTCATATTGTACATTTCTTTTTTTTCTTTTCTTTTTTTAATGTTTATTCACTTATTTTGAGAGAGACAGAGAGCATGCAAATGGGGGAGGGGCAGAGAGAGGGAGAGAGAGAAATGCAAGCAGGCTCTGCACCATCAGCATGGAGCGACTCAGGGCTTGAACCCACAAATCTCAAGATCCTGAACTGAGCCGAAATCAAGAGTCAGACACTCAACCAACTGAGCCATCCAGGTGCCCCCATACTGTACATTTCTAATGGTCAATGAAAAAACAAACTGAAAACAAAGTTCTTCCTACTTTACTTGCTTATTCCTAATGGCTGCTCTTTTCAGCTCATGTAGAAAATAAAGCAGTAACATGTTTCTGTATTTATTGTAGCTTTAGTAATTTCAGCTTGTAAATTTGCTTTGAAAGCCCTAGTGTTTAAATATTAATCAAAGCTTTGGAACCTTCCAAGCAAGTGCTGTCAGAGAAAGATCAACATTAGTTAGATTTTTACTTGCTGACAAGTTAAAAATAAGCTTAGAGTAGCTTTCCTACCTCCTGGAAAGATGTTGGCTTCTAAGCCCATTGTGAGAAATTTCAAAAGAAAATTTGGGCATTCAACTTTAAACCCAATATATAAAAATCATGATTGTTTTCAAATACAAGCAATTTCCCCCATGTTTAGATAAATGTGCTTAATGGATACAACTCAGTACATCTCTAGAGTGATTTTCCTAGTAATATCCTTTTATCTCCTGCTTTTGAGATTACCAATACGTTATGAAATTTATGACCGAAAAGCTTTATCAAATTGTGGAAAATTAAAATTTTCACATTTGTTAAAGAAATACCTTTAAACACACAAATACACAGTGATGATACACTTGTGCTTTTCCCCCAGATAATAACAAGACTTATAAACATGTTATTCCCATAAACAGCACTTATCCCATGTTATTCTGTAGCTCACTTTACTGGTTACAACATTTAGAGTATGTCATTTGACTTACTTATACTGTCTTTTATTCCTTTTCTTATCTGTAAAGCAAGTAATAATATGAATTGCTTCATGAAATTAAAATGCATAGGACAGCGTCCAATAAGAGAAAAAGTTTAATAGATTCTTCTATTGTTATTGTTGGCTTCAGGCAAAGTGGTTTTATAAATGGACAAGCATTGGAAGAATGGCAAACATCTTTGAGTATGTCAGATTATCTTTTGTGATTATAGATATGTATTAGTCTGCCTGGGCTGCCATAACAGAATAGTAGAAGGTGACTTAGACAACCGAAATGTATTTTCTCACAGTTCTGGAGGCTGGAAGTCCAAGATCAATCAAGATGCTTTCAGCGCTGATTTCTGGTGTGACTTCTTTCCCTGGTTTGCAGATGGCTACCTTTTTGCTGTGTCCTCACATGGTCTTTCCCCTGTGTGGACATACTCCTGGGGTTCCTGTTCTTATAAGGACATCAGATCCATGGGACTGGGACCCCATGGGTCCCAATAACTTAACTTTAATTACCTCCTTAAAGTCCTTATCTTTACATACAGTGACATTACAGGGTTAGAACTTCAATTTGGGGGGAGATACAGTTCAATTCATAACAAGGTAGAACAGCATTTGGAGATAATAATACAAGTTTAAGAAGTCTAAGCCTGAAACCCTTTATATGAGGCCTTGGCTAAATTACCCTCTGCTCACCCCACAGGAGCTTTTTAAGAGATCATCACCTTGCCATTTAAAAAAATATATTTGAGAGAAAGAGGGGGGGGGATGGGGTAGAGGGAAAAAGAGAGAATCTTAAGCAAACTCCTTTAGCATGGAGTCTGTGGGGCTTAATGTCACTACCCTGAGATCATGATCTGAGCCGAATGAAGAGTGGAACACTTAACTGACTGAGCCACCCAGGCACCCCTCATTGACATTTTAAAAAATGATTTCACCTCCACTTCAGAGTGCCACTCATTAATATGCCTTCCTTAGCCAGCACTGCGTCAACCAGAAGCTTCCACGGTATTTTCTGTAGATTTTCTTTTATTATCTTATTTTACCTTATCTTCTGCAGGGTGGTGGGGAGCTCCATTAATACTTAACACCAGAAACTGAAGGGAATGGGGAACAGTGGGACATTTGTCTGGGAGCCATCAGCTTCAAGCATGTTAAGAATGCTGTTGGAATGGTTTTGCCATCACTGGAATGGTCGTAGGGCCACATATCAGTTCTTCATTTGGGTAAGTGTGAAACAACTAAGGTTTCAAAAATAACAGAATGATATAATAGGCTCTCCTTCTAAAAAATTTAATCTCACCCACAATTATAATAAATAAGATTTGTGTAATGAAGGCATTTATAATTGAGAATGAAGAGTCTCTGATCGAAAAGCAGTGTTGACTAATTTCACATTGTGCAGAATAATCCATTTGTCAGTAAAAACCTAACTCCCATACTTACATTCCCATCATTCTGTTTATGATAACCTTCCAGAGTTTCTGTTTAGTTATGATGCCAATTTGTTATTTCATGTAATATTAACAACTCATCACATAAAATGAACAGTGAGCTACTCTTTCTGAAAGTCTGCAAGTAAATACTGAATTATGGCTAACACCTTATAGTAATTCACTTAAAAAAATTCCATTTCCCTTCTCAAGTCTGCCAATATTCAAAATAACTTCCATCATCTCCATGTGTTTGTGTAAACCTCACATGAAACTGTCATTTCATTTTCTTTAATATGGCTAGAGATTCTACTTAAAAACAAACAAACAAACAAACACCACTGTTTTTAGGTAGATAAGCAAAGTATTCTATTGGCCTTAACAGGATCTTACCACTAGTTCTGCAGGTAAGTTAGACTAAAGATTAATTATTTGTTATTTATAGAAAGTCCCTGATGGGTCACATTTTCATAAACACTGAAAAAGAACTCTATTGAAATAACATTTTTTGGTCAATATTGTAAAAATAAAGTAAAGATAGGCAAAAGGAAACTATAGTTAATAGTGGACAAATGTTACTGCATAGAAATCTAATTACTACTACTTCAGTGCTTGAGCATTATTATTAGTTGCTGGTTTTTAATAGAGCTTGTCGCCAGGCTTTTCACAACATAGGCCCTCTGTTCTTCCTTCCTTTCCCAAATTTGAAAGACCCAAGTAAGTAGCAGAGAAGTAGCTCCAGAAAGACCGTCAGCCAGCACATTTCTGGCTGAGCCCTGGGGAGACTGAGCCTACATTTTTCTCCAAGAAAAGATGAGTAGGGCCATGGGGAAGGAATTGGGTATAAGGAAAATTCAAGCAAGCCCTAGCATGAATCTGGGCAAGTGCAGTTTGGTCTCTCACCGTGGAGTTCTTTTGTTGTTCTCTTTCACTCACATTTAAATAATGACAATAAACCCAGAAGGAACTGTGAACTTCTTTGATTATTGGTAGTGTGTTTCCTGGTCTAGATGCCTTTCAGCACCTCTACGCATAATTGGGTCTTTGTTTCAGCTTCTGCCTTATAGTTTCCTTTTCCAAGAAATCACTCACCTTCCCAGCATTTGGAATCACTGTTTTATGACACAATAGATGGAAAATAATGGATATGCTTTATGATCCTTGAGGGGAAAAAAAGAGACGGAGAAATGACCATGAAGGAGGATTGTCTGGCTTTGGAAAGTCATCGCCAGTTGGCAATTGTTAGAGAATGACTCAGCTGTCTGGCTCTACCATTCAGACAGGTTTAGGTAAACTGGAGACGAATCAACACTGAGGCTTTTTCACATATAGGCGTGCCCGGATCAGCCAAGCAACAGCAGTACACAGGAAGGGCGAAGATCTATGGCTGCGCCAGGCAAATCCTACCTTTTACCGTTTGAAATACCATGATTTTAAACGTCCCATGGAAACCTAGACTTTCCGATTATATTCAAGTATATAAGAATGAATAACTAAAATGCACTTCCTTTAACTCTGTATTTCTTAACACATTCATTATGTGTTTGTTTATTACTAAGTGCCTGGAATGTGACAGGTGGGAAATGAGGCATTTAATGATGATTTAAGAACACTTATATTCATTTGGGAGATGAACAAGTGGAGTTCTAGGAACGTTACGTGGCTTTCTTTTTGATGCTGGAGGTGATACTAATCTTAGTATCTGTTGTTATTTGACCTTTTTTTCTTCATTTTGACTGTAGATGATTGAGTAATATTCAAAAACATTGGTTTCCTTGCATGTTTTGGATACCGTTCTTACACCTCTAGTATCTGAGATTGAGAGTAACACATGCGGTGGATAATAAGAAAGAGGAATGGAAGCTGGTTGGATCCTGGACAACAGCACTGAGCCTTGAGCCAACCCTGGAAAAACCGATGTCCAGTTTCCTATCACACATGACAATTACATGTTCTTATTGCTTACTAAAATCAATAGTTTGGCATTTTCTTACTTGTAGCCAAAAGTTTCTAACTCCTAGACTAAAATAGTAAAGATAGGATAATGATAAGAGAAGGCGACACAAACAAATAAGAAAGGCTTCCAAAAATAAACCCAAGCATACCGAACGTATTCCAGTCGATGGGACCCAGGTGTGAGGAGGCTCCATCTTGGATTTATGCAATAAATTTATACCAACCATGCTAAGGAACTCATTATGAAATTGTTCACTTTATAGCATCGTGTCAGGTATAGGCACTGTAAAACAGTGTGGTAGAGGCTCCATGCGGAGGTGTTAACGGACTGCGGGTTCTGTCAATGAGAATGTAGAACTCAAGTTGTGCCTAGGAGGGTGTCACGTGATCTGACTGCCTTGAGTTTCTACCTTGCTGCTAGGCAAGGAGTGTGCAAGACTAACTTCCACTGCATTTTCTGTACCAGGAACAGTTTGTAGACATCTGTTTCCAAGGATATCGGCGTCGACTCATAAATATTAGATTTGTCCCATAAAGAACTTTCAGAGGATACAAAATAAGATGTGACACCGTGTGTAAACCCATCGACTGGCACTAACAAAAGCTAAAATTTCTTAAGCGCTTACTATTTTCCAAACATGGTGCTAAGTGCTTTTTATGTATTATGCTATTAGAGCCTGACATCCTTGTGAGATAGGACTCTTATTATCTTGTGCCTGTATGTGTGTGTGACTTGCAGTGGTGAAATCACTGGCCTAACACCATGGAACTAGTAAGTAGAATTCAGCCAGGATTTAAGTATGGAAGGGGTGACTTCACCTTTAGGCTCTCCTGTCAAGTGTATCACTCATAAGCATTTTTATATCGCTTGTACATCAAACCAATAGTTTCTGTGCTGATTGGTAGTTGTATATTTTTGTGCAGTATTGCTAGAACTTGAAGATCTAGGATATCTTATCATTGAAAGAAGATAGACAATGCCTTAGTTGTAACTGATGTGGGAGACAGGATGGAATTAGAGTTAGGGACCTGGCATGAGACAGGTGAGTTTTTGCCCCATTCTCTTCTTCATATGCTACCATGAGTACCTGTGCAAGGTTGGGTGAAAGGGAAAAGGAATTAAGAAGAGAAACCAAGTTGGTTCTTCTCCTTGGCATCTGGCATGTTACCTCTGAACATTTGGTCACGGGGGAGGTAGAACAAATGAAATATTTAGAATTCAATGAAGCAGAGTTTAAATTCCATTCTACCATCTTCTAGCTCTTGGCTTCCTTATCTACAAAGCTATGAAAGCAATGACTATTTCATGGTGTCATTGAGGAGAGTTACATATATCTGTGTATTTATTTGTCAACCAAGCTGCTTGGCACAGAGATGATAGTAAACACTAGTCATAGCTATTATATATAGCTATAGATATGATAGATGTTAATAGTACATATATAAACTATTATATATCTAAATAACATATATGCTATAATAACACAATGGCTTTCTATTAGATGTTAGTAGTAATTATTACCTTCCTAACCACTAGTTTTATTGCCTCACTTTCACTTTCAAATCTCACTTGTATGTTTTGACTCTTAATGACTCCTCTAGGAGTTGATTATTTTTCTTCCTTCATTCTCAGCTAAGAGAATTTATCAACTGTATCGTCATTGTCTGAATTGAAAAATAAATATATTTTGATCAAAGTGCTTCTAAGCTCAACCAATTCATGTCTCTAGTATGCTACTATTTCCTCTTAAATATTACTATTTTTTTTCTCACATTATGACTTAGAGAAAAGGCTATGATATTTATATACAGCTGCGGCTTATAGTTCCAATGAAAGAATTATCCAAACACTTCTAACTTTCCTGGTTGCTACGGGTAACTTAGAGTAACACCGGTTAGCTGAGTTTGCTTTTAAGATACTGTGCTTATACTACTGGGTTTTTACCCAAAGAATACAAAAACACTAATTTGAAGAGATATATGCACCATTATGTTTATTACAACACTGTTTACAATAGCCAAAAATAGAAGCAGTCCAAATGTCCATTGAGAGCTGAATGGATAAAGACGATATGGTGTGTGTATATATACAGCCATAAAAAAGAGAATGAAATTTTGTCACTTGTAACAACATGGATGGAGCTAGAGAGTATAATGCTAAGAGAAATAAGTCAGTCAAAGAAAGCAAAATACCATGTCATTTCACTCATATGTGGAATTTAAGAAACAAAACAAACAAAGGGGAAGAAAAGAGAGACAAACCAAGAAACAGACTCTTAACTACAGAGAACAGATGGTTACCAGAGGGGAGGTGAGTAGGGGATGAGTGAGATAGGTGGAGGAGATTAAAAGTACCCTTATCTTGATGAGTACTGAGTAATGTACAGAATTGTTGAATCACGATATTGTACACCTGAAACTAACATAATATTGTATGTTAACTATACTGGATTCAAAATAAATAAAATAAAATAAAATAAAATAAAATAGTATTCAAAGACCTGATATCTAGAGTAACCAATAAATTCAACTCTTTCTTTGACAAAAAAACTTTCACCTACAATCTATATCTATCTATATCTATCTATCTATCTATATATATATATATATATATATATATATAGAGAGAGAGAGAGAGAGAGAGAGAGAGAGAGAGAAAGGGCTGGACCAAATGCAAATGATAGCTTAAGGGAACTTCTGTCTTGAAATCCACAATTTCAATCAGTTTAAATAAGTGTTCACGGTTCATGATGATCCCTGTCTCATTAGATGTCTGGACAATTAAATAAGACAGCACATAGGTATCAGGTAGCATAGAACCTAGTATACAGTAGATGCTATTATAGGCTAGCAATTACTAATATTGTTTTCTCTGTTATAGAACTACACATATAGCTTTATAAACCCTAATGATATGTTTTCTTTCTGTAGCAGTTAAACGGCTGTCTTTCTCAGCTTCAAATCCATCCCTCTATATTTTGTTTTGTGATTCCAGGAACAACTAATTCCACTTCTCCATTGCCAGCTGGCCTTTGTTAGGCTTTGCCAACAGGGGGCCCGAGACAGAAGCTGGAAAGTAAGAGGAGGAAAAAGGGGCACGTTCATAATCTGTGGTTCTTACCAGGGCCACCCTTGAAGTTCCTCTTTCCACTGGCATTGACAGTGGGTTCCAATAGCTATTTTACAGTTGTTTTTTTTTTTTTCACATCCTAGAAACAATCTCTTAGTGCCTTTCAGCTCTATCAGAACCAGTTAAACTAGGTTCTGACTTCAGGAGGTCCCTCCTCCTAATTTCTGATGTGCCAGCATCAGCCAACCAAGGTCCTTCTGCAGAGCTCTGTGTCCAAACTCCATCGCACCCTCTTCTAAGCTTCCAGATTTTAATAATACCATCCTCTTCCATTTGTTCCCTGAGCCCTAGGGATGGCAGTTGCTCTTCCCAGTAATTTGTGTGTGTGTGTGTGTGTGTGTGTGTGTGTGTGTATGTGTTTGTGTGTAGTTTTATACCTTTATTTGATAATCAGCAATTCGTTCTTACCCACAGTAATAGTCTGTAGATTTTTGAAAAGTGTGACAGGTATACAGGTAACCAACATATAGAGCTTGTTGGGTGAATCTTCATCCTCATTGTGTTTTTTGGACAACTGTACATGGATACGGTAGGGAACATTCCTTTCTCCTTTGGCCCAGACAGATTTGTGGAGCCTGGTGTCAATGCACACATCTGGAGTTCCCATTTCCTTCGTAGCAACTATCCAGATCTCTTTGAGTGCCCGAGGGGCAACACTTCTTGAAACCCACTCATGGGTGCGCTTGTGAACGATGATGGCGTGTTCTCTGGTCACTACCTCATTGATGGTAGAACGGCCCTTCTCGCGACCCTTCTTTCGGGAGCCATTCTGCCGGCCCGGGTTGGAAAGGAAGAGTAAGTGCTTTTATAAATCCATAATGTCTTCCTTTTGTGTTTCATTGCTGTAATGTCTGGTTGACAATTATTTATAACAAACAAATCCTTGTGTTAAGATAACTAGTGGTCTTGTTTGTTTGTTTTTTCTCTTGACAGGGACCTGTCTGATAAACTATCCCCCGTCCTGCCCAGAGCATGATGCCCTGATAGAAAATATTGTGCGGGCTGGTGAAGTCTTTTACTATGTGCAAACCAATTCTACGTGGTGCTCTATAAGGTTCCAGAACGTCAGAGTATTTTTTAAAAAATTTTTTTAACGTTTATTTATTATTGAGAGACAGAGAGAGACAGAGCATGAGCAGGGGAGGGGCAGAGAGAGGAGGAGACACAGAATCTGAAGAAGGCTCCAGGCTCTGAGCTGTCAGCCCAGCTCGAACAGCAGGGCCCGAACTCACAAACCGCGAGATCATGACCCAAGCTGAAGTTGGACGCTCAACCGACTGAGCCACCCAGGTGCCCCAGAAATCAGAGTATTTAAAAATTACATCTGTTTTTCTAGTAATTGTAAAGTTCTCCTCTTAAGATCTGATAAATTCTCTACCAGTTAGAACCTTTCAATATAAAGAAAAGTTATTTTGGGTTTATATTATCCAAGAATACTTTGGATAGGGGCAAGCCATGCTATCTAGCTTAAAATTTGTCAAGAAAATAAAAGTGGTGGATTTTTTTTTTTTTAGAAAGCAAAAATTTATCTGAAGTTTAATATGGAATTTCTAAATGAATTTGTGGACTGTAGTGATGTGGAATCATTTCTGTTATATTTGGAACTTATCTTTCTTTCTCACTCCACACTCCTCCCCATTCAATCTGTAGCCACAATCTTTTCTCTTCTTTTTTTTTAATGTTTATTTATTTTTGAGACAGAGAGAGACAGAGCATGAAGGTGGGGGGGTGAGGGGGAGCGGGGGTGGTGGTCAGAGAGAGGGAGACACAGAATCTGAAGCAGGTTCCAGGCTCTGAACTGTCAGCACAGAGCTTAACGCAGGGCTCGAACTCACGGAGTGTGAGATCATGACCTGAGCCAAAGTCGGATGCCTAACTGACTGAGCCACCCAGGCGCCCCATAATCTTTTTTCTTCTTAAACACATACCTGCACTGGGGCCTTGTGTTGTCAGAAACTAAAGAGTTAATGCTAGTTGGGCAAGTATAAGAAAAGTAACGATTTCAGCATTGCAGGTAAAAGCATAGAAAATGTTGGAAGACATTAGGGAGGGGAAAATGGGGCAAAATCGACCCATTTTGAGAATGGTCTCAACACAATCAAATAAGCTTCTCTACTCATAAAAGTGAAATAAAAACTTAAAACATAAGGGTTTAAGACTACCCTATGTGGTACACTAATTAGTTCATATTTGAATAGCTTTTGTACAGAATTAGTCTAAAACTCTCAAATAAATCTCACAAGCTGTGTCACCTATAAGATGGAAACGGGCTCTTCATGTTTCATGACTAAAAGTAAATTAGGGATAGGCTGGAGATTTCCACTTTACTTGATCAGTTTGAGATGCGAATCTAATGTGACAAATATTTGAAAAACATTTAAAACTGAATCTAATGGAAAATGCCACTGTTTTAAAGGGAAATGAGAGCTGTAATACCAATTGCTTTGGTTAAAAAAAGATTTGCACTTAGGTGGAAACCAACGAAAGTACGCTTGTAATGGGAACCAGAAATTCTTTCTTGTGTTATATCCCCGTTTTAATTTAGAGTCAAATTAATTAGTCAAACAACTGCATGGCAGAGTATGTAAAGTCACATTCTGTACTTTCTATAGATACTAAATTACTATTTCTTGGGTCACTTCTGAATACCTTCACGGAGTGCTTGAGTTTACTACTGAGATTAATGATTTGGCCTTCCAAATCATTTACCCATTTACTAAACTGATTAGTATACTTATATGTTTCCTAGTATGGAGTAGATATTTACAGAGGTTCTTAAAATTACCCTATTTTTTATTGATTAGATTTTGTAAGAGAAACAGCACAGTCCAGTAAAAGTACAGAGCTTCTGGATTACAATCCGGGTTCAAGTCATGTTTCCCTCAAAAGGAAGTATACGGCAGACTTATTGGAGGTCTCAAGTGAGATAATTCTCCAGAATATAATCTTCATGAGCACAGAGATCTTTGCCCACAGTCTAATGCAAGAGCCTAGAACAATGCCTGGCACATAGCAGGTGCTGGACAAATAGTTAAAAGTGAATGAATAAATAATGGCTGTAAAACTACATTGTAAAATCTAAAAAAATCTATTAACATGTTATTGTCTCCTAATATACTATGATGGAGAATCTGTTATCGAGTGCTACTGAAGCAAGACAGATAATTCCCACCCTTTCTTACAAAATAAATCCTACCTTGGTTTTGCATCCTGAGAGGGTACAAGGAAGAAAGTGTTGAGGTGCAAACACTGCTTTCTCTAACTAAGCCAGAATAAAGTACAGAAGGGTAACGCGTGTGTGTGTTTGTGTTTGTCCATGTCTCCATGTTCAGACACGTGTGTTGCGAGTGTTTGTAAGTATGTGTTGCTTACTCTTTCGCTCTTAAGTCTCTCAGACAAAAGTGCGGCACTGTTTTGTGAGACTGTTAGTACTTATAGGACCAGCCAGATATACAGGACTTGATTTCGCTAAGTCTTAATTCAGCACTTTCCAAGACCACCTATCATTGAAAGTTTAAAACAGAGGGGAAAAAAAAATGGAAGGGAACAAAACTAAAAAAGATTTGTGCAATAGGTAGAACTGCTTTCTATAAATCCTGCGATAATAAAACAAATTACAAAATGAATTCACTTTGCCTTCTGTTTTTATGGCTTTGCCTTAACTGGGTCTTCTATCTTCTCAAGTTCTTACATGAGACACTGTATTTTGGGAACACCAAACTGCTCATCAGTCTATGAATCCTCCTTTGTACATTTTGCAAAAGGCTATATATTTTGTAAGTCTATGAGTGGGAGGTACTTCTTTCTTTATTTGATCTCTCTCTCTCTCATAACTCTATCTAGAAACTAATATGCTACTTTTCATCAAGTAGGCAGGCCGTGGTGAGGGATGATCTCTTCAGAGTCAGGCAGAACCTTCTGAAAACAGATTTAACTCTTTCCTCTCAGGAGGTCTTATTTTAGGAGAAAGAATCAGGAATCAGCTGGAAAGACTTAGGATCTGAGTATGTCCAAGGATAGTGATCTAAGATGTAATCTAATCAGTAACCTATATAACCCTACATACTATTCTTGGATCTAGCCACCAGATTCAGGGAGCTTACTGGATGGAATTATAAAGGTTTACCTTAATCCTCATGAGTTTCCAGGTTTCATATTATGACCTTCCCTGCTAGCCCTGAGGCAAAATAGTCATCAAGGTCCAAAGTTTGCGTTAAATTTGTTACTGCATTGTCCTCTTCTCAAGAGTGCCTAGTAGCCTCTGAAAGGGTCTAACATACCTCATGAAATGTATTCCATGTCTGAAAACATGAGGCTAATAGTTGCAAGAAAATGTACCAAAGTTCTAACTGATGGTAGGAAGTAAGGCAGTAAAATAATACAATTTGTGGGAACCTGATAGAAAGGAGTGTGGCCCAGGACATTGCTAGTTTGATATCTCAGGTATTGTTAACACTCTAATCAATTGGTTATGTTCTTGCAATGGTCGCATGCAGCTCTAAAGGTAGGACGTTTTACACAAGACATTCAACACAAAGCCTAGCTAATTAAAAAATCACCACCAACACCACCACGACCAACACAAGAGCCAACCCTCACCTTTTCCATCCCATCTACTCTTATACTCTGTCTTTTAATTTCTGAATGTCTAAAGTTATGCAGGATTCAGAGGCAGATGGGATTGAGAAGTGGGGGACTACTGTTAGAGTCTTGGGAACACGGCACTCTAAGCATTACAGATCAAATTAGAGCTTTTTTATCTTCAATATGTATTTAAAGAACCCCTTGCATTGGTATTGTCTTAATCTGTTTGGACCGTTATAACAAAATACCAGAGACTCGGTAGTTTAGAAATGGCAGAAATCTCTTTCTCGCATTTCTGAAGGCTGGAAATTCCAAGATCCAGATGTCAGCCTAATCACTTTTTAGTGCAGCTGAAGCTCCTCCCAAATGCCCCACCTCCCACTGCTGCCATCTTTGGGGGGTAGGATTTCAACAGGTGAATTTTGGAGGGCCAAAATCATTCAGATCACCTGGTGGTTTAAGTATCATCTGGGGTCTTGACTAAGAATTCAGATGCGTGGCTGACAACAGATATTGATGGGATTTTAATTGAGAGGAGTTGGACTTTGTAACCTCCATTTTTAGTAAGTGCTCTGGTAATATGTTCACTAACATTAGGGGACCACTACTGAACGATTCACTACCCTTAAGACCATGTCAGTAAATGAAGAAAGATCACTTGCTTCCTCGGCTCCCAGACCTTCTGCCACTTTGGATATAACAGCTGTATATTATCTTTCTCCTTTTTCATTTGTACTATCTGCCCCTTGGGATTTGCATAGGCACCCTTAGCCACGCCCTTGCAACAAGCTCATGATATCATGTGGTCAGTGTTTATGTGAGGTTTAAAGAATGTAATGATGAGAAAGTATGCTACTCACCTGAAATAAAGAAAAGGGGTCTGTAAGCTGACTAGGCTCACTCCCCACACCTGTTATCGCCAGGGTTCATTTGGATACAAGGAAAAGCAACACATTCAAATGAGCTCAAGTCAAGAAAATGGAGCTGGTAGAAAGAAAAAGGGAAATTACGGAATGCAAGAGCAGGAAGTGCAGCCATGTCTTGGAGTCCAGAGAATGACCGAGCAAGAAATTTGTATCATCCTCTTGTTCTTCTTTTTTTATTCCCTTACCCTTTTCCCTTACCCTCCTTCCCTCCTTTCTTCTTTCTTTCTTTCCTTTATTCCTGCAACAAATATTTATCAAAACCCCTACCAGTGTCCTAGAAACTGCCAATACACCAATGAACAGAAGGCAAAAATCACTTCTCTTATGGATTCTATAATCTTGTGTGCACGTGTATAAGCAGACAGTAAATAAATGCATAATATAAAGGATAGTGGTTGCCGATAGATTCATTGGAGCAAAACAAGGAAGAGAGCTAGAGAGCTTGGAGATAGAGTAGTTAGTAGATATCAGTCAGGGACGCCTGGGTGGCTTAGTCTGTTAAGCCTCTGACTCTTGATTTTGGCTCAGGTCATGATCTCAGGATCATGAGATCTAGCCCCCCACGCTGGGTGTGGACACTACTTACGATTCTTTCTCTTCTTCTCTCTCTGCCCCTCTCCTGCTCTCTCTCTCTCTCTCTCTCTCTCTTAAAAAAAATATCAGTTGCAGTCTGTCCCCTCCACTTTTCTGTCATAATTTTTGTGACTCTTAGCATTTTTTTCCCTTGTTCTAGATCTTTGTTTTTGTCTCTCTATCCCCTCCTCTTAACTTCCACTGTGTCCATGTGTTTTTCTCCATCCAAGCCTTGGGTCTAGTTGGTCCACATGACCTTAATAACTCAAGTGTCCATCGATAAATGCAGATTAACTTTGGTGTCTTGTGGTACACATCACTAGGAAGCTCTGACAGTTCATTTGGACTCTGTCTAGACAAAGCCCTTTGTACATTGACATCGGTCCATCCATAAAGTCAATGGATGGATTCTCTTGGCTACATATCTTTACTTCATCGTGCAGATTTATCTACAGAGTCTTGGAGGACCTCTGTAGAGGGGACTGTACTTTGTATATATATTCTCTTTTTGTTCTGTGTGGAATTTATTGTTTTGGAGAAATGGATTAAAGATAAAGACACAGCTCTCTGTTTCTTGGAGGAGAGCCGGACAAGTAAGCAAGAAACACATATTATTTTTGGTAGGCAAATATTTATAGGGGGAAAGAAACATAGAATTGATAGCATTTTGAAATATTAGCATATGATATTTCCCTGAAATTTCCTGATACACTTTCATTTAGGGTATATATGTTTAGCAGAAATACCAAAAAACCGAACAAGATCAAAACTCGTTTTTTATAATCAAAATAGACTTTAAAAAAATACTGTAGAGATAATAGTTAGGGGAAACAATTTTTTTATGTTTATTTATTTTTGTGTGAGAGAGAGACAGAACGTGAGCAAGGGAGGTGCAGACAGAGAGGAAGACACAGAATTCAAAGGAACCTCCAGACTCTGTGAGCTGTCGGCACAGAGCTGGATGCTGGGTTCGAACTCACCAGCTGCTAGATCATGACCTGAGCCGAAGTCAGATGCTTAACTGGCTTGAGCCACCCAAGTTCCCCAACAAGTTTTGTTTTTTATTGCAAGTTTCAAGTTTTTCAACATTATAAACCATGAGCGCAGTTGACTGGCGTTTTAAGTAATTCGATTGGAGGTAGACATTCTCTCCTCTGTTTTTTTGTGATCACAAAGGAGACAAAATCTATGTGTGTAGGGAGTGAGGAAAGCAGCGAAATGAGATGGTTGTATGGATATCTGAGGAACGGCTCTAAATCCAGCTACATCTTGCCTCTCTGGACCACATCCCAGATTGCTGGTAAGGACCTAGAGCCAACAGACCATCCACAGACCAGTGCCTTCCTTTGTTGGGTGGAATGTGGGAGGCAGAAGCATGTTAGACATCATTTCCCCCATCTCCTGCCATGCCAGAGTGAGAAGGCATCAACAGAGTAGAAAATGCAGCCTGCTCAATCTAGGCAGAGTTCTGGAATGGCCCCCAAGTTTCTGCTTACCATAAGACAGACAGAAAGCATCTAGAGGTTTCTTGTGGTATCCCAGTATGCCGAGGGATATGAACATAACTGAGAAATGGCCAAAGGAGCTGTATATACTTCATGGTAATGATCCCAATGACACCAAATAGTTTCTGAAATGACAACCAGTGATACAATGGTAAATCGAATGCCTTACTAGGAAGAGACAAGAGGGGCTCAGACTGGAAACCAGATGGAGTGATGCGTACCTTAGTAGATACTGGGTTTTGTAGGTGGGACTGGGAAAAAGACCTGGAAACTGAGTAAAACCCATAAAATTTAGATCAACACGGAGAAGTAAAAGCAAAAGAAAAATCTGGGCTGAAGTGGGTTTACCAGAAACTGACTTAAGATTGGGATCCTGATAACAGGAGAAGCAAAGATTCCAGACAGAAACTAATAGAAAAGATTTTAAACAGTTACATTCTTGGAACACCTGAACTTGTGGCTTGGGAGGTTCATGTCCAACACACATGTCTAATCCTAAACCAGCTTCCCTTTAAACAGAGAGCATTTGCTATCTTTTATCAGGGGTGACTCATCACATTTCTCTGACAAATGGTACATATTTGATAATCTCCTGCACATGGCCCCACGGTAACTAAAATCATGGTAATTGGAGAGAACCTACGTTTCTTTCCAGCTTGGTTATTTAAGAGGATTATAATTTTTTTTATAAAATAATTCTGATTGCACATCACAAGTTATTGTAAACAGCTGTTTTAGTATCTTAGCCTCTGAGCCTTCAGTGCTGACTCCCACATTACCTTCGATCCACCCGTCTACAATTTAGTCTGATGGGATCATCAGTGATTAAAAACAAACAAAAAAATGCTTGCCCTTTCTTCCTTTGATGGCCATCTCTTCTCATTTGGATTAATTTTAGCCACAACTAGAATACACCTGCCAGATCAGATTCATGTGCTAGCTACTTCACCTCAAAATTGTACAATGCTGCATCAATGTTGAAACTCTATAACAAGACTTTAAACATCTCACCCTCACCCCATTCCACCAAACTCACAAAAGCGGGGAGGAGAATGCCACACCCTATTCTTGGTAATCATGTCCAGACCGGACCTTGCAGGGCCAGGAGGATACGATGAGAATGGAAAACAAATGGAGTCCAAATTTCTAAAGCGTAGTGTACAAAGCATGGAGAGGGAAAGAAAGCGTGTGCTCCATACCGTCCTTTCTCCCTGTTAGCCCTGCCAGACATTCCCTTTGTTCTCCTTTCTATCTCACTGAGATTAAAGTGCTGATCTCCCCTTTTTGAAAATGATGTCACTTTTTTTTTTCTTGCCTTGGCAGAGAGCAAGTTCATTACAAATCTGCTGTGTGACTGATGGCTTTGAAGAGATAAGGCAGAGGGGGGAGACACATTTGGGAAAGGTATGAAACTCCAGAGACAGGTTGACAATTATACTGGCAGGAAGAGAGATGACGAAGGATAAGGAGAAACAGAGGCTGGGTGTAAATATCTCCCATATTCTCATTTACAGCCACTGACAAATGGTTTTTATTTCCCTCATAGTTTTATCCCCAAACAAGGCCATGGACTAAAATTCATCGTGTGCTTTTCCTGACGAGATGCCTACCCTTTTTGACGACATTATTTCAGTCAAGCCCTCATGGACGTATTTGATGTTCAGAGTGGGGAATATTTGGTACTGAATCTGATTCGCTATAATTGCTCCTCATTGGACTGCGTGGCAGCTTATATAAGAAGCACATTAGATGTAAAATCAGGTTGAAAGCATTATACACATTTTAATGCCATTTACATGGTTCAAAATTATTAGTGACGGATGCAGAGCTTGGGAATTTAAAGGTATTTCATCCCCCAGGTCCAATCACGGTGGAGGCATTGGTTTTACAAGTGGTTGCAAAGGCCAAGTTTTGAAGTGTAAACATCTGGTAATTAAATGTGCGCGCACCCGGCCCCTAATGCTGACAGCATCTTGTGAAAACAACGCTGTCATCTTTATGTCTCTGATTGGATTTCAGCTCTACGAGAGTCCTCATTGGGGCACCTGGGTGGCTCAGTCTGTTGAGCGTCCAACTCTTGATTTCTGGTCAGGTCGCAATCCCAGGGTTATGGGACAGAGCTCTGCGCTCAGCGTGGAGCCTGCTTTAGGTTCTCTCTCTCTCTCTCTCTCTCTCTCTCTCTCTCTCTCTCCCTCTGCTCCTCTCCCCCACTCCTGCTCTCTCTGTGTCTGAAATGAAATGAAATGAAATGAAATGAAATAAAAACTTTTTTTTTTTAAAAAGTCCTCACCTTTCTCATGGATGGATATTTTTGTACAGATCAAAAGATTTTTTTTTACTGTATTTCTGAGTGGGGGTTGGAGGTGGGAAATTGTAGAGAAGTAAGTGGTGGCAAATGAGCTGGACAGGGGGCTACTGAGACCAATGTTGGCCAGGCCAGAGCACATATGAAAAGGCAGGATTTATTTTTTCGCTCTTCTGTGGATTTTCTGTTCCCTGTTGTCGCTGTCACTCACCACCAGCTTTTGCTTCATATGTCTAAGTACTAATAGAAATACGTGTGATTAAACTTTGCATGTTTACGGAGGCTGGAAGGTATGTGACAGGTGTGATATCCATTCTCCACCCCTCATGCCTGCAACATATTCCATATCAAACGCACATTTTTTTTAAGTTGATTTATTTATTTTGAAGCCTGGAACCTGCTTCAGATTCTGTGTCTCTCTCCCTCCTTCTCTGTCCCTTCTCTGCTCGTGCTCTCTCTCTCTCAAAAATAAACATTAATTTTTTAAATTATTTATTTATTTTGAAAGAGAGATCACAAGTGGGGAAGGGCAAAGAAAGGGAGAGAATCCCAAGTAGGCTCTGCACTGTCAGTGCAGAGCCCAATGCCCGATGAGGGGCTCGAACTCACCAACCTTGAGGGCATGATCTGAGCCAAAATTAAGTCTTGGATGCTTAACTGACTAAACCACACAGGTGCCCCTCAAACATACATTAAAAAATATATGTATATACATTATATATACACATATAATGTATATATATATTTATACACATATATATGTATATATATTTATATACATATATATGTACATAAACACACATATATGTATATATGTTGTATATACATATATATGTACACACACACATATATATGTATATACATCATACATATACATACACATATATATATACATGTGCATACATATACGTATACATATATATATGCACATATATATATGTATGCACATATATATATGTATACGTATATGTATGCACATGTATATATATATATATATATATATATATATATATATATATATATAGTTTCCCCCTTGGTTTTGAAGAAACCCTTCCCAAAAGTAGATGCTATGTTGTGATTCCACTGTTCCTACCACATCCCCAATATCTTCACTGGCTCCCCATTAACTACAAGATAAAATCCCAGACACATAGGCTTCTACCCCCTGGTTTTTCCAATCAAACATTTCCATTTGATGTTCATTTGATTCTTAATGAATATCCAGTTCCTGAATACGCTTGTTTGTTTCACCTCTTTGCTCATACTTTTTCCTCTGACTGGGATGCCCTCCTGACTCTTCCGCATCTAATGAATATCTCCATTTGCCTCCAGTCTGAGCACAAGTATGACCTCTTCCGTGAAGTCCACTATTATTCAGGAAGAATTGATCCTTCTTTCCTTCTGGCCACACTTTACCTTCTACTTATACTTTGAATTTAACATATTTATTGTAGTAAAATAATTTTCCATGTCATAATCCAGGTGGTAGGGTATATATATCCAGAAAATATAAACATAGCTAGTCAAAAGTTAGTGCTCACTTTATTAATGTTTAGTGAATAAATGAATGTATAGAACATGGTGTTTAAATGCCAGTGAAAAATTTCAGGGCTGTATATCTGCTCTCTTAATTTCTTACTTAAGGATGGATCCCTGTCCTTAGAAAATAAAAAACCCAAGAAGGCTTGGAATTAATAAAAATCAATACAAGATAAATAAAAACTATTTTAAAAGGGCTCAGATAGGAAAGTGGTGTGAAATACAATGGCTTGTGATAACAGCAGTATTTTTCTGTGTCAATAATTTCTTTTTATTCATCGTTCATGAATATTATGACTCATGGTGCGTGAGGAAAGTGTCCTTCAGAACGTTTTACCCAGTTTTCTGATTCTGTTTGTAAACAAAGATAAAATAAGTTAAAGCAAAGTAAAAATGGTAATGAAAACGTCTTCGATGTAACCGAATGCATGCATCACTCCAGATCTGGAAAAGACTATCTGTCTGATATTTTAGAAAATCTTATCTAACTTGGGAATCTCTTTGTGTTGTTGGTGTTTGATGTTGTTTTCTTGGCTTTTTTATTGTTGTTGCTGGTTTTTTGTTTTGTTTTGTTTTGTTTTTTGCCAGTAGTTGGTGGTACTGCTAGTTCGGGTTTGAGTCTCAGGCTGATTGTAGTTGAAAGTGAGTGCTTCCATGAAGCTGATGTCTTGCACTTGGCAGGTGCATTATTATCTCCACGGGGATGAGGTGAATGCCAGGAGGGTGCATGCTGTAGAATACGTTAGCATACATATATTTTTACATTTCACATTTTTCTCATTCACTCAAGTACTTAGCCTATCCACATGTTTTAGGACTTTCTGACTCTCTGAGCTCATCTTATAATAGTGCCAGAATCAGCAGACCCATGGCTAGGGTTACATGTGGAATTGCAGAAATCAAGGGCTCCCTAAAGTCTTGGAAAATTAAAGAATTAATGGAAATTCTCAGAATAGTGCTGGAGCAATGATAATTATTTGGTGATCCCAGTGCCAGAATAACTTAAGGATTTAATATAGGCCATATATTTTAATAGATAGTATGTCCTTTAACACCATCCCTTCTGAGCGGTAGAAGGAATCAAAATTCTCATTTGAGGTCTATTAAATGGTTTCAGAGTATAGAAGCAAGGTGGAAAAACATTTAGGGCTAGGGAGTACAGACTCTAATTTAAACAATGATCCCGCATGTTACTGCATTTCATCACACAATCTTTAATCAATGGCTGTCATAAAGTTTAAAGAAGATTAATAATGGCAAAGACTCTGTTTTTTTTCTTTCTTATATTAGCACAGCATTCGCTAACAGCAAGATGGTTGGCGGGAGTTGGGTACTTTATAAATGGAAGAACCAAGTTACAAAACAGATCCAGAAACAAAGGGTTCAAATGCAAGTTGTTTATTTGGAACGTGGTCCTGGAAATACTGCATATTGACATGAGCAAGTAGAACAAGCAAAAGAAAGTCGGGGAAAGCCAAGAAAACGTGTGTTGTAAAGAAAACTCCCAACAAGGTGGATGGCAATTTAGCCCTGACAGGATTCCCTAGGAGTCAAGGCATCATGTGACGCTCAGAGTCGTCCCAGTCGAGGGGCAAGGCGGCCGTTGCTACCTAGCACCTACTCCTGTCAGTCACTGGATGAAAGCTGATCTGGGGACTTTCCTCTCCTGGTACCTCCATAGACAGAATGGGTACCTGTGGTGGGACAAGAGACAAAGACGCTGGAAGTTGGGAGTTGGCTTTGCGGGTTCTGACATGTGAGACCCAAGGGCATGTGGGTCTGGTTTTGACAACCTTGCTTCCATCTGCTGACAACATTCATTCGATCAGAAATGGGTCTGTAAATACCAATTTCTACTGTAATAAATGGGTGAATCCCCCTCTAAGAAGGCACATTCCCAGCAGGGCTTCTAGCAACATCCATAACAATGTCATCATTATCACTTCTTAAGCAATTCATGGATGGCTCAAGAGTTATAATAACAAGACCATGGTGAAATACTGTAGAAGACACCGTAATCATGGCCAACACCCAACAAAGAGAAATAACATTCACATAGCCCTCCTAAAAATCCATCAATTATAATGCAATTATTGTAAGTCTTATGATTCATGTTGATGAAAATATAATAGGTATTGAATAATACATATTTGTGGAGTTAATTATTAATATTTTTGTTGTTATTTACTATTCCGATTTTGCTTACAAAATCACATGGTGCAGCTTTTATTCTAGAAAGAGTACGTACACTTCCTAGGCCAAGCTGGGATTTCTTTACCTGAATTTACCTGGAGATTGACCAGCAAGTATATATTTGGACTCTGTGATATTGGTAAAGATGTTTATAGGTGTGTTATATCACCACTTATATAATAATGGGTTCTTTTTTTTTTTTTTCAACGTTTTTTATTTATTTTTGGGACAGAGAGAGACAGAGCATGAACGGGGGAGGGGCAGAGAGAGAGAGGGAGACACAGAATCGGAAACAGGCTCCAGGCTCCGAGCCGTCAGCCCAGAGCCCGACACGGGGCTCGAACTCACGGACCGCGAGATCGTGACCTGGCCAAAGTGGGACGCTTAACCGACTGTGCCACCCAGGCGCCCCAATAATGGGCTCTTTAAATTTCAGGGATGTTCTGATGAAATTTCTTGGCCAGAGCCTTTTGCTAAGATCATTTTCTACATCAACTTGTAGTCAGTTAGGAGGTGGTATTTAAGACTGTTATGAATGTCACAGAGCAAACAAGACAATGCATTTGCCAAGTAATTCTGTGAAAATCAGTATGAAGAGAGGAGTCCTGGCTCATTAGTACAAGCAGGAACTTCCCCTTGAAGTAGATGATTTTACCGGAAAATTTTAATCTAACCACTCGCAGACCAAACTGATGTTAGATGCTTACCAATACGTTGCACAATTTTAGTTTCTCTTGGTCTTGCTTTTCATCTCTTTCATATTTATATTGTTATATATGCACTTTTGTGAGTCGTATCAGAACATTGTTTAGAAGGAAATAATTGATCCCAGAGCTTATCATGGCAAACTTAGATATTCAAAGATGCTCATGAGAAAGCAAGTCTCTTCCTCTGTGAACTGTATTTTCTTATCTTTTAAAGATAAATACCCAGCCAATAAACTCAAAAAAGGGATTACCCTTTTTACGGTGAGGGAAAGTGGTTGTTGTAATCACACAATCCGTTTATTTTTAAAACACAGGCTATGGTGGCTCAGTCAGTTGAGCGCCTGACTCTTGATTTAGGTCATTATGGCAGCTTGTGGGTTCGAGCCTGGAGTCAGGCTTCTCACTGACAGTGCAGAGCCTGCTTGGGGTTCTCTCTCTCTCTCTCTCTCTCTCTTCCCCTTCCCCATTCGAGTACATGTGCTCTTTCTATCTTTCTCTCAAAATAAATGAATGAATAAATAAATAAATAAATAAATAAATGATAAAATAAAATAAACCACAGTCTACACATATGGTTTCACACTGGTTTTTTGAGCAGCTCTCCCTTCCTGTTCTTGTATGGATTTGTTACAAAATGATGTTCACTTCCTCGTCCAATGAGAAATGGTTGTTTTTACTTGATTGCTTTTGTAACAGGAGAGTAAAGGAAAAGATGAAGTCCAGTCCGCTCAGAGGTTTGTTTGGTTTTGTATTGTTGTTGTTGTTGTTCTGAAATTCCTCTGGTGTCACGAAAGGAAATGTTTGATATGTGTCTATGATTGTAGTCTGGAGACTAGGTTCCCAAGAGAGCTGTACATTCAATTGGCCCATTTGTATCTCCGAGTGGCAAAGAGAAAGGACTCAGGTGAGGGCGCCGGTATCAGTTCTCGACTCTTTTAAGCCTCCACCGACAACAAACACGCATGGGAACAATCAAGCAAACATCAGCACCATTCTGAACATCAAGGTTGGATAGAAACCAAATTCATTGTACTTCCATGAAGCAGTCACTTGACAAATCCATCTTTCTGATTGGGAATTTTTACTGCATTGATGGGAAAAATTAACTTCTTATGTCCACTATATCAAGGACCCGGATGCCCAATGAAATCTGAAAAGCAGACAAACAGACACACAAAAACCATTTGTTTATTTATCCATTTGTTCTCTGCATAAATGGATGGATTGGGAGGTTCAGATTTTGAACATGAATTTAAGAAGTTCCATCTGTAGAATCATGTATTTCAGAGAGAAGCCTTCATTTCTCTTTGATTCATATTCCCAAAATCTGTCACATATGGAAAGTTTCATTTTTCAGTGGAATTCTTATTATCAAAGACAGCTTTTCTGAGGAAAGCAACACTTTTTTTTTAGACAAAGCCAATTTGTTTGCATATAAAATATGATGTGAAAATTAATATTGTACTGTGTTTGCAACACTGTGAAAATACTGGAATTTTATTTTGACTAATTATACATCTTAACTTACATGTAATGAAACGTTTAGCTGAGACATATTCTTGCTGTGCACTTTCTTTTAAAGTAGAGGTGTGAGTTTTTCTATCTTGGCTGTGATCCAATTTGTGCAATAAAATTACATTTTCTTTTTAAAAAGTCCTCTGCTTTGAAACTACTTTCATTTTCTTATCTAGAGTTGGTATTTATTGAAGAGATGGTTGCAGATCACAATAAGATGATATGGGCCACATGGGCTGTAGAGTTCTTTGAAATTAAAAAAATTGGTTATTTTATATATTTTGAAAGTTACAAACTTACAGCCTTGTAGGCTAATATGTCCTGAGGACTCTTTCTGTATGGCCCTCTAGCTAAGAATAGTTTCCACAATTTAGATGATTGATAATAAAAGAATATTTCATGACATAAAAATTCCATGAAATTCTATTTTCACTGTCCATAAGTAAGATTTTATGGGAACACAGTTGTGCTCATTTATGTACACATTGTTTACAACTTCTGTGCTACAACACCAAACGATTGAATAATTACAACAGAGGCCATGTGGCCAGTAAAACCTAAACTGTGAACTTTTTGGCTCTTCACAGAAAAAAAATGGTCAATCCTGATCTCTCTCTCTCTCCTATACATATATAGGTACACATGGATCATATACGTATAGATCTATCATAGATTTATCTATCACTTATCTATGATCTGTCATGGATCTATGATCTATCCTAGATTATCTAAATCTACCTATGATCTCTCTATCACAGTTCTAATAACTGTGGTCTATGTATCTACATTATATCTGTCAGACATCTAGCTATCTATACCTACATATCTATGATCTATTATAGATCAATTTATACATATACATCCATGACTTATCTATGATGCATTTATATCTCTGTCTATAATGCATCTATTTACATCTATATCTTTATATCTATAGAAGAAAACCAGAGAGAGAAGGATTAACCATTTAATAAAAAAATTGTAACTGCCCTTTAATATAAAATGTATTTGGACATGTTTATATTAGTATGGAGAACGAAACTTATAGCAATTACTATTCTTGATGTAATTTACACTTCGTGTAAATATTTAGCAGACAGGAGGCTCCATTGTGTTTCCTCATGAACACATCACTAGCCCATCCTCGTTTAGGTAGATCTATGCTTCCAGGCAAAGACGTGGTTTACACTGTCAGCCAGACTCTGAAGTTTAAATGAACTCCTTTTCCACATGCCGTTTTTCTAGCTCTCACACAGCCTCACACAGCCTCATAAAAAGCTTTAAATTTACTACATTTCTAAAAGGATACAGTTTGTGCGGTAGGTAACTGTCACATTCTATATAGACATTGGTGAAATATATTCACACAGCAAATCAGCTATTCCTCTCCTTTGACCAGAAATGGAAAATTATTGGATCACATAAAAACCTTCTGATTTTATTTTATATTTTCATAGCTGAAAATATAAAGTGGACTGGAGACCTGGGTATTTGTTCTTTTAAAATGCCCTTCCACTAATTCTAATGGCAAAATAGCAAATATTTATGCATAGAGGACGGTTCTTGTTTGTTTCATGGTGATAGCCTCTTTCTGAACTAGGAAAACCACACAGAATGGATGTTTTGGGTTCTTATCCTATGTGCCTAGGAAGTGCTATTTGGGGAATAATCTATTAGAAATGTATTTCATACTTTATTTTGTGTGTAGTATGGACTAATATTACATTGGCAAGAGTCAGATATTTTGGATATTATTTTTTCTAAATAACTGTCACTCAAGACTTGTACTTATGAATGCTTGATATAAGTGGATGGTATTTTACAACTGTAATGAATAAGCAAACACACTTAGTTTTAAAAAATAATTCTTACTAGATAATTCAGGCTAATATCAAGATGATCTGGTTAGTGAAGACATTAACTATCTTTAATGATTTAAAATTTTTAATATTTACTTATTTCTGAGAGAGAGATTGACCGAGTGTGAGTGGAGGTGGGGCAGAGAGAGGGAGACATCAAATCCGAAGCAGGCTCCAGGTCCTGAACTGTCAGCATAGAGCCCAATGCGGGGCTTGAACTCAGAAACTGTGAGATCATGACCTGAGCCAAAGTCAGACACTCAACAGACTGAACCAGCCAGGAACCCCTCCTCTAATGATTTTAAATACAGTGGTGTTACAGACTTTTAAAAGTCTGCTAAAATAAATACCTTTCGTTTCTTATTCTGAGATCGCCTTGCAGGTAGGCTAATATGATAATAAGGACCCTGAAATCGTTATTTGCTCTGTGTGCTCTTAATTATCATTTTCCTGTGTTGAATGAACCGAAGATAGAGATCAACCTTTTAGATCTGAAGGTGAAGTGTAATCTTTGGGAACGTTGGGAAGAGGCATAAAAGGAAATGGGGGCATTTACATTTCAGAACATTGCCCGATCCTGGGGACACCAGAAGCTAAAGCCAAGGCCAGGAAGACACTGTGGACCATGCTGCCATCCTGCTAGAATCATCCTTCCCCTGTAGATGGTCTGTTCAGCTAATCCCATTTGGGGCCCAGCTATTTCCTGTCTGTACCCATAAACACTTCAGAACAATCTTTATTTGAACACGGTAACATTGAGGCTTGTCTGCAGGCTACCTAGTTCTCTACTGGGAGGGACTTTGTCCAAAGTTGGACAGGCTTGTGGCACCTGGGTGGCTCCGTCGGTTGAGTGTCCGACTTTGACCCAGGTCATGATCTCATGGTTCGTGAGTTCGAGCCCTGCCTCGGGCTCTGTGCTGACAGCTCAGAGCCTGAAACCTGCTTTGGATTCTGTGTCTCCCTCTCTCTCTGCCCCTCCCCTGCTTGCACTCGGTTTCTGTCTCTGTCTCTCTCTCTGAAAAATAAATAAACATTAAAAAAAATTTAAAAACAAACAAAGTTGGACAGACTTTCAGCTAATTCATTTCATTATAAGATATCAAAATAACTGGAATGTGGTCAGAAAAGATACTTTCTGAGGAAACAACCCATTTGGACACGGTTTTTGTACTGAAAACATGTCACACGTTAAAAAAATAGAATTGGGGTGCCTGGGTGGCTCAGTCGGTTAAGCGTCTGACTTCGGCTTAGGTCATGATCTCACGGTTTGTGGGTTCAAGCCCCGCATCGAGCTCTGTGCTGACAGCTCAGAGCCTGGAGCCTGCTTCAGATTCTGAGTCTCCCTCTCTCTCTGCCCCTCCCCTGCTCACACTGTCTCTCTCTGTCTCTCAAAAATAAATAAATGTAAACAAATAAATAAAATAAATAGAATTAATCTTAAAAAAGTATGTTTTTAGGAGAAAAAGTATTATTTGATTTCTCACAGTATGTGATATCTTGAACGTCCTGTTAAACTTAAAAGGCATTCGCTTTTGTCTTTCAAAAACACCTGCTTAAGAAAAGAGTAACTGCAAAGAGGTAAAAATGTGGATTTAAATATATGTGACAAAGATTGCCTCTTTCAACCCCTTGGGTGCATATACATGTGAATAGTAGATTTGTTTTTCTTACCAGATTCTATGTATAGATTAAAAAAAAAGAGCCCCTAAACATTGTTCTCATTAAGTTTTAGACACACACAAGTTATACCTATATTTTCTGTTGTAAACTGTGAGAATGAATCCATCATGTGACCATAAATACAACAGCTACGTTCTTATCCGAAAATGCTTTGGGATTATAAAGCAGTTTTCAATCCCAACTTGTGTTTGACTAACAAAATCTTTGGGTTGGTTAGGGCTCAAACCACCACAGACTTCTAAGATAAATTAGTTTCATTTTTATTTTTATTACTGTATTGCCAGCTTCTCTTCCAAATTACATTTTTAATAAACTTGATCTATAGCCATTTTGAAGGGTGAAAGCCCATAAACACATCTTTCTGCTTTAATTGCCCTTATAAAGCATTTACTCAAAAGAGCAGTTTTTCTTCCCAATTGTGCTACCAGTTTTTACAAGTGAATCTGCCAGCCTCTCAAGATTAACTGAGTTCAGCGGTGAAAATGACTCATACGTTGTGGGACATTAAGATATTCACACTTAAATTTGTACTAAAAAAAAAATGATCGCTTTTTCAGGGAGGCTGTGTGATAACCACAGTAACGCTAATATTCTTATTTCGTTATAGTAACATGTATATTATATTCTACCAATCATGACCCCATTGTCAGATTGCTGCTGTCTATAACTTTCAGGTAAAGAATCACACCTTTTGTCATAGAGCAACAGGCCTGAGCAAGTTTTCTACTCTTATTAATGTATATACTCCTCCCCCGGTGATCTCATCCGGAGTCATGAACTTACACTGATCTCAGTGCTCATGACTCCCATGTGTTGATCCCCACCCTGATTGGCCCATGGGTGCTGGCATATGTAGCCCCCTGCCTCTTCTCCTTGAATGTCTAACTGGCACTTGAGCTCAGCATGTCCGGCTTGGAACTCCTGAGCCCAATGGCATCCTTTCTTCCCCATCTTAGTCCACAGACCCAACATTTAATAGTCAGACCCCAAACCTTGGAGGAATCTTTGACTCCTTTTTATCTCTCTCTTCTTCCTCATGTAATCCATTAATGATTCTGGTGGATGCTATTTTCACTGTACAAGCAGATACACACAGAATCTGACCATGTCAGAGCATCTATTCTGTTAACACTTGGACTAAGCCACAGACTTCTTTCGCCTGGACTGAAATACGCTACTGACAGATTTCCCTGCCTCCAGTCAGTTCCCCAAATACCAGTTGGGGTGACATTTGATAATGTACATTAGACGATTCACTCTCTTACTCAAAAGTTGTCAATGGTCTCCATCATGCTCAAAATGAAATCGAAGCACCGTGTGCTATCAATGCCTACATGAACAAATAGCTATTTCTTGTTCCTCACCTTCTTCCTTCCTCCTCCTTATTACATTGCTCTGTGCACAATGACCTTTATGCCTTTTGAAAGTAACCCAAACCCATTGCTGTCTTGGGCTGGCTGCATACAGTATGGGGTCCCCCAGTAGGAAAACAGGACACAGCTGGAAACCACAGCATTCCTTTTGTGGATTTTGGGTGTGTGGGGTACAAGGGGGGGGTAAGTGTGCGTCCAGATGGAGGGGCTGGAAGAGGAGGGACTGGAATTCCTTGAGCATCATGGGAAGCTCAGAGGATGGCAGCATCCTCTGCTGCCTGGACCACCTCCTCCCACATGCAGCCTGGTCTCTCGGGATCTTGGGATTTCTACGGAACTGGTAAGGGGGTTTGGGGATGAAAAAGTCCGGAGTGCTCCGGGTACAGAAGGCTCCTTATCCCAGGAGTCTGGCTCATGCCAACTATCAAGCAAACCCCAATCCTCACGGATGCCCTCCTCCCTCTCAGCTTCTGTTCTTTTCTGTCTGGAACACTCTTCCCAAGGTTTTTGGGTCATGTACTTTCTTACTTCATATTTCAACTCCAATATCAACTTCCTGTGGAGGACTCTTTTCTTTAATATAGCACTTTTATTGCATCTTAGCCTTTTACAATCTTACCCTTCTAAATTTTTTCTGCGCAGTTCTTATCACTCTCTGACCTCTTATCATATTCATTTATTTTTCCATTTGTTTATTTATTTTTTGCCTGTATCCATAGAATGTCAGCTCCATGGAAGAGGGGAGGTAGTCTTTTCTCCCCAATGTACTTGTTGATCTTTTGAAAGATGAAATTAATCCCCTTCATGTTCAAATACTTGATTCCACTACCATGAAGATGGCCACTAAATACCAGGTGTGGAAATATGAATTAAACCTAAGGACTTTAACACAAGGCCCAAGATGGCAAATGTACTTCCTGCCATGGGCACCATTCCCTCATGAATTGCAGAGATACAGAGGGGGAGGTAGGGAAAAAGTAGGAAAAGAAATGTGAATACATTGGTATTCTGGGACAGACATCAGATATTGACAAGACGTGGAGTCAAAACTAAAAATCAAACATGAACATCTCCCTTCTGGTGGCACATAGAAAGGCAATTGGGTTACACTGCAAAGAGAAGATATGGACCCCATTGACTTTTTACTTTTGATCTGCTATACAAACTCAGGAGTTACAGTGGACGGAATGTCTGGGTCCCCCCAAAATTCTTAGGTTGAAATCCTATACCCCTAATGTGATCTGTATTAGGAGGTGGAAGCTTTGGGAGAGAGTCAGGTCATGACGGTGGAGTCAAGATGGGAGAATTGCCCTTATAAAAGGTCAGAGAGGTAGCTAGCTCTCTTAGCCCCTAAGTGTGCATCCGGGAAGTCAGCTGCCTGCAACCTACAAGGAGGTCCTCACCAGGTCTCTACCAGGCTGGCACCTTGATCTCAGACTTCTAGCCTCCAGAACAGTGAGCAGTGAATTTCTGTTGTTGATAAGCCACTGGTTTATGGAATGTAGTCACAGCAACCTGAACTGAGACAACAGGCATATCTCAGTAGTTGCAAAAGTTCCTTAGAAATATTTTAACAATGTTTGCTCCTCATTCCACCTCTGGAATTTTGCAACCTTAGCTCCAGAAGACTCTGATCAGGTGAACATATTTTGTAGCATGGTGACTAGGAGCGATGAGCTCTCTGTTTCAAAAGTGAGAGGAGAAATATTGATTTGCCTCAGATGCACAGTAAAAAAAAAAATATTTTCAAGATCATCAGGATTGCTGATGAATGAACAATAGGGTTTAGGAAACATCAGTCTTGCCTAATTTATTTCAATGTGCTTACAAGGCATTGCTTTAAGAACTTATTGTTAAGTTACCTGGATGTTATCAAAACAGTTAGTGTTGCTTAAGCCTCTTGGTCAGAGAAACTTGAACGATACAGCATCTACATCACATCATCTTCAAAAAGTTAAGTGATATAAGACACTTTAGAAAACTGTCCAGTATATGGCAAACTGGGTAAACATTGGTGATTATGATTATTAATGAATTAATATAACTATAAATATTAATATAATAATTTATTGTAATAGCGATGTTTAATACTTTAGACAATTTTAGCTCTTGTTCATATAACTATTTACATTCTTAATATGTTTACAATAGTCTTTTCTTGAGGTATTAACGGATGTCTAAATTGCCATAGATTCTGGGTTGATCACTTCCAAAAACTTTCTATGTTATAAAAATCACTTGAAGTCAACTTCAATTAGTCTAATTTCTGCCTGTAAAAGTGATTTGACATTAGTATTTACTTTTGAATCCATGCTGTCAAGTTAATACAAATATATTAACAGATTTATAAATATATATACATATATATGTGTGTGTGTATATATGTATATATATTTATATGTGTGTATATATATGTGTGTGTGTATATATATATATATATATATATATATATATTTCTTGCATTTTTACCATAGAAAAATCAGGAAACCCAAAAAGAAAAAAACATCGCTCTATAATATTTTCATGCAACTCACTACTGTGTTCCTGCAAAATTTTATTTTATTGTAGGCATAAAAATGTTACAAAAGTACAACTTTGCAAAAGTAGCATCATGTCTACAGTATCTGTTAATTTATTTGCTAAAATATATTTTAAAATTAATTCTATGTAAGCTTCATTTTATTATTTTTGCCATTCAATTACATCACCCTGGCACTTAAAATGATAGTATGCCTTTACCATCAAAGTATAGGCACCATTTTTTCAAGGGAAAAGGATTGTGCCCTCATGCAAATCCTCTAATGTGACCTTCCAGGATCCCTCAAGGAATGACAACATTCCAGGTATACCATTCCCAGGGTGATCTTTGTGGCAGGACGGTGCTCAATGTCATAGTTTAAGGATATCAGATTCTTTAATTATATAGAGTGGCTATGATATACTTGAATAGCAGCAAGAGAAAAGTCAAGTAACACTTAATCTATTTTAATTATGTATTATTCAGAAATAACTCTTTCCCTAACAAGAATTCAGGCCCCAAGTCGCAGCTCTGTGCTATTGGCATGGGTGTTTGACCCACAGCTCAGCTCCCGAGGATTCAGGTGCTCAGACACACTTTTGTGTGATATTATTGTACAGGATTCTCTTTAAATGATGAGTGGAAATCATGCCAACAGGTTTTTTTTCTTTTCCTTTTTTTATTTGTTGCAGCCTCCTGCTCTACAGACAATACACCCATCCTTCAACTATACAGCTTCAATGTAATTGTATTTCCCTTTATTTCTCACTTTTATGTCTTTGTTTTGAAAGGCAATGGTGTGTAGATAAAAGCTTAGGAGTAAGACAGACAGTGAATTGAATTTTAGCTCTACATTTGCTTGCTGTGTGACCTTGGACGAGTTATTTAACCTACCTAATTCTTGAGTTTCCAACTTGTAAAATGAGAGGATGATATTGTTTATAATTTAGTTGTGAAATTTGAATAATAGAAGGCACCCAGATCATCTGTCACCCTATGCAGCCTCAATAAAACTTTCTTCTCTCTCCTTTTATTGTGCTGCCCTGTCTCCATATTTTGTTGTGATCTTGCCACATATTTTACATTTCCTTATCTCTTTTGCTTTCATTATTTCCCGAATGATCTCAGCTGCACAAGATATGACAAGGCCCATCCAGCTTAGCATTTCATCTTTACATGTATTTTCTCTAAAATTCGACATGTTTCCCCCCCGCCCCCGGAAAAATTCTGAAGATTTCACATAGAAGTACATAAAAAAACAGCTTCACTTCAGTCCCTTATCAATTTAATTTATATTCCATCTTTCCATGGTGAAAGGGACCTGATATATAACCTATTCCCCTGCATTCCAAACTTAACTGATATGCCATCTTCCTGCAAGATTTCCTTGACCTGAGCGGTGTGAAATAACGTTAGCAATGCTCGCCTTTGTCGTGACACCCGAGTGCAATCCACCAGATACCTTGTGACCCAGAACGGCATGGGCTTTATCATATCTTTTGTTACACTAGCATCTTTTCCAGTGAAACCATTTTCATCAGCCACACTGATGTTTGCCAGTTCTGGTTTCTGATATCTTCCCAAGCAGCCTTCAAAAATATCACCAGAAGACTCTTCTTTTAGTGTATTAGCTGTTTCATTTTTGCTCAAAGCATTTCTTTAACTGAACTAAGGTGTTCAGTGTAAGGTCAGACCACGGAGCCTGGGGACACGTCTCTTTTTCAGCTCACCGGTTGCCCGGTTTCCAGGTGGTGAGGTCTCGCATTGAATCAATGAGTTCTTCGTGCTTGGCTTTCCTGGTGGGAATCCACACGCATTTCTTCAAAAATCTCTCTTTACATGTGAAGAAGCTTAATTATTCAACGTCTTCGTCTACGTCTTTTTGCCCCATCCACCGTACTCTCTGAACGCAGCACAGTCTCTTTATGAACACAGTAAGAAGTTTGTGAAGGGCACCTGTATTTTGGACTAAACGTTCTTTCCTTCATGTCTTCTCTTTGAGCTTATCCACACAGATGATCATTTCGCTCTTGGATTGGTGCTCCGGTCTCAACCCTGTTTTCTCCCTGCTGCTCTCATTAAATGCACTTGAAACTGGAAATGGCTTGGTTGCTATTAATTCTTCTGCCTTCTCTCCTTCTTGAGCACTTCCTCTGGAATTGTCTTTATCGCTCCACTAGACTCTGATGTCCTGGCAAAGGAAGGAAGTTTTTCCTCACTGTGATATTTCCTTCCATGGTGGAAGCGTCGTCCTGCTCTGCAGGAGTGTCTTTGCCTTTCAAGTACCTTTTCCAGTTTATCCGGCTTTTAGGGAAGCTATTGGCATGATGATTTGACAGGGCAAACTTTTCTGTTTTCTCTTATACATCAGCCCTAAACATCGTTGACTCCCGCTTTGTTAAGTGTTTTTCCAGTCTTTATGCAGGTGTGTACATGTAAATATCTTAAATTCTGTATCTGCTTCAGACTAATTTGATATATTTTCGTCTTCTGTTTAGTTTTAGTTATTTCTAGCCCTGTCATTTTCCCCCTCCATGAATCTTACATGCTGTCCAAATGAGAACATGGTTCTTCTTTAAGGCAAGGAGATATATCCTTAAGTAACCTACCCATTTGTGTTTCTTGGTGCCATTGACAAGGGACAAGCAGGAGCCTGCAGCATGTGTATTCAGCTGAACCTCCCTTTTCCCACAACTTACCTCCATAATCATGTGACTGACACTTGGTGCGCTTCTCAGAGGCTCCCCGTGCCCCGTCCAGCTAATGCGATGGCTCCAAATCCTGTTATTCTTTTGCTTTGTTGTTACTTCATTGTTACCTCTATTTCTTAGACTCACAATATTGTTACACTTTTGTTTCATTGTTACTTCATTGTTACCTCTATTTCTTAGACTCTGAATAAAACAAGTTTATTGACATTGGACTCCAAAGGCTCTAACTCAGGCTTCTGTTTCAAATACCTGCTTTTGTGGTTCTCTTTTTAGCTGATAAGCTCACATGTCCTATTTGTCCTCCAGCTTTTTATACCAAACGTCCTCTCCCCTATCCAAGCAACCTCAGAAACCACAGATCCCTCAGATTCATGCCGCATAATGTTTCTCCCGAATCTCCTCTTTTGTTGTTGTTGTTGTTGTTGTTGTTGTTGTTCAGACTTGAGTTTCACTTAGCATGGACATTTTTGTGTGTTTTTGGTCATCATTCCTTTTACTTATTTAGCCACAGATTTGTTACCTCTCTTATGCCCTGTCTTTCCTTCCTCTGTAACCTTCAGCACATTTAAGTCTCTAATGTGTGTGTTCTCCTTCCTTCTAAGGAAGCTCCGCCTTTTCTTTCTATACCTCTGAATCATCACTTGATATTTCATTTGCTTTTGTTTTTCTTTCTTCTTTCACTACTACAACCCACAATTCTTCTATTTTAATATTTCCTTCATCTTGCTGAAGCTAATTTTTTACTGTCTTCTGTCTCAAAGTGCCCCTGAAAAATTTTCCATATCCAGTAAGTTCTGGGACCTCCCTTTTATGACATGCTTTTAAGAATTTGCATACATATGCCACTTTTCACTGAAAAGATTATAAAAAGCACAGTAACAGCAGCCACTAATATTTATTGAGGGCTCGCCAACATTTATTGCGAGCTTACTATATATAGACCAGTCCCTCTGCAAAGTGTTTTACCTGGCAGAATTCTCTGGAAGGTACCATTAGCCCTTCATCTCACAAATGAGAAAAGTGATTTTTGCTGATGACATTGTGCAAGTCAGGTGTAGGTTGCCAGCAAAAGGCTGACCTGGGATTCCAACCAGTCTAACCTCAGAGCCCCCCCCCCCCCCACCAAGACTGACCCTTCCCCTGAGTTGAAGCTTTGTTTAAACAGCATTATGATGTGGGGCAAAATGTGAAATTAAAGGCTGACAGAGGGCATTCAGCTAATGTGCTAGAGGTAGGGAGAGAATGTGGAAGCTTGGAAAACACACTTATCAAAATGGTACAGCCACCCCCAAAGTCCAGCAGAGAGCTAGGTGCCATGTGCTTCTGGAGAGACTCTTGGTATTTGCCAGAATTTCTGGTTGGCCAAGAGAGCTAGAAATCCAAATATTTTGTGTGTCGGTTTTCCCATTAGAAAAGCTGCTTCTAAATGAAATCAAACAAACAACAAAATGTGAGGCCAGCAAACTAAAGATCATCTGCATGCATGATGTGATCCATAGGCTTCTCATTGGAAGCTTCTCCAGTACAAGGATTTGCACTCACTTTCTGGGGGAGTGCAGTGTAACCAGGAAGTTTAGAGTGCATTCACCACCCTCCCCTTTCATTGTATCACATTGCATATTTGATGAAAGTAATCAAGTTATTCAAAAATACATCAAGTGAAAAGTAACACTTCTCTTTCAATCTGTTCCCCTCTCTACTGTTCTTTCCCAGTTCAGGTCGTTTCTTCCTAACCTTTCGTTACATTTCTTTTACTATGAGATACATATATAAAGTAATGTAGGCAATGTATAAGTAAGATATGAAGCAGAATAATTAGATATATAATGATGAGCTCACATCCTAATATAAGTGATAGGACTTTCCAGAAAACATTTAAGCTACCCATGCAGTCTGATTTCATTTCATGCTTCCCTCAACATCCACCAAATATACTGTGTACCATGTATAGTAAATACAGTAAAACAAAAATAGTGAATACATTGCATTTGCTAACCCTAAAAAATATAAATAAATATAATAAATAAAAATAAATAACAGTATAAAATATAATGTAACTGACTATAAAATATATTAAAATATATTTAAAATGTATAAAATACATATAAATAAATAAAATATACATAATACATAAAATTTATGTAAATAAATATAGTAAGTAAATATTTTTATAGTAAGTAAATATAGTAAATAATATAGTTAGGTAAAACCAGTTTTATTATCTATTTATGTCTTTAAAACAATGAACTATTTTTATTACTACAGGTGTTTTACAATACTTTTATTCTTTAAACAAACTTCTGTGTTGTTTTATTTTGCTCTATGCTCTGTTTTTATAAAGTGCATTTATGTTGTTATCAATATAGCATTAATTTTTACTTCTGAATATTCTTCCACTGTGTGAATACACCAAAAAATTTATTAGTCTATTATTGTGGTAATATACATTTGTTTTATTTTCTCATTTTATATGCCCAATAGTGCTAGAATATTTATATGTTCAATGGTGCTAGGAATATTTGTGTACCCATTCTCCTGCTGTCCATGTGCAAAAGTTTTTCTCAGGTATTTTCTTCTCAATGAAATGCTGATACTCAGCGAATGCGCACAGGTCAACAACATCCTTGTCACCTGGATACTTGTCTAAATGCAGTAGGTACATTCCATTGGAATCAACATCTACATTTTACCAGATCCAGGATGCCAGGACAGGACAGGTTTCTTCAGACAATCTAAGTTTTGTTTTATTTTATTTTATTTTACTTTACTTTATTTTATTTTATTTTATTTTATTTTATTCAACATAACAGTTCCAGGAAGAACATTACCTACAAAAGGCTTATTTACTAAGAAAATTCACTCTGTGATTACTTGGTAAGTTGTACTATCAAAGTGTAAAAGAGGTCATCTGTGTTTTTGCTATTATTGTGTCTTTTAACTGATAGCTCTGGATACTATTATATAAATATAAAACAGTTTTCCCAACTGGCCATTATATTTAGACGATATCTTGATTCATGTTTCCAGCAAAACCTGGGCTGTCCTTCATATTCGCCCAAATGAAAAGCATACAAAAGAGATTAACTTCATTTTCCTTTTGACACATTTTTGTGTTTTTTCCCAGAAAACATCTCTTGGTTATAGATAAAGCTAACTTCCTTTAAAAAAAATTAACAATAAAAAGAAAAAAGAAAAAAAATACTTTGAGGAAGTTAGATCAGTGTCACTCCTAATGTACCCATGGGAAAACTGAGGCATTTTTCATATTGATCCAGGGTCACAAAAGTTGCTACTGACTGGTCAGAGGTGAGAACTTAAATCTTACAACTTGTAGTCTGTTCTCTTATTAAAATACTGTGTTTTCCATTTGTTAGATCATGCTGATACTTTCTACACCATAATCACTATTACAGCATAAGCTATGCATGGTCTTGATCTAGTTGTCCCACATATTAAACACTAAATAATTAGTCATGACCGGCTGATTCCGCAACTAATATAATCTGCTAACTTGTGAACTGCAACACATTTGTAATGATATATTTGCATTGCAGATAGTAAGACAAATTAAAAAAAAAATGCCCTGAGGATATTAATGTAAACTCTATCTGCCAATATAGAAGTTTACAGTAGGGAGAAAAAAGAGAAGAAAAGTGATCTTTTATTATTGACTAATTCTGTTATTTCTTTCATCAAAGTTATTAACTATAAAGAGTAGAACTTGGGGATAACCTGGGTGGCTGAGTCAGTTGAGCGGCAGACTCTTGATCTGGCTCAAGATTCTCTCTCCCTTTGCCTCTGCCTCTGTCCCCTGCTCACTTTCTCTTTCTCTTTCTCAAAAAAATAAAAACTTAAAAAATAGTAGAATGCATATTCGTATGCAAGTATATTAACCTGACATATTGAACTACCATGAGTTTTGAGGTTTGATCAAAATGCAATTGTATGTTTGTTTCACTTTGTCTCATTAAAATATATTTCAATACAGGTTGCTTATCCATCGAACAAAAATCAGGAGATGAGCTTATTCTTCTGACACTCACTCTTGGAAATCATTAACACCGTGATTACTTTAAAGTAAAAACAAAACAAAAGACCAAAATGAAACACAGCCACCAAACTAACAGTTAAGTACCTTAAAATGTCCAATGAATAATTTCTTCAATTTTCATCCTAAAGGAAATCATCTTTCCTCCTCCAAGTAGTTGTTGCTGCCTTTGTTTTTCTATCACTTGCTCCCCTACTCTCAGGTTCAGAGGGAGGGGAGAGGAGAGTAATAAGGGGAACAAAGAATGTATTGCTTTCAAAGGAGGTCTTTTTTAAAAAAGTATATTTATTTATTTATTTTGAGGCGCACACACACACACACACACACAAGTGGAGGAGGGGCGGAGAGAGAGAGAGAATCCCAAACAGGCACCTTCAGCACCCTCAACCCAGGGCTCGGACCCAAGAACCATGAGATTATGACTTGAGCTGAGATTAAGAGTCAGACGCTTAACTGACTGAGCCACCCAGGCACCCATCAAAAAGGTCTTATGACAGCTTTCTGAGATATATTAAAATCGACTCTTATTTTTTTCATTGCGAAGTTCTTCCAACAATCAATTCATGGATATTTGTGATTTCTCATTTTAGCCTCTGGTTTCTCAGAGCTCCACTTATAGACCTCTCCCTGATAGAGACCTATTAATCTGAAGATTCGTCTAAGGCAGAAATAAAAACAGCCTATGAAGCTCTCTCTCCCACATCTGGTTCAAGGGCAGTACTCACACATCCATTACTTTGACAATCTCTTGGAATACAGGTTCATCCTTTCTTCCTGCAGCCACTTCTCCTCTGGCTGTTTCTTTTCTTCCTTTGACTTCTAGGATGAGGGCCAGACCCCCGTCCACTGTATCCCCCACTCTACAAAGTTTGTAACTCTCCAAGGGGTGTGTCAGACTCTTCTCTCCCTAAGATGAGCAGAAGAGGGAAGAACCCCTCCAGGGAGGCAAGTAAACTTTCAATAAAGCAGTGTCCCTCTGTCTTCAAAACAAACAAACAAACAAACAAATAAATAAATAAATAAACAAACGAACAAAACTCTTTCATATGTCCTATGCTTGTCCAAACTCTGCCCCTTTTATATCCTCCTTGGGTGTTAGGATCTCAAGAGATCTGAGGCATGTTACTAGGAGAATATATTGGAAACCTGAATTTTGCTCTTGCCTTTTATTTTGGTGACCAATATCTATCCTACCGAGGTTGGCATGCTTAGTGGTCAGAGACATCAACTCTTGAATTTCACGTTCTTATCCTATACATACAGTCTCCATTTTGTGAGCTTTTTAAACTTTATTAAACTCCATTTAATCTTTAGAAGGAGAAATGAGGGAAGAGATTAATGGATAGAGAAATTAGCATTGACTAAATGCTTGCCATGTCTCAGGTGTTAAGTACGTTCCCATGTATTCTTTAGCTGTTCCAGCCATCCAGTGAAAGAGACTTTATCATCCCTATTATCTTTTGCTAATGAGCAAACCAAGACCCAAAGAGGGTGTTATTTACACAGAGCGACTCTGCCAATGAGCACAGAAGCAAAGATTGGACACCTTCATCTGAGTGAACCCTAAGCCTGAGATACATGATATCTCAGTTATATCATTTTTTTTATTTAGAGTAAACTAAAAATTTTAAATGTTTATTTATTTATTTTGGCAGAGTGCAAGTACACATGTGTGAGCAGGGGAGGGGCAGAAAGAGAGGGAGAGCCCCATGTCAGTGCAGAGCTGCATGTGGGACTCGATCTCATGATCCCGAGATCATGACTTGAACAGAAATCAAGAGCCAGATGCTTAACCAGCTGAGCCATCCAGACACTCCCAGAATAAGATAATTTAAAATATATTTCCCATCATCCTCCCCTCCCAACCCAAGGATATGCTCTGGAACCAATAAACCTGGCTCAAATCCAAGCTTTTACACTTGACCTTGGGTGAGTTAGTTAGCTCTTGTGTGCCTCAGTTCCTCATTTGTAAATATAGGAATAACAATAATGATACCAACATTATAGAGTTTTAAGTGATTACTTTAAAAAATAATTTTCACCAGCTTCACTGGGGAGCAGGTCAGTGGAGCTGTCATGATGCCATGATGGAATCTGATCCTATTATAGGGTTTTTATGAGGAGTAAATAGGTTGATATTTGTATATTTCATGAAATAGTGGAAGAAAAGATCAAGAAAAGATCACTAGACTTTGAATCAAGATCCATGACATTTGAATTGAAGTCCTTTATTCATTAGTTAATGAATGGCTTTGGGAGAATCACCTAAACGACCTTGGTGTCTTAACTATGAAAATATTTACTTCTGGGCGCCTGGGTGGCCCAACTGGTTAAGCGTCCAACTCTTGACTTCGGCCCAGGTCATGAACTCACAGTTCATGGGTTTGAGACCTGCTTCAGGCTCTGAGCTGACAGCACAGAACCTGCTTGGAATTCTCCCTCTCTCACTCTCTCTCTGCCCCTCTACCACTCACTCTTGTCTCTCACTCTATCTCTCAAAATAAATACACAAAATAAAAAATATATATATTTTCTATTTTATTTTTAAAATATATTTATTTTTAAATAATAATATTTAAATATCTGATATTTAAATAAATTCTTAATATTCTATTTTAATATTTTGTTGAATATTTATGTAATATTTCAATAAACAATTTTTAATTATATTAAATAAATAATATTTAAATAAGTAATTTATTTTTTAAAAATATACATATTTTTCTATTTTATCAGGACAATGTCAACTCCTGAATATATGCTGTACAGAGTAAAAGGGTGATCATCCTACATGCAACCAAAAGGCAAGATCAAGTTATAGGACCCCACCCCATGGCTGCCACTCCCTGTGAGCCCAGTTCTGTACTGTCTTTTCAGTTCATGTCTTCCCAGATGGGGTCTCAGTAAGAATACAAAGTCATGAAGGAGATGAGCTTCTGGAAAGTCTTCATACCTGAGTCTTCATACATGAGTTCTCTAAATGATGTGGCTAGAAAAGAAGACTAAAGTGGTCCTGACTGAATATTAATTTAGCTACAGCCATATACAGTGCAGTTTACAGTATAGGAAGAAAAAGGTATCTATTGTCACCCGTGAGTGGGTTACAATCTCTTGCATCAATGAAGGGATACATGGTAGGTTTAAAGAGCAAGCTTTAGAAGATTGCTCCTGAAATTAAAAATCTGGAAAAAATAAATATTGCAACACATTTACCCTAGAGAATGGTGATACTGTTCCATAGGATAGTCCTTGATATTGTTTCAGAGTTGATTTTAGAACGGCTTCCAGTTTTATTGGTCAGGAGCTAGAGCTGCTCCTTAAACTGTGCTAACAGGGTAAAAGTTTGGAGAATCAGAGAAACCTTGCGGGTTTAAGTTCTTCAAGTTACTAAGGAATATCTCAGCAGGGCAGAAACCTGATACAGAACTAGGCTTTGTTAGAAAGACCTTCCTTTGTCACTCACCAACTTTATAACTTTAAGAGTCCTTCTTCCCTTTTGTCATTTTTTTTGCTTCATATTGCAATTAGTGATATATCTGTTATCAGACTGTGAGTTATTTCTAGCCAGAAACTCTTTTCCCTTTGAGTTTCTCAGCACCAGCAAACACTATGTCTTTCGTGTGGGATAAAATATAAATGTTTATTGAATAAGTAAAAGTACGTGTATCTTTCTATGTATATATGTATATATACTCATTCTAAGATACTACCCTCCTGGGGCGCCTGGGTGGCTCAGTCGGTTGAATGTCCGACTTTGGCTCAGGTCATGATCTCACAGTGCATGAGTTCGTGCCCCGTGTCAGGCTCTGTGTTGACCGCTCAGAGCCTGGAGCCTGCTTCGGATTCTGGGCCTCCCTCTCACTCTACCCCAACCCACTTGCATTCTGTCTCTGTCTCTCTCAAAAATAAATAAACATTAAAAAAAAAAAAGATACTACCTTCCTACCTGTTTTCCACTGACCCTCATGTATATTTTAGTTCATATTATTCCAGGTTTTTTTATAGACTAGATTGAGTTCTATTTAGAATACACACACACACACACACACACACACACACTTTCCTCTATCTCTCTGTGTAATGCACACCTTTTCCCCAAGGAATTAATCAAAGCAAATAAATCAAAGTCCACAGAAACCGGAAAAAATAAATATTATAAACTTAGTACCTAATTAATATTCATAAATCTATTGTTATATTTGATTACAAAGTCCTTTAAAATGTGTTAATTGTAACAAGTAAAGTTTTATGATCAGTAGCCTTGACTGGTTAAATGTACATTATGATCATTAAATCATACAAATTCCCAGAAACTTGATGGTGTACCTATTGGAGAAGTAACGTTGAACTAAAACCAAGGTTTCCAAGTTGATTATTATAACCAAATTGTCCATATCAAGCACATCTCCCTTCGATAGATTTGCTGTTTGTGATGGTAGAACATACATGCAAGAGACTACAATAAAAACTTACAGGAAAGTAACAATGAGCAAATTCTTCTAAAAGAATCCTGTTTACAATTCTGTTGTGACTGATTCTTGCTGATAATTATTTTGTGCTTAAATCTCAGAGGAATGTACAGTGTTTTGCAATTCTTGAAATTCTTAGTTGTTTTCAAGGAAGCAGTTGTAATCAGTGGATGGGAGCTGAGTGAATCTAAGGAATGATTATTCTTTACAATAGGAAAGCCCAGCAGAGCTGATACTGTTTGAATGCTTCCTAAACCCTATTTGAACATTTCTCAGATTGAACTCACTATTTTCCTCCAGAAATGTGCTCTTCCTTTTATGTTTCTTGTCTCCATCAATATATTACTTTCCTTCTAATCAACAAAGCTTGACAGTCCTGAATTAGCCTTGATTCCTTCTTTCTTGTCACCAGCCACATGTAATGGATCAATTATACTAGAAAATGCTTCCACGCCTTGCTTTTCTCCCTGCCACCAGCTCAGGCCTTTTTCTTCTTTTTCCTCCTGCAATAATCTTCTAACTGGCCATCCCCTCTCAACTACATTTTCTGTAATACCACTGGATTTATCTTTCTAAAACGCTAATGTGCTTACATTGCTTTCCAGAGAAAAACATTTTTTTTTTAATAAACTGTGTTTGAAAGCACAGGTGTCTGTCTGACTGCATCTGGCCAATAGGCCTGTTATGTTTGGTCCTTCGTGTGAAAAAACAAAAACCAGTGCTATGGGTCAACATTTAATAATTTGGAGAATTAACATCTGACGCTCACTGCTCTTCCTGAGAAAGAGAAAATGGCAACATCGGGGTAACCTTTTCCTGCCAGGCTGATTTGCTGTCCCCGCATCATCTTCCAAATGTGAAGCTTCTCCATTTCCCTACAGTCCCCACTACTCCTTATTATCTCCACGTCTCCTTAGCAATGACAGCATTTCCTCAGGCGCCACTTGTCATGGCTGTTTTACTGTAGTCTCTCTTATACCCAAACTCATTTCCTCGAATGTATTCTAATGCCCATCTTCTTTAGCACAGTATTCAGGGCCCCCATAAACTGGCTTCATCTTACTCTCATTTTTACCTTCCTCTGTTTCCCACCTTACGCTTTACCCATTATCAAACTGCACCCTAGTCCTAGAACAGGTCTAAGCCAGGGATACAGCATACAGGATAAGCCCAGAATGTCTGCAGGCAAACTTATTTTTAGTAGTTCTGTTACTTGGGACAAATACCGAAACTTTCTGTGCCTTGGGTATTTCATTTGTAAACTAGAGACGGTAGTGCCTTCCTCATATGATTGCGGTGAGGATTGAAAAGTTAATACGCGTGAATACTGTCTTTTTAATACCTCATATGTGCTCAGCAAATGTTTGTGAGTGTTGGTTTTCCACCAGAAGTCTTGCTCGTTATCTATATTATCATCTGAATATCAAGCTGAGCGCTCTACAAATACTCGCTCTTCGGAAAAAGTTTGTCACTGAAACAAAAATGAAATCCATGGGTTTTTCTTTGCTGTACCTAGGAATTATGAGCTGAATTAAAATCTTAAAAAGCGTCACATGCAATCCATTTACTGGACAAGTTAAAAAAAATTAAGGTGGAAATGAAATATTTTTTCCAAGACCAGTTAATGTGGCAGAACAAGCACCAGCCTGTCAACACGGTGACCCTGAACTTGTGCCACCTTCTTGCTTTGCCATATCCATGAGGGACAGCTACATTCAAAGGCAGTGGGGTCCCATAGGCAGGGCTCCTAGAAAGTAAATACCTGCCTGTGCGATCGCACCGCGACTAGTACTAAAGGACTCATGAGGGAGAAGACGGCAGCATCTGTAGGGCTAGGGACAATAATTTATAAAATTCAGCGCTTCTTTTGTGTGGAAGATTCAGAACGCCATCATGTTTCTCTTATCCCATATCCCCTCCTTATCACTAGACCATCACTGAGAACTGCCACGTAGTACGCTCAAAACAAATACTTGCAGAATGAATAATTAAGCACAAGTAATATGCCTAAGGTTAAATAGCCACAGGGAACCATTATTTCAGCCTAGAATATTTTGAGTTCCATTCTTGGCATCCTTCATCTCATTCTTTTTTTTTTTTTTTTAATGTTTATTTACTTTTGAGAGAGAGAGAGAGAGAACAGAGTGTGACTAGGGGAGGGTCAGAGAGAGGGGGACGCTGAATCCGAAACAGGCTCCAGGCTCTGAGCTGTCAGCACAGAGCCTGATGTGGGGCTCAAACCCAGGAACCGTGAGATCATGACCTCAGCCAAAGCTGAGCGCCTAATCAACTGAGCCACCCAGGTGCCCTCTTTTTTTTTCTTTTTTCTTTTTTCTTTTGTTAATGTTTTATTTATTTTTGAGAGAGTGAGTGAGAACACGAGTTGGGGAAGGGCAGAGAGGGAGACAGAGAATCCTAGGCCGACTCCACACTATGAGTACAGGGCCTGAGGCGGGGCTCGAACTCACCAACCCTGAGATCATGACCCGAGCTGAAACCAAGAGTTTGACGCTGAAGTAGCTAAGACACCCAGGCACCCCACCATCCTTCATTTCAACACATCTCATGATGGGGAGCTTCTCATTACCAATCCAGGCAGGTTTATTCCAATTCTACTGAACCATTTATATTTCATTCAACATTTCTTACAATTCCGACTTTACATGATCTTCCTTCATACCTAGAAGTGTTTTCTTTGATTTCTATTCTTTCTTTCTTAAACAGAACTGAAGTTTCTCATCCCCCCCTGCCCCCTCTTTTAGGTTGAGGGCCTTAAGTCTTTGGTCCCAGAGCCAACCCCATCCGCATAGCTTTTGTATATTACCCCTTATAGTCTGCTCATATCTCCATTCACAGAACATGGGCTCCTTGGAGGCTCGGAAGTTGTGGCACCGTATTTTGTGGCCCCAGTACCTATCACAGTTATCGGTAAGTTATAAACACTCAGTGGATATTTGTGGCATAAATGGGTGGAGTGAAAGACACAAAAGTTCTAATGAGTGAAACTTGGAACTACAGAGATACTCAGAATATAGAATCAACAAATTGCCAGACGCACGTAACAACTCCTTGTCCAGGACCTATTGTTGCCCACTCCTAACACTTACCCTCTTGCCTTTAAACTCCACGCTGGCCGCAGTAGACAGAAATGATTAATTCCCCGTAGATCTTTCTACCTGTGCCCTAGGCTATTTCTTCCACTTTCTATTATAAAGTTAGTTTGCCACTGCTCCCGATTTTCATTTTTCTAGCTCTGGGCATTGTTTCAAGACGAAAAACTTTCAATTTAGGCAGAGGTTTGTAGTTTCTCCCCAAACTAAGAGCCAGCATATGACAACAAGAGGAGGAATTTCAACAGTGGTTGGTCACGAAATAGATGTAATCTTGAGACCACATCAATATTGTCAAGCGCTCTTGTAGGCAAAGGTTGAAAAATGCATCCATGTGGGAGGTTTGGATTCAGAAGCCTAGAAGGTACAAGTTTAAAGGATCTGTGAGGAATGAAAAATTTAAAAGAAATTGGAACATCAGGGTTTGAGTACAAAATCTATTTCTTTGGAGAAGGGAGGGGAGTATGCTTTTTATTTCCAGCCTCAGACTATCTCATAAGAAAGCAAACTCAAGACTAGGTGAGAATTGTGTAGCTTCCTTCTGTCAAAACATATTGCTACTTATAGGCTTAGGATGCTGCCAATAAAACATTTCTTCAACCCTCGAGGTTCTACAAGAATAGACTCTTGGATAAGATTATTGTTAACAGCACAAGTGTTGATATAGCCACAAGTTAATAGCTACTGGCAAACAGCAGCCCTTTTTGTTCTGTATGAATAGTTCTTCCTCCAGTGGTCTGCCAAACTAAGCACATTTGGTGTGTTTTCAAAGTGGCACACAGGAGGTCAATTCATTAATCATTCTCAAATAGTGGGAAACAGAGACTCCTGTCTTGGAAACCACTGGAAATGTAGCTCTTTCTGTTTTCAGTTTTAAGCTAGTAGGTGATTTTTTTCTCCTGTAAAAATTCCTTCCTTCCTTTTCTTGCTTCCTTGAGAGCTTCTACATGTCTCCCTTCTTTATGTGAGAATTCAAATAACTGCATCACTTTTAAGTAAACAATTGGGTGGGATTGGGAGAAAAGAGGGCTTTTTTAAAAAATCATAACTGACTCTATTCACATATAGTGTGTGAAATACTTGATTAAAATTTATCTTTCCAAATTTTCGCCCGTTATGAAAGCCACTTCTGAAAGAAAGAGAAAGAAAGAAAGAAAGAAAGAAAGAAAGAAAGAAAGAAAGAAGAAAAAAAAAAAAAAAAGAAAGCCACCTCTCTGGGTACACTGATATGCTCAATGTTTACCGCTACTTACTTATCTTAGGAGGCCGGGGCATAAATGGAGATAGCTTGAAACTTCTCTCTGGTCTTTGAGTTCATCTTGCAAGCATGGGTTTGGGTGGCCGGTTGACTTGGTTGGAGGTCTGGCTCTACCTCTTGGTATGAGATGATGGATAACTTACATAATTTCTTGAAGCCTTGCCTTTCTCTTCTTTAAAATGCATATAATTATAGGAACCTACCTCCCAGGGCAGTTGTGAGGCTATATTTGATAATACATGTAAAATATTTTAGCACGGGAAGGAGCGTTCTTTGTAATTTTCTCTCTCTTCTCCACCCACGTTCCTTCCCTCCCCCCATGATTCTTTTTCTTCCTCTTCTTTCTCTTATTCCTCTTCTCCTCACCTCCTCTTCCATTGTTCTCATTCCCCACACCTGAAACTTATCCCTTGACTCTACTTCCTTATATGAATGACTTTAGGAAGCAATACTTATTTATTTTATTAGGGGCTCTAAACAGTGAAAGGCCAGGGGCTTTTTCTCCTAGCTTGAGTTCTATTTTCATTGAAAATAAACAATGCATTTTTTTTTACCCCTGAGGCATCTAACTGGAAAGGTCTCTGATTTTGGATGACACTGGTGCAGCTGGCTCTTTTGTTTGATAGCGGACATCATATAGCTGAGCGTCTCGCATAATATCGGATGGAACACAAGAGGCCTTCCCTCTGCTCTCCAGATCTCTGGAAATGCACTATTTGTTTTGAAGGTCAGAGAGACTTGTGGGCAGTGATTGAATGCAGAGCGTCTAATGCTTGCCCACTTAGATTTGAGGCTTCCAAAGCTGATCAGGCAACAGAACTCTGACATTTTGTTTGTTTGCATGTGAATAGAAAACTCAAACATTGAAGTGATTTTGAGGCACCGCACTATGTGGTCTCATCTTCCCTTATAAGCATCTCCCTCTGCAACCCTATCTTTGCTTTGAATGTCCAGCTTGCCGGCTGTCCACAGTCTTCTTCATTCCTTTACCTGAACCCACTGCAGCCCCGGCCTAATTCTTAGCACACTCACTGTTTCAAACAAAAACACAGACCAAACCAGTTGAAGAAAATATTTTTCTTTCATTTTAGTCTACCTCATTCCAGTGCTCTCACTCCCTTCTGTAAATATCTGCTTTCCTTGTCCCCTCGCTCCTTGTATACTTGATGCATTGGCACATTTCTCAAAGTGTAATGCTTTCAGTAGATTTTTGATAGGCGTCTTTTAATAGATTTTTTTCCCAAGAAGAAACTGATTTTTTTTTCTTGGTTATATTACAACTAGTTGCTAGACTAAATGACCCAGGTCTAGCCTGGCCCAGGTACTAAGGATATCACCTGGTCCCATATCTGTAGGGGCCATTATGACTACCAGGCGTGGCTTATCTTCTAAGCAGGAACTGGGCACCGATGTAAACACTTGTCCCCACAGAGATATGATAGGTCCATATGTGACCCTAATGTCCTTTCTTATTCTTCACCTGACTTCATATTTCTCCAAACATTTCTTACATTTGCAATTAGTTATTTTCCATACATAATGACTTTCTTTCCTTTTCTTGCCATTGCTCTCTAATGCTCATGTCTTCCCAAATCTATCACATTCTTTTTTCTCATGAATATTTGTGGCTTAGGTTTCTCATGGAGTCAGGTGATGAGAAAACCATTTAAGATCCATGAAAAAATAAGCACAAAAAGAGTGGCAATAAATGAGTACAGCTCATTCTAGAACTGAAAATGGATGATTTGATGATGCCGCACACACTTGGGTCTGTCCTCTATCAATTGACCATCTCTCTGCCTAACCCTTACCACAATACCAGGCACATAGTGGGAGCTGCATATCTGATCAATGGATGACCGGATGCGTTCCTTTTCTTTCCTTAAAATCAGAGCCAGACACAGGCACAGAAAAACGTTTGGCATGCATGTGATGATTTCACACTGGAGCAAGATTGGTTGACTCGGGCTAAGGATGTTAAGGGATGTTTCTATACTTGTGAATTGAATTATACACAATTTTGTATATAATAGTAGTCAGGTACTTTCATACATTAAGACTAACACTTTAATGAATAGGTAAAAACAAAAACAAAAACAAACAAAAAACAACCAAAAACAAAAAAAACAAAAAACGAAACAAAACAAAAAAATGTGTGTCCACACAAAGTTGCAGAATTTCAGATTCAGCTCCCATGAGAACAGGGAGGTGAAGTGCTATGTTCAACCCTGGAAGCATCATCCCATAGAATTCTTTTGAATCCAGTGATGCTGGTTCAGATACCCTGGAGTTTTGGCTTTCACACTTACTAGCTGCAGGATCTTGAGGAAGAACTTTAACCACATAGGGCCTTGGTTTGGCCATCCATACAATGGATAAGTATTAAAAACTACCCAAACTAGGTGATTTATTTGAAAAGTCCTTTGTATACTAGTGATTAATTTACTGAGCTGTTGGTTAGAATATGTAAAGCACTTAGAAAAATGCCTGGTAAATAGTAAACTTGTATTCGCTTTTGTCATTATTGGTAGTAGTATTAACATTACTGAGCTTCATGTGTATGTTGCCCACACAGGCAGAAGTATTCTTTGTAAATAGTTGCTGATCAGTAATTAAGAAGAGCTCCGATTCACGAAATAAGTACATGACTTTATTCTTCCGGTTCACAGTAAAGTTTTTGCATCAAATTGTTGTTGTTTTTTTCATTTTCTATTTTTTCACTGCTTGTAAAGGTCAACATAGCCCACATTTATTTCCCAACATTTTGTTCCAAAGAATAGAAAATACCTCCTTAACTCACTGTGCTGTACACAATGCACAGAGATTGTCTTTTTCATGAGAAATCATACATTTTCTGGGTTCTTCACATGTTTTCTAACAACTGTCTTAGAAAAAACTGCCAGACTTGAGGCCATTCTTGAAGTGGGTGCAGTAAGGGATGAGGCTGGAAGGAAAATCTCCAACTGTTGCCGATTGTGTGTGGTCCTTCCTCCCCCTGGGGCCCCACCCTTCTCCTGAAGACTTGCCAGTGGCATTTCACCAAGAAGAAATAATCTCCAGGGTGGCATTTTTCTCCCCAAAATGTGAGAAAAAGCATGCCTACAACAGAGGAGTTTCAGGACTGTTAACAACGGGTGACAGGTAAGGCTGGTGATTCTTATCTTCTCATTGTAAATGTCATGGATGCGTCTCTCTCCATTCTGGTATTCCTAAGTGGTGGGGCAGTGATAAGAAAGTGTAGTTGCATTCATTCAGCTATTCATCAAACATTTACTGAGAATTCATCATGGACTAGGCAATGCAGTATAGCACTGTTGGGGGGAAAAAGAATGTTACACAGTCCCATCCCTTGAAGGTAGTGGGGAAACGCAGAGTTATATGCTGAAGCACAGCAGGTAAATTTTGAAAGGCACCGTGTGCGGGGAGTGCAAAAGAGTAGTTCCCGGGACAGACAAAGATGATGTACAAGGGAGGCAAAGTACTTTGAGGCAAAAGAATGACAAATGCCAAGATGAAAAGGCCAAAGTTGTTCTTAGGGAGCAGCTAGCAGAAGCTAAAGGAAGCTGCACACGGGTGTGGCTCAGGAGACCAGGAGGAAGCAACAGGCAAGAGCCCATGGTGAAGGAGTTCACCTGGCATGCTAAAACGTTTGCAAATTCCTGATACTGTGCAATGGGAAAGAATTAAAGAGATTCAGTTAGTTAGTTAGTTAGTTATGCAGGGGAGAAAGGCAGAGGGAGAGAGAGAGAGAGAGAATGAGAGAGAGAGAGAGAGAGAGAGAGAATTTTAAGCAGGTTCTAAGCTCAGCATGGAGCCTGACATGGGCTCTATCCCAGAACCCTGGGATCATGACCTGAGCCAAAATTAAGAGTTGGATGCTCAATGGATTGAGGCACCTAGGCACCCCAATTAAGGAGTTTTAAACAAGAAGAAGAGTTAATCTGTTTTGCATTTCAGAAACATGAGTCTAGCAACAGTTGTTGTTGTTGTTGTTGTTGTTTTTCATGTTTATTTATTTTTGAGAGAGACAGAGACAGAGTGTGAGCGGGGGAGGAGCAGAGAGAAAGGGAGACAGAATCTGGAACAGGCTCCAGGCTCCGAGCCGTCAGCACAGAGCCCGATGTGGGGCTCGAACTCACAAACCGTGGGATCGTGACCTGAGCCGAAGTTGGACGCTTAACCAACGGAGCCACCCAGGCACCCCTAGCCACAGTTTTAAATCTGGGTTTCGTCTGTGTGTGTATGTGTTTGCGTGTGTTGGGGGAGGAGGGTGGGTAGAGTTGAGATGGGTTGATCAAATGGGAGGGTATAATAATAATTCTACTGAGAAATGATATGGTCCTGAACTATGGGAAACCACAGAAGGATACAAAGGATGAGATGGTATAGGGTGTGAAAACAGTGTTAACAATGATCACCTGACAAATTGCTAGAAACACAAAGCCTTCAAGACTAAATAGAAGATCTGAATATGATTGTAATAACGAGATTGATGACTTTACTTATATAAGATGCATAGAGTAGTCAAAATTATAGGGAAAGAAAATAGAATCATAGTTGCCAGATACTGGGTGGGGGGGGGGGTAGGGTGGGTATAGTAAACGGAGAGTCACTGTTTAATGGGTATAGAGTTCCAGTTTTACAAGATGAAAAGAGCTATGAGGATGGTTGGGAATGATATTTGTTCAACATTATGAGTGTATTTAAGGTCATTGAACTATACGTTTAAAATAGTGAAGACGATAAATTTAATCGTATGTGTATTTTGCCACAATAAAAAATTGGAAAAATGAAGAATGACCTGGATTCTGACCTGCACTCGCAGGTGGCTGGTGATATTCATCTTCTGATACAGAGGTGATGAGCTGGACTGAGAGATAGTACCTTCCTTGTGCCTTTGTTCATTTTGAGAAAACACTGGAACTTTCATGCAGGCAGTCAGCATATTGGAGTTCATAGGAAGGTATTTTTCTGACATATTGGGTTATCTGGATTGACATACATGAACCCATCTATGTGTGCAAGATATTGCCACAGTAAGAAGATTCCAGGGATTAATGAACTTATAATGTAGGCAGTGCAGTACAGAGGGTAAGAAACAGATCCTTTTGCTACACTGTTGAATTTAATTTCCATCCCCATAACTGAACCCGCTATTTAACCTTGAGGAAATAGCTCTGAGAGCCTCTGTATTCTCATCTATAAAATGGGTCAAGAACACTACCTACGTCATAGCATTATTATAAAAATTTAATAAATTAGTAATTGTAAAATGCTTGGACCTGTGGGTGATGTAAAGTATTAGTATTATTAGAGATTATTATAATCAATGAGAGACACCAGGGACTGTTTGCAGTGGGAGAAAACAAGAACATTAAGAAGAGAATCCTGGGGAGCCTCAGCATTTAAAAGTAGAAGAATGAGCTGACAAAAAATTATAAAACAGAGAGACAGAGAGGAAGAACAAAGAGACCCAGCTTAATTGTGTTACCGAAGCCACTGGGGAAAACATTTTCTGGGAGTGTTTAATACGGGCTGATGCTGACACATAGCTCAGGTTTGATTAAAACTCAGGAGTGCCCTTGGATTTGTCAACATTGGTATTTTCCGTGGGATGCTCAGATTTTCAGCAAGATGGCCAAGATCAGAGGGCTGAGGATGAATAAAGGATGAACAAGGATGTGAAAATGCTTGTGATGTGGTGCTCTTTCAAGAAGTTTGACAATGTGAGGAAGGAGAAAGGTAGCTGGAGAAACACACAATGCAGAGAGAGTGTTTTGTTATTATTATTGGTGATCGTTGTTGTTGTGTGAAGTTTATTTATTTATTTTGAGAGAGAGTGAGAGCAAGAACATGGGAGCAGGGGAGGGGCAGAGAAAGAGGGAGAGACAGAATACCAAACAGGCTTCTGGCTGTCAGAGCAGATCCTGGCCTATGGCTTGACCTCATGATCATGAGATCATGACCTGAGCTGAAATCAAGAATCAGACGTTTCACAGGCTGAATCACCCAAGTGCCCTTTGTTTTGTTTTGTTTTGTTTTTTTTATATGGGAGAATAATAATACACTTACAAAGCAAACAGAAAGTAAGCTTGAAAATACACAAAAGAAAAGAAATGTATCAAACAAGTTCGTGATAAGAAAGAAATGAGGATTTTCTTTTCTTTCAATAGCATCAAAAAAAAAAGAAATGCCTGGAACATCTGTTTTCCCTACACCATCTAACCCCAAACTGAATTCCTGACAAGGTCCTAACAGTCTATATTTTGAGATCTATGTTCTTTTGTGAGCAGACATCAAACTGAGGTGAATCTATACCCTTCACCTCTCCCTGTAGTCCTGTGGTTTTACTCCGTGCTGCCTAACACAGTAGCCATGAGCCTTCTGTGGTGATTTCAATTAAATTTTAAATTAAATTAAAAATTCAATCGCTCAGCTGCACTAACCACATTTCAAGATCATGTGTGTCCTGTGGTTCCTGCATAAGGAAGCATAGGCACAGAACACTTTCCTTATCACAGATATTTCCTCTGGATGGTGCTGTTCCAGGAGACGAAACAACACCCATTTCTCGGTGGGATTTATCGCAGAGAGAGGAGATCCTGATGTAGCTCACATCATCCTGTTGACTTTGAACCCTGTGAGCTTCCTCCCCACTGTGTGTCTTTTATTCACTTTCTCTGTGAAATCAATTTGTCTTTTAACCTCTAACAGCACCCTTGGGTGCCATTGTTCCTTTGGAAATCCTCTTCATTTGCCACAGGCCCCTCCCTTGAAGACTTACTTGAACAGTCTCCGCCATTGACTGTGGAAAAACGATGCCAAACCAACCTCTTTTTTGAGCCCTATATTCTACCCCAGCATGTGTCCACTCTTTGTGCAGAATCTACCCCTGGGCTCCTTCCATTTTAAGTCAAAAGCAATGTGGCAAAGCAGTTCACCATGTGGACCAGCTGCCACAGCATTTTAGGTGTATGACATGGACAAGATTGGTCACCTCATGTATAGTCACTTACCCCACTGGTGAAATGGGGATGAAAATGGGGCTTCAGTGGGTTTTATGAGGATTACGTTACACAGATCTGTCACATTCTTAGTGTGATACATCCTAAATTACACACTGTCATTCCTTACTTCCTCTCTTCCCTCCTCTTTTCTTCTCTCTCTCTCTCTCTAGGTCTCTCTCGCCAGGACTATGTCAGAGGATATATTTGATTACAAGGCCAGAACCCTGAGTAAGCAGAAGTTGAAGTGTGTACTGTTTTGCTACTTGTACAACATAAAAGCTGGTGGGAGACAGGGGCTGGCCATGGCCCACTGGCTGTAGGACATGGCTTCTTAGGATATCTCAGCCTTTTCCTTCATCCTGGCATGAATGCTGCTGTCATTGAGACTGATTCCTGCTGAAGAAAGAGGAAGACCTGGTGCTTGTCGAAGCAGGAAAAAGTTTTCCCCAGAAATCCCCAAGGAATCTGGAGGGTTGGCTTTCAGGTGTCCTGTCTTCAGTGCAGAGAAAGGCAGGGAACGTGGGTGAGAGTGGACTGGAGTGAAACGGCATGTAGATTCCTCCACAGTATAAAAGAGAAGCTCCTGTGTGTCCAGTTTTATTCCCATGGCTCTTCTGTGACTTCATTTAATGGAAATTCTTCTCATTCTTTCAGGTATGTCTCAATGGCCATAGTAGAAATTCATGAATCCCTTCTCCCTTCTCCCCCTTGTTCTGAGAACCTCACTCTACCCTCTAGTATTTTCTACGTTCAATATGTGGGTGCAATGATATGTAACTGATAATTTTAGGTATGTGTCCATCTGAATATCATCATTATTAAAGCCTCTGGACTTAGCAACTCTTCATGTCTTCTTAAAAAACTCAATCAGTAGGTTAAAATTCAGTGTGTTTAGTTTCCCTCCATAGCTCTGACTCGGCATACTCGAGTATGCGGATTTTACATGTTAGAGACAGAGCATACTTTTCAACATGAACCATAATACAATGGCATAAAAAGCTCTTTTCAGGGGCGCCTGGGTGGCGCAGTCGGTTAAGCGTCCGACTTCAGCCAGGTCACGATCTCGCGGTCCGTGAGTTCGAGCCCCGCGTCAGGCTCTGGGCTGATGGCTCGGAGCCTGGAGCCTGTTTCCGATTCTGTGTCTCCCTCTCTCTGCCCCTCCCCCGTTCATGCTCTGTCTCTCTCTGTCCCAAAAATAAAAAAAAAAAAAAAACAACAACAAAAAAAAAACAAAGACCCACCATACTTTTGACTAAGCAATACCAATGCTGAAGTTACAAACATCTGCTTAGAAGAGTTTTCCATTAAGGGCTGTTGGTTTACAAGGAAACATCGGAAGGAAATGTCACGTGTTTACTATTACATCATGCTAAAGACTTTCTACACCTCTGTTAGGCCCAAGGTACATGAGCTCAAAAACTCCTAATAAACTGTCACTGAAAGTGGATCCATGTCATACAGTAGAGATTCCTGGAGGTTGTGTGTTGAAAGAAGGACAGCTCAGCCAGACTTGCACAATGGAAATTGTATTTTTAATTACAGTTTTAAAATAAAACCTGCATTGTAAGGGCCTCCAGTAAGCAATCTCTGTTGGGGGTGAGAGAAGACAAAGGAAAACAAATCCAAATAAAGCAAAACAACTCCCAAACAAATATGATTCACAAAGCAAGTGTGAAAGGGAATGATTCTCAGAACCATAAGTCACATATGTTAGGGCTTGTGTCTGTGCTTTGCAAGCTTCCAAAAAGGAGAATTGCTCTAGAGCAAAGTATCATATACCCAGTAAAAGCGTGTATTAGGCAGGAAGGCAGTGTCCCTTTCAGTGGCATATTGGCTTTTTGAGAGAAAACCATCTAATCAGTGTTATAAGCATAGCACTGATGCTGTAAGCATTTCCCATAAAATGGGAAAGTATAGGAGAAAAGACTCAGATTGTAGTTCTGATTCTGGCTCTTTTCAGTATGTGACCATGGGAGTCACTTAAGCTGTCTAAAAACTCAATTTCATTAATTAAAAACAAATCCTCTGTGATATAGCAATCATGGGATTATTCCATTGTGAGAGGCAAATGCTGGCAGACGCTTACAGAAGTGCTTTGTGAAATGTAAACACTGAAATGATTATTTTGTAATCTTTTTTAACGGACTGTACAGGAAAATAAATAAGAGTTTTTGAACAACAAAAAAAATCTGGATTTTGTACTTCAACTTTAGTTGAAATAAATGAAGAAATATTAAGTATTTTAAACAGAGAAATATTAAATATTAAGATATTTACTACAAGATTTTGAATCCAGTTTCCAGATGTCTAAGAGGTCATCTACTTTCTCAGTATTCTCTGTGTAACCTACTGCAATTCAAAATAGTTTTCCTTTTTTGTTTGTTTCATATGTTATCTAAAACTGAGGCTACCCGTGTTACAAATTTCCAAATTCTACTCTACAAAATTCCCATACTTTTCTTCATCCACTACTGTTTGTAACCTAGAAATAAAAAGTACTCAAGATAGGCTGGGGTGGGAACCCAGCCCATTGGCTTCCCATCCTGAAGCTATCATCAGGAACACTCATTTTTAACACAACAGAAAAGTACTTCAAAGAAACTAAGTTAAAGATACAAATAAACGAAAGGAAGTCACCACTTTCCATGTTTAAAGCTCTATTGTCTATAACTGGATTTCTTTCCAGAACCTCTGTTTGCTATCGTGAGGTTACATATATTGTTATTCCAAAAAGGAATAACTCTCCTAATTTACCAAATATATTTGAATACAATGACAAGTCCTATGAGGTACATCAGGCTTGATGGTTTTCTATAATCGAGTCTGTGCTGTCCCATACTCTAACCACCAGGTATATATGGCTCTTTAAATTACATTTTAAATTAATTAAAATTAAGTCAAATAAAAAACTCAGTTCTTTAATCACACTGTCAATATTTCATGTGTTCAGTGGCCGTTCATGTGTCTGGAGGGCTGCCATATTGATTACTGTTACAGAACATTTTCTTCAGTATAGGAAGTTCTATTGGGCCACCTCCTTTCCACTTGGTCCATGATGACTTCACCTTAAAAATGAATAAAGGAAAAGAAAAAAATGACTACAGTTTCTAAACTATGACAGAAAAATCATTCCTAGTAACATAAAGGTCATATCTGGGAAAAACAAGACAAACTAAATATTTGGCCCAGATTTCTGCCTTCCTCCAGATGAGATCATGTTATTCATATCTCCAAGGTGAAACAACTGGGGCCCAGAAATATCAGGTGACTGGTTCAAATTCATACTAAAAGGGTGTTAGACAGGGGACTTGAACTTGGGTCCCCTTTTCTTATTGCAATGTCTCTTTTTTAACTTCACATTGATCCTTCTCAATTCATCAGGCATCCTTAAAAGACAAAACCCAACAGGCTTCAATTTTATTGACTTTGATGATAATTCCTTGTAAAATTTAAAGCCAATAAGAAAATGTCTATGAGAACACATTCACAATAAAGCCATAAACAAAAATACCACCTTGTTATCGTGTATGATCCATAAAAAATAAATGCTAAAAGTAGCACGTGTCTGTTCTATACACAGCAGCATATACCTTAGGTATATCATTTCACTAACACACATTTCAATAACATACGTAATATAAATTAGTATTGTTATGCCAATTTCATAGATGAAGAAATGGCAACTTAAAGAGGTCAGGTAGCATCATGCCTAAATCCCCCACACTAGAAAGAAGCAGGTGTCCTAAAATTAAAATCCAGGTGTGTTTGACTGTAAAAGCTCGTTTCTCCTTGCAGAGCACTTCATAGATGCTCCCCTGTGAAAAATGAGCTGGGGAAAATATTCTCTAAGTTTTTATCATCTCTAACATTACATAAAGTTTTGTGTGTGTGTGTGTGTGTGTGTGTGTGTGTGTATGTGTGTGACAGAACAATATTGTTTATACTGTTCATATGTCTGCTCCAATTTCCATTCTGATTGACTTATTTCAGGGAAATTAATTCATAGGACAAATTTCACAAAAGAGGAGGTTAGGGTAAAATGTAAAAGAGTGAGAATTTATCAGTTTATTAAGCGTAGATTTATCAAATATAGAGAGCAAACAGCTCCTCCTTGCTGTCTCTGCTCCTACTTGCTCTCCTTTTCTCTCTCTCTCCCTCCATGTCTCTTGTTCATACTCAACCTAATAAAGTTCAGTTTTACAAGTGTGGGTAATATTTACATCCAACAGGAGAGATGTGTTTTATGATTAGGAATGTTGGATGTAATATTCATTTTTTTTTCATTGCAAAACAAAACAATGGAAACAAATTTATTGAGTGTTTCTTATGTTACAGAAATCGTGCCAGGTTTTAGCTACACAAAGATAAATCCAGCAGCATCTGTGGTGCGAGGGGCATATCCAGTATGTAACATCAGTGATGAATATAAACAATCCCAAACCAAATGATAACAACATGGTAAAAACCCTTGAAATAAAAGGCTTTTGGGGACAAGTGTCTGTTGAGAGATTACAATCGCAATATGGATCATCATCCTGTTTATTCAAATAAATATTCATTCTACTGAAAGGGTTGTGATAGTAACAGGAATAAAATGAGTGTTCATTTCTAATATGTGCCTCATTCTAACCTGCCTCATCCTGGGTAAATGGCGAAGAGTCTACATAGAACGGTTGTGCCTTTTCACTTTGCCATATGTTTCTTACATGTACTACCTAATGATGAGCTTCCTTTTAGAACATGAGTGATTTGACTCCTACCTCATCTTATCCTGAAACACATAATGAAATGGATACATATGTTAGCAAGTATCCGAGAACACACTGAGCGGGCCCATCATTATTCACAGAATGAAAATGTTAACATCGCTTTATGGCAATGTGAAGAACGTTGCATATTAATGAAATTCTTTTATATTAAACTTTCACAGGCTGAAAAGTTGCCTCTAGCTCAGTTGATTCAAGCAACGAATGGGGTATATGATCTAGACAAACGTGCCCATCAATATCCTTATTTCTAGGCCAACTGTAAGCTGAGCATGTCTGTGCTGTTTTCCAGATGACCACCAAAAGAATTCATTCCTTTGGAACTGTTTCTCATAGTGCTGTATCTTTCAATTCATCAAATGCCTAGAGAATTGATGCTTTCAAACCATGTGGGAGCCATACATTGACATACCTTCTTCGAGCAGCTGATTAGCAGGCCTTGTTATAGCCTTGCACAATTCATGCTCATAGAAAAAATCAAGAGCAAACACCACTGCTGCAGACTTTATTTCTATGTTTTCCCTATTAGATTTTCATAAGCCCATGTTACAGCCAAATATTAACAAATACACAGTTTTAAATATTAATTTAAGAGAACTTGAGGGAAATCATATTACAACTTCTAGGACATTTAATTTAAAATGCTAAAAGAAAGTCGTTTTCCTTATATACCGTGCTCTTCTTTTTAGAAACAAGGGCATGCAAGCTGATTTTCATTTTTATTAAGTGATGACCTATAATTGTGGGATTCTCAGAGAGTCAGAAAGGAAAACCCACATACCGTGGGAAATGGGTAAGTTCTTATTACTCAATAAGTTATTTTACCAAGGCTTGCTAATCATTTCACCCAACAACCAAAGGAATCTATTTAAATACAGTCTTCCTTTGCAATATTTTATGGATTTAAAAAGTAGTTCTCAATATTTTCTAAGAACGAGGAAGCACTGGAAATCAGTTAAAGTCATAGTTACATTTTTTTTTAAAATGGGGGGGACATTATGAGCGAGGACTGTCATTCCATTTTATTATTTATTTATTTTTATTGATGTTCTTTTACATCAGCACTTTGGTTTGGCAATATGCTTTATTGTATTTTTCCAGAAATCCTTGGGAGATGCAATTATCTAGATTTTATTTTGTGATTTTTTTTCTTCTTTCTTTCTTTCTTTCTTTCTTTCTTTCTTTCTTTCTTTCTTTCTTTCTTTCTTCTTTTTTAGAAAACTGTTGGAGAAGTAACAAAAGTCACTGTCTCAGTTCAGAGGAAGGAAGTGAAAAAGCTGTGCATTAAAACCCATACACAGCAGCTCTGGGGGTGAGGATGGGGCTTTAATTTGCTCTCTCCAAGTAGCCTGGCCACACGGAGCATAATCATTTTAGTCATTTCATTCCAAATCCTCAAAGCTTGTCCAAATCCACAGACACAGCTTCTTACTGCTTCAGATTGACCACTCGAAATCTCTTCCCTGTTCCCTTTCAGCTCTCCAACCTGCCAGTCATACAGCAACCACTTGTGGGTTCAAACATTATGACCTGGTGAACTAAGAGAGCATCTTTATAGTCACTTAAAAAAATCATGCCATGAGGTTAATGACCCTTAGAAGTTTAAATGACTTGGTTGCCTTAATCTTTGGAATTACTTGGTAGTGAGGGTCACTCTCTACTGGTTAATGCATTTATTTAGCCACAGTGTGGACACTCCCCATCCCCCCCCCCACACACACACTAATTTTACAATAGTGAAAAGAAAACAGAATTTTTGCCAGCCTCAAATGTTGGCAAAGTGATCTATCAGACTTTAAATCAAAATCATTGATTCATGTTAGTTAATTTATTTAACTTCAACAGGGATTTGTTGATCATCTTCATCAGAATATTAAGTTTCTAACAATTAAGTAAATACTAATCAATGAATATAACAATGATAAATCCATCCAAGACTAGAGAGGAAAATAATGGTAAGAAGCTCCTTGTGGGGTTACAGTCTTAAATCATAGTTTGATTTTAAATATAGCCTCAAAAACCACAGCTCTATTTACTATAACCCCTACACTAAATGACAATGTTTTTTAAGAGAGGATATTCAAATTCATATATGTGAATTAAAATCCCATTGGAAATATTCTAGGCATTATGAAACTTTAGGTTACAAAAGGATATTTGCAACTCTCTGCTCCTTGCTTTTCCCATTATGGTGGCTTTGGTTCAAGTTCTCATTGTATTTGCAAAACTCTCCAAACACATATCTGTCTTTTGAATTTTTCCCCATATATCCCCCTTTCATTGCAACACATGGCCACAGAATGGGCTACCTAAACTCCGTTTAATTTTATCCTCCTGCTTTAAATTCTCTGTTGCCCTTAACAAAGCCCAAGCCCCTTAGCCTGGCCCATGAGGTCACTAATAATCTGGTTTCTTCTCTGTCTCAATTGTTACCATTTGCCAACTCATGTATCTGAACAGTTCGTTTCCTATATACACAAACATACGCATGTACACATATGTACACACATGGCACTTTTCTACGCACACGTGTATACACACACACAAACACACAATGGATGTAGCAACTTTCTGACAACTATCAACACCAAACTAATGGAGCTATTTCAACAGGAACAATCTGAGCCAGCACAGTAGCCGTAGGCCTGCAGGTGATACGTAGGTTTTCTGGATTATTTTCTGTGAATTTTTGGTAATCAGGACTAACCTCTTGGCTCATAAAGCTTCCTGGAGGGTTTCTTGATTTGTTTTTATTTTGTATTTCATTTTAATATATCATGGAGAATGGAACAGTGGAATCTAAGGCGTAGAGAAGGCCATCAGGGAATTCATTTCATGGGGATAATGAAGGTGTGTGGCCTTAATTTGTACTTCAATTTGGTGAAGCTGTAGGAAGAAATGATTTTTCTCCACATCTTTGTAAGGTTTTCTCAGCTAAATACAACATGTTAACATGTGATGGCTTTCCAGAATCTTCCTAAAGATAGTGAGAATACCCCTCTTCTCTCATTTACCTCTTCAGCCTCTTTTAGTTACTTTATAATGAGACACAGTATAATTGAATAGGAGTTAATTTGGTAAAAATTTATTCACATACACAGATGATCATTTAAGGATTATATAGGGGTCAGAATGCTGATTAGTTGGTTTATATAAAAATGTGGGGGGATTATAACTGCTTTGCAGAAGATAGTCTAAAAACTCAAATGCTTTTAGCGGATATATTCTAATGCTAGCTATGAAATAAAGGACAACTGAAATAAATCAGTCACCATATCTTAGGTCTAAGACTTAAAAAATTATTCTTAAGTGTGTAAAATAATCAATTACTTTTTTTTGTTTTAAAAGTCAACTTATTTCCTTTAGTGTCAGGAAAGCCAACATATAACAAGATGTTGTTATGTCAAGCAATATTGATAAAAGAAGCAAGCACAATCTTAGGAACGAACGCCTTGAAATTTCTCTTTTAAGGTACCTAATTAAGCATTAGATTTAGCAATGTATTTTCTTGAGATTTCATTTAAAAATTATTTTAGAGACATTGTCTGGAATTCATCTCAGCATATGCTCATCTGAGGATAGTGACAACATTTCTTTTCATTATTTCTACATTTATGTATCTTACACCCTAGCTGTTTTCTATTCTTGCTTTAAACCTCTCATTTCATCCTGCAGAGTCTCAGTCATGCAGAAGTAAAATCAGGGCTTTTCTTGGAACACAAGGAGTAACTTCCATGCTAGCTATTTTCCAATGTAATGTAGAGATGGGAAGAATCCACATCAGGACATACTTGCAAAACAATTTCCAAATGCATGTGACAAAGCTATATATGAGAAACAAGTTTTTAAAAGAATGATACCTCGGGACACCTGGGTGGCTCAGTCCGTTAGGCGTCCGATGTTGACTCAGGTCATGATCTCACAGTTCTCGAGTTTGAGCCTGGCATGCGCTCTGTGCTGACAGCTCAGAGCCTAGAGGCTGCTTTCGGATTTTGTGTCTCCCTCTCTCTCTGCCCCTCCCCTGCTCATGCTCTGTCTCTGTCTCTCTCTCTCAAGAATAAATAAACATTAAAAAATTTAAAATATAAAGGAACGATATCTTTTCTAAATTGGTTGACAAACTTGTGGGGCAGTTGTGCAAGTCCTAATTCATACCCTTGGAAAGGTTTGGAAAACTCTCCTCTGCAAGAGATGTTAGCCTCACCTGTAGCAGGAGAGAAAATGTCGATCTTGCCCAATTCCACAGCCTGGTTCAAGGATAAGAACTTTATCCAGATTAGGAAAAATGGTCTTAAATTCTTGTTATTTCATTAGGCCATATTGGAGTAGTTTGATGTTATGATTAAAACCAAAACTCTTCAAAAGGAATGTGGTTGTAGGTTTCCATTGGCAATGAGAATCCCAAAAAAGGCAAAAAAGGTATTCACCAAAAATATTATAATATCTTCTGGCCTTTTGATACCGATTTTTTTTCCCTCTCAAAGAGAAAGGGGATTGATTTTACAATATGCATGCGTGTGTGTGTGTGTGTGTGTGTGTGTTAGTTTTAAGGACAAGATAATATTTGTGACCCATTTAGACATTCACATGGATAGGATAAAAGTTGGAAGGGGAATGGGTTGTTCTAAGAGAAGGAATGAGAATTACAGCCACCAAAGAACCATTTGCTATCCATTCCTATTTCCCAACTCCTTATGCCAAGCATTTTGAGAGTCAGGAACACTGGATTTGTAGTCCTTTATTACCACAAACAACCTTACAACTGGCTAAAAAAAAACCCTTGAATTATACAGGAAGTTTTAACTTGCACTCAATTCTAGAAAATCCTTGTGCACTTACCTTCGTAAAAGACACAGGAAAAATGGAAGACACATCACAGATTACGTGGGCTCTTCAAGCCAATAAATATTGAACAATATTTTTTCTTTTTTTAAATATATTTTTAAATTATTTCACTCATCAAGATATAATTTAAGTAAAAAATCTGGAGTTTAAAACCTACTTAATCTTTAAAAACTGCAAAAATGTCAAAAATGAAAGAAAAACCTGCTTTGGAAGGAAATATGTTTTTAAGCATCATTGATAACTTTTAGTTTTTGGTTAAAATATTTATTCAGTCTCCTAGTGTGAATTTTTAAGAGGGACACTAGAAAAAGAAACTGAAACAGAATGCTATTTAGAATAAGGAATACATAGGGGTGCCTGGTGGCTCAGTCAGTTAAACGTCTAGCTTCAGCTCAGGTCATGATCTCATGGTTGGTGGGTTTGATCCCCACATTGGGCTCTGTGCTGACAGCTCTGAGCCTGGAGCCCGCTTCAGATTCTGCTCTGTCTCTCTCTCTCTCTCTGCCCCTCCCCTTTTCATACTCTGTCTCTGTCTCTGTCTGTCACAAAAATAAATAAACATTAAAAAAAATGCCTGGGTGGCTCAGTCGGTTAGGTGTCCAACTCTTGATTTCAGCTCTGGTCATGATCTCATGGTTGGCGCATTTGAGCCGGGAGTCAGGCTCTGCACTGCCAGTGTGGGGGTGGGGGGGAGCGGGCAGGGGTGGGTTTCTCTCTCTCTCCCTCTTTCTCTGCCCCTCCTGCATTCCCTACAAATAGGGGAAAAGAGAAGAAAATTATTCAAAACGGAGAAAAAATGTTATGAAAATATTGCTAAACAAAAAAAAGTGTTAGTAACAATAAAACACCACATTTCAATATCAAACATGTAGCAAATTTTTAAAAAGTTAATAACCTTAAGAGGCAAGGAAATTTACTATTACATACTTCTGGTAGTGATATAAATTCTATGGACCTATCTGGAAAGTAATTTGAAGTAGTCACTAAAAGCTTAAAAAGAGTTTCATACCCTTTAAATCAGTCACTGTATATCTAGGAATCTGTATTGAAGAAATGGCTAGAAATGTGAATAAAGATTTATGTAAGAATATATTCTTAATGAAACTCTAGTTGTAAGATTTTAGAAACACAATAAATTTCCAATAATGGATAATGACTAATAAATTATTGTGCACCCATATGATGTATGGTTGGTAGTAAAAAGGATTTTAAATATAATTTAAAAATTAAGCTTGACACTTCCATCTTCAGAGCTGAAGGCAGTCTCTGAAAGCAAACTGCCACATATGTAATTTTTCTTAAGTCATGGATAGATTATAGAAAGATGATAGGTATATGAAAGAAAGAAAGGAGAAGAAAGAAAGAAAGAAAGAAAGAAAGAAAGAGAAAGAAAGAAAGAAAGAAAGAAAGAAAGAAAGAAAGAAAGAAAGAAAGAAAGAAAGAAAGAAAGAAGGAAAGAAAGAAAGAAACAGAGGGGCACCTGGGTGACTTAGTTGGTTAAGCGTTTGCCTTCAGTTCAGATCATGCATGATCTCACGGTTCATGAGTTCAGAGCCCCGCTTCCAGCTCTCTGCTGTCCATGTAGAGCCTGCTTCAGATCCCCTCTCCCTCTTTCTTTCTGCCTCTCTCCTGATTGCTCTCTCTCTCTCCTCTCTCTCAAGAATAAAAAGAAAGAAAGAAAGAAAGAAAGAAAGAAAGAAAGAAAGAAAGAAAGAAAGAAAGAAAGAAAGAAAGAAAGAAACACACAAGACAGATAGATTCCAGAAGACAAAACTTTTCCTGAGGAAGAATATAAAACAGTAGTTACAGTTTGGTGAAAGAATATTATCCCTCCAAGAGAATTCCTAAGAGAATTCCGCCGGCCTCACTTGGGATCACTCATGTGACCATAGTTGGCTGGGGATCTGGCTACTTCTGAGTGGTTAGGAGACCCTTGTACATGAATTTGGAGTTGGGTCTGTCTGTCAGCTGCACCTTTCTCTCTATATGGTCTCTCATCATCAAGAATGCAAGCTCAGACTTCTCACAATAGATTCAAACAGCAGAAGTCTCAAAATGGAAGATACAAAGCCTCCTGAGGCTTTGCTCAGAAGGTACCAAACCTTGCTTCTGCATATTCATTTGGCTAGATCAAGTCATAGGGCAAACTCACATTTTAAGGGAGGAGAAATAGAGTCTATCTTGATGGAAGAGTTACAAAATCATATTGCAAAGGGCATGCATGCAGGAATGGAAGGAATTATTGCATCTATCTTGGAAATCTGATATATGTATAGTAATCCCCGTGTTGGTAGACTGGAATGGTATTGATGAATGATCATTGGCTGGAGTAGACCTCAGAGAAAAATTCCTCATTGTTAGGGAGAAGACCAGAATGGTAATCAAGCCACGCCATAGTTCATTCTTACAAGAGAGGTAGTTTGTTACTGGATATGGCTAAGACTTGAAGGTCCTTTGGATACAACACTGTCTAGATTTGGAGGAAAATAATTAAGCATGTTTGATGTACGCTTATATCCCTATCACCTTGAAAGACTGAGTGTTTGGTAGTAGTAAACACCATGTAGGACTCTGGACGAACAAGAATACTATTGCCATGACAGTGGACCAATATCCACCGTGCAGGCTGTTCAGCAATGGTGTCATTTGGCCGAGATACAAAAAAAAAAACAAAACACAGTGAATAATCAGATTATATAGTTCTTTCTCTCTTCACCTGGCTGGACTAAGAACTTCCCTACCACCAATCCCGGTTCTTGGAAATTCAAGCAAGATAAAGATCTTGTGTGAATGACTTTGGACTTGCTACTAATAGAGAATAAATAAGAAAGAAGATAAATTGCTAACATTTATTAAGTTTTTACCCAAATCAGACACTTTTCTGAATTCCTTAGAAATATTATCTCATTTATTCTTTTGAAAACTCCAGTGAGGTAGGTATGGTCATACCACCTCTTTCTTATCCATATGTGCATATAATGTATGTAAATGAAATTATAAATGTTCCTTTTTGCCATATGTACTATATCACCACTTGACTGTATTGTACATGAAGACAGTACTAGATGTCTGTTCAAGAGAAGTTCATGCCCAGCAGACTCATCCTTGACTTATAGATTGCACATTGGGGTTATCTGAACCCACGGCTTCATACTTGACCTGCCTGGGTCCCCATACTACGGAACACAAAGCATCATAAATATTGCGAAGATGTGCTCATTCCTCCGTCCGTCAGGTTCATGACCTTGCCAAGTGGCACAGTGCCGGACAGAGCACTGAGGCAGAGGAAACACAGGGTGCCCTGGTTGCCTGGGACTGCCTGAATGTTCATGCCTTCGTGACACTATCATTTGCCCCAAGCATCTTGTAACACAAACACCTACTTCCTTATTTGATACTATAGTTCACAGAGTACCTATACTTTTTCAAGTCAACCCCCTCAATCTAAGCCAAACTGTGCATTTGGGGGCCAGACTATGCCCTACAATATGGAAGAAAGTTGGCTGTATTAGCACTCAAGATAGAGAGGCTGCTGTGAACTTGTTTGAAAGAAGACATACGGAAATCACAGGGTACACGGCAAAGCATATATTTTATTGTTGATGTAAGGAATTTAAAAAGTGGTTCTGACATTATATCCCCTCTTCGGGTGGAACCCTCCTATGAAATATATTGCTCCCACTCTACTTTTATTACCAGTGGGAAAGCTGAGGCAGTGAGAAGTTAGCTCACTTTGCTGAGGTCACATAACTCATGAGGGAGGTGAGAGAATTTGAACACTCGCAGAGTCTGAGTCCGGAGCCTGCACTCTCTGAAATACGTTATTTTTGGAGATGAACTTGACAGGGAATGATGATGGGTCAAATACTGGCCAGATCATGAAGGAGAGTGAATTGTCAAGATGAATACGCCATGGTAACTTCTCCAAGATGGAAGGGGACCCGTCTGGGAAGAGAAGAACACACTGAGTTTAAGATGCCTTTAAGACATTTGAGGCATCAGGGACCCCAAATTTGACACCAGTGAAGTTTTCTTACAAAACCACAAATGTTACATATTTGAATGACAAAGAAAAGTTTGGGCTGATTTAATATTGTATCTGGATTAATCAGAGTTGGATATGTACTTTTTAAATGCTTAACTTACTTAAACTTCAAGTTGAACAATTCGTGGAGTTAAACATGCTAACTTGTGTCATGTGATGTTTTCTTCAAGTAGATTCAGTTAAAGAAGAGGCCGAAACTGCTATTTAAATCCTATTAGTGTGAGGTCTGTGCTGTAAGCTGAGTGCTTTTACTTTAGTGGAATTTCACTGTATCTGGTGTATCCTATTCCTGGCAGACACAGTCTTGCCTCCTAACTCTGTCACAACCTCTTGCATGTTATCCAGTGTCCTGTGTTGAGTTAGCAAGTGACGGGAAATCCCTCTAAAGATTACGGACTCTGTGAGTGCTGTTGCCTGACGAGAAGCTTTCGAAAAGAACTGAAAGCGTATAATCCTGCTGGTTTTGTAGACAGCATTAGAGAATGAGGAATTGGCCCCCACTATGTAAACTATGAATTATAATTTTCTATCTTCATCTTTGCACATATCTCAGAGTTTAATTATACTTTGTCCATTACGAGTGCATTGCCTGGGAATACTCCTACATCCTTTATATTGAAATATTTGTGATATTGACATCTAACATAGGTCGTGTGTGTGTGTGTGTGTGTGTGTGTGTGTGTGTTTGGAGGGGGGTAGGTAATAGGGAAACAGCTTTGTGGTTTCAAGATTATTTGGGAGGGCCAAGAAAGGATTGCAGTAATCTCTTTGTCATCCTCAATGTTTTCACTTCTTTCATCAGTACCTCCTGAATCCCGACTTGAAGTAAAAGAACTAGGTGAAGGGTTTGAAAGACTTCATTGAAAACAAGACAAAATAAAACACAAACAAAAAGAATGAAAACAACCCCTTCACAAAACTGTAATATATATCTTATATGTATGTATGTATTATATTCACTCTTTAATCTTTTCACTAACTTCCCTGTGCGGGTGCCGATTACTGATACATTTTTGTCTTGTACTCAGAACTCCATCTCAGCATCTACTTGAAAGAAATCTACCAGTGACCATATCAAATGATTCCAATCAAATAAAGCTTTAATGCTAAATGCTAAAAACAAACAAAACAAAACAAAAGGAAACAAAAAGCCTGCAGCAGCTAAATCAGAGTATGGGAATTCCCCACCTCCCCCTGCCCCGCTGAACTATGGCAACCAGGCACCAGGTTTAGAAATCATTTCTCCACTCCAATCTCCTCATGGCGAGTGGAAGCAGAGGTGGTCGTGACCTGCGCTCATGTTGAGCATATGGAGAGGGTCTGACTCATGCTCTTTGCTCTATTTTGGTACTTCAGGGCTGCTCCAGGGTCAATCACATGTAATCTCTCAAATTCACTCAAAAATTTAAATCCAAATGGTATACAATGAATGTTATAAATAACATAATTAAAATTTGCAATAAATGTTATGATTCATTCCCTAAATCCACTTCTGAAAGTCACGTCTACTTTGATTCCAAGGTAGCCTCCTTACAGGATTTGTGAAGAGAAGTTTGTAAATTAGATGAAAGCAGACTAGCTGTGTCAAAGAACAAGGCTTAGTCTGGTTAAGTAATCTCTCTTTCAACTTAATAAAACCCATTATGATGGGACTTTGGGTCTCAAAGAAAATGAAATTCTCTCAGCATTTGTGACTGACCAGCAGGCCTTTCAGATGAGCGCATATCCTTGATTAAAGGATTTAGGCCATGCTATGAGCTAAGTCGAGGGTCGCTGAGGTTTGCAGCTCAAGTGCCCTGGCTCAGAGAGATTTAGGATTTAAAATATACCATTCCAAAGCAAGTTATGTATGGTCTGCCGCAGGCGGTAGTTTTTAACTGAGGGTGATTTTGCTCCAGGAGACATTTGGCAATTCCTGAAGATCTTTTGGTTGTCACAACTGGTGGGTGCCAATGGCATCCAGTGGGCAGAGGCCAGGTATGTCACTAAACACCCTACCACGCAGAGAAAGGCCCCCACAACAAAGAGTCATCTGACCGGAAATGTCAATAGCCTGGCTTTGGAGAAACACGGTTTTAATACCATTGTCCTGCTGATTTAACAGAATTGGCAAATCACACCAGAATGAGGCTTGGACCAGGAACTCCTAAAATGATGTTTGCTGTCATGAGTGAGTTCTTCTGACAGAGGTTCTGAAGAGCATTTTGACTTGATAACTGGGCTTGACTGCTTAGATCTTAATGCCACTTGCGTCACCTCGGCTAATTAGCTAGCACTCCTGCTCATATAAATGGAAGTTCCATGAGCACACTGGGAGAGAGAGGTTGACTCCATGATGAAATGAGGCTCGTCAAATTTGTTGTAATTAAAAACAGCTCAGATGTCTGTCCCCTGTAGAAATCTAAATGCTATTAACAGGAGTATCTATATGAAAAATAAAAATGGCATCAGATTAACTACTTTATGCTTTTTAGAAAGATGAAAACTAAACATTAATTTTTTAAACATTGCCTCTTAGTTTCCTTCAGACCTAGTATGTTTTCATTTAGATGCTTTCCATACTTTTTTTCCCTTTTATTAGCTGGAAAGAACATTTCACTTTGGCAACACGTCTTTGACTCCATTTCCATATTCTCCTTCAAATCTGAGGTTCAACAAGATGCAAAGCTCCTATTAGATAGCCATTCATACCCAGATCCTTGTACGCTACCTACCCTCAGTCTTCTGGAAAATAGACTTGCATCTTCTAGACACAAAGCATGAATAACTGCTGTGATATCAGAGGTGCAAACAGAGGCATGGAAGCAGAAAAGATGATCATCCAACTCAAAGTGGTAAAAAAAAAATCTGCTAAATTCAGCGCTATTTGAACTGAATTTAGAAAGCTAAATGAATAAGGTAGAACAAGAAAGGGAGGTGGTGCAAGTAAGGAGGAATGGATACAACTAAGCATCTAAGGAAATACTGTAAGGCAGGCATTTCAACAACAAAAAAGTCCAAATATATTTTTATTTGGGCTAGTGTTCCAACCTGGATTCAAGTAGAGAAATAGTATAGCCTTACCATTGCCTTTGGCTTCTATTAAAAAAAATAAAATAAAATAAAATAAATAGATAATTAAACAAATAAATGAATAAAGTCATGCCTCCCTCCCCTTTCTGATTTTCCCAGGCAAAAGCTCTGTTAATACTGAAATATTATTTTTTTGCTTTATCTTCTAACTTTTTTTTTTTATTTTACATCAGGGTGAAATTCATTTGAATAATATTCAAGAGGTTTCAAATTTACAGAAACTAGGATTCATTTCTGAATTAAGGTTAAACATTCTTATCTGTTCACAAAATTTTCAGATATATTCAAACTTAATTTTTTGAAACAAATACAGAGAAAAAGACTCCATTCATTGAGCTAAAGAACCAGTCACCACAGCACATTCTTACAGAAGACCTTCTCCCTAATATTAAGGAGCCACTTCGGAGTCATTTATTTGCTTCCCTTACAGCCACCCAGCTGTTACTTCCATTTGTGGTCTTAGTGCTAATTGCATAATGTCCCTAATTTATACCCGCTGGTAGATCTGATCACCACATTACCTGGAGGGTAAGCTTTAATTACAGAAATTTCTGAACAAATTGTCTAAAGAGCTTGTTTAGCATGATTAAATGCAAGAGGGGTTTGCCCCCTCTTTTTTTTTTTTTTTTTTTTTTTGAGAATGAACACTTACTTTATACTAAAACTTTGCAGGTAGAAAACAACAACATCGGTTCTAATTAATGCCTATCAAATGAACAACAACGTTACCCAAGAAAAGCAATTGAGTTCTGTTGTGTACAGCTGAAATGTATGTGACTCAATGTTACATTTATTCAACAGCTTTTGGCATTTCTACTTCGCCTCTGTCAGAACTAACAAGGTGAAACGGCAAACTGATTGAAAAAGGATAAACTGTGAAAAGATGATACACTGATGTGCGATGCTAATTCAGCTGTGGCTTATGAAAAGAGATTAGAATCGCATGCTTTCTCACCTGCACATCTCCCGGCACTGGCACAAGCCAACATTAAATTAAACCTTCCATATTGCTAATAGGTAGCAAGATACCATGTGAATTAATATACAGTCATTTCACATTCAACTGAAGTGCAAATGAGATAAATATCATAATAGGATCAACAAACTTTGAGAATCTAAAAAAAAACAATTAAGGTCAACTTCACTCTTTAGACGGAATACTTTGGCTTAATGTCAATGTCATAACGAAAGGCAATAAAATGTATTTGACTGGGAGAGTTTAGAAAGCTCGGTCACTTCTTTATCAGCCTATGTGAAAAGTCTATTTTCTTAATCATCCGTCGTTTTTTTTGGTACCTCCTCGGCTGGATCTCTGTTAAAAAATACATTAAGTTTAGAAATTGTATTCACTGTTTGAATACATAAGCAGGACATAGTAAAGTGTGATTGATTATCTGATTCTTTTGAGAAAACCTTTGAAAAGGACTATTTTTTTGTAGCCTCGTCACCAACTTTCTTAGTGACTATTAGCAGTGGCTGCACATTAAAATCACTTTTTAAAAATGCCACAGCTCACCCTAGACCAACCAAGTCTGATTATCTAGAGGTTTGTTGTAGACATACAATTTTTGAACAATGTTCCTCGTACTTCTGATGTACAGCGAGTCTTGAAAAGCGACCAAGTGACATAATCATTGATTAAATTTCAATTTAAATAGTAATCTTTAATTGGAACTCCGGATTGAGTGTTAAATTACCAAGGTTATCATCCCATCTTGGCCACTATTTTATGAGGTGACCTCAGGCAAATCACTTACCTTCTTCCAGATCCAAGGATGGGTAATCTTTTATGTTTTTATTTAAGTTAAGGAATTAATTTTATTTTTATCATATGCCCTTTACCTCTAGTGTGCACTGCCCCAAAGAATAGAATGTACAATTTTCATGTACTTTTGTGTTCTCTTGTCATTAGGATATAATCTGTGCTGAAGTAAGTGGCAAGTAAAGAGATACTGTGCCTGATGACAAGCTCGCAGTACTTAATACAGCCTCTGCCTTTACCAATAAATGGCCTTCTCCCTTGTCCATCATGGAAACATCATGGGTATCAGTGATGTTGCAATTCTGTTCATCCAAGGGTGTAAAAGGACAATTCAATTTAGAATAAGCTGGACATGTATGAAAATTAAACACATAAATTCTTATTCATTATCTGAGCATTCATTGACTCACAGACTCACTTATGGTTTGATGAATTCAATGATTCATTCATTCATTCATTCATTCATCCAACACTTCATTCATTCATTCATTCATTCAAAAAATATGTATTTGCCCGATAGCAGGTCAAGCAGTAGGCCTACAGCATTAGACGTCCCCAGTGGGACTGAACCCCCGCTGCCTATAGTGGTGACCACTCATTAATATCACACACCCTTAAATGGTTTCACTTCTTTACCTTTCGGGTTTCCCCAGATTAATGGACATTAATTCTAGGCCTTTTGGAGGAAATATTGGAAAAAAGAAGTTATCCTTACTCTGGGGTTGCTCATAAAGTAGGATATCCATGCTAAGCAGCAAACGGCCATTACGTCACCAGGAGGAAAGAGCTTCTTGAAATTGAGTCAGTGAAGAGGAGAGTCACGTGATAGAAAAAGTAAGACTGACACCATATGACATTGACTGAACCCTAGGATCTAACTATACCTGCAGCTAAATTTGTACTTTTCATGTACATGAACCAATATATTCCCTTGTTTGGCTTAAATAAGGTGATTTATCATTTGCAAATAAAAGAGATGTAACAAATACTACTCTAATATCTTATCCCTAAAAAAGTTACATTTTTACTACTCCTTGCTTTTCACTAAAATTCATTCATTCATTCATTCATTCTCATAAGACATAGGTTTAATATAAGACAACGACTATCTTTACTACTTATTTAAATAGTATAGCAGATCTTAAGATGTTCTGTTAGTTCAGGTTGCCATAACAAAATATCATAGACCAGGTGGCTTAAAAAATAAAAATTTATTTCCCAGTTCTGGAGTCTGAGAAGCCCAAGATCAAGGCGTGGCTCATTCACTTCATGGTGACAGCCCTCTTACTGCTTGGCAGATCTCTGCTGTCTCACTGTGTTCTCACGTGGCCTTTCCTCAATGAGTGCGTATGAAAAGAGATCTCTCTTCCTCTTCTTATATGCCCATGAATCCCATCATGAATTCCCTACCTCATGACCTCATCTAAACCTAATTACCTCCCAAAGGCTCAATCTTTAAATATCATCACATTGGGACTTCAAAGCATGAATTTTGGGTGGACACAAACATTTAGTCCATAACAGACTGGGTCTGATACCCAGTCCATACATAGTATCAGACATATGATGAGTTTTTTTTAAATTTATTTTTATTTATTTTTAAATTTTTTAATGCTTATTTATTTTTGAGAGAGAGACAGAATGTGAGTGGGGGAGGAACAGAGAGAGAAGGAGACACAAAATCCGAAGCAGGCTCTAGGCTCTGAGCTGTCAGCACAGAGCCTGATGCGGGGCTTGAACTCACGAACTGTGAGATCATGACCTGAGCTGAAGTCAGACGCTTATCGACTAAGCCACCCAGGCGCCCCTATGATGAGTTTTTTAAACTCAATTTTAAAATTTCTAGGAGTGCCTACATGGCTCAGTCATTTAAGCATCTAACTCTCGATTTCCCCTCAGGTTTTGATCTCACAGTTTGTGAAATAGAGCCCTGTGTTGGGCTCTGCACTGAGCGCGGAGCCTGCTTGGGATTCATTCTCCTTCTCTCTCTGGCCCTCTTCTGCTCTCTCTCAAAATAAACAATAAATCTTAAATAAAATAAAATTTCTATATGCATCATGTAATGTATATATATATATATATATATATATACACACACACACACACACACACACACACACACATATATTACGTATTTGACATTCCATCTTCCCTATAAAAAAAAATAATGGTCGTGAAACTATCTTACTTAAAAGAGATTTAGGAAATTTGGACACTTTCTATATATCTAAAATTAGTTTATCTAATAAATCAGGGTAAATAAATCTTTGGATTTTTTCCCATCGTTTGTAGAGTAATAATATAGATGTGATTACAAAAGCTATGTAATTTTATGTTATTTTTTTCTTTTCGTATCATAAGAATTTTTCTTATTTCAAGATCTTGTCTTGGTAGTCATTAAAAAAAAATTGGTTGATATGACACTGAACTGGTGTGCCAGAGTTTACATCCGCAATTTATTTTTGAACTTTTTAACAATTACAAATGATACTGTGAAGAACAGCCCTTCAGTGTTTAGATTTGGTCATGTTCAAGATTATTTGTTTTATTTTACTAATCAAAATATTATGAGTTTATTTGAAGCATATATTTATTCTAAAATGGTAAGTTGATTTATAGTGCAATCAATGATGTATGTTGTTCTTTATATCATCAACCCTTACCACCTATGGGTGTTATTTGTAAGATTTGCTGACTATTAAAAATACATATTCGTAGCCAATGATGGAAAAAGCATAGGAAAGTATAAAGAACTAAGTAAAAAAATCGCCGTAATTTCACCATCGTTATACCTTCTCTTATTGCTTTTTATACATTTGATTTTATGAAATTAGAATAATACTGAATACACATCGACTTTATTTAAAAAAAATAACAGTCTACCAAGAGCTTTTTCCACTAAATCAATTACTTTAAAATCCATCAATAAACTATTGTGATTATTAAATTTCATAATTATGACCAAAATTAAAACATTTTTATTGGTTCGAGGCCATTTCTAAGTGTAGTTCTCACAAATGTTGCAATGAGAACTTTTCAGTGTATACTTTTAGCAACACATTTCAATAATTTATTAAAAATAAATTTTTAGGAGCACCTGGGTGGCTTAGTTGGTTAAGCGTCAGACTTCAGTTCAGGTCGTGATCTGGAAGTTCATGGGTTTGAGCCCTGCATCCAGCTTTGCTGAGAAAGCTCGGTGGCAAGGGCAGGGGCAGGGGCTAGAGCCTGCTTCGGATTCTGTGTCTCCCTCTTTCTCCGTCCCGCCCCCGCTTGCACTCTGTCTCTCTCTTTCTCAAGAATTAAAACGTTAAAAAAAAACCTATACGAAAAATAAAGTTTTAGGTTTGAATTGTATAGTTATATTCTGAATTCTTGATTTGTCAAACAGAAATTATCATTCAGAAAATCCTAGTATTTTTTTTGGACTATCACAACCAACTCAAGAGGTGGAAGAAAACAGAAAGAAAACACTCTAGTCACTATTAAATAAAACACACGTATACACATATATTAAAATGACTTCCAGAAAACTCTTACATTAATCCTCTTTTTTTTAGTTTTTTGTTGTAAGCACTAAAAATATGTGAACATATGGACACAGAAAAATCATGAAAAATAAGCAACAGTAGTTATCAAAACAAAGCATGTCATATGTGCCTAATTATTTACCCAATAATCAGTTTTAGTGGTCATATTAGAACAAGCCATGAAATTTTATTTTATTTATTTATTTATTTTATTATTTTTTTTAATTTATTTTTGGGACAGAGAGAGACTGAGCATGAACGGGGGAGGGGCAGAGAGAGAGGGAGACACAGAATCGGAAACAGGCTCCAGGCTCCGAGCCATCAGCCCAGAGCCTGACGCGGGGCTCGAACTCACAGACCGCGAGATCGTGACCTGGCTGAAGTCGGACGCTTAACCGACTGCGCCACCCAGGCGCCCCAAAGCCATGAAATTTTAGGTAGAGCATTTGGTAGAATTTCACACACAAACTAACATGAAAATATTTCATATGACAAGTTGTCAAATCAAATTGTCTTGAAAGAGTCCCCTGTTAATCAAAACAGAGCCACTCTCAAAGCTAAGCCACTACTAAGTAGGTATTTCACAGCATGATGACCATTGTTTTTAATTATTTCCTTGCTAACAGAATCTATATGCAAACAATTCCAGGCACTAGTTAGAAGTCCCTAAAAAGACCTACAGGAGTAATGGGAAAATCAGGAATCAGGTGAGACCTTTTTAGACGCAAGTGACAAACACACCATTCACTGATTTCATGTAAGAGCAAACTCTAGGAATCTTGCCAAATCCGGGCACACCTGCATCCAGGGTGTCACTTGATGTCATTGGGATCACTTTCGTCTGTTTCTCTCTCTTGCTGTCCTTCCCCCCACCCGCCCTGCCCTCTTTCTCTCCATCTCTATGTGCCCTAATTTCCTTAGTTTAAGTTTCATTCTTAGAGATTTTTTTTTTCCAACAACAGCGAAAGACACAGCTATTGGCCATGTTCCTTGTGATCTTATCTAAGTGAGAAAAGACATAGAGTTGTAGCAAGTGATGATTCTGGTTGGCCCAGCTAGAGTATACCAAACCCTATCTCCATCTCTGTGTATTCTTACAGGGCGTATCTGAGTCATCTATTCCTAACATATGAAAGGAGATGATGTAAGGGGAGGAAAGTGGTGAGGCTATCCCTTAGCACATAGATGTAGATGATGGTTTCTAAAAAAAACAAACAAACAAACAGAACAACACTTTCCAGAAGAAGTGGGAAAGAACAAAATCAAGAAAGCACACATCCCTACAAAGGTATTGAGTAAAAGCAGAAAAGGGAGTTTGGGATGTGTCGATTTTGGCTGAATCAGTATACAATCCTCACAGCCAAAGAGTGAGTTTATACCTGTATTATTTTTATTTTTATTTCTTTTATTTTTTAAGTTTATTTATTTGTTTTGAGAGAGAGAGAGAGAGAGAGAGAGAGAGAGAGAGAGAGAGATGGAGAGAATCTCAAGCAGGTTCCACACGGCTTTGGGGAGCTGATGTGGGGCTTGACCTAAGAACCATGAGATCATGACCCAAGCCAAAATCTAGAGTAGGATGCCCAGCCGACTAAGCCACCCCGGTGCCCCTGTACCTATATTGTTTTTAAAATAATTGTTTAAAAAGTATCTACTTTAACTCCTACAGTATGCAATTAGCCATCCATGAATTTGACATTTTCATCAGAGGAGACTGGAGGGTAGGCACCTGCTTAAGAAATGTCTAGGAACCTGCTGAATATATCAGGACTCAAGTGCTAGTTAGCAGAAAACTACATCATTGACAGGATCTTCTGGGAAGAAACTGCAGGTGCAGTGGCCCCTGAAGAGGTACAAGGAGTCCCAAGTAGTCAGGCTCAAGAGATCAACATAAAGTAGATCATCACTGTCTGACTGCTGAGTTTAGATCACAGTCATTTTTGAGGGAAAAAAGAATGCTTGAAAGAATAAAAGTGAGAATTACTAGCTGAATCCTATTGGTTCTGTTTCTCTGGAGAACATAGGCCAATACACTCAACTAGAATTAAGGAGAGTTTCAAGGAATCGATTCCAAGATTGAGTGATGCTAATCACTTAGTAATTCATGAGAAATTAGGTAGACACTGATAGAGACTATGACAGAAAATTGATAACAGCTTGAACTTGAAATTTTTTTTTTTAAAGAAATATGGAACAAGTCTGTATGTAGAATCTCATGCTGGGCTTGGTTTCAGAGGTGGGTAAAACAAGAAAGGGAAGACAGTAAGGAAAGGAGAACAGCAGGGAGGGTAGGGCTTGAGCGGCATTTAGGACTTAGGTAGGAAAGAAAGGGGGAAATCCCAAAAGGAATATTGAAATGAGAGGCTGAGTGTGGTTGAAAGAGCTGATAACAAAGAGGGCTGGAGCTAGATGGAACAGTGAGGCATAAAGTTTGTCTTTGGAATCAAGGCCAGCACACTCTTCTCTCATTTTCTCTCTCTCTCCCTCCCTCTCTCTCTCTCTCTCTCTCAAGATAAGTAGAGAGAGAGAGAGAGAGAGAGAGAGAGAGAGAGTAAATCTCAAACAAAGTCTGCACTATCAGCACAGAGCAGGACATGGGACTTGAACTCACGAACCGCGAGATAATAGCCTGAGCCGAAATCTAGAGTTGGGCACCTAACTGACTAAGCCACCCAGGTACCCGTCTTCTCTCATTTTCAAGAGTCCTCCATGCTCCACATATTTTTTGACATCTCCCTTTTTCTCTTATAATGTACGTGCTCTCGTCTTCCATTCATTCAGGGTCCTACTTCCTACTAAAATAATAAAATCACAAATAGACTCTAAGAAATTAAAGGTGCCCTTCAGTTGGAACCTCTATGCATTGCCTTAGACCATTTTTCAATGGATCTCAGCCATCATTTACCGAGTATCTACTAAATGCTAGGCACCTTGCCCGGAGAGAGATGAGAAAGACAGAATGTGGGTCTCCAGGAAATTAGGTGTAGAGATCAGAGTAAGGGCACAAGCTAATGTGATAAGGGATCATTTCAGGGTTGCAATGATGAGAAAGTAGTGATTGATTTTGCCAGGGAGAATCAGAGATGGCTGCATGGAGAAGCTGACATCTATAAAGGAGGATCTGGAGTGGGGAAAGGATATATTAACTAAAGAGAAAAACATAAGCAAAGCAGACAAAACAGAAAGTGCTGGGTCTTCAGGAGAGTCTGCAGGTGACATTAACCGTGGGTAGGACAGGTCCACTAAGCTGGTGGAGAAGTCATTGAGGCAACTTGTCAGTGACCCCTTTAAACACATGGAATCTAAAGTGGCAATCCTTTAAAATACTTGAGATAGTTTCTTCCTGCAAAAACTAGATACATAACAGGGTCAGCCAACTCTCTGTAATGTTTTAGGCCTTTCCACAACTCTGCTATTAGAACATGAAATCAGCCATAGAAAATATGGAAATAAACAGCAATGGCCGTGTGCCAGTAAAACTTTATTTACAAAACTAATCAGCTATTCTCCAGTTTGACGGCCTCTGAATTCTGTTAAGACAATAGTTAGACTAGAAACTTCTGCACCGGAGAGGGAGAAAATGGTCTAATATTGCAGAGCCACAATTCAGGCCAAAAGGCGGCATGTCTATCTGTTTGCTTGATATACACACATGCCCAAGACTTTTAATGTCCTTAAGGTAATATTTCATAATATTTCAATTTATATTTAATAAACTCAACGTGCTAATTTTTCCCAACTTACAAACACAACTTTCCATACATTTTTAGTTAAAAAGGATTAGCCAGACCTTGACAGCAATAAGAGGTTTCAGGCCCTCTCTCAAAGTTTTCTTTTCTGTCTTATCTTCCCCTGTGGCAAACCTAGAAAATACTTTGCAATAAAAAGTCGATTTCCCTATGTTACAGATGGCCCAGCTTTGCCTTATATTCCCTGATGTGTTTACCACTTTCTTTCTTTTCTTTTCTTTCTTTTTGTTCTTCCTTTCTTTTTTCTTTCTCTTTTTCTTTTTCTTTCTCCCTTTCTTTCTTTCTCTTTCTTTCTTTCTTTCTTTCTTTCTTTCTTTCTTTCTTTCTTTCTTTCTTTCTTTCTTTCTTCTTTCTTTCTTTCTCTTCCTTTCATCTTTTCTTCCTTTCCCTTTTTTTTTTTTTAATTTGTACAGGATGACAAAGAAGGAAAAAAAAAACAGAACTTTCTGAGAAAGAAGGTGTAAGAAGGTTGAGTGGCAAAGAGATCAATGTAGTTTTCCCTAGAGCTTCCTGGGCAAAGCAAAGAAAATGCAGATAAGTGGGTTTGCTTGTCAGATACCAATTCACGTTGTGTCTACACAATGCTAGCATAGCTGGGAACACTGGCTTGATTTTTTTCTTCCACTTATTCATATAACTACTTTAACAAATTTTCCCACTCAATTGACCTTTGTTAGAGGTTGTAAAGATGCAGCCTGAAGCACCTTTGAGACCATTTTTTTTTTCATCCTTTGCTTTTGTCCAAACAATGGCAAACAACTAAGGGCTTTATTTATTCTTTTTGTCCCCTGTGACTTTCGTTTTCATTTAGATGTTACAATATTTTCTACAGTTTCCTTATCTCTCTTCCAACTGCTACTTTCCCCAAAATAGTCTCACTTGAGATTTAGTCATGACTCTCTCTGTGTTAGCCACATGAATTCTATATCCCACTTCATTTAGTTGTTGATTTGCTGATTTTCCCAAGTGCAAAACATCTGAATGATTAAACCTCCTTTCTAGGATACTATTCTGTTCAGTTTTCTTAATAGTTTTGAAAGTGTCGTCAGATTAAAATGCGTAGGTAAATTGAGGATACTGATGGTCATGCTGAACTTTGCAAATTTAAAAAGTTTATCTAGAAATTCTTGGTACTTAAGGAAGAATATAATATAAACTTTCTAATGTATGAATGACACATTACTCAAATTTTCCACAAAAGGGTTAAATCTTATTTATGAGCAATATTATTTTTTTAAATGTTAAATTATTATAAATTAATGTGCTGTAGACATATGGTCAACCAGAACATCATTTTCCCCAGCTACTACATATGGAAAAAGAGTTTTCCTAAAATATATATATTTGCCTTTTCCACTGATCTCCTTATTAGCAAGCAGATAATCAATCCCCTTCCTTGTACTACCATTTTGTGGGTTAATTAAAGAGCTAGTAGCCTTATTCAAGGTCATTACTTTAGAGTGCCTTCTGAATTTCCCTATTCATCTCTTTCCTTTGTGTTCCCTTTGTGATTTAGATATAATCCATCCTGGCATTTCTATTTTAATGATGTGTTTATGGGTTTCCATAATCCTTAAGTGGTGAACTTTTCAAAAGCCAGGGTCATGTTTATTAATTTTTGAACTTTTGGTGCCTAGAACTGCAGCTGGCAACCTGGAGGTAATTATTTCCAAATGCATACATGTGTAGTACAGTGCACTGGTCAGACTATTAACATTTCCCAGTCTTTGGGGACAGTTATTAGAACTTGGCCGTTGGGTTACAAGGTAAATTTACCCTTAGGATACGGATAGGTAAATGGGAGAAGCGAAGCTATTTCTACAATGGAAAGGTGCTCAGTGGTTGCCATATTGTCATTTGAGAGGCTGGGGTTGTCCTAGCTTTATTATTTATTATTTGTTATTTATTGTTTATTATTTATTATTTCTGTGCAGAGGAGAAGTCCTTCAAATCTCGATCCACTCTACTGCAGGTTGTAAGTGGAGAGCTACAGGTTGATAGTTCTCTTAACCAGCCCACCACTGATTTAATTCCTGAACGTGGACAATGTGAGCTTAATTATCTTGAAACATTTCAAAGGATGCTGACATTCTATGATGGAAGACAGCTACTGCTATACATAACTGACCTTTCAGAAGAGAAACAATGCAATTCACATTAGTACTGTATATTTTGCCAACAGATTTACTTTTTTTAAGTTTTTATTTTATTTCTAGTTGGTTAACGTACAGTGTTATATTAGTTTCGGTTGTACAATATAGAGATCCAACAATTCCATACATCACCTGGTGCTCATCACAAGTGCACTCCTTAAACATTATCACCTAGTACTGGCTAATTAGGAGGGAATATACCTTCGTAGCCAAGAGCAAAGAATCAGACAGTGTGAGTTCTGAGTTCAAATCTTGACCCTTACTCTTAACAAGAACGTGCCCTCTGTGTGCTAGTAATGTAAAGTGACTTGGTAAAATAAATCAATACCTGGACGATACAGTGTTGTCAAGATTCAATGTGACATAATCACAAAATAGCCACTGAGTGCTCAACATGGCTTCAAAGGAGAACAAGAAGACAGATACAGTCTTTCTCATCAAGGAGTCTATGGCCCATTTACCCTCTAGAGTTAATACATTTAAAGACTGAGGATAGTGCTAGACATGAAGTAATCATTTTGCTGTTATTAGTATAATGAATAAATCACCCTATCCTCCAACCATGCATTACAGATTACTCATATATCACAAGTCTCTGATAGTCAATGGAAATCTGCACTGCTAAAATTTCGTATTGTTTTCTGAAAGGGGATGTGGCCAGAGGCTGCAGACATCTTGGACTTCAGGCCTAGGGAGAATTAAAATGCCAGAAAATATTAGCAAAATCAACCCCCATCCTTGTAACTTACTGACAATTTTTTTTCCCCTGGTTTCATCGTCTTCCTTTCATCTGTACTTCCCCATCAGCAGGACCTCACCAACCATGGGTGGGAGGACATCCTTTGGAGGAAGCATGTGGAACAAGGTGTGGTATTGCACTTTCCTTATTTGGCAAAGAGATTCAATGTGCGTTTTTGAGGTTGATGGGAAGCAATAGTGAACTTCATAACCTTGTCTCATCTTTCTCTTAATGGTTCTGAACAGGTCAACTGATATGCATAGTGTCTGATTGAAAAGAGGCTTTATTTGGCCCAGACATGAAGACTCCCAATATTCCCTTAGTCTTCAAGGCATAAACAATTAAATGTTTAGAATGTGTACCTTACAAGAAAAAAATAAAGTAAATGGAATAACCTTTTATTGGTAAACAATTAATAGCCTACTAAAAGTTAAGCTAGAATATCATCTTCTGATTTTTGTAGAGGGACAAAGTTTTATTTTGGACTTTTAAGATTTTCCAGTAGAGCTGGAATAATTATAGAATATATTTTGGAAGTAATATATTCAGGAATAAAATAATTCAACGTGCAATAATTCAACTTGATAAATGGGTTAATTGTAATAATGCCTGGTATGTAGATCTTTTCCCACCAAGACTTTTGAAATTTTAGAAAAACTCACAGTATTTATGTTTGCCACATAAAGAATTTAAGGGGATTATTAATATTCAGTAACACGTACTAATTTCCTTTGAGGGGATATAATTTAGTGGCTATAAAATAAGCATCGGCATTGAAACTCAACAAACTTAGTTTAAATCTGGCTCTTCCCACTTACTTGTTATGTGACTTTAGAGAAATGATTTAATTTTGATTTTTCTTATCTGAAACATAGGACTAATGATATTGAATGCTTTAGTAGTACAATTAAGTGTTCCACAAAGATGATGTAGGGCAAAGGAATTAGACTATATGACGACTATCTGAGAAGATTTTTTAAAAATAACAAAATACCTACACCTCTAATCCCTGACTTTCTGATATAATTGGTTTTGGGTGAGGCTGGGACATCAGTGTACGTATATTTGTTTGTTTGTTTGTTTGTTTGTTTGTTTGTTTAAATCCAGATAGACATAGCTCCTTACCTTTATGGAGTGAGCACCATAGTAGATGAGATAGATGATGTAAGTAATGAAATAAATTGAATATGAGATTTGGAGTCTGACAGATTTGTTATGACTTATACTACCTGTGTGTCCTTGGATAATAACTTAATTTCCCCCAGTCTCAATTTCCACGTTGTATAAAGTAGGCACTAAAGTTAATGCATTTAACTTTAGCACAGTGATTTAGGACCGCCAGATAGTAGGTGTCCCCTAAACAGTATCATTCGGCAGAACTAAAAACTGTTATTGCTTATAGTTTTGCCTCAAAAAGATGCTATGGCTCTGATTCTCTGGGTCTACAAATACTTAATCACTGCAACTATAATGTTTAAAGATGTATAATATAGCTTTCCAAGGTTAAGAAAAGGTCTCAAAGGTTAAGAAAAATCACATTTCTATCTCATTAGTGTTGTGTGTGGCGGTGGGGGATAGGGGGACACAGTTCTAGGCTTCTTTCCTGTACCAACCCACTATGAGAAGGAAAGCTGATAAAAGCAGATAAAAAAGAGCCAGCCAGATGTCCAAGGCCAGATACTCCCCTTGCACCCTTTTGGTTTCTATAATCTTGCTTGCCTCTTGATTCGCCAACTGCCCACTTAGCACAACCGATAAGTGCCGCCCCCCCCCTTTTTTTTTCCTTGGGCCCTGCGATCTTGCCCACCTGTGAAGCTGATAGAAAGTTTCCAAGTATCCGGACACTGGCCAGGCATAAAACTAGGCCAGCGCCAGGGCTGGGCGCTCAATCTTTGGAGGTGACTTCGCTGGCCAGCACGGGTGCAGAGTAAAGTCTTTTCTGATTCTCCCAGTGCATGTCACCTGTCTCTTCCAAAGCGCCGAGTATTTGCTCTAACAACTACCACTATTGTCTGTACATGTTTATTTAAAATATATCCATCAATCATGTTCATAATTGATCTGTATTTCAACATTCAGATGCAGCTAACAGCATCTTTTTTTATGATTTTATTTTTAATGACCGTTGTGTATGTTTTAGGCTTCCACCTTACATCTTGTTGTATTTAATGATGTGTCAGAAATGTTGGTAAGCATGGAGAAAAACATGACCCAGCAGATGCCGTTACCCATACCAATGTCAATTCAAGTTCTACTTTATTTCAGCCTAATACTGATAAACCTAGGGGCATCCTTATATAGGCTCTTGGTTCTTAATTAAAACATCACATTGCCTAGAGAAAAAAAATCTACTTTTCCATGTTTTTCTCCTTTTATACGGAGTTCCAGAATGTTAAGATTACAGCTCTTGGCCTAAGAGTTTAACCTTGTAGAAGCAGAGGGTGATTTTCACCATATCAAATCTGGTATTTATCATTTTTGGCAGGTTCCAGTTGCCGAGGAAATTTCCTAGAAAATATGAAAGAAAGACATTGGCATATAAAACACTCCTGATTTATGGTACAAGACCTTGGTTTTGAAATTATCCTGAGGGATAGTTTGGCTTAATTTTTATTTTTCTCTTGATTTTATACCTGAATGTGGTTAAGATAAACACTTTAATTGGAACAATTAATTAAAAATTAAGGACATGTTTACTCTGTATGAAGGCATAATTAAAGGTACAATTCCTCAGTTCTTTTCCTTTTTTCAGGTTCTTTCGTTTTGGCCCAAATCAGAGCATATGTATAAACCCTAAAAGAAGCCTCTTTATCGTGAAAATATAAGATATGATTATGAAATATGAAGCCTATTCCCAAACCTTTACATAACATTCAGAATTGCAATTCACCTTCAAGCAAGCTAAGAAACAGTCCTCCACCCCTGTTTCAGAAATCACATTCTGCTGGCCTTAATTTCCTAACAGTGGAAGTTGAGGTTCACAGGTGGGGCTTGACTAATTATTTCACCCAGAGTCCCACTTTTGTGTTATTTTCCTCCTAGACGAGACCTTTCCTAAATTACATTTGGATTGAGGATTATTCTTCCGGGAGTACCATATTCATTAGACAGCTACTATTCTGTTCAATCGCATTAAACCTAGAACGAGCTCAGTACTCTCTGCCACCTGGGCATAAACCATTTGTTCAGTCTCAGTGTTTCGCCCACATTATTTTCTCCTGGAGCCAGATACGCTGAACGTGCTCCACGCATTCGTTATCTTGTGCCATGGCATACATCCTTCCCCTTGTTTAGAAGGGCCCTCCTCCTGCTCTATACCTAGGCAGACCAGTTAAAATGCCAGTTCCACACGGCCTTTTCTGATCATGAGTTGCTATAAATTTTCTCTTCCTTTGATTTTGTTATTTTTTTCTTGACCTTTAAATTAACCTTTACTGTTTAATTAGTCTGTACTGTTACATCGTGTCATGTGTCTGCTTTGTTTCTCTTCGATTACATTGAAAATTACTAGCAATACTTTTTCTCCTAAATGCACAAGAACATAAAACCTTTCTGGTTTTAATGTTTATTTATTTATTTTGAGAGACAGAGAGGGAGACAGAGATCACAAGCGAGGGAGTGGTAAAAAGAGAGGGAAGGAGAGAATCCCAAGCAGGCTCCACACTGTCAACACAGAGCCTGACACCAAGCTCGATCCCATGAACCACAAGATTATGACCTGAACTGAAATCGGGAGTCGGACACTCCAATCAGCTGAGTCACCCAGGCATCCCCCTAACCTTTCTTTTCCAACAGACTTTTATCAAGAGCTGCCAGGAACTCTGCTAGATGCCAGGAACGCTGCTAGAACTCTGCTAGGAACTCTCAGGACGCCTCAGAGAATAGAGCGTGCCCATTTGCAAAGATGTAGGTATTGCTGCTTTCTTTTCATAATTTGCTCAATTTTAGAAGAATGAAAGGTTGGGCTCAGTTTTAATAGGCAAGTAATTATGACACATCCAATGACGTAGTCAGTTCACTATCAGTGAGTCTTATCAGTTTGCCTTATTGTTAGAAACCCCTGGAGGGAAGGAGGAAATCAAATTAATAGTTACAGAACAACACACATTTATGTAGTCCTTTTCATCTAAATTTCACAGTAGATCTTGAAAGGTACTTAACCTCTTAGAGACTGCCTTTTTAGTAAAGTAAAAAGATAAATGTATCAGAGAGTAGATGGCCTACCAGAAAAGCCTTGGTTTATCTGTCCATATCATTGGAAGTAATTTATTATTCAGGGACAAATGACATCTATGTTTTCTGAAGCCAAGTTGTCTGGAATATTTGGCATGAGGAAGAGGTTTTGACTCAAACAAAACACAAATTACCCTCTCAGTAAGTTGACCACAATTTTGTTTGAACATTGGTATATTGTTTTCCAGTAATTCTCTAATTCTCTGCTACCTCCTGGGAATCCTACAATTCCATTCAATTCTGACACTACTGGGAGTTATAGCAGACCACAGAGGTAAAGGGTGAATTCAGTCCCACAAGACTGCCCTCACTTCAGATGCCAGCCACAGGGTCCCCAAGCTACCTGTACTTCTGCCTGGCTGACTATAAATTCTGAAGTTCCTTTGACCCACTCACCTTCTCCAGGCATGATAATTCACTAGAGTGATTCATAGAATTCAGGAATGCTCTGTACTTACAATTATAATTTTATTATGAAGGATGCAACTCAGGAAATGCCAACTGGAAGAAATCTGTAAGGCAAGGCATGTGTATATGGGTAGGTGGAGGGACATGTAGGGCTTCTGTGCCAAATTCTGGCATTCTACCCTCCCAGCACATTAAAGTGTTCACCAACTTAGAAGCCCCCCAGCCTTCTTTGTTCAAATGTTTCTACTGAAGTTTCAAGATGACAGCATGACTAATTGAATCATTAGCCATTGAGTGACTGAACTCAATCTCCAGAGTCTCTGCCCTCCTCAGAATCAGGGCTGATAGTTCCAACCTTCTAATCAGATGGTTGGTTTTTCTGGAAACCAGTCCCATTCCAAAGGTTTCTAGGGACCCAACAAGGGTCATCTTATTTGCATAAACCCAGGTATAGTCAAAAGGGATTCATTATGAATTCAAAAAGATATTCCTGTCAGGGAATTCCAAGATTCCAAGTGTATTAGGAGATCTGTGCCAGTAACCAAGACAAATGCATATATATATATATATATATATATATATATATATATATATATTTGATCATACTACAGTTGGAAATACTAAGGGGCTTATAAACCAATGGCTGGGCCTCTCTGCTAATTTAATTGATCTGATTTAATTGATCTGTATTAGCGCCTCATCATGGGCATTTTTTTAAAAGATGTCCAGGTAATTCTAATGTACACCTAGGGTTGAAAATACTCTTTAAATATGGTGGGAATGGGACTATTACATATTTGATAGTCAATTGCCAAGTGTTTGTTGGACTATATACCCCATGTGCTATGCTAGATGCTTAGGAGATAATGGTAAACTAGATATGCTCCTTTTCAAATGGAGCTTTAGTCCAATAGGAAAGTCAGAAATTACATATATATGGCAAATAGAATGGAGCTGGGGAGGTGAGGAAGTGAGGGGTAGGGCCAGAGGGGCTTCTTTAAAGAAAAGACATTGATGGGAAATCTGTAAGAGTGAATAAGAGTCAAAGAAAAGCAAGGGGATTGGTTTTTTTTTCTTCTTGTTTTAACATTTTTTTTAGTTTATTTATTTATTTTTGAGGAAGAGACACAGAAAGTGAGCAAGGAAGGGTCAGAGAGAGAGAGGGAGAGAGAGAACCTCAAGCAGGCTACACACTGTCAGCATGGAGCCCAATGTGGGGCAAGAGGATTGCTTTTCTTGGCACTCACTTCTCAAAGTGAAGTTCATGGGAATAGTAGCATCAGCGTCACCTAAGAGTTGTTAAAAATACAGAATATCAAGTCCACTGAATTAGAATCTACATTGTTCCCACGTGAGCCCTATGCAAAATCAAGTTGGAGAAGTCCAGCTTTTGGCACATCCCCAAAAAGAATTGCTTATAAATTCCTCAATGAGATCCCTAAGGCAGACTTGCTTCCTGTCCTTAAGAGAACTAATCATACAAATATTCCTGTAATTCCATAAGCTACCCTAGGAACTTACCAATAAAACTCTTTTGCTTAAAATAGTAAGATTCACATTCTATTGTCTCTAAGAAAAGTACTTACGTAACATACAAGAGATTACGTTCCCAAATTGCCAGGAAACAATGACTGAAACCGAAATTATGTCTCACATTTTAAATTCAATATTCAATAATATATTTCTAGCATCTCAAACATGATCTGAAATATTGTTCCTTCCCTTCATAATTTAATGCATATATAGTTTAAAACCAATTAGTTTTGACTGATACTCAGAATTTTGTGCTTTTGGTTAGCTAAAAAGTTTGTATCTTTTCTTCAAATGTTTAGTTTATGAGACTAATTACCTATTTACTTAGGAGTTAATTACCTATTGTTGTGCAAAACACCCCCAAAGTAATAGCTTAAGACAACACTATCTCACATTTTTTCTTGGCCAGGCTCAGGAATGACTTAATTGGGTCATTTTTGCCCAGGGTACCTTCTGAAATTGCAGTCAAGATGCTGACTAGAGAATTGCAGTCATGTGAAGGCTTGCCTGGGGTTGAAGGATCTGATTTCAAGAAGGCTCACACCTATGGCTGACAGGTCAGTGCTGGTTGTTGGCAAGAGGCCTTAGTTACTCACCACATGGACTTCTCCATAAGTGTTCTTGAATATCCTTATGTCATGGATGCTGAGAAGTGATCCATGTGATCAAGGCAGAAGCTACAACATTTTTCTTGAGCTATCCTTGCAAGTCATTCTCTGTCATTTCTGCAATATCCTACTGATTGCTAGGTCAGCCTTATTCAGTGGAGATGAGGGAGACCCATGGGGATGTGACGTGACTACCAGAGGAGAGAACCACTGGGATATTCTTAGAGGCTAGCTAACACAAAGTTCATATTTCACACTGTTTCACATTTCTGCTTCCAACTACTGTTTTTTTTAATAATGAGAACCAAATGTAATAATATATCAAACATCCTCGAAAGATAGGGACTTCCTTGAAACTGACAGTTGCAATACTGTATGATGGGTATTTTAATATATATAATAATGATGCTAATAACATAATATCTGACATTAATACATAATAATATATAGCAAGCACTATTCTAAAGGCTTTTCTATATATAAATGAAGTTAATCTTCACAACAAATCTCCAAGGTAGATACTATTTTTCTCCTTATTTGTAGAGAGTCACAGGGAGATTAAGGAAGCAGTGTTGTTATTTTCTCTCCTGTCTATATTAAAATTCCTAACTACTATGACTAAATGCATGGATGGCGGAAACAAAGGATTAATGACTAACAATGAGGATGGTAAGAATATGGAATGTTTGAGACTAAGGATCATTTCTATTTACCAAGATCCAGTGCGGGAGAGCAAGTATGCAGGTACAAGAAATGAAAAGAGCATAGTTTTAGCCTTCAGGATATTTGAAATATAGCCAATTAAAGAGGAAACAATTAGAAACATTATCATTTTGTGTCATTTTGTAAAATGTTCAACAAATCATGACACATGCTTTTAGATTAGTTTATCCAACAAACATAATTGAATACCTACTGTATGTTAGGCACTGTTGAAGGACCTGTGATATAGCAGTAAATCAAACAAGCAAAAATTCCTTCCTGCATGGAAGTTATGTTCTACTGGGAAAGAGACAAATATTAAGCCAGATAAATTAGTAAAGTACACGTAGATTGCATATTGATAAGAGCTAAGGACTATTGGTAAGAACTAAGCAAAGAAGAGGGATAAGAAATGTCAATGTGGGGGAAAGGGAGGCAATAGAAATCCAGGGAAGATTTTACAGGGCAGGCGACTGTTGAGTGAATGTCCAGAAGATGTGAGGGAGCTAAATCTGGAGGAAAAGCATTTCAGGCAGAGGGAACAGTAAGCACAAAGCCTCAGAGGCATGCATAAGGAGAACAAATCTGAGGAACGACAAGAAATGGTCAGTGGGATTAGAACAGAGCAAATATCAAGGAAGAAATGAGAAATTCATTTAGAGAGTTAAGTGTGGGGGAGTAAGCACAGATCATGTAAGACACTGAAGGTTGTCAGCACTTACTGTGACCATTTGGGCTGCTGGGCTGAGAATATATGGAAAGAAAACAAAGGTAGAAGCAATAAGCCCATTTTACCACTGTAGTAATCCAGGTAAGTGGTGGTTATGCTTGGTCCAAGATGGTAGCAGGGGGATATCAGAGGGATATTGGGAAATGGTAGAGTATGTCACGGAAGGAATGGAATACCCAATTCAAGATAGCTCACCTAAAAACAAACAAACAAACAAAAAACATAATCATGATATTTAAGGGAGTAAATTAAAGGAATGAGGTCAACAGCTATGAACCAGTGGCATCCTGATAGGAGAATCAGTATTCATTTAAGATTGCCGCTTGATGGCTTTGGAAACTACCCAAGCCAGCTACCTACAAAAAGAAGCTTATTTTTAAGAAGGGAATTTTTATGTCCTACTGAGTTACTGCCATGAATTTCAGAAATATAAAGGTTTTAAAAAGAAAAGGGTACTATGAAGGTTTAGAAGAATGTTCTTTTTAAAAAAAAATATGCTAACTGACTGATGATCAAAGAAAGACTTGGCAAATTCTCCTGGCAGTCAAATAAAAAGAAAAAGAAAAGATCAAATAATTGATTTGTTAAATAAGGTAAACTTATTCCTAGAATTTCCAACTAGCTATTTACAGACACATATTCAAATGTCAAACCAAAATTAAAATGGATATCAATATTTTCTCTCTAGAACACAAGCAAACATAATGTATGGGACAAAAGAGTGTGTTTCAATAGCACACGGTCCTGGAGTCGTGAGAGATTCAGTGCCTGACTCTGACATCTCCATAACGGTGAAAAAAAATATCTTACTAGTTGGGGAGGTTAGACTCTTCCAAAATGATCATTTCCTCTACGAACATTTGATCGTCTGTGAACCAAATGCTAATGAATTATTTCAAACACTTTTTAAATGCTTTTCCTCTTTCGACATATGCAATCAATAAGTCTAAACTGGGATAGCATTCTAAAATTGAGTATTCTAGACCTGGAAAGAATCACAGAGATAATTTAATCCATCTTCCTTTACCCCCCACCCATTTGACAGATGAGAGTAGATAGAAGTGATTTGCTTAATGTCACATGACTAGATCATTCCAATGTTGGTACTGAGAAGCAGAGAACTCTATCAATATTTATGTCTTTATCTTACTCTTTTATAACCACAGCTCTGAAAAATTAATTTGTGGTGTTTTTTTTCATTAAATCATGGAAAATGCACATGTTTTCCATTTGGACTCACATCAGAGTCTATCCACAGTTCTGTAGGACAGGTGAAAGGGAAATGTGTGAGGATGTCATTTCCTTCTCTTGTTATGGAAGGGTAAATCCAAGGCCACCTCACCCTTGCAGTGTGAGGCAGACGTTCCTAGAGTCACATTCAGACAAGTCTGTTTCTTTCACACTTGTATCCCCAATGCCACACAGAACGTGGGGTATACAAGATACTCAGTATAATGTTGTTAAATTAATGAGTAGATTTTTTTTTTTTTAATTTTAGAAAGAGAGAGAAAGAGAATGCTTACACGTGACCCAGGGGTAGGGGCAGAGGGAGAGAAAGAGAGACTCTCAAGCAGGCGCCCTGCTCAGCACACTGCCCCATGTGGGGGGCTCAATCTGAAGATACTGGGATCATGACCTGAGCCAAAATTGACAGTTGGACGTTCAACCAACTGAACCACCCAGGCGCCCGCCCCATGAGTAGATTTTTCTTTCCTTGATGTCACCTGAACCTGGAAACCTAGCAGAGGGTAAATCACAGGAATTCAACAGGAGCTGTAACTTTCAGTGCCGTCTGGATGACAAATCTATCTTGGTTGAGGTAGGAGTGGAGGCTTTGAAAGAAAGACCTCAGTGATGGTACTTGACTCTACCTTAGCCTAGACTAAGACACAAGGAAAGGAAAAGATAAAGGACATGTGGCGAAAGCTTCCTTCAGATGTAAGAAGAGAGGAAAGTGAGTGCAGATAACAAGGAATAAATGAAACGATATGGGAAGAAAATCGAACCCAAGTTGCTACCTCTTTTAACATTGCCTGTAAGGTGCTTTCCTTCTGTGGTATGTAGGTTAAAAGCTCCTTTTGAGGCCAGTGTCTTCTGAAATTCTGGTTCGTATGAAACTCTACCTACTAAGCCATGCTCCTAATCCTTCAGTTAGTCATAACACTCTAAACCATCAATTTCAAGAAGTGAAAAGGTAGTATGATGTGTGCCCTCCACCAACGCAACGGGAACATATACAGACAGGTTATTTCCCACTATAGGTACACAACAGCAATTTCACTTTTCACTGCAGATTGTTTTCAAAATAAAATTTTCAAATAGTGAGCGGTAAGACCTCAAAGTCTTTTCACTATGCCAAAGCATTCCCTTTAAAGTTTGATGCAAAGGGACATCATACCATAGCTGCATGACTGCCTTTAAGTGTATTGCCAGAATGCAGTTGACCTTTGGAATGTTTAGCAATCATCTACATCCTTCTGTCCCACAGTGGACAGGTAATAATTTACAGCCAACTAAGTGACTAGAATGGAGTCCTTTTTATTTTTGTTTATTTATTTTTTATTTTAGACAGAGAGAGAGTGCAAGCAGGGGAGAGGGACAGAGAGACGGCTGAGCATGGAGCCACCCACGGGGCTTGATCCCAGGACACTGGAATCATAACCTGAGCCAAAGTCAAGAATCAGACGTTCAACCAACTGGGCCACCCAATTGTCCCTGAGTCCTTTTAAAAATGAAATTTTTAAAAGTTAAAATCAAATGTTATGGACTGTCCAAACTCAGCTCATTTTCAATCAAAAAAGAAACATCTGTAGTCACTAACTTGAAATTCTTGAGCACACACAGGGATGTGTGCACAAATATACACAAAGATGTGTCCTTAGAGTGGTCAACTGCTTACCTTCGTGCTTACTTCTTCTTTGCCTAGATCCAGCCCTAGGACGTGGCACTTGATTTGAGTGCAAAATTTAAGGGGAGAAGAAAGTCATCAATCAAGATAAGAATCAGTAACATTGCTGTTCTGAGCCGCTAAAAGGAATCTGAAGTAAAGGAAAAAAATCTGTAACCTTGATCCTGTTTTTATTTAAAATGTAGAGATTTTCTTCATTATGGAGTTTTTGCATTACATTCATTTTTTTTAAATTTTGTATTTAAATATTGTTTAATTTGATTGTTGAACTTTTTAATTAAAGCATAATTGACTTAAAAGATCTTATTAGGTTCAGATAATGATAACTAGATGTACAATGGGGATCATTTATAATGTACAAAAATATCAAGTCGCTGTGGTGCACACCTGATTACTGAGTTTTTGATATGCCATAAGTTTTGCCCCTAAAGCAAGTGCCTCATCCATCTCATATACCTTACCTGGTATCAACCCCACCTCACCGATTCTGCTTTATCAAAGACAATGCAAGAATCATTCAATGATTTCAATTCCTCCCTCAATGAACAGTAAGAATGTTCAGCCCCTGAATGACACCTCCAGAAGTATAGCCATATGGAATTTTAGAAGGGCAATGGATAAGCTAAGAAAAGCTTGCAATGTAGCAGTATGAACATCTAAGGTTTATTAATGGCCTTGAGGATCAAAGAGTATTTCCACGTTCTGAACTTGAGTCTACTTTATCACATACACCCAAGAACACATCTGAACATATGCAACGATGAAGAACCTCACAGCCCATTCTAATGGAAATCTATTAGAATGTTCTACATACTAAGCCATATTGGACTCTTTTTTTCCTAAAGTGTTACGCTTCGGTTCACGTTGAGTTCTTTGAGCTATTCTTGAACAAGACTAATCCTAATCTCACTCAACTGGACTCTTTTAAAATATAAAGGCTCACAAAAATGGCCTCCTCTTAAAGCAATTAATTTTCCCATTGGACGTTTATCCTAGGAGATAATTATTATTAATTTTTTTATTAAATGTTGTTTTGGAACTTGAATTCTATGGAAATAAGAAGGAACATCTTAGTTACTGTAACCATCATAATTCAGTGCTCATATTGTTTTGTAAGGGTGTTGATCTTCTCAACCCTGGCTGACCATCAGAATCTTCTGATGGAATTTAAATAATGTGAGTGTTTGGAACTAACATTTCAGAAATTTGCCTCTTCACATCTAGGGTGGAGCCCAGCCGTCCTTGTTCTTTAGAAGCTCCCTAAGAAATGTAAATGTTCGGGTACAGCTGAAAACCACAGCAGTCTACCACTCCTGAAAAGAGCATCCACTCGTCCTGACTTCCTCCGAATCAAGCAAGGAAAACTGCAGGCTAAAATATGTTATTCACTTTAAAAAAGCAAGTCCTTTCTTTGCTTTTAAGCTTCTGCTGAAAATGGCAATGATTGTATTATTGTCGAAAAGAGATGATCTGGGGTTGACTATTTTTCCTGGATTGCTGGTGGGGTAGAAAAATTAGTTAAATACGGTGGTCCCCTGAAGCACTATGTGACAGCTGTTCTAGAACCAGAGAAATCTCAGTGAATTTTCTAGATTTTAACTCAGGGAAAACATTTAATTATCTTGCGAAACACTGTAATTAAAGATAACAGCAATGACACTTCACATCAAACATTTTGCGCTTGTGTTGCTATCTCTTTGAGGCCTCATGAAAACTCCATGATAACAGGAAATAAATGTATCAATGTATGTATCTACTAACTCCAGTGACCTGTCCATACAATTCTGGGGCCAGCTATAGAAGACAAGCATTCTAATATTAATATTATCCTTTTAATTTAATAAGAGCTACCATAATCATATCAGTCTCCATGAAGTATGCTATAAAGTATTTTACTGGTTTAAAAAATATATATTAATTCCAAACAGGAGAGTTAAAAAAATACTACAAATGAACCAGATTTACATGATCTAATATTTCTGGTGGACTTTTAATTTGGCTAAAAGATAAGACATTTTTCTAATTATTAGTTTAGAATAAACATTCATTGGCTTAATGAAATTTTACTGAACCTGATGAACAGTTGCTTTCCAACACAAAAGCTGAGTCCTGCAGTAAGGCAGAAAAGCATGTGTGGTCCTGCAGGCTGTTTATTTGGGCAGAATCAGGAGCACTTTTAAGTCTGGCTCTATTCCCTATGTTTTAAACTGTTTTCCATTTATAAGCACATAATGGCCACGAGGAAATAACTTCAAGTTTTGTACGCTACTCTGAATTGGTTCTTTCATGAGAAGATACCCTGGATTTGAGACCGTGTCTTTAATGGAGAATAATTTCGATCGTAAGATCTATTATACTTATGAGCAAGGATCATGTGCCAAACATTGTGCGAAGAACACTGGATTCACAGATGAATAAGACATAGCACTTATTTTCACGTGTCTTTTTTCTTTTTTTTTTTTTTTTAATTTTTTTTTTTTTAACGTTTATTTATTTTTGAGACAGAGAGAGACAGAGCATGAACGGGGGCGGGGCAGAGAGAGAGGGAGACACAGAATTGAAAACAGGCTCCAGGCTCTGAGCCATCTGCCCAGAGCCTGACGCGGGGCTCAAACTCACGGACTGCGAGATCGTGACCTGAGCCGAAGTCGGACGCTTAACCGACTGAGCCACCCAGGCGCCCCTCACGTGTCTTTTTTCTAAGTCCCACAGAGATGACTGTTGTATGATGGCGCTAATCAGTTTCACCTTCAGGGGGCTCCTGACTGCAGCTTGGATTCTTACGTGGATCGTCAACAGCCCCTCTAATCGTATAGAATGAGACCAAGCCAGAGAACCGTGGTGTCCGAAGCAGAGTATCCTAAGGCTTGAGCACTGATCACTTTAAATGTTTCAATGCTGTGTACGTTAGCCTATCTCATGTGGTGGTTTTGTTTTGAGTTCATAAAAACTAATAAAATTAATAGCCATTACATCTATATCTATATCTATATCTATATCTATATCTATATCTATATCTATATATCATCTATGTCTATATATAGATATATATTTTAGGGGTGCTTGGGTGGTTTCGTGGCTCCCTCAGTTGAGCGTCTGACTTGATTTTGGCTCAGGTCATGATCCCACGGTCATAGGATCGAGTCCCATATCAGGCTGTGTGTGGAGCCTACTTGGGATTCTCTCTCTCCCTCTGCCCCTTTCCCCGCTTGCACTCTCTCAAATAAAATAAAAATTAAAAATTAAAAAATGAGAGCAATATCTAAATTTTAGCACAAGAAGTATTGCTATCCTGCTTTCTAAATAATGAATTGATTCAATAAACCTCACCATTTGTTAAATAATGTCAGGAGCTTTATGCATAGGAATTAACCAGTGTAGGATATATTTATTTATTCAGAACTGATTTTTTTTTTTTTTTGTAAATCTCTTTCTGAACTTGCTAGACTCTGTTAAACAGATTATTGTTGATTTGAGCCCTTTGAGTCATAATTGAGTTTCATTGTAAATGCAAGTTTGACCACTCCTCTTGAGCTTTCAGAAATTGCACATTGCCTACTCCATCTATAAAATTATCAGTAAGGAGAGCAAAAAGGAGATATAAAATGTGAAACATTTTCACAGAAACCCACCATGCTATAGTTGTCCAGCATGTCATGTTGGATTCATTTCAACAAAAAACGGCTTTCACAGAATGCCCACCAGACATGTTCCCACAGGCTGTGTTACCATCTGTAGTATTAAAGAGTATCCATTATGGGTGCCTTGGGGCTAATCTTTCAGAATTGATTACAAAGTGTTCATGATACATTACCTCAAACGGAATTATTGGCTTTAATTAAAACAAATAAAACAAAACAAAGCAAATCCCTCCATATAGTAGCTTTAGTAAAGCAGAAACAAAGAATTGATCATGCTATACAGACTTTACATCTGGATTTAAAGAACACACACGCATATTCGCTTATGATAGATATCCGTTAACAGAATTCCTTTGACTAAATAATGGTTGTAGAAAATTTATGCATAATGTAATCTACTCCAGATACCACTTTCTCCTTGATTTATTTATGCAAAAAGTCACATCTCAAAATCCATAAGCATCCAGCTCATAAAAAAGGAATGATGAGGTCTCTCCTCTTTCTTCAAGTTTGGCATTTAGATGAAGTTGAAAATACACAGAAAATAGTAAACATGTTCTGCAAACCTATATTATGAATACATTGATTTCATCTAATTTAGGAACCAGAGAGTAAAGATCATGAAGATACTTTAAGTCATTTCCTTAGTTGTAACACCTTTCCCTTAAGTGTCCTGATCAGTAGCTATTTAAGCAAATTTTCATTGTTATAAATTGAGGTAATTTTTTATAACCCTTCAATAGCTGGAAATACCAATGTGATTTTACAGCCAGTGTTTGGAATCCTATGTTTAGATACTCACAAGCACGAATCAATCATTACATGGCTTCCAACGTAATTATTCCAGTACTTTCTCGTTTAAGCAGTCTTTCAACTCCTCAAAAAGCACGATTCTGAAAAACATATTCTCAGCCTCAAATGACAAATTATGTTCCAATATGTTATCAAGAGGAAATGGAATAACTATTATGCAAATTGGATGCTTAATTGCTGCCCTCTCTTACTCAGAAAAGCTTGATTTGGAACCAATCCCAGAGGTCATTTAGTCACAGAGTCATCTCCTATCCCAAGAAGTCATAACACATACCCTACGAGGCTTAGCCCAAGTCCATACATGTGACACATTGAACTAAATGTCTCCAATGGAACCCTGAATGGCCGGAACGTCTGTGGGACAATTTTGTTGGGTCCTTCTACGATCGGACATTCTTAAATGCAGGCAAGCTCTTCTTGTTGAGGTGAACATTTATTGTGCCTCTGTCCACCGGATGCCCACTACCTTTTCCCAATAGTGAAAATTTTTTCTCTCCCATCGGTGTCTGCAGTCTTGGTGCAAACAGGCTAAAACACTCTTCACTCCAGAGGCCACAGTCGGTGTTCCTCAGCAGATGCTTCCTCTCCCAGCCCCGAGGACAGTCATGTGATGTGACCAGCCCCAGACTTTAAATCTTGTGAAGAGTAGAACGCAGCTGAGCTAGCAAGGCCAAGGACTGAAGGTTGTAGAGCCACTGCGGTGCCAGGATGCTAGTCAGATGGCTTCAGCGGGGCTTTGCTGCTGGCCTCCGGATTGCCTTGCCTCCAGCCCCTCACTAAGTCAGTCTCTCCAGGTCTTTTCATTTTTTGTTACTCCTGATATTTTTCACATCAATTTTGTTTGTTTAAGGCAACCAGAGTCTGTCTCGATTACCTGCCAGAAAAGAACTCTGCCATCAAAATTGCCAGCAATTGCCCCCTTTGATCCTAAATTTACTTTCCAGAATTGGTCCAAATTCGCAAATCCTGCTTTTAAGTGGAAAACCCTACTTTCTTCCTTATTCTTGTCAAACACATAAACTTCCTACTACTGTGACTTCGATTATTTAAATTTTAGGTCTTAGACAACTCTGATCACATTTCTTCTTTGGGGATTTGATCCCTATAGAACTTGTGATTAAGGAAATCTCATGAGACTCATTCCTAGGTGTTTGTGTGTCTGTGTGTGTGTGTGTGTCTGTGTGTGTGTTGTGTGTGATGTGTGTGTGTATCGTGTGTGTTGTGTATGTGTTGTGTGAATATGTGTTGTGTATCTGTGTGTGTGTGTGTTTTCTTTTACAGGAGAGATGAGCTTGTTTCAGTGCCATTACCTTCATAACCATGTGTGACCATATTTAGCTAATTGCAGACTAAATTTACAACTTTAATCTTTGACCATTACATTTTGTTTAATGAATTGCATCCATTAATTTAGCAGCTACTTGTTATGATTTAGATGAAATATAATATTATTTCTCCCAAATCTTCATCGAATTTACTGATAAAAATATTGAGTAGACTGGATCCTTGTAGTAAATTGCCAACAAAGTGTTTTAATGTGATTTAATAGTCAATGGCTTTTTGATGAAGTTGTTTTAAAACCTTTGAATTACTTGGGGCGTCTGGGTGGCTCAGTCTGTTAAGCGTCTGACTTCGGCTCAGGTCATGATCTTCTGGTTCATGAATTTGAGCCCCTGTTTCAGGCTCTGTGCTGACAGCTCAGAGCCTGGAGCTTGCTTCGAATTCTGTGTCTCCCACTCTCTCTGTCTCTCTGCCCCTCCCCTGTTCAAACTCTGTCTCTCTCTCTGTCTCTGTCTCTATTTCTGTATCTGTCTCTCTCAAAAATAAACATTAAAAAAACCACTTTGAATTACTTAACATACCTAACCATTTAACCATATCTAAATATCTATCTACAAATCTATTGCATTTTAATTCACTCCCTATTTCCCTACAATTCTTCCATAAGTTACAAAATATTCTCTTTAACTAATTAGTAGCATTATAATTCATGGGAAATGCAGCATAGTAACTTCGTCACAGATATAACATACATATATAAATGAATCAAGTTTCAGAAACAAGATTTATCCTTGCTATATGCAATATATTATGTTAGTTTCTATTCTGTTCTATAGTATTATTTTTTTAAGCTAGTCATATAAGATTGATGGGTTATATCAATATCAATATCAACTTCTTGGCTGTGATATTGTACAATAGTTACATAAGATGTTACTATTGGGAAACATTTTATAAATAGTATGAGAGATCTCTTTTGTTTTTTGTTTTTTTTTTTTTTACAACAGCCTTTGAATAAATAAATACAAGCTAGTCATGAGCTACTAAATTTAGATTGGGATCCACCAATGATTCATCAACAGAAATTTATAAGATATTGACAGACACTAACAGAAACATTAATAGCGACATTAAAAAATAGTAATGAATAAAACAAGGGTGTCATCAATATTTTTCAATATTGTAGTAAGAGTTTTAGTCGCTGAGGTGCCTTGGTGGCTCGGCTGGTTCAGAGTCTGACTGTTGATTTTGGCTCAGGTCATGATCCGAGGGTCATGGGATCAAGCCCTACATCAGGCTCCACATGCAGAATGTGGAGCCCGCTTAAGATTCTCTCTCTCCTTCTGCCCCTCTCGCTGCTTGCGTTCTTTCTCTCCCTCTCAAAAAAATAAAAAATAAAGTAAAATAACAAAAAGACTTGGTCACTGAAATACATGTAGAAACAGGAAGTATTATTGATAACAAGACGAAACTACTATCATTTTCAAGTTATAAGAATACTTATATGGAAAAGTGTTAAAATATAATTGCAAAATTGGCAAGAGACAGAAAAGGATGATTCACAGAAGAAAATAATAACTAAAAAGATACATTTGTTTAATCTTACTATGAATAAAATAAGATATTGGTCTTTGCTTTTAAATAAATGCATTTAAGAAAATTCAGTAAATTTAATATTTCTGTGGCAGGCAGGTATGACCTCAAGCTGTAGTTATTAGCAGAAATTGATGCAAGACTTTTAGAAAGAAATAGTAAAAGTATTAATTTATATAACTTTAGCTCATATCCTTTTTCTCAGTATATATCTGCTTATACTCTACAGTATATATCTGCTTATACTCTAAGAACATAAACAACTTGGGGAAGGATTTATCTAATAACTGTTTTTCACAGTTAAAGTTGTAAATTAATAAACAAATAAATGAAGGTTTGGCCTGAATGTCCAACACTAGGATGTTGTTTAAATACATTTATGGATGGATTATATTTGGCTTAAATAACGCCTTCCACTAAGAGTATATAGTAACAGGAAAATAACAAAATGTGCTGGAAGCCGAGCTATCCCAGCCTGAGTGGCAGGGCCCGGGCTGTGGACAGATTGGTGACCGCAGGGTGGCCTGCTGACAGTGAAGCTTCTTGTACTCCCGCTTTTAGGTAATTTGGCCTTAAAACTACCTGGGGTATTGTGTGTTGGGGAATGGCCCTCGGCAGGCCCCCTGGGAAAAGAACCATTAGGGAAGAAAATAAGGTTCAGCAAGAAATTGTGCGGTCTTACGTTTAGCCCTTGCCACCCCCTATGGAGACTCCTCTACTTACAGGAGGGATAGCCTCATACCTTTGCCAGCAAAGAGGGCCTGTAAAGGAGAGACCTATGGATTTGAAAGCCCCACTCCAGCAACTAAGGAGTGTATCTCTGGGCACAGGTGACTTCAACCCCTAGCCCACCTGGCCCCCGGAAGCATTCCAGATGATGACTGAACCTAGTCCGGTTAAGCTACAGAATGGTTCATTGGTTCCTAGGTGCATTGTCTCTCTGAGAATGTATGAGGCATGGGTTTCTAAGGCTTTTTCCGCCCCTCTGTGGCACTTCGGACCAAGGCAAATACATTGTTCTTCTGGCCTCATGTGGTTAGGAGGTCATGTCCCTGTAACTGTTCCACTTGAGGTGTTGAGAAATGGAGGGCCTTTCACGAGCACAGCAAAGCAAATGTTTTGTAGATTATAGATAAACGCAGATGCATAATGGAATAACGTAAGAAATGAATCTCTAATCAAAGGGTATGCGGGAAAGTTAGGGGAAAATCACCATGTTATTTCTTAAAGGTCGTTTATACGTAGGAACATTTTCAAAATTAGGTAATGTTAGAAAAACATAGTTGACGTATGCCACAAGGAAATCACTAGTGTATATAATGCCATGTTTACTGCAATAAATCGGCCAGTTCGATACACTGCTGTTGTCTGTGTCTATTTTTATTTTTGTTTTAGTTTTTTATTTTCTAGTTTTTTATTTTCGTTTTGTTTTATTTTCACCGATGCCGTTCTTCCTTCGGGAACCCCTGGTTGCTGGAGCTGGTCTCTGGCAAAAATGGAATATTGAATGAACAGGAGGGAATTTATTAAAGTGTTAGTTATTATTTCTGGGCAAAGGTTGATGCATGTCCGCATCCTCTTCTTGAAGGACACCAGCCACGATAGATTAAGGCCTACTTCAATGACCCTTTTTAAAGTAGATTACCTCGCTAAAGACCCTATTTCCAAACACAGTTCATTCTGAGGTAGTACGGAATAGGGTTTCATCATATGAATTTGGGGAACATCATTCAGTCCATAACAGTGCTCTAGAAGATCAAATGGTGCCATACATGCCTGAGCCAGTCGGCTCCTACAGAAATAAATTGCCATGGCTCATAATGAGAGAAGGTAGGTTAGTTGACTCCCCTTGATATCAAAGCACGAAAGCTGCTGTGGCTCATTAAGCTGGGAGATTTGCTGTCTGGGGTCACAGCAGACCTGCTGTGACAGACTGCCCATCAGATTCCATAGATCTGACGGCATGAACTGATGGGGAAGAAAGCTGATATACAGGCTTCAATATGTCCTTCTAGGAAAGATCCGTCAATGCGTTATCGTTCATGTATGTCTTTCTTTGAGATCCTAAAGAATCTGCCTAACTGGACTGGTTCCATATTTATTAGATTTTTAATGAGAAAAACTATCACAATGAAGAACACTGACTGTTAGGGACAAGTCACCCCCACAGGAAAACTATGACCTTGCTTAGCAGATAAAGACACAGCTTAGGAAAATTCTGTCAGCAACACGCAAAGTAAGGGTTTCCACACGTGAATGGTTAGCCTGCCTATAAACACCTTAGCTGTCCACCAGGATTCATCCTTAGGATTCTGGAACAGCCCATGGTACTGTATATCACTTGAGTTACATAGACATAAAGAGTACTGAGTACACCAGCAAAAGAACTACTCCAATGCTCCCAAATCTTTTTAATCCCTATCCTTTCAGGAGAATGTCTGCGATATACAGATATATATATATATATATTTATTGTTAAATACTATACAGGGGGTAGTGCCTTTATGCATTAAGTACATTATAATGTATACAAAACTAGAAACTACAAATATTTTTAATTTTTTTTTTAATTTGGTCATTCTTTAGAGAAAGAGTGAGAGCATACGCTGGGTAGGGGAAGAGAGAGAGGGAGACAGAGAATCTGAAGCAGGCTCAGCACTGTCAGTGCAACCCAACACGGGGCTCAAACCCATGAACTGTGAGATCATGACCTGAGCTGAAGTAGGACGTTCGACTGACTGGGCCACCAAGGTGCCCCTAGAAATTAAGAATATTAAAAGGTTATGAACAGGTACATTCAAACAGAAATTCTAATCCTTAGTTCCTTAAACTCTGTGGTCAACTTCCATGTCCCTTGGGGTGTATACAATCCATTTTAGGGTCCTCTGATCCATATGCATAATACCATATTACAGGTGGTCAGTGCTTAAAGATATTTTTCCCCATTGTTGACAATCTACCTAGAAATTCCAAGAAAGAACTCTCCATAAATGGTAGGTATGGGTCCTTTTATCTTTGTTTCTTTCCTCACAAGTTAAAGTAGTATTCAGTTGTATCAGTGAAACAGAAGATAGTATATGGCATTGCTGTCATGTTGAATCTCTGCTTTAAAAATATTTAGTCAGTTTAGGGGTGTCTGGGGGGCTCAGTCAGTTAAGTATCCAACTTCAGCTCAAGTCATGATCTCACGATTTCTAGGTTTGAGCCCCTCATTGGGGACTGTGCTGACAGCTCAGAGCCTGGAGCCTGTTTCAGATCCTGTGTCTCCCTCTCTCTCTCTCTGCTCCCTTGTGCGCTCAATCTCCCCCCGCCTTTCAAAAATAAATAAACATTAAAAAAATAGAAATTAAAAATATTGAGTCAGTTTAAATGGATACATTGTAGGATGATCCTAAGAAGACATTTTCTTAACTTTTCTTATGATCCCTAATTAGGGGAGCATTTGCACACTTTTTGTTACAAAACACAAGGTCTCAAGGTGCATGTCACAAAAAGCCCATTTCCAAATCACACAATATACTCTATCCTCATTAATTCTTTTTAAAATGAGGCAAAATTGGTGGCTTATAACATTCGGCTTATGAACACGTTGGTCTCCCCTTTGGATTTTATGTTTGATTTTTATTTGATTTCTGGCATGTGATTTTTTTTTCCATTGTAGTGTTTTGGTTGTTTCTCAGATATGCAACACTAGCAATAGTGTAGCAGTAGTGCTGACTACATCTATTTTTCCAAAGGCCTATGTGTGTCTCCCCAGCCGGTGAGTCACATCTTGATGCTGAACAGAAATTCTGATAAATCAGTCTGCAGCAGCATTTTTTGCCCAAAAAGAAGGAACTGAACCCTCTGGAGAGGCAAAGACCCTCCTTAAACCCAGCTTTTCCCTGGCCTGATTTGAGCCTCGACCCAAGGAATACACCACTATTCACACATTCATGGAAGAGGAGATTTTTTACTTTCAGCTGATGGAACAGTTCGGGAAGTCAGAATAGAAGAGAGCTATTTGGTATACCAAAATACCAAAAGAGGTATTTGTATAGCAGGCAATCTGGCCACAGATGTATCACTAGCCATTAACTTTTGGTATCGGCAGTTCTGTGAAATGCGCTTTCTCTCTCACAGTGCCATGACTAATTTAATTTGTTAAATCAGGCTGGAAGACTATTTCAGGTGAAATAAAAGCAATTCTTGGCAATAACATTTCACTGCAGTGTACTCGTATAATTTAGTATTTATTTCAAATTCCATTTACTAGAGCAGCACACATGCAAAAGTTAATGCCATACATATACTTTACAGTTTAAGTGCCTTTGACAAATATATGTCATATTTGTCTTTTTAACACCAACACTGACAGTTTGTAAAGTAGCTGATGTAATATAACAGTAACACCTTCACATCCATACAGTCATGAGTAGAAGTATAAAAGAAAAAAAAAATGTTTCAGTGGTGTCTGGATGGCTCAGTCAGCTAAGCATCTGACTTCAGCTCAGGTCGTGATCTCACGGTTCATGAGTTCAAGCCCTGCGTTGGGCTCTGTGCTGACAGCTCAGAGCCTGGAGCCTGCTTTGGGTTCTGTGCCTCCCTCTCTCTCTCTCTCTGTTCCTCCTCTGCTTATGCTCTCTCTCTCTCTCTCTCTCTCTCTCAAAAATAAATAAATAAAAATTTTAAAGAAAAAAAAATTGATGTTTGTGAACTTTGCTTCCCAACACCTTACTCAGATTTTCCAAGAAGTTGGTAAAACTCTAGTGTATAAAATAGACCCATCTGTGTGCAAAGAACAGATGCACTCAAATTAGCATAGGCAACAGGGATTATCGTAAGGCTACAAGGAGATGTAACCGATGCTGTACAGCCTTACTTGAGAAGCCAGGAAGGACAGGGCCTGAATTAGATCAGGGCACAGAATTTTACTCTGGAACTTTGCCGTTAAATTGACTCAGCTACTTGTCTGATCCACACCATCAGTTTCCAGTTGTCAAATTCAGTTTGTCCTTCCAGTCTATATACAGAGGGAATATGATTTACTTTGCTCCCATTTTCACAGCCTGCCGGTAAGTACCCACTGCACTGTGGGTCATTAAGTCAATGGAATTGCACAAAACAGAGCACTAGGGGACATATTAGGTACAAGATGAGGTCGAGAGTTGTTGGAGCACAGATTGGTTCATCTAGGACACCTAGTTTCCTGAACTAACCATCTGGTGGGCTGGATCCAACCAATAATTCAACTCCACCAGGATCCAGGAATTTGGGTTCTAACTTCGTTGGGGAAAAACATGCCAACATGGTGACCCCCATGCCTTTTCTAGTGAATCTGCTTCCAATCTCAACCTGTCTCTAGACACACATCCTTCTTGTTGCCATCTTGATGCACACAGTTAATGGTCCATGTCATTGTCAGTTTCTCCTCTACGTATTCTCCTAGAGCAGCTGGTTTGGGCTTAGCCACTTCACTAGGTCATTGAAATACAGATGTTTACAGCTTATCAGCCTGGAGAAGTTATTCCCCACGAGGGGGGATTTGTTTCCCACGGGACATTTAATGATGTGTAAACACATTTTTCATCGTCACAGCTGAGTGAGCGCTACTGATATTTATTGAGTGGGGCCCAGGATGCTGCCAAACATCCTGCCATACAGAGAACAGCCCCTACAACAGAACATTATCAAGCCCCAAATGTCAATAGTGCTGAGGTTGAGAAACTTTAGTCTGGAGGCATTCTGAGACTCACATCCCAGGAAAATATACAGGCAGGCTAATTTTGAACAGACTAGTCTCTGCATTAGAGCACAACTTATGACTGGAAGGAAACCGCCACTGTGAACATCCACTCTTGCGGGATTGGCCATCCAAGATGACTGTTACACTATGTTGCATTCCTTGCCTAAATATTAAGGCTCTACCGCACCTGCATGCACAGACTCTGATGCAATTGAGGTCTTAAGGATTTCTCTTGCCCTTTTCTCTGCCAAAGGTCAGTGAGCAAAGCAGAGTACCCAGTTCTACCTCTCCCCAAACCCCTTCCCTGTGGCATCCATAGAAGCTTAGAAGCCTGAATGCAAACAGGACTCTTCATGCCCAGTTAAGAGCTTACAGATCAAGCTCTCATTAATTCTCAGTTACTTCAGTGACCTTAGGGAAGCTTACTCCCTAAGGAATAACTTGATCTTCACTTGTGCTTGGAATTCAAAAGAAGGAGTGGATCAGTCTAGGGAGGAGCTAACACTGTTTTGGGATGTTAGCCATAGGCCAGACCCTCTGTTGGTTTGGAGGAAATAGTAAAATTGAAACATCTAGCCTTTCATTGATTATAGAATTGTGCCTCTCACATAAAATTTGCGTTCACACTCATGAATGTAACCTTCCCCTTATGCCAATGGTGGCACGCAATGCCAGGCTATCCGGTGCTCATTAAGTATTTACTGAACGTGTGAATTGTTCTCAACTCTTTACTCTTCCCCAATACAGACGAAGGACACATTCACATTCCCACACTCCCATTAATAACAATAACATGGCTATGATTAAGCAGATGTGCAGTGGGTTGTATTCAAATATGCACTGAGTGGGAAGAAAAAGAGGAGAAGGGTGCAAGAATTTGACGAACTCGTTCCAGTATATCGGATTCTCCAGACCTCCAGTTGAAAGTGACCACTGTATGCTTTTTCACCAATATCTCACGCAGTGAAGTATTTGCTAGATTCCAAAGCACCTTCAACTTTGCTTCTGCCTCAATACCTAGTGGATCTTTTGCTCATGAGTTTTCCTAAAATTAGAATTACAATAGCAAGGTAATAGCCAGCGATTCTGAGGGTTTATTAGGTACCCAGCACTATGGACGAGTCTGTGCATCCATGAGGTAGCTACTGTTACTTTCCCTATAATGCAGATGAAACAACTGAGGCACAGGAAGCTCTTGTGAGGTTGGACACTGACAGACTACGTCTAGAGACTGAGTTCCCCTATGTCTACCCAGATCACTTCCGTTCCAGTTTGATCCTCCTTTAGTAATCCAGTTAGTTATGTGTCTCAGGGATCTACTCCTCAATTCACAGCATTACTCCCTACATTTTGGAAATCCATTGTGCCCTTGTTTATGGTTTCTCTGCTGTGCTTGTGTTGCATACTTGAATTTGTGCGCAGGTGTTGAAGCGCTCACTGCACCTTCCTTTATCTTCCTAGTTCTACCACTTTCCTGACCACCAGCAGACATTCAAAATCCTGTTGCTTGTATTCAATATTGACAAATAATCAAATGGATTTCAGACGGGCAAAAAATAATTTTAACCATATTCCAGATGAGATGCTGTATTTTTTGTAATGTTTAATTTTCTGACGCTAGAGACCTGAAGAACTGCCCTATATCATCACCCAGAATTTGTTACCAGGAGCAGTGCGCCCAGCCAGTCCAGGTGACATGGGGAGGAGTGATGGACCCACTCATTGGGGGTCGGCCAGCGTGTGAGAACCCTTTCCTCTAGGGTTCTTTCTTCTGATTCACACCACTAACCCTTCACCTTTCCCTCTGCTTCTCCAGATTTCCCCCTCTTATTATAGTCATAGCCATCATTGAAAAGGGACAATTTCAGAGAATTTTCTCAAAGACAGCAGCACCAACCCCCCTTTGCCATCTGCTCTATATCCCTCTCCTGTTCCTATAACAATTAATGTTACTTTTTTTATTATCGTGTTTTATGCTCCAAAATGTTTTGCTGAAGTTCCTTCCCAGAGTTTCCTCCTTATGAGGACGGCATATGTATTTCACTGACTTTATTCGAAGAAAATTAAGATAGTTAATAAAAACTAAGTGTTTTGAAAACACTGTTAAAAGGAATATGTTGGTGCCCGTAGGTGTGTGCTCCTGTGTGTCTTTTGGAATCATGTCAAATAGGTGTGTGGTTACCAATAAATATGTGACTTATGGGGCACCTGGTGGCCCACTCGGTCAAGTGTCTGACTCTTGGTTTTGGCTCAAGTTGTGATCTCACTGTTCATGAGATCGAACCCCATATCGGGCTCTGCGTTGACAGTGTGAAGGCTGCTTGGGATTCTCTCTCCCCCTCTCTCTCTGATCATCCCCCTGCTTGCACACACCCTCTCTCTCTCTCCCCAAATCAATACATAAACATCAAATAAATAAATAAATAAATAAATAAATGATTTATGAACACTAGGGACAGTAAGATCTCCACAAGTCACATATGTGATATGCCATCCACACACACTCATTGTGTCCTCGTTTACTTGATGTTTCCAACAATTTTCTTCTGAAAGCTAAGTACCACACGTTAAAACTCTTATATTGCACAGTCAAAGGTCCTCTACCCGCCTGAATGACAAGATACGCTTGAAGGAGATGAGATGCTGATATAATGTATAATTTACTTGGTTAATGACAGAGAGCAAAGGTAACCCCACTAATGTGATGTTTCGAACAAAAAGAAACGTTGCAAATATAATCAAATGGCTAGAGGATGAAGCAGCTGTGTAACCAAGCTTGGGGAAGGCCAAATATACAGAACTTTGGGTCTAAATGTTGGCCACCATATGCAAATTTTACAGCTTGCTCTTCCCGAAGAAGAAATTTTGTGCATGATTTAAATGTCATAAACATTTTACAAGTCTTCCCTAGCACCAGATTTCTTGTTCTGGGAGTTAAAGGGCAAGTGTAAACCTGAGAACATGTTCTACATATGTATGACAGACATAAAAAACACACAGAGTGACCTTTACAAACATATCAGGATGACCATGTCTATCCTGAAGAGAAAAACTGCCAGACTGAATCCACATTTGATGGAGTCACTGATATTTAAATCTGTACCTCTGAAAATATAGTAGTCTGTTTTATAGTTATATGGATAATTGTCTCAGGTCTGTGAGTTACTTCAACTTTTTACCATTCAGACTGTCTTCTCTCTCTCTCTCTCTCTCTCTCTCTCTTTTTAATTCCTAACCCAGAAATACAATAAGACACACAGTTTATCCAGAGAGTATAAATTCTTTTCTAATTAGTTTCTAATATACTACATTCATATGGTATGTTTACAGGTTGACTATGGCCTGCACAGTGTAATTGCAGAAGCCAGTCATTTAAAATAAGTTTCCAGCCTTCAAATGACATGATCAAGTTTATATTACCTGCCTACAGGTTTGGAAAACCAGGAAGAGGGAGAATATGAGTGAGAGGGAGGCTACCTGGAAGGTTGTAGTAGGAAGAAAAGACTGAATGCTGGATAGGAAGCAGATTATGTTTTCTTTGTAGCTTTGTCTGGGGCCAGACAGAAGTATAAATACCAAATAAATGCATTTTCAATTTTTCCTTCCTTTTTTGTCTTCCAGCCTGAAAGAAACTTCCCAAATGGTTTATTTATCCACAAAGTAAAAGGCAAGCTCTATGAGCCATAAACAGACACAAAAGTTTAAAACCTGAGATATAAACTTGGACTTTTTTTTTTTTTAATTTCAGATTAAGGTCTAAGCTGATTTATTAGCAACAGTCGTTTGAGCCACTCAGGAAAATTAAAAGTTGCAAGTGAATAAATCTTGATGTGCCAGGACAAAATCCAACCTATCTGATGTGGCATTCTTGTGCTTTCTGGTGCTTTTACTGATGTCCTGGAAATTCCATTCTCAACCTGGAATTGCAGAAAGCAACAGAAAACATACAGCCTGAAAACATGGACCATGACCTCATAATTGCACCATTTCGAATACCTGGAAATTAGGTTGAATTTGGATGGCTGATATTTAGAGTGATCTTGCTGCCTTCCACTAATTCTAAATTTTTTTTTAGTGTTTATTTGTTTTCAAGACACAGAGAATGAATGGGGGAGGAGCAGAGAGAGAGGGAGACACGGAATCCAAAGCAGACTCCAGGCTCTGAGCTGTCACCACAGAGCCCATCACTGGGCTCGAACCCACGAACCGTGAGACCATGACCTGAGCCGAAGTCAGAGGCTCAACCTCATGAGCCACCCAGGTGCCCTTCCACTAATTCTAAAGGAGGTGGTCAGCAGAAAAAGGAAAGCTATCATACACTGCTCATCAGTTTTATATTCAGAAATCTCCACCATAAAAGAATGTTTTCTTCTCTGCTTCAAATCGGAGCCCAAAGAATGTAAATCTTAAACATGCCGGAACTTGAGAATTAAGCTCTTACATATTTGGATACTCAAGTTATTTATTTTTGTAAGAAACGTTTTACAAGGCTCCTTTTTAATGTCTGAGCCAGTAGCACAGCCTTCTGTGCATTGAGAAGTTACAAGCCTAAGAGAAGCATTGTTCCAGCACACTAAATGAATTAAGATCATCAGACATGCCCCAAGACCACTGTGGAATCTAATATTTAACATCAGGAAAGTTTATTTTTCCATGTATCCTTTTTCCAATTACTGTATATTCTAACTCTGCCCCTTCATGTAACATTATGTAAAGAATCCTCTACTAAAGTCATGGCAATAAACTCGAGTGCTTCTGGTCTACCTTACGGGAGATACACACCCTACACATGTTATTCATTTCAAGTGCATTTCATCTGTGGTTGTTGTCACTGGGGCTAGATAACAGATATAAGAGCAGGGAAAATAATGTGATGCAGAAGATTTTATTAATATTATTATTTTATCTGCATTTTTAATCCAGCTTGCCAGAATGTTTTTCATGTCTGGTGAAAAAGGAGACTGTAATACTATCACTGGGCAATCTGTTAATAGCAAACGTCAAGGAAATGTAATTCATCTGCTTTGATAACTTGGTTCATGGAGTTTTAGAAACTACTCTGAAAATTAGCTATAATCCTCTTGGAAAAAAAGATGTGATTATATGAGAGAAAGGAATTTTCCCACTGCATATGGCTACTTGTTTAAGGATAATTGTATAATATTCTGAAATCGCATTCTCTTAAAAATTTGAGTAAAATATTAAGTATGAGGCTTTATTAGAATCCCAAAGCTTATTGTTTCTGTGCTGGGCCAAACTTTATTCCAGACTCTGCACCTAACTGTGAACTTTTTCAGATTTTATTGTAGGGCATGCATTTTTGCATCTCCTCTTTGTCTTGTTGGGTGATATTTTTAAGACAATATGTCTTATTTTGTCTGCCACATTAGAAGACTGCAAGATCACTATAAAGCTATATATATATATATATATATATATATATATATATATATATATATATAACTGGGCACCCAAAACACCTGAGACTAAGTATATTTTATCATCCTATTTTTCACATTGGACAACACAGCGCTCCTTCTGTTTATTTCTTGATTGTTCACCACCAATCGCTTCCCAGAATTTTTCTTAGACCCTGGCATATACTAAGTGGTCAGTACATGTTTATCAGGTTGAATCATTGTCGAGTTTTTATTCATTTTGTGGTATACCCATCAGCATAAAAAGAATTCCAGTAGTCTCATGCATTTTAAGTTTAGGTCTAGTTATTCTTTTTAGGTAGTAACTTACTTAACTGGTCAAAGCTGGTCTAATCGTAAGTAATAACCTTCTGAACTACTCATAGCATTTGTTTCTCAAGATAGACTGGAATTCGTTACTTTATTTCATTGCATGTTTTGTTTCTTTATTTAAATATTGGTCTTCATCCATATTCTATTGCTTATGCTGAAAGAGACAATGCAGTAGTATCAGTGATGAGTTATTAAAATACAAAGCTTGAACAGAGTAGGATTGTTTGACAGGCAGTACAAGGACCTTTCTTCCCAAATAAATTAATTACATTAATTAATCCTTTAAACCAACTTAGATGCTCATATAAAGAAATGTATGGTAAACTAAGTTGCTTGTTATTCACGTGACCCACGATTTCTCAATTCTGCTGACTTATGTATTTTCTTTCTTTAGCTCCTAGAAGGGGCAGGTGGGTATGCTGACACAAGAGGCAATGAAAAAAAAATTAAAAATGAAAGAAATTGGCTTAATATGCCCGAGTTGATAAAGTGAAAATGTTCATGTTGATAATGTTGACTCAATTGCATACTACAAATTATTATTAGATGAGACTTCCTCTATCAAATAGAAGAGAAGACCTTCTAGATCTATACCATCTATATCTATATTTATACCTATAGTGTGGTTTGTAAAGTAAATGCCATTGAATTGTTATGTCTTTGTCTCCATATTGAATTGTGTTCCTATTAAAGACTGGTGGTGCCCGTCCCTCGGATTCTGGGAGCCGACTCTTATGGTTATGCCATAAAGATGATACTTTATGAGTTTGGCATAATGCATGCAGTAAGTCTTAGGTGTACTGGGACTATGCTAAATTCATTATTTTTTCACTATGGCACGGCAAAATGCATTTTAGTTCCCATCCAGGTTATTTATGTCTTAAAATTAGATGTAATCTTTTCAAAGAGTGAAATATTGGGGCAGAAAAGACCAGATGTAGCATTTTCAGCTTTCCATTTGTGCAGTGTGTGCTGGGACCCAGGGACCTCAGCAGTACAATTAAGGCTGTATTGATCTGCTCCTGTCATTACATTGTAGACAGACCGACTGGGGTTTTACAGTTTACACATTTATGTGACTTCACCTGGTTTGGGGTTGTTTTTAAGTGAATCTAGAGTTTCAAAAAGGTGTAAAATTGACACTCTCTGAGGTCCTCCAGGCTTCTGTGAAATAGTAGTAAAGGAAGTGCCTGGCTAGTGCCGAGCACTAACAGGAGATCAAGGCAGGATAGCAGGGAGGCAGAGGACCAGGCCCTGAGGGCAGAGCACTAGTGCAGCCCCTTCCAGAACCTAGTCTCCATGTTTGCAGAAGGTAATGAGAACTGCCATCCCCTTAGCTTTTACACCTCACTAGGCTCTGTGCTAAAATGCCCTATATCCACACTTTCCTTTTACTCCTCACAATAAACCTAAACAATATGCACTGCAATCCTCATCTTGCAGATGAGGAAACTGAGGCACAGCTGAGTAAATAATGTGCTTCCTGCCACATAGCTACCAAAGGACAGAGCTGACGTTCACATCTGACCCTGCGCTTAAAGACGGTCCTTTCATCTGCTACCCACCAAGTTCACTGTTCCCCAAATAAAGCACTTGATTCAACCTGTTTCTCTGGGATTTCAGGCCATTTAATTCCTTTAACAAATAGACCACATTACCAAAGCAGCCTTGGTCTTAGTGTGTTTGATAAGTCTCCTCTTGAAAGCTCAGTTTTCATATTTTTAATTTCACTTGACTATAGGCAAATGGGTCTCAACCCAACCCAAGTCAATGTCGTAGTCCTTCCTCCACTGTGGACCATGGGATTTGACTTTCAGCCATCACACATGCCAAAAATCAAAGTTTGGATTTCTTGTTACTTTTTTTTTTTAATTTTTAGTTTATTATTTTCCTCTTGTCACTTTTTAAAAACAAAGTATTGTTTTCTGTAAGACTTAATAGAAAGTCTACAGTGTAACTAGAATACAAAGATGGGTCAAGTGGAAGGCAATACTGCTCAGCTATCTAGAGGGATCTGTGGTAACTCCCCCAAAGACCCCTTCTCCTGCCACTGTTATCATCATCATCATCATCATCATCATCTATATTTCTTCTCCATTAAGTGTCACCAGAGAAGACAGTTACGGAGATGGGGCTATTGTCTATGTTCAGGAATTAGACCAGTTGGAGTCTGAATCCTGACTTAATGCTCTCAACTCTGGGTTTTGCAACAATTCACTTAACCTCTTTAAGCCTCAGTTATCCTATCTTTAAGCAGGAATGATAATTATACCAGAGGGTCAACTGTTTCATTTGGTATCTCAGGTTTGTAACTGCAGCAGAACTCAAATGGTGCTGCCATTTGAGAGAATCCTGCTCTCCCTACATTGCCAATATAAGCATGTGAAACAGTTGTTTCTCTGATTACCATTGGTAAGGAAGAGATCTTTGGAAGTCAGTGGGTGGCTAGACTACAAGAGAAAAGTCTGGAATTATTTGAACTATTCATTGGTTGTTATAAGTGGTTGGAAGAGAAAACAAAACATGCCAGGAGTTGAGCTCATAGGGAACACAGATGACTTTTATCCCACTGTTCTTGGTCCTAGGGACCATGGTTATCAGCAATGAGAGATGCTCAAAGTTGAACACAGGTCTCATGTTCATGACATGGTCCATGCTGAAACAGATCACTTAGGGCTCTTTAGCAACTCATTCTAAAGACTTACCTAGACACAAGTTTCATCCCCAGAGTAAAATAGCTTCCATGATAGATGCTTTTGAGGTAATACATTCAATTCACTTAGGCATCCTGCCAACCAGACACATTCCAGTTCCCAAATCACGCTTGTAGAAGGGTGGAGCCCAGTTATCAAATAGCCGCAAATTATAACTTGTTCATAAGCAGACTGTGTTACCAGAAGAGTGAAGTTTGTCCTGTAAATTCCTTTTTGTCATTCGCAGCAAATCTCCTTCCCTGAGGCTTCTCCTGTCAAACCAGTCTCTGGAGAACTGCCCAACCATCAACATTGGCATTCATCCTATAACCCCTTTGTGCTCAAAATGAACACCTCTTTGAAGACAATAAAACCTCAAATTCAAATATCATCATAAATTGTTAAAGAAGTAAAAGAAGTAAGTCCATGTGAATATAAACAGCTATTGAAAAGGTAAGAGGCAACAACACATATTATTTTCCAGCCAAAAAACAGTGACTAAATGGGAAGATTTTCATGAGGTGCTCTAATTTAAGTGAGCTGGTCCAGAAGATGCATGAGAGGATTAATATTACCCCAAAAGAGTTGAGATGAGTAGTTCTTAACTCCTTTTTATTTTCACATAATGCTTATAATATAATTGTATCGCTTTCCTATTTCTGCTGTAGCAAATTCCTGCAACTCTACAGCTGAAAACAATGCAAGTTTATTATCTTACAATTCTAGAGGTCAGAAGTGCTAAAACCGAAGCGTTGGCGGGACTGAATTCTTTCTGGAGGCTCTATGGGAGAATCCATTTCTTTGCCTTTTTACCAGCTTCTAGAGGTTGCCCATATCCTGGGTGCTTGGACCCTTCCTTCATCTCCAAAGCTTATCAGTACAACCTCTGATTCTGTCATTAAATCTCCTGTCTCTGGTTCTCTGGCCTGCCTCTTCTGACGACTCTATGATTACATCAAATCTACCTGAATAATCCAAGATGCCCTGACCACAAGTTCCTTAACCTAATTATACTTACAAAGTCCTTTTTGTCATGTAAGGTGATGTGTGCACAAGTTCCAAGGATTAGGATGTAGACCTTTCTGGAGGACCATTATCTTGCCTACCATACTGGTCATACCTATTGAGCACTTACAAGTCATATCTTCCTTCCATTTAAAAGTATTGACTATCTCTCGTAGTGTGAGCAATTTGTTAGGTTTTAGTAACACAAAAATGAATAAGACTTTATGCCTACCCATAACAATAAGAAAAATATCTAGTACTTATTAAGCTTTTGATACGTGCCAGACGCTCCGGGCATTTAATTCTTTTAATCTCCTGTTACGTCTATGATGTTGGCTCTATTCCTTCTCCCATTGTATAGCTCAGAAGCCTGAGTCACTAAGAAGTAATTTCCCAATTTAAACTGGTAGTAAGAGGTAAAACTAGGATCTCAACCTAGGCAACATATCCCCAGGGCTGTCATTTATCTACTTTGCTGCTAGCCAGCCTTCTTTATAGTTCAATATCTACTTCTTGTCAGTATAAATCAATCAGACTTCAGCTAATTTTAAGAACAGTTCTGGCACTTAGTACATACTCTGTAAATCATAACGATGGCAATGATGATGATGGTGACATTAGTTATGATAATGAAGTCGAAGAACAAATTGGCTACCTTTATTAGGGAAAGGTTTGGCTAAAGAAAGCTTGAGCTCTAATGTTCACCTACTCATTAGCACTGCCGGGATATTACATCCAAATACAGAAGGATCAAATAAAGGGGAATTCCAGAAGACAGTTACTGATGAAGAAGAAGGAGAGTAGCCCAATTCCAGGTTGCCATTTTTATCTGAAGTCTCCTATCTGCTCTTGGAATGAACACTGTATTTGTTCTATGGCTTCCCTAATTATGAACCAATTAAGGAAATGATGGATAACTACTGCCTCTTTCCAATAGCGCAAGATAGGTGGGCCAGGACCCTACGCAAAGGGGTGTGACAAATACACAGCCTGGCATCTGCCATTAACAACATAATCTCAGCTCTCAACTCAGTAAACCCAGCCAATCTTTTAAACTGTCTTGTGATTAGATTTACTCTAAATTATGCCCTCTCTCAGATGTCCAAATTCAGGAAATTCTGCATCTCACAGTTGAGCTAAATATATTGAAGAGCATGAATTAACATCTCAGTTTATTAAGAGCAACAGAAGAAAATGTCCATAAATTTAAACTCAATCATAATAACTGGATTTCTATTTACCATCCTGGGAGTTATCGTTTTATAAACAGGGAAGGAAAGAAAATCATTTCAGTGGCTACCATAACAAAATGGACCTCCACAGGGATCAGCCCCAGTATTCTGCTTACCTAATTATTTTGTTCATTTTCTCAACCACCCTCACTCCCACCACTCTATCATTCCAAAGATTCTGGATCTTAAGCCTGAGTTTTATTTCAAGCATATGATTACATTGGCTTTCTTTTTGCTATATTCATTTTTATTTGTGAATCTACTAAAATGAAGAATATTTAAGCCTTTGTACACAGGTATTGAATCAAGCCTAACTCTAACAACTTACAGACCAGATGATGCTGAAAATCACCTTTTCCAATCATATTTCCAGGTCAAAGGCATGCTGGAGAAGCACATGGGTAACCATGATAGTTGTACAAGGCTTATATCAGAAAACCTTAAAGCTTGTAACAACTAGTTTGAAAGATTTGGGGACACAGCTCTGAAAAAACCTTTCAAGAAAATTTGGCATTCATTCACTCAACATTTAGTTAGTGAGTGAATGTTATTAGTGACAGTATGCTACAGGAGTGGATACACCTATGGTGGAGTGCAGGTGAAAACAGAGAATGTCGGAGAAGCCACCTAATGTCACATAAAAGCTAGTTTTTAATATGTAATTTTAAAGAGGGGTGGATGAGCGAAGGAGAGGAAGGGAAAAGAACTTCTAGGCCAATAAAATATCAGGAATGAAAGAGTGGGAAACAGCAGGGGTTGGCAAGGATCTTGAGAGTTGTGAATTTTGGAACTTCCTTCGGTAGGTAATGGGGTGCTACACTCAGGAAACTCATTAGACATGAGAGAGAAAGCAAGATAAAAGGGTTCTGTCTTTGTTGATCTTTAGCTCCTTGCATTCTAGAGATGTAATGAGCAACCATACGAAAGTCACTTGTTGTTGCTACAACAAATTATCATAAACTTGGTAATCTTTAAAGAATACAAACATCTCACAGTTCTGAAGGTCAGAAGTCTGACAGTTTCAGTCTCACTGGGCTAGAACCAAGTGTCAACAGGGGCGGTGTTCCCATCTGCAGGCTGAGGGGGAGAATACATCCCCTTGTCTTTTAAAGCATCTAGAAGCTGCCTGTTTCCCTCAGTTTATGACTGCCTTCCTCTATCTACGAATCCAGCCTCACTTCTTTGGTTCTCCTCTTCTGCCTCCCTCTTCTAAGGATCTATTTGATTATATTGGGTTCTCTCAGATGATCTCTTTATTTTAAGATCAGCTGATTAGCAACCTTAATTCCACCTGCAAACTTAATTCCCTTCTGCCATATTCCATAAGGTACCAACACATTCCATGGATTAAGACAGGGCATCTTGGAGGACAGATGGAGGTGGTGGCATTATTTTGCTTATCAGTCAGGAAAGGCACTGATGTGAAAGACTGATAGAGAAGCAGACTATGAGCATTCTGGGGTTATAATACTTTGTATATGTTTATTGGAATTCTATGAAAATTTGTGATTTAAAAAGCCTGGGCTTTTAACTGATCACCAACTCCAAGGGAGCCAATAGTTTGTTCAGGAAATACCTTAGGCTTTGGGAATGATGTTGGCCACATTCTGCCAGGACACCCCTGCCTGTGAGACACGGGGCTAAGCGCTTCAGAGATCAATCTCGTTAAAATTCACAAGGACCAACTTTTTTTTTTTTTCTTTAATGTAGGGGGACACTATGGCTGAGTGTTCAGCTTGTCCCAAGCAGGAGGAGAAAATGTCTGATTCCAGAGAACTTGAGCTTAAGGTTATCTGTTTTCCTTGTCTGAAAGAAAGTCAAGAATTAGAATGACCAGCCAGAGGAATTGTGCAAGAGCAGTATATTGTCAAACTCTTTAGGTTTTTACAAAAGTATCTTTCTGAAACAAACAAACAAAACAAACAAAACCTAAACTACCAAAGTATAGAATTATTGTTGAGAATACCTGCCACATTTGTTTTCCCCTCTTTACTGAGTCAATCCTATTAGCAAAACATATGCTATGTGTTCTCATATCTTAACAAACATGTCTTGTGATTGCACTGCCCCCATCCAGCTTACTCTACACCACATTAAGAAAAAACAAATTCTTTTAATGAATTATCTATACTTTCTGTGTACAGCTCTTCTCCTCTCATTGCTCCCTTTCAAATATCCCCAACCCAACTAGACCAGTACCCCTACTATGTCACTAAACTACTCTTGTGAATGTCACTTATGACTAGAGTGACCAGACAGGTTACTACTCAAACTGCAACACATTTGACAGTGAAAAGAGTGCCATTAACAATGATATCTGGATCATAGGCAAGTAGCCAGGTGGCCACTGGAAAACTCCATGTCTTAGATAGGGTTCAGTAGAAGCAGATACTGAGAGCTCCATGCAGAAAGTTCATGGAGGAGTACTCCAGGAGACACGAAGTGTACGAAAGTGAGGAAGACAAGATTAGGCAGAGGGGAAAGCTGACTTACCATGTAAGTAAAAGTGAGGCTCAGCCCATCTTGTAGGAAAGCTATGATTCTGGATTGAACCTTCATAGTGTTTCCAAATTAAGGTGAAGGAACTAGACTTTGTACCCTCATATCAGAGAGAGGTTGGGGCCTAACATTCGGTGAGGAGGTTTCCCATACAGGGACAATTCCAGTGAGAGACGCAGCTACAAGCCACAAGCAGCTGATATTCCCAGTGACTAGGAGATGCTCATGTCAGCCCTGAAGAGGGGATCTGGGTGGCACACCTTATTATCTACTATAGGAAGTTATAGATTCATCCTACCAATGTCGGCCATTTTGCTAAATCATGATCAAGTAAATGTCAGTTCTCATCTTATTAGACCTATCAGCTCCTTTGACATAGGTGGTCAGTCCCTCTTTCTTGAAATGCATTATATTCTTCTTTTCCAGATATCACCTCCACCTGGTTTTCCTATTCTCTCACAAGGCTCTTTTCAGTCTCTGGATCTTATGCCTCTTAATTTCTTTGATTAGTGACCTCTGATGTGGCACAGAACTGTCTTCTCATTAGACTAGCTCCCCAGGTCAGGGTCTGCAACGATTCCTGGAAGGAAAAATCCTGACCATCGCCTGTTGTGGAAAATAAAGTTTTATTGGAATACAGTAACACTCATTTTGGGTATGACTGCTTTTGTGCTACAACCACAAATGCATAGATGTAACAAAGATCAATGGCCCATGAAGCCAAAAATGTTTCCTATCTTGTCTTTTACAGAGGAAAGTTGGCTGATTATTGCCCTAGAGGATCTGATCTCATCTCTAAGAAAAGAGTGTCTCCTTCAGGTCTTCGCAAATTTCACCTTTACAGTGAGTTTCCTTCTTCCCTCACCGCATGCACATACCTCATACATTTGCTGTATCTCTTCCACGTTTTAATTTTTCTTTCTTATCACTATCTGTATTAGTCAGGGTTCTCCAGAGAAACAGAACCAATAGGATGTGTATAGATATATATAGAAAGAGTGTGTGGGAGAGAGAGACTTATTTTAAGGAATTGGCTCATGCAATTATGGAGGATGGCAAGTCTAAAATCTTCAGGGTGGGCTGGCAGGCTGAAGAACCAAGGAAGAGCTGATATTGCAGTTCAAGTCCAAAGGCCATCTGCTACAGAATTCTTTCCTGTTTGGGGAAGTCAGCTGATTGGATGAGATACAGCCACATTATAAAGGATGATCTACTTTATTCAAAGTTCACTGATTTAAATGTTACTTATATCCACAAATATCCTCACAGAAACATCCAGGTTAACGTTTGACCAAATATCTAGATACCGTGGCTCGGCTCAATGGACACATAAATTAACTATCACATTATCTAACATATTTATATATTTAAATATCATCTCCCACCTCTAACTTAACAATGAGTTCCATGCGGAAGGGATTTTTGTTTGTTTTGTTCAGGGTCACACATCCCAAGTGCCTAGAGATGTTGCCCAGCACATCGTTGTTGGTGTTCAACATATATTTGTTGATTAAACAAATGGCCTTCAATACCATATACATGACCCTCAGGTTTATATATTTAGCCTAGACCTTGCCCTGAGCTCAAATAAGTATATCCAATAACCTCACATGCATCTCCTCTTGGATTTATAAGAAACCCCAATATGCCATGCTCAAAACTGAACTCATGATCTTTTTCCTGACACCTCCCCATCTCACACACCCATCTCCGTCAATGAGTCCTTCTCTGAGCCCCCAATTTAAAATAGCAAGTCCTCTTTCTCTCTATCTCTGCTTTTTTCCCCTCAGTCATACTTATCATGATCTAATGTGCTTTCTATTATATTCATTTACTTATTTGTAGCCAGTCACCCCCACCCCATAAAAAAGTTAATTGGAGGCACGGATGTCTTTCTTGTTTTCTTCCCTGTCTTTTCCTTTTTATTTGTTTTTAATTTTTTAAAAACTGTTTTTGCAATTTACTGCTATGTCCCCAGTCTCTAAAACAATGTTTGGTGCATTTTATACAAGTATGTATGTCAAATCCTAATATATAAAATGAACAGAAAGTTGTTACTCTAGTTAAAGAGCCCGTGAGTGAATGGAAACAATGCCACACTAACACCCACCTGTTCCAAAAACATCTTGGTGGAACTAGAGACACTTTAGTGTATCCTGATCCCCAGGTCTATCGAAAGCTTCACCATTCAATGTGTAAATCATATTACAATGCACCCATACTCCACATTAAACATAATTTTTAGCTGTAAAATTAGACTTTGAAATTAATTGGCCATGAGTAACTGCGAAAAGTTGATTTTGACTTCTCATCAATCATAACCTTCCCCCCCCCCCCCGGAATGTTTAAGGAATGAGGAAATTCTAGCCTATAAACTGTTTTCAATTATAATGATACAATCAGAGATACTAAATTCATAATTTAATGTAGCTGATAAAAATGCCTTGTAAAGTAGGCATTTAATAAAATATTTGTTAATGTCAAACCAATTTTAAATTCTTGTATTTTTGAGCCAATATGTTTCATTTTCAGAATTGGTTGTTGTTGTTGTTGTTGTTGGCCTATGGCGCTTAGGTGTAAAACATTCTTCCCAGAACCATAATAGCAAAGGACATTTCAAAATAGACTTGAATAGGGAGACGTTAGTGTTTCAGGAGTCTGGAAAAGTAAGTTGGAGTCAGCATGCAGAGGCCTTTTATTTTCTTGTTTTGTTTTGTTTTGTTTTGTTTTGTTTTGTTTTGCAGAGACCATTTAATGCCAAGATTGCTCCCCCAGGCCCCTCTTGGGCATTAACGGCAACATGGCTGCAGCGATTTGACCGAGCATGAGGTGGACTCCACAGGCGATCCTTGTGCCAGAGATCCCACTGGGCTGGCTGGAACTTCCTCGGAGGTGCACTGCGGTCAGTGGCTATTTCCAAACAACTCTTCTTCCTTCCCTCTCTTCTTTCTCAGGTGTCAGACCTACAATGGCCAAAAGGTTTTCTTGCCTCCTCCTGCTCTGTCTCACCTTTATCTTTCCAAGGCATCGCTTGAATACATTTCCTGTATATCTGTGGCCCCGTATCTGCTTCCTATAGGACCCTGCTGTCAGAGGGGCGTGACCTAAGGTCCTTCATCTGGCTTGGAAATCATCATACACCTGACCGATAATGCCAATCCAAGCTAGTTCCTCGATGTTTCCCATGCAAACTTTTCAGGCAGGCAGTCTCCTGCTTTTGCTGGCAATGCTGCCTCTAATACACGCTTCATTTATTTAGGCCTTAGCTCCTATCTTACTTTTCGTATTCTGTGATTCCATGCATTCAAATCCTAGCACCGTATCTCAAAATTCAATTTAATCTCACAGACTTTGTGAATCCCGAGCATATTTATAAAATAGCCAGAACTCTACTGCATTTAGAGGAAAAACCTCATAGTCCATCTCTTAAATATTTCAAGTTTATTTAATTTTAACATTCGCAAGGTCAATTGATAAACCTTTTATATACCTTTCCTCTCTTATGAGCTAGTAGCTTTCTGGGTACATAGCAGATTTAATTTTTTTTGTTGGTGGTGGTGATTCATACCTATGAACCAACAATTGAAATGCTTCAAAAATAACTGAAAGAGTCTAGTCTAATAGCAGCTACTATCAGACCTAACAGTAAAAAGCTGGACCTCAGGGCTCATAAGGAAACAGTTGTGTTTCTAATTAAATTTCAGACTTGATTGGAGGTTGTGCTGTGATTCGGTTATAATGAGAAGTCTGGACACCAAGAGGAAGTATAATATAGAAGTGACTTTACCATACAGATCACACTATATATATATATATATATATATATATATATATATCACTTATCTTACCTACATCCTTGACCTAAGTAGTTTTATTAACTGCTCTATTAACGCAAACTATTCTGTGGAGGAAGGGAGAAACAAAAACAGCCCTTGGCTTATATTTTTTCAAAGTCACGATTTATTTAATGAGTTTGAAATAGGATCTTTCTCAGGAAGTAATCTTGACAAACATATGCTTATCTCCTCTTGACAGCAACAATAAATGGAGAGTCAAGAAGGCAAGGATTAGAAAGAAGAGACATTAGTGAGTGAGGTGTGTGTGTGTGTGTCTGTGCAAGCCTGGGTCTACCAGCTTGAGCCCATGAACTAGAAATGACTTGGCTGGGGAAGGTCAGATGTATCACTACTAAAGAAATTAGAGGCTTCTCTCTTTTGTGAGTCCTATTTGCCTTCTGGAGAGCATTTGACTCAAGAAGACAGCATTTATTGGACTCATGGGAAAAGAAAACAGTGTTTGAAAACCTGGCACCCGACGTCATAAGAGCCATCTCTTCTCCCGGAGGCGGACAAGGCAAGGGTCGGGAAACATGTCTCCCTCAAGTAAAGAGAGATCATGACACTGGAAGAACACAAATAAACTTCAGGGCAACAGTTTAGGTGTTTCACTTCCTGATGGTTGGTCGTTCCTTCTCTTTTTAAGTTAGGAACAAAGTGCCAAGGAAAAGAAAAGAATTATGAAAGAGATTGTTCTGCCCATTCATGATATCATGCCGATTCATAAGAATTTAGTATAATGCCTTTGAGAGTCATTTTTTAAATGTTTTATTTTGTTTTTGAGAGAGAGAGAGAGCACGGGAGGGTGAGAGAGCGAAGGGGACAGAGGATCCAAAGTGGGCTCCCTGCTGACAGCAGAGAGCCTGATGCGGGGCTCAAACTCACAAACGATGAGATCATGACCCGAGCCGAAGTCACACACTTAACTGACTGAAACACCCAGGTGCCCGGAGAGTCATTTCTAAAGTCACCATCATCTTTTTTGTTTGTCAAAGCCAGTTCAGAGGCAATAAGGGTAAATAGCATTCCCTACCAGTCTTATTTATTTTTTAATGTGGTCGTTCTGCTTTATATTTTCAAAGCCTGCTAATGACAAGGCTCTGTTTCCCAAACAGAATATTTTACTTTAATGTGAATTTCTATCAAAAACCAATAGCAGAATTACTTTTTAAGATGATCTTATTTACCTACATATCTATAAAATCTCATCATCCAAACACTTCTTTTAATGTTATCAAACGGAAAGGAAACTTTTTGAATCTTGACTATAGTGTGTTGGAGGCTCAATTCATTGCAATAACACAATAGCAGCGACTCAATTCTGTCTCTTCTTTGCCCACATAGCATTCACTAATTCAGGGATTAGATTCAGGTAGAATAAGAGAGTTCAGGATATATCTTTAGAATCACTACAATGACTGAAGATGTTTACTTAGAAATTATTGTCAGGGAGCCTGGGTGGCTCAGTCAGTCCAGTGTCCAACTCTTGATCTCAGCTGAGGTCATGATCTCACAGTTCATGAGATCAGGCCTCTTTGAGCTCTGCACTGACAGTGTGAATCTTGCTTGGGATTCTCTCTCTCTCCCTCTCTCTCTGCCCCTCCCCTGTGCATACACACTCTCTTCCCCTTTCTTTCTCTCAAAATAAATAAGCACTGAAGTAAAAGAAAAAGTCAAGTCCAGCAAGCAAGGGTCCATACTCCTCTATTTGCAGAAAGCAGAAATGAAAGCATTCTTATCATTCACAAAAGGTTTTCCCTTAGTGACTGTTTTACCAAAGCAGTTAGATACATTAAGCAAATCTTGCCCCACCTTCTAGCAGAAACTGGTTAGGTCTCCTCTTTTGCTTTGTTAGAACTTAAGGTGATTGAATTAGGTCTTCTGTTGACCTCATAAGTCATGGGGTTTTGATGTTTTATATATATATCCTTCAATATACAGTGTCAGCTCATATTTTTAAGTATTTAAATCCTAAATTTGAACCAGTATCATCAGCGCTAACTAGTTTGAACTAATACTTCAGAATAAATAAGCAGTTGGGTATCTGAATATAGAACAAAAAAATCAGAAAAGAGTGTTGCTTAAAAATCACAACAGATGGGGCGCCTGGGTGGCTCAGTCCGTTAAGCGTCCAACTTCGGCTCAGGTCATGATCTCGCGGTATGTGAGTTCGAGCCCCACGTCGGGCTCTGTGCTGACTGCTCAGAGCCTGGAGCCTGTTTCAGATTCTGTGTCTCCCTCTCTCTCTGACCCTCCCCCGTTCATGCTCTGTCTCTCTCTCTGTCTCAAAAATAAATAAACGTTAAAAAAAAAATCACAACAGCATCTTATAAAATATCCTGCTTAGGTAATAAATGCAATGCAAGATCGTGCAAGCTATGTGTAATCTTTACAAAATGTATCTTAGGTGGTGATTGAGAAATAATTCTGTTTTACTACAATAGTTGGTAAGCTATTTTGTTTTTACATGTTTGACTTTAAAATAAAATAAATACATCATGCTAAAATGATATCTCTCGGTGGTTCCTGGGTGGCTCAGTCAGTTGAGCGTCTGACTCATGATTTTAGCTCAGGTCGTGATCTTGCGGTTTGTGGGATCGAGCTGGGATCAAGGCCTACATCAGGCTCCACTTTAAGCATGGAGCCTGCTTGAGATTCTCTCTCACTCTCTCCCCCTGCCTGTCTCTCCCTCTCTCTCTAGAATAAAAACTAAAGGAAATAAAATTAAATTAAAAATACAAAGGATAAAATGATATCTCTGAGAAAATGAACTTTTTGAAACATTTAACTAGGTAAGTTTTACCGAGAAAATGATATGCCTATAAAAATAAGGATGCAACAACAACAACAACAACAACAACAACAAAATTGAGGCCGGAATAAAAAAGAATGCAGTTTTCTAGAATATCCAGATCCTAGAGGTAGGGATAGTTAGATCCTAGTAGCTGGCTGCTAGAAAAGGAAACAAACAGCTGGTGTGTGGCATGTTACCTGAGGGTCCCAGCACCCTTCTGCTCTGGGCGAATAGCTCCCAAAGTCTCGGCCAGAAGCCGAGCCATGCTCCGGACTAACTCAAATAGCACTTTCAGAATTTTGATATATCTGCCAAAGTAAGCTGCCAATTAGCATTTATGAGAGTCCCACAAGTTTTTCTACCACTGTATCCCATTCCCCTAAAAGGTGTTAATTCATTCGGACTACTGGGTAGGACAATTCAAATACTGTCTGGGAGAAGAGATTAATCTTTTAATCCTTTCTAAATGATTCACCAACCTAACTTTGGTAATTCTAATTTAATAGCCATAACTGGCTTAATCTTCATTTCTATTAAAGGTACCCTGGGAACATACGCCTCAAACCTGACTGTACAGTCACCTCCTTATCCCTGGGCTGAGTGTGGGAGACGAAGTAAGACCCAGAGGTACGAGGATAGGGAGGACTGAGTGAGAAAAAGACATCTCCCAGTGGTTCTTAAATATTTAGTGTGACTCAGAATCACTCAAGGGTGCTTAAAAATGAAGAATCTGGTGTCTGACACCCAGTCATTCTGATTCGGAAGGTCAAGGGTAGCACTGGGTTTAGGGATCCGAATATCTAACAAGGACTCTTGGTAATTCTGGTGCCAGGGGTCTGGGAGCCATTCCTGGAAGAGTTCAGCTTTACGTAAATGAAGGCTGTGCTCCCTTGCCTCACGCTGGCTTCTGTTTAAGAATAACCTTTGAGTTAGAGAAGCTATAAAGTGATCATGAAGTTTTCGAAGACAGTAGGTAGTTGACTCACCTTCCATCCCATGGGTACTAATTGACATTTATCCTCAGCAGAGTAACTTCGTGGCACACATATTTAATGACAGCACAAGCCTGTGGTTATAAGCTTCATAAATGGAACTCTACACAGCAGTGGTGGCCTTTTATTTATATACTCATTTCAAAGGGAAGTCAGAGCAGTTAGCTGTGTGCAGTCTATTTACTAAACAGCGTTTAAACGATGGGCGTAGACAGAGATTCTCTCAGCTTAATGTCTATCAGATGATTAAAACAGTTTCCAGTTAAATTCCTGCTCACAACGTACCAAGCAAAACGGTAATACCCGTAAAATAATGAGGGTACGGCATGTGCTTAATTTATTCCAAACATTGCAAGATTTTCACATTAGCATTAATGGCTTGCTTATAGTGGAACCCTAGAGGCCACATAAAATAATAGGAGGCTCAAAAGTTGTAGCTAAAAAGGAAGTGTTAAAAAAAAAAAGTGTGCATACTCTTTGTGGTGTGTTCCACCAAAAGATTGTGGTTCAATGTTCACATTGTTCTCTCCAGACAGTACTAATTTGTTTCCAATTAAAAGAAAATGGATTGCAAATGACTTCACAGAGCAGCTCGGTCAAAGAAATAAGGCCTGGTTTATAATGATGCCTCAGGAGCAGGGCTCCTGCTGTAGGGCACAAATCTAGGCCTCACTGAACAGAGTAGCCGTGTCTGAAAAGAAGAGTTTGAGTTGTTCTCGTCCTGGAATTTATTGTGCTGTTTAAGCTAATTAGTATGCTTGGTTTAGGTAGTTTGCAGAAGCTTACATCTCTTTGTGCAGAACAGAGATTAATAAACTTGCATTGCAGTTTATTTTGAGTAATTCTTAATGTTTACCCTCATTTTTAATAGTATAAAACTTTTTAACCCCTTGTCAGGGGAAGGTAATTGTTTCCTTATGATCTTCAGCTCTTTGATATCTGGACAATGAGTTATGAAGCAAGCAAATGATGAAGTAAGGGAGACAGGGAGAAAGGAAGTGTTCTCATTGATAAAAGACACTGAAGACTTGTGACCCCCTCTAACCCCTGACAAGTAAAAGTTGGAAAATGTTTCTCATTCCTATGTTTTGCATTGAAGTCTAGGAAGCAACAGACATATGGCTATTACCAAAAGGAAAAGGAAATGCTCTTGCAATTCACAAATTGAGACACGTATACGAAAGCTTAGCCCACATGCATTTTCTTCACCTCCCTTATACAGTTGGGAAGAACTGGGGCATTGGTGATTGTTAATTCGAAGCCCAGAATTCCTATGCTCATTCTCTAGGGAGAATATGGATCTCCAAGGTATGACTGTGTCTATGTGGACTTAATTAGCCCTATGCATTAGGAACTACTGGTCAAAGCAATGTCTTTGAAAGAAGAAATGGCTTGTTTCTAATAAGAACAATCCATTGAACTGGGTCAAATACTGGAATGCAATGAACTCAAATAGTTATTCCCTTGAGCTCTGACTTGCTATCAGTGAGGATTGTGCTCATAGCTAATGAAACAAATCCCAGCTCAAATTTATTTATTTATTTATTTAGAGAGAAAGAGAGAGGGAGATTGTTGAAACAAAAGGGTTTATTGAAGGAGAGAGGGCATGCTACATGGCATATATAAGTTTCGATGAATAAGGATCTTTATCTTCTGAATCTTTAAAGATGGTTACACTTAATGTATACTCAACATCCACACGTACATCTCAATCTTCTTTTACAATCATTTTTCTAAAAGTTCTACTTGTTTAGAAAAAAAAATATTTAAAGCTCGGAAACAAGGCAAAAGGTAAGTGGGCTATCTTTTCAATGTTATATACGAGGATGGACCTGCCCAAGGCCCCTGTTTCCTATTGGTTAGAATTTCTATTTCATGAGGCTACATATTTACATGCAGATTTTTGTCCAATAGAGAAGCAAAAAAAAAAAAAAAATTGTTTGCTACAAAGTTAGTCCCAAAGTCACGGCTTATTGCCTTATTGGGCAATAACCGATTTTGTACCTAATTGAGTAAGCTTATCCTAATGTTTCTCTATTAGATGGATTATAAGTGCCTAGATCCAAAAAAAAAAAAACCCTATTTAAACTGATCTTAATATCTTACCAGTTCCCTTATTAACTAAAGGGTTGAGTAAAATCGTCCACAAGGGCACACGGTTTGTTTCACACATGGGTGAGAGTCGTGATTTTACGGGATTGTCTGTGTTGGTTTCCAGGTAAAATTTATATATTTGGCACCACAGGTACACACAGCCAGGAGGAAGGCTGATAGAAGACTCTATTGGCAACACAAAGAAAGCAGATGTATAATGAATTTAAAATAAAATGAACAGGAGTAATAAAGTACTTGGACCACTCACTATATGCCTGGCAGCATTCTAAGGAAGTACTGTGAAAGGGTCATACCTTATAGGTCCACTGACTCAACTCAGGGAAACAAACATCGTCCCTGACTCTGGAAATATTTTGTCAGCGGCGTCACAATAAACAGCGATCAGCTTTAATAAGCACACTAGGTCTCAGGAATTAAGACTATCTATCCTGAGTTGGGAAGCAGGCCCCTTGTGGTGTTTGAACTAGGATTTAGAGCTCAGCTGTCCATTCCTCTATCTCCTATATCCTCTATCTGCTGGTAACACAAGGAAAGGGAGTCTGCTGGTCCTCATGGGCCAAATACGATAGCAATTTAAAATGTCACCCTCTCACCTTCTACGTTTTCCCTGGCCTCAGTCAGACCATAACGGAATCAATTTATTTAATAATTTTATGTGTGGAAGAGAGAAATATAGTCATTGCAGTTTTAAAATAGGGATGTCAGAGTGAAATGACTTCCCCGGGGCTGCCTCTTCCACAGCAAAAGCCAAATCAAGATTAGACCTGAGACCGTCTCAGTTTTAAACCTAATTTCTGTAGAGAAATTACCATGACAGTGCTTTAAACCCAGAAGGCTGTGAGCAGTCTAGCTGAAGGTTGAGCATTGGTGGAGTTGTTATTTTCAAAACTTGTGTGAGAAACACAAATTTCTGAGGTAACAGACAGTCCTTGCAACAGGTAGCACAGGAGACAGATGAAGGGACAAAGCTGAGAGGAGAAAGTCGAGGGCATATTCAAAACGTGTTGTAAAGAATAATGCAGGATTAGAATCGCTTTTGGGCCTTTTGGCTAAGATCAAGTGAAGAATAATGCTGGAGTAGAGACACTTAAAAATGTCCAATGTACAGCTGAGACTGAAATCAGAGACATTCGAAAAGATCCTTATTATGAGTATTATTATTTTTAAACTCCCAGTGTTAGGTTTTGCTCAGCGATTATCCCTGTATAACCTGTGGGAAGACTGGCAGAATAATCAGCCTTGGGATTTCTGGGTTCGAGAAAAAAACAAGAAACAAAAAACAAAAAAAAAAAAAACCAAAAACCCTTCAAGACATCTGATGGATCATCTGGTTTATTTTTTCTTGCCCTTTTTTGGTACTTCTTTACCCCTATGGTGCACAGTGAGGGGTCGAAATGCAGCCAAAGGAGAGGAAACAAACAATCTGGGTCCCCTTTGAATTCTTAAGGAAGAGCTAATTTACAAATGTGGGCCTGAAGATAGTCATGTTTCCTTAGGTTGTTTTTTAAATTTCAGTATGAGCACATTGTAATATTTGGAACTTTTGTAAAAACATTTCCATCAGGGAAAGCCTCATTTGTCAGTTTGAGAAACAGCATTCACACTGAGGTCGGAATTGAATACAAGATTTTCATTAGAGAGAGAGAAATGGACAGCTTCTATTCTCTCCTTCCTTGAACAGCAGACTGAGATCCAGAAAGGTTCACAGCTGAATGGATTCCATTGCCTTCTTAGTGGCTAAGGGAATACTAAAAATGAGATCTTTCTCTTTTCACCACGTTGCAGTACCTGAATTTTTCATTGTGTGGTTGAAAATAAACCACAACTAACAGGTAGGTACTTCAGAATGGAAGTACAGACATTTAGGAAGTTTCCTTTTTCTTCATTACAATGAAATGTGTTATTACTCTTTGCATTCTAATAGATAAATCTTCAGAACTTTATGTGAATATGGCTTGTGATAAAGATCAGTCTGAAATATTGTCAAAGACAAGATAAACATGTTGCTTTTCACAGGTGATAATATAAATGTATGTTCTAGAGTCCCTGAACCTCCATGTGTTTAATTCTACAGGTGATAAAGTGAACCAGTTTTCCTCCAGGTTCTTTTTTTTCCACAAAGAAAGTTTTAGGAAATGTTTGAGAATCTTTTATATTGCCAGGCAAAACTATTTTGGGCAAAAGAAATAGAGAGAACTCTTCCGTGGTTTCGATGAGTAAGGCTACTCAGCTTTGGAGAAATTGTACAAGAAATGAGCAAAGTCATTCTGATGGGAGGAAAGTAAAAATAGATTCTGATGGGAGGAAAATAAAAATAAAAACAAAAACAAAAAACAACAACCATTAGAATGTAAGAAAAGGCACAAAGGAAAAAAGCTGGAAAATGAGAGAAATTTGTGCCATATTAGAGCAGCTAAAAATAAGAAAACAAGGAGGCATTGTGTCCTGGGTTAAATGGTGACCTTCTTCTCTCCCAAAGATAGGCCCACATTATAAATCCCTGGAACCTAGGAGGGTTACCTTATATAACAAAAGGTGGGATTAAGTTGAGGATTTTTAGAGAAAGAGCTTTATCCTAGATTATCTGGGTGGCCATAAATGGAATCAGATGCCTCCTTATAAGAAAGGCTTACAGAAGAGAAGACAAAGAAGAGGAAAAGGCACTGTGGCCACAAGCCAAAAAATGCCTGGAGACACCAGAAGCCCAGAGAGGCAAGGAAAGTTTCTCCTCTTAGAGCCTCCTGAGAGACTGTGGTCCTGCCCATGCTTTGATGTCAGACTTCTGGCTTCCAGAACTGTGAAAGGATGAGTGAATTTCTGTACTTTTAAGCCATCCAGTTTGTATCGTTTGTTTTAACGGTCACAGGAAACTAATACAGACTGGAAGAAATTTGAGTCTGTATTCTGTTCCTCTTTGGTCTCAATGCTTTCTTAAAAAAAAAATGGGATACCTCAGTATTTTGGGTGTGACCAGGTGTAAAGGTATCTCCCTCTCCCTCCCTATAAGGCTGACTAAGTCTCTAGAAACTTTTATCAATGGATGAGTCAACTACTGAGACCTACATAACAACCTTGTTTACTGAGCTTTATCTGAAAACCTAGCATAAAGGCCCCAGCCCCAACATCTTCCTTTGTCTTTAGCTGGAGGTGGTATTTAAGGTGGTGGCTTGGGCCATTTGGGGGAGTCACTCAGTTTTTCTCCATATCTTTCATGTATACAGGAGGTATACATGTTATTAAACTTGATTGTTTTTGTCCTGTTAATCTGTGTTTTACTACAGGTGGGTCTCAGACAAGAACCTAGAATAGTAAAGGGGAAACTATTTTTTTTCTCCCTTGCACCATGTTCTGGGGTATTTATGTCTTCTGGTAATAGCTACGATCTGGTACGATTATAGTTGGCACATGTGTTGAACAAGTTGGTGAGAAGAATATAAATAACAGCTGAAGTAGCAACAATCATAATATTTATTGAGTGCCTCTCTATCAGTCTCTTAGCAAGGAACACAATTTATGCCAAATGGTTCAAACTAAGAAACTTTAAGGCCCATACCACCACCAGAGGCACGGTCGGAGCTGGAGAAACAAAAAGGCAAATAAATGAGGAATGATGCTATGTCCCGAAACAAAAAATTACAGAAGGTTGGAAGGACACAGAGAGGAAAGAGTGTTGAAAGAGCCCAGGACAACGGGAATCATGGAGGAAGGACTTCCTGTAAGGGGCTAATGTAAGAAGAAAAGCACACTACTGTGGATCTCCTCTACTCTATTTCTCTACAACACTACTTTCTTCCTGACCCCATATATGTGGGTTTTCCACACATCAAGGATTCTGTGACACCAGCAGGCCATTCTACAGTTTAACTAAATTCTGACACAATTTACCTGGAGATAAAGTCAGATCCCACAGGCTAAGGGCTCAGCCTAAAGAGCCCTAAAGAGGCTAAAGACCTCCTCTTTCCTCCCGCCTCAGATGCCAATCTCTGTGTTGTTACATGTGCTCCTCACTAATTGCCTATACATCAGAGATCCCCACAATCCTCTCTGCAGGTTCTATTAATTTGCTAGAGTGACTCACAGTACAGAAAAACAGTCGATGTACTGGATTACCAGTTTATTATAAAGTAATAAAACTCAGGAACAGCCAGATGGAAGATAAACAGGGCAAGTGGGAAAATGTGGAGAAGCTTCCTCACTGTCTCTGGGTATGCTGCTACTCTCCAGTTTCCACATGTTCACCAACCCGGAAGATCTCTGAACCCCATCGTTTTGAATTGTTATGGAGGCTTCATTACACAGGCACGAGTGATTGAATCATTGGCCATTGGAGATTCATTCAGTCTCCAGGGTCTTACCCCTCTCAGAGGAGGTAAGAGGGGTAGGAATGAATGTTCCAACTCACCAATCATATGCTTGGTTCTCCAGGTAACTAGCCCCCATCCTTAGGAGACCTAAGGGCTTTCCAAAAGTCACCTGATTAACGTAAAGTCAGGTATGGTTGAAAGAGGCTTGTTATTCGTAACAAAGGATACCTTTATTTCTCTCATCCCTTAGAAAGTTCCAAGGGCTTTAGGAGTTCTGTCCCCAGAATAGGGGTGAAAACCAGATATATATTTCTTATTATAAATCACAATATCAATCAATCAATCAATCCATCAATAAATAAATCACAATATCACAAATATATATTCTTGGGGAAATGTAGCTAGCTATTGCAAGAAATGTAGCACCAAAGCAGGAATTAAGTTGGAAGGAAATGTTTCATCCTCTCTCTTCCTGGCCTCTGATCAGGCCCACCAAAGAGCCAGGTAGTGTGGTTCATAATGGTTAGGCACCCAGGGCACAGAGCCAGGCACAGAGGGACAGAGAGGGAGGGCGTGAAAATGGAGAACGGCTAGGTCCCTACTTTGAACCAGATATGTAATAAACCCCTCGGAAAATTGTGCCCTAGACCTTATTATAACCCCAAAGATATGTATTCGTCATTGCATATTTAGTTGAGTGCTAAAACTTTGAGGAGATCATGTATCAAAGTGGCTTACTCTCCTGCACATTCCTCTTGGCTCCCTCTCCTCATCTGTACTGGCCTTTTGACTCTTCAGGTGGATGCTCCCATTCCTGGCCCCTGATCTTACTGTTTGCTCTTCTCAGCACGCCCTTCCCTTCCCTCAGAAGTCTGTATGGCTCACTCCTTCCCCTCAAGTTCTGTTCAAGTGTCCTCTTCTCAGCCCATCTTCCCCATCGCCCTTCACTACAGTTGCCTTTTCATTATGGCCCTTGACTCCACTCCACGTCTCAGGTTGCATTCGCCAGGGTGTCCCCTGTTATCCTCGTCACTTCCTAAGTGCCTCATGAGTGAGACTTGCACAACGGGGTATTTCAGCGTCTGACACGGAGGTGCTCAGTAAGTGTCGCCCGAATGAGTGATAATGGGGCACGCTTGGGGTCCGAGCCTGTGAACGCGTGTGATTCGGAAGCCCCTGGTCTGTCCATGGGAATGGAATCTAAATGGGCTGTGTGCCCCATTCGACAACGAGGGAAAAGCTCAGGATCCGCAAGCCTAGCGAAGCCCCATCTTTAAAGAGGTGAGTGGAATCCATCATCGAGATAATATAATAAGGAAGAACAAGAGCTTTTGGATGCAGATGAACCAGATCCAAAGAAATGGACTAGAATTTTGTTTCATCAGCTCCCCCCCCACCCCCACACACACACACATACCAGCACACACGTATCACCACTCCCCACGGGCTCTCCTTCCTTTTCCAGACGAAAAGCTGACATGTGCGTAACAGATGCCACACGTTCGTATCCGGACCGGGCAGAGAAGCCGATGATGTATCCACACTGTGTACCCAGATGGGGGCTTTGACACCATCCCGAGCCGTGTGTGCAGATCTTCCAGCAGCACCGAGGTGCCTGTCAGGCCTCTCCCCGAAGCACTTCTCACTTCTAGTTCCCCAGAAAGAGAAGCCGCCTGGGGATGTCAACCAAAGTGTTGCTATAAGTAACAGTGTGGAGACAGAAGAGGTTCAGGCCATACTAGACTCATTCTCAACGGGTTGCTTGCCTTTGGAGGGTGCGTGTCCCCCCCTTCAGCCTTTCTTGGGGGTACTTGTCACATAAAATGTCACACAGCATATCATAGAACTAAAAACATTTGCCAAGAGGCACTCCTAGCTTCAAGGGGAAGGGACCTGTTTTGCCTTACACTCTTCAAGCAAGCTAAGGATTATTAGCTGGCAGAAAGATAGATGTGGCCGCTCTGGAGGAGGTGGACGCGGGTTATTCCATGTGCCAGCTGACCACAAGGTTAATTTGTGGAGGGAAGGAAGGGTTTTAGAGGCTAAGTGGCAAAGCCTTCAACTGTCTGCGATTACTTCTCAGTGCCCGGATGGCTTAATAATTACATTTAATAACTACTAAGGAATAAGCACCCTTATCATAGGAGTTAGGGTGGGAGGGAGGAAGGTTTTTGCTTTTCCCATCTCGATCTTCCTTAGGTGAGGCTCTGTTCCTTGTCTTCAATCACATAGAGTCATTGGCTGGACCACGATGACCGACCCTGGATGTTAGGCTCGCAGAAGCTTGCCCTGCTGACACTGCTTTTGTCAGAAGGCATTCCTTCTTGTTGAATTTCTTCTTAAACGTCTTTTACTACTTTTTGCTTAAAACCCTCTCTATAGTAGACAGGTTGGCACCCACCTTGGGGTCTAGGGTGGTGCAGAATGGGACTCGCCTCGCTACAATCACTGAGTACCCTGTGGTCCACACTACCTCCTCATTGGAAGCATTGGTGACCTTCTCAATAATCCTAAGTTTGCGACTATAGCACTTTGGGCACCCGGAGAACAAACTCATGTCCAGCCTCATTCAGAATACAGCTTTTTGTTTTGTTTTGTTTTGGTTTGGTTTTTTTACACATAGCTGTGTGCAAGCCAGAGCCAACCTTTATTTTGTTTTTTGTTTTTTTTAATATTTATTTATTTTTGGGAAAGAAAGAATGTGAGCCAAGGAGGGGCGGGTGGGGGGGGGGGTGGGGACAGAGGATTCAAAGCAGGCTCCGTGCTGACAGCAGAGAGCCCAATGTGGGGCTCGAACTCATGAACTGTGAGATCATGACCTGAGCTGAAGTTGGAAGTTCAACTGACTGAGCCACCCAGATGCCCTGTGCCAGAGCCAATGTTAGTGTTGGTGGTGGCTGTCCCTTCTCATACTTCCTCTCTGTGCGGTGGGTAGGGCTTTCTCTTGTCCCTGCTTGGGGCTCTGGTGTCACATGCCTGCCAGGATCCTTATTGTTCTATGTGGCCTCCAGGACTCATTTGTTCTGTACTCTCTATAACATTTGCACGGGACACAATGCTATCAGGTCTCTGGGGATGATGCAGACTGGCAAAGGTTATGCCCATGTCCTTGTCTGCTGTCCCTGTTGTCTCATCCAGCTCCGAAGTTTCTTCTCCCAAAGGCAAGGCTCAACTTTTCTTCTGTCTCCTTTCCTTTTTGTGACTTCAACATTTACTTTTTTTTTTTAATGCTGAAAACAAAAAGTTTTCTTTTGTAAAGGAGTTTTAAGAGTCAGCTTAAAGGCAGTGTCATTACGTGTCTTGTAGAGAAAACAAAAAAGCTCTATCAAGTAGTGAGAACAATTTTGTTTATTCTTTTAGAAGCAAAGAAATTCTAGGGTTGTAACAAAATGATTAATCCGGGAAAACAGCATTGTTCAGATGGGGTGACTTCAAATGTGTATTGTGCATTTAGAGAACCTGACTTGGAACCACAGATCACCACTTACTGGCTGTTTAACTTTGAGTTGTTTACCTCCCTAAGACTTGGCATCTTGTATAACAAACAGACTGCTAACAGTGGTTTTTAAGGCATAAAATTATTAGCAAGAAGACCATCAACACTTAGCAGGGTGCTTCACATGTGGTAAGTAGTCAGTGGGTGTTAGCAGTTATTATTAAGAATTTGGGGTTTGCATTATAATTGAAATATGAACTTCAAAATAAGAATTTATAGTCACATCGTTGAAAGTTTGCAAACTGTGATATCGAGAAGGGGTTTCGTGTCTGTCTTTGAATATAGAAAGCACATTTAGTGTTCAAAAATTCTGAACCTCACTCTGAACGTTATCATTGCATTATTTCCATCTAAAATGCAAGCATGCTGAGAAGAATCATATCAGTTTAAGACGCAGGCTGTGGCACAAGCCTTTCTAACATTTCCTGATGCCACTATACCCGCATTAAGGCTGCGAATCATGTAACTGCATTTACACTGGGCAGGTTCTGCTAAGGATAGGGCATAAATGAAAATAAAGTACAGTTTTCCACTCCCTCTTCATTCTTAAATCCTACTAATGTCAGCGAGAATTATGTATTATAGAAAAGAAAGAAAAAATCGATTATTTCAGTCTACTGCTCTGTAAGTTTTTGTACCCTGCAGTATTAGAATTCTTTCCTTTTAATATCCTTCTCTAAGCACACAGTAGGTGTTTAATGCATACCCATTAGATAAATGAGAACCTAATGCACCTAAATGAACGCTGGCCATATGTACCTTAGCTTATGACCATCACTGTCAGTTATGAAGGTGGGGATGAAAAAACCATCTTTCACCCCTCTACATTCTGTTTTGATTTCTGATTTCTGGCCCAATCTGTAGTACATTACACACACACACACACACACACATGCACACGCACACACGCACACACTTTTTAACGCAGCACACGCATAACCTTGGCACGTGGAAATGATCACAAACCCTAGTCTTGAAAAAAACAATTCTAAATTGATATGACTAGGTCTGTCCTATATCCACTGTATTAACTTTAGCATGAATCATATGTGGCGAGGATATAATGCATGATATTGATTTTGATATTTTTTCCCTCTAGGCTGTGTCTTAGTTCCTGCCTTGATCTTAAAAGTAAGATAGATGTTAGGCATTATTATCTAGCAGAAGGAGCAAAAAATCAATTTTATCTCCTGGCACTTCATTCCCTTTCCCTGCAATGGCCAGGCAGTAATGTAGGAACAGCTGTAAGCTCATGTTTACTTATTAAAGGGTGTGATGCTGATCTTTGCTGGGAATCCACTAGCCTAGGCTTTTTGCTATTGTATCCACTGCATATTTTCGGGTGATAAATATATAATGAGTATGGGAACCAATTAACTTGCTTTATCATAGCAATAGTAATTTCGAAAGAGCATCTCTGTAAAGGTGAACTAATATTTCAAAAAAATTTTATTTTGAAATAATTTTAGATTTACATAATGTTGCAAAGATAGTACAAAGAGCTCCCACATGGGGCGCCTGGGTGGCGCAGTCGGTCAAGCGTCCGACTTCAGCCAGGTCACGATCTCGCGGTCCGTGAGTTCGAGCCCCGCGTCAGGCTCTGGGCTGATGGCTCGGAGCCTGGAGCCTGTTTTCGATTCTGTGTTTCCCTCTGTCTCTGCCCCTCCCCCGTTCATGCTCTGTCTCTCTCTGTCCCAAAAATAAATAAAAAACGTTGAAAAAAAAAATTCAAAGAGCTCCCACATGCTCTTTACCCAGTGTTGTCCATTAATATGCTTTCTCTGCTCCAGGATCTAATCCAATATACTACATTGCATTAAAAGACTTTTTCTTTTTCTTTTTTTTTTTTTTTGGAGAAATATATATATATTTGCTAATGGCAAGAATGTAAATGTAACTGAACACTACATCATAGAGGTCTTTTTTGATTCTTTACATTTTTTTTTAAGGTTGCCAGAAAAGGAAAGATATTCGGTGAGCCTCTCAATAGTCTAATGAAATGATTTCCATCTTTACTGTCAAGACACACAGCGGCACGTTGATCAGTGGAGGGATATATTCACAAGCAAAGTACTGCTAATTGCAAAGTGCGATATTTTATTGTATTAAAGTTTGTGACAAGTGTATGTATTCATAAAGCGAACTGAATGAAAGGTTATTCTAATTGCAACACTACTCTCACTTGCATTGCGAACGCTTTTTAGAGTGATGAAAGGAGGCAGTGTTACAACTATGAGCTCCAAATTGCTCATAAAGTTACTGCTTAGGTGCTTTATCCTCACTTTCTTCACCTTTGGAATGGGGCATATATCGCCCACACCTTCTCTAGCTTAATAGAAACCAAGATCTTTGGAATAAGAATAATGGCTGCATCAGTGTCCAATATCTTGGAGAACTAATTCAAAAACTATTATCAGCTGTTTCAATCATCTTGTTGCTCAAGGTTTGGCTGTCACTCACTTAGATTTTCTCTAGAGCTTTGGGACTCTAGTAACACATAACACGCTCTATAGGAAATTTGCTATAAAATCCCACCTTCTCTTTACTTGCGTTTTGTGTTAAGGACCACTTTTGGTGCCATTGTCCTCCTTGAAATATACAAACGTGTTTATGTTTGCCATGGTACTGCCCCCAAATTTGTCCATTCATTCATCAACATTGTCTAAAGTGGTTCAGACACTGTGCTAGACATTGGGGAAAAGAAAGTTAATAAAACATAGCTCTTTTTCTTATTTACCTTATAGCCTAGTGGAGCTGATAATATTAAATCGATAGGAGGTCCAAAACAGTTATATATAAAAGTTATGTTCTACACTACAAGTGCCTAATTCTGCTGAGTGAAATAAAAGACGCCTTCACTATGGAGGCAATGTTTTGCGGTTGTTGTTGTTGCTGTTGTTGTTTTGAGAGATAGAGAGAGAAGGAGCAGAAGAGAGTCAGAGAAAGAGGGAGAGAGAGAGTCTTAAGCAGGCTGCAATCCCAGAAGGGAGCCAGACATTATGAGGGCTCGATGTCACATCCTTATGACCACCTGTGAACTCATGACCTGAGCCAAAATCAAGAGCTGGATGCTTACCCAACTGAGCCACCCAGACGCCCCAGTAGGTAAGGTTTTAAATGAGTCCCAGAGGATAAGTAAGTAATGCCCAGAAGACTAATTAGTGGGAGAGAGTGACAAGGTGATTTTAAGCAGAACCATGTGCTGAAGTATGTGTTTTCATACAGAATGATCTTTTTAGAGAAATTCAAGTACTTTGGAAGGGCTGAAGTGTGGAACATTGTGTGAGAGAATAGCAATGAGATCAGAAATTACACCTGTTAGGACTGGGGCATTAATGTCTCTCTGATCTAAGCAAGAGATGATGGGGTTTGACCCGAAAGTAGAGTCAAGGGTAAAAGAGAACATGAGATGGATTCCAGAAACAAATGGGAAGGGGAGCTGCTAGGGAACGAGAGCAGAGTCAGAGCTGAAGAAGACGCCCAGGTTTCTGATGCAATGTACATTGCTTGTGGGTAACACAGAAACAGAGATGCAGGGACAATTTAGTGCCTTGTACATGTATTGGGAGGACAGAAAAGGTAATGTGCTCCATCTGAATATGATATTGAAGTTTCTATTTGATATCCACTTTAAAGTAAGCGGTAGGAAGTCCGAGAGAGAGAGAGAGAGAGAGAGAGAGAGAGAGAGAGAGAGAGAGGTGAATAGGAGAAATTGATTTGAAACCTGGCAACATTAGGTGAGCATCGAAGCCATTGCTTGGACTCAAGGGAAGACAAGAAAAGGGCAAATGGAGGTAAGACTACATTTAATAAGTGGACAGAGAAATAAGACCTCAGGCACGAGAATGAGATGGAAAAGACTAGAGTGGTAGGTATAAAGGCCTGAAGGTGATATGAGCGTGTCAGATAAGATGAGAGAAAATCTTGAGATGAACAGGGTTACTAGGATCCGATGTGACCAACAGGTCAAGAGTGATGTCAAGCGGTTTGAGTACAACAGGAGCCAGTTTACGATAGGTGAAAGACTGAATGAAGAGGCAAGCAACCAGGTACAGAAAGGATAGATTACACCTTCCAGAAGCTTGGATGTGGAGAAAGCTAGAGCAAAACGTGAAGCTAGAAATACACAAATCTTAAAAACAAATTCTTTATTCTTTAACTTCATTTTTTCTTCCTCTTCCTCCTCCTCTTCCTCCCCTTCCTCCTTCTCCTCCTCTTTTCTTCTTCTCCTTTCGGTCTGTTTGCTTTTGTTTGCTAATAAAATAGGAAACGATTCTGTTTATAAGATAAGGGGGATCTTCCTGTGGAGAAGGAAAGGTTGGAGATACAGAAAAGAGAGAATCACTGATGGAGAGAATTCCCCAAAAGGTCTGAAGGTGGTGTTAATGTAGATCAGAAGTGAAAAGATTAGGGGAGCAATGTGATCCCCATCCTCACATATTTGATAAGAGGAGGTAAAGAAAATAAATACTGTGATGTTTGTGAGGGGTTCAGGGAAGGGAGAAGGTAGTTCTGAGTGATGATTTCCATTTTCTCTATAATTTAGAAGGCATGTTTAAATGCGGAGCACAACATGGGGAAGTGTTGGACCGGTGGTAGATGAGCTCAATGAACGCTCAGGATACATGCCGGAGAGAAAGGGAGAAGGAGATTCCCAAGAGACATTGGAAATCTAGCAAAAGTGGAACGTGTATAAGGGTCAGAGTCTAGATTATATACATATTATATATATGTATATATTATATATATTTATTTACATATGTATTTATATCTATATTACAAATAATAAGTGTATATAAATAAATGTTTATAACAATGTACATATATATATATTTTTTTTTCTTTTTTTTTTTTTTTTTCCCCACCAGTCAGGACATAGCAGGAAGGAAGGCAGATGCAGGACTGGATCAAAATTAAGGAATTTCTAAGATGTGAACAGTGGAAAGTAGCAGCAACATTCAGTGCGCTTTGTTATTAAGGGCATAAATAGAGGGCTGGCCCATGGGAACCTGAAGAGATAGAAAAGATAATAAATCCGGGAGAAGGTAAACGGGTTGTAATAAAAGGAAGAGGGTCAAGTGGGTGCACAATCGAGCCTGAATTAAATGATGGGATTGAGTCCGTGATTGAGAGATAACTGAGGCTAAGTACTCTAATATGCTATGTGTTCTTGCGATTTACCTTGCAAAGTTGTCAACCTTTTAACAGTAGTACAGGAATTTTACTGTACTGTACTCTCTCATGTGATTTACCCTCTTATGAGAAAGAAGCAAGATTTAAAAAAACAAAAAACAAAAAAAAACACCTCTTCCTATTATTGCTCTCCAGGAATAGTGTGGAGGAGTGAGGTCAATGGCAGAAACCTTCTGAGAATGAACATGTGACTATTTATTGCCTCGTTGGATGAAAACCCAATTTCATCTTCTATCAAAGATCAAACTACTGCTATTTTATGGTAAACATAGAAACTGCCTTAGAGAAAATTGCTATTTTAACAGGTGCAGTCTTATTCAATAGTGATTTAAAAATTGGCTTCATAACAAATATTGTGCTCACAGTACCCATTTAAATAATTTCCTTGGATGTACTCTCATACATTAACATCATTAAAGGGTATGCGTACATTATGTTTAATCACAAGGTATTCATAAAAACATCTCTGCCCAGATAAACTTTTACCACTTAATATACTTTTTCTTGTTTGCTTTTATTGCCGATCAAGTTATCATAGAGACAAATAATTTGAATTTTTCTACCTGAGAAAAAGAGCTACCGCGATGCTTTCTGAAGTTTGGTATCATTACTACTAGATGACAAAGAACAGCTCGTCACTCATTTAAGAAATACTTATCCAACATCTGCCAAGTACAGAAGGGCTTTGTACTAGATCATGTGCAAAGCGTCTATTTACAGTCCAAGGGAATTACTCTGCTATAACTAGCCCGTAAGTGATAGAAGTAACAGCAGGAGTGATTCACTTATTCATGATAAGGTAACACACACTAGAATGCACGTGTGTCCTGCAAGAGCAGGGCCTTTGCCTGTTTCATTCATCACTCTTTCCCCGGAGCTTCAGATATGAGTCGAGTAAAGCCTGATGCAGCATGAACCCCTGAGTGGTATTTGCAGGAGCACAGGGTCTGAGCATGGATCCTGCAGATACTAGCGTTGGGAATCTTCAGATTCTACCTTCTACGGTGGGGATGCAGAGGATCACATCCATATAAGCAAGTCACATACCTAAAGCAGGCTACTTCACCTGGGTCTCAGATCTCAGGGGTTCTTGAATTTAGATGGGAGACTTACTTCTTTATTTCCTCTGACTTCTGATTGAAAGTTGGCATTTCCTTCCATTAGGAATGTAAGAAACAAACCAAAAAAGTGTGAGTTTGTCATCAATAGAAAATTATAGTTAAGAAAAGGACGGCATTACAGTTATTACAGGTTCTCAAAATATCATAGTGCTCATTACCAATTTGCAAATGATGGTATTTATTAGACTCACTACTAGATATTGTATTCTTAATGACAAAAATAAAGAACTCATATTACCACAGCAACAATCTAGTTCAAAAATACGTAATTGGATTACTCTATAATTGGTTTCCTTTGTAATTCTGTACGATTTATTTTATGCTCTTAAAAGCATTACTCCAAGAAGTGATATTGAGATACAGAGTTTGCCAAGATGGCTGCAATTCCTCCCATCCTTGTTGGCACATTCCTTTACGCTGTGGCTTTATCTCTTCTCCCATCAAGAGGCAGATTTTTTATTCCCTTTGAGTCCGTCTGGACTAGTGACTTGCTTTGACCAAGAGAAAGTTGCAGGTGTTCTGTGCTTTCTGAGTCTTGTCTTGAGAAACTTGGCAGCATCTGTTTTCATTCCCTTGTCACCTGCTTCCCTCCATGTGTAGACACCATGGCTAATCCTCTCTGGGATGGGAAACCATGTGGGCATCTTGGTCAGCACCAACACCAGACATATAAGTAAGGACATTTCTTACCATCTCGTGTCAGTTGAACTTCTTGGCAACTACTTTTGATAAGGGACCCCGGGAGAGGCCAGAAGGAGGTCTGCTGGCCTAGTGCAGCCCAGATTGCCAACCCACATCACCTTGAGCAAATGAATGAGTATTTTGGGGGCTGCTACATGTTGGGATGGTTTGTTCCGCTGCACTACTCAGCTGAAACAGGGTGGGCTCCATCTGACTGCAGAATGTGTCCATGGCCTCCCAAATTAAGAACTCACACCTTAAACAAATGCGATGTACCCAGTCCTCTGCCTCTATGCTCAATGTGTCAGAACATAGATTGCTTGTCAGTTGGGTACCTCTGCTTCAGATACGTTTCCTTAAAAATATTTCCTTGGTTTTTTGTTTAGGAATTCACACACACACACACACACACACACACACACACAAAGCTATTAAAGTGATTACATTTCGTTGGGTATTAAGGTCTTGAGGTGATAGATTTTTTTAACTTTTTCAATGGTTTGAAATTTTTATCGATAATTTAAGAGTCTACCTCTTTTGAAAACAGTTCTTTAATTTATGGCATAAGGACTTTATTTTCGATATTCTATTAACTTTAGGTCTATAATAAAAATTATTTCACAGAGCTGTAAGTTCTTAACATGGAAATGAGATTTTAAAAATGTATATTAAACAATATCTCCATGTCTGGTAAGAGACACTGAGAAGGATCAGCTGGAGTTAGGGATCGTGGGGGACGAGGCAAGGATATATATATATATATATATATATATATATATATATATATATATATTTGTGTGTGTGTGTGTGTATATATATATATATATATATGCAATTTATTCAAAGTTGCTGAGAAATTAAATTAAATGGAAACTGAAAGGTACTCACTGAATCAAAGGAACTGAAGGTCATTGGCAATCTTAAGAAGAGCTTCCGTGGAGTGTTGTAATGGAACCCAGAGTGCAGTTCACTGAGGTACAAAGGGGGTATAAGAGCATGGGCATGGCAAGTGCACTCAGCTATTTCCAGAAATTTGGCTATAGATAACAATTATAAGTAGTATTTAAAACATTTGCCAGATCTCAGATGGTCTGCATTGGTGCTTTATGTGCACTGACTTCTTCAACCCCTGTAAGATCCCTATGAAGCAGGAATTATGTGTATATTCTTTCAAGAAGAGAAAACTGAGGCTCAGAGAAGTTCAGTTTCTACTCCTGGTCACCCATATGGTAAATGGCAAAATCAGGATTTGGTCCCATGTCAATCTGGTTTCAGAATCTGTGTTTAAATCACGTCCTTGTCTCTGCTGCTTGTGAAGGTGGGGGTAGAGAATACAGTAGAGAAGAAGACTGAAGGTTGAGGAATAGGGTTCGTTTTTTCACCTCCTAAAGAAGCAAGAGATTTGCACTTCTCTTGCTCCTGATAAGAAGCTATCCAGCACACATGGGGCACCTGGGCGGCTCAGTCGGTTACGTGTCCCACTCTGGATTTCAGCTCAGGTCATGATCTCACCGTTCGATCTCATCGAATCGAGCCCTGCTTTGGGCTCTGTGCTCATAGTGTGACGCCTGCTTGGGATCCTCTATCTCCCTCTCCCTCTCCCTCTGCCCCCCTCCCCCAAAATAAATAAACTTAAAAAAAGTTATCAGCCACACAGAGGAAGGAATCATGAGTTTGCTGTGGGGATAATCATTAGGTAGGGTGAGTCTCCTGAGAGGTGGAAGAGATGTGAGCAAAGCACCCACAGGATGGGGCTGAGCTTGTAGAGTAAGAGAGAAATCTCCACTGGACGGCAGATGAAAGTACAATGAGAGTGGATGTAGGCAGGTTTGGACTTCTTAGTACAGAAGGCAAAGTTGCCTTTTTAAAAAATTTCTTGCAAAGAAAGTTATAAAGTCATCTGCTAAATGTGGGGAGGTAGATGAGGTGTTTCAAGAGTGCAGAAAAAGTTTAAAGTCATTATTGAAAGAGGAACGGCCAGCTGATGGGAAGCATGGTAGGATTCTAAGCAGTTTGGAGCCCAGTTGGAGGTTGGACCCTGATTTTATAGAAGTCTCAAAGTGCTTCCTTGTGAGGTTTCCTCTGCTTCCACTCCACAGTGTGGCATTGACTTCAAGAGGTCAAAGTTTAATTCATCCAGGAGGGATGTTTTCCCAAGCATGTACAATGAAGGGCCAAAGAAGCCAGAGGATTTAAGAAATTGGTAAGAGAAGGATTGGAATGAAGCTGGATATGGAGAAGCGACTGGAGGGCCTGAAGGACAGAATGTGGAGCAGTTTGCAGACCAAAGAACATGACCAGCAGAAATGAAGCATGGTCCAGAAGGTTGGGATTATAGAGTTGGAGCCATTTCAAGGTGTGGTGAGTTTCAGTGGGCAACACAGAAGGACAGGCCACTGGAGAGGAGAGTGTCTGAGGGGCAAGGTGTTGATGTGTTTCTCATGTTGATTCAAAAGCCAGAGTTGAGTCTACAGCCATACCACCCTGAACCACCCGATCTCGTCCGAAAGCCAGAGTTGAAGACAGTCAGCCAGACAACAAAGATTGCAATGCGTGAGGCATAATTTACAAGAGCCAGAAGATGACAACAGTGAGGAAGGATAGAGGGGGCATGTAGCGAGGGGTGAGAATTTCTCTATCAGAAGTAAGAATAAATGCCTAGAATAGAAAAAGATGACACTGACTTTCCATCCAACATACCTAAGTTTCCACTGGATAAAATACAGGAGAAGCCATGGGGATTTAAGGAGAGTCAGTTTTAGTTGAAGTGTGGAGGTAGCAGATAGTGAGGAGTTTTCTGGTGGGTGTTCCTAAGTCCTTGATAAAAGGATTTTGAAGAAAAAGGAAGTGTGGGAGGGTGAATCAAAGCAAGAAAGCTCAGTGCATCACAGGACTAGAAGTCAGGTGAGTACAGATATCTGGATGGGCTTACACCATTTTTTTTAACGTTTATTTATTTTTTGAGAGAGAGAGAGAGAGAGAGAGAGAGAGAGAGAGAGAGAGACAGAATCTGAAGCAGGCTCCATGCTCTGAGCTGCCAGCACAGAGCCTGACGGGGATTGAACTCACGAACCTCAAGATCATGACCTGAGCCAAAGTCGGACGCTTAGCGGACTGAGCCACCCAGGCGATGGATTGGCAAGGATTGTGAGGAAGAGTTTAGTCCAGTCTTCTCTAGAAACTGTAGTTTCTCTCATAGAATTAAGCTCTGATCTGAAAGAGAAGGAACCCTGATGGCTGTATTGTCGGACTGGGCATTTCATTTCAAGCTGAGATACAGTGTGCGTGGTGGCCGTGATGTCGGTGGACAGCAAGAAGCAGGCAAGCTCAGGTCACCAGACCTTCCATGTGCGGCAAGACTTCCAGGCCAGCAACTGAATGATCCTTATGTCAGGGCTTTGCCTAGCGATGGTTGGTGTCCCGTTGGTACTCCAAGGAGCCTGGGGGACCCACGGCTGTGTAACACTGTATTACCACAAACACCCTTCCTGCCCTCCACTTATGTACATAGATAATTAATTTAATCAGCATACATTTCCAGAAGTGAAATTTCAACATCAAAGGAAATGAATAATTTGGGGGGTTTTGGTGTCTATTACAAATGCCCAAGCATGAGGTTTCTACTACTTTCCTTCCCCACTTGCTTTAAAAGAGAGCACTCTCTCTACTCTCTCTTCTTTACGCGAACTTTCAAAAGCTTAAAATCACTGCAGCGTAAACGGTAAACCTTGGCGTCCAGCTATTAATTTACTTTGCCTTTTTAGATTACTGACACTCTGAAAAAGGACCATTTGTATTGCTTTTGTCTGTGCCAATGGTTCCTTTGCATTCTTTGCCCATCCTCCTAGCGAGGCTTCGGTCTTTCTTCTTTCTAAGACCTCTTTATATAAATATTAACACTCTGCCTTCTATATTGCAAATGCATACCCGATATGCTGTTTACCTATTTTTTTCTTTTATAGTGTTGACTAACAGCTAATTTACATCTTTACTATCAAAAAAAAACCCATTATATATTTGCTCCCTCAACTTCATTCTCGGGCTTTGTTCGGTCTGTGGGAGCGTGGACTGTTGCTTTAGAATTTAATTCAGCAGAGGTGACGTGGATGCTTCCCCTGGTTGTCTGTACAGAAGAGCGTCTAACAGGGAGTAGGCAGCTGCTTTCTCAGCAACCCGCTGCTAGCACATCCTTGAATTTGAGGTGCCGAGGCCAGAATCGGGTTTGAGATCATCGTTGTCCGCTTTGAATGTAATAGGCATTTGGCAAAATGTGAAGAGCTGTTGACCTTGATAAAGCCTTTTCAGTAGAGCAGTCACAGAAGCCTATTTGAGTGGGAGGCAGTGAAAAGCAGCCGGCTCAGGTCACCTGACCTTCCACGTAGGATAGGACTTCCATGCCAGCATGTGAAGACATAGGAAGAAAATATAGCTCTCGAGGAGCTTTCCTGTGATGAGGAGCTAAGAAATAGCTAGTAGCTGGAGAAGGATGTGTGAACAGGGAGAGTCTGGTTTTGGCCCATCCAGACTCCCACACCTACACCGTCATATCCCCAGTTATTTTTAAAAACCCGGGTTAATAAGATCTGTCTACATTAAAGGATAGCACAAGTTGGGTTTTTCTGTTTGTTTGTTTGTTTGTTGTTTGTTTTTTAGGTTTGCTGTATTTATTTTTGAGAGAGAGAGAGCCCGAACAGGGGAGGGGCAGAGAGAGAGAGGGAGAGAGAGAATCCCAAGCAGGCTCCAACCGTCAGTGTGCAGCCTGATGCGGGGCTTGAATTCACGAACTATGAGATCATGACCTGAGCTGAAGTCAGACGCTTCAGCTGAGCCACCCAGGTGCCCCAACTATAGCACAAGTTTTGTTCCACCATCAACTATTGGTTAATTTAATGATTTTCAGATATCTTAAATATCTTAATATCTTAAAGTCAATCATTTTCAAGTTCTTTTATAATCTACTTTTCTCAATGTGTCCCCAAAGATTAGTTGACAACAACATTAATGATTTAGTGCAAGATTTTTTTGTTTTGCTTTGTTTTTATTAAAAAAAATTTTTTTTTAATTTTTATTTGGCTTTGAAGGAGAGAGACAGAGCGTGAGTGGGGGAGGGGCAGAGAGCGAGGGAGACACAGAATCCCAAGCAGGCGCCAGGCTCTGAGCTGTCAGCACGGAGCCCGACGTGGGGCTGGAACTCACAGACCGTGAGATCATGACCTGAGCCAAAGTCGGATGCTTGACCGACCGAGCCACCCAGGCACCCCTGTTTTGTTTTGTTTTTAATTTTTGCTATAAACCACTGTCTTAAACATTCTAATGGAATGTAGAAGGTGTGATACTCATTCTAAATATCACCCAGGAGTGCTTCAGTGGTTCAGTTTGATCCCTGGCTTCAGGAACTTATACTATAAGAGGGAAAATGTATCATCTACTGATGCTAAGACAGCATGGCTAACGATGTCTCTTCATTTTTCCGGCAACAATATTCGTTGGACTATAAATGTTTGTTAAAAGAATGCAACTGCATCTTCTAAAATGATGCATTTAGACCTCTTCACCCCTTTGCAACTGCATTTCCCTGACTTGATCTTACACTATCCAGGTCACTTTGCCTTATTATTGGCTCAGGATTTGTAAATCTCTTCCAGATGACCAGCTTGCTACAGTGAAAGCCACTTCAGCAAATCTGCTGTGTATTGTACTAGATATTGCAGACAGAGAGGTAACATCCTGAGTGTACATTCTGACCGAAGTATCAGATGGATCTGGAAAAAAAAACAAAAGATTGAAAGAGAGAGACAGAGAAAGAAAAAAAATAGATATTGAGATTATTACCATGGTAGAGCAATATTCACTTTGTGGGAAGACTATAGGTGAGAGACATTCAAGAATTATGTTGATATTGAACCATAAGCTCTTTGTGTGCTTTGTGTTCATGTGTTGCACTTTGGGGAAGCCTGGAACCATTCTGATCTTCTATCTAGACAGATTCCACAAAGGTCCATACAAGTGGCAACTGATATAAATCACCTCACCTCATGGGGCACCTCGGTGGCTCAGTCGGTTAAGTGACCGACTTCGGCTCGGGTCATGATCTCACAGCCCGTGGGTTCGAGCCCCGCATCAGGCTCTGTACTGAGAGCTCAGAACCTGGAGCCCGCTTCAGATTCTGTGTCCTCCTCTCTCTCTGCCCCTCCCGCCTCGTGTTTTGTCTCTCAGAAATAAATAAACATTAAAAAAAAATAACAAATAACCTCAGCTCTGGCCATATCAAAAGTCCTACACTCAATCCATTCCTACTTCTTAGGGTCTCGTCTTCATTTGTGACCTCTTGGCTTACTTTTTCTTTTCCTGGCTTTACACAAGCCCCTTATACCTAAGGAAGATTTTGACTTAGCAGTTTGATCCTTGCTATGCTCTAAAATGTAAACCAATTTGGTCCTCTCTTCCTCTTTGCTTGTGACTATTCCAAGTCCTTTCTACAAAGACCACCTCTAACCCCCAAGCACAAGTCTGGCTTTAACCCATTTGACTGATTCTCCTAATGTACTCTTATGCCCAAACTAAAAAAGAAGATCCAACAGTTAGTTATTCGAGCTTATCTTGATAGTATTTAAAAATAAGGGGACACAGTCAGAAAAGATTTGATGAGTAGATGCAAATAAAAGGCAAGTTTCAAAACTGCGTATAATGCTCAGGAAGCGGTGTATGTGTGTGAGGACAGTGGAGATGGAAAAATGTGGGGAGCACAGAAAGGAGATGGGCTGCCAAGGATCTGGGAATCAGTCTTCTCAGAGAGGCTGGAATTCAGACAGGGTCAGAAACTCAGCTCATCCATTGCCTGAGCTGAGAGATTAAACTTTTGCAACAAGTGTTTGAATTCTCTTTAACTACCAACCTAACGAGTTCTCTTGCCTCATCCTTACCAGACCACAAGGAGGGAATTGAGCCATTGGTAAGTTCAAATACTCCACGTTCTTTTGGTGTGAAGGATATCGCAGAAACGTGACGTTGATAAAGCAACGTGCAAAATAAAGTTGAGGTTCAGCAACACTGCTTCAGAGTGGCACTGACAGAATATAATGAAAGTGGAAAGAACTTTTCATCTTCAAACAGGAAAAGATTGCTTTCAGTGAAAGAGCGAGTAACGTTTGTGAATGAAGTCTTGCTCGCGTTGGAGGTCTCCAAATCTAAAATAAGATATATTTTTCCTTAGAAAACTGTATGCAACTGCTGTTTAGTAACCCTAGGTCTGGGCTAATAAGAATTCATTCCCAGAGTATATTATACAAAATGAGGCAGATCGATTTCTTTTCCAGCATGTTATTGTTTGTGGGCTAAGCCCCCCTCTACTCAGGCTTAATGAATCAGCAAGGAGAGAATCTGAGTTCCTAAAGTTGTGTGATAAATCCAGCATACACCTTGTATTGATGAAAACCAAATGTCTCTCCCTCCATGTTAGTGCCACGCGGTGTTCTTCAATTCTTAAAGGAACTGTGAATTTTGGAAGAACCTCTGTGATAAGGTAACAACTTACAGTTTAACAGACTAAAATGTATGTTAATCTCTTTGCAGTTAAGTATTTGGCTGTTTAACAAAAAGAGAGAGAGAGAGAGAGAAAATAGAAATAACTACAAATTTAATTCTTACCATGGTAAATACATGAGAAATAAATTTTCCAAATAAATAAGGCAAATCCTTTTGGAGCAGAAACAAACTAATTAACAGCTAACTAATTCGCTAATTAACATTTACCAGGCCACGTAGTAGGCCTGTTTATAATTATTATCTTATTTACAAGCTACCGCAATCACCTCCAGTTGGATATTATCACATGGATGTTACAGTTAAGGAAATCTGGCTCCAAAATATTAAGCAAGCTACTATTATGCAGCTATTAAACCCTATGTATTCACGAGAAATATTAATTATTTTAATGGTATCATTCAACATTGCATTTTACACTTTAATTTCATTAAAAGAGAAGATAAATATGATTTAACTTGTTTTTGATGACTCAACCCATCAGTTCAAGGAGCAGTTTTTATGGTGCTCATAAAGCGCTGATGCAGAGGCAAGGGGTGTGTTAGAGGTAAATGCCTGGTTTTGTTCTGAAGTGTTAAAACTTGATCTCAATGGATTTTCCCTTTCTTCCTCTTCTATCAGAAGACTGGCTGCCACTTTGCTTTGCTTTCGAAACATCGGCCACTAGCAATGCCATCTATCTTCCCTGAAAATTTTCTTTCTAATTTCCCATACACTAGGACAGTAGAAAAATAAGTGCATTGAATTGTGTATCAGAAGCAAGGATCAAAAAAGATCCTGAGTAAGCAAGAGGACAGAAGTCTCCGTGGCCACAATGCATGAATACCCTCAGAGATCCCTTTCTTTGCTTCTTAGTTGAATTTTGCCAAATGTGGCCCCTGGATAAATTAGGTTTTGTAAACCAACTCAAATTATACCTCTTTCACTTGGCCTTCCAATCTCATTCTCTCTCTCCCCGCCCTTTCCTTCACTTCCCTTCTCCTTCTATATTTTCCACCCTTTATCCTTTATATTTTGCACATACATCTCAGTAAGCACCACATCTTACTTTGTCTTTGAGCCCCAGCATGGTAGATTGTGTTGTTCATCTTGTATTTGCCATGTAACTACAACTCAATAAATGTGAATCCTTTTAAATCTTCAGTGTCCTTTCATCTCTGAACATTAGTGAGGACATCATTGACGTCAAAGAAGGCAACTGTATCTCCCTCAACAAAGTGGTAATGCCTACTATCTATTGGGTTTCTCCACCAACCAGCAAACTACATACATCTCATTTAATCTGCACAGTAAAATGGCAAGGTGGGTGCTGCTATTACCATTTTAGAGGTGAGGAGGGTAGGTTCAAAGAGGTTAAATAAGTTACAAGATATTTTTATAGCTTGTAGGGGCTGGGATGGGATTCAAAGGCAGGGCTGTCAATTGTTTTCTTGTACCAGACTATACACATACACATACACACACCCATGCACATGCACATTTAGTACATGATCATGCATACATATGAGGAAACATTATATATGTAATAATGTATATTATGCATTTATAATATGTCTATGTCTCTGTATGGAAATATATATATGTATTTATGATTTTAAGTAGAAAGAAAGGAGAAGAGAAAAAGAAAAGAAAAAAGAAAGAAAACAGATGAAAAGAGAAGAAAAGAAAACAAAATTAGTATACCCCTACACATTGTCTTGAAGACAGTCTAGAGACATAACCTCTCGTACAGTAGATTCAGTTTCCAGGATGGCAGAGGATAGACTGCTGGGCATGTATGTGTCTTGAAAGGCTAATGAATCTTTGAAGCATACCCTCTCTGGAAAGAGCAAGTCAGCTCAGGTTGAAAAGGTGTTCCACATATCATCCTTGAAAAACAAATGATTGAAGAAGAGGTGAGAAGAAATAAGGAAGAGAATGACATTTCAAATTGGACTTTGACTTTATTAATGGAGATGCTCTTTTAAGGGACCGTCTTTTTCCTCTCCTCCTCCCCTGCTGGGACCTCCCCCTCCTTCTCCTCCATCTCCCCTCCCACTGCTTTTTCTCCTTCTTCATTCCTGATAATTTTCTCTGTCTTCTCATCCAGTGACCCCTGTGGAGGTATAGAGGAGATAATGTATAGAAAAACCTCAGGTTTGCTATCATCTTGCAGAAAAATGTGTTGTCCCAACCCAATCCCCAAAGTTAAATGAAATGTAGGGACAACAAAATCTTCTGAGATTTCTCTGAGTCTATATGTGCAGGTAACAAATTAGACGCAAATTCAGTGTCTGCTTGAGAGAAAGTGTACCTACTGCATATCAACCAAGTCCACATCTTCTCTCCACCCCCATTGCTCCTGCCTTTATAGAGACCCTCTTTGTCATCCTTCATCAGAATTAATGTACCGGTGTCTCACCTTGTTCCTCCTTCTGTCTTTATGCCTCCTTCAAACCATTCTCAAACTTAACGGTTTCCACGTCTTTTTTGAGCACTCGATTTATCAATTAAAAAATGCATGTATAGGGTCACCCGGGTAGCCTTGAGCATCCAACTCTTGATTTCAGCTCAGGTCATGATCCCAGGGTCATGAGACTGAGTCCCACATTGGGCTCTGCATTGAGCATAGGGTTTCTTAAGATTCCATCTCTCCCTTTGCCCCTCTATAACCCCCTTTCTGTAAAATAAAATGTAAATGCAGGTACACTCACAAATGTATGTCAATTTAAAATTGAATATGTACTACTGAATTTATTATAGAATGTTTGAAAAATAGACAATTTAAAAAGAACAATATAAGTAAATATAGATAGAAGTTCTAAACTTTTCTTCCCATACGCCAAGCACATGCCCCACTTGGAGACTCCCTTACCTACATTCTTCCAAATGGTTTTTCTGGTGTGTTGAAAGTCCTTTCCTGGCAACTTAAATCCTTTGAATAATATCTCAATCCTTAATATGTTTAATGTGTTTTTTCATGACATGGCCTCATCCATCAGGTGACATCTTGGGTTATTCTCTCCTATACTTATGTCTTACTAATACAAAATTATTTGTGATGTTTTAAAAACAAATCATGAAATTACATGTATCTATATACTTAAAACCATTTTCCTGTGCATTGAATATGTTTCCCTCCAGTTATTTATTTAAAAAAAATAATAAATGGGGGTGCCTGGGTGGAGCAGTCAGTTGAGCGTCCGACTTCGGCTCAGGTCATGATCTCATAGTCTGTGAGTTTGAGCTCCGTGTTGGGCAGGCTCTGTGCTGACAGCTCAGAGCCTGGAGCCTGCTTCAGATTCTGTGTCTCCCTCCCTCTCTGCCCCTCCCCTGCTTGTGCTCTGTCTCTGTCTCTCTCTCTCTCTCAAAAATAAACAATAAAAAAACTTAAAAAAATAATAAAAACAAATACATGCAAAATTTAATCTCGATAACAACTTACCCTTTGCAGGAAGCCTTCCCTTAGGATCCCTGCTTCTCTGTGTGAGCCTTGTCCTGTATGACCTTGGTTCCCAAAATGAGGAAGACCCTTACCAGGTGAGGAAGATAATCAATTTGGATGTGGAAAACAATAGAAATTTATGTTGATTGCTATCTCATCTTTTTAATGTTGTAATGCATTTCATTATAGATATAAATATGTGTATCTTTACATATACGCTAGATATACTTCATAGATAAATATTGTGTGTGTATATATATATATATGTGTATATATGTGTATATATGTGTGTATATATATATATATATATATATATATATGTGTGTATATACACACACACAAGGCAGCATTCATTTTAAATATATTAAGGGTAAACTCAGCTTATTGACTTTTATTGCTGTTCTTATCATACAGAAGAATAACTTGTAGATTTACAAGTGTGTCTTCTCCAGTTTTTATTTTTAAATTTTTGTGGTCCCAGAAGACAAAGCACTTCTTGGTCGGGTATATATTTAATATACATATGTTGATTTGAATAAAGAAGGCATAATTTAATATGTCTTGTCTCTTCATCATTCTCTACCACATATTTATTGTGCCAACAACTTTAGTCTAACAAATGTAATATCTTTGAGGGTCTGTTGAAGTGGAATATTAACAATATATGACTTTTTCCCCTACAATCACTGCAGAATCGGATATACGTGTAAATGAATGATACATCTATGTCACTATGGAGTGACTCAGATAGTAGGGTAAATATGACCTAATCTCTAAAATATTATTTACATTTTTTGTGTTCTCTTATCCATCTCATATTTTTGTATCCCATTAAAGAATCAGATAAATGTTAGGAATGCATTTATACCAAAGGACCCATCTGGCCTGTTGGAAATGAAAGTTTAAAAGCAGCTTTTTCTGGAACTTTAATTTGGTTAAAAAAATCAATATGATAATACAAGACACGACTGCTTTAGGAACTGAGTTTTTAAAACTTTATCTATTCTTTCACATTTCTTCTTCTCAAATTTATTAGTGGAGGAAGGCTCATGATTGAATTTCACCCATAAGGATTATAATGGAACACTTGAAAATTTGTCAAAATTGAGTTTTTAACATCTTAGGAAACAAAATAAAATATTGTTTTTATTCTTGTTAATTCTAGAGAGAATCCAGTGTAATATAATGCAATTTAGAATTGGGGTAGTAGGTATTCCTCAATAAACTCCCTTCTTTGTTCTTTGACTTTGAGTTTAAGTATTCCATGGTCTTTTCATTTGACATTTGTTAAGGAGATCTAGTCAAGTGAGGACTAAAATGAGCAAGTTAAAGAAATCCAGCACCATGGATTAATTATGTTCGTTTTCAAAAAATGTATTCATTGAAGTGAAGAACACAGATATTTTAAAAAATATATACCAATCCTTCTCCAATGCTGTAAAAATAAAGGTTTTGAAGTTCCAATGTTCTTAATTTGACAGGAATGAAGTGCCCCTATTTCTAATTCTAGTACATTCATTCACCTGCATAAAGATTTGCTCCTTGCATTCCACACACCATGAATATAAGCACTAAGCATTATTTGTACCAACAGACTGACATCACATTTTTCCAAGTTCAGGTTGTGAGAACAATCATTTTTTCTCCACTTGGAAAAGATAGCTGGCTTACTAAGCATCTTGTTATGATTCCATTTTGGCCTTTCATCTAGAAATAATGTATGATTTGAACTACTAATTTGTTGATTTCAATAATCATTTCCCCTTCCTTTTGCTGGTATTTTCCAGTATAAGAAAAAAAATATGAAGCATTTATAATACTTTTTTGAACAGAATTTAATTTTCTCAGGTAAGTCATAGAAAGTCATCAAACCCATCAATAAAATATAATAAGTTGAATTGTAAAACATAGTTTAGGTGGCTTTCTTTCAGGCAACTAATTATATCACTAAAACAACTCAATATCTCTTTACACTGGAAATTGGTTCTATGCTAGGTATTATGAGATATGAGGTATGGACATCTTGAAATTTATCTGAAAAGTTTTATTATTACTGAGGTTCCATCAGGATGCCAGATTAGGGTAGCTAAATTCAGAAAGAAAATGTAAGGCTTCTATTTAAATTTGAATGTCAGATAAACAAATACTTTTTTTTTTTTTTTTTAGTTTAAGTATGTCTCATGCAACATTTGGAACATACTTTTATTTAAAAATATTTACTGTTTTCTGCTCTTTCAAATATTACTTTTTTGTAGGTCCCATCTTCATTTGTTATTGTTTTCCTCCCTCATTTGCTAAAAAAACCTACTTTTCATATTTCCTTTGAAAAAGAGCATTGAAAATTAAATATTTTTAGTTTGTTCATCTCTCAATGTGCCCTTAGTCTATTTAATTGGTCATACTTGTTTAATAATTTGATTAGATTGAGATTTCTAGGTTGAAAATCATTCTCCTAGATTTTAAAGGCATTACTCATTGTCTTCTTCATCCCAAAGTTGCTGTTGTCCAAAGCTGTTATGATTTTGTCACTGAGTTTAAAACAGCTGTATATAAATATCTCACTAGTCCTTAATTTTGAAAAAGTTGTACATACAAATTTTCTAGTCACCCATTTGGAAAAGATAGATAAAACCATGAAAGTATGGAGTTACTAAGGTGTTGAGAACAAACTTTAGTGGGATATTTATAGATATGGTCAGGGGGAAGAAGAAGAAAGAAGAAAGAGAAGAGCAGTAGAAGAGGCAGATTATTGGCTGTGAAACAAAGAAGGGAAAGTTTCAAAAAGATAAGTGTCAGTAGTGCTACTGGATGGGTATTTAATGTATTTTACCACCAGTAAGCTATTGATAACATGACTGATAGTAACTAGGATAATGCTGTGAATGGAAGATCTACGTAAAGAATCTGTTGGGGTGCCTGGGTGGCTCAGTCCGTTAAGTGTTTGACTCTGGATCTGGGCTCAGGTCATGATCTCACGCTTCATGAGTTTAAGCCCCACATCCAGCTCCATGCTGGCAGTGTGGAGCTTGCTTGGGATTCTCTCTTTCAAAGTAAACAAATTAAAATTTAAAAAAAAATCTGAAACATCCCTGGACTGAGTCTCAAAAGAATTGAATTCTAGCTCCTAAATTTCTGGATGCCCTTGGGGAAATCCTAAATCTCCAATCTCCTGCTGCTTATCTATAATATGAGAGGACTGGACTCCATGACTTTAGATGTCCCTCAGGCCTGTATTTTGTGCACTCTGATGCGCACATGCGGGAGCACATTTGAGTCTTTAAACAGCCCTATGCAGACAATGCGACAGGAATTTCTTTCCTTTCTTATAGTATTCATCCTTCCCTTTCTTAATCGTTTTGTAGATGACAAAACAACTGAGTCTAATAGATGGTTTTGAACCCGAGCCATATTTAGAACGAAGGGTCTCATCTAGGCAAGTCGTAGGTTTTTCTGTTATATGGCATCAAGTATCTAATACACAATATATCAATATACCTTTGAAGCAAATTCATGAATGTTTCTGCCAAAGCCTAAATCTGTGTTCATTGATTCTCAAAGTGTTGATTTCATGAGGCCAGGAACAACTTAATAAAGTTATGTGAACTGTTAAAGCCCTGTCTTCTGGGTTTATAGTCAAATGAAGACCAAGATTAACAGAGTGCTTAACTGGAAGGTACAGTATGTCTAAAGCTGCTCATTTTCCATTTGTTTCTCCTTTTTAATTAGGAATTTCTAGGTTAACTTTAGCATTATCACATTAGTTTGCTGTGACTTTGTTAACCTCAGAGAACACAATGATGTATTACACTCTTTGCATCCAAAGTATTCCTGCCCATAATCCTCCAATATCTAAATGTTAAGATGTGTGATTCAAATGTGAATCTTACATAGGATTGTTGCAAAAGCAGATAGATAGAAAGCACGTTGCCCGTTTGTTGTCTTTTTAGATATTACAGTAACCAATCATTTTTATCACTGAGCTGCATTCCACCATATTCAACGTTGAATATTTTTTGGATGAGGCGAAACATAAATCAAAATATTTTATCCTTTATGGCACACAGAACTGTTAAGAACTTCAGCTGGCCTTAGCTTTTACTTGTAAGTCGATACAGATATGTGTTGGGGAATAAAATGTCAAACAACAGTGAGTTGCCATGGTACTTTAGATGGGAGACAATCTTGAGTTTTTTGTTTTGTTTGTTTTATTTTAATTTTTTACATATTATTATTATTATTATTAGAGAGAGAGAGCATGTGAGCAGGGGAGAGAAGCAGAGGGAGAGAGAGAGAATTGTAAGCAGGCTCCACACTCAGCATGGAGACTGACATGTGGCTTGACCCCATGTCAAGAGTTTGACTCTCAACTGACTGAGCCACCCATGAGCCTCTGCTTGTTTGTTTTAGTTAGATTCAGCCAGGTGTACTGAAAATAATGACAAATCTAATAAGTGACCATTGGTTTATGTAGACTCATTCAAATATTACGTATTTTTTATTGACAGTTTTGATCTACTGGTGTCTAATGTCAGTTTATAAAATAAGCAACACACGATAGTAGCAGGCAGTGGAGTGGAATCCGTTTCTCTGGTGAGCTGTCTTGATTGTTATATCCCAATGTTCATTACATCCAATGTAAAACATCAGCAACCAATCTCTGCATCTGTTTTGGTAGGCAAATCTTTCTCTGGCCCAAAGCAGACAACTCCATTTGTGTTTAGACTCAGCTAACCAACTGTAATTTATTGAATTCTTCCAAATCTAGAGTACTGGAAAATAGCAGAAATTGAGCCCTTTACTGGGGCGCTGTTCAGCATTATGGGGAGAGAGAACTGAAAAACCAACAGTTCTCTCTATCCCAACAGGATGTAGCAAAGCCTTGTCCTACACTTAGAACATTTTACTGTAATTAACAGCTTATCCTCCTCACTGCATTCCAACTTCCAAAATAAAAATAAAGCATAGAGACCCTCTAGTTTTACTATAATCCTACTTTGTTAGACTGATATATTATATCATAAGTTTATGGGAAAATGAGAGCTTTTCATTTTTCTGTAACCAGACATTTGTTTTACTCTATTCCAGTAAGCAGACTGTCCACTAGATGTTCATTGACCATCAACCATGACAGTGACCTCTAGATCAGAGAGAAAATCAACATGCAGAGAAGTTCCAAATCTTCCATACATCATCTTACATATATTGAGCAAATAAGGATCTCATTCATCTTCTCAGAAGTCCCTAGCTACAATCTTTTCCGGTATCTTACTGGGTTTACCTGAAATAAAAGGCCTTTGTTTTTAACATATTTTTTTTATTTTGTTTTAATTTATCAGGATCTTTGTTTGGAAGTCAAGAATCATGGTATTTCATTTCTCTGTTTACTTCTAGGGATGTAGTGAATACATTGACTTCCAACCTCTTCAGTTCCTGAGAAAGCAACTCTTATACATATAATAAAAGGTAATTGTATAAATAAATAAACAGCATAAATTGTGAGTTTATTCCTTCTGATCATTTTTCTGGCTTCATTTGAACACATCCCACATTTTATTTAAAATAATTAGTAAGATTGGGTTAGATGTCTGTGATAGATTGTTATTATCTTTGATGCTTCATTACATAACAGTTTCTACTAAGGATATTTATTATAAACTGCCATTCAGTTTCAAGACTCTAAAATAATTCACTTATATGCTTCTATTGATTAAATTAGTTATATGTAGCATATTTCAACAGTAATGCCTTATATTTGGTGAGAGGTTTACAGTTTATAAAGCATTTTTATGTGCATTAACTCATCAGATTGATGCTGACATATCTCCCATCTTTACCAGATACGGAATTCCTTTTAATAGAAAGGTTGAAAATAGGGTGTGAAGTTGAATTCAGAAACTAGGAAGGGAAAAGCTGGCAGGAGATTTGCTAGAAAAAATGCAGAGTCAGCTACAGATGAAGGGCAGACAAAGCAGGAAGGACCAAGTCCAAATAGGAACTAACATGGGAATCAGAAATCTAAGGCGCGATCTGAGGTCAAAGTTGACAATGTTCAAAGATGAGGCAAGGTTGACTCTCACACTCATTAAGCACATGTCTCTGGGGACTGCTGGCTTAAACCACTGAGACCTCAGTTTCCTTATCTGCAAAATGTCAATGACAACAATTATGTTTATTTCATACTATTGCTGTCAGTGTGCTTGGGGAGAGAATAATTAAAAAATAAATAAATAACTACCAGCATTAAAGTTTGTCTGTGGAAAAACTGACCTGGTTGTAGAGAAAGTCCTGAAGTGGCTGCTTTCATGTTACCTGGTGGAGTCCTCAGGGAATGATCTAGAATCAGATGAACAAAGAAGAGAGAGTTGCATGGCTTTGAAAAGGACTTTAACAGTCTTTGAGGATAAAGAGTAGAGATAAGAAAGAGGCAGAGGTTACAGAGGAAAGAGAGGAAGGATGAGGACCCCAGAGAGGATAAGCCTAAAAGAAAAAGCAGACCCAAGATACTTTGGTGGTAATATCACTGAAGGATTTCTAGAAAATGATGTAAAATATTAGATTTTAAACTTTTTATGGTTCAGCGATTTAAAGCTCTTATGTTGTCCTGATCTCAGGAGCCTGATATACACATTTCTGTTTATAGAGGTGTTCTATTCGAGACATAAAGGAGTCAGAAGAACTTTCAATATGGGTCTGTGCATGCAAACACTGGAATAATATATCAGCAAAGTAATTTTCAGCCAGACGTGAGTTTGAGGGAGAAAAGGTCCTGTAAGTATTTTGTAGTTATTACCAAAGATGCTGTGTCATCTACTAGAAGGAGGATGAGTTTTAACATAAGATTTATTTTGACTCAGGGTGACCTCAGTGAGCATCTTGGTTAATTGATATAAAAGATACAAAGTTTTTTCACTACCTCTGGTATATAATAAATGACAGCAATCATTTCTGATTTATATTGAAGTGATTTCTGTGTATTGAAAACATTTTGTTTTGCAGAAAATTAAGGTCGTAACCATTCTGAAAAGTCAGATCCCTAAAACTAACATTTGGTACTCACAACAGCTCTGTAGCGTAAGTATTTTTGCCTATGTGTTATAAAGCAAAGTGATTCTCCAGATTCCCAGATCTTGGGTAGCAGAACAAACCAGACTGGAGTCTCCTAATTCTTACTTCTTCTTAGACATCAGGGATATCTGAAAAATGTCTTATCACGCATATGATATCGTAGTCATTTCTAGAAGCTAAACAGTCATAATAGTATAGGAACTGAGTGATTTAACTCTTATGAAAATAAGTATGCTATAGTTTTATTTGTGCCAATACAGAAATATAAAATAAAGCCAATGTTTAACCATCAGACAGTAGCTTTCACAGTACTTGTTAACTACAGGTTAATCAAAATAATGAAACCAGTTAGGTGATATCCATAATCCAGACTAACAGTGATGTTTATATTGGTGAGGGGCTTCTGAGAATATTTGCTTGTGTGTTCCTGTGTCTTAGGGACACAAGGATTCTCTGTGGGTTTTTACTGGACTTCCATCTTTAAAAAACATTAGATTTTCTTAAATTGGTTGAGATTGCCTCATTAAAGTAGTAGAACCTCAGATTCCCTAAGGGTCGTTCAGTCATAACAATGTATCATTATTTTATTAAAGTTATATCCAAGCGAATGCTGGGTAGCTTTTCAGCTATTTACTTTTTGAAAAATGGAAAACATGAAATTCAGACATTAATTCAAATGTTTATTTTCAAAACAATTACCTGAAGAAATCACATATTGTTTGAGGACCAATGCAAACAAAAATAACTTAATTAGAAAGCAGCATGGAATGCTATTTAAGTGGCTTTTATTTCTGTAGTTGTATTACACAAAATTGCCTTTCATTTCAGCCATCATTTTGTTTGTCTAAATTTATTTTTTTGTTTGTTTGTAAAATTCATGAATTTGATCTTTATCCCAACTGTGAGTTAGGGCCTGTCTGTTAAACACCTTGTCTCCATTCAAAATCAGAAAGATATTCCCGTGTTATTTTGCATTCGAGACGGTTGCAGGAAGTAGATTCCATTAAAAAGTGCATAGCGGTGTAAAACTAAGACATGATAATTATGCTGCTAATAATGATGCGTGCAATAATAATATTAATGGTATATGCATGGTAGCATTTGTAAGCTACACTCCAGATGTGAAAAAGCAGATAGCATGACTCTTTAACCTTGCAATGAGTTAATAAGTGAGAGGACAAAATCTTTCACAAGCTGCGAGCTCTCATCTTTAAATGGAGGGCCATTTATGTGGCATCAGCAGCGATGACTGTGGTTTTTGCTTTCTACTGGGAAGGATGAAAGGGTTGTGCTTAGCTTGTTGATTAAGTCAACAAAGAAACCTGCCTCTTAGAATTCAAAACATTCAAATACAAACAATCATGCACTCTTCCCTAAATATCCAGAATCACTTCTTTATGGGTGAAAAAAAGATTATAGAGGTTTTGTTTTTTTAATAAAGTAATGATTAAGTGGAATAGGAAAGCATTGTTTTGACAAATAATAGACTAGATGCTTAATTTTGATGCTTTTTGCAAAAAGCCACATTCACATTATAATTTTTTGTATCCACATTCTCTGTTACCCTGGCTTCTAGTGTGTTTAAATGAGGCTGATGTAGACTAATTTCCCTGCAGGGGTTTATGGCTTTGGCTAAATTCCCAACGGGATATACTTTATCTGATTATATGTATTTCTTTTGCATTTAAAGAAAATATGGAATCTTTCACTTCCTGTTTTGTTGTACTATGAACAGTCATAACAGGTCTACATAGAGATGGCTGTTTTTAATGCATGTGAATTAATACGCATAATCATAGGCATTCTGAAACTTTTTAGTATCAAAGCAATTATTGAGGTTGATTTGAAATGAAAATCACGAAAAATATTTTAAACACACTGCATGATTTCTCAGAATTGAGAATAAGCTAGTTCATAAGTTCCAAAAACTAATGAAAAAAATGAAAGGAGAATATACCTTTTAAATATTAGCCTAAAATAATTATAATGGCAACTACTAAAATTACAAAACCTCAGCTCTCTGTACTTCTTGGATATGACATAAAGGAATAGCATTTCTGATGAGCTTGGAGTTTATTTACTTTATAGACAAAAAAAAATGTGAAAAAGTAAATTTGAGATTTTCTAAAATGTATTATGTACTATTCTTTTTCTTTTTTAAAAATGTTTAATATTTATTTTATTTTTGAAAGAGAGAGAGACAGAGCATGAACAGGGGAGCAGCAGTGAGAGAGGGAGACACAGGATCCAAAGCAGGCTCCAGGCTCTGAGCTGTCAGCACAGAGCCCGATACAGGTCTTGAACTCATGAACGGTGAGAGCGTGACCTGAGCCAAAGTCAGTGCTTAACCAACTGAGCCACCCATGCACCTCTCTTCTTTCTTATTTACATTTGTTAACACTCCATTCTGCTGTAACACCAATGCCCATTAAGGCTTGCATGCTATTTTTATCCCTAGGCTCAGTCATTCAAAAACTGTATGTTAGTTCAATGCACTGCCCTTGGCACTGGGGATAGAATAGTGACCCAGGTAACATGGTTACCCCTTCATAATCATACAGTCTAGCAGGAGGTTGGATACTAATTATATAAATTTAGTAATCACATATCTTTAGTAATTACATATATGATTAATGAAAAAGAAACAAAAAGGTTTGATTTCTCTGCTTTTAAAATAGCTTCTCCATTATTCATATTTTTCTGTATTTTTTTTTTGTCTCCTGCGAATAGTGTGTTTCTTTCCTCTGAATTTTAAGATCTAATTCCTCTATGCTTAGACATTAAAAAGTAGACAAAGGTCCTATGCAGGTTTTGCTAGAGAATAAAAGTAAAATGCAAACCTGATCATGATACCGTCATATATAACAGCACTCAATAGTTTTCCATTATTGTCATATGTATTCAAAATTTTTAATGTAGTGCAAAAGACCCTTCGTGGTGTGGGTCCAGCTTCTTTTTCCAGGCTCAGTTTTCAACATTTCTTGTATTCCATGCTTCCATTTTCCTGACTCTCTTTCATACACCAGTGTGCTTTGCTCTGTTGTCACTTAATGATCTTTGACCATAATCGTCTTTTGCTGAAATGCTCCATTATTCCACATCCAAACCCTCTCCCAACCTTGCAAGTTCCCTCTTCTCTTTCCTGACTGACTGTTCCCTTTATCCTTTATATCTTCAGATCACGATCTTAATGTCACATTTTCTATAAAGTCTTTTGACTCATCCCCCATTATTCGTGTCCAGTTAGTCGATCTTCCTGTGTGTTTCCTTGCACCCTATTACTGAACTCTCATGGTCTTTTTAACTTATACGGCACTGTTTCCACTACTAAATTGAAAGTTATATGGAAAGAAGTACCAAATCTGGTTCAAAGACCTACCTCCATCCCTGGCTATGTGCTTAGCACATAATAGCACTCCATAACTGCTTATAAAATTGAAACGTCAGAAAATCGAGGGTGATATTATCTTATTTATAATTATATTTTCCACTGTCAAGCCCGGAGTGGGTATTCACTTAATATTTATTGGCTGCATGAATATGGAAGCCTATCGGCAGTAAAGATCTTTGGGAGTTCTCTTTGAGTAATTTAGAGGGAATATGATGCCTGTCATCTCGTGGTGGTCAGCAACCTGGGTACATTTCTTATAAAGCTCTGCATTCCTGGCTGTGTTATATTATAGACGAGGAAGAAAGGGGCAATAGAAAGAAAACTTAATTTTTTGTATGCCTGCAAATGACACATAATTTGATGTATGATTTTGCAGATGTTAGCTCTCGGAATCTTCAGAATAGCCTTGTGAGGTAGGAACTTGGTTATGTAGATGAAGACATTAGTGCCCAGTGGGATTAAGTGGCGTAGTTGGGATTCTCATCCACCTTGTCTCACCAAAAATGCAGAATCTCTTCCTACTATGTCTAACTGCTGGTTAACTGTGCTCCTGAAGACAAAGCCATTGTAGAACATTGGCAAGAGTAGGAATTATTTTCCATAAAGAAGGCTGGCAATCAGCGAACAGTCTTAAGAATAAAAATTAATGATGTATTTTAATGTACCCTGGTTGTCTTAGTCTGTTCAGACTTCTCTAATAAAATACCATAGACCGGGTGGCTTATAAACAAAAATATGTCTCACAGTTCTGGTGACTGCGATCGAGGTGCCAACAGATTCGGTATCTGGGGAGGGCCTACTTCCCGATTCACGGAAGACCGTCTTGTCATTATAACCTCACACGACAGAAGGAGCAAGAGAGTTCTCTGTGGTATCCTTTATACGGGTAACACTATCATTCATAAGGGCTCTGCCCTCATGGCATAATCATCCCCCAAAGGCCTCACTCTCAAATACCATCATATTAGGAGTCAGGATTTAAGACACGGATTTTGAGGGTACCCAAACACTCAGTCTATGGCAGTGGTCATTTGAGAGGCCATGACAAAGATTGCTTCATGATGCATGGGCGTCACAGGTCCAGGGTATTATCCTAACCTATTACAACATGACAAGAGCAACGGATTTAGAGTTGGCAAATCTACATACCAAATCTCTGCTATGCATGTCATATTAACATTCATAAACTCTTTTCTGCAGTTTCTTCCCCGATTATTATTCATGATTTTCGAGTGTCTCTCTGTGTGTGTCCGAAGGGAACTCCTGGTGGCTAAGAGCTGAAGGGAGCTCATCTGAGTGTCCTCAGGGCCTAACACATAGTCTGGCCCCTACATCAGGCCTAATAACTTTTATGGAATGAAATACAATTCCAAGAGCCTAATCCTCACAGAAACTCTTCTCCATGTCCTGGTTACACAGGCAGGTGTTCTGATCCCAGGTTGCCACTGGCAGAAGCAGAAAAACTGTGAGTTGAGTGACTTTGGTAAAGGCCCAGAACTTCTACCAGGGCAGGCTGCATTCCAGAATAAATTTTACATACTTCCCCAAGATTTCCCTGCTGTACTTAAAAAACAAATGGTTTCTGGACTGATAAGATTAAGAAAACAGGGGCTCTCGGTGGCTCGGTCGGCTAAGCATCCACCTTTGTCTCAGCTCATGATCTTGCGGCCCGTGGGTTCGAGCACCGCATCGGGCTCTGTGCTGGCAGCTCAGAGCCTGGGGCCTGCTTCGGATTCTGTGTCTCCCTCTCTCTTCCTCTCTGCCCCTTCTACTCATGCTCTGCCTCTCTCTCTCTCTCTCTCTCTCTCGCAAAAAAAAAAAAAAAAAACATTAGGGAGGAAGGGAATGAGGAAGGGAAGAAAGAAAGAAAGAAAGAAAGAAAGAAAGAAAGAAAGAGAAAGAGAGGAAAGGAGGGAGGGAGGGAGGGAGGAAGGAAGATGGAAAGAAAGGAAGGAAGAGAGAAAGAAAGAGAGCAACGATTGCATTCAAACAAGCAACTACAATTAGTTGCTTCACAAAAGCTATGTAGATGTAGAATTGCCTTTCATTGGCATCAGAAAACAACTAGCTGCCAAATTTAACAGATATTCTTAGTATCTTCAGAGTCTTCTCTGGGCACTGTCATATCCTTAGATATCAATAAAACCGATAAATCAAAAAGGAAGTTACCTTTCTAGATAAAAGGGCCTCACGATCCTATATCTCAACCTTTTTGACCCAGAACATAGTGAAGGAAAGTCATGCCGTATTTGAGCATCTTAAAAACTACTAAGGAATCCCAGTATTCTTTTATGGCTGCTAAGTGTGTGGCTAAAATAAAAATAACCACTAACCTGAAAACTCAGAAAGCCCTTTTTACTAGATTTTGAGAAAGCTTGCATTAGTTTGAGAATGCCAGGCCTGTGTAAGCAGAGGGCAACAAGTTTCGCTCCCTCTGTGCCACAGGCGTGGTTTTCATTTCATTCAATGTGAGAAATGAGATGACAGAATCCAGGGCCACACAGGTCTCCCAATCGTTTGTTTCATCTGAGAGGAGTATGTTCAGTTAGCAATAGGAACATGTAGATCCTTGGCGTGCTGGAAACGCCGTGGCTCAAGGCTGGTGTGCCGGACATTCCATTGCCAGAGTTGGGAAGAGCCCCCAAAGGAGTGTTGTAGCAAAATAGGGCTCTCTTATCAGTGGCCTTTTTATTCCTTACCTGATTTTACTGTTATCCAATACCCAATAGTAAGGATTTTAAAACTTTTAAAGCTATTGGAATATTGATACTTAGACTTGCCTGCCATACTCAAGACCTTTCTGTGTCTAAGCTTGCAAAATATGCCAATGGGATTTTGGAAGCTTTTTTTCCCCCCACCCTTCTGCCATCCTCTCGCAAAGGTTTTCAGTCTCATCCAAAGGGAGCTGTTATTTTTGGTACCAACCTTCTCTTTCTAAAGTAACTTTTTGAAGATTTTAAATGTAAATGAATCACATAGGTTGGTATAAGCAGATAGGTTACATTCCTCTCCAAAATAAATAACACAAATGAGATTAACGGATAAAAGTGTTTGGTTTACATTGACTGTGGATGACATCTGGTCCAAAATGCTTAAAACTAATCCCAGCCACCAGCCATCTGACAAATTCTCACAAGTTCTTCTCTTCTAATTCAAAATTTCCCTTTATTGGCAGAAACTTTGGAAACAACTCTTTGGAATGAATTTCTATGAACGGCTTGGCATGTTTGTGAATGATGTCTAGTGAATGGGGAAACTATATGAGTATAATACACTGCACCTGTTATGAGAAGGCTTAAAAATATCACCAAGAGCAGCGTGTGATATAAAAAAGCAATTTTACTGAATACGACTGAATCTTGATAAGAAATATTAATATTTACAATAAGGAAAACCTGATCCAGCAGGTGTTAGTATATTAAATGGAGTTAATTCATACATGTCTAGCAATAGATCGTCTTCAAATGTATCACTTCAGATAAAATGGACTCTTTCTCTAAGGCCAGAAACCAATTAATATCCTATAGTTGGATTTTAGATCTAATATTGTCAAATAATACTGATAGTGTCTATAAATAAAGGAGAATAGTTAGCTTTTCTTTCGATTAAAGATGGGTGATTGATGTTATTCCACAGGAAATGAATACATTAGTGGGAATTTGCCCCATAGCTATGTCACATGATGTCTTCTATGTTGTTCTAAATTAAAGATGCATTTTATCACAAACTTAAAAGCCTTTTATACAACACAGCATTTATCTCTTGCAGATATGGATGTGTAGCTCCAAAAGAAAAATGATTACCTGTGGACAATTTCACTGTGTCCTAGTTGATCCCAATTCCGAAATGTTCTTCAGATCACTGCTCTTCTCTCAATCCTCACTTCTACTCTATAAGCTCAGGCTTTGAATCATTTCAGGATTACACCAACAGCTTTCCTCTTTGGGCCTGCCAAAATACTTTCTAAATTCAAATTTTGTCCTTCCCTCCTTTATATCCTTCAATGGCTCCTTCAGTATCTCCAGGGGAATATCTGGACTTTTTACGCTTTGGTTTTGGAACAATAACTTTCCCTCAAAGACGCCTATGTTCTCATTCACGGAACCTGTGAATATGTTACTTTCCATTGCATTACGGACTTTGCTGCTGTGATTAAGAATCTCGAGATGATAACATTATCCTGAATTATCCCAGTGGATCCAATGTAATCACAAAGATCCTTATAAGAAAGAGGCAATAAGGACAACAAACAGACCAAAAAAAAAAAAAAAAAGTAATGTGACAATGAAACTAGAGTTTGGAGTGATGCACCTTCAAGATGGAGGAAAGAGATTGAAGCCAAGGAATGCAGGAAGCTTCTAGAAGCTAGGAAAAACAAGGAGATGAATTCTCTTCTGAAGCTGTCAGAAGGAATGAAGCCCTGTTTATACCTTGATTTTAGCCCTCTGACCTCCAGAACTGTAAGAGCATAAATTCATGTAGTCTTAAGCCACTAACTTGGGGGTAATTTGTTACAGCAGCAATAGGAAACTAATACAATGTCTAACTAAGGACTGGCACATAATAAGTGCCTGATGAATAATTAATACAGAAATAAATGAGTAAATGAATTAATAGTTATTAAGTCTTGTTTCTTTATGTTTTTGCATCCATCTTTGTGTATTACGTATTGAATGGTAATCTGGCGACTAGGATTACAGTGATATATAGAGGCTTCCATCATTAGAAAACTTTGTTTCCAAACCGCAATGTGAATACTTCATGTGGAAATTCCAGATTATTTATTTCCCACAGAGGTGTACAAAGCCTATCTATGCAAGGTTGTTGTTAAGAAGGCACCCTCTGGAGTCAGTTGGCCCTCATTCAAATCCTGACTCCATTGCTAACTGGCTGTATGACACTATACAAGGTTTTTATCCAAATGTTGTGTTAGCTTCCTCATCTACTTAAGCATTCCTGCTTACGCATTCTGTAAAGATTAAGTGAAATAAAATATATAAAGAACGTGATCAGGTATCTGACCTATATTAAGGGCTTAATGAATTTTAACTGTTATCATTAGTGTAGGGTTTATTCTACAGGACTCTAATCACAGATAGAAATATTGAAACATTTTCGTTGTCAAAAGTGTTAAGAGCTCAACTGGACTTATTCAGCAAACATTTCAGCTGGGTTTGCCGTCATGTGATCTCTTCACAGTTGCTTATGTGTAAGTCCTATTCTGATATGTTATTCAGTAATAAAAGTTATATGATTTTAGCTTTCACAATTTACCAGTGGCATGCAGCAAAACATAAATATTTTCTCAGTCGTGTATGTGTGTATAATTTTTATGACTTGAATTATTCAAAGAAGAAAAAGTTGGGTGAATACCGAAACCGGTGTTCATATCTAGCCTATTATCTCTGACCATACATATTGACAATGCAGTATTTTTAAATAAGTCACTGACTGTTTAAGTGGAAAATGAAACATTTGATAATCACAAAGATTTCAAGCAAGGAATTTTATACAGACAGCTTTTCATTTCATGAATACCGTGAGACAAGATTTTTATTATTGTTTTGACCGAGTGTTTATGAGTTTGAGCTTGGCAGTTTTCCTGGCCATTGTTCTGGTTCTGACTGAAAACCTGGAATTCATCTGCTTTACATGAATTGTTCTACTCAAACACAACAGACTCTAAAATATTTGATTTTACTGGCTTAGGTCATTCACAGTGCTGTTGGTGGCAGTGTATGGTGACATAAAATGAACACATGATTAACTTTTACTAAGTTACAGGCATTGAGAATGAAGTGGAAACCATCATATACATTTCTCAGGTTCAATTGGTTAAAGAAGACCTCATAAAAACATCTGGAGGTTGTTCCGTTTGATTTTTCTCTCAAAAATATTTTTAAGAAATGTATCATAAGCCCTAATATATTATGTGCATATTTATATTCTTATAAAAAAAAAGAGTGATCGTTCTCTTGATCACATTGTCAAATAAGAGAGAGATACATCTAAACTTTCCATGGTTTTCTAGGATAAAATCATTTTTTAAACTTTATACATGGAGCAGTTAAGTACTTTCTGACATTCGATACCATATCATATTAGCAATGGCTACTATATCTTTATATATATATATATATATATATATATATATATATATATCTGTTAACAAGTAGTTTATCATTACTAAATATTTTTTATCTACATATTTATTTATTTTTCATTCATTCATTCAATCAGGCATTTAATTATTGGTTAAACAATTTTCAGGCACTATTTTTTCCAGCTTCACACCAGATGTTAGCTATACATTGGCAGTGATATACAACCTTGAACTCAAAGATTAGGATATAGTATATAGTTCCCTTTTTACTTCATTACTAAAAGAATTGTCATTGCCATGTAAATTCTACTTTTGCTGCACTGAGTTAATGTGGGTACAAGAGAAATCATTTAGAAAAAAACTTGGATTCGAGTAATTTTAGGGTTTGTGATCTATTGGAGACAAATTATGAAAAATATTTAACTCTATGTGTTCTGTATATTGTGAGAATATATTTATCAAAACACCAAGATGGTTAAAGAAGCAAATATTGTTCCAGTTGTCATGTTAACCAGCTTGAAATATATTTTGATCATAGTTTTCTCAGCATAAAAATATTCAGTGTCTCCCTATTGCATAGAATAAAATCAATTAAATTCAATAAACATTTATAACATACATTATGTGTAAGGCATTGTGCTAAGTGTTATATCCTATAGCTCATGAATCATAGCAGAACTTTCAAGGTACACACAAAAATTTGAGAGAAGCAGCATAAAAATGCTTTGTATTTTCAAATTATTTTTGCCTGGAAAAATCTGGAAAAGCATCTTAGTAACATGGCCATTCTGGATAATTGGTATTTTGATGTCGGAGAGAGTAAAATGTAGTAGATAGTATTATGGTAGAATGCACTCACTGCCTCTCCCTGATGGGCTGGCACATAGATAATAATTATAGCTCTAAGTCCATTGGTCAGAGTTCCTCAAATAACTTGCTCTGGTTAATAAAATGTGCACCATTTCCAAGGAGAAGCTTTAAGAGTCAACACACACAAAAAAGAGGTTAGGGAGGAAGCCAAAACAAAAGAGACTCTTAAAAACTGAGAACAAACTGAGGGTTGATGGGGGGTGAGAGGGTGGGGAGGGTGGGTGATGGGTATTGAGGAGGGCACCTGTTGGGATGAGCACTGGGTGTTGTATGGAAACCAATTTGACAACAATTTTCATATTAAAAAAATAATAAGAAAAATTAAAAAAAAATTAAAAAAAGAGTCAACACATGGTCCCATTATCTCTCTTCTCCTTCTGACAAGAGACTATTGTGTTCTAGATAATAATAGCTGGTCCATTAGCCTTGTTCAGAGGATGTAATGGACATGAAGCAAAACCACAGGCAAATGAATGTGAGTGAGAAATAAACCTTCATTGTTTTCAAGCATTAGCATTTGGAGCTATTCGTTACTAGAGCAAAATTGTAGTTTAAGCTGACTGATAGCAGCGACAGGACATCCTGGATGATGACACCAAAAAACGAAACAAAACAAAAAAAGCACAAAGACAAAAAATTAAGCAGGATTTGTGAGTGGTTACAGAAATAATACATTTGATTTGAGAACAAAGTGAATAAGGAAAGATGTGCATAGAAATGTAATTTCTAGGGGCGTCTGGGTGGCTCAGTCGGTTAGGCGATAGACTTCAGCTCAGATCATGATCTTTCCGTTCCCGAGTTCAAGCCCCGCATCAGGCTCTGCTCTGACAGCTCAGAGCCTGGAGCCTGCTTCAGATTCTGTGTCTCCCTCTCTCTCTGCCCTTCCCCCCGCTTGTGCTCTGTCTCTCTCTCTCAAAAATAAACAATAAAAAATTAAAAAGAAATGCAATTTCTATCAGTACTATAGAGGGCCTTATTTATGATCTTGGATGCTGGAATTAGTAGTAGCTAACACCTAACTTAATACACAATAGGTAAATACCAGATGTTTTGATTGGAAAGATGGCTTATTTGAACTGTATTTAAAGGAACATTCTGGGGCACTTGGGTTGCTCAGTCAGTTAAATGTCTACTCTCAGTTTCAGCTCAGGTCATGATCTCAGGGTTTTGTGGGTTCAAGCCCTGCATTGGGCTCTGCGCCGAGAGAAGATTCTCTCTCTCTCTCCCTCTCTGCCCCTCCCCCTCTCAGGCTGTCTCTGTTAACTCTCAAAATAAATAAATAAACTTTAAAAAATGTAAATAAATAAATAAATAAATAAATAACGGAACATTCCTTCAACACCTTAATATAGAAGTCATTGAAGTAGAGAGGGATGAGAAGTAGATGTCTGGAAAGACCATTCATTGGCTGTATTTATTGATCATCAACAAAATAAAAACAGAAAGAAGATGCCAAGTTGATTGATTTTGGAGGCCTGGATTGCTGGGAGGTTGGTGGATCCTTTGGTGGAAATAGCTAAGCTGGACAAGAAAGAGTTTCGAAGAGGAGGATAGATTAGATGCCAATTATTGTGAACTTAAAATAGAAATACGATTGAGAGATGGAAATGTCCAACGTACAACTGGAAATCTCAGTTTGGAAATGAGCAGAGATCTTGCAGCTAAAGATAGTGACTTGAAAGCTGAAACACTGGTTAACTATGAAATACCTGAGGTAGATATTTGAGGTAGGGGTTTGCAGTTAAAAATTTGATGGGTTAAGGGCACCTGGGTGGCTCAGTCAGTTAAGCTTCTGACTTCAGCTGAGGTCATGATCTCACAGTTTGTGGGTTCGAGCCCTGCATTGGACTCTAGATGATAACTCAGAGTTGGGTGCTTGCTTGGGATTCTGTGTCTCCCTCTCTCTCTGCCCTTCTCCTGCTTGCTGTCTGTCTCTCTCTCTCAAATATAAATCAACATTAAAAAATTTTGATGGGTTTGAGTGGGATGGGGAAGAAGTGTATCTAGAAAATTGTCAGAGGAGCAAAAGAAAATAGTTGTCAGAGGACAATAAAAAATAGAACTCCTCTTTGTTAGCCTCTCATTTGGGAAACCAAGTGATAGAGCTTAAAGAACATGGGTTGCTACCATTTGGGTTCTGACATTCACGACCTTTGTGATCTGAACAACACATTTTACTTCTCCGTCAGTTTTATCATCTGTAAAATGGAGAAAATAAATTGCACCTTGGTTGAGACAATTTGGAGAGAATTAGATGGCATGACTTACTGAAGCATACCTCACTGTGCTTGGAGCATAGAAGGGACCCACTGCTAGTTCTTATCTCTAGCATTATTATCCAGGACTTCTGTATGTCAACTCATTGTACCAACAGTGATCTAGTAATCTTACATATGTATCTGAATCTTGTTGAAATCCCTTTAGAAGACCCAGTTCAAATCTCATCTGCCCTACAAAATATTTCCTGACATACTAGCCTCCTGCAAATTGCTGCATCATCTATTGCCTTAGTCATGAGGCTCACAAATTATGTTTTATGTCTTGATTTCTTTCCAGACTGCAAGTCACTTGAAAGTAGATATTGTTTCACATATTTTGATTTCCAGTACCTCACACAGTGGTCTGCTTACAGTGGAAACTTATAAAAGAAATATCTGTATTGATATTTTTTTTTTAATTTTTTTTTTCAACGCTTTTTATTTATTTTTGGGACAGAGAGAGACAGAGCATGAACGGGGGAGGGGCAGAGAGAGAGGGAGACACAGAATCGGAAACAGGCTCCAGGCTCGGAGCCATCAGCCCAGAGCCTGACGCGGGGCTCGAACTCACGGACCGCGAGATCGTGACCTGGCTGAAGTCGGACGCTTAACCGACTGCGCCACCCAGGCGCCCCTGTATTGATATTTTTTAATACAATGGCTGTTCTCTCATATAACCCAAAGGGGATCGGTAGTTAAAGAATTTTAAAAGAGTGTTACAGGTGAAACGTATCAAATATAACATGTACACCTTACAATTTATGTCAACTTTAAAGAACATATGCAGAGGGTCTGGAAAAATATCCCTCAGCAAATAAATCCTAGCATGGGTGGTATTAATCTCCCCTGTGTGTCTACACATGCTTGCTGACTTTGAGCACCTAGGACTAAAGTATATGGAGATGATATCTTCTGTGTCACTTGGGCTCACGACTTCAGCATGACTGTCGACTCCTCACTTTTTCCTAATCCCTGCCCCATATCTAATCATCACACACTTGATTATTTTCCAAGTCAGCATTCGTTATCCTAATACAGACACGTGTTAACCTAGCTCTAAGACCATCACCATTGCAAAGTGATGAGTCTCCCCAATTCCAGTATCTGTTTTTTCACTCTCAGCACTGAGGGTTTTGTAATCGTTCAGTATTAGAGTTGATACATCTCCTTAACTCTTCTTCATTTTTCCTGCTTTGAGAACTGGACCTGATACACTAACATGGTCCTACTGTGTGTTTTTGGAGTTGGAACCAGAGATGGTTAGTTGTTCAAGTGCGGACTCCTCACCCAAATGAAGGCTACCAAGTAACCACCCCCCCCCCCAATATATTCAAAATTGGACAAAATGGCATTGCAATAGTGATCACTGGTGGCTGTCACTTGCACCAATGAAGACTGTCAGTGGAGATGACCAAATCTGTCTAGTTCTTATTCATCCCTAAGCTTAGCTTTTCAAATCTTCTATTTTCCCCTCCCAAGGTAGCTAGAGAGTGTCTATTACTTGCAACCCGAAGAATACTAAGCATTTGTTTATACTGAATAATATTCACGTAATTTTAGTTATGTTATTCTCAACTAAAGGGTTAAATGACTTTATGGTTATCCATTTTCAAAATTTCAAACCCTTAGCCTGAATATTGAGACCTTCCATTGTCTTTTTAAAGCTATATTGTGACCTTATTCCCTTCACTCTCTTTCACACATTTCCTATAATTATTACCATGTGTGAATCTAATATGACCCCATAGAAATGTTGCTAAGAGTGTAGGTTTTGGCATCACGTTGTTAAATCCAAACCTTGGTTTTCCAATTTAGTGAGTGACCTTTACAAGCTACTTCAATTTCCTGTGTTTCACTTTCTTAATCTCTAAAATAGAGATAATAATGATGGTACATATTCATCGTGTCATTATAAGTATCAAGGAGTTAATATTCACAAAGAGCTTAGATTAAACCCAGTACAACGTTCAAGATTAAAAAAAATGTTACTAGGATTATTATTTGTTGTTCCTGAATTATACTCGGTATTTTACCAATCTCTGAATTACCTCCTGCTATTCTCTATTTCCACAAAGCAGTGATATCTATTGATCAAACCCAGCTCAAAGGACACTGTCTCCAAAGAATCTCCCTAAGTCCCTGAAGCTAAGTGAGTTTCCTTCTAAGGTATTCCCATAGTATGTCATCATAGTACTTTCTCATTTCAAGCTCTGGAAAAATGCCCACATTCTACCTTGCTTTATAGTTATATATGTATATGCCTTATTTTTTGCTATTATAAACTCAGAGGAAATCATCTGGATGAGTGAAACGTTTTATGTTCTACACACTTAGCATAATGCACAAACTTAGCCTCAAAAGAAATCTTTGCTAAGAGAATAACAAGAAGGAAATATTTCGTATCTTTTCTCATTCTCACCATGTTAAAAAAAAGTGTATAAATAGGATCCACTTTTGACAAAGGAAGGAAATCGTTTGTTCAAATATACCTGGATATTTAGTAGCAGATTGGGGGTTAGAGATACGGTGCAGATATCATCTTCCAGTCCATTTTTCTCTACCTCATTCCATTTCTGAGCTTGGCCTTCTGGCCAGCTAACAGCACACACGTTTAGATGGTAAGGAATGGAGGAAGCAGCAGTTATTGTGATCAGTTTTCATCCTTGAGTATAAATTTACAATTTTAAGTGTGAATTAGAATACACTCTTTAGAAGCCTGTGAAGAATAATATGTCCTGAAAAGAAAAATTGAAAATAAGTTTGCACTTTTTTTTCGTGTTGAAAGCTCAAGTAAGTGTTCCTCTTTAACTCTGCTTTCGGGTGCCCCAGGTTTGGGCACTTGGTGAAAGGCATGGTCAAGTCAATGGGAGATCAATAGAAGCTGTGCTGACCTGTACCGTTGTGTCCATTAGTTCAGTTGCTTAGTAACTCAGATGTAAAGAGATTCACAGGTCACAACTGAAACTGGGGAACAGGATGATAATGGGGAAGCATGGTCTGTACCCACTCAACATTCAAATTGCTGTGATACTTTCCTTTGCTGCGCAATCGAATCAGTTCAGCTTAATAAGAAACTAACAAGGGGGCGCCTGGGTGGCTCAGTCGGTTAAGCGTCCGACTTCGGCTCAGGTCACGATCTCGCGGTAAGTGAGTTCGAGCCCCGCGTCGGGCTCTGTGCTGACTGCTCAGAGCCTGGAGCCTGTTTCAGATTCTGTGTCTCCCTCTCTCTCTGACCCTCCCCCATCCGTGCTCTGTCTCTCCCTGTCTCAAAAATAAATAAACGTTAAAAAAAATTAAAAAAAAAACTAACGGAATGTAAGATCTCTTTGGCTCCTCAGCTGATGTTTCCTCTAATAAATCTTCTCTGTGTTTGTTTTGGGCAAAACAAAAGTCTGAAAGGAGTACTCCATTCTCCTTTATTACATTTGATTTAAGTATTATTGAGGATACATTTTGAAGTAAGAGGAAACATGATAGATCCATATCTCACTGCTCCCAGATGCAGGCATTGATAAGAAAAGAAGAAATCATAACCATAAACTAGGGCTGAATTAAAATTTATAATTTCATTAAATATATACAAACAGATGACAATGTTGAGCCTTGCCTTTGATTAGCCCAGTTCAACAGGAAGATGACTCTTGTATCTTCAGTGTCTGTTAATGTTTTCTTATGATTGAATTGCTAGAAATGTTTCCTTTCAGAGTTCCACTAACTTTATGTAAGAATAGGACTTTAAAATATTTCTTATTGTTTCCTTTCTTTTTCATAACCCCTAATTTATTATGACTACAATATCATCATACTGGGGGATGTCTATGCGGATGGCATTTTATAGGTCACATTTCTGTTTTGAATTCAAAAACGTTAGCTGTGCAATTGTGGAAGCAATGGGAAGGCTGGAATCATTTTGTTATGACAGAGCCATGACTTGCTCCTTAAATTATGATTTAACACTTTTATATTCCGCAGATATCATTACTGTGTGACAGTCATTTCTAATTGATACAGATTAGAACTGGAATTACCTCAATTCTTGGGCAGAGGGACTCTTGCTGAGAAGAAAGAGGAGATGCCCTGCTGGAACAGGTGCAGAGGAGGGAGATACTAAAGATATTAAGGTTCTACCTCTGTAACCCCCACTTCAGATTTCTTTTTTCCTGGGTCACCGCAAGTTAGAACCAATCACCTCCATTGTATCTACCACTGGAATGAATAGAATCGAATTTCCTCATTCTTATCTTGCAGCAGTGCTTTATAAGGATAATTACTGAATACACAATTTTATGATGACCTGCTTAACTGTAACCCTGAAGTCTAGATGCAATATATAGATATGGAAAAAATATATCACAAAGGCCCAGAGCCTAAAGAGTGTCAAGCAGAGACAATGTATGTAATTCACTAAATTTCATCAAAGAGTTGTGTGGGTCACAATCGCAATTATTTCCATTTTCCTTGGAAAATTATTCGGTGCTTAATTACAGATACAGTTTGGTATGTGGTCTATGGCAAGATAAGGAGTGACACAGAGTGATATGGGTAAATATGGACAAAGCCAATACAGGTCTCTCGGGCCAGATGACATATTTGTTGGCCAAATTAGTTTGGAAAACTTTTTGCGAGGCAAGAGTCATAAGATTTTAAATTTTTGGATCTCTAAGCTAGGAGATCATTTCAGAAGACTCTGTGAAGCCAGCAGCATATGCTTTTTAATTCTTTCTTTAAAAAAGACCACTCTATCTATGCTTCTCAGAAACACACACCCACACATTCAACAAATAGGTCTTGGATTTGTTCTGTTAATACTGAGAGAAGAATGGTATTGCATAAATAAACCAAAGCATCCTGATCCCAGACAGCATAAACTAATCATGGATGCTGCCAGATCCGGTATATAAATAAATAAAAGCCATCGGAACAGCAAGCTAATGTTCAGCGAGATATAATCAAACCTTGGAATTAAAGTTTTAAAAAAATTACATTGCCCTCAGGCAGACTTATAAGCAGAAATAGATTTCCTTCAGGCAAATTTATAGGGAGAAAAAAAGACTCTTCTTAAGGCTGAATGGTGGGAGTCACCACATTTAGGAATTTGCTGCAACCATGGTTCCTAAACTATGGGGACCTTTTAAAAATCCAGATTCCTTGGGCACTCCTGACACTAACTGTGCTCAGTCCTGAACTCCAGATTCCTCTATAAATAGCCTATTTGACAGTTCCACGTATAAATCCAATAAACCTCTCAGCCTCAGCAGCTCTAAAAGAGAATTCCTACTCATCCTCTAGTCCTTATTACCAAATACACCTCCCAAACTTGTTTATTACTCAGGGTGTCTGTCTTTGTTAAAAAGTACAAGCATTCACCTTATTGTTTATTCTGATCACTGAAAATTGCATCCTGTATGTTTATCAAACCTCACACCCAATGCACCACCTAAATGTGCACCTCCAGCTTCAAAACCTATCCAAACCCAACTATTTCAAACCATCTCCACTGCCAACACCCTAGTTGAAGCCACCAATTTATCTTTCCTGGAATGCTGAACTCCTAACTGGTCTCCCTCCTTCCAGGATCCATCACGGAAGGTCCCAGAGGATGTCTCTGCCCATACCTGCAATCTCACTTCCTATAGAGCTGCACTTCACTCTTGAGATTCCAGGAAAAAAAAGGACCATGTTGTCCATCCCCAAACATGCCAAGAAGAAGCCTGTGTAGTGGGTGCTTTCTTTTCTTGGGATGTTTTTCCCAGAGGCCCACATGGCTTGCTCCTTGACTTCATTTAGCTCTCTGCTCAAACATCACTCCAAGATGCTCTGACTTACTGTCTGTCACCATTTTCTACTTCTTGGTCTGATTTATTTACACTCTACCAGTTACCACTACTTGAAATGATTTTATGTGTTTTTCTGTTTGGCTGGTTGTTTTGGTCTCTCATTAAAATTTAGGCACGGTGAGGTCTGGGACTTTGTTTCACTGTCGTATTCACGGAATCAGGAATAGTTCTTCACTTATAGCAGAAACATAGCAATTACTTGTATTTTATAAAAATTCCCCAAGTGATTTGCATTCAACCAGGTTGCAAAGCACTGATATATAGTCACTAAATAATTATTCTGTGTCTTCAAGAGTGATCTAGAAAGCATAGGCTACTATTTTGTATGATATCCTTAATATGTGTATTGCTTAAGACTATCTTAGAAGATGGGTGCCTGGGTGGCTCAGTCGGTGAAGTGACCTACTTTGGCTCAGGTCATGATCTCATGGTCCACGGGTTCGAGCCCTACATAAGGCTCTGTGCTGACAGCTCAGAGCGTGGAGCCTGCTTCGGATTCTCTGTGTCTCCTGTCTCTCTTCCCTTCCCCTGCCCACACTCTGTCTCTCTCAAAAATAAATAAACATTAAAAAAAAGACTATCCATAAAGAGGGTGTTAGTTTTTATTTTATTGCTTATGATACAAAGGTATCCTTCCATCAAGAGCATAAATATTTTATTTTCTCTTATTGGAATATTAATTGTTGGAAAGGAGAGACACAGACCTGAACTGAGTCACTGTTGGCCAAACATCTCTTCTTTTCAGATAATTGACAATATAACTCACTTTGGAAATGTAGTGGGTGGAGGGATAAAAGGGCTCAGACCACTAGGGGTTTAAATCTTGATTCTTTCCTGTGATGTCTGTCATGTAGCCTTGTTTCTTAATCCTCTGTCCATCTATAAAGTAAGACTACTAAACAGAGTTCTCAGGGTTATTCTGATGATCAAAATATATATGTAAATATTCACTTATTTATTTTAAGTAAAAGGTTCCTGGGCCACATTCCTGACCCCACTTATACACACACATACACACACACACACACACACACACACACACACACACGTCTTCAACTGATACCTGAAAGGCAGGTCGTATGCTGGGTTCCTCCAGCCCTTCTCCTCATTTCTCCTCTAAAAACAGCATTTTGAAAGTAATTTAATTTTGAACAAAGTAGATATAAATCCCTTTACCTCTTCTGCCTTACTTTCTTTCACTTTCTTGTTTTTGTACAAGGCTCTGGTTTCCCAGGGCTTTTCAGAGACCTTGGCTAGTAGACTGGTGGTTATTTTCCAAAAGTCAAAATATTTAAATATGGAAGTTAACTTGGAGAGGCGCTTGATGGATTTCTTGGCAAGGCAAGTCTGTAATACTGTCTTTCTTTGGGAGATGTTGTTGGCTTTTTCTTCACATTTGTCTGCTACCATTTTATAAAGTGAAACCTCCAATGGGCAGTTGCAATGCAGCTTGAGATCTGGCATTGCGTGTCTTTTCACAGGTCGCTGGTGCTGAGGTGTTTCCCTGCGGGCATCTGGTGAGGGATAGGCCGTTGCAGATGTCACCTGCAGAGTGAAGCATGGCACCCAGTTTTGTCGGAAACAGGAGTTCTATTATCATAGCTTCATGCCTCTGTTGGAACCGTGAGACCACGCACAAGTGTGGGATATTTTAGCTAAGCAGACGTGTCTCTGCAGTATAAAGATCAGTCAATTATTTGAAAGCTCAAGAGCAGAAATGACTTTCTTATAACGTTAGACTTGGGAACTCAAGGCAGTACATCAGCAGTTTTGTCCTGAAAACTTTATGCCAGCTTGTTAGTCTGCATTGGGAGAAATATTCACACCTCGTGGTAGTGCTATTACTCACAGAGGAGAAAATGGCCTGGAAAACGGGCAGGAGGACAGGGGAGGGCCGGCTTTGTCTGGAATATGCCTCCAGAGGGATAGCATATCAACTACCCACTTATGAGGGGCACCATAGCCTGTGATCCAAAGCATGGGATTTGGGGAGAGAACTATTTCTGCAAATGTAATAAAGCATAAGGAGAGTGTTGTTTCTGTAAAAATGGTGTTAGAGTCTAATGCATTTTTTGAAATGCAGGCTTTCCACTGGAGTCTGATACTAAAACTTTGCTAAGGACCTTAGAGATAGCCTACGATATATCCCTTTCTTTTGTGTATGACGAAAGAACAACTGTGGCTTTGCCAGCAGTTAACAAGTAACACCAAACGCCTTTGCTTCCTGTCTGTGTCCATATACAAAAAAAGCACATTGGCTGACATATTTCTGTCCTAAAGAGAGTGGACTGCAGAATGTAGGCCTCACTTGGTGAGCTTTTGTTTTTAAAACAGAACACAGCGTTTCTGACTTAATTTATGCTTAAACTCACAGTGATCTCCCATGCATTTTGCTTAGGTATGTTTCAAGCCCTGAATGGATAATTATGGAATTGCAGTTATCTGCATAGAAATTAATGGTTTTCTCACAAGGAGGGGTAAATGTTTTCAAACTAATTTTGTTCCTTCATCATCATTGTTTAGTGGAAATGCTTCTGAAGCACTTAGCTGGCTAGCTCAGAATAAATTAAGAATATGTTTGCCTCCAAAACTTGCAAAAATATTACTAAAGCAGAATTATTTGAGATAAGAGAATAAATTCCCAGGAAATAGTCTCTATTTTTATCTTCAATATCCCTTCTCTTTAACTCCATGCTTATGAATTTTAGCAACTACTATGACAGTCAAACTTGGCAGAGTCAATGAACCAACAGTCACAAAAAAGAGAACAGTTTGAACACACTTGTATTTGTTCATTGATACATTTATTCATTCAAAAATAAATAAATGCATCATCACCTGCTATACACTGGGCAATGTTCTAGGCATCAGGGAAATAATGGGTAAAATAGTCAAATTTCACACTCTGGTGGAATTTACATCCTACCAGATCTGTTCAAGAGCTGTCTGTACCCATGTTCATTGGTACTCCAATGTTTCAGTTTTTCCAATAGAAAAGCTGAGCTAAAGACAGATTTTATTTTCTTTTTGTTGAAATTGTAGACTCCAGGAAACCGAGACCTGGAAAGGATGTTGTAGATTATTTATATGAAGCCCTTCAGTCACTTTGCAGGTGAGTATAAGAAGGCGGCAGAAAATGACAGAGGTTTTTCCCAAGGTCCCGACCCTACTCAGTATTGGATATTTTAGTAGCAGAGTTCTATACTGTTTGTTTCCTAGGGCTTCCATAACAAAATACCACAAACAAAGTGGCTTAAAACAGCAGATATTTATTCTTTTACATTTCTGGTAGCTAGGGGTCTGAGATCAAGGAGTCAGTAGGGTTGATTCCTTCTAGAGGTTCTAAGAGATAATCTCTTCCATGTGTCTCTCCTAGCTTCTGGAGGTGGCCAGCAATCCTTGGCTTGCAGATGCTTTGTTCCAATCTCTGCTTCTGTCATTCCCATCCTGTGGCATTCTCCTTGTCCCTCCTGTGTCTTCACATGTCGTTCTTATAAGGACGTATGTCATTAGATTTAGGACCCATCCCAACCCAGTAGGACCTCATCTTAACTTGATTACATCTGCAAAGCTGTTTCCAGGATTGTTACATTCAGGGGTATCAAGGGTTAGAACTTCAACATATCTTTTTGGAGACACAATCTATCCCACCACATATATTTAGTCTTGTGTTCTTTATATAACACCAAACTGCTTCCATCCCTAAACAAGTGTCAGTTAACATCATTGCAAATATTTTGTTGTTGATATTTAGAAAGAACCCTTGGAGCTAGAGGAAGTAAGATAGATTTTTTTTAAATTACCTATTTTAGTTCAGCATGATTTTGAGGAGAGCATGGACAATGTGTTTAAAATGCAGACAAGTAAAAACAACAGCATAGTTCTGCCATACTGCATTTTGCTTACTAACATGCCTAATCCCAATTCTTCCTTGTTTCTTAAATGACTGAAATCTGCAAAGAAAAAAAAAAAGAAAAAACACCCATCATGCTAATTGAGATGTGGTGTTCACTTCCATACCCCAAGGGAAACACGGCTTGATTGCCAATTCCCCAGTACTTCCTCACTTCTATAAATTTTAGGACAACTAACTTCCTGTCTTGGGAAGATGGAACTCACTCTTGAGACCCTAGCTCATTTGTAAGGTATTTCCAGAATGGAGTAAAAGTGGTGCCAAACGTTGCAAATCTTGTATGATCTGTGCCATGAGACCCTCAACTGATTTCATTCACAAGCACATAAGAACTTAGCGCAATGTGAACCACAGTTCTGTAAAGGAACGGATCAGGATGCCATTCACTCTGTTAGGGGTGCTGCCCTGGCATGGCTTCCCCAAGTCTTGCTGGCTGCATTTGCCAAGGCTTTGTGCTTTTTCCTCTTTTTACCTGAAAAAAAGCCATTTGGAATGTTTAATCAAGATGACACAACCAACTGTAATATTATCCTTTGATTGCCAGGGAAAATAAGCTTTAAATGTTTCTATCGTAATTTGATTTACCATAAACTAGGCAAAAGAATGAAAAAAAAAGGTTCATATGAATTGAAGAAAGGCATAAAGAACTTATTAATATATTATGGATTAAGGATCTGATTGTCCTGGAGGGAATAAAACAAGAAAGGTAGATTTTAATAAAACAAGACAGATGTATTAAAATAAGACTATTTTATTCAATGGTTGAATCAATTTTCTAAGAGAAATTAAAATACAATTTCAGACATCTTTTATGTGTCACTTTATAGCTTTCTAGCCTCCCAATCTTTGTCCTAGCGGCCACTGAGGTGACCAGATCTCTCTGATTAACCACACATAAATACAACCTGGTAGTGTCTCTATTCAAATACCTCTCCCCTCACACCTGGGAAGGGTGATCAGCTTGTCCTGGTTTGCTCTGGACTTTCCTCCTTTTAGCACTGTAAGTCTCTCATTCTGGGAAACCCCTCAATACAGGGTATACCAGATCAGTTGGACTGGGCAAAGCTGGGGACATTGTGGGAGTCAATTCAACGCTCACGCGTATACAGCCTGCAAGTGCGGGGGATTAGGGTTTTATGGGGTGAGCTGTTGTCCATTGGAAGTCGGGAGCTGATGGATAAATCCTTCCTTTTCTTTGTGGAGCTGACTGTTCTGACATGCTGTGTATATAGCTTTTCAGAGGGCTGTCCCACCGGATTAAGCAATTATATGCATGTAGCCGCAGCTACCTGATATTGACTCTCCCTCCTTCCCCACTTGACTATCTTGTTTCTGTCTCACATTCCTCGGGTTTTCACAACAGGATGAAGTAATAGCACAGAAGCCATTTGCCTTAACCTTCTCTTTTAGTGAACTCAGGCTACAAATGTAGGCATCCAGCAGTGACTCCAGAAGATCAACCTTCGGGATCAGTTTGGTGGCTAGATGACTCACTTCTGGTAGTAATGGGGTATCTATAACCCCCAACATGGATCACAGTTACTCAGGTTTTCATCTTTGGTCAGTTAGCATAAGGTGCAGCAGAAAGGTGAGGCCCTGGACAAGTGGCAGCAGTGGTACTTGGAATACATGAGGACAATAAGAATAGTAAAGATCACAGAGCGAGCTGGTGTCTATTAACTGCATTAGTAATAACCACAGGCTCAGAGCAGTCAGTTGTCAACCCATGCTGTGCTGTGAAAGCCAATATTCCTCTCTGACAGCTTTTAAGGACATTTTTATCTCCTGCAGTTGCTGGGTACACTATGTAAAACATCAAGAATTGGATATAATTATAAGAGAGGCAGAGTTGCAAAGGAAACAGAATGCCCATACTTGACAGGTCTTCTGTGCCAAAGTCAGGAATCATAGGAGTGGTTGATACTGAAATTCTCGAAACCTGGATTTTCCTAAATCCTCTGGGCTGGCATAATCAGTTCCTTTCCCTTGACAGAGGACAGCAATCTGCCCTTATTTCGAGGCTTTCCTCAAAGCAAAGGACTTGCAGGATTAAGTTTGTCTACCCCAAGACCTACCCAGGCTGTTCTGTCCCTGATAGCCAGTGTTAGGTCTTAGCACAGCAGAAGCAGGGGACTATTTTCTCTGCTCCAGAAGAAAATTGCTTATATGCTAAAGAAATTATAGGTTCTGGCTAATATGCGGCAGCCACAATCCAAACAGGTACAAGAGTGGATCTTGAAAACACTGGAGGCGGGAGGTAGAAAATAAGGCTGTTTAGGGGAGAATGTATTATCATGGAGAAACCCTTTCATGGCTGGAGAGTCCCTATTCTGGCAAATAGACCTAATAGTCTGTTGGAGTGGCTATGCAAAGTTTGGACCTGATAATGGCTTCCCAAGTAAATGACGTGGACAGACAGGAACATTCTTGGTATACGATTGAGAAAGTAGTCAGAGACTGAGAAGGGTAGTGATGTTAAAATGGATTTGCCACTGAAGACTCTAAAACATTCTACTGAATTGTATTCTATAGAGGATAGTCCCTTCACTAAGGCAGTGAGTAATGTACTGGTGGGGTGTATCCTTATAAAGCTCAGTGGTGGCTCTTCTCCGTAAGCTGAAGTGAAAATAGGAGATGCCTCCATAGAACTAGACTGGTCATCCTTAGCAGCCTTCCAAGACCCACCTCTGGAATTTGTGTTTCCCACGCAGCTAGGATGGGGGTTCTCATTTCTAGAAAACTCCTGCTTCAGCCAGGAAACATGGTAAAGCTTCTACTGACTTGGAAGCTGGAACTCCCACGTGGCCACTTGAGGATCCTGATGCCAGTGGCCTCTCATCAAGCAAATAACATTGCAACTTGGCCCTCATTGGTGAGTAATTCTGATTACCATGAGGGTCTATAGTGGCTGCCATACAATGGGAACATCCACCACACACACAGAGATCCCTGTCGCATCTCTTGGTGTTTCTGTGCCCAATGATAAAGAGAAAGAGGCAATTGTAGCAACCATCACATGACAAAGGCAAAGCATCTAAGGAATCATAACCCTCAGCAACGAATCACAGGGTCACACTACCAGGTAAGAAACTCAGACAAGACAAAGCGCTGGCTGAGGATGAAATTAATCTGGAATGGGTGGCAGAGAAATTAAAAATAATAACCACTAATTAATACATGTGGACCAGCTTCGGAAGTGGAGATTTGGGGTTGTTTGTTACTTCTCTTAACTAAGTTTCTTCAGAGATTGCTCTTATTTTTTATTATTTTTATTTGAGAGACAGAGAATGCAAGTAGGGGAGAAGGGGAGAGGAGGAGAGACAGAGAAAGAGTGGGAGGGAGAGAGAGAGAGAGAGAGAGAGAGAGAGAGATCATCGTAAGCAGGCTCCATGCTTAGGGCTGAGCCCAACATGGGGCTCGATCCCACGACCATGACATCATGACCTGAGGTGAAATCAAGAGTTGGACGCTTAACTGACTGAGTTGCCAGGTAACCCTCAGAGATTCCTCTTGGAGAAGACTGTGGTAGATTGGACTTGTAAGTCACCCCTTAGAGAAGAATTGAGGACATCTTGTTTTCACAAAAACAATTTTTATAGTTTCATTATGGGAGCTCTATGTACTCTGACTGGCATGAATAGCTAGAGTGAAGTGTGGGAGAATTCCTTAAGACCCCTGCTACATACCTGTCTAGATCTTCTGTCTCACCTGTGTCATGTTCTAGTTGGTCACCGTGCCAGCCAGTTCTGTATGGCCACTGATCACCTTCCACATAAGTGCCACCTGATAGGACCTTGCCTTGTGCCCATGTGGGCACTTCTCACCTCCACTCTCTGAATTTACTTGCTGATTCTGAGAGGTGAACACTATGGGACTCTACTTTGCACATGGGATTACCCTGCATGTGCAATCCAGAAAGGTGTGGGAGGGCATAGAGGATCCCTGTGTTACGAACATTTGATCAATTTGATCAGTGGGAATGGAAGCCCATAAAATTCTTACCTTCCTTCTCCATAGTTAGATGATACTTAGATAGAGTGAGTACAGCTTCTCAGAGGACCGTCTCCTGGGGAGTGGAACCAGTCATACTCAGTGCCAGCTGATTGGACAATTCCTTTTTGTATCCTTGCCTCTCCTTTTGTATTGTAAGGCTATCCTTACAGGAATACAGGAATACAGGAATCCTTGTATTCCTTTTGTATCATGCCTCTCACTCTCACAACCTGGAATTCCACATAAACCTCTTCCCTCCAGTTCTGCTTCCCAGAAAACTCAGTTCAAGATAATACAGTATATTTACAACGTTATCAATGGCAACATTTAAAAGAGTGCAGAAATTATACCAATGTTCTTTGTAGAAGTGAGAAAAGGGAACATGGCAAGAGAAAAACGAAGAAATCTGAAACAAAGACAGAGGGAGAGATGCTGGATGGACGGGAAGAAAAGACAATTCAACATGGGAAATTTGTGAATTAGTAAGTAGGTTGTAGTGGAAAAGACGGAACTTAAAAGACCCAGATTTACATCCTCTTCCCAGCGCTTAGCAAATAAGCAAGTATGGACAAAAATTCATCCATTTATCTGCTACTTCATTCATTCTTACAATCGTTGTGCTAGCTCTTTTGAAACTCCAAAGGGGCAAGTGCCACACGCCTCTTCTCTCAATGAACTGCAACACAAAAGAAGACAGTTATTTTTTTAACATGCAGAAAGTGTACTAATAGAGATATGCACCAGGAGGACTTGAAAGAGTATGCTGGGGCGTTAGAATTCCTACCATGTTAGCAGAGCACAGTTCTCTGAAACAGGGCGTCGCAAGGTGGAGCAGACATTGTTGATGTCTTACAGCCACATCCTCCGAGCCCACCTCGGTTCAGCTGCCACTGTGGATAGTTCTGGCATGTTGACAGATTCCCAGTTCCAGGCTGGCTGCTCTCTTTTCTGTCAAGTGACCGTCTCCAGCACTGATGGAGCTGTGCGTAAATGTAACCAAGGAGGACAAGGTAGCTTGAATCTAGAGGACAACTCCAGGAACAGACAATGAAAGTTGGTACATAAACTAGCCAGCGTCCTCACCCTCAACCACACCTGTTCCACATGGCTTCTCCAAGCGTGCCCAAGCGCAATGATGCCCAGGTGCCTACAGTGCTATAGCTCACCCACAAAGGCACAGTTGACCTGCACCTCTCCCTCCTCCAATTCACAACACTTCATTAAGGTTTGTTTTGGGAGCAACCCAAATTAAGACAGGTGCGGTTCACCTAAACTCTAATCCATAATAGTAGATACTCTGTTCCTGATGGCAATAACGATTATTAACATTTATTTTGTATTTAGTATCTGTTTATTATCTAATATTTATTATTAGCATTTATTTAACATTTTGATTATTACTATGAATTTAACATTTTGACAGAAACAGACAGAGACAGGGGAAACATTTTGATATGAGATGCTTTACATATAATTCCCATGACAACACGATGGGCTAGATTCTATTTAAGATCCTCGTTCCAGAAATGAGGTAGCTAAGCTTAGAGAATGTGTCCGTGTAGCTCTACTGAGACACTATGTGAGAGTAAAGTAGTGTGATATCTCACCCTAATACTTTTAATAACTAGTGGCTTGACTTATCTTCAGGGTCCAAAGGAAAGAGGTATTTTTCATCATATACATATTGCAGGTGAGGACACGTGAGCTTAGAGACTCAGCGAATTACCGAGGCTCACGCCTGGGAGGGTGGATTGAAGGCACCAGGACTCGGAGGCTGTGATCTTGCCATTGTCCCATGCTGCAGTCTCGGCCATCTTACCCACCCACATGGCCAGGCTTGCTACTGCATTTTTATTGTTGTTTTTATTCCCCCCTCAATATACGTATATGGTAAAAAAAATTTTTTTTTCAAACTATGAAATTAAAAAAAAAAAAAGAAGAAGAAGAAGAATGTAAATTCTCATTCTAATCTCAGCCTCTTCCTCGAGGCCACGATAGTTAACTTGTGTTGGGTCCTTTCAGAAAATTTCCATTTATGTATATACGTGTAGCCTTACATATTATGCCTACCTTTCTTTTTTTAACTACCAGTCTTGGAGATCGTAGTTAGCAGCATCTGTGGCCCTCTTATCTGCCTGTTTTAATGGCTTCATAATACTCCACCCTATAGAGGGGTTATATTTTAATTAAGCCTCCCGCTGATGGTCATTCCTTTGGCTTTCCAGCCTTTTGCTATCGCAAACAATGCTGCCATAAACATCCTGAACATATTCTCTCGAGCGTGTGCATGAGCGTTTCAGTGGGATCATTTCCTGGGCAGTAATATCAGAGGATCAAAGGGTATTTCCACTTTTTTTCAATTAATTGCCAGTTGATGTATTAAACACACTAATTCCCAGGGAACATTTCTGTGACTAATACGTTGTGACAGCATTTCCTTCTTCAAAGAGGACAGAGGGACATTTTCAGGTGGCAGCGGTTTGCAGGCCGTTTGCAGATAAGCACTGCTTCTGGGGATGATGGCTCCTTGACCCTGGCTTAGTTCCTGTTGGTCTCCTTCTCATTGTTCCTTTCGAGCTCCCCCTGAGCTGTCCCAGGTGCAGGAGGCCATCATGTAAACAGACATTCCAAATACCACACCATCTCGATGGGGTGCAGGAGACCACTGCCAAGGACGAAATTAGTCCAGGAACTGGACACATTCTTGCTGGAGGAACACATGACCTTAAATCCACAGCTTAGCACGGGGTGAAAAATTCAAATATCTGATTTGTGTTGAGAGACGGGCTCTGAGAGCAGCCTGGGAGAATGTCTTCTCCCTGCGCACCCTTTAATTAAAACAAATAAACCAAACAAAATTTGGCAAGTTTCAGTGGATTTCTTGGAATGTTCAGAATGGATTGCTAAAAGTAAATAAATACATTTGAAGAGTTTTGACAATTTAAAATAGAGTAGTACAATTTTTTTGACTTTGGATTTATTTTCAGGACAAAAATCAGTGCACTTGGCACTCTCATTTTCTCCTGTCTCTGTCTGTTTTTGTCACTATCTCTGTCCATTTCTCTGCCTCTCTCATCTCTCTTAAATTCAGCGCCCTAATGCCCAAATGGGTCTGAAATCCCAAGGTTTCTTGACCTGACAATTTCCTTTCTGATCCCTTACTACAGGCTGCAGGGGAAACCATTTCCAGGAAGGCCTCACTCCTTTCTTCCCCTGGGGCCACCTTTGTGAGCTCTTCAGAAATGCAGAGTGAAGTCTTCTTTCAAGAATTGTAAAACTCTCCCGTGACCTTCTCTCCTTCAATCACTAGCTCCTACACCACAACCATCCCAGAGGCCGCCAGGCAGTCCACTTCTGCATCTACCAACGAGCTGGCCATTTAGTGTGTTGAATTAGTCTCTTACCCAAGTGATGTTTTCTTAATTGCCTTTATTGGGTTTGAGTCTCTTTGTTACGGTTGCTGTTGCTTCCTCTTCTGTCAACACAGACTTTCGATTTGCCGCGACTCACGAATCTGTCCATCTCCGCCGGGACCGAGTGTGAACTGGACAGCGGGACGGGCACTAAGCAAGTTTCTCCCACACCCCGCTGCCGGTGCACCTGTGACACTCCTGCCTCTGAAGCTGCCACCACAGTTCTGCCAAAGTGGCTCTGGGCTGAAATACAGGCAGGCACAGCCAGTTCTGAGGCAGCTTAGGCACTCAGAGGACCGTCTGTGACATCGACAAAGCTGTCTTTCCTTCAAGGGGTCTGGACGATTTGAACTTCTCTTAGGATTCCAACCCTCAGGTGACAGTTTTTAAAGTTTATTTATTTATTTTGAGAGAGAGAGAGAGAGAGAGCATGAGCTGGGGAAGAGCAGAGAGAGAGAGAGAGAGAGAGAGAGAGAGACACTTTCAGGCTCTGTCCTGCCAGCGGAGAACCCTACTGGGGGCTCAAACTCAAGAAACTCTGAGATCATGACCTGAGCTGAAAACCAGAGTCTGATTCTTAACCAAATGAGCCATCCAGGCACCCCAAGAGTTTTAAAAGTTTAGATTTAAATGGAATACGATTGATAGGCAATTATAACACCAAAGCATGCTCTTATAGAGGCTTACCACTTAGATACATTCTGTGTCTATTAATTTAGTTGTTCACTAAATATTTCTTATATTCTTCAAGTCACGTGTCAGGCACTCAAGGTGTAGAGGGGCTCATACCCGTCAGCATTTAGTGGACCTAACCTAGAACTGAAAATTCAATCGGGTGCTTGAAGTTCTTTGGTAGGAAATTTGGGAATAAACTTTGAAAAGAGATACACCACAGTAAGAGTGATTATAAGTACCAAATTATATGTGGCACATTCCATCTTAGTCTTAAACAGGTTTTGTAAACTTGTCATTGAGAAAACACGAGTCACGCATGCATTAAGATAGCTTGGATGTGTTAAAACTATTCCAGTTTGATGTCACATCATGGTGCTAAATAAATCCCCTCAAATATCTGCGGTTGTTGCTATAATTGATCAGTTGTCAAGGTGGAAAATGAAATAACTCAGAGTCGCTGAGAGGAAGATGTTCTCAAGATACATTTCAAGCTTGTGATAGGACCATCCACTGATTTGATGAGGACCAGGCTGGTGGGACTGTGCCGACAGCAGCTGTGTCTGCAGCTTGGCATTGGGCTTCCTTTTCTAAAATCTACCTGGTCCAGAAGTCATTAATAACTTCAACTTTCAAGTTTTTCATTCTAGGTCTTCACAAATAGGATCATTGTTCCCAAACGAAATAAAACAATGCCAAAACAAATTAATACAAAAACATGAAATTTCCCCACCGGTGCCTTCCAGGAAAATGAGACCCAGAAAAGAAACGAGAAATGTATAGCTGTAGCATTCATCTTCAAACATTGTTCATCTTTTTTTTTTCTCCCTCATCTTCAAAAGTATCCCGTGGCACTCTACAATACCTTGATATAAAAGGGACAGAGGATGCAGTGTCTAAAAATAACAAAATAAATTACCAAAGTAGCTGAGAAAAAAATATTGGAACTCTAAAATGTGAATGAACAAAGACTAGATAATTGCCTTCCACTCACACCCCAAATTTACAAGCCCTCGGGTGATACTTCAGTGCTTTGGGGCCCGCTAATTTCTTTGTGTGGAATTGGGGAGGCTTTTGCCATTGGAGACCTGCTATCAGCCAATCAGGGCGAGCGATCCGGGCTGCTTTGATGTAACATAAGTTGGAGAGTAGCAGGTGGCCTTCCCTGCTGTTTATAGTGCAGCTTGGGGAGTTGTGTCAGATGTAGCAGCTCCTCTTTATCTGCATGGAATCTGTGTAAATCACAAAAGAACAGATGGAAAAATAGTCACATCGCCTTGTTCACCTCTTAGAAGCAGCTCATAAGCCTTTGTACACCGCCCGCCCCATTTCAAAAAACAACCACGGGTGGGTTGGTCACCCAACTGCTACAGGGTAATCATTTTGTTTACGAACACATCTAAATACGTGAATTAGGCAAAGAAAACAAAACAGCAAATGGTTTAAATGATCACAGCTGCTATATCTGTGTATTTTACCATTATATTCGGAGTTAGGTGAAGTAAACACAGAGAAATTGGAAATTATCTCTCATCTACCGGTTCTAAATATCTGTAGAACTTCTTAGTGATGTCAGATGATGCCAGTGGTTTACCACGTATGTTTCTTTGTTGTTGTTTAAATACAATTGTGAAATTACCTGTCAACCTGAAAACCCTAAATAAAGGTTTCATATTGGAAACCTTTCAGAAAAAAAGGCTGAAAAATTGATTGAGAAAGGATTTCACTTGAATTTTAGGTAATTGAAGGAAGTATTTTCGATCTACACTAGTATTTTACTACTTGCATTTGTGCTTAAAACACGACATGTTTTCATATATACGTTAAGAATTTAGCCAGGAAATGAAAGAGGATAAAAAAAATACTTCCAAAAGAGACAATGGCAGGAACAGAAGCACCAAAGTACTAGGAGAATAGGGTACGATGTGAATTGCCCCACAATGATTTAGAGTGTGATTTGTGAGACAAGGCATTGAAGGTAATGAAATTACAGGTTAACTGGGCCTTCACCACATGGACCTAAAAAGTCTTAAGATAAAATGTGTGCTTTGACCTGGATGTGATTCAAGTTGACTACTACAAGTTGACTTTAATCTATTTAGAATTTTACAATCTGTACAAATAATACATTTAAATACAAAATTTGTTCAAAGATGCAGAAGGCACAGAGGTTGCTCATTAGAGTGCATTGGTATTCAAAAATGAAACAATTTCTATTTTCTTACAGAACACTACAAAGTGCAGGTATGTTGTTAGAGAAAATCCTCATGGTGCAGTGATAAACTAATAAAAGAAGGACTATAAAGTCTTAACAACAATGCAATAGGTAAGTTCAACTTGGATAGAAGTCAATACCTTCACAAGTATATTCCCAGGGTCTTCTTTTATAAATTACAAGAGGACAGAAACACATAGGAATTGTTGGTGGCCCACCACAAATGAATTCTCTAGAAATTTATGTCTAGGGGGACACCAGCATATTAGACCAGTGGTCCTCAATCTTGGGCGATTTTTCCTTCCAGGGAATACTTGGTAATGTTCAGAGACATTTTTGTTGTCACAACTGGTGGAAGAGAGTGTTATTGACATCCAGTGGGTAGAGGCCAAGGATGCAGCCAAACACAGGACACCCTCCAACAACAAAGAATATCTGGCCTGCAATGTCAACAGCTTTGGGACACCTGGATGACTCAGTCAGTTAAGCGTCTGACTCTTGATTTTGTCTGAGGTCATGATCTGATGGTCATGAGATGAAGCTTCACAGTGGGCTCCACACTGGATGTGAAGCCTGCGTAAGAGTCTCTCTCTCTCTCTCCTTCAGCCCCTCCCCAGGTCATGCTCTCTATCTCTGTAAGTAAGTAAGTAAATAAATAGCTTCAAATTTGAGAACCATGTTTTAGATAATTAAAGCATTTAATCATATTCCCTATTTTCAAGAGAATGAGATTCCAAAGTTTTGTCATATTCAATATGTAAACTTGGACATATGAAGAGCAGTCAAGAGGTTATGCTTAAGTTCAACAAATACATGAGCTTCTCATGAAATAAATTCTTCAAACAGAATCTACAAAATCCTCATATTTTTGGTTTTGTTTTTGGTATCTCTTTCATCCAGAAAGTTGCAAATGCAAAATAACTGCTTTATTAAACTAAATTAGGCTTGAAGTAAAAAGATTATTTTTCATAAAATTCCAACAAAGAGCTGTATACTTGTAAATCTTTGCTCTGAGTTCAGGAATGTTCAAGTCATTTAACTAAGGTTTGTCTGAAGCAAGTAAATGTTGTATTCCCAGATACTCATATTAGAATACCTTTTATATCAAAACAGCAATGCGGATTGAACCAGACTCTCATTTTTGAGATTAAGATTTTCATGGCTATTTTTTTTTTTTGGTAGTCAGATGTGTTTTCCTCATAACATCAGGGAATCAGGGATCCTTCCTTTGTTAGTTCTCTCAGATGCAAAGTTAGAAGAAAAATTTTAAAGTGAAAATGTCTTTCTTTAGACATTCATTCATTTTTGATAATGTCTGTTAATTAAAACTATTTTTTCGCAAAGAAGATTACTACAAAGAAACCTAGTCATTCCCTATTTCTACTGGAAAAATTAACTTAAGATTGTTTTCTTTGTTCATTATGCCAAAAAGTTAAAAAAAAAGGAATCTGTATTTTGGGTTTATATGAAATGGGTCAAATAACTGAAACCTCGGGAAGAACCAATATCAAGTATCAAAATTTATTATCAACGATCATGTGAGCTAAAATAATGTAGCAATGGCATTTTGGATTATCTTTTTTTTTTTTTTTACTTTTACTGTTGATAAATGGGATTGGTGAATTTCTGATGTCCACTCTACTCCTGCACTCAGACTTCTAATTGCAACTCTCATATTTAATCCTGAATTTTGATCTTATAAAAATGCCTCCTTGAGGCAATATTGAATACCTAATAAAGGAAGAACTTTTCCTAGTATTTGTTTGCTGAAGGTTTACAAATGTGACTGCCTTTAAATATATAGCTATGTGGAGGCTCCTGGGCGGCTCAGTTGGTTAAGCGTCCGACTTCAGCTCAGGTCACGGTCTCTCACTTCGTGAGTTTGAGCCCCATGTCAGGCCCTATGCTGACAGCTCAGAGCCTGGAGCCTGCTTCGGATTCTGCCTCACCCCCTCTCTCTGCCCCTTCCACCACTCATGCTCTTTCTCACTGCCAAAAATGAGTAAATGTTAAAAAAATGTAAATATGTAGCTGTGTGGAAATAGGATGGTGACCCTAGAATCCTTAAAAGTTGATTACCCTTAAAACTTGGTGAGGCTGTCAATCCTTGAAACTTGGCTCATTAGTTTTGCAAGGTGATCCTAGGGGCCAGGAGTAGGTTCTATAGACATATAATATTTGGAAAACCAGCCCAGTTTATCATTCTCTTGGAGAGTCTCAATACACATTGTAAAAAGAAACCAGCAAAGACCAGCTTGGTTTTATTTATCCCAGCATGTCTCAATGCTATTAACATCTAGTGAATCCCATGTTCCAAGCAGTAAATTTTAGAAAAAAAAAGTAATTTACAGTATCTGCTCTTACTCGTCTATTTGATTTTTGTTTCGGTCCAATTGCACCTTAAGTCTTCTTCACTAACTACTAGCTACTTTCTTTTTAGCACTTCCTTCAGTGGTGTGAACAGGACAGGAGATTAAACACAGATATCTCTCCATTACTTTCTATAAATGGCTTAGTGAGAATAAGTCACTGTTAGACTTTACTTACTACCCCAGAACCCATATCCTGAAACAAAAATAATGAGGAATTAAAGAAACTAATGAGGAATATGAACACATAAGAACAATAGCAGCATCCAGTGCAACACTTCAACTACCCTTGTTCAAAAATAACATACCGCATTTAAGATCTGAGTCGCATTTCTCTTTTGAGAACTCAGCACACCTTGCACCAGACATTTGGCCACATATATTGGAGCATTTATTGGCCACATTTGTGACCAAATTAAGTGCTTACCTATAATCACATCATTGCTGTCCTCGGAGGGTGATGATGCTGCTTTTCAATTTTAGTTCAAGCTTGAGCGTCAAATTTAGAACATCATGTGTTGTCTTTCCTACACTTTGCTCTGAAGACCACATTTTCGGGCTCTGCCTCTTTGTCTAAACAAACACTGTGGGGAATTGAGTTCCAGGGGGGCAAAATCAAGAATAGGGATTGTTCTCAATCTAAACGCTATAACCCTGCCGTCTACTTTCCTTCCACTGGAAATGGACGAACATGTTCAGATCAGAGTGTAAATTGGCATGGACCTTCATCTGAAATGCAATAAAGTTAGGAAAGACTGGATGATTTTAAAAAATGTATCATTATTCATATTCAATGCTTCCTCTGCACTTCTGTGTACCATCTGGTCCTGATGGTTGAAGTGCCAAAATACCATAAGGAAAGTTGTTTTTTGTGGTATTTCCAGTCCAACCAGAATCAGAAAGTACCAGAAATCTCTTGAGAAAAGCTGTTGTCATAGGACACAAAGCCCAGTTTGTCAAACCAAAGAGTTTAAGAAGAAAAGTAGCTAAATTCAAACTACCATCCAAATTTAAACACCGAACAAAGAGGGGATGTTTTGGGTTTGGGGTTTACCAGATATCCTACACAACAATAGTGAAAAATAACCCTACCAATCCTTCATAAATGTATCCCATTTCTTTATAAACTACAATTCCATTTTTACTCCTTAATTTGTTCATCTCTATTCTGCATATACATTGATTTTTAAGGAGAATATTTATGGACACATAAAGTCATGAAATTCCCAGGGAGAAATGATCTAGCAAAGGATGCCCTGAATGGATAACACCAAATTGAAAAGCTTTTATAGATTACATGTAACGTGTGCAAAAATACCTGATCTGATCCTGTTTATGAGCCCTTTCGTGTCCAAAGAATTCTTTTACATGACTTTCTACTTCTATATAGGACATCACAGCTTGTCAAAATACAAGGATCTTGAATCTTAAAAGACTCAATCTGTGCTGTAAACTTACTGCCCAGAAGGTTTAGAGTGGGCTGTTAAACTTGGCAAGATTTCTACTTCCATTCAATCCCTAAACCTTCTGAGATTTATTTGACACTGAGTTTTATTCAGCTTAATTTAGTTCAGTTAAAAAATTAAAAAAAAAAACAAAAAACAAAAACCTCTAAGAGACGAGTTTAAGTGATGATACTATCTATCGTATGACAATTAGTATGTTAAGGAGAGAAGTTTGGCATACGTATTTTTCTACTGAAGAAGTGTCTTATAATGCATAGAGCAGAGCTTTTGTGTCAAATATGGATTCCAATCCTGATTCTACACCTGTTAGTGGTAACCTAGGGGTAGATACTAACTGTTCTCTCTTAAGTTTCCTCATCGAAAAACAGAAAATCAATTATTTGACCAGTTTGAAAGGATCAGTGGGCTATTAAATATATAGTCTTAGAGCATAGCCGGTGCTTAGTCTTCTCCTCACCCATGCTCGCTGTGTGGGAGGATCATAAAATAATAGACGGCTGCAGGGCAGATGCTTAAAAGTCTGGCTCTTATGAAAGCACATTGAGATTTCTACTGAAGTTCCTGTTTACCCATTGAAAGAGGACAGGATGACTCTGGGGATGTAACTCATATAAGCTTAGGAGGTAATGATGATATTTTTCCATTAAGAATATTACCCGTTCAGCTCCCATAGGCAGTGTTCTGATTTTTTTTTTTTTATTTATCTCATGAAATAGTAATGCTTCAAGACAGACATGGTCTGACCATGTAAAAATACAACTCCTATACAAGTATTATTGGGTCACTGGCTGTACCATTGACCCAGTCCCAAGGAGAATCTTCTCCCAAAGACTACTAAGGAAAGTCAAAAGAATTCAGGCTAATTTTTAAATGAAAATGAAAGCTCTTTCCTTGAAATTTAGGTCTGCATTATCTGTGCCTGATATGCGCACTATATAACATAATTTGCTAGATGATGTCTGCTTCTAAGACAAGGAGTCCAACTAGTTATTTTTTCTTGAGACATTCACTTTCTGTTTTCACATTTTAGTTCCAGCAGAAGCATGATAAAAGCATGAACAACACTGACATATCCAGGGTCTGGTCCTTAAACCCAAAGCCTTTGGATCCCAAAGTAGTGGGATCTAATCTCCAGGTTGTTACTGCCTTGGTTCTGATTCCTTTAGTTTGCATAATTTAACTTTTCTGGTTTCTTACTCCCTTGAATCACTTGAAATGAATTGAAACATTTAAATCACCCACACTGTCTCAAAACTGTTTTTTTTTCTTTATATCATTCCCACATAACCCACTTAGAAAAGCAATTAAGGTGTCATCCTAGGAAGCTCCAAAGGAGTACAAAAAGCTGTCTTTTGGAGAACTTTGCCTGAACCTTTCCCCTTCAGTGTTGTGCAGTGAGGCAGCTGACAGTTGCTTGGCTAACTCCTGTCACCCAGCACTGGGGTTCATTGCCCAAGCAAAGCTAATAGGAGGGGGTCTTTTTTTTTTGAATGATAAAACTTATATACCGTTCTGCCTTAAGCCTTGAGACACTGTCCTATTAGGAATGCGTTCTGTCAAGAAAAGCAAAGTGCATCCAAAGAGAACTCCATTGTCTCTGTGTTATGTTACAATACTTTTATTAGATAGTGACATTCTCAAGACAGCACCTGCTGCATGGCTTTGGGCGGCTGGCCAGAAATGAAAGGGAAAAGCAATGTGTGGTTTAAATTCAAACAGTGCAGCCTTGCATTGCTGTAACAAATACCAGGGACTGAACAGTTGGGAGGGTTGAGAGAATCTCAGTCTGTAGATCTTGAATTCAGAGTGTATGTGAATGCCCGTCATTGTCAGAAATTTATGGACAGGCAAATAGAAGAAATTCTTTATGTTTTTAGTAGGTACATATATTTGACATAACTGTGTATGTTTTGTCCTCTCTGCTTTGGGGGTGATGGTCCTTTAGAAATTTGGAAAAGCACTTATAGCCAATGGCTTCAAGTATAGACACTTAGTAGTACAAAATGAGTACTAAAATGTTGGTATTTCTGAAACTTCGCCATGAATAAACACAGTTAAAGGCAAAAAATAAATAAATATAAATGTCATTCTAATTAGTGGCTAGCATGGATTTTTTCCCTAGAGAAGTATCTTGATTTTTTTTAACGCTCCCTTTCATCAGATTTTGTTGCAAGTATTGTAGAATATACATAAGCTAATGCCTCTTGAATTTCGAGTTGTTTTTGAGATGATCAGATGGTCAAATTCCATAAATTTAACTCACTGTTCACTTTAGACTCCTCAATGCTACATGGTGAAGAAAAGAGAAAAAAAAAAGTTGAGCTAGAAAACCAATACGATGATGATGGCAGCGGGGAAAATTGTAAAGTTCTATTTCTTGATAATTAATTAAACTTCAGAGAAATAGTACCTGCTTGGGAAAAATCAATGGCATCTATTAAAAGAGAAAACTATAAATCCAATTAAGCAGGACTCTTTTTTCATTAAAGCAAAGCTTAATTCAGTGGAAACCATTGTTCAGAAATTAGACATTAAGTCATTCTTTTTTTTTTTTTTTTCTGTCTAAATTGATGGTACATTGCTGTTGACTTTCTGGTTAAAGGCTTCAGTAAAAAGGCTTTTTGGCCTTTTCTCCATATATCTGATGACCTTAGAGAGTGATGACTTTATAGGATGTGACCACATGGTTCACACTACTGTGAGGTAAGTGTGGAGCTCCCCAAAGTCTCAGTGGGGAAGCAGAAAGCACCACCATTCAAAAAGAGTTACAGGGTCCCATTGAACGTGATCCCATGACGTTTTTTTTCTGACTCAAATGAAAATTTAACTTGTTTTATGAAAATTATTGAAGATGTTGCTGTCTCTACACAGTTGTTCCTTGGTCTGTGTGTCTGAGTGTGTGTATGTGTGTTTGTGGTTTTATGGAAGAATAGAGACTTTATGTCATTTGAACATGCAAACTTTATTAAATTCTGTTTTGCATAACTTGCCCTCTCTCCTCAATAGGTCAGGACTGAGGTTATGAGAAAAGCAGGATCTCATGTCATGAACGGAAAATTCTGAGCACACTAATGCTGTGTTTCATTTCTTCTGGGAATTCTTATCAATCTGATGGGTTTGTTTATGGAGCTGAGTTAGAATCTTAAAAGCTTCTATATGCTTTACTGAAATGTGGAGTGCTTCTGAACTTTAAAATCAATTGCATCGATTCAATTATAGAACATAAGTGAAGACTAATGGTTTTTATGTTCATTAACTTCTGATTTACATAAGATAGAAGATGTTAATATGGTCCCAGAGTCTTTGTGGGAAGCCATTTTAGTTGAGCTAGAGCAAATGGGACTTCCATATTCATTTGCAATAAATCGATATTCTAAAAATTAAAATATATGATCTTCAGCTTAAATTCCATAATTTTCCCATCTTCTTTGTTGTCTAAGGAAATTTGTGAACTCTGGGTCAGACCAGTATAAGCTCTTTACTAGCTACTCTGTGTGTGTATGTGTGTGTGTGTGTGTGTGTGTGTGTGTATGTATATATATATTTTTTTCTCTTAAGCTTTATCAGGCATTAAAAAAAAATGGCATCAAATTGTGATTTTTCTGAAGTACAGAAAAGTCAAACAACCAAAAACCAAAATCAAGACTTAAGATAAAGGCAAATTTTGAAATATTTCCTATTTGAATTATATTCAAATAAATCATAAATATTTCAGGGTTTTTTTATGTGAATTAACAATTGCTTTGTTTCTGATTTTTTTTTACCCTTTATTGGATACCAGAAATTATATTAATATGATGTGTAAATAGAAATGATACTCTACAGGGAACATATAAACCTTGTGGACAGATTGGTTTGGGAATTAGAAGAATCTTTAATGATTTCTTAGGTCCTAGATATGATTTTCTTCTAGTGCTTGTTTACTTTGGAAACCAAGATAGGAATTATACCCAATTACCCTCAAGTCAGTCTTTGTTTGGAAAGTGCTATAGAGTTGCTTTGTAGGTCATATTTATATTTTTAATTCAACATTTCCATTATCTTTATTATTGTTGATGTAGACATGTGGTAGTATTTTTTCTGATTTACTCAGGAAATGAATGAGAAAATTCAATGAGGTGAAAGTCTATTTTGTTTATGAATAGTTTTAGACATAGTTCAAAATCGTTTCTAAACAAACTTGGATGCAAACTAAAACTCACCCACAGTTTTGGTGACTTGGACCTATCTGATCATTCTGAGACTCAAAATTCATACGTAGAAAATGAGATCGATATTTCTACATCTTGTTTTTTTCAGCGTGGGGACTTATATAAGACTTTAGTTGTAAATCAGCTTGTTCAATGACTGATACAGAAGATGTTTAATAATGGGATCTCATTTCTTTCACTGCTTGCCCTGACTTTTGCCCTGAACTCTGGTGTTTGTTCCCTACTCCAGACATTTCCCCTTACATTGGAAGACAAGTGCTCTCTCTTATTTTCTGTTTGGTTACACTCTGTGTATCCTCCATAATTATTTAGGATCAGGTTTGACCTCATAAGATACAATGAGATTCACTGGAATTATAACATATAGTGAGGCATAAAATAATCTAGCAACAAACTATTCTATAAAATGAAGGCTGTTTAGGGGAGTGAGATAAACATTCACTAGAAGACTTCAGTCATAGGAAGGAAAAAAAGCAACAAAGTGAAACAAAATTCACTGTTTAAATCCCATGTTTTATAACTGACTTTAAAATAGAGGGGGGATTAAAATTTTACATATCCCGTGATAAATAGAGTAACCCAGTTCTTTACTTGTCCAAAACCATCTCATCCATTATAATATTAATATACAGAAAGCTATATACTTTCATAGTTTTGAATGTTTATGTAATTTTTCTTTGCCAACTTTCACACAGTTGCTTTGATAGATTATAATCAAGTTGCTTAAAGGCATTTGAGCTCATTACTTACAGACACAGGTTGCTGTCTGAAAATAAACCTTAATGTCAAGTAATACAAAAATATTAACTTTGCACACTTTGTTTTTGATATGCATGATCAGAGTCAAGCTGAGAAAGGTCACATTTTCAAGTCTCCATTCCATTTTGCACATAAGAATATTCTGATTAGAGAGGTTTCTGGAAAAAGAAGAGAAATCCCTGGGACTGAGGAGATTAAGGAAGAAGATTGAAGAAAGGATTATGGGCCTGGGCACATAAAATGGTACGGAGACTGCCAAAATTGACAAAGAAGGGGACAGGAAAAACAAAACAAAACAAAAAAACCAAGAACAGAGAAAATTAAATGAGATGAAAGTATATATATGGCATATTCATTAAGGGTATATCTAAGTAAAGAGGTAAGGAGGATTGTTGGATTGTGTGATAGTAAACGATGGTAGTCTAACAAAGAAGTTTCTCTAGAGGTATTGTCACTCCTGTGACCTTTTTCTTGTCCTAACAGCTGCTGCTGCTCCAGCTAACCACCACCACCAGCATCTCATGAATTTCAGCATTGAAACCTCTAAAGAAGACTTTGGGGTGGGTTGTTAGCATCCTAATTTTATTGATGAAAAAGTAGAGGCTTAGAGAAATAAAGCAGTTGTCCAAGATAACGTAATTATGTGGTTATTTTTCAAATAGGTGTCTTCGAGCTCAGAAACTAGTGTTGTTAAAGGAGAAAATGGGGGGGGGGGGGAAGAAGGAGACAGAGAATATAAATAATTAAGGAAAAGGTACGAATTGGGATTTTTTTTTAGGAGTGGATTCAATGACATATAGCAGAAAATCCAAAATAACAGTGCCTAAGAGTAAAAGGGGTTATTCTTTCGCATAAAAGAACCATGACTATAGACGATCCATTGTCAACTATGTCCTCATTCTATAGTTTTATTTATATTTTGGATCTGCAGCATTTATCCTCAAGATTGACTCCTGGCCCAAGTAGAATAAAGTAAAACAAATAGTATCATCAGGGAAAACAGAAATTTGCATAAGAAAGGAAATAAAGTTGAAGTATATTACTTGGCTCAGTAATGGGTAGTATTTACATAGCTAGAATATTACAGACACCAGGGGCGCTTGGGTGGTTCAATCAGGTAAGCGACCAACTCTTGATTTCAGCTCAGGTCATGATCTCAATGTTTGTGAGACCAAGCCCTGTGTGGAGCTCAATGCTGCCTGTGGAGCCTGCTTGGGATTCTCTTTCCCCCTTGGTCTTTGCCCCTCCCCCTGGCTCACGTGTGCTCTGTCTCTCTCTGTCTCTGTCTTTCTCTCAATCTCTCAAAAATAAATAATTAAAATCTAAAAATAGAATATCACAGATAGTGAATGTGGATTTAATGAAAAATTGTGATTTAAATATTGGGAGGTTGGGGTGTGTGTGCATGTGTTTGGGTGATGGTGCTTTAAAAATAGCTATCCCTCGGGGCGCCTGGGTGGCGCAGTCGGTTAAGCGTCCGACTTCAGCCAGGTCACGATCTCACGGTCCGTGAGTTCGAGCCCCGCGTCAGGCTCTGGGCTGACGGCTCAGAGCCTGGAGCCTGTTTCAGATTCTGTGTCTCCCTCTCTCTCTGTCCCTCCCCCGTTCATGCTCTGTCTCTCTCTGTCCCAAAAATAAATAAACGTTGAAAAAAAAAAAAAAAAAAAAAAAATTTTAAAAATAGCTATCCCCCAAAAAATAAATAAATAAAAAATAAAAATAGCTATCCCTTCAGATGACTTCGAGAGATAAATCAAGAAACAACATCAGTAACAGTGTATGAAGCAAAGTATTAAGGAGTATGGAAGTAAATACCAGAAGAAACGGCTATAAGAGTTGGAAGTAGATGGCTCTGGGCAGCAGGTCTGTAATAAGAGTTGAATGGATGACAGATTTGCAACATAAGCCTTTCTTGCGTTTTGCAAACAATAAAATGAACAATCTCTTTAATACAACTACGATCATCCTCTTAGCATCACAAAACAATTTTTAAATTAGCCAATAGCCACAATCTCACAGTCCAGAAATGAATGCTATTTACTTTTTTGGTGTATTTCCTCCCAAATTTGGACTATGGATTCTTTTCAGATACTTCATTCATTCATTTAAGCATATTTACAAAGCACTAACTGTGTGTCAGACCTAGGGATGGACATTGGCGACAAAGGCGATTAAAACACTCTCTCACCTCAAATGGGTCAGGTCCTGTGACAGGAGGTGAGCGCCAATGTAGATCATAAAACAAAGCAACAAATGCAGGCACAAAGATATACAAAGGAAAAGAAAAGAGATCAAACTGGAAAATCCAGAAGTATGTGGAGATTAAATAATACACTTCTAAATAACACATGGATCAAAGAAGAAATGCCAAGGAAAATGGGAAAATATTTTGAACTAAATGAAGACACAATTTACCAAAATTTGTAGGACACAGTGAAAACAGCCCTCAGAGGGAAGTTTATGGCACTGAATGCGTATATTAGAAAAGAAGAAAACCTAAAATCAATAATCTAAGTTCCCACCTTATAAAACTAGAAAAGGAAGAGCCATGGAAATCCAAAGGAAGCAGAAGAAAAGAAATAATAAGAATTAGAGCAAAGTCAATGAAACTGAAAACAGGAAGTCAATGGAAAAAAAATCAATAAAACTGAATGCTTATTCTTTGAAAAGATCAATAAAATTGATAAGCCTCCAGTCAAGCTAATTAAAAAGAGAGACAGGGAGAGAGAGAGAGGGAGGACACAAATTTAATCATAAATTTATCTAAATTCATTTTTATTAATGGCTGTGTTTAATGGCTGGCTCACAAAATTCCTGAAAACTTAATAATCATTACTCATGATCTCATAAGGCTGGCATCAGCACGCCACTGGTTGTCTTATGAGGCAGTAATTCTTCCTGGAGAAGGAGAAACCTCAGGTGAGTCTTAACAGGTAAGTAGGAATTAGCCGCCAAATGGACTTGCATATGGAAAGGCAGATAGCACATTAAGGCACAAGGGTCATACAGTGATGAGGGGAGCTGATGCGTGGATGGAAATATAAGCAGTTCTGTGTTTGAGATTGAGATGAAATCCTCAGAAAGCAAGGGTCATGATAGGAAAGATCCTGCAAACTACATTAAGGGACTTGGAATTTTTCCTGCAGGCCACTGGGGGCTGCTGAAGGATTGAAAGGAGAGTAGTCCGTTACTCGAATTTATGGCTGAGGCAGGAACTTCTGGCGAATCTTTGTAGAATGAGTTTGAGAAGGAACAAGGCTCGAGACATGTCAACCAGTTAGGAGGCCTTTGCGGTGGTTCGGGGAAGTGATGATATGAGCTGATTCGAGACAGTTGTACTTAAGAAGAGCCTGGAGCCTGTTTCCGATTCTGTCTCCCTCTCTCTCTGACCCTCCCCTGTTCATGCTTTGTCTGTCTCTGTCTCAAAAATAAGTAAATGTTAAAAAAAATTAAAAAATAATACAAAATAAAAAAGAGCAAGGATTGGAAAACAATATCAATAATGCCAAATGAATTTCAGTTGTCATTTTTTTTGCCTAAAATTAAAATGATATTTTTCTTATGTTATAAAATATGTTATAAATATCATCTCAACTGGTGCTCTGACTTTTAGCAAATTTTAGCACACAAATATTATGGACTTACTTTGGAATAGTGATAAAAATAGAGAAATAAAAAAGGAAGAAATGTAACACTTTCATTTTACTTCCCAGAGTTAGTAACTGTGAACATTTTAATTTTATGTGATATAGGACTTTTCTGAATGTGTGTCTGTATATACATGTAAATTAATGTGTATTTCATTGACAAGGAAATGCACTGTACTACTTATAAAAAAAACAGTACAAATAATGACCATAATATTTAGCACGTGGCTATATTATAATTTGTATAATCAATACCCATTATTGGAAACTTTAAATTACTATCATTATTCTCATCTATTTTAAGAAGTGCTGCAATAAACATCTTCGTACTTAAAACTTTTGTGTTTAATTTGTCTTTTTTTTCTTTTAAGCATATACTCCAAATATAAAATTAACTGAATTAATTCATATAAACACTTTCAAGGATCTTGACACATTTTATCTACACGCTTTCTGGAAATTAGGTCTGATCAGAATTCTACCAGTACTCTAAAAGATGCTCATGTCCCCAGGACCTCCTCAGGATGCAGACATCTCCAATGTTATCTGTATTTTAAAATAGCTTCCATAGATCATTAACTTGGAATGATAAACAGATTTTTTTTTGTTTATTTATTTTGGGAGAGAGAGAGAGAGAACACTGGAGGAGCAGAGAGAGTGGGAGAGAGAGAGAGATTCCCAAGCAGGCTCTGCACCATCAGCACAGAGCCTGATGCGGGGCTCGATCCCGTGAACCATGAGACCATGACCTGAGCCTAAATCCAGAGTCAGACACTTAACCGACTGAGCCACCCAGGCATCCTTGATAAACAGATTTTAAAGTCAAATGTTTTTAAATCAAGTTATAAACTAGATGTAAAACCAGAATGAACTAAGAGGAGCAGGTGATCCCTTATTTTGGCAGAGTAGATTTTCACAGCTTTCTGTGTGCAACCTCTGTGGGTGAGTTGTTACCCTGTGCCTTGCTCCTGCTCCCGTGCTTATATTCAACCTGGTATATGTGCCATTATTGGCACAGCCTTCTTCTCTTTCTGCTGCTTGTCCAAATTGTAAATTTCTTCAAGTTATTTCTGAAAGATCCGATACTTATTATGCATTACACAGCTCGTCATTCAGTTACACACTTCCTTACTCGGGGTGTTCCTTTACTTTTCTTACTTGGGCTGCAAGATCTGGAAGGTAAAGACAATGTCATTAGTCAGGTCCTTGTTGTCACCCATGAAACATGTCCTTGCATGGCCTTGAGTGGGTACTTGGGAAATACAGAGAAAAGCACAAAATCATAACCCCACCGTCTGCACTAGTAGCTAATTGCATATTCTAACAAAAAAGTAGAAGTTGGCTGAAAAAGATTGATGAACATTTCATAGACTGTGAACATATATATATATATATATATATATATGTTAATTGGATAGCTTTCCAAATGATTTTAAAAAGGGAAGGTATGACCTATGATGTATGTGTGTTTTATATTGTAGAGGGGTAGGAAATGGATGGGTAGAGAAAGGGACAGATATGGATGACCTATTTTACCATATGAAAGCTAAGTTAAATAAATATTACTCATGTTGCTTTAAACCAAAGCTGGTAGGAGAAAGATTGACCTAGAACTTTAGCTGACTTTCTGCCCAATGCTAGTGTTACACCACCTTTAAGACTACACCTTTAAAATGTTTATATTTTCAATTCTATTTCTTCATGTACAATGTAGTCCCAAAATATTTATAAAATCTATAATTTAGGGGCGCCTGGGTGGCTCAGTCGGTTAAGCAACTGACTTAGGCTCAGGTCATGATCTCTTGGTTTGTGAGTTCAAGCCCAGCATAGATAGGTCTCTGTGCTGACAGCTCGGAGCCTGGAGCCTGCTTCAGATTCTGTGTCTCTCTCTCTGCCCCTCCCCCACTCACATTCTGTCTCTGTCTCTCTCTCAAAAATAAATAAAATGTAAAAAAAAAAATTTTTTTTGAATCTATAATTTAATCTCAAACTTGAAGTGTAAACATTTCAGTAATCTTAAGTGATCAGAGCCAGAAAGCATCTGCACTTTTTTATTTTTTTTTGTTTTTTTACAATTTCTCCTAAAGCAAGTTACTTCTCTAAGTATCAATCTTGTTTTCTCTTTGTATATTTTCTCTTTCATAAGCACCTTTATTTGAAAAATGTGACTTTTGTTTAAATACCTAGGTAATATGGCTTTGTGTTATCATTAATAACTATTAATAGCTCATGTTCTTTCTTTGGACACAATATTGCTTTTGCTATAGGTGTTTCTACGGTGTATCTTTGTGTACATAAAACCACTAGCATTAGAAAATCTGTTTAATAAGGAATGCCCATAGCTTCTCTGAGTAGAGCTTAATACATGTACACATGTGTGACTGTTTGTGTTTGTGTACCTATAAACTCTAATGTAGCAGGTTACAGTATTAAAGCTATTTCAGTGATATAACTCATCAATGTATCATTTACAATTTGACAGGCTTGGGTAACTTTGTTAAATGTTGGCCCATCTGTATCTTCATGCTTATATGTGCCAGTGTATATGAATATGTGTTTGTATAAGCATTTACACACACACACACACACACACACACACACACACACACACGGATTTGTGGATGTATACATGATGCAACTGAGAGGAACCTTGGGAAACTTCTACCCCTGTAGTTACCATCAAGTGATAGGATCTGATGGTTTTCAAGACCACGTTGAGCAACATTTGACTTCTAAGTTTGCCATGCGGAGGTATGTCTTTATATGTTTAATTTTCTCAGCAATTAGACCTCCAGGGGAGTTGCAACAAGTGTATTCAGCTCTGTGGTTGGTGTTTCACATCCTTCTGGAACATCGTTCCAGCCCTCTGCATTCTGAGCGGCGTGCCCATCAGTGTCTTTGCAGAGATTAGTGTGGGGTCTACATAATTGAGTAAAATCTGGATGTCAAGGTTTTTCAGCCTGACCCCCAACCCCAGCTCTCTCAGCAGAGAAACACACAGCTCCCATCTCCACCTGCCTGCGTGGATACCGTTTCCTTAACGAAGGAGCCCTTGTAATAGGAAGGACTCTGGTTTCAAGCTAGGTTCTGTTTCTTTCTATCCCCAGGATGTAATTATCTCATGATAAGCACCTTTGTGTCTAATGACTTAATTAGGTAATCACATAAGTGCTGTAAGTGATGTTTTGTGTGATGAAAATGTGTAGTATGGAGTAAGTCATCAAAGTTCCTCAATGCTGGACAGGAAAGCATAAATACCCAGTCTATGAGTTTAATTTTTCTCCCCGCCACCAGACTTTTTTTTTTTTCTTTTCTTTTGAGGGAAAAGGGAGGTGGGAGGAAAAAACCTTCTTTATACTAAACACATGGGGGAGGGTATAATAGTGTTTTCCTGAGCCCTGACACTTTTTAATCTGCCCTCCAAGCATACACAGAGAGTTTAATAGAGAATTGTGTTTTTCCCCCCAAAATAAAGCCCATTAGCCAGAAAGCAGCAACAGCTGTTTGAATGCTGTGGTTTCTTACTTTTTCTTTTGCTTTCCTTTTTTCTTACTCTATTTATGTATTTTATGGGTGTGGTTAGCAGGTAAAAATTGGCGTTTCTGGAACTGTAACATTTCAGTTTTATTCTGGAATTCAGAGGCACACATTCAGTGAAAGTGACTCAAGATGTTGTTTTCCCAACTATCATTAAGCAATTTGATGTGACTTTCTCTACAAGTGTTGTATGACTTTTAATGAACTGGTAGACCCATTGCTGTCTTGTTGTCTCCCTCAATCGGTTTATGTATGAAGGGTTTTGTTAACTTTGACAAATAATGTTTTTAAAATGTTTACTCTGACACAGTGTGTTAACCCAAAAACAAAATTAAAAGAAAACATAGGTTGAAAAACCTGTCCTTGCAATTTTCAAACTCTCTGCTCAGGTCTCTTCATATTCAAATATTAAATAGTTTTTTTCCATTAATTAAATAAGAAATCACTACAAGAAATGGGTCAAATCTCAAGTCCTACTGTAAATTTGAATAATTATATAATATGTTAATCTGTCTTTTCCAATTGCTTTTTTTTTCTTTTCCATTTCAGTTTTTCCTTTTCCAGAAGACTTTCTGGAATCACAACAGTCTAAAATAATATTTTCTTACCCTAAAAATACAGCATTATCTATACCATTGATTTGTCAGTTTACCTGCAGTTAGTTACTCCTTCATGCATTTATTCATTTTCATTTAATAGATTTTTATAAAATTCCTGGTATATTTTTTATTCTAGTACTTCTTTTGTTGTATTATTGATGTTATATACATTAAAAATGTCATCCGACTATTTGTTTACTGATTAATTTCATCACACAAGGTTCTAAACTTCTTAAGGGTCAAGGACTCACACACTATTGCCAAACAATAATCATTGGATTTTTTTTAAAAACCCAGTGTTGCCAGAGACCAAATAATCGATGGACATACATTTTTAAATGTTAATGTTCCCACAAATAGTGAATATTACACTGAATATTTGTACATTCTGGAAGAATATTTGTATATCTCAAGTTGCAGTGACTCAACATCTTGAGTCACTACCAATGCATCCAAATGAAATACAGCAAAGCATTCTGCTCAGAAACAAAAGTTGTGTTTCTAGTCCAAGAGTTTGCAGAGAAGGACTCAATGTCTCGTTCCATGAAGAGATGAGGGTTAGATGTAGGCATAGATTTACAGAGTGAAGTGCAGGACTGATGAACACTTTTGTATCCCCAACTGAGCAAGAAGAACAGTGATTTCTGACACAAGATATTAAGGCATCCTCAAACACTGTAATAAAACTTTCCAAGTGAGTTTCTACTAAGTTGTTTCTAGGAGAGCTCGTGATCTATGACAAGTTCCTGACCCTCGCTTTGTTAAATTGTGGTGAGCTTCAGAATCTCCTAGAAAACTTGTTAAGCCTTTGAGCACAGCAAATCTCCAGGAGCATGCCCGCAATTGTCAGTTTGCTCTAACGGATTACCAGAATTGGGAAAGACCTGAGACAATGCAATCCAGTGATTTTTAAGAGGTACTGGTATTGTCTTAAGGCTGAAAATTCTATAAATGGGTAAGGCATTCCAGGAGATCTGATCTAGGTTCTCAGGAGTGAATGGAAGGTGTTGAGTCCCAAGAAAGGCATTTTGTGGATAAGGAAACAAAAGGTAAAACAGAAAACTGACCCTGAACGAGGCAATTAGAGGAAGGAGAGCTTTCAGGTGTGTAGAAAAGGCAGCTCCTCTTGAGTCATACTTGGGAGACAGTCTGGCAAAAGGTAGCTGGGCACATATTATTAGACAGTCCCCAGTCATGTTATAAGCTATTTGAACAAAGAATCCATCCTTTTCTCCACAAACATGTATAAAGCAGAACGGGAAGGGACACAGAGAATACTTTTTGATAATGATAGAATCAGAATTTTGTAAAAAACAAACCAGGACTTTTGATAGAGGTGAATGAAGCCTCTCTATATGGTAATGAACTATTCACCGCTCTGACTTGCCTCAGTGAGAGGGACCATTAACTACCTTAGGAGTGCTAGAAAGAATATTAGCATAACAGGCCGATCTAGCTCATGGGTGATACTCCTTCGGGTCACTTAGGGAAATAGGTTTTACTGATTTCTGAAAGTTGGCTCGATGCAATCTTTATGAGTAATTTTGAAGAAGAAATGGACATATATCCAGCCTGGCTCTCAGATGCCATAGGTGATATATATTAGATCACGCTAAATGCACAAAAAGAAGGTTTCCTGAATTCACATGAATTGAAGAAAAGCCCTAAAATGAGAGCAGAAAAATAGGGGAGTTTGGGAGTCAGAGAATGTCTTCTGCAGAGGTTGGCCATCTACCAAAAAAAAAAAAAAAAAAAAGAACTGAGCTCCTAAAAAATGCTTAAAAATGTATATAGGATACAAATAAATGATAGAAAAATTTCAATTAAGGTAATTAAGAAATCGTACACAACTTCATACAATTTTTATTAGCACTGATAGCACAGTGCCTAACACCTATGTTTTTTGGGGGGAATTTTTTTTTTATTTTAAATGAATAAATAAAAGGTAAAGAGTATCTTTCAAATAAATGAATGAAAGATGTGGCAACACAATGCTTCCTTTTAAAGTATTATTTCGTGATGTGATACACTTGAAAATAAGCCCCACGTTAATTGGCATCAAGAACAGATGCCTTGTCTTATCTGCCTCTTACACTCCCAGCACACAATTAGTACTAAAAGCAGAAAAGCAAGACAAATATATTGGGGGACATATGGTAAGATGACGGACAAATGGGAGGAGTCAAAGGTGAAAGTTCAGAGTGTCCATATCAACTTCAATCTTTATTCTTTTCACCTGGAGAGCAGATGACCTTGACTATTGTTCCTGTGAGCCAGTTGAAAACCTGACCCACTCAAGAGCTCAATATTCCAATTCACCCAAAGAAATTCAAGAATATATTAAATCCTATTTATCTCATATTTTCTGTTTATATGAAGACTGCTATAAGACAATTGCATCAGGATATTCTTTGAATGCCTAATCCTGGTCTCCTGTGTTGTAATTTGCACTCATACCCATGATTTCTTGTCTTCAGTAGGGATTAAAGACAGCTGGTTGCAATTTGCAGCACTAAGATGCTAACATAACCTTTGGCATAATTGGAGACCATTATTAGGCTGTCCTTTAGACTTCTCTTTCCCAGGCTAAATAATTTGTGTTCTTTAACCTTTCTCATTACTCTCATTTTTAAATCTGTGAACCATCTCTAAGGTTCCCTGATGGTGTTTGTACAAGGTATGATACAAGGCAGGACAGGAACGGGGCTATTTCCATATAAACTCTGGAAGTCAAGCTCCCATTTCAGCCAAGATCCCATTTCAGAGAGCAAAACAGGCTCACCCACAAACCTGGGAGTCTTAAGAAAGAAGAGCTGACATGAGGAAGAGAGAGAACCAATCAGAGTAGTCTAAGGCCAAGGGGACCAATCAGAGGTGGCTTCAAGGTCAGAATCATGCTTCTGGGAAAGCCTGTCGTTGGCGCCTGCTGAAGTCTGTACAGCAAACTACAGAGTTCCAAAGCGTAGGAAGATGTATGACAACAGTCCGAGTGCACTTGTTCAGGGCCGAGGAAAGCAGCTAAGAAGTTTCAGTATCGAAGGAGCTGGATGTCTAGGCCCGGTGAGCTAGCCACACTTGACGGACAGAAAGGGCAGAAAACACAAGAAGCATTCTGAGCGCTCGGAACACCAACAGAAGACGGCAAGGTTGATGCTGTGTTTCCTGGAGGGAGCTCCTTCCTTCTTCCTGCTTGTCAGGAGCCAGTTTTTAAGATATTATGCACACTATCCTTCCCTCTCACAATATGAGGTAAAGAAGTTTGTGCAAGTAGCTATGGTAAGAAGTACGCAGAACAGTTGTCAACAGCTTTCTAAAAAAGTACACTAATCCATTAACAATCATTACTGAGTATGCTTTGAACAAACACCTATTGTGTATCCAGCCGGCACTCAAAGCTAAATCGTTTCAGTGCTGGACTATCCCCCCAAATTAAGTCCTCCGTGCGTTTTTCTGATGAGAGCAATAAATAGGTATTTTCATGGCGGAAGTGAAGGAGATTAGAGGGAAATCTAGATATCTTCCTTAGCAAGAGAGTTTTCCATTTATTCCTCAAATATTGTTGATTATATTTATAGTCTATTACTAAGTAAGACTTAGTATCTGAACTCAAGGAGCTTACAATAAGAAAACAGCTTGCAACTAAAATAAGCTAGTAAAATTCCGCAATGCACAGAGGAAGAAAATACAAGTCTTAAATAAAAGTTAATTAATGACTCCTCAACCTCTTTATAGGCTAAATATGCACATGGAGATTTTATATGACCTACATTGAAGGTATTTTTTTTTAAACTTTTTGCTTAACATTGTACCACTTAAAAAGTTCTTTTACCTTACTTCTCAGAACACTTTCTGAGCCCTAGGTTTAGATAAGATAAAAGGAATGAGTTTTATGAATAAGAGACAAGAGGTAAAGCCAGGTTTTCATAGTCTAGGTATAGGCTTCTATATTTAATTTTTTAAATTATATATATATATACATATAATATATAATAAATATTTACATATTTTAATTACAACATTGGTAAGCTATTTCTCAAATTAGCTCCCAGTTTATATGTAATCTTCATATAGTCGTGACAGTGAAATCAGGCCATTTTGGAGCCTAATTTCTGTAGATTTAGAAGCAGGTAATGAAGAATGTTACCAAAAGTGTTATCGGATAAAATATGGCTGTTTACTTGCATCTTTCTTCTCTTCAACGATGCTCGTGAGACTATTATGTTAATAGTGACCTTTTACAATAAAAGTGTTTAAAATAGCACAGATGAAGATAAGGAACAGTAGGGAGGTGAAAATATAGAAATAAAAACACAAACTGTGAATAACAGGCTAAGTAGCTTGAAATTTTAAATGTTAATTATAAGACTGGACTCAAATTTCTGATTTGATTCCACTTGGTTTGTTTGGGAACCTTTCCAAACAAAGAAGCAAAGTTATGTTCATAATATATAAATTTTACCTTGTCAAAGGTAACCATTCTTTCTAGGGAAAAATGAAATTCGAGGTACTAGTGTCTGTATCTCACCCAATTCAGGAAAGTTCAGAAATATTGATGCCAAGGGAAAGTTTCCTATTTTCCTTTGAGTGACAGAATCAGATATCAACATTGTCACACGAACAGCCAGGTCTGGGATTAATTCCTTGGCCAACATGAACAGACACAAAAGACTTTTCAGAAAAGCTGTGCTTTACTCCTCTCCCTGTGGTGCTGGTTTTTAAAACAAACAAACCAACCAAAAAAAAAGGAGGAGAAGGCATTTTCAAGCAGATGAAAACTAAACCAATAAAAGCCTACAATGATGCCTTTTAAAAAGGAAATGGGCAAGCTATTCAGTAATAATATATGTGTTCTCCATGGCTAATATTTTCTTTAGGCCATAGTTACTCAGTGATAATTCCCTTGCTTAAAAGTAAGCAGTTCAAGCCTGTTAAAGATAATTTTTTATATCATAGAAAAGGTATTAGATTCAAGTCATATGGTCCAGTCTCCTATGTGAATTGGGGATATAACAATGGATGTGTATTATTTTTTTTTTTTACCCAGGTAAACTGTTTCCAGTGTCGACATACAAAGTTACAAATTACTTGAACAAAATTTGATACATGGACTGAAAACCTCTGCTTTCCCACACCCCTATCTCTTCCCCCTCACCCCACCCCATCCTGACACAGGATATTTGCTGCTTTGAAGGATGTCATTCCTCTTTACTTCATTATTCCAACCTTTAAATAGTTTTCTGTGTGCATATGAATTCAGTTGCCATTTTTTCCCTAGAGAAATATATAAAAATATCTAAACACACCCACCCATACACACACAAGTCGTTTTACTATATAATTGCATAACTAGAGAATGACTGTCTTGACGAATACACTTTCAGAGAAAGCACTTGGACCTTGACAGTGGCTACTCTAATTTCATAATTTAATGTGAAAATCTATTTCCAAGTCCTATTCAGGTCCCCCCTCAAACAAAAATAAAAATCAAACAGTAACTAATGAGACCAATGCACACTTTATGTTTGAAACACTGTTACAAATCTTACAGCCTTCACTGAAATTTAGAGCTAAGGAAAAAGAGAGAAAACATGTGCCAGGCAATACATTATGACTTAAAACTTGGTTACATTTGAACTTTCAGAGAGATACCATGTCCCAGATAATACAGATATTTTTAGGAGAGGCCTACTAAGAAATAGAATCTTTGCTGTAGGATGATTCAGTTGACTTTTAAGGCTTTCTTTTGTGATAATGTGATTACTGTTTTACTTATTAGGCTCTCAGAGGCCAAATTCTATAATTAAGAGTGATCATTATAGAGTCAAAGTTATCTGGACTCAAATCCTGGCGGCATCAACTTAGTAGCTGTGTGACTAGGGCCAGTTACTTAACCTCTCTCTGCCTCTGCACATGTTACACGCAGATAGCTGTAGCACCCAACATGATAAGCCTGTTCGGAAGTTCAAATAAACCGGTATGTATGAAATGCTTAAAAATGTATCTATTAGGGGCGCCTGGGTGGCTCAGTCGGTTAAGTGTCTGCCTTCAGCTCAGGTCATGACCTCATGGTTTGTGAATTCGAGCCCTATGTCAGGCTCTGAGCTGTCAGCACAGAGCCTGCTTCGGATTCTGTGTCTCCCTCTCTCTCTGCCCCTCCCCTGCTCATGCTCTGTCTCTCTGTCTCTCAAAAATAAACAAACATTTTTTAAAAAGTGTCTATTACACAGTGCTGTGTAAATGTCTGCTGTTACTATTGCTGTATTATTGCTATATAAAGTTATAAATCTAAATATATAAATATTTAAATACATTTGAAATTACTGGTTCAGAATTTCAACTTAGAAGGGCAACAGAGAAATAAACCTTAACACATAGAAAAACAAAGGTAAGGGACACAAAAGGAACATTAATGGAATTAGCATTTATTAATTTTATCAAATCATAAATTGTTGCAATTAAGCAACAAAGTTTCTGTTTTATGAAAACAATAATTGTCTTGGAGTACTTCTGTGACAGTAAGGCAAATCATATCTGTGAGTGATTTGAAGTAATGATAAAAATATGGGCAATACTTGCCCACCTCTCATGTGCCAGGCATTGGCAATGAGATTCCTTTCTCAGGTGTTTGTATCTCCTTGACCTTAGAAAAGACCCTTGTTTGAGAAGAGAAGAGAGAGGAGAAGAGAAGAGAAGAGAAGAGAAGAGAAGAGAAGAGAAGAGAAGAGAAGAGAAGAGAAGAGAAGAGAAGAGAAGGAAAGAAAGAGGAAGAAAGAGAGAGAGGGAGGAAGGGTGGGAGGGAAGGAAAGAAAAGAAAGAAAGAAAGAAAGAAAGAAAGAAAGAAAGAAAGAAAGAAAGAAAGAAAGAAAGAAAGAAAGAGAAAGAAGAGAGAAAGAAGAAAAAGAAAGAGAAGGAAAGAAAGAGAAAGAGAAAAAGAGAAATAAAGAAAAAAGAGGAAAAAAAAATAAAGAGAAAGAAAGGCTCCTTAATTCTTCCAGATCTCAGTGACCACGTTGGCAATTAATAATAGAATCGCATTTGTGCCAAGGCAGTGTGGTTTTGAACAAGAAATAAATGATGACTCTGTGTAACAGTGCCTAGAAATAACACATGTGCAGTTGCATGATGAGAATCTATGGACATTCTCAAGCAGTCACCAACGTGTACAACCATGTTGCCCTGTGATGATCATTCTCAATCATCACTTGTTCCTATTATCATAAACCTCAGCAACACCAGGAACTTATTTCAACTGCCACTGTGTTTGTGAATGTGCTTTAGTGCTCATTAGGAGAGGTCAAAATGCCAAAATAATAATAATAATAATAATAATAATAATAATAATAATAAAAGTCACAAACACACATGACTTTTATATTACCTACAAGATAATTTGTGAACTTCTAAATTTCTGAATTTATGTCGAGTAAAATTTCTCAATTATTCACACTGTTTCATTGACACTGCTCTCACCAGAGCTCAACAGTACTGTAACATCATGTAGAGATTAGTTTAACAATATGCATTGTTGAGAATTGTTCCTATTTTAATTCAATTTGTCTTTACTAAAATGAGCTTAACATTTATTTGGACAAATCATCTTTCTGAAAACAAATCTGATTAGGTTATTCTCCTGCTTACAAATCTGGGCTAGGTTATGGTCCAGTAACAAATTCCTAGATCTCAGTGAGTTCACAAGCAAAATACAGATTTGGGATGGAGGCTGGAGTGTGTATTCTTTGCAAGGACCACAATGTAAAGCTTGCAGTAGAAACACTGATGGAACACTGGATTCTCTTCCTGGTTCTCGTGTGCTACCCCCCTTTTTTTTGTTTTGTTCTGCTTCCCATGTACTTTTGTTAGAGATACTCCACTCTAGCGCGTACAATCCCTCAAAGAGTTTGTGGCCGGGGGCCCAGTCTGGTGATCTCTTCAGTGACCCTCCCAAATCAGCCCATCACAACAGGCCTTGCAGCATCCTGTTAGTGAACCGACTCCCGACACCCCCCCCAATCCTCCTGTACGGACACCTGAGCCTCGGCCGGCCTATATCCCAGAAGGATGCTCCCTGCTTGCCCACTGGCTTGACTAGCTCTGGTCTGGGTGTCCAGGGAACTTATCCACCATCCACTACAACCGCAAGCCCACCCTGTCCAATAAGATCTGAGTCTCAGCCGCGGGCATCCCCTCCAACCCCTGTTCTGCTTTCCAGGTTGGTCCTCGCTTGGGCATTCTCCCTGAGCCCGCGAATATTCCTTAGAGTTGTCTTTTTCTCCTTTATAATTTTATTCCACTGCGATAGCTAACAATTCTTTAAATTTAGCTTCTCCTGTTTAAATTACTATGTGGTTTCTCTCTCTTGATTGGAACTTGACTAATAAAATAACTCACTCGGTTAAACTGGACCTGAAATTTGGGTCCCTTGTTGTTGAATAAACAAAAACAAAAAACAAAAACAAACTCTTCTGAAAGATTATACAGCATTGAAACAAAGTGTTATTTCGTATAGAGAGGGGTGTCTTCTCAGACGCCAAGCCAGGCAATTAAATGAAATAGTATCTCAAATAAAGCAGCATTTTCACAGCTTGGAAAGATTGGTGTGATCAATTCATACGCAGAAATGGACCATCACCCAGGCGTGGAATAAGCTGTTTGTCTAAAGCTTCCACCTGATTTTAAAAAGACGCCCCTGAACTTCAACCGATACATTTTGAATTAAAGAAACAAATGCTAAGTACACGCTTTAACAAACAGGAAACAGAAAGCACTGACGTACTTCTAACTGCCTTAAAATTATGCACTGAATCTTAAAAGTGTTAAAGATGTTATGATCACAGGCAAGAGTTTGGAAAGCGGGGTGTGATCATTAGGATGTATCTAACAGGAGATGCCCAAAGTGATTTTTGGTGTGTGAACATGATGACAGAATAGACTCAAATGTCGACTAGGATCCTGAAGAAGGACGTGGAAGGTGGGTGAACGGACAAATGTGTGCTACGGTCGAGCATTAAAAAACAAAAAGCAAGAACATACATTTAATGATCTTTACTCATCACAAATTGTTACGAGTCACTCGGTTTGTTTGTTTGCTTGTTTGCTGGGAAATAGGATTTTTGAAATGAGTCATGCTCTTTCGCATCTGTAGGTTTGAACATATCTGTTAGTGGTTAACAGCGTATCTAGGTGGCTGGAGATGCTGCCTTTCCCCTCCCCCACCAGAAGCTCCCGCTGCCAAAAATTCAAAGCAAAACTCCAACGATCACTCCTTTTTCTCCTCCTGCGAATCCCTAATGGCTCAATTCAGCTGCTACCTCCTTGGCATCTGTGCCTGACCCATCTCTTTCCCGCCCCTCCACTGGCCTCGTCACTCCCCCACCCTCACCCATGCCACCCCACAGGCGTAGCTGCGCACACGTTGCTCCCACAGGGCCACGTTCATTTTCATTCAGCATTTGTTGCCTCTCTTTATTTTCATCTATTTGCTTCTCTGCCGCAACTGTTCATTGTGAACTTTACAAGGGCACGTGTTCCGCACTGATTTTTCTTTGTATTTAAAAGCCCTGAACAGAGCTGGTGCATGAGAGCTCAGTGAACGTTTGGTGCGTGGAACGACTGGGGCAGAATTTCAGACACCAACCAAGATGCTGAAGGTAAAACGGGAAAATGCTTCATTAAATGATCCTCGTGGAGTTCACAGTGTCAATGTGGGAACTGTCGGGTAATTACCCGTTCATGCCGCTGTGAGAAAATTGCGCAGAAGGCTTTGGGAATTATGGCTAATCCATATAGCATTTATTGTGTGCCACAGGCTAAGTGCACGTTGGCTGCATTAACTCCTTTCGTACTTTCGGGGATTTGACTTGAACCAAGGAAGCCTAACCCTAGGCTCGATGTGCTGAATGAAGTAAGTATGAAGAGGGACGCCATTCCAAAGGTGGCATTTGAACTGAGATGCCATGTAATATTTTGGAAACAAAAAAAGATAAAAATAAATCTATCATTGTTTAATGGTTTTATCTGTGTAAACATTTTCTTAATTATTTTTTTCTTTTTTTTTATGTTGATTTATTTATTTTGAGAGAGAGAGAGAGAGAGATGAGGAGGGACAGAGAGAGATGTAGAGATAGGATCTCAAGCCAGCCAAACGCAAGGCTCGAACTCAACAACCGTGAGATCATGACCTAAGCCAAAATCAAGTTAGCTGCTTAAATGACTGAGCCACTCAGGCACCCCCTTCATTATTATTTCTATGTAAGGCAAGGTCTTATATTGGAACCAGAAGCTCAGAAGAATTATTATTTTTTAATGGAGAGAATTCATTTCAGGAATTATTTATCTGAGTTCCAAATATTTGCCAAAGACTGTGCTTTTGTTAAAGAATCACAAATTCACCAACATCAGTCTTGTCCTCTAAGGGCCCGACATCAAATAGGAGATTCAGACTCATTTATCTAACACATAATTTTCTGAGTACTATTATGTGTTAGACACTGGAATGAATTAGAGCTGAGATATTCTTTGGGGTTCGTGGATCCAATTCCAACATGTGCGTATGTGTGGAGACATCGTCAATCTAGTAAACAATTCTCAGACACCAGCAGGATGTTGATGTTGACACTATCTCCCGTAGATCGCATCAGATCCCACAAGTGAAGGACTCAGACCCACAACACCATTCCCATCTCTTCACTTCAGATGCTGGTCGTGAGTCCAATTTATTACTTGTACTTCTGATTGACGGGGTATAAATCAGAGGTTCCCATGGCACCCTCTGTGGGTTCAATTAATTTGCTAGCATGGCTCACAGAACTCAGAGAATGGTTTGCTCATTGGCTTACTGAATTTATTGCAAGGGATATTAAAAGACACAATTCGATAGCCAGTGAAGAGATACATAGGCCAAAGTTCTGATCGAAGGAGCTTCTCTTCTCATGGATCTTGGGACCTGGCATGGCAGCACAAGGAAGCACTCTGGTTTCCAAAGCTGGAAGTTCTCTGAGCCCCTTTCTGCTTCTACTTCCTCTCCTTCTCCTCCTCCTCCTCCTCCTCCTCCTCCTTCTCCTTCCCCTCCTCCTCCTCCTCCTCCTTCTCCTTCCCCTCCTCCTCCTCCTCCTCCTCCTCCTTCTTCTTCTTTTTCTTCTTCTTCTCTTCTTCTTAATGGTAGCTTCATTACACATTAAATCAGTGGCCATTGTTGATTGATTCAACCTCTAGCCTTTCTAATGTTCCTAGATACTCTAATGTTCCTAGATATTAGGTAGTACTGAAAGTTACAACCCTGTATTCATGGTTGGTTCCTCTGGCAGCCGGGCTCCATCCTTAGGTGCTTTCCAAAAACCGCCTTATTAATATAAATCCAGCTTTAGAGAAAAGGGGATGGTTATGAATAATAACACACACACAGTGCACATTTATGGCTTTGAAGCATTTTTAATAACAGAGGGAAAAAGACCAAATATTATAACAAAGGATGTTCTTTCTCTTGTCACCGAGGAAATCCCAAGGGTTTTGGGAGCTGTGAGCGAGGAATCATGGATGAGGACCAAATGTATGTAAGAAATGCCTTTTGTTCGTCTGAATAACCATATATATTTCTTATAAATCATGATAGAACAGATATTTAATTAGATGTTAACAAGTTGTGGTAAATAAAACAATACATTATATATATGGAGTACAGAAGTCACACAGTCTTTGACTAAAATAACCCTTGATGTATTTCATAGCAATACATCCCTTATTTCAGTAAGGGTCTCTGACCAGCTCTAATACTGTAATTCTTAGATGAATTTGAAAATTGGTAGACTTTTAGAACATAAGGAGATTCATGTAAGAGAAAGCATTTAAAGCTTCTTTGGAGATAAGAGATTAATAAGGATGTAGATTTTTAAGTCTATATTTGGTTTGTAAATAGATACCATAGTAAATTTCTTTTCCCTGGTCTTGCCAAGCCTAAGATTTTTGGGCCAAGATACACAATATCAGTGCCTGTGCATTTCCTGGAATTACTGTGACAGGAGCCATCTTCAGTTTATTATATACTGGGGCAGAAACAGATTAAATTATACAGAGTTTTTCAAAAAGAAAGAGTCAGGAAATTTGGAAACCATATGAATGCCGGTTTACCAAAAATTTAATGACTTCTACAGAGAACTGCTTACAAATAATTAAAGACAGGTAGCTTATTGGGAAAGAGATTAATAAGGAGACTTATTATGGGCATGTATTACAGATGAATGATCAACATATTTGTATAAAGGCTGAATGAAATAAAGCTAAAGTGTAGGTCACATATTCTTTTAAGAAGATTGGAGATTATTCAGGAGCCACTCTCAGGAAAGAAGAAAAAATTCATTCTGCTTTGTCCCCTTAATTTGATATGTTAAAGCCTGTGTGGGGGAATGACAAATAATTTTCCCTCTACCCTTTGAGGCTCTTAGCTGAGATCCCATCCCCCACCCCATGTAATAAAAGACAAATTAACAGGAGATAAACAAACAGAAGTTTAATAACATGTAAACCTCCTGTATATATGGGGGAAAACCCAGGGAAACTGAATAATACCCAGAAAAAATTCAGGTTATCATCCTAAATACCATCACCAGCTAAAGACAAAAGAAAGATGTTGAGCGATATGGGGACAGTTATGGGAAGTAACCCGAAAGCACAGTAAACAAGGGTCTGTCTGATTGTTATGCAGATTTAAGTCATTGCCTTCTTCATTAATAAGAATTTCAAGAAATTTGGTCATCCTTTTCTTGCTGGTACAGTGAAAGAGACATCCTTACAAATGGAGATTCCCCTTATATGTATAAATATTTTTTACTTCTCAATTTTCAGAGTTGTGTCTGTTGTTTCTTAAAAGTAATTAGCGTAGAATAATCCATATGCCAAAGAGGCAAGTTTTGGGGTAAAATCTCTGCTCCTCCTGGAACAGAACCTGGAAGGCCCCTGGCTCAAGAAAGGCTCAAATGTGTGAAATTCATGTTGTTTCTGCCTTTTCAGGAGGGGAGGCTTTTACATTTATACAATTTAACCATAATGGAAAGCACACAGTCGCTAAAACCCTGGAAAATCTTCTGAAACTTTTCACAGTATAAATTTTGGGGGGTGCAACTTGGTCAATAATTAATTATTACAATATTTATGTGAATAATTAATTCGCATAGTTTCAACGATACATAATGGCCAAGGAAGAGGGGAGTTGCAAATTCACATAATGGAGACTGTTGATCTGTTTATCTTCCCTGCACAGAAAGCCAGAAAAGAAGCAATAAAGAGATGTACTGTGCTTTATGAGAGTTTCCTTAGGAAAAATCTAGCAGATTGATTTTGAGTCAACATCCCGTATTCCTATTGTTTTGAGAAGGTGAGGTTGTTTCTCAATTACTATTCTTAAATTTAAGACCACTTTACTGTATACATTGTATATATATATATATCATTGGTTTTAGGTCTGTGACTTAAACCCATAGGCCTTTCTGGGTTCATTGTCACTAGATGCTCATGAGAAGCCATCCAGAGCCTATTGAATAACTCAGCTTCCTTAACTTTTCTTAAATGTTTTTTTTTTTAAAGGCAGGCGAATGCACCATTTTTAGAGATACTTAACCAGTTGAGAGAACACAACAGAGTTCATTCCTTTCAAAAATATTGAGCATTTTAAGAGAAAAATCTGGACCAGCCTCAAGAATTAACAGAGCAAATAGTAGTTCTGATTATAACATAAAAGAACACTGGAAGGGGAGTCAAGAGACCAGTGCTTAAGATTGGGCTGAGCATCACTGAGCCTCCATACACTCCTTTATAAAGCAAAATCTTTCAGAAGAGTGTCTCAACCTAGATACCATTGTCAATTGGGGTAACTCTTTGTTGCGGGGGCTGTCCTCTGCATCGTAGGCTGTTGAGTAACATTGGACTCTACCCACTTGATGCTACTATAATTCCCATTCCTTTGTGACTCCCCTCAAATATGTCTCCAGACTTTGCCAAATGTTCTGTGGGAGACAAAAGTCACCACCTCTGCTTGAGAACCACTAGGCTAACAGCCTCTAAACCTCCTTCCACCTCAGACACTTTCTAACAGTCCAAATACCTGAACCCCAGCCTGAAGGCACCTGAAAGCACTCATTCATATCTTTTTTCCTCCTCTTGGGCAACATGACAAGAAAGTTAGCACGACATTCCAAGGCAGAATGTTACTGAGGCTGAAGGAGACTGAAGGAAATAGGGATTTTCTACAAAAACCTGCAAAAGGAAGAGAAGGAAAAAAAAAAAAAGACTTCCCAGTAAGAGGTATTTTTAGTTTCTGCAGAAGAACTGGAAATGTGGCCATAAAATGGCAAGTACCTCTGTACCTACCGACCTTCTCTGATAGTCATCAACCTTTGCAAATGTCTGAGAAGTAAGAATGTCTTTTCCCTTGGCTTGGAATCCAGCAAGGCTTGATTAAGACCCCAGCCACCAGCTTCTGCTCAGAATCTGTTTCAGAGTTCTTTGCATTCAGCACCCAATCACATTTGCATACTTTTGACTTCCTCTCAGATAATTTCCCTGCTGTGTCTGAGGAGAAAATCATCCTATTCTAGTTTTTCTCTCTTGTATTTACAGCCAGGAGCGACCTTTGCATTTTTCTCTGGCTGTGAACATTGTTTTCTTTTCTTTGTTACCCTGATTACTTGGTATATTCATGACATTGGTACTCAGACTATTTTCTTTTTTCTTTTCTCTTTTTTTTTTCTTGGAATAAAGCATAAAAGAGTGAAAGCCCTGGCTAGGGCTTTGGTAGACTGAGGAACACACTTCTTGGCTCCAGATTAGTGAATGGGCAGTTTTGACTCACTTCGGTTTCCTCCTTTAAAAAAAGTGATATGTTTTAACTAAAAGATCTCAGTCTGAGGGATGCCTGTGTGTCTCAGTGGGTTAAGTGTCCACCTCTTGGTTTCAGCTCAGGTCATGATCTCATGGTTGATGGGATGGAGCCCCAGTTCAGGCTCTGCACTGACAGTGTGGAGTCTGCTTGGGATTCTCTCTCTCTGTCTCTCTCTCTTTCTGTCTCTGCCCTCTCCCCTCACAAAATGAATAAATAAACTTTAAAAAAAGTAAAATAAATAAATAAATAAATAAAAGATCTCCATCTGAGATCACCACATGTCTGGAATTTTCTTGCATAGCCCTGTGGTTTCATGTTCGGATTGTAAACTTAAAGTTAACAAACCATACATCCTAATTGTGAGTTAATAAATCACGGTCTATACATTACCAAAGTATCTTCCTAGCCACCCCTAAGGACATGAGATTCTTGGGAGACCAGATGGTTGAAACATTATTTTTGTCTCACTTTAAAACAAAGAGAAGGCAGGGGCGCCTGGGTGGCGCAGTCGGTTAAGCGTCCGACTTCGGCCAGGTCACGATCTCGCGGTCCGTGAGTTCGAGCCCCGCGTCGGGCTCTGGGCTGATGGCTCGGAGCCTGGAGCCTGTTTCCGATTCTGTGTCTCCCTCTCTCTCTGCCCCTCCCCCATTCATGCTCTGTCTCTCTCTGTCCCAAAAATAAATAAAAAACGTTGAAAAAAAAATTTTTTTAAAATAAAAAACAAAGAGAAGGCAGTCCCTTCTTTTGGGAGCAGTACTGTTGTTTGTTTTGTTTTCTTTGTTTTGTTTGATCATTACTTTCCGTGCATAGCAGTTCCAGTGTTCATGAAAATGCTTTAGGATCTGCCAAGAGGAATTGGGAGAGCATTGCTCTAGTGTTTCTGAAGTGAACGAGATAGTAGTTATTACCAGCCAGTACCGTGTGCAAGTTCTACTAGATTCAAACATGGAGTGAGGTCTGGAACGATTCCACGTAGAGTCCGTGTTGGGAAAACTCCCTTCTTTTGGACAAAGACTCATTCTGTTAGTTTTAGTGGTAAAATCCATAGAGTTAATCTACCTGTCTCCCACTCCAGGTAAGGGGATTAATCTGTTTATTAGTAAATGGATGTGTTTCTGGGAGCCACCAAGGTTAGCCAATGGGTTTATTTTCTAGTCTTAATGATGAAATATGGGTGCAGTGATGGAAGCCATCTAGTAGCATTTGGGAAGCCAAAATAATTTTTCTTTTTAGAAAGAAAGAAATAATGATGCTACTGTTATTCTGCCCACCCCCCTTCCACTGTTGAATGTTTTAGTCGTTTATCATGCTAGTAAACATATCTGTATAGCCTGTAGATAAACGTGGAAACATCAATCTGTTTAGCTAATCCTTATTTTCTCCCCAGTGGGAAACATTATTTTTTCTCTGTTTTATCAGCAACAGAATAACCCTACCTTTCAACAGTTCCTTCCCAGAACTTATGTCTCTCTACCTCCCTCTTTAATAAACAAATTCAATGCTGAACACATGGCTTTTACACCTCTATTAATCTTGGCAGACTGTAGGGATGCTGAAACATGCTGGCGAGTAGGAAAGAAGATGCCTTTTCATGTGGCCTTGCAATGCAAACATTTTGGGAATGTTCAGTTCCTCTGTCACATTGGACTTATACTCATTTTTATTAGAGTTCCAATGACTTTGTTTCCATGGGGAAATTGGTGCTTAACTGAAAGCCTTTGGTAAATGGTAAGAACATATTTTAAGAGTCTCTGTGGGTGAAGAGAAAGATTTTTTTTTTCCTGACTGGGGGAAAAACACTTCAAAAAGAAAATTAAAATAAGCTAATGCTTTCCATCAAGGGCTAACTGTTCTCTAAAAAACTGAGTTTAATATAGTCACTTCAACCAGAAATGTTCATCATGTGATACAGTCATAAAGTTGAGAGAAGGGATGAATTTGCTGGGAAAGCATGAACATTTAAAAATATATATATAAGAATTTTTATTAATTAAGGTAATTATAAAATTTTTCATCCAAACTAAGACTCTTTTGAGAATGGGAAGGAATACCATGGGTAAATATGCCGAGACAATAGATATAATTCAAGAAGGTCCTTGGGAAACCTGGAGATACAGATCGTAGCTCTGGAATAACTCACCTGCTGACTAGGCAGTGAGGAAGTCCTCATTTGCAGGCAGTCGGCTGAAAGGCAAGTTCGAAGCATGAGAGAATTCTTCAAGGTGAAGATAACGTATACAATTTGTTCCAGCGTGCTTTTGTGTTCTAGTCATATTCTTTCTCTGAATAGTATCAAATATACAATAAAATAAATCTCCAAAGCATAACAACCCCTTAAATGTGCAGAACACTTTTCAATTGAAAGTATGACAAGGAATATGACAAACTTTATAAACCAAAAAATCTTTTTTTTTTGTATGACTAAATGCTGGCAAAATCTCTTTAAAAGAAGCAACAAAGCAACATTTGTGTCTGTAAAAGAATAGCCTGTACTCGTAACCATCTACTTTCTTATATATCATTGTTTTTTTTTTCTGTGTTGAAAGGTAACCTGTAGTTAATGGTTACACAAAGCTTTAAGAAGAAAGATTAAGAATGTAATCAGAGATACAAGCAGGTTGAGTATACATAGAATCGAATATGAACTCTAAGTACCCTGGCCCCAAATGCTCTATGCAGTGATGGTTAGCAAAATAAATAACCTACTTCATTTGGGACAATTTTCCTTTTAAATTCTGGTTTCATGTCTAGAGATCTTATTAAACCATAAAATATTTTGTGCTCTTTATTTTCTAACTTATAAGAGAAAGACTGTCCATTCACTCACTTACACATTTATTATACCTAGTCAACCCTTCATTCAACAAGTGAATTATTTCCATAAGTATTTAGTCAGTATCTACAGTATGCCTGAAACCTATGAATTTAGGAAAAGCATCCCCTCCTTGTAATTCCTAAATCAAAACAAACAAACAAACAAACAAACAAAAAACAAAAAACAAAAAAACAAAACCAAAAAACCCTGAAAACCAAAAACTTTTATAACTTATAGGGGGGCAAAATCGATTGTGGCTTGAACTGATTTGTGGAAAACTCACCAGAATTGACATGAGAGCATTATCAATCTTTGTCTATCCTCCTTAGTATGAATACCCACATATTTCACTGCAGAATTATTAATGGACTTTATTATAGTTCTTCCCAGATCAATCTCAGCTATTATATAACATGTAGTATATTCAATCTGAGAAATTCTGAATTCTAAATTATCTCTGAGCTCAGAAGTTTTAGGTAAGCAACTGTGGATCTATATAGCTTTCAGAATGTTAGGAAGTTGAGCTCCTAGAACTCACAAGAAGTAATATATTCCTTTCTTTGGTAAGAGAAAATAACCAGAAAGCATACTTCATTCAAAATTCTCACTCAGACATATATCCCTGTGAGGTGTTGTCTGAGTGTGTGTGGCTAACATTTTTTTTTAAGAGTCAAAAGAATCCAATTCTCTCTCTTTGAAGGGCAACGGACCCCTACCAAGAAGACACAGCAACATCCTGTCAAACAGTGGTGAGCAGTCCTGCCCATGTGGTCTAAAATAAAAATAATTGAAACATGGTGTTACTGAAGTTTTCAGCTTCCCTTCACAGAAAGGAAAAGGACAGTGAACCGGGTGGGGTTTCAAATTTCAGCCTTCCTGTCCCTTAGACATAAACCAACTAAGGAACCTAAACTCATTATAGGAAAAAAGCAAAAACAAAAAGACTAGAATATGATCAAGTAGAGAAGAATATGATAGTTGATGGTCAATAAATATATCATAAGTGGTGCTTCATTCATACTCTATTTTCTTTCCTGAATTTTCCAACATCTCCCACCTACTGAAGGGTCTCACTTGAATGAGGTTGCTGAATTAATACACTAAAAGTGACCATTAGAATCAAAAATGAACTGCTTTTCAGCACATCCATCATGGCTGCAAATGTCTTTGGCATTCACAAGTACAAAAACACCCACCTCTCAAACCATTACACTACGTGTGAATCATCTTGGGTAATCTTGTCCAACCTTTGCTTGGTTAGTTTCTACTCCAACAGGCAGAACAAAGCAAGGCGAGGCATTTCAACAATGACATACACAGAACCACATGAAAGCCCAAATGACATAGCCAGTGGTACTATTCCAAATAAAAGACCAAAGCTGATTCACTGGGACAGCCTCTTGGGTTACAAAGGTAATAGCTATGTGCAGATTTATAGAACCACATCAGGGTGAGGTAAATGACTCTGAAGTTGTCTTTCCTGTGAACACCGCAGTAAAAGCACACAGTAGTTTAAGTGGTTTTGGAAAAGAAACTTTTCTTACAAATGGACTAATATAATCCTTTTTTAGATCCATATTGAAGTGTCTAGAATTAAAAACAAGCCTTTTAGTTTAGGAAATAAAATAAATCCAGGGGCCTATTTCTACATATGGATTACAATAAAGGTATATAAAGTTGAAACAAAGCAATACATTGTTTTTCATGTTTTCCAATTTGATCATTCTCTCAAATAATTTGAAAAAAAAAAAAAAAGAAAGAAAAAAGAAAAGAAAACCTGCAGCATGGAAGTCAGCTGAGAGAGAAGAAAAACAAAAGACCAAAGAATTGGACAAGACAATCCTTCATCACAGGTAATTCGGTAGGATAGTTTAGACATTTTGTGCACCTATGGAAAACAATCCAAGAAATAATACGAACTAAACATTGCTGAGACTGTACTTGACGTTCATATGGATTTTAAATGTCATTGCAAGATTTCATACCTGTTAAGATGGCATAGATCTCCTAAATGATAGTGTTTATGGTGGCACAATAGAGAATCTCATATATAATATTGCGGACCACCACTTTAAGTCCTATGCCCAAATCATAAGCATTCGCTCAGGACTGCTCATCCTGCCTGCAGAGTTGGGTCTATAGCAGCCATGTATATACATGCGACTGGGTCATTTTGAATACAGTAGATCGGTGTGGACATAAAACTTAAATTATCTTCCTTTGGTCTTTCTCCTGGAAACCTGGGATTGAGACTTAAAGGCAGCCCATCTGTCGAGTAGAGAAGATGGGAGCCCAGGGGCTGTGTGATGGCAGTCTCACCTGCCAACAGAAGGAAAACCAACTAACTCAGGGCAGGGGAGGAGGAATAAAACAGGTGGACAGAGAGAAGGTCAGGACACAGTAGGTGCCATCTGGGTTCCTACTGGCTTTCCATCTCCAAGTTTAGCCACTTACCTGCCTTCACATTCTGTTAAATATTTCTGTATCTTTATAATATTTTTTTTTTCTGTTTTGAAAAGTAACTTTCAATCAAGAGCCTCTCTGTTGATATCTATGAGCCCAGATGATGTGCATTTCATGTTCCTGGAAATCTCTCTGCAGCCTCAGTCTACCACCTTGCTCACAGCCTCTGGCAATTATTCTTTCCTAGGATGTCATGAGAAAACATTTGGTGCCTTACTTTGCTGTTTTATCTTCCGATTTTTTGAGGATTCCACTGGGCACACCTTTACCAACGGTAGTTGGCATCATATCTTCCCTAGAGTTCATCTTGCAAATAGGTACAAAATACTTGAACCAGGCAAAAAGTCCTCTTAACGTCTGCCAAAGTCAGTGAGTAGGGAGAGTGGAAGATGGAAGGTATAGCAACTCAGTTAGTTTCACTGGTCACTTTCGTACTTTCTTGATTTCTTGTACTAGTTGCTTGGTGGTTCCTCAACTCTCTCCTTCCCTTTTCTCATGACAATTCAGTTCTTACTAATATAACTGAATTTACACTCAATTTGCTGATACACTCCACACTGATACCTGAATACTTGCCTCTTTTTTTCTACCTCAGCCCTTGATGCATCCCTACCGCTGAATCTACTAACTTCCATTGGCCAACTCTCAATCCTTCATCCATTCCTTGGAGAATTTCATTCCTTGGGTCTGTGGAGCTCGTTATTATGTTCTCAGACTTTGGATTCTTGTGTTAGGTTCTTGTATTTTCCTTTCCCACTTATTTATATGAGCTTTATTCCATCTAAGATCTAGAGTTTTATAAGCCAATTAACTAAAAAGAATATGTATGTATCCCACAATGAAAATGCTTCTCCTCCACAGGTCTGGACCAAATAGAATTATATTTTTTATATTTTTAGTAGTTCTTGGGTGTCCTCAGGAAGACCTCTTGTCCTTTCTTGAGTCTTAGCTCTTGAACTTAGCCCCTGCTGATTCACTTACAGTTTTCTCTTACTGCATTTAAAATAGCCCCAAATCTTAATGGATTAAAACAACTACTATTTTATCATAGTTCATGATTTTGTGGGTCAGGGATTTGGACATGGCTTTGCAGGGCAATTCTGTTCCACATGATTTTGATTTGGTATTCAGTTGGCAGCTGATCTGGCCTGGAAGGTCCAAGGTGGCATCATTCATTTACCTGGTTCATTGTAGGGGTGATTCCCTGGCTGAAAGGCTGGGCTGGGCTCCTCTCCCTCTCTATATCATTCTGAATCCCCCCACAAGGTGTCTTCAGTGGAGTAGTTACATTTCCTATATGGTGGCTCTGGTTCAGAGAATAAGCCTTCTAGAAGTTAGGGAGTAAAATTTGCCAGTTTCTTAAGAATGACGACTCAAACTACAAGGGATAATTTCTGTTGCATTCTATCAGTTAAAGCAGTCAAAGTGCCTGCCCAGATTTAAGAATATGGATCCCTCAGTGCCTCAAATAATTTGTGGTTCTCTTCAATCCACTACATCTGATCAAGATTCTACTCTTTGTCAGCAGGTTTTTATGCAGAGTCACATTTTCAGTAACCATGGTTACTGCCAGCCAGTCTCCTGCATGTTTCTTGGCTGCCTAGATTACTATGCCACACAGAACTGATTAGACACCCTGATACAGTGTCTTATATGAACAACCTCTGTAGCTCAGTCTTATCGCTTAGCCTGTTTCCATATTCATCGATTAGACCTCTAGATTTTCCGTCTAAGTCAGCTCTGATTGTGACACTACACATTGCATATAGGTAAAATGCTTCTATCAGCTAGGGGTTGCAGTTCAGAGATAGCAATGGCTTAATCAAGTATTTATTTTTATATCACACAAAAGGAACTTAAAAATAATTAGTCAAGGGCAAGTATGGTGGGTCCATATCTTGGAAATTTATTATTGTTCTACCATTTTTAATACATGATTTTGGTCCTTAAAATGATTTTATAGCTGTTGTTACTCCAGCTGCCACAATGGAGTTTCAGGCAGAGAAGCAGGAAGAGGGTGGTAAGGGGGGGTGCAGAAATACCCATCCATTCTCCTCTTGAGGAGCCTTCCTGCATAGTCTCACCAAACAGCTTCCGCTTACTACTCATTCACCTGTTCATGCAAGAGAGGTGGGAAAGGTAGGTTTTGGTTGGGGCACACAGAGAACTAGTATAAAATCAGGATTTTGTGACCAAGGACAAAAGAAGGATGCATTTTAACTGGGGGACTATAAGTCTTTTTAACAAAGCTTTAAACAGGGATTTGCCTTATTGGAGGTCAAAGCAAGTGAATACTATTCCAACAACTTTAGATTCAAAGAAAAGCTCTCCTTCTATAACACATCCTCAGCTGCCTTGCAAATGGCCACATTACATGATTAAAATTTGAAACTTTTAACTTAGAAATCAGTGTTTTTTTTTTTAATTAAACCCAAGTATTATGGGCAGGATCATACTACAAGTTCCACCATTATTATATCTTCAGCAGAATTATTTGGTCAAATTATTTATCCCAGAGAAAGATTTAATGACTCCAAAGGACCTTAATACCTAAAATGAGGGAAAGGAGGAAAAAAAGGGAGAGTTATAATTATGGACATTGTTGTCTCTTTCACAATTTTTCTGAAGAGTACTCCTCCACCATTCAATAGCATGACCACAGGCTGATATTTCTTCTGAAATGTCATGTCTTATTCATTCCTCCAGTAGCTTTTAGTATTTGTAAAGCTTCATAAATATTAACTTACAAAGCACACATTTCCTCTTCTCTGCCAAGAATGTATCATTAATATTTGGATTCTGAAGATGTGGACAATGTCGATGGTAACCATGTTGGCAGCAATATGTGGAGGCCTTCTTAACCAGTAACATTTACATGTACTTTTTAAGTCCCACAGTAGCATAGTAGGTAGGAACTGAGGCCAAAATAGGTTAAAAACTACTCAAAATAAGAACAGAAAGACCATTAACTGCAAAGTCAGGTCTTAAGTCTGCTTGGGTCTGTATGGCTCCTGGCCCATTCTTTCATTTAAGAAATTCCTTTCCAACTCTTTCTTTGTTCCTTGACTCCGTGCTTCTCATTCAAGCTCAGTTCTCTCACAAGATTTCTGGTCTTCATAAAATTTATCCAGATATTTAGAAAGGCACTAATACTTTGAGAGGGCTCAATGATACCACTTGAGTGGTTCCCTTTATCAAAGTAGAAAATTAACAAGGATGAGAAAAATAACATTGGTGTTGAGGAGTTGTATAGAGGGAAGGCATTGGCATAAGACAATAGAAAAAGGAAAGCGAGAAAGTAATTATATTTTTATTTATGGAGCACTTTCTATGTACTCATCATTGGGCGAAGCCAGATTCAACCTTGGAAATTTACACCACACATAAATGAAGAGTTGGCTGCCTCATTCAATCTCTTCTTTCATTCCTTGCCTCTGCTTCAGGACCCCACAGGGTTAAGCAGAGGGTGACTAAAGATGAGGGAAGGTGCAGAAAAAGTCATGCCTGGTATTTCTCTGATGGTGTAAGCCCACTGGGAGGTGGACCCTTTTGTGGGTTGCTGATATATCTCTAGAGCAATCCTCTTACTAACGTTTGACACAGAAAGACATTTTCTGACAAGCCTATTTTAAGTGTCCCCTTCTGGCAGTTCTGCACTTTCAGCTGCCTATCTCCTGCTAGAGTTGGATGTCAGCTGCCTAGATCTCCCCCCTATCTGGTTCATGGGAAGCTTGTTCTTTAGTCTTGCTGTTTGTGGACTGAAATTTGCTCCTATGTAGCTCTTCATCTGGATTTTCTAGCTCTAGTCACCCTTTATGATGTCTTCAATACAGAAGATGAACAAAGGGCAGCAAAACCAAGTTTTGATGATTAATAAACAGGGTATCATATACTCTGGTTTTGTTCAAGCTTAACAATAACAGCAATAGGATGGTGATAAAATAACAAAACTCATTCAATCTTATGCCTAAATGAGCTAATACTATACTTTGGAATGGGTGAGTACTGTGTATTTGTTTCATTTTTCAGTCCAAACAATAAGACAGTAAGAAAATTCACATTAAGCATCCTTTTATACGAGGAATTGTGCCAAAAATAGCTACGAAGGCGTTCTTCTATCCTCAAGTACCACAAATACAACATTTAATCATGAAGATCCTAGTAACCACCTTTCACATTAATCACTATCAAAGAGAATAAACATGATACAACTAGGAAAATAGACATTTTAAGTAAAAAGAAGAATAAAGAAACAAGAGTACTTATTTTCTCCTTGCCTCTAAATCTCAGAGATTCACCCAGATGAAATCTGTTAGAACTAAACACGTGAAACATGAACAACTCCTTTTAAAAGTTTGCTTACATTCCATTGGACAAATTAGCCTAATTTGATGCCCCATCCCTGGAAGTGTCCTTTGTTAATGTGGTAACATTAGCATATATATATATATATATATATATATATATATATATATATATTTGTACTCCATTAAAATATTTGATATATCTTCACTTCAAGATGGCACTCTCAAGTATTATAATACTTGAGTTTTTCTTTTGTCTTTGTTTTTTTTTTTAAACTTTATCTTTTGAAATAGTTATAGACTCCTGGGAAGTTCACACTTCTATAGATGCTTACATTTTTCTGTGTACGTGATCATTGGAAAAGCAATGTATTGATTTTATTTGGTGGCTAAATAGATTCAATGTTATACTTTCAAAGTCATTAAAATGTTAAAAAATATTCAGAGCACTCAGGTTTGGGTAGTTTCTGCAATAAGGTCAATTTCAATTATTTATTTATTATTGAAGACGAAGCCTTACTGTCTCATTTACTGCTAACTCACCAAGAACATCAGAGGTACTTGATGCTCAAATAGGGAAAAACTTTAGAGTGGAGAAGTATAACTGCGAGGAAATTTCATGTATGTAAGAAATATCTTTAGGTAAAAATTTGCAAAATGTATATTTTTGTAGGTGATCAAATTCTCTGGTTTTATAGTTTTATATAAAACCATATGAGTACATTATTTGATATCTGTCTTAGTATAGTTCCATAGCTCTTGCCTAATATTTCAAAGGCTCTATTATATTAATTCTTAAAATAAGGCAATGAACTTAGAGTAGCTATGACTATTTCCAATTTTGAAATGAAGTTTTAGAGGTATAGAGAGCCTGGATGATTCATCTTTGTTTATCTAGCAGGTTCCTCGTTCAGCTCAGACCACACTCTACTACACTGCATGAACTTTTTTTTTTAAATACGGTACATCATAAATAAGAATTTGCTAACTCAGGTGAATTATATTGAGGATTTTCACATTTTATTATCACTCAATTTGGAGATTGTATTTGATATACAACTTCAACTGATAGAACTCTTGTTGAATATGACAATTGGTGTTTCAAAATTAGCCTTGATGAATACTTGTATCTACATCTGTTAATCCTTTCTTAAAAAGATTAATTCAATGAGCACTGAAACATACCTGGGCAGGAAAAGATTGATTCTCAAGTAAATTATCATTAACTCCAAATGGAATTAGGCAAGCTCTTTGAACCTTCCCATTTTGGCCTATTAGTGCTGCGGTACTGCCTGGATTGGGTTAGGGCAAGGGGTACATCAAGATCACTCTCTTATTTGTTCTTTAGGATGCAGCTAAAGTCTAATTGTACTTATGTTTATATTTTCCATTGTGAATCTTGGGCCCTCCACCCATGGCCAATGCCTTCCCAAAGGATGAAATTTTTATGCTTCAAATCTGTTCATTTGAAGAAGAAATATAGTCACTATTCTGAAATCCTGAACAGGCTGGAAGGCTATGTGCTTCAGCCAGATCTCTATTAGCCAACTCAAAGCAAAACGCTTTGAAGGATGGGCCATGGGGCAGTAAAATTTGGTAAGTAATGGGGAAAAAAGATATGGTCAAATTCTTGTTCCCCAAATCCTCAGTGATTACATGTTTCTCATGGCCTTGAAGCTCACCTCTTTTGCTTCCTAAACTGCCCTACCGATGTGTACAAAGATACCTCCCTTGACTATTCAGATCATTCAACGAGTGCACGTGGCCCCCCAGTTACAGAAAAGCACAGTGGGGAATACAAAGAAACAGTACATGCTTTCCAGTGTCCAAACATTTAGGTCAGTGTTTATGCAAAATCAGTGGCCCTCTTTAACCCTGTTCTGATGTAACATAACAAACAAATAGGCCTGCCTCACAGGAGAGAAGCAGTGCACATGAACATAATTTATAAGTTAATTAGCACAGTCTACTGTGGCCAAGCAGTGACAGATGTGATACCTGCTTTCAGGGAAAAAATGAGAAAGAAGGAAAAACAGCAAAGGTCAGTTCCTTCTCTAGGGAGATTTGTGGTCACACACAGGTCACACTGGCTGGCATAGGAAAAAGCATTTTTAATAGGCCAAAGTATCTTTGAAAGGCAAATTATAAACATCCTGAATGCAATTAAAAACACAAACTAAATTCTCTAACCAAGTGAATGGTGAAATGTATGTACTGGGGAGAAGGATTGACAAAGCAGTAGTTGTTTAGAACATTAAAATGTTTTTCATGTTTTAAAAAAGAGATTGGGGCGCTTGGGTGGCTCAGTCAGTTAAGCACCTGACTTGGGCTCAGGTCATGATCTGGCAGTTTGTGAGTTTGAGCCCCGCGTCAGGCTCCGTGCGGTCAGCATGGAGCGTGAGACTGCTTCAGATTCTGTGTCTTTCTCTTTGCCCCTTCCCTGCTTCTTCTCTCTTTCTCTCTCCCTCTCAAAAATAAATAACATTAAAAAAAAATAGATTGATTTTATAGATTCTCTATTACCTGAAGTTTTCCGTAAACTTTCCTTTTCCTTTTTTTGGTAATGAAAGATCTATTATCAAACTGGCCAAATGTTTATACAAAGCAAAGTTGGCAGTGGAGAGAAGTTTATAGCAATCTGTGAAATGTATTGTGTTTTGCCATGCTATCTAATATGAGTGAAATGATACCACCGTCTAAGAATCCTGACTCAGCCTGTTTCGAGTCAAACTAGGATGATCTATGCAGATGAATTTATGTAGTAATTGAGCGACCACAATTGCTTCTTGTCAGGGTTGCAGGAATTCGGCGTCTGTGCAACCTTAAACGCGAAGCAACAAACACACAAAATACGGTCACCGCCAACCCATTCAAGTGTTGGCCAGTTTTCACCCCTAGGCTGAGGCAGACGTTTCCAGGCAGAAAGCAGATAGCAGGAGAGAACTCTGGAGACCAGCATGTTTCGGGGAGTGAAGAGAAGCAGTGCGGGGCAGAGAGGGAAGCTGAAATACAAAGCAGCTGCAGCTGTAGAGAAGGAGAAAACTGTACTCGCATGTCTTAGTGTCCCCGACTGCATCTGAACTTTAAACTGGACAAAGACACATTAGCAGGAGAAAAGCATGCAAACTTATTTCAGTTTTATAGGACACAGGAGACCTCATTAGGAAATAAAGGCCCAAAGAATCAGACTGAGGTTCTTATTTATTTTTATTTTTAATTTATTTTTATTTTTGTATTTTAGAAAGAGAGAGAGGAGCGCCTGGGTGGAGCGGTCAGTTAGGTGTCCAATTCTTGATTTCAGCTCAGGTCATGAGCTCACTGGTTCCTGGGATTGAGCCCTGCATCAGGCTCTGCACTGCCCGCACAGAGCCTGCTTGGGATTCTCTGCCTTTTTCTCTCTGCCCCTCCCCTTCTCTCTCTGTCTCTCTCTCTCTCAAATATATATAAAAAACAAACATTATAAACATCTTTAAAAAAATAGAGAGAGAGTGTGAATGAAGAGAAGGGCAGAGGGAGAGGGAGAGAGAGCGAGAGTGAGAGAGAGCACGAGAGAGAATCCCAAACAGGTTCTAGGATCAGTGCGGAGCCCAATGTGGGGCTCAAACCCACGGACCCTGGGACCATGACCTGAGCTGAAATCAAGAGTTGGACGCTCAGCCAACTGAGCCACCCAGGCACCTCCAGACTAATGTCATTTTATGTTAGATTTTACAAAGAATGCATGGTCACTGGGGGGACATGAGTTAATTGTGATAAACCGTGGGAAACTCAGCAAGTCCTATTTGTGTGGAATTTTTTCGATGTCCCGTTGTCTCCAGAGGGAAGGTACTTCTCACAGGAGGGTTTTACAACCTGCTTCAGGGCAAAAGAATGAAGGGATGAGGAGGTCACAGGGACCCTTCTGTCATCCTCTCAAACTCTGTTTAAAACATTCAGTATGCCAAGGTGCTGTATCTTGAGGCAGTGCGTCCTGAGCCCCATCACAACCTAGGCCCTATCTAAACTCACGGTGAACTCAGACACAGGGTTGGCCCTAAGAGTTGTCCCAAACTGAGAGTGGGCTTTTGACTCTTACCACCCTTATTTCCAAACATCATCCAATCACATATACCTTCTTAAAAACTATAACCTATAAAAATGTAAACTCATTAACACACCAAAATCAGAGTTCTAATTTTTGTGTGGTTTTTTTTTTTCAATAAAAAGATTTAGAATCCAATGATTTATCTAGGACAATGATTATCCAAAAGTGTCAGCAGAATCAGCATCACCTGGGAACTTACTAGAACTCTAAATTCTTTGGCCCTACCCCAGAGCTTCTGATTCAATGACTCTGGGGTATGGCTCAGAAATCTGTGCTTTAAACAGGTCCTCCAGGAAATTCCAGTATACTCTAGAGTCTGAGAACCATTGATCTAGTAGTTTTAAAATATATTTCTTTAGTCGAGGGAAAAAAGCTGTTCAGAATTTTTCAAAACTATAGGGCTGGATTGGAACCAAATCACATTCATGAGTTAGATTTTGGTTTCTGTGAGTTTTGCTCCGTTTTTCTTAACTGTCTACCTGTTTCACCTGGTTTCTGCTACGCATGCAGGTGACATCTGGATGCCTACTCTGGGCAAAGACCAAATTTGTGGTTTGCTCAGCTGTGTCCTAAGTAAGCGCTGAACAGAAGGAAGACATCATTTCACATGAATTGATGGCATGAAATAAAGAAACGTTAAGAATGACAAGGATTTCCACTTTAACAAGCCTCAACAAGATCAGGAAATAGCTTGTCTGTGGCTTTATGATGATCATGCAGTCAAATGTTTATCTTCTATAAATTTAAGATCATCCAAAGTGTAATTCAGGATGGTAATTTTGTTCTATAAGTTTACATCCCTTTTCTAACCCTTTTTCTTGTTGAACTGTTCATACCTGTTTGCCATTGGAATGAGGGGTTCCTTCTAGTATGATATTGCTAGAAGAAGTGAGCTGAATCTAGTCACATACTTCCATAGAATCAAATATAGGAAAATCATACTTTTATAGAGTAGAAACCTGGCAAATACTACCTTAACCAAGTGGTCAAGGTTAACATCACCTGTGATAAGCCATGTCGAATATATGTACCAAATATCTTCATCCATGTGGCTGTGTCCTTCTTGTCATTCAGGAGCTGTTCAAATGGGAACTTCTTAGAGAATACTTTGGGCAACGTATCCAAAATTATCTCCCATCTACTTCTAGAACTTTCTATTCAAATATCTGCTTTATTTTCTTCACAGTTTTCTTTTTTTTCTTTTTCTTTCTTTCTTTCTTTTTTTTTTTTTTTTTTTTTTTTTTGATATATATAGAGAGACCCAAAGAAGCAGACTATGTTTGTGTGCCTGAAAGCAAGTGGGGGAAGGGCAGAGGGAGAAACTCTTAAGCAGGTTCCATGCTCAGCACTGAGCCCCACAGGGCTTGATCCCATGACCATGAGATCCATGACCTGAGCCAAAACCAAGAGTTGGACGCTAAACTGACTGAGCCACCCAGGAAACCGTCCATAGGTTTTTCAAACTCTGCAATTATTCTGTTATGTGTGTGTATGTCTGTGAGCATGTTCTGTTATTTACTTGTTTCCATTGCTAGATCAGAAGCACCATGATAGTAAGCAACATCTTTATCTCATTCATAAATACCTGTCAAGGATTTAGAATAGTACTTGCCAGGAGTGCCTGGGTGGCTCAGTCGGTTAAGCAGCCGACTTCCACTCAGGTCATGATCTCCTGGTCCGTGAGTTCGAACCCCGCGTCAGGCTCTGTGCTGACAGCTCAGAGCCTGGAGCCTGTTTCAGATTCTGTGTCTCCCTCTCTCTGACCCTCCCCTGTTCATGCTCTGTCTCTCCCTGTCTCAAAAATAAATAAAACGTTAAAAAAAATTTTAAGTAAATAAATAAAATGTAAAAAGAAAATTTTAGAATAGCACTTGCCATATGATAGACACTCAGTCAACACTGTTTTTTAAAGGGTTTTGTCCTAGTCTCTTGCAAGTCACACATATCAAAGGTAGAATTTGAATTCAGTCTTACCCTAAATCCATGATTTCTTCACCAAGCTGCCACGTATGCAAAAAAGATTATCATCAGGAGTAAATAATAATAACTAACATTTATTGACTTGTTATGTGCTGGAGTGGTTTACATATAGTTGAATCCCACAACTGTAGGAAAAACTCAGGTATTATCCTGGTTTTACAGATTAGGAACCCGAGGTTCTGAGAGAGCGATTTTCCCAAATGCACAAAAGTAGCAAGTCCTAGAACCACCTGAGTTGGATGCTCAGATGCTTAGCCATTTTGTCAGTGGCATTCAGAATTTAGTTGCTTCAGGGTCACCTGAGGGTATCCTTCCAAAGTCCAGATTGTCTGTTCCTGTCTCCAGGGACTCAGAATCTGTGGGCATAGGCTGGGGTTCATTTATCAGGATTTTAACTTACCCCAGGTTTCTAAGGCAAGTACCAAACACTGCACTTTGTTAGATTCCAGTAGAGCAGACTAAAAGTTCCATATGGTGACAGTGGCCAGGAGATAAAGGATGTAGATTTTTGGAAAAATCCCTGCTGAAATCTCAATCGCGTACAAGGAAAGCACAGTTCAGAGAATGAGCCTGGCCACAATCACTACTCCCTATGGCCTTTTGGTCAAGTTTGGATCAAGTCTGGCTCTGATTACCCTGTGGGGACAGATGAGATCAGAGCCAGAGTGTGTCTGGCTTCAGGGACATTAACACACCTTTCTGATGGAATGAACGGCTCTTCACTTGGAAAGGTGACAAGAAAGTGAATTTCTTGATGGGTGACTCTGGGCTGTAGGAATAGAGGCCAAGTTTTAATCTTAGTGGAGGAAGACTTGCCTTTGACACACCTGACTTCTGACATGAATGCTTTAGCTGCTTGTACTCGGGCCTCAAATTGGAGTGAGGGAAAGGCAGAGTCTGTCATTGGCTGATGATGGGTTTTCATCAGCTCATAACAAAACTGAATAGCTCAGACAGACTGTTGAAATAAATTTAATACTATTTTGAAAGAGAAAAAAAAGAAAGAAAGAGTAGATTCATTTTTGGCAGCTAAATTCAATTCTGTGTGAAAGTAAAGCTGACATAATTTGAAATGCCACAAGAACCTTAAATCTACCCCCCCACCCCACCCCCCTCCCCTGGGTTTCTTTGCTTGCCCCATCCTCTGTCTCTGTTATGTCTCTACCTCTTTTCCTTCAAGGAGCCTAGTTTCCTGTTTCATGTGGCTTTGGCCCCTTCCCGGACTATTTCCATTTCCTCTGGCCATTAACACCAGCTACTCATGGTTAGCATGCATTTGGTTATGAGAGTCTGTCCAAAGGTCTTCCCTTGGGATTTCATCCTCCTGCCTGAACAGAAGGTCAACGAAACATAAAGAGGGTTCCGTGTTTTATGAAGTCTTTCTGTGTCCCTAAAGTGGCAAAGAGCACAGCAATACAGCCAGTCCTCTGGGGAAAATTTAATCAATCAAAATGCCTTTGCTATTTCCTCCTGGGTTAGTGATGGTGATGCCATCCCAAATGCACAACCTGCATCAATATTAAAGATACTTGTGTGACCTTAAATTAATTGTAGTTAGTGGCAGGCTAAGAAAATACATATGAAGCCAAAGAAGATAATTATAACTCATAAATTCCTCCACTCAGAGATGACCACTGCTGTTAACATTTCGGGACGTGTCTTTCTGGTCTTATTCTATACACATATCTAGGTACATACATGTATACAAGCAGAGACAGCTTTTTATTTCAAAAGAACCACGATTTCTTTTTTTAAATTTTTTTTTTCAACGTTTTTTATTTATTTTTGGGACAGAGAGAGACAGAGCATGAACGGGGCAGGGGCAGAGAGAGAGGGAGACACAGAATCGGAAACAGGCTCCAGGCTCCGAGCCATCAGCCCAGAGCCTGACGCGGGGCTCGAACTCACGGACCGTGAGATCGTGACCTGGCTGAAGTCGGACGCTTAACCGACTGCGCCACCCAGGCGCCCCAAGAACCACGATTTCTATCCTAATTTATAATCTATTATTTTCTCTCCCTTTAAATAAGACTATACAACGTTATTTTGATGATTATGCATTACCCAGTTATAGATACGTATTCTATTAATTTAGCCTCTGTTTTTGGATTTTTTATAGTTTATTTATTTATTTTGAGAGAGAGAACACAAGCTGGGGAGGGGCAGAGAGAGAGAGAGGGAATCCCAAGCTGGCCCCACACTGTCAGTTCAGAGCCTTATGTGGGGCTCAAACTGATGAGCCATGAGATCATGACCTAAGCTGAAATCAAGGGTCAGACACTTAACCAACTGAGCCACCCAGACACCCTTCTGTATTTGGATTCTTATGTTTTTTTTTCATTATTTGGCTCTCCTTTTCAAAATTCTGTAAAGAATATCTTTCTAAACACATCCTGATATTTTTGTTGAATTATACGAATTTTTTTTCTCTCTTTAATGTATACCTTCTTATTCTTCAAATTTTTATTAGTGGTTCTCAAAGTGTGGTCCCCAGGCTAGCAGCATCGGCAATAGCAGGATATTTGCTGATAAGACAAATTACCAGGCCCCACTCCAGACTTACGTAATCAGAAATTCTGGGAGGTGTGTTTAAGTAACCTGTGGTATAACAACCCCTTCATGTGATCCTGATAGTTAATGTGTGAGATCTGTGGTCTAGGGCATTTGGTTGTTGGAGAGAATGGTCAGGCTAGTGGGTTCACCTGCCAGCATGAGCCGCTGCGATGTAAGTCCCATAGCAATGTTGGAACGTGAAGATGGGAACATACGTTTTCTCGGAAAATTCAGCTGTTTGCCTCAGAATGTAGATTTAGCTACCTCTGAGAATAACAGCTTTTCTGGCAGGACTTTTGCAGCTCTTTGAAGCCCAGAATCACCGGCCTTCATTGTCTGTCACCTGAAGAGCCACACTCAACTCCTGAATTTTCTTCATGTGTTATTTCCTCTTCCAACAAGCCAGCTTTCATTTAATACCCAAAGTTTAATTGTTGCTCCAAAAATGATAGCTATATAACCCTACTTGAAATCCCATCAGTGATTTCTCCATGTCTACTGGACAAAATTTAAATTCATGAGTGTGATAGTTAGAACCCTTCGCAGCCTGGTGGCTTATTACTGTTTTAATCTCATCTGCCACTTAGCACCCCCTTATTTTAGCCATATTAGCCACTTTGGGTTCCCTGTAGAAGCCTTTCTCTTTCACGAATCCATGTCTTAACCCTCAACTTGAAATATTCTAAGCCTTGATCATACAGAAAAATTCTCTTCTTTCTTTAGAACCTACTCAAATGTCACCTCATTTGCGAATGCTTCTCTGTTACTTCAGTATAGTACAATTATTTGAATGCTACTTTATTTACACCTGAGTCTGAGTCTCATTATGAGTTTCTCACACTACCTTACAAATTAGTGTCTTTTTCCTACCACTTGAGTGTGGAAATCAGATATTGTCTTCTTAAATATCAATAGAGTACCACCTACTTAATAGATGTTCAGTAATAGTTAAATGCTTGAATGAACCTTGAAAATTTAAAATTTCCAATATGTACGGAAGATTATATTACCATCAAACATTTAATGCTATACAAATTCAATATTACTGAAAATGTGGAAGAAAAAGGACTCTTAATCAAATAGGAAATAGAATTAATAAACATTCTCTGTAATAGAGCAACTTATTTAAAGTAATTTTTGCTACAGTTAAACTGAAAATAGCTTCACAACTGAATATCGATTTGATGAATTATTTTTATCTTATTGTATTGTTCTGTTATTCAGAAAAACACAAACAACTAATATTATTTTGGCCTTACTTTATTGGATGGAATGTGAAGTTGAGGATACACAGCCTTATTATAAAATAGAGATGATTTTTTTTTAAATCATCTTTTTTTTTTTTTTTTTGAGACAGAAAGAGAGAGAGAAAGACAGAGCATGAGTGGGGGAGGGGCAGAGAGAGAGGAAGACACAGAATCCAAAGCAAGCTCCAGGCTCTGAGCTGTCAACACAGAGTCCAACGCAGAGCTCGAACTCACAAACTGAAATCATGACCTGAGCCAAAGTTGGAGGTTTAGCCGACTGAGCCATCCAGGTGACACTAAAAGAGATTATTCTAACGGAATGACACTGTACTGTTGAAACTGAATTTGTTGCAAACAACATTTATTTGCAATCCTCCATATTCTAAAGAAGAGTTGACTAGTTGCTTAATGCTTTACATAAAGAGATGATGTCAGCATCCTCCCTAAACTAATAGTCTTATTCCCTTATCTTTATTGTTGTTTGTCAAGCTTTCAGAGCCTCACTGACCAGCCACAGGGAGATCAGTGCTGTCAAGAAGTAGTTAGTTTGGGGAGCAGAGCTGGCTAACTTAGTAGAGTGTTCGATTCTTGATCTAGGTGTCATGAGTGGAGCCCCACAATGAGTGTAGAGCTCACTTGAAAGAAAGAAAGAAAGAAAGAAAGAAAGAAAGAAAGAAAGAAAGAAAGGGTTATTCCATCACTTTCCTTGGTGACCTGGGGGAACTTGCCAATTCTTTGGGATCCACTCAATCTCTGTCTTTCGTGGAAGACCACACATTCTGCCTCCCTTTTACTCAGTGATTTGGGGCAGTAGGGAGGCACATAATAGGACTTGAGGCAGTGTAATGTTGAGAGAGTTTCTGCCACATTGAACAAATGTGCCTCAGCATAAGGTCTTTACATGAAATGCCTGTGCCCTGAATAAAAAGGAGTGATTTCATCACAGTTGGAATGCCTGACAGATTTCAATAGTATGCCATCCCAGGAAGTATTACTCAAAAAGAATTAATTTGGGGCGCCTGGGTGGCTCAGTCGGTTAGGCATCCGACTTCGGCTCAGGTCACGATCTCGTGGTCCGTGAGTTCGAGCCCCGCATCGGGCTCTGTGCTGATGGTCAGAGCCTGGAGCCTGCTTCCGATTCTGTGTCTCCCTCTCTCTGACCCTCCCCCGCTCATGCTCTGTCTCTCTCTGTCTCAAAAATAAATAAACGTTAAAAAAAAAAAAGAATTAATTTAATAATTGATAGTTTCATGTTAAACAAGATTCTTGTATATCAGATTCATAAAATAAGCATTCAGTAGGGCCCTTGGAGAGAATGGACTACTACTCATTTTCTTTCAGGAAAAATCAACTATGTGAATCCTATTCCTTCCTACCTGAAATTTGTACGAGGATGAAATCCAATGCTTTATAAGAAATACACATATGGGGGCACCTGGGTGGCTCAGTTGGTTAAGCGACCGACTTCGGCTCAGGTCATGATCTCGTGGTCCATGAGTTCGAGCCCCGCGTCGGGCTCTGTGCTGACAGCTCAGAGCCTGGACCCCGTTTCAGATTCTGTGTCTCCCTCTCTCTGATGCTCCCCTGTTCATGCTCTGTCTCTCCCTGTCTCAAAACTAAATAAAACGTTAAAAAAATTAAAAAAAAAAAAGAGTTACATAGTGCATTTATTTATTCAATACTTGCCAGGGGAGAGGGAGGTAGAGGATGGGTAAAATGAGTAAAGGGGAATGGAAATACTTGTTTCCAGTTACGGCATGAATCTTATAGGGGATAAAAGGTACAGCACAGAAAATATAGTCAATAGTATTGTAAGACCGTTGCTTGATAGCTACACCTATGGGGAGCAGAGCAGAGCCTATGGACTCATTGAATCCCTATCTTTTACCCCTGAAACTAATGTAACATTTGTCAACTGTACTTCAGTAATATATAAATGCGTGTTATTTATTCATTGAATTGTTCATTGAGAGTCTACTATGTGCCTGGTACACTTGTAAGTGCTGGGGAAACACTGTTGTGTAAGCCAGCAGAACCCCCATTTCTGTGGGGTGGAACAGATAATAAAAAAGTAAGCTTGGGCACCTGGGTGGCTCAGTTGGTTGAGTGCCTGACTCTTGCTTTTGGCTCAGGTCATGATCCCAGGGTCATGGGAAGGAGCCCCCTGTCAGGCTCCATGTCGAGTGTGAAGTCTGCTTAAGATCCTGTCTCTCTCCCTCTGCCTTTCCCTGCCCCCTCTCTCTCTAAAATTAATAATAATAATATAAAATGTTTTGAAAAACATAGTAAGCAAACACAGGGCACTTAACTGGTTCAGTAAGTATAACATGTGACTCTTGATCTCAGGGTTGTAAGTTTGAGCTCCCCCCGTGTTGAATGTAGACATTACTTAAAAATAAAATCTTAAAAAAGAAGTAAGCCAACACATAAGTGATCCAATTTCTGAGAGAAAGAAACAAATAAAAATTCAGGCAGGTAATGAATGAGACAATGAATGACCTGCTTGGAGCTGTTCTGGATATGATAAGGAAAGGCAGTCTAGACTCTTAAAATCAAATGGCTAACACCTTAAGCAAGCAAGTAGAATATGTCGGTATTATATGCACAGGTAGGTGGTCCTTGGAACACAAAGGAAAAAAACCTCTTACCCAATTTGGGGAGATCTGGGAAATCTTTACCAGGGAAAAGAAGGGTGATAAAGCTTGATGGTCAAATAACAGCCTGGAAGAACAGAGATGTGGGTGTGAACTTGTTTTTCCTGTGTGACATTTGCTTGTGATTTATCCTCTCTGATTCTTTTCTGTCTTGTACCTCGAGGTACATAATACCCCCTCAAGGTAGGGGACTGAGAGAAAGAAAGGTGGTAATCAAGACCCAGAATAAGAAAGAGCCTCATATATTCCTGGAAATAGAAGCAGTTCACCGAGAATGAGGGTGGGAAATGAAAAACACGAGTTAGAGATCTGGTCATGAAGGACAATGCTAAGAAGTAGGGAGCATGTTTGTGTGTAAACAAGAGGCCAAGGCCATTTAAGGGTATCAAGATTAATCTCATAAATCTTACAAATCACAAAATTGCAGAAGTTTTAATTTTTTTTTAATTTTACCTATATTTTATACTTTTCTAATTATACTGGCATAAGTTTTGAATTCTGAAAGCTGAGAAAGTTGAGAAAGTGAAAAAGAAACTGAATCGAGTGAGTTCAACAAGGTGAAGGGCGTAAAGTTAGCGATATCCCTGCACAAATGCATAAGGTGAGTGTCTAATCCCAAATAAGTGCATTTATTCACTGGCTTCTGTGTCTCAGGCCTTTAGGACACAGGGATGGGTAGCCAGAGAGCCACCACCTCTCTGGTGGACATTTTTTTCTGTAGTCTTTGGGATTTTCACACACATATGTTACTTTGGGGAGGGTATTGAACCACAGTAACTTAGCCACCCTGAAACTTCTAATACACAATGCAATATGGAAGTTTGCCTGGTCCTGGTAACTTGTTTACAGAAGATTCACTAATGCTGAAAAACTGTGCATGCTACAACCCAGCAATCAAACACTTAAGAAAAATGTTTTGAGAGATAGAGAGCAAGCAGGAAGGGACAGAGAGAGAGGGAGAGAGAATTCCAAGCAGGCTCTTCACTGTCAGCACAGAGCCTGATGTGGGGCTCAATCCTACAAACATGAGATCATGACCTGAGCCAAGATCAAGAGTTGGATGCTTAACAGACCGAATCACCCAGGCGCCCCTCAACTCCTAAGTATATGCCCAACAGAGATGTGCATAAATGCTCTCCAAGAAATTGTACAAGGCACCACAAACTGTAAACTCCCCAAATGCTCATCAACAGTAGAATATGATATGTATATTTTCATAAAATGAAATAGGATACAGCACAAAGATGAACAAACTACAATAATATACAATAATAGGAATAATAGTCGCCAATACAATGTTGAGTGAAAAAGACCAGAGGGAAAAAAGTAGATAGTTTAAAAAACTCTGTGTGTGTGTGTGTGTGTGTGTGTGTGTGTGTAGTTACCATAAGACATGAAGAAGGCTTTCAGGGTGCTGGAAGTACTATTTACTAATTTGAATTCAGTATGCTATACAAATTACAACAAAGTATTCAGGTGATTTAGGTTGTGTTTCAATATTATGGGCCTTTTTATCAGCTTTTTAGGAATTTCCAGTAAAGGGTAACTATATGACTCCTTATTAATGGTAGAGGAAACCAAAACTTTCAACATCAAATGGAATATATATATGGGGATAGATTTTCCCATCATTGTCCATTCACAAATATTATACCTTGGGTTTTACAATCTGTTTGCCCAATCTAAGGTCAGCTACATGTCAGAGGGTCTGGCACAAACCAGTCTGGACTCCTGAATCCTTCACACTTCAGAGGGCAGGAGTCCATTTTTTCTTTACATGCATGTCATTAGAACAAAACCCTAGGATCATTGAAACTATGTTTGGCAGCTTTGGCACATCGTATATCCTGAATTCAACAAAAACCACATCTCTAGAGACTCACGAGTTATCTTGCAATAGAAGGGTGAAGCTTTGGCTAACCCGGGTCACATCAGTACAAAATGCCGAGCGACAAACCATTTATAAGGTTTTGTGTAAGGCTTTATCTTAAAAGTGTTATAAAGTCATTTTTAGTGGCTTACCCCTACGGAGAAGTGGAGCTCTGAAGTCCCTGTGGGAATACCCGAAGAATATTGAGTCTATTTCTTTGAAAAATAGAATTTTACAAAACTATCGCTTATATAGACAGAATCCTAGATGATTTTTATATGCCTTCTACAATAACAGTCCAAAACCTTTCCACCAAAACCATAGGTGTACCTTGCAATTTCTACCTTTCTTTAAGGATTTGGTACTAATTATTGAAAATTAGGTAGTTAAACAAACAAGTAAATAATGATACTTATCACCAAGGACCTCATACTTATTCCATTACACCCCATCTGGCCCCCACTTCAACAAGCCCCAGAGTATAAAAATATTAGTGGATAACATGAAACAAATCCCAAGAGGATTTATATATTCATCTATTGCCAAGTAAAAAATAATATTTTAATGGATAACAGTTTCTTACATTAGGACATGCATCCAAAGGCAGTAAACAAATTATGGTTCTTGTATAACTGGCTTTCTATATTCACAAAAATTCCTGTGTTTTGCTGACATTGTATCAACCATTAAAAATAAAGAAATCCACCCCCATTCCATATGGCTAATATTTCCTTGATACCTTTGAAACTATTAACAGATTTGTAGCTTGCTTGTATCCCTTAAATACAACTGTTGGCACATTTCAGCAAATGCTAATAGAAACTTTATTAAAAAGCCTGACTTTAACAGTCTGTTAAAAATATTAAAAATAAAAATGAAACAATTCATCCATCAAAAACTGCCATGCTGGATACTTCTTCTCACAGTTTTCTATCTGGTTTTCTGGACCACATTGCCCTTTTCTCAACCTGGCCACCTACCAGAAGCCCTGGGACCTAAAAGTCAAGCTTCTTCACACGGTGTCATATCCAATTCTGAATCCAGCAAATGCTAGCCAAACCCTACACTCTCACACATAATGTCACATCTTGATTAATCATTTGTTAATTTGAAAGCAAAGTGCTATATTTCCTAGTGTAGAAAACCAAAATAATCAGATGGCTTGCATATTGTTTTCCCTATTCTGGCCCAGGGCTGGTGGTGGTGAACAAAGCAGAAACTCAAACTTTTAGAGAAAGGCTGTCACTTTTAGGCCTACATCCAGCACGTGCGTGGCACGTAAACAGAAGTAAAAACTTGAAAGCATTTTTAAAAGGAGTTTAGACAGGGGCGCCTGGGTTGCTCAGTAGGTTAAGCGGCCGACTTGATTTCAGCTCAGGTCATGATCTCACGGTTTGTGGGTTCAATCCCTGTATCAGGCTCTGAGCTGACAGTGAGGAGTCTGCTTGGGATTCTCTCTTTCTCTCTGTCTCTCTCTGTCTGTCTCTGTCTGTCTCTCTCTCAAAATAAATAAACTAAAAAAAAAAACATTAAAAGGAACTTAAATAAAACAAAGATGAGAATTCATGCTCAGACCTGAAACCTTTAGGGCAAGTACTCTAATCATTTGAAATCAGATGCTAATAATGCTCTTGAATTGTTGTGACTGTCCCAAAGAACGACTGAGTGTTTGCCAGTGCTTAAGGAGAAATTATTTTTAATGGTAATCGTTCAGATCTGGGTGGAAGTGTTATTATTCTGCTTGCTCTGTTTGGGTTTATGGTGTTTTCACCTGCCTGGCATTCTCCTTCCATGAGCTATGCTCTTGGGAGGCTCTTAATCATGACCTCACCCCCTCCTCCCCAGGGACAAGTATGGACCAGTCTCAACCAACAGTACTACCCTATCCACCCACAATAACAGCTGGTTCAATTGTGAGCTCAAGGACCAACAGGGCCTGAGGCCTTTACCTGGAAAGAAACATGGAGACGGGGGAAAAAGAAACACTCCGTCCATGGGATTGTCATGTCTGGGCTTGCAGCTGCCATATTCTCTACCACATGGAGAGATCTGATCTACAGTAAAAGAAAATGAGAGAGAAGCACAGGCAAGTAGAAATAAGAGCTGAGCAGAAGTTTTGTTCAGGCTCATCTGTTCCTTAAATGCAAGGATCTCTGAAAAGTAGTCTTCACAAGTGGGCTGGAAACTTCGGTGATGACAAATTGTATTTCCAGAGGCAGCGCATTGCATTTTTTATAGCTCATATTGTTCTCCCATGTTATCAAACAAAAAATTTCCTCCCTGTAAATTATATTTGATCAGCGATCCAGAATCATGGAATGAGCCTATTCTATCTACAGCATGACAGCCTCTCACATATTTGAAGATATCCTGCATTCCCTGAGCCTTTTTTCCCCAAGATAAACATTATCACTTAGCTCCACTAAGGGAGGCAAAGCTTTTTAGAACTGAGTATGAATCTGGTCCAGAAGGACAGATCTTTTGTTCCTATGAGGATTCTCTGACAGGTCAAGGATAACAACCAAGTAGATAGTAGAATCTTTGATGTAGCTGGAATATAGAAGGAAGTATAGGAAAAATAACACATACAAAACAGAAGAACATCATATGCTAGAGATAAGATGATGTGAAATGCCTCATGAGCAGTGTTATTCGCATTTTTTATAAAGAGTAGGTGGAATAAAGTAACTGATTTAAAATTTGAACAAAGTTCTGTCCTTTGCCTAGGGAGTGTTAGAGGGAGTCAGTGGGGAAAATTATTCAGTAGCAAATTAAAAATGGATAGATGAAATGAATTTGAAAAATAGTGGTATTTCAGGATTCTTAAGTTAATCAACTTCCTCACAGACAATCCAATTTGTGCCAAAAATAGAAAAGAAATGAAATGAAATTGAGAATGTCAAAATATGAAGACCAGAATTTAGACCAAAAACAAAGTATTACTTGGAGGGACAAGTTTCCTTTATAGGACATAGTCCCAATATCCAATATTATGTCATTTCTGAACGTTTCTCGGATAATTTTGTGATCTCTCGCAGTTGAAAATTCAGTTTTAAAAGATCTAATAAGTGGGGCGCCTGGGTGGCTCAGTTGGTTGGGCTTCCGACTTCGGCTCAGGTCATGATCTCACGGTCCGTGAGTTCAAGCCCTGCGTCGGGCTCTGTGCTGACAGCTCAGAGCCTGGAGCCTGTTTCAGATTCTGTGTGTCTCCCAGTCTCTGACCCTCCCCTGTTCATGCTCTGTCTCTCTCTGTCTCAAAAATAAATAAACGTTAAAAAAAATAAAAAAAAAAGATCTAATAAGAATTTCTAGTGTAGGCTCTAAAAAGACAACAAAATTAAATTTATTTCAATAATCATGCACCTATTTAATGTAAAAAGATACATTTTGAGAATAGAAATTCTTTTAAATTATTGGGCCAGTAGTTTAGCCTTATAATTTTTTTTTAACATTTTTATTTGTTTTTGAGAGACAGAGTGAAAATGAGCCTGAGTGGGAGAGGGGCAGAGAGAAAGGGAGACAGAGATCTGAAGCAGGCTCAGGCTCTGAGCTGTCAGTACACGGGGCTCGAACCCACAAACTGTGAGATCATGACCTGAACTGAAGTCAGACCCTCAACTGACTGAGCCACCCAGGTGCTCCCTTTAAATTTTTTTTAATTTTATTTTTTAAAACAGTTTAGCCTTATAAATGAAAGTCTTTGTGTGGCATATGGCAAATAAACCCAACTTAATGTTAGTTCAGTTTTGGCTTGAAGCCCAGTAGTGACAATTTTTTAAATTTCTGTTTTTTTTTAAAGTTTATTGATTTGTTAATTTTGAGAGAGAGAAAGAGTAAGTGGGGAAGGGGTAGAGAGAGAGACAGAGAGAGAGAATATCGAGCAGGCTCCACACTGTCGGTACACAGCCTGGTGCAGGGCTCCAACTCACAAACCATGAGATCATAACCCAAGTCTAAATCAAGAGTTGGACAGTTAACAGACTGAGCCACCCAGACGCCTCCATAATTTTTAACAAGTCCAAAGAATATCTGTAACATGGATTTTTTTGCCCTTGACTTGTGCACTCTCACATCCCAATGACTTAAGAGTTTTTCTCTACACTTTACTCTGGGAATATCATATCTGTCCTACTTTATGAACCGCAAACACTTATTTGTTTGGGAGTAAAATTTGACTTACCAGTGGAAGAATGAATAGCAGTGTGGTTCTGGGGCCATCTTTGAAGTCAGAAAAAAATCCTGTTTCAACCCCAAGCTTTCTCACACACAACGATGTTCTGAGCTCTATTTGCATATCTATGAAATCAAAATCATAATGCTTATCAACAGGAAAAAAAATCTGATTAAAACATGAGCAGAAGGTCCAAATAGACTTTTCTCCAAAGAAGATATGCAGATGGGGCTCCTGGGTGGCTCAGTTGGTTAAGCGTCTGACTTGGGCTCAGATCTCGCAGTTTGTGAATTTGAGCCCTGCATCAAGTTCCCTGCTAATAGCTCAGAACCTAAAGCCTGCTTCAGATTCTGTGTCTCCCCCTCTCTCTGCCCCTCTCATGCTCATGCTCTGTTTCTCAATAATAAATGTTAAAAAAATTAAAAAAAAAAAAAGAAGACGTGCAGATGACCAACTGGTACATGAAAAAGTCCTCCACATCACTCATCATCAGAGAAGTACACACTTATCAGATTGGCTGTTATCAAAACGACAAGAAGTATCCTCTGCTAGTGAGGATGTGGAGAAAAGAGAACTCTTGTGCATGGTTTGTGGCAATGTAATTTGGTGCAGCCACCATGGAAAACAGTATCAAGTTCCCCCAGAGTTTGAAAATAGAACTACCATGAGATCCAGCAATTCCATTTCTGGGTATTTACCCAAAGGAAATGAAAACACTAATTCAAAAAGATATCTGCACCTTCATGTTTACTGTGGCATTATTTACAATAGTCAAGACATGGGTGCAACCTTTGTCCATTGATAGATGAATGGATAAATAAAATTACACACACACACATGCACACACACACAATAGAATATTACTCAACTGTAAGACAGAAGAAAATCCTGCCATTTGTGATGGAATGAATGGAAGGAACTTAAGGACATTATGCTAAATTAAATGAGTTAGACAAAGAAAGACAAATAATTTCTGATCTCATTTATATGTAGAACCTAAAAAAAAATCATATTGTTTGCTTTACTGGTTTGTCATGAGGGTTCATTTTTCTAAAGCCCTTAACATGTTATAAGGACTAATCTAATAGGAACTTTTTTCATTAATGTGAGAAGTCTGGATACAAGTTATCTAAAGAGTGAAAAATTACAATTGCTAAAGTGGAATGCATAGCAAATGAACATATTATCTGTGACTCACCTTCAGAATTTGAAGATATCATCACTGGATAAATTTTTTTCTCTAGAAAGAGTTTAAAAATTTTTTGCTGTCTCTCTCTGTCTCTCTCTCTCTTTGCTCCCCAACCCCCAAAATAAATAAACACTAAAAAAATTTAAAGGGGGCACCTGGGTGGCTCAGTCGGTTAAGTGTCCAACTCTTGATTTTGGTTCAGGCCACGATCTCACCACTTATGAGCTTGAGCCCTGCGTCAGGCTCTGCAGTGACATTAAAAAAAATAATAATAAAAATAAAAAACCTTTTGCCAGCACTGTGGTTGTCCTTGGAAATATATAGTTGACTAATATGAAGTGCCTTCCTTTGAAGAGGCTATAGTTTAAGAACAGATGTACAAATAATTTCAAAGTTGTATGCCAATTATAGTGTTAGACCTATTTATAAGGTGTTTCAGCCCATGCAGGGAGTACTCTAGTCTCAAGCTAGGTGAAGGAAACAAGCTAGCTATTAAAGCTTTTTGGAGGAGACAATGCAGAAGATAGTTTTGAAGAGAGTGTGAGAACTAATCAGGGAAGAGTATCCTAGGTAGAAAAAAAAAGACTGAACAAAGGTACGGAGGCAGATAAAATGTGACCAAGATATCGCAAGCCCTTTGATGGCACTAGGTTGACAGTTTCAAAAACACATACTTTCAAACATAAACATTACATGGGACTCCCAAGCTACACCATTTTTGCAGGACAGAGAAAAAGGCTGAAAGCATTTCAATATGATTATTAAAGTCAATACACAAGATCATTCATTCTTTTGAAACTGTAGCAGCAACCCCATTAAAATCGGACAAAAGAGGCTTACTATTATTTAATATTTTTATGGCCTGCCTAGTAATGCAATAAAGCAGGAAACTGAAATAATATGTATGGTTAATGTCATGGAGAATATAAAATTGTCATTATTTGTATTTAACAAGAACTTCTTCCTGAAAAATCCGACAGAATCAAACTATTGGAAGATATAAATTTGGTTTTATACACATAAGTAATAAACATATGAAACTTGATGGTTGTCTCAAATAACTAACAATCAGATAGTTGATATAATGTGGGAAAAGATTCCATTCATAACAGGAGCAAAAACAAAAATGTTTGGAAGTCATCGTAACAAGAACTCTTCTGAACTGAACTAATCTGAATGTTTTTTGCTGAGAGACGCAAAAGAAGATTTAAAAATGGAGAGAAATACCAAGTCCACAGATGGGAAAATTAAATATGATAAGCCAATTCTTCCTTTTTTAGATTTTATGCAAATGTAAAAATCATAGTGTGACTTTTTCTGAACTTGACAATAAGAATTTGTGACTCACTTAGAAAAATAATCATTGAGAGTTGTGAAAAAACATTTTAAGTATAACAGCTAGTTTGTATTCAATCACACTATTTATAATCACTTATATACATTTTTAATGAAGATACAATAATTAAAGCATTTTAATATTAGAACCAAAAAAACACAGACCTACCAAATAAAATATTCACAAAATAGACAAACGTATGTACTTACAATGCAGGAAACCAAGACGTGGATTTGGTAGGAAAACATTATTTAAAAAGAACACTAATGTGCTGACTCCTCTAATTACAAGTTCTACAAACCATACACAAATATAAACAAATTACAGAGAAAATGTAATAAATAACATTAAAACAATAGAACATGGTAGGTGGAAATTAACCCGATTTAAGTATGAGGCATAATTTTATAAGAAAATCAGAAGTCACAAAAGAGAAGTTCTATAAATTGCCACATATACAAATTTAAGATTATTGTGCCTCAAAGAGTACCATAAATTAGAAGTTAAATATTGAAAAATGCACAACAAATACAAAAAAGTTCAATAACCTTAAGGTTTGGAGAGATTTTTAGAATAAAACAATAAAAGCCGAAGAAGAAGAAAGAAAGACAGGTTTATAGATGTCAAATGTCAAAGATGTATTTCAATATATGGACACCCTGACTAATAAGAGAAGAAACAACAATTAAGCTGATGTATTATTTCTTTAACCAATTGAGTAAGCAGAGTAGTTTTTTGCTGTTGCTATTTCTAAAGAAAATATTCATAGCAGGTGTGGTGATAAAGACATCTGTAAACTTGCATAGAAGTTTACAAGTCTAGGAAGCACAAACTTTTGGAAAATGATCTGTTAATGTGTATCACGAGATGTGAGAAATTCAAAGCTCAAAACTCTAGACCAAGTGATATTCTTTCTAGCAATTTTTATTAAGGAAATAAAAATCTTGAAAAACATTTGTTTTATTTATTTTATTTAATTAGTTGATTTTGGGGGAGAGAGAGAGAGAGAGAGAGAGAGTGAAAACAAGAGAGAGAGAGAGAAAGAGAGAGAATCCCAAGCAGGCTCCAAGCTCAGTGTAGAGCCCAACATGGCGCTCGATCCCACAACCCTGGGATCATTGCCTGACTTGAAATCAAGAGTTGGATGCTCAACAGACTAAGCCACCCAGGCACCCTGAAAAATATTCATTAAAAAAAAAAAGTCTTCATCACAATTTTATTTTTTACACAACCTTTTGATTTTAGAAAAGTTTTAGACTTGTGTAACAATTGCACAGATGGTTCAGAGAGGAGAGTTTGTGTCCTAACCAGTTCCTCTATCATTAACATCTGAAATGAGTACTGCATACTTGTCACAGTGAATGAATCGATATTGACACACTACTATTAACTGAAGTTTATACTTCCTGTTCCATATTTACTTAGTTTTTTTTTTTTTTAATCTAATCACTTTTTTCTTTTCCAGGACCCCATCCATGATACCATACTACAGTTAGTTATCATGCCTCCTTAGCCTCCTCTGGCTTTTTGGTGACCTGCCCAGTTTTGAGGAATTCCAATCAGGTGTTTTGTAGAATGAGGCTTAACTGGATTTGTGTGATGTTTCTATAGTGATTATACTGGATTTATTGGTTTTGTGAGGAAGACCACAGAGGTGAAGTGTCATTTTCACTACATCATATCAAGTATAGATGCTATTAACATGTCCTATCACCATTGATGTCAACTTTGATCACCTGGCTGAGACGGTGTCGACAGATTTCTCCACTTTTTGCACCTTTTACTCCTTTTATATACTGTATTCTGGAAGGAAGCCATAGGGTGCACTAATGGAATGGGAAATACTACTGAAGATATTAGTAGCTATATTTCCAGAAATATGAAACTGGTGAGTTCTGGTGTTTCTGTAAGAGAAGTCACCATACCCACATTACAAATGAGATTTAAAAAAATGCTGTGTCAAGGAAATATACTTAGGATAGGATAAGTGGAAGAACTATTGCAAAGCATATGGGTATACAACAAAATACTAATTTTTAAAAACTGCTTATAAGGCCAATTTAAATATCTCTCCTCTTATATTTCTGCTTTTCCAAATTCTCTACAAGAACTTACTGCTTTTAGAATCAGAAATACGGTTTTCAAAGGTTAACTTAAGGTGCTTTTCCCACTAAAGAAATATGTCTACCGGGATGCCTGGACATATTTATTTTGGCTGGACAGCATATTCACTCTTCCTGCAGGGCTGCAAGTCCACAGAATGTACTTTACTCTGTTCTCTTTGTGCTCACGTAATAACTGAAACTCCAGTGTCCACATACCCACACTCATACAAACAAATACATATTCTTCCTTTAGGTTTGCTAATAGCACACAAGTACAATTTTTAAAATAAATTTAAAGTTGTTTTCTTTTTTTTTTTGAAAGAGAGAGAGAGAGAAAGTAAGGGAGGGACAGAGAGAGAGGGAGAGAGAGAATCCCAAGCAGACTCCACACTATCAGCACAGAGCCCAATGAGGGGCTCGATCCTTCAAACTGTGATATCATGACCTGAGCTGAAATCAAGAGTTGGATTCTTACCTGACTCAGCCACTCAGGTGCCCCAAAGTACAATAATAATGTTCAAATACTGCCAAATATCCTTACCGGTTACCCATATATAGACTTGCATTGAAGGAGGGATCTTGCCCATTTAAAACCTTTTTTAGGTCTCCAACAAGATTTGGCATATTGTCAAGTTTGGGGTCATTCTCCTACTATCAAAAAGTTAATTCAACTTTTTACCTTGAGAAAAACGTCAATCCGCAGGCTGCAGGATAGGAGAATACGGTACATTTTACCCCATTTCCCTCACTGGTAATGTCTTATAAGACTAGCATAGAATTGCAACCAGGATTTACTTTTGTTATATCCACTGATCTTATTCAGATTTTGTTCATTTTCCTGTACTCATTTGTATGTGTATATTTGGTTCTATGCAATTTGATCACATGTACAGATTCATGTACCTACCAATATTGTCAAAATATGGAACAATTCTGTCGCTCCAAGGATCCTTCACATTAACTTTTTATTACAATATCTACCTCCCTTTTGGCCTCTTTGCCCCTTCTGTAACTCTTGGAAAAGAGTCATCTGTTCATTTTTTATAACTGTGTCATTTTAGGGATGTCCTAAAAATAGATTTATATTGCATGTGTCCTTTTGAGGTTGGTTCCTCCACATCCATCAGCCTATAATTTCCTTGAGACTCATCCAAGTTGTTCTGTATATAAATAATTCCTTCCTTTTTATTACTGGGTAGTATTTTGTGGTATGGATGTACCACAAGTCTGCTTGCTTATTCACTGCTTGTATATTCACCCATTAAAGATAGCTGGATTATCTCTGCTATTTTGGGCTCCAATGAATAAGGCCACTATGAACACTTTATACAGATTGTGGTGTGAACCTAATCCTTTATTTCTCTGTGGTAAATGCCTAAGAATGCTTAGTTGCATGTCTAGATTTCAAGGATGTGCCAAACTATTTTCCTTGAATTAATCCTATCCTTCCCTCATCTTCTATTAGGAAAGATATTAAACAAATAATGACAATAGCTAAAATTCTGGCTATGCATGGTCAGAATAGATATACATACCTGCAATGTCAATTTTACTGAAGATTGGTATGCAACTTGAAATCATTAAGCTGTACTTAATGATTATTTACAAGATGAACACATCCATGTTTTCAGCACCCAGAGTAGGTAACAGAACATTACTTGAATCTTGGGAAATTGCTCAGGTCCCTACAGGTTGTATCCATAACCTATACCTCTGAGTCCTGATTTCTAATAATAGCAGGGTTTTTGTCTACTCTCAAAATTTACATACATAGTTTCATATTGTATATACTTTTGCATCAGTCTTCCTTTGTTTAATGTTGTGTTTGTGAGATAAATCCGTGATTTGGTATATAATTTTTTTATATTTATTTATTTTCTGAGAGACAGACAGCAAGTGGGGTAGTTGGCAGAGAGAGAGGGGGAAAGAGAATCCCAAGCGGGCTCTGTACTGACAGCAGGGATCCCGACGCGGTGTTCAAACTCACACACCATGAGGTCATGACCTGAGCTGAAGTCAGATACTCGACTAACTGAGCCACCCAAGTGTCCTTCCAAGATTTCGTATGCTGTGGTTCATGATATAGTTCATCCATTTTCATTGTTGTGTTGTATTTTATTGTATGCATCTATCACAATTTAGTTGCCTATTCTATTGTTAATTACATTTTGATTGTTCCTAATTTTTAGCTACTATGAACACTACTAATATGTTTCTTTCTTATATGTGTCTCTTCGTAAACATATAGAAACATTTCTTTTGAGTGTATACCTATGGGAAGAATAGCTATTTCAGATGATATGCATATATTCAGCTTTAACAGATGTTGCCAAATGGTTTACTAAGATGGTTGTGCTAATTTACGTTCCCACCAGCAGTGTATGGGGACCCATATTTAAATATGTATTTTAGATCTTCTTTTTGTCACATAAGAAAACTGAGATTAAAGATTTTAAAAAGTTTTTCAGGGTGCCTGCACGGCTCAGCTGGTAGAGCATCCAACTCTTGATTTCCACTCAGGTCATGATACCAGGGTCATGGGATTAAGCCCTGAGTTGGGCTCCACACTGAACATGGAGGCTGCATAGGACTCTCTCTCTCTCCCTTTGCCCCTCTGGCCCTCTCCCCGCCCCCCCACCCCGTCTCTCTCTCAAATTAAAAAAAAAGTTAAAAATTTGTTTTCATGTCACATAGCTAATAAGAGAAGAATCTTTGGTTTGAACCTAGGTTTGTCTAACTCTAGTAATATTTTTTTTCTGTTAGACCATAATGCCTCTTACTTGACTGCAGTCAATATACTTCAATGCAGCTCCCACTTTTCCCACAAATGAATGCCTTGTAAATTTTATTCTCCTGATGTCGGCCTTCTACTCAAGGTCCAACACAGGAAAATCATGGTTACCACTTTAATTCTGCCAGCTCGCAGCCATCTCCTCCCAGTTCTGATCAACCCGAGTAACTTGCCACTACATCACTTCCATAAATGCTCATTTCAATATTTATTTTTTAAATGTTTATTTATTTGTTTTGAGGGAGGGAGTGCCTGTGAGTGGGGGAGGGGCAAGAGAGAGGGAGAGAGAGAATCCCAAGAGCTCTTCACTGTCAGCACAAAGCCCTTGTGGGGCTGGATCTCAAGAACCTTGAGATCATGACCTGTGCCTAAATCAATAGTTGGACATAACCAACTGAACCACCCAGGCACCCCTCTTGTTATAATATTTAACTTCTAAATATTCTTAGTTGACTATCTTGTCATCTAGAGTGCGAGCACTTTGAGAGTTAATATATCCTTTGATATCTATCCTCTTTATCAATGCAGATAATTATCAATTAAAATTGTTAAACTTAATTGATGTCTAGCTACTTCAAGGTTAACAAGGTCATCTGAAGTTTAAATGAGATAGCAGACCAATGCAAAGCAAAATCTGGAAACACAAAATTTTGAAGGAAATCCTGGCCTGAAATGGCAGACACATTGACTTCCAAAATAATGAGTGGCGTTAAATTTTATTTTGCAATATTATCTATAACTTACTGAGTCCAATGAATTTGAATCAAATAAAAAACTCAAATCACAAGTGAAGTGAAATATATTACTTGAGGGAAATATAAATTAGGAGTAATAAGTTGTGTGCTAAAAGTTGGTTTTAGATGAAAGGTGAAAATTAGGGAAATAGAAAGATAGAAACTCTGTGACAATAATTATTTTCAATGATAAGGTGCACAAGGGAAGGATTTTTTTCCTCTGCAAAGGAGAGGATTTTGTTTAATACATACTTATTAGGAGAGTACCTGTTACACATGTGAGTGCTTTATATGCTTCGATATGAATTAGCAAACGGAAGAAAGAAGAAATAATCTAAAGCCATAAGAAACCCAAAGAAAACCATGGCCAATAGTTTGTTTTGGAAATTTTCACACAATTTTCATAAAATAGCTTTGGGTTAGATCTTTAGAGCTTCCTACTAGCTCTGTAAGATGGTACACCATAAAATTATACACTAAATAGAATCCACAATTAAAGTACTTAAAATATTTCACCACCAAAGCAATTCAATTTGTAATCTTATTTTATCATGTGATTTTCTGTTACATAAAGACAAGCTCTATTAAGAGACTCTGCAATGCAGGAACTGAATTTGTACCACAAGTCAATGGTAAAATCAAGCCTAGAACATATTGCTTTTGGCATCAGTTATAGATTATGGTCAGTGAAAGACAAAGCACACAAGCAGAATTTCAATATTTGTTCTGAGGTCTTCCTACTTGAACATTTACATTTCTCTACTGCCTGAGGTTCCTGGAACTGTTTCTGTGAAATTGGGAGTTTCTTCAATGGGATACAAAAGACAGTAACCAAAGATAACATGCAAATAATTGCATGATAAACATGAAAGTGTGTTAAAGCTTTAGTGATCAACAATCCAAATTATAATAATGAAATACTGGGGCGCCTGGGTGGCGCAGTCGGTTAAGCGTCCGACTTCAGCCAGGTCACGATCTCGCGGTCCGTGAGTTCGAGCCCCGCGTCAGGCTCTGGGCTGATGGCTCGGAGCCTGGAGCCTGTTTCCGATTCTGTGTCTCCCTCTCTCTCTGCCCCTCCCCCGTTCATGCTCTGTCTCTCTCTCTCCCAAAAATAAATAAAAAACGTTGAAAAAAAAATTTAAAAAAAAAAAAAAATAATGAAATACCAATTCCACCTATCAAATTGGCAAAAATTAAAGGATTTATGAAATCTAATATAGCATGTGGGGAAAGAGTCGCCCCCATACATATGTCATGGGAATATTATACAAAAGTAGTAGAAGGTAATCCTAATCAAAATTTAAAATATACATATCCTTTTATTTAGCAATCTATTTATAGAAATCTGTAAGTAAAAATACTTGCTAAAGTGTTTAAGGGCATATGTAGATATTTTGTATTGTGTTTATACTATATATATCCCACATTTAAGCAGCTATTACTCTGAAATAAATAAAAGAAGGTTGAAGAGAGCTTTTCTGATCATTTAAGATTTTCTTATTACAGTGTTTACAATAGCTGTGTATTACTGTTTTTCTGTTGTTGTTTTTTAAGAGGGGAAATTAATTAATGCCATCATTATTTTACCTCTGCCAATTCTTTGTGTCTAAGTACTTGCACACTCATAATCACCCCACACACAAACGCACATACAACATATACCCCTTCTGAGAAAACTGAGCGTCTTGAGTGTAAATTAAGAAACTATAAATACAGGTAATTGTTCCTTCACTGATTTTTTTAATGTTTATTCATTTATTTTGAGAGAGAGAGAGAGAGAGCAGAGAAGCAGGGCAAGGGAAGAGAGAGAATCTCATGAACCACAAGATCACCATCTGAGCTGAAATCAAGAGCTGGGTGCTTACCTGATTGAGCCACCCAGGAGCACCTCCTTCAATTGGTTTAAAAAATTCAAATCTGGGGCGCCTGGGTGGCTCAGTCGGTTAAGCGTCCTACTTCAGCTCAGGTCACCATCTCACAGTCTGTGAGTTCGAGCCCCGCGTCAGGCTCTGGGCCGATGGCTCAGAGCCTGGAGCCTGCTTCCGATTCTGTGTCTCCCTCTCTCTCTGCCCCTCCCCCATTCATGCTGTCTCTCTCTGTCTCAAAAATAAATAAACGTTAAAAAAAAATTTAATAAAAAAAAAATCAAATCTGTATTTTAATTTTAATCTGAAATGTATTTTTTTCAAAGGAAAACTACTAAAATAAGCAATAACAGATTATGTATATACAATACACATATACTATATATACATAATCCTATATTTTTATTTATGTATATAGCTTTTATATGTTAGATAACATTCTTTTATTGTTTGATAAATATTTATCTACACCTAATTTTATATCCAAATATAACAATTGCCTGCTTAAAATAAACTGGAACCAAGAATCAGAGTAAAGGTTTCCTTGATCAGGATTTGGTTAAACTACTCTCAAGGTGTGGTTCTCCCACACATTCCTGGCGACAAAAGAGCATGTGGGTTAGAAAGGAAACCAAGTAGTGGAGAGATAATGGGCCATAGTTCACCTTAATTACCTGTCATTGCTGTTCCTTCTTCTCTGGAAAGAGAACACAGATGGAAAAGTAATTAATGCATACACTGATTAGTCATCTCATTTGCCAATTGTACTTGGTAAATAAACCAGATTGCAGGAAATACTCAGCAGGTTTAAGTAAGCTGAAGCCAGTAAGATGAGACAAAAAGATACTTATGGTTGGATTGGCAGTTAACCATAAAATCAATCTTGAATTTCTTTGCACATGAATTTAACATGGAGGCAACAGAAAGAAAGGCAAATCCGAGGGTTTGTCTTTTTTTTTTTTAAGATAAAAACATTTTATACTTTGTCAGCAAGTGTTTTGGCAATATTTGATTTAATACAAATAATTATTGTGCATAAATCCAATTTTTGAAGAACCCATCCAATCCACCAATGTAAAAACAGCTACTGACTTTTTATGGAATGGCAGATAAATTTTCAACACTAATAGTCAATATAAAAATATAATTTCTTGAGCTGTACCTTATCTTTGGAAGCTTTTAATCTGAATTAATTTCCATCAGAAATATATTTATGCACGACTCTTGGATACAAGGCAGTGCACTAATGCTGCGAATGGGATTTCCACATACTTTATTAAAAAGTTTCAAAAACTAGAAGAAATCGGAGTTAAAGTGGAGGGTAAATATCATCTGTCCCCAAACCACTTCCCTCTCGATGCTGATTGTGGGATTAATCTGCTGGGCTCTTCTTCATATTTAAGTGAGAAAAATTGGAAGCATGTAGGGAAAAAAATGTCAAGGTAATGGACAATTGAGAGATATCACTTTCAATGAGGTGAGAGCAAGTAAAGGAGTGTTGAAGAGACAAAAAAAAAATATTTTAAACATTTTTCAGTCAATCTTCCATATCTTCTCTTATTTTAGGGATTCCTAGCAACACTAAGCCAGTCCTGAACATTTAATAGTGAAGTTGGGGCTACAACACATTGACTTCCAGGCCAATCACTTTTCCATTAACAAAGGATATCATAAATAGTGGCAAAGATGGAAGAGTGGATGTACAGGGTCCTCCTTTCAGTTGAAATAAATATGAGTCAATTTCCCTCTTTTATGTTTGATTACGTTAAACTTATTTCTCTGTATCCCACTCTCCCTTCCTTCTGTTCTCCCTCTCATCATTCTGCTTTCTTTCCTTTCTCTCTCTCTCCTTCTTCTTCTTTCTTCCCTTTCTCCTTACCTTTTTCTCTTTCTTCTTTCCTCCCTTTCTTCCTTCTTTCCTTCCTACTCTCTATTTCCAGTACAATAATGCCAGAAATGGAAGATGAATCAGGAGGAACGTTGTGTATAGAGCAAACTCTTCTACGAATCTCACAAAGCCACTTGGCCGTATATTTTGAAAAAATCGAGACCATAGCAATATAGTAAAGTCATTTTTCAACAGCGATGGAAAGGTTGCTGCTGAAATTTTGTTGGGGAAAAAAAAATTCATTACATGTGACTCTTTGGTGCATGGCAGGACTTTTAGCTTCCTTGGCTTCTGACCCTAAATGCCAATGACGCCCTTAAGCCTTGTGACAACATAAAAAGTCCCACGTATTTTAAAACACCAAGTAGCAGAGCGGCTATACGCCTACTAAGAATCACCAGTGCTTCAAAAATAAAGGCTTGGATTTGTGTTCGAATTTTACCACCTGATGGCCCTTTGAAAACAAAATCAAAAACAACTTTTCTTCCACCTTAAAAATAAAGCTCATCTTCTTTATAGAGCTCTTGTGAAGTTCAATGGGTCAATGTTTGTGAAAACATTCTTTTTTAACTTCAAAAGGTTATACAAATATGAGATGTAATTCTCATTTTCCCTAAACTTTGAATATAACCTTGCATTGTTGTTACCTATTTTTTTTAACAACCAACGTGATGCTAAACAAAGAGTAAACCCTAGTTTTCCTCTAGAGAACTGTTACATAAGGAATCTATCATGCTGTATAGACACAACTCACTTCGTTGGTCTCCAACTGTGTCTTTCAGAGCAGAGACCAGCTTTCCTCTGAAATGTGGGCAAAAGTTGGATGAGACCCCAAAGCCCCACGCTTCTCGGCTCTACTTGAAACCGAGCGGTTCTGCTACTAACTTTTTTTCATAGTGAACTTTTCTTATCTTTGAACATAAGGTTTTGTGGCTTAAAAAGTTCTCACAAATATATTTATGGAGCACATATTTCATATTTTTTTTCTGATTATAGTACAGCCTAATTATAAAAAGAAATAGGGATACAATTTTGTTCTCTGTGTGTCGGAAAATCCTCCATAACCTCAAGTCTAAAAATAATCGCTGTTGAAATTTGGCCTATATTCCTCCAGAGCTTTTCATGTGGGTATGGGCTTCTATAAAAGAGATTGCACTCTGTATACTTGCTAATGTAAAGTTTATATCTTGCCACATCTGTGTATAGTCTATTTCATCCATTTTTATAATTTTATAGTATATAATTTTCTTTCTTTGCAGCTATTTTATTTGCATTTAATACTTGATAGCACATATAATTTGCATAGTACAGTTCTGCATCGCATATACTAATTGATCAATAAAAGACATGTTGTTGAGGAAATAAAAAGACAAAGAAGCCGTCCTCGTCCTTTGAATAAAGAGAAATGTTTGTGTATAAAAATCAATAAAATTGTGGCTATTAACACATTTATTTTTATTAATAATTGAAAACCACATGCATGAGACATTTTATATTTTTTGGAGTGACTTCACACGTATGATCTGTTTCAGTTTTCAAAACTCCCCGTGTGGTTTGTGGAGTAAAGGTCGCTGCACTCATTGTACACACGGGGAGGCTGAGCTCGTGAAAGAGAGAGGAAACCGCGCATATGGAGCCATACCTCAGACATTTAAACTCCTTTGAAAAGCAAACATTATGCCGGTGCAATCTCGAGAATGTACCCATTAGGGTGGAAAAAAAAGTTGTTAGCTGCCATTTTGTTTTGATGTTAAGGAGTGGTAACAAACGCCCTGAAACTAAAAAATGTTTAAGTCTCAGAGGTGCCTGGGTGGCTCAGTCGGTTAAGCATCTGACTTCGGCTCAGGTCATGATCTTGCGGTTCGTGAGTTCAAGCCCCATGTCAGGCTCTGTGCTGACAGCTCGGAGCCTGCTTCAGATTCTGTGTCTCCCTCTCTGTCTGCCCCTCCCTTGTTTGTGCTGTGTCTTTCTCTGAAATAAATAAACATTAATTTTTTTAAAAAAATGTTAAAGTCCCATGTATGATCAAAGTCAATTAATTTTTTTTCTAGTAAATTATGGAACAGTTGCAAACATATCTGTAGACACACCATATTTAAAATACACAATTCAAAGGGATATCTCAGTTAATGTTAGTAATAATAATGCAGCTAGTTAATATTTGTTATACTCGTAAAAATGGGTCACTCAATATGTGAAGCATTTGTATGTGATATCTGTTTTAATCCTCATTGCAAATGTATGAGACAGTATTAACTTCTCTGATTTACAGATGAGGAGGCTAAAACACAGAAAGATGACATTTGTCCCAGGTCACTTGGTTAATAAGAAATTGTTTGTCTAATTCTGGACTCCTGGAATTAACTCCAAGCCTATGCTGCTTGTCAATAGCAAAGCACTGCAAATTATGGATATATTTAATTCTATAATAGAGTTCTTCATCTAGACTCTAAGGAAAACCTTAGAATGAGGTTCTCACATAATACTTTTCTATTTTCATTGGAACATAAAGGAGATAAAGAAGCGAACAAACAACCAAAAAAAAAAAAAACCCTCTCAATGATAAAAAAAAAAAAATAAGCATTCCATCAAGGCAATCACAAAAGTTTATTCAGTATTTACTTTCTGCTAAGTACCTTAGTAATGCAAATGTTGTTCTAATGAGAACCCTGTCCTTCAGGAGCTATGGGTCCCATATAATGTTGAAGCTCATACAGGTGCGGTCGCTGAATACTTGTGCTGTCTTCATGGGTGTATTTCCAAGTTTTTCACATACCCAAGTCAGGAGGGTGGTATCTATGCCTTAAAGTTCTGTGGAGATTTCTGTGTTTGTCATGAGCTATGCTGTTTCAGATAGCATTTACTGAACATGGGCTGCAGGAAGTGCATTATTCCTTTTTTATTTTTATTATTTTGTAGTGAGAAACTGTCCTTTTGAATTATCTTTTTCACTTTTATTTCTTTAAACCTCATTCCATTTCCCTCATTTTTTTTCTTTATTCTTCTATGCATTTTGCTGTTAGAAAGTTGACCAAGAGAAAGGCAAGTTTAGCTTTACATGAAACTTCTTATTTAATAGAAGTCAGGGGAAAAAAAACAGATTTTTTTTTCACTCATTTTTCATGAGTGGACTGCAGGACTTTCTAGGGAGTATTTCTTGAAATGCCAAACCAGATGTTGTAAAATGTCTTCTACCCAGTGCTAAAACCTTTTCTCCTCAAACCTCTTAAACTTTAATAGCAGAAATATATCATATTAACGCCCGGACTGCTACATTAAAGTAACATTAGTGTTCTTGAATTACACCCTCCATGATCTAGTAAATTCTGAGAAGGAGCTTCCACTCTTGGTTTTGAACATCCACATGCAGTGTTTAAAGTTTGAAAAGCTGGATATTCAACACAGGAAATAATTTATAGTCACCAATAGGCACTGACAGCTTGGGTCCAACAAGGTTATACATTATATATTTCAACGATTGTCAGGAATATTTATTGAGAACCCATTGTGTATAGATTGGTAGACTTCATGCTCTGTGGGGGCACACAAAATAAAATAGATGGTGGGGACCTTTCCCCTCAACAAACTTAAGAGTTTTTAGAAAGAATCCATAAATCAGGTTGAAGATTATATTAGATGACTTCTGACATTTTTTTTTTCCAACTCTAAACTTCTAATAGTCTTTTATGGTGTCCTCTTTCTATATATTTCAATTTAGTTCCACATGGCCAAGAAAAGATTTGAGTTGGTTTATCACGAGAACTCATTTATTTAGTCTAGGAGACTTAAAAATAAATGGGTAATTGTAACAGGAAGTTGAGACAAGATGGTTACTTAAATGGAGCACTAAATTATCCTTACTTTTATTTATGGGAGTGGTACCTAAAAGTCTTAGCAGGTCTACACTGGGGCAGGAAGAAGAAAAGAAAGAGAGCAGTTTTCTAAGACTTTCCCATCAAAGACCAAGTTGAGTGTTGTTTTGAGAAAAAGAACTCAGCATTTCATTCTATTCTGTACAATTTGATTCTGACTTAAATCAGGGAAACATATTTTCTACTGTTAAAAAAAAAACTTGTAAATTTCATAATAGAGGAGGGAAAAGTGGAAACATGATTATTTATATGCATCTGTAACTTTACTATGTCCTGAGTTGTGAAACAAATGATTGGTTGGGTGGCTAGAATTGCCTTAAAGCTGTATTTGCTTCTAAAGCACGTTGTTCTACCTCAATAATTTGTTGCAGATTAATGTGCTGAGCAAGATTTAGAAAGATACATCTTTCAGTCTTTGGAAGATGTTCATAAAGCAAACATTTTCCATATCAGGAACTGTCACCAGGATTGATTTTGGAAGGCTGTTTTTGTAAGGTAGAGAAGTGGGTTCCAGTGGTAGGGCTGTGGGTGGGAGGTAAAGCCAATCTGTGGCCTCCCTTGTGACCATATCCCCATTTAAATCATTCTCCTGGTACATAAAAAGAAGTATTAGTTCTTCAGAGTAGACACTTTCTTGGCATTGAATTTTACACACAATTTATAGATGGGCATTAATTTAAGGCATTTTGAGAGACATAATAGAAGGTACCTTTAACAGGGATTTTGCAGAGGATATAAATGGATTTTTTTGTAGTGTTGTTTTTTTGTTTGTTTTTTAGTGAGCTTCAAAAAGTGTTCAGGATAAGGTATTGGACTGTAGTTCAATTAAACACTATCTGTGCATTCCTTTTAAATCTGAGAAAATACAGAAAAATGAATTCTTAAGTCCAATAATACTGTCCGGTGACGTAATTATTGGGCCAACATCTAGGGTTTTTTTGTTTTGTTTTGTTTTTGTTTTTTTTAATTTTTTTTTTCAACGTTTTTAATTTATTTTTGGGACAGAGAGAGACAGAGCATGAACGGGGGAGGGGCAGAGACAGAGGGAGACACAGAATCGGAACCAGGCTCCAGGCTCTGAGCCATCAGCCCAGAGCCTGACGCGGGGCTCGAACTCACGGATCGCGAGATCGTGACCTGGCTGAAGTCGGACGCTTAACCGACTGTGCCACCCAGGCGCCCCTGGGTTTTTTGTTTTTTTGTTTTTTGGTTGTGTTTTGTTTTGTTTTGTTTAATTAGAGGGAGAAGAAAGGAAAACACAGACGCTCGAGTAGGTGTGCCAGGTGATGGGCAAAGTGTTTTCCAATCCATCTTATCACTTGATCTTATTTTGCCCACATATCATTCTTAGAAGAAAGTTTCACTCTTTCATCTTTTTTAGATCTTTTATAGGTTCAGAGAAGTTAAGTAAGTTTCCCTAGATGAGATCGTGTCATGAACAATACCTATATTAGAGTCTGATTCCAAACCCACAGGACTTTATTTTTTTTGAAAATTTTTAATATTTATGTATTTTTGACAGAGAGAGAGAGAGAGAGAGAGCGAGCATGAGTGGGGGAGGGGCAGGGAGAGACGAAGACACAGAATCTGAAACAGGCTCCAGACTCGGAGCTGTCAGCACAGAGCCCGATGCGGGGTTTGAACTCACAGACAGTGAGATCATGACCTGAGCCGAAGTTAGACGCTCGACCGACCGAGCCACCCAGGCGCCCCAAACCCATAGGACTTTAAAAGCCAGGCACTTTTCTGCTGCAGTGTGGCTCATCTTGAAGACAAAAATTTTCTCTTTGCGGATATCCTGTGACATCTACCTTTCAATATAATACTGTATTTATTTAGTCCATCATTATAGATTATATGCTTTTTTGAATATACTGTATCTCACTGTCACGATCTTGTCTCCTGTAATTTCTATTCCAATGCATATACAATATTATGTAGCCCCATTTCTAACCCCATGCATGTATAATATAATGTAACTTCTGTCCACCTCCAGCCTTTCCTCTCTCCTAATTTAAGAAAACTCAGATGTGATTTTTCTAAGGGAGGCTTGTTAACATTTATTTGTTGAAAACAAGTTTAGACAGAGAAAATTGTACAGGAACAATTATAAATCAACGTGTCAACCCGTTTAAATTTAAAGTAGTTGGAACGAGTCACTTTAGTGCTGAAGGAAAGGCTTCATGAAATAAATACATTTCGTGCCAGGTTTTGAACGAGTAGATGAAAATGGGTTGCCAGAGGATGTGGGAATTAAATCTGATGACTTCAGATTCAGCCCTGATATTATGGAAGGACTGATTCATGTTTTTAAAAAAGAAAAAAAAATCAGCTATAAGGCTCACCGACAAAGGGGAGGTATCAGACCATTAGTATTGATGGTAACAGGCCGTTACAGTTTACTGAATACCCCCTGTGCCTCGGACACTTTTGGGTGCCCTTTGCAAACCAGTTTTTATTTATCCTTCAAAACAACCAAGAGGTTAATTTTTTGTATTCTCATTTTACATGAAAAAAAAATTAAGGATAAAGTTTACATTTTTCTGTCCAAGTTTCAATAATTACTAAATGGTAGAAACATGATTTGGTTTCTTTTTCTCTTCTTTTTTTAAATTTGAGGATAGTTGACATGCAATGTTACATTAGTTTCAGGTATACAACATAGTGATTCCACTTCTCTGTACATTATGCTGTGCTCATCACAAGTGTCACTACCATATGTCACCATAGAACACTGTTACAATACCATCGACTATATTCCCTATGCTGTGACTTTTACTCCCATGACATACTCGTTCCATAACTGGAAGCCTGTATCTCCTGGACTCCTTCACCCATTTTCTTCATCCTCACACCTCTCTCTCCTCTGGGGACTATCACTTTGTTCTCTGCATTTATAGGTCTGATTCTGCTTCTTGTTTATTATTATCTTTAGATTCCACATTTGAATGAGATCATATGGTATTTGTCTTTCTCAGTCTGACTTATTTCACTTACCATAATACCGTCTAGGTCCATCCATGTTGTCTCAGATGGCATGATCTCATATTTTTTATGGCTGCCTAATAGTCCTCTGTGTATGTGTGTGTGTGTGTGTGTGTGTGTGTGTGTGTGTATTTGCACGTGTGTGTACCACATCTTCCTTATTCAGTCGTCTTTCAGTGGATACTTAGGTTGCTTCCAGATTACAAGCAGGATTTAAGAGGAGGTCTGTTTGGCTTTAAAATCAAAACTCTTAACTTGGGAAGCAATGTCATGTTGTGAGCGAGATGCTGCATCTGTTGCCCTGTCTGCACTTGATTTCCCATTCACTCTTACGTGTGATCTTCTCCCTCTCAAAGCTTCTGTGTTCTCATTTTATAAACTTGGGAGGTTGGGAAGATTAAAATGAGGTAATCAGTATGTGTCAGGTGCTGCCTAATACAAAGCATGTAATCAATAAATACTACTTATTGTGATGATGACAATGTTGATTATGACATTGATGGTGCTGAATTTATTAACTATATGTTAATACTTATACCCCCAGTATCCTTTTTGTTTGTTTGTTTGTTTGTTTACTTTATTCAATTATCCTTTTTTAATATTTATTTTTATTTTTTTAGTTAGGCTTCATTCCCCACACAGACCACAATGTGGGACTTGAACTAACAACCCTGAGACCAAGACTTGAGCTGAAATCAAGAGTCAGATACTTAACCAACTGAGCCACCCAGGCACCCTTTATGTCTTCAGTATCTCGCACAAAATTTGGACTGCTTGTTATTCCCTTCACATAGAACAGGGTTAAACATACAGGGCTATGTTAACTGCATATTCAGTAAATGAGCACTAGAGAGTGTAAGAAAGTTATGTCTTGTTTGCATTTTATTCTAGTTTCTCTAGACAGTCATGCCCATAGCTTGGGAACCAGCTTATACGCACATTTTGGGCAGAAGTTCCATGAAGGATATTATTTATGTTTGAAGGAAACTTTTCCAGATGTCATAAGTTTAGAAAAATTACTATAGTGGGCCACCTGGCTGGCTCAGTTGGTTAAGTGTCCAACTCTTGATCATGGTTCGTGAGTTCAAGCCTTGCATCAGGCTCTGTACTGGGTGCAGAGACTGATTAAGGTTTGCTCCCTCCCTCTCCCTCTACCCTTCTCTCACTCATTCTCTCTCTCTCTCTCTAAAATAACAACAAAACAAAACAACAAAGAAGGAGAATTTCTATAGTACCTCATCTTGGCTAGGAGCATAGATACCTATTAAATTTCTACAAGAAAAAAGTGAGAAAGCAGCTTATTGGGTTGTGTGGAGAATCTCTTCCTTCAGATATCTAGCAGTAAAATGGAAAATAGTCTGTGGGAGCTGAGATACAGAGGAAAGAGGAATTAATTATCCATTAAATCCTTTCAGAAAATTCATTTGGCAGATCTGTTTGGAAGAATTTTGTTTCAGTTCTTTCTTGAGCATTGTTAATAACTCTTCTTACCCTTACGTAACTTCCTGAAAAACATTGGCTTCATAATTTCTCTCAGGAGAAGACCTTGAATTTTGTTTTGAGAATAAAAACAATAACAAAAGCTTAAGGTAACATCAGAGCAATTTTGCCAAATAAAATTACATGTTTGAGATTAAACAGTCCCTGTTCTAAAGGCCAAAGGGATTTGGGAAGCACCCCATAGCTTGACCCTTGACTGTAATGCTAAAGGGAGACTCTTATAAAGTAGATAACAAATGGCCATTTGCTGAAAATTAGGATAGTTTTTCAGTATGTGTGTTGCTCCCAGTGTCACTCCCTGTTTCCCTGAAGAATTCTCCAGATGTCCAAATGCTGGGTAAGCTGGCTGCATGCCAAGGTTAGTGGACAAATCTCATTTTCATCTTCCTTCCCTCCCTGCCTCTACTCTATGTTTCTCTCCCCTTCTCTCTGGCTCTCCTTTTAGGCCCCCTGCCCCTCCACCCCCCACCTCTCTCCCTTCCTTCTGTTTTTCAATGACAAATCCTATGAAGCCTTGCTTTGTCCAAAGCAGAATGATAGGTTTGGGGCAAACAGGGGTGAGTGTCACCTAGCCCTGTTCTCAATGGCCTTATTGCCTGGACGGGAAGACAACAATTAAGTAAGGAGTTAGAAGGGGAATATCACGGTAAAGTCCCTAAGAAAAGTTGCACGAGAGGCAAATGGCATTCCAGAGGGAGGCCAGAGACAAGACATGTCAGCTCACATGTTGACAGAAATGCAAGACAGTTCACCCTAAGAGTATGCCTTTAGCAAAACTGCTATTGCCTCACATTCTGTTTTATCTTTTCTCCTGCGGTCATGGGGTGACCGAAGTGGTATTAAATATGGATGCAGCAGATTCTCCTTTATTTGACCTCTGTACTCATTGTGTTTGACCTCTCCATGACTTTTAACATACATGATCACCCCCTGCACCTCTAAATACTTGTGCTGTTGACTTTCAGGACACCACGCTCTCCTGTTTCCATCCTATTTTCCTCTTCCTCAATCTCTTTTGCTGGATCATTGTTCTCATCCCTCTTACATCTTACATTTTTTAAAACCCCAGAGCTCGTTCGCTAGACCTCTTTTCCATCTACTTTCTACTAGTATCTACTTACTATGTCATCCTGGTGGGGTTTTCCGGGTTCAAGGCTAAAGATAATACTCTGATATATCTAGTCCAGACTTCTTATCTAAAATGTCTTGTTTCTGTTTTATCTTTCCTCCAAATATGTAATACTTTCTAACATACTATGGAGGAATTATTTCGCTTATTTTCTAGGTCCTCCTATTTAAATGTAAGCTTTTACAGGAACAGTGCTTTTTAACTTTTTTTTTTTTAATGTTTATTTTTAAGACAGAGAGAGAGAGAGAGAGAGACAGAGTACGAGGCGGGGAGGGGCAGAGAGAGGGAGTCACAGAATCTGAAATGGGCCCCAGGCTCTGAGCTGTCAGCACAGAGCCTGACGCGGGGTTCAAACCCAGGAACCATGAGATCATGACCTGAGCTGAAGTCAGTCGCTTAACTGACTGAGCCACTCAGGAGCCCAGGAATAGTGCTTTTTGTTACCTACTCACTACTTTTCTTAGGGCTGGGAGTAACGCCTGTTCCGAGCAGACACACAGTAATTGTTTTCTTTTGACTTGGGGCTACATGAGAAGAGTCGGAATTCTTCAAGACGCACAAATATTCTAGGCAACTTTTACAAGTCCAAGAGTTGAGGAAGATTAACCGCATTACAAGGGCAGTGTAATTCATAGTCACAGCTGCCACTGGGTCCACAATGAACTTGAAAGTCAAGAAATTTCTTTTTTAGATTTTGTTTTAAATCACTCTATTTTCTAATACAGAGTTGCTTTTGAGGAGCGCTCCCCGTGCTTTTCCCAGCACTTGTTGGATTTGAGAAACTGGCCCTCCATTTCCTTTTTGAACATTCATTTATTTCACATTTAGGAGGTACCATATACTTAATCCACAATAACATTCTAGAATGTGAACTAAGGCAGCAGATGTGTATGCACCCCGCAGTGGCAAAACTTTATTTTTTTTTTTTTAATTCTTTACGAGGCTGGCTACTGTCATTGTATATGATATATTAGGTGGGAATTTATACACAGAATTGAGATGGTATGTGTGAACAGGAGTAACACCCACTTCAGTTCATCCAGAATTCTTCGCCTTACTTTTGCTTCAAGAAGTTCTATTACCCAGGATGTAACTCATTTGTGTGCCCAGCAAATAGAGCAGCCCTTCTCTACCAGTTCATAATTTAGCCAGAGGGACTCCAGATTGATTCTCAGCTGGCAGCCAAACAGAACAGAATAGCTCCGTAGGGCCAGATGTGAGAGTTGTGTTGGGTTTTCTGCTTGTTTTTCTTTCTTCTTTCCTTTCCTTTTTCTAAGTATTATTATCATGAGTCATCCACCTGAAATCCAGGCACGACTAGCAACTGGCCCTTTACTCAGCAATGAAAAGGACACCTGGCTGCTAAAGGGGTTCCCAAAATCACACTCAGAATCCAGGGGTTGAAATTGCCACTCAAATACCCCTCCCCACCCTTTACCAAAAGGAACAGCAAAGCAAATCAATAGCAAACAAAAACCTTGAAAGAATAAACAGGTGCCATGCCCTCGTAGGGTTTTACTTGCTTGCTTTTTAACAGCCAGTCTGTAACCCCTCATAATATTTTCTATACTCTTTTCTTGGAAGAAAATTAGTTTTAATGTTGCATTTTTTAAAGTTATTTATTTATTTTGAGAGTGACAGAGACAGCACAAGTGGAGGAGGGGCAGAGAGACAGGGAGAGAGAGAGAGAAACCCAAGCGGGCTCCGCACTGCCCACAAAGAGCCCCATGCGGGGCTCGAACCGACGAATCGCAAATCATGACCTCAGCCAAAACCAGAGAAAGACGCTTAACTGACTGAGCGACCAAGAGGCCCCTAATGTTGCATTTTTTAAATGTTTATTTATCATTTCTTTTGAGAGAGTGAGAGAGAGAGAGAGAGACAGAGAGCAGAGGAGGGGTAGAGAGAACGAGGGAGACAGAAAATCCCAAGCAGGCTCCACATTATCAGTGCAGAACCTGATGTGGGGCTCGAACTCACAAACTGTGAGTTCTTAACATGAGCCTAAAACCAAGGATTGAGCTTTTAACCAACTGAGCCACCCACCGTAATGCTCCAAATATTGCATATTAAAAATGATCTTAAATTTTTTTTCAACTTTTTTATTTATTTTTGGGACAGAGAGAGACAGAGCATGAACGGGGGAGGGGCAGAGAGAGAGGGAGACACAGAATCGGAAGCAGGCTCCAGGCTCCGAGCCATCAGCCCAGAGCCTGACGCGGGGCTCGAACTCACGGACCGCGAGATCGTGACCTGGCTGAAGTCGGACGCTTAACCGACGGCGCCACCCAGGCGCCCCTAAAAATGATCTTAAATGTACTCCACCATTGCTAAGTTTTGGAATCTCATTTTACGCTATCACAGAATTATCTATTTGCAAATATTGGCTAAAAAGGCAAATGTTTAACTCAACCTCATTGGAAAACTGGAAATGAATAGCCACACTATAAATAGTTAAGTGGAAATGAAGAAAATAAGGATAGAGGAAAAATTGCTGCCTTTGGGTTATTTCATGCCTGTAAACTCACCGTGAGACTGAAATTTTTCTCTTTTTCAAGTTTTATCATATTGTAAAGCATGTCTTTTGAAACAGTTAATAGCATAACTGAACGTGCCAAACCTTTTATTATATTCTCTCGTCTATACATTTCAATGGATCCTTGGCTTCTGTTCTACCAAATGTAATTATTCATCACATCGTGATTTATTTATTATTGCTATTTTACACTGTCTCCGACACTTGAAAGTTTGCGACAAGTACTTCATTCTTAAAAGAGAGAGTCTGAAAGACTTGGTTTCACTGTTCAAGTGCTCTCTTGGGCTACTCCATCCAATACTTGTTCTGTATCTTATGTATTTCTTTCAGGACCTGACCTCAATTCCCTTGTAAAATACACACAAACAAACAAAAACCGTCAACTGGGAATACCAATTAAAGCTATCTCCGTCAATTATAACCCCGAGGCAAGGGAACAAGAAACTTTCAAGAATAAAATAGCTTCCACCCAGTACTTTCCTACTCAGGGAGAAGATTTCTTAGCAGAGACATACTTTTTTTTTTTTTTTCTTTTTTTTTTTTCTTACCTTGGCTCTGGCAAGAGATCCCATCCCTCACCTCCACCTCCCAGGGTGGAGTTTATCACATTTACTACCTTGCTAAATGTTTTCTTTCTAGATTATGCAGCTCCTAGTTCAATGTCACAAACTATTGTAAATATTGAATTTGGCTTTCCAGGCACACAGGACATGCATTCATATTCTGTCTACCTCAGTTGGTGGCCAAGGCTAGGAAAAAAAGTCAAGCTTGAATACACGGTGTCCGCTATATTTGGACATTATTTTGTAGATAGCTTCCTTTCAAAAAGTCTTAAGGGAAAACAAAAAGGAAACACTACTTACCGCACTGAAAGTATACATCAATTTGAGATGCATTCTAATCTCAGAAAGTTTTAAATTAAAAACAAAGGGACATAGTAATTGTGGATAAACTGTGTAATTTGGAGACCTGATGGAATAGATTTGCTTTTTTTCCTCCCTTTTTTTCCCCTTCTTTTATTCTCTTCCTCTAGGAATCATGTCTTCCTTTACTGTAACGAAAGTCTAGTCACTAGGGATGCCTAAAGTATTTGAAAAGCAGAATTTGGAGAAAGCTTACTCCCCTCATGTTTATATTTTGGAAAAAAAAAAAGGAAAATTTCAGGATTTGTTGCTGTCCCTCAAACACAATTCTTAGTCACTAAGAAATCATTTATGATGAAAAATAAAAAGGGGAAGATAAAATGAACTTTTAGAACTTGAGGTGAAGGCTATCCACCTTGAAATTTACAGACTGGAGCATACCTTGAGAAGAAACACTTTTATGGCTTTTGAGATTTATGGTCTACTGGTACATTGAAAATAATTGGCCGTGAGAATTCACAGGAAGCTACTTGTATGGCACCCACTGGGTGAGCTCATTTTATTTAAGTCATAAATTTCATTGAAAAAATTACTGAAAGCTGATGAAAAGCCTCACCTTCTGGGGAAAAAAAAAACACAGAACCAAATAACACAAAATTCTCTCAGAAAATCTGATGATCCCAGAGAAAGGTAGTGCAATTTTTCAGAATCACATAGACACATGTCTTTAGGCTAGTGCTAGGAAATGGACAATGAAGACACAGTCTTGTTGTTCAAAGCCAAGGCTCAAGCCCAGGAAATTGCAACAGAAAAATACAAGGATTCTCAAGAGAAAGAGATTAATGTGTGGTTTCTTGAAGTGAATTTTGAAGTTCTTTGAAATAAATGGCGTAACTGCTAGGAAAATATATGTCTACCTGTATAGACAATACTTGCTATAACTCACTACTACATTCATCAAGTATGTTATTGCCACATAATTGATCGTTACTTGACTTTATTTCATGATTGGTACAGGTATAAATACAGATAGGAGTATAGACGTATATATAATAATAAAACTATAGAAATTGATCTGTAAAGAGGCTCCTGGGTGGCTCAGTTGGTTAAGAGTCCAACTTTGGCTCAGGTCATGATGTCACTGCTCATGAGTTCGAGCCCCGCCTCAGGCTCTGTGCTGACAGCCTTTGCAACTTGACACTCAGAGCTTGGAGCTGAGAGCCCGGAGCCTGCTTCAGGTCTGTCTCTGTCTCTGTCTCTCTGTCTCTCTCAAATATAAATAAACACTAAAAAAATGATCTGTAAAACCTTTCTTTGTTCTTCAACATCATAGCATATCCAAGTTTCCCACAGCGTATGGGAGAATAATGCCCTGGGGATACGTTAGCCATGAATTAAATAGCACTCTTTTAAAGCCTGGGTGATGAATGACAATGTATTTTATTCAACACAATAAATGTTTCTAGCCATACCTTAAAAAATAGCTTGATTCACCCTTACAGGTGCAAACATGAAAAAAAAAAAAAAAAAAAGGAAAAGAAGACTAGCTCTACTTTGGTCAAGATCTCGACCTGGTGTCAGCAATGTTTCCAGTCGGTAAAGATTGCTGATTCCTAGGCAGGCACATTCTGCTTTAACCAAATTTATTGCTTTTTGGTTGCTCAGAGCTGGAAAGGAGATTTCCAGAAGCATGTTCCTTTCTTCATTTCTCCCTGCACTCCAGAAAACATATCATTTGTAGTCTGTCAGGTAGTGAAGAGAATCAGATTCATTATCTCGTTCACCTTCTCCTGGTTGCATGAAATGTGTATTAGGTGTTGCATTCCCAGCAGCAGAGTATATATGCTGATGGAAATTTCTAATCATACCTACTGTATTTTGTCTTTGCAAGTTTAGTCATTAAGATAGAATCAATCTCAATTGAATATTTTTTTTTTTGTAAGCCTAACATTAGTTTCTGGTTTTTGTTTTTACATCGTAAGTAGGTATCTTCTACTTTAGAAATCTAGATCTATTGGGGCTCAGTCAGTTAAGGGTCCGACTTCCGCTCAGGTCATGATCTCACGGTCCGTGAGTTCGAGCCCCGCGTCGGGCTCTGTGCTGACAGCTCAGAGCCTGGAGGCTGTTTCGGATTCTGTGTCTCCCTCTCTCTCTGCCCCTCCCCTGTTCATGCTCTGTCTCTCTCTGTCTCAAAAATAAATAAACGTTAAAAAAAATAAAAAAAAAGAAATCTAAATCTATTTAAACAAAATCCAACTCTAGTCCAATTAAGGAAAAGTTTTAAAAACTTTTCTTAAAGAGAGGAAAGGGGAAAACAGAGGTGAATATTTTTTCAACATTTTTTTAACGTTTATTCATTTTTGAGAAACAGAGAGAGAGAGAGAGAAAGAGCACGAGCAGAGGAGGGACAGTGAGAGAGGGAGACACAGAATCTGAAGCAGGCTGAATTGGAGGCCACCGATTGAGCCACCCAGGTGTCCCTCTTTTTTTATTTTTATTTTTATTTATTTTTATTTTTTATTACTCTTCTTCCAAAGCAATCTCTAAGCTTTCCAAATGGCACATCCTTGTGAGAGGGAGTGAGCACTAAGCAAGAAATATGGGTAGAGAGCAACAGAAGTGAGCATCACATCAAAGGGAAACCAGTTAAATGGATGAAATCTTCAGGCAGGAACACTGAATTGTTTATGCAGATGTACTTTTCTGTATAAAGCCTTGTGTGCCTCACATGTGATTTCTTATACTTAGAGTTTGTGGAGTTCAAGGAGCATAAAGTACAGAACCGGTGTTCCCAAATGGCATATCTCTCCATTTTTCTATCAGATTCACTGACATTGACATTTTTGCCAGTCAATCAGATCCAGTGGCTATGGAGGTGAAACCATAAAGCACTAACACTTCTTTCTTGCTGTTGTTAAATGCAAAATAACTAGAGTGTACGCATTCAAATGAGAGCTTTGCTTCAAAGCAGTTGTCTTGTAAAATTCTAACTTGCTCTAGTAACTTCTGGTAACTTACTCTTCCATAACTTCTCAGCTATGTTATGGACACTGTTAGCTGAGTATCAGCCTTGATACTGATATTATCCTAACATTAAAAGAATGGAGATAAAGGGAGGTTCCTGGAGTTAATTGGCTCATACTGGAGATGCTTAAACAATCACGTAAAAACATACATTTCAATCGACTTTGTGTTTGTGTATGTCTTCAACTGACCTTGCGTTTCAATGGGAAAAAATGATCAGGATTTTAAGTTACAAGATCTGAAGAGAAAATTTGTTGGAAGAGCAGGACCAAAGGCAAAGAGGTGTCTTGGATAAAATATTCTATACTGTTACTGATAGGATTCTTGTATTAGGATATGAGGCTGGAGAGGTGTATTGCCACCACATTGTGAAACGACTATTTATGTAACATTCTCTCAACTATAAAATGGAAGTATCGTTTTCCCACTTTGCTGGAATAACTGAAGAACTTAAATGAGAAGATATATGGGTAAATGCTTTATAAAATGAGAGATGCAAATATAAGTCTAAAAGTATAAAAACAGCAGTCAATAGACTGTAGAACATCTGATCCGAAGAGAGCCAATGTAGGCGTGTTAAGGTCCAAGAGAGAGGAAGCTTGGATTGGGAGTGAGGGCCAGGGTCATAGACAGGGAATGGAGAGGATGGTTTGACTAGGACGAATGCCTATGAGAAGCCTCCGAGGACCACCATGCTTGTTTATTTCATTGAATGTCAATCAGCAGCTTGTGTAGCATGGTGCAGATCTGTTCTAGAGATTTCCCTAGCAGATACACATAAGCTTTGAAATGCTAATTTCTTCTCTAGTTTATATTGTAGAATGTAATTTCCTGTAACCTTCTAACCATTTGACTCTCAGTAGGGAAGTGTGAACCCCCTGTACTCACTAACGGGTCAACTTTGTTCAGAAAAGGCCACAGAAGCACATTTCTTCTTTATCGACAGTGATATTCTGGTGTTTGTTATCATCATTTACATATACATGATCTAAAATAAGGATAACTTGTTTTCTCCTTTAGGGAATGTAATGCGTATTTGACTCTGACTCTGCTATTTATTAGCTCTTGAAAGATGGATAAATTGAACTTTCTATGCCTCAATTTTTGTGGGTATTTTTTGTGGAAGATTAAGATGAAAGTTATTCCTTTCTTATAGACTGCTCTAGTGAGTAATTGAGGTAATTCTGTTAAAGTTCTTAGTGCAGTGCCTGGATCATAGTCATCAATCAGAAAAAGTTATGTTATTACACATCATGATAATTCTAATAACACTTGCTTCAGAGCTACTGTGGGTGATATTTTACACAAACTCATATGGAACTGGTTCACACAGATGCAACAGTAATGAATACAACCTCCTTAATCGAATGGTTCTCAAAGATGTTCTCATTGTTCTATCTTTTTTTTTTTTTTTTAATTTTTTTTTCAACGTTTTTTATTTATTTTTGGGACAGAGAGAGACAGAGCATGAACGGGGGAGGGGCAGAGAGAGAGGGAGACACAGAATCGGAAACAGGCTCCAGGCTCCGAGCCATCAGCCCAGAGCCTGACGCGGGGCTCGAACTCACGGACCGCGAGATCGTGACCTGGCTGAAGTCGGACGCTTAACCGACTGCGCCACCCAGGCGCCCCTCTCATTGTTCTATCTTACCAAAAGGTAGATTCTAACCAGAATGAAGAGCTGGGAAATTGGGAAAGTGACCAAAATCATTGTATAGACTAGTATTGCTCAGCATCTTTTGTGAGTCCTTGTGGTTTGTAAGTATTGAGAGGTACTGGTCTTTGAATCTCAGTCGGCTACAGTCCACTTCCTGCCTATGATATGATGCAGTCATAGACTCTGAAGCCATGAAAAGGGAACCAGCAGGACTGAGGCACTTGGCCCATATTGTTATCATTTTCTTATAATTTTGTGATGGATATTTGAATTTATTCTTAAAGAGTAGCTCTTCAAAATTAGATCTGACAGGCTTCTAAGCACTCCATCAATGAAAGATGTTCAAGAGAGAACGATGGAATCATGGAATGATGGTAAGGAAGCAATATGACTTAGTCAATGCTGAGATTTTGCTTGTGCCCCTAAATTCTATTATTTGTTAAGTGGAAGTGTTAAGTGGAAATCACACCCCAGTCTCACATTCACATTTTTTCCTAGAACCTCAGAATGTGACCTTTTGGGAAATAGGATTTTGGCAGATATAATTAGATGAGGTCATACTGGAGTACGATGGGACCTGAGTACACTGGGTCTGGCATCCTTATGAGAAAAGGAGAATCCACACTGACAGACATGAGGAAAGAACCATTTGAGGAAAGGAGGCAAAGACGGCCGTGAATCATCTATAACCAAGGAACACCGACGATTGCCAGTAAAACCAGAAGTTAAGAGAGAAGCATAAAACAGCTTCCCCCCACAGTCTTCACAGAAAGCATTGTCCCATGACACCTTGATTTCTAGACTCTGGAACTTTTGAGAGATACATTTCTGTTGTTTTAAGACACCCAGTTTGTGGTCATTTGTTTTGGCAGCCTCAGGAAACTAATATGCTAATAACTAATTTTGGTATATTGGCTATGCGATGGGTGTAGACGCATCCTTACCAAAATGTTATGCTCAAGAAAGTTATGTCCAGCTGATATAAGCTGCTGGAATGGAACTGCAGGCAGATAGGGGAATGAAATGTGGTTCTAGTATAAAGTTCTGTTTGTGGGCACCGGGAATTTGGAGAAGAGTGGGTAGTAAAAAGAAGAGAAGTGTAAAATCTGGGGTAGGAACTATAGTGCAGTCTCTCCATGGGCATCCTTGACTTGATGCAACTTGAGGAGCATTTCACAACTCTTTCCCTAAAAGATGACACTAAGGTGGAAACGGCACCAGGTAAAAACAACGAACTGGACTCTGGGCTACATATCACTCCCATCGCTAGTGTCTTGGAACTGCTTGCCACAGAAGAGTGGCACTCTAACAGCAAATAAGCCATGTTGTTAGATAGGGGGAGGTGAAGTAAACCAGGTCAAGCCAATCAGATGAACTGTTCTGAGAATCTGTAAATGACAGAGTTGGAAGCTGAGACTTCTGACATAGCCCAATAGGCAAAGTCCACTAACCTCACTGCTCCAGTTCAGGTTGTGGCCTTGATATCTCCCTAGGCCCATTTTATCATTCTGCCTCAGATTCTAAGAGCTTCCTTCGCATCCTCTCAATAAGCATCCCTTTTCACTGAAGCTATCTTGTGTTGGTGTACAATCAGTTACTGTTATATAACAGGCAGCTATAATATCCCAGGAACAAACAACAATCAGCATTATCTATTTACCTCAGGAGTATGCAAGTTAGCCAGGAGTAATCTACTCTTGGCTGGGCATGGCTTGAGGTATTTTGTGTTTCCTTCATGTTTCTTGACTTCTTCCTGGGATCAGCATGCTAGATGAGGCACGTTCTTCTCATAGAAATAGCAGAGGGCAAGAGAGCAAACAAGACAAAGAAAACTCCCAGAGTTTTAGTGTGCATGCACACTGGCCCTTCCTCAACCTGTTGGCTAAAGGACCTATGGCCCACTGGAAGAAACACCCCCATCCACGGGAGGAAGACACTACAGTGTTATACAGCCAAGGCCATAGATATAGAGAGGGATGAAGAATCGCCCCGACTTTCTGTTATTGCAACTAAAAGGGACCTTCATTAATATAGACTCAAGTCACTTTCCATTATAAATCAGTCAGAGTTTATAGTATGCCTAAAGTATGTCAGAGTCTATAGCATGTTATAGTTTATATAATATCTAAAGACATCTTGAAAAATTAAAAAAAAAGAAAGAAAGAAAAGAAAAAAAAACATAACAAAACAAAACAAACGATGTGATTTCTGTACCATGATGTCCGGGATGGGTGACCATTTTCCTTCCTCTCTTCCCCACTGAAGAGAGGAGCTGAATCTTGCTTTTCTTCAAAATGTTTATTTTTCATAAAAGAAAAAAAAATCTGCACTGCTGGTTACTCTTAGTTCTTCCCACAATTTAGCATTTCAGACATTTGGAATTGGTTTGGCTAAAAGGGAAAAAAAAAGTTTAAAAATGTTCGCTGGCAATGTTCTAACATATTATAAAACAAACAAAACCGAGTCCCTGGCCACCCATGCCGGGAGTTGCCGCCTGGGCCTACGTGATTCATCAAAACCCTCTTGCAGGGACTGTATGTGTTTCTTTGGAAAATCTGAGTGGGGGGACAGCAAAGATGCCACATGTTGATATCTGGGCTTTCGCCACTATCTGCTCAATCTCTTCCTGTACTTATGCTAGCTTTAGTTTTAGGATGCTTATTATTATTATTTTTTAAATCAACATCAAATGTCAATGGCAAAGAGTAAGAACCTGTGTTTAAGCATCAGATAGCCGTTTGTTTAAACTTTGGCTATGCCACTTTCTGGCTGCATAGCTTTAGAAAACTTCCTTATACTTCAATTTCCTGGGGCGGGGGGAGGGGGGAGATTATCATACCTGCCTCGTGGAGTGGTTGTGAAAGTCAAGAAAGTAATGTTTGCCTAGCTCCTGGCACATAGAAAGCAGTGAGGAGAGGACTTCATCCTAGTGAATGCTATGTAGTCTACTGGTCAGTATCTGCTGACCACACTAAAGGTGTATTTCACGCTGCTCCAGGCTGAACTTGGGCTCTGCCCCATATCTTCTTCATGCTGGCATCCAGGGAAAAAAAGCAGTACTAATCTTGCCTACTGGTGTGCTCGGCGGAGAAATACGAGAGGATAGGGCCACACATAACCCTAAAACCTGTACTTGGGAGTGGCCAGAGTCACGTCCGTTGGCATTTCATTGGCCAGAGTTACTCATGTGGCCAAGCCTGCCTCCAGTTAAGTGGAAGGGACACAAAATGTCCCATAAGGATTGATCCGGTAGGGAGGGACAGGATGCAAATATTTTCACAAGTGTGCAGCATATTCCACAGGTTTGTTTATTTGTGAGCTACCCAACTTCTGTGAGTGAGCACCCCACTACGAATCACAATTTGAAACACGACTTCTGATGGTGCCAACAAGTTAACATTTAGATCCCTGGAACTCTGCTTTTTATCTCAAAAAAACAAACACAAACACAAACACAAAAACAAACAAAAAAACAAGTTCTCTATCACTCCACAAGTTAAATGTCCAAGCAAATTTATTTATTTATTTATTTTGCAGAGGGAAGATAGAAATGATTTTGATACATGAGCATGAAGGTCAAATTTTGTTTAAAAAATTAAATTCACATATTATAGCAAGGGAATATTGCTGAGTGAGTTTGTACACAGGGAGCAAATGTGAAGGGTGGCCATGATGGTTCATTTATTGAGCACCAAATGTGTGCTGGGCACTACTCTGAGCTCCCGTGATGGATCAAATTAGAAAAGAGACAAACAATCATCACCCTCCTGGAGCTTACATTCCAGGGGGAAGAGATAGATACAAACTGTCATACATAAGCACATAGAATAAGAAGCATAGTCATCTAGATAAAAGAATTAGAACAGGGCAAGGGGGATTGTGTAGAGGTGTAGAGGGAAGGGTCAGGGACATGCTATTTAATGACCAGGCAGGTTAAGCATCATTTGTAAAGAGATTTTTGAGCAAAGACTTTAATTAAGGAGATGAAGAGAAAGTGGGTTCTATGTAACAAGAATCCCTAGGGAAAAGATGGCTGTGCTTCTGTTTTTGAAGAACAGCCGGAAGGCCAAAGTGGATAAACTAAGTGAGCAGTTGGACAAATAGCAGAAGAGTTCTGGTAGATAAAGGGAGAGGGTGGACCCAGAGCACCAAGGAAAAGCATTTTGCTCTTCCTCTCAGTGATAAGGTGAATCTACAGAGAATTGTAAGAAAACAAGCTATATAATTTCACTTACTTTTCAGAAGGCCAGTCTGTATATTATGATAGGAATATACTGTAGGAATATTGCACAGAAGCAGACATGCCAGGAGCAATGCTGATATGGTTTCCACACAGAGGACAGACGTACCTTGGGCTGACGGTGGTGCCTCACTGGGAAGGTGGTGAGGAATGGGCCAAAGCTGGTGACATTTTGATGGTGGAGCCAATAGGATTTGCTTACAGGTTCAATGACTTGAATAGGATTGCCAGAACAAGTTTGGGGAAGAAAACCAGGAGTTAATGATGGTTGTCTAATGTTTGAGCTGCTTGTTGCACAAGCAACTGGAAATGCAGAGTAGGTGGTTGGATTCCATAAGAGTTCTGCCCTGGAGATACATGTTTGAAAGTCATTGAAACCTAGCTGGTATTTAAAATGATGAGGTTGGTATGATATTAGGAGTGCTTGTAGATAGAAAAGAAGGAAAAGCTGGAACCGTGGGGCCTGTGTGAGCTTCCTAGGACTTCTGTAACAAAGTACCACATGCGAGGTGGCTTAACCTACAAATTTATTGTCTCACACTTCTGGAGGCTAGAAATCCAAAATCAAGGTGTCAGCAGGGCCATGCTTCCTCTGACACCTATAGCTTTTCCCATGGCATTGTCCCCTCTTGTCTGTGTATCTTCTCTTCTTCAAAGGGCACCAGTCATATTCCATTAAGTGCCCACACTACTCCACTATGACCTCATCTCAAACAATAACATCAACAATGACCCTATTTTCTTTTTTTTTTTTAAGATTAATTATTTATTTTTGAAAAAAGAGAGGGAGAGAACACAAGACGGGGAGGGGGAGAGAGAGAGGGAGAGAGAAAATCCCTCTGTGGTGATGACATACAGTCTGATGCAGGGCTTGAACTCAGGAACCATGAGATCATGACCTGAGCCGAAACTGAGAGTTGGACACTTAACCAACTGAGCCACCCAGGAGCCCCGACAATGACCCTATTTTCAAACAGGTTCACATTCTTAGGTCCTGCCCGTTAGGACTTCAACATACCTCTTTGGAAAGCACAATTCAATCTATAACAGGACCTTTAAATATCAAGGGAAATGAAGTGCACACTATCTTAAAATCATAGAAGCATTATATCCCCCCCCATTCTTATATGTAAGCCCTAATCCCCAGTGTAATTATATTTAGAGATAGGGCCTTTAGGGAGGTAGTTAATGTTAGATGAATCCTAAGAATGGGATTCTATTCCCATAAAACTAGTGTCCTTATAAGAAGAGGAAGAGACACCAAAGCATGCTCTCTCTCTCTCTCTCTCTCTCTCTCTCTCTCTCTCTCCCCGTCTGTCTCTCTCTTTGAGTGTATACACAGGAAAAGCCATGTAAGAGCATAGGAAAAACGTGGCCATCTGAAGCCAGGAAGACATGCCCCGCCAGAAACAAATCCTGTAGACACCTTAATTTTGGACGACCGTCTCCAGAACTATGGGGACATAGATTTTTATTGTGTAAGCCGGCCAAACTCCACTACTTTGGTATGGCAGCTCTCGCGGACTGACACGCCCACTTCAGTTTCTGTATTCTTCTGCCCAGTACTAGAATTCCCACAGTGAGAGACACTCAACTCTCTAATAAGCCTTTAAACTCTGGAGAGATAAAGCAATGTCATCCTAACAATGGATGAGCAGTTTAAGGACGTTAAAATGGCCCCCATGCTCTGCCTGCAAGATAAAAGAAAGGATTGCTCAAGTGGCCTCAGATAACTTTTCTGCATGTAATAAGACCATCCATCCTTCTCCCGTGTCAGTCTGGAGAACCGTAATGGAGTGATAAGGTCCCTGGTTGGGGAGAACGTAGGTGGACAAGGTCCCAGGGTGCAGCAGACTCTACATACAGACTTGGCGTGACCTAGTCCTTGACTGAGAGACTAACACATGGTTGCATTATGTTTACACGTCTCTGGTCCCTACTATCTCCTCACCCCGTCAAGATAAAGGAAAGAAGACATTGTTATTTGCTAGTTTCATTTTTGTTTTTAATGGAGATAGGGGTAAGTCTTAGCATGTTGTATTTCTAGCTAGAGGTCAATTTTCACATTTTTTTAAAATCGGTGATCAGTATTTTTCCCCACTCCATTTCTTCCTGACTTGTCAGATTGCTCTTGGTAAGAAAAGGAAATAGCTATGGTTTGAGCTGTGGTGTTGTGATTCTGTTATAGATGTTCAGCAATGTAGATATGAACTGGCTTCTCCTTCCTTTCTGGATTGAAATTTGTTGCTGTCCTTTTTTCATTTCTCCCTCCATGAGTGTGTGTGTGTGTGTGTGTGTGTCCACAGTTTAATGAGGTTATGTCACCGAGCGAGGCATGTGACGTTTCCGTTCTGCAACGCTGCCAGCTTATATCTGGAGCCTTTCATTTAGAAGCCTTAATAAGTTATTTCAATTACCTCATCAGGCTTAAGTCGGCAGCAAATGGGGGGATTTTTTTTCCTTCTAAGGTGAGATTACATTTAAATGATAATAATAAGTGCCAAAGTAATGTGAACGCACAAGCCAAAAGGGGTGATGCCCTTCTTGGCTGACTGGGTTTCCACTGGGTGCTTGTCATAACTTATCAGCTGTAATCCCTGTGTGGAGAAGAGCAAAGGGACTCCCAAGCTGCTGAGAATTCTCTTCAACAGTCCCCAGGTCATGAGGCTGCCCCACATGTGTAGTCTGGAGTCTTCTTTCTGTTCGTTATTGCTGGGATTGGCTCAAACTCATCATGCTTTGGCAAATGGAATTGACTTCTGTCTCTTTTTCCCCTTCACTCTCTCCATAACCTCCCTTGTTTTCATTGTTTAAAGAATATTACCTCTGCAGGGCAGCTCCGAAGAGGACGTGATTCCTTTCTCTAAAAATAGGAAGTCTGTTTTATATAAAATCCCTTTCCACATAGCCTCACCCACATTTGCTTGTTTTCTTTAGCAAAGGCCAGATCTTTTTTTTTTTTAATTTTTTTTTTCAACGTTTTTTATTTATTTTTGGGACAGAGAGAGACAGAGCATGAACGGGGGAGGGGCAGAGAGAGAGGGAGACACAGAATCGGAAACAGGCTCCAGGCTCCGAGCCATCAGCCCAGAGCCTGACGCGGGGCTCGAACTCACGGACCGCGAGATCGTGACCTGGCTGAAGTCGGACGCTTAACCGACTGCGCCACCCAGGCGCCCCAACAAAGGCCAGATCTTAAAATAATTAGTCTAAGATGAGGGGAAAGGGAGGGACACAGATGTCAGAGATACTTTGTAAAATAAACCCCAATAACTTGATGTTAATATTTCATGTTTTAACGTTGTAAAATGAGCTAAGAGACAAGAGCGCAATATGCGTAATGCCCCCGATTTTATCTCCCTGCTATCTACACACGCAGATAGGAATTTGAAATTCTTTGGCTATTTTGTGGATGCACACACATTAAGATATATATCTGGATATTTAAAGTGATGGAATTGGAAGAGCAGTTGTGAGTATATATTTCCACAGTTCTGAGTGTTACAGAGAAACAATTGAAGTGAGTCTCCTACCTTTTGAAGAACGCCTAAGTGCATTTCTTATTTTGTGCGGATAATGATTTGCATTTTATTTTTAAATAAACACACTCTAGTTACATCTATGTGAACTTTGAAATTTAATTTTTTAAATTGATTACTTTTCTTAGCGAGTTCTAAAAATCCTCACATGAGGCTTCACCTTGAGGAAAGCCCAACGATAGTTGGCTAAGGCTCTGGAGAAGAGAGAAGGGTGTAGGGCAGTAGGGAAGGGTGATGAAAGGTAGGTACTTTATCTTCCTTGTCTTTAAAAACAAAAGTCTTTTACTTTTACAAAGATCATATGTCTATGTCATTCCAGCAAAGTCAAAGGAACCGAGTTTCTCTTGGTCTAATTTGCAGGGGAAAATGCAAGGATTAATACTTTGAAGTCATCTTTAAAATCCAGCTTGAAACAGACTGGCCGTGTCTGTCATTCACAGTGGTCCAGGGACTGGAAACTTCTTAGCAATGGACGCATTTACATTTGTACCTTCAAGGAAACAACCCCCTTTGCAAAATTAATTGAAACCTCCTGGTGAAAATCATCAAAGTCCAGGGTATCTTTGGGTGTAATTTGAGGCTCTGCTGTTTGAATTCAGCCAACAAGATGAAGCAGTCCAGTCTGGGAGTTTTTGCTCCCACCTTACTCATAAATAAACTCTGCTCCTATAGCGAATATGTTCAATACTGGTTTGCGGAATATTGGATTAATGATGAGCAGGCATTAAAATTGTTTGTATTTCAAACTTGCTTCAGATGATCTGGCAAGTTTCAGGCCCTCATTTGGAACAAGTAAGCACACTTATCCTATAAAATCATATAACCTCAGGAGGCATTTGTTTTCAAAGGCTAGTGGTACTTCTCAGCCAGACCACCACTTCCCCCTCTCCCCCTTTGTGGCATTTGAATCTCTGTGGTTTCTTTCTCAGCACCAAATGAAAAGCAGAAACTTTCGGGGTCGTTCCAAATCCTCCGAGTTTGCTGGTCAGGTTGTCCAGGAAATAGACTGGAAGCCGAGGTTTGTGTGCAGAAGCTTTACTGGAGACTGTCCTTAGGAACGGGACTTTTGGAGGGGGTGGGTGCTGGGATTGGACAGAAGGAGCTCTGAGGTGGTCTTTTGATGTTGTCTTGAATTAAGGCAAGGGTTCGGAGTGTTCATATCCCCACAAAGAGGATCTTCAGGCATTGGAGGCAGGCTCCCCAGGGAAAAGCTCCCTTGAGGCAATTCTCAGGGAAGGAAGAAAGACTCAATGGGTGTGTCCACAGCAGCTTGGGGAATAATTGACCCAGCCTTCAAGGGTGATCTAAATGACACATCTTATCATCCTTTTCAGTCCTCATTTCCAAAAAAAGGGAAGTTTCCTGAAGTTTTAGGAAAGCAAACAAACAAAAACTAAAAACTAGCATTACAAGTTGAGGTGCAGGGAAGCCAGAGAAAAGGGAAATCTTTAGGAGGTACTGAACTCTGTTTTCACATTTTATTTTATTTTTTATTTTTTTAATGTTTATTTATTTTTGAGAGACAGAGAGTGAGACAGATTGTGAGTGGGTGGGATGTGGGAAGAGAGAGATAGAGAGAGAGGGAGACACAGAATCTGAAGCAGGCTCCAGGCTTTGAGCTGTCAGCACAGAGCCCGACGTGGGGCTTGAACCTATGAACTGTGAGATCATGACCTGAGCCAAAGTAGGACACTTAACTAACTGAGCCACCCAGGTGTGCCTATTTTCATCATGCCCCTATTTTCTTCATGCAAAAGCAGGAATCTTTGTTTGATAGAGCTAGAATTTGTAAGACAAGGTTTAGTCTAAAGATTATAGAACAAGGAATCCTAAAATGAAGGAAAAGAACCAGATTTAAATCAGCATGCTGTCCCCAGAATGCATCACCATCCATACAGTTGACATGGATACAGGAAAACTACACTAGGTTTAAGGAAAAAGCGAAAAATAGAAGACACCATGACAGAGGAAGAAAGGGAAAAATTAGTGTAGAATTTTATCCAGCTGGATCGCAAATGGCAAAAGAGATAATAATGACAATAAAATACTAAGGGCAGTAGGAATGGCGGTGGCAGTGGTGGTGGTAATTGCTTACCATGCGCAGGGCACTGTGAGCTGATCATACTATACTATATGGGTCGTTTAATTCTTACCCAGCCTCTGAAACTCTTCACCTTTGCTGGGGTAGAAATATACCAAAGATGCTGAGGGGGATCAATTTCTCTTTGGCACACTTCGCCTTTCCTTCTTCCTCCCCCCTTTATTTCTTTTTCCTTCCTCCTCTGGACCTCTCCTTTTCTGTTCCTAGGGTTTTCGTTATGGTTTGCTTGCTTATTCTTTTAACTTTTCCCGTACTCTGTCCAAATCCAAAGATACAAGGAAGTTGGGAATCTAGGCAATTTCAGAGTGATTACTGTTACAATGGGATCCCTAAGTCTGCATAAACTGGGATGGAATGAGGAGTCCCAGGATAGCCTATTTTTTTTTTTTACAATCACAAATAGCCAGGTATACCTTAGAATTAGTTATTGAATGATGGCGTATTTGAGCTAAATAGGAGGTAAACGGTGATCTAATTTAATTTTACCATTTTCACATGAACAAATTAAAACCCAAGGGTTTATATCAATCAACCAAAGCTGAGGAGAGACTCAAAATGGAGAGGAGTAAGCAGTTACAGATACAGTGATTGTTGGCTCTAGGAGTTCCTATGTAAGGGCTTACGCCAGTTACTAGCTGTGTGATTCAGGAGTGAAGATTACAATGATATCTAACTCATAACATTGTTGTGAAGGTTTTCTGAATTAATGGAACCCAAGCACTGTGGAAAATACATGGTGAGCGCACAATAAATGTTTTTTACCCTCAGCTTACCCAATGTCTAACTTTCAGTCCTGGTATCTGGACTTTACCTCCAAAGACAACAAAGCATGCATGCCCTGACCATGTTCTGATCACTTTATAAGTTAAAAACAACCTACTGATTATCTCAACCTCCCAGAACTTTTTAAGTAGCTCTGTGCACCATCATTTAACCATTGACACGCCGGTAGCTACCACCTTTCTCTTTTCACATCTTTATACCTTACACATTGCTCTCAGATGAATCTTCCCAATTTAAAGTGCTTACTGTGACATCCTCCTGCTTGTAAAAGTTTCAGAGACATCTCTACTGCCTATAGGTAAAACCCACATTCTCTAGGTTAATGTTCAGGGCTTTTTACAATCTGGTCCAATCTGGCTTTCCAATCTTATTACTCATTTACCAGACCTTCTTTCATTAAGTAATGATTGATAACGTACCATATGGTTAGGCACCAAAGATGCACTGATACACAGAATCTGCTTTCTTAGAACTTTCAACTTGTGCATGATTTAATCTTCCCCAGAAGCTTATGACCATTGCCTACCTGCCTGATTTAAATTCTGTGACCTCCTCTGTCTGGAAGACCTTACCTTCACATATACTCATAACTAAATCTTATGATCTTGTCCACATAATGTATTTCAATTAGAATTCTATGATTCTTCCCAGTTAGTAAACTTCATTTTTTACTTTGTGTACAGCATTTACAAATTAATCCTTTGTATTATAGTTAATTATATGCATTTGTTAGTCCTTGCTAGACTATAAGATTATTATTATTATTTTTTTGACAGAGAGAGAGAGAGAGAGAGAGAGAGAGAGAGGGAGAGAGAGAGAGAGACAGAGACAGAGAATCTCAAGCAGGCTCCATTCCTAGCATGGAGCCCGGATGAAGGGCTCAATCTTACTGCCGTGAGATCATGACCTGAGCCAAAATCAAGAGTTTGATGCTGAATTGACTGAGCCACCCAGGTGCCCCTAGACTATAAGGTTCTTAAAGACATGGTGTATATTTAATCGATCCTTACATATTCTTAACACTTGCCATATTGTGTTTCAAATAGAAGAACCAAAAAACATTAAAAACAAAAAGACTGTTGAATGGATATTTGTATTAATTGTTTCCAGTAGTGGTGTTGTTGTTCAAAGAGCTGATGGGGATTAAGCACTGCACTTGTGGTGATGTATTGAGTTATTGTATAGTGCACCTGAAATTAATAGAACACTATGTGTTAACTACACTGAAATTAGACTAAAAACTTAAGGAAATGATTTACCAAAGGATTAATTTAATGGTTGTAAAGAAAGAATGGTCTGGGAAATGTTCGTAGGTGGAGAACAAAGTGGAACTTTTGAGCGCTTTGTGTAGGAGTACTTTGTATACAAAGTACACTTTGTTTTGCTCACCGATAAAAATTTTGTTCTTTAAATATGAGTGAATTTTGATAGCATTAATATCTTAGTTTTACCATTTATATACGTTTTAAAAAATAGTAATGTTAACAGTTTCATTATTCTATGACATCTCAAAAATGATATCTGCTGCTTTTGCATTAGGGATAATGTCTAGGCAATGTGATTTGATCACTAGGTTAAAAGGCAAAAGTCTACGACGTAAGTACGGCTTAGTCACCATAACTTAGAGATTACAATTGGATCAGAAATCCCAAAGTGCAAGTGGTAAGTGCCTAAGAACAGCTGAAAATTCAGCCCAACCACCTTCTTTATGAAATTATTAATGTCACCATGTGCAATAAATAAGCCCTTAGGTGGAGAATAGCTAAACTTTTTGGTTCAGTAAAAATCATGAGACTAGACTTAAAAAAGGACAAGAAGAAAGACCACACGTATATGACTTAGCTGTAACCTCACTACTGTAAAATGGAATTTAGAGAAAAAATGTGTAAGCAAACGTCTGATCACAACATCAGGTAATATATCTAGGTTTAAGATTAGTAGGGTTATTTTAATTTTATATAGACCGTAATTATTTTGAAGTTGTTTTCATTGTATTATTTTGAAGTTATTTTCACCATGTTATTACAGAGGCTTCTTCTGTGTTTTATTATTTAACAATTCTCTGACACTGTACCTGTTTTACCTTGCCTTGTGTAGTTCCTGTAAACCATCTGAGATACTCCTAGCAATTAAACAAGAAGAATGTCTCAGTTGTTTGAGTCTTTATTATTTTTCTTTTCTTATCACTACTCAAGAATCCAGCAAGTATTTTTGCTTATCTTTAAAACCAGAGACTTGTTGGTACTACTACAGTTGCAAATGTAAACACTATCGGCTACTTGTCAAAGCATTTCAATCTTAAGCGCAGTAAAGAAATTATAAAGGGAAGCCATTCAAACACTTAAAATCCAAACCCTTCCTTTAAGGGGTTTCTTAATGATGGGGAACAAAGTCACTTTATAGAGTTTATAACTAGATTGGCTGATTACATAAAAGGCAAGAGTATTTTTATACTTTAAGAAATGGTTGGGTTAGATTTTAAACACCCCCCAACGTCCAACTTCTCCGAAAAAATTAGAAAAAAAAAACAAGTGACTTGGCCTGAATTCTAAGAACTGCCTGGGATTGTGCAGAGAGAAGACTTGGCCATTTTTTAAAGCCATGTGGTAATAACATTAAAGCACGCGATGGCAGAGGTTGGGAGGTTGGGAGAAAAAGAAAACATTTGCGGTATCATGAGAGGAAGCCATGCAGTCTGCTGTGGACAGGAACGGAGCAAAGGGTCAAAAGGCTTCTCCAGAATTGTTTGACCTTCGAAGAGTCAATAAACTCCTTGGAATAAAAGGTGTATGCAAATATAAGCCTTTCTACCAGAACTTCCAAGTCCTAAGTTCTATAGCTCCTAAGATTATCATGAAGATTAAGAAAATCAAATGGGCAAAGTCTTCTCCAAATTTCTGAGACCCTGGAGAAGGAGAGGGGGTTATTTATTGCCAGGGCTTTCAACATAGTGTGAAGTGTGTGTCTAGCTACACGGAAGAAACTGCATTAAGCAACAACAACAAAAACCAGTCTGGTGAACAGAAGGATCTCTTTTAGTCCATCTTTACGTTAAGTAAATCTCCTACATATGTATGGTTTGACCTCTATGCTTGGGGAAGTGTGGTTTAATACTGCAGCTGCATCAATTGATTTTCTCAATGCAATAAGGCAGAAATTGAACTAAAAGAATCAAGTGACATTATTTGAACATCATTTTTTTTTCCAATTCCAAGAGAGAGCTTAACCCATTTGTAGAGATGACAGAATTGAAAATCACTTAAGGGAAAAGCTAGTAAGTAGAGGTGGAAGAAATGAAGCCTAATTCACTTGTCTGCAAAGAATGTAATTTTTAAATATAGCATGCCTGAGAATGGGTCAAGGGAGCTATACCTGGCTTCAGATAACCATCCGGTGGTTAGAATATTTTGGCTGAAGTGTCTGAAATTCAAGTCACACGATGGAAGAATGTGGGAATTGCGGGAGTAGATTAGCTTTCGGTAAAGCTAGATCTAGGAGCTTCTACAGTATCATTAGGGCATTGCCTCCATGTTTTTGTTACAGTTGGTGATTGTACTGTAATTTTCTCAGGTAGACTCTCTATGGCAAGTGAGAAGGCTTTTAATGGCACTTGACTGATATCCTTTAGTTTTTGCACTGCAAGGAGAAAAGGACATTTCTCCCTCCTCGTGTCTGTACATCGGTGCAGTCCGTGATTCTCCAAATTCCAAATGCTTACGGCTGTGGCCCAGGGAGGCAGATGCAAAAGAAACAACAACAAGATTGTCAACTGGGCCACTTATCAAATTATCCGAATCTATTATGCTTCATTACCTATTCTTTGAATGTGGAGTCAGGCCCCTTTAAGTGTGTTTTCTTTGCCAGCTGGCACACTGCGAAGCTTTGTCAGTAGACAGCCTGGACCAAACATGGCAGGAATAATAGGCTATCCTCTCTTGTGCTGTCCTAGCTCAGCCGGCTCCTGCAGTGTGCCTCTTTTCCGGCACCCAGATCTTACAGCACGTACAGCTTCACTAATGCCCAGCACCGGGCATGCACACTGGTCATGCCACACTCAGGGGCATGCACACTGGTCCTCCAATGCACACTGGTCAGCCACACTCAGGGGCTGTCAGCTTTCCCCAGTCAACCTCCTGGAAAGTTTTGTAATGGAATGCCTCCGACATGATACCCCCTATGCCTGGCTTTCCCTTTCTCCAGTATCCTGCAAGGGAGATTTGCGGCAAGTTCTACCAACGAGGCATCACGGTGACTTCCACAGCTCTCACTCCCCCAGTGACGTCAGGATCTCAGCCCTGGTGGTTGGGGGGGAAGGGCTAGTTGTTGGTCACTCTGTCTCCGTTCTGGGCAAATTCGTTTTCTGGTGCTCCCCTAACAAATTACCACGAACTTGGTGCTGGAAAACAAAAATGTATTCTTGCCAAGTTGTGGAGTACAAAAGTCCAAAGTCAAGATACTGGCATGGTTGGTCTTTTTTGGAGACTCAGAGGGAGAGACTCCATATCTCTTTCCTACCTTTTGGTGGTTGCCAGCAATCCTATGCATCCCTTAGCTTGTGGCTACATCACTTTAACCTCTGTCTCCATCTTCACACGGTGCCGCCCTTTCTGCATGTGACTTTATAAGACCTTCTTAAAGGGACGCCTATGATTAAATTTCGGGCCGGCTCCAATCTACAGGGCCTCATCTTCCAGTAGCTAACCACATCCACAAATGCCCTATTTCCAAAAAGAAAAAGAAAAAAAGAAAAAGAAAAAAGAAAAGGTCATATTCTGAGGTTTAGGGTGGACATGACCATTCGACCTAGTATACTAAGGGTAGTGCTTCTTATAAATTCCCAGTTCGCTAGGGTTCTCTTTACTTCTTATTAGCTCATCTTTGGTTATACCCTGTTATACTTAATCATTAAAGTATAAATCATTAAAGTTTCTTGTTTAAATAACCGTGTGGTGGTTTTTGTCTCCTGATCGGAGTTTGAGTGTCATTTCAGAGCAAATGGAACGGATAGGGTAAATTATTTAGAAGAAATAAGGATTGTTGAGCAGAGAATTGCAGCATATTCTACGAGTCTTAACATCAAGAGTCAGAGATTTGCCTTAAGTAGCAGAATGTCTAAACAATGGCTTGGTATACAGTGGGCACTTAATAATGTTATCCAGTGATTAATGTGGTACAGTAGAACTTTCATATTTCCCCTTACTGCATCTCTTTGGGCAGGAATCTTATGTTCTTTAGTGATTGTTTTAACTGAATCTCTGAAGGAAAAACATAGTTCTATAGTATTATCATCGATTTCCTAGAAAGCAATCCTTTACTAAATCTAGTAGAGCTTTAATTCCCCTTCCCTTTCATATCTTTGGGTTCTGCCTATTAATCTGTATTTAACTTTATTGTTTTTAGAACAATGGGTCTATATCTATTACACATAAATCTCCACAACTTATGTTGCCTAGCACCGGGTGGGTGCTTAGTAATTATCTCTTGAATAAATAAATTGTTCTCAAATCCTTATAGACAACTTACTGAGTGTTTACATAAACACCATTTGTAGTGCTTTCTAGCTATCTATGTAAGACAGCAATCATTTGAGGCAGGCACAATTATCATTGACTGATAAGGAAAAGAGGCTCAGAGAGGTTGCAAACCTTCCTCAAGGTGACTCAGCTTATAACTGGTAGAAACAGAGTTTGAACCAGAACATGATAGTGGCTGAGCCCACAGGCTTGATCACAGCCTTACACTGCCCCTTGTTTCTCCAAGTAGAAAATATTCACACAGATTCAAAGAACGTCCTTTCTCACCGTATAAAGTATAATTCACCATTAAGATTTGGCATCACATAATAATTATTTGTAGTACATTTGATAGAGTGATACTACATTCATTATATCATCCCAATGCCCTGAGCCAAGTGTAGCACAAAGTGACACCGCCGATGAACCACAAGCGCAAGTTAAAAAATAAGGCGAATAGGGAAAATCTGACTAGCAAAAAAGTTGCAGAGTGCACACGGCCTCTCCGATCTCGTTATTACACAGAAAAACTGGACGGTGGATGGATTGGATGGCAAATGTTTCAATGTAGAGCGACCGCATTCCCATAACACTTGGCCCTAAAACTTTGAAAGCCCAAGAGTATAATTCACTGTTCAGAAGACCAGGTGTGATTAGATTGAATTTACACGTGGCCAAGGGTCCTGAGCTGGATTAAGTCAATCACAACCTCTTATATTGGGAATTGCATTCACTAATTCATTCAAAAGATCTTTATGTTCAGGTACTGTTTTAGGTTTTGGGGGATCCGTTGGTGTTAGATACACAAGATGCCTACTTTCCGAAATCTTAAATCCAAGCAGAGGGAAACAGATGATAAATGGGAATACATAAATACGTGAATTAGACAAGTTTTGTGATTTCTAAGCTAAAAGGAACTGATGATGTGTCAGAAAGGCATAGGACAGTGCTACTTTGGATTTAGTGGTCAGGGAAATGTTTTTGAGAAGGTAACAAGAAAAATCTTCAAGTTTAGAGCTAAAAAAATGAATGCAGAAATATTTGTAATATCACAAAAGATCAAACTGCAGGAAGGAAATACAACAAAGCACTTTAGAAAGGAGCTATAAGTGAGAGCTAAGGTCATTGTCAGGAGTATGGGGTATTGGTGCCGCTGCCCAAGGTATGGCAGGGAGTTCGGGAGCCTGAGCAGGAGGTAGGGAGGTACACTGAGGAGTGGGCTCTGTGTGATGTTCCAGGAGGGTGTAGGAAGGAAAATGGAACCCCGTGCTCTAGTTGATAAGGTATAAAAGTTGATAAGCGCCTGGCCAGTGACAGAGACAAGAGAAAAAGGCAGGACACCATTATAGAAAGAAAACGTATTCAAAATTGAACACGTAAATAGCCTGTAGTATAACCAACCATTGTTAAATTATTATCACTAACATTTGGTGTATACACTTGAAGTGTTGACATGTGTATGTAAACATATCTTTTAAATGTATATACAACTTATACAACTTTTTAACCATCATTTTAACATGTAATCAACTATTAATGAATAATTAAATCTTCAAATCTTTATATATCAAATCTTTATAGATGTATTTATGGCACATGTTTAAAATACTATTTGATACTTTAGAAATGATTTTATAACTGATTCTCTTTTTACTTAAAATACACTTGAACACAGTTTTTTTAAGTGATCTCCAAAACATTTGGAAATTATGGGAAATTGATCGTGTGTCTTTTCGTTTTGTAATAAGCTCAGTAATGTGGCAAAGACATAGATGGCTATCTTCAAGGTTATTATTTGCATGCAACTTGTCATAGTGGAAAGAATATAGTTACCGTGAGAGATGAGTAGTCGCTAAAATTCTGGATCTTCTTTGTCTTTCCTACGAACCATCTGTGAGACTCTGAGCCAATTTCTCTAGGCCTCAATTTTACCATCCGTATGGTATAATATCATGATCCATCTCATAGCTTTATGAGGGTTGAGTTAATTTATGCAGGTGATTTACGCAGCACACTGGGAAGCCCTAAGTGCATTTGCTACATTTTTAAAAGTTATTTCTTATAGAAAAGAGAGATGCACTGACATGGGGCTCAAAGTCATTATTAATTTGATTATTAGAAGAAGCAACTCTTTTGTTCTTGTTCCTCACTCTGGTGAAGTGAAATATATTAACTATACATGCGTCAAAAGGCTTAAATTCCTGTCCTACAGTGGTCCCTCCATTCATTAAGGAAGCATAGCTTAGAAGTCAAAGTAGAAGCTAGGGATAGTCCATAAATACTGGATGTAAGAGTCAATTCCTTCTTCTGCTGTGTCTAAGACAGTATTTATTTTTCCTCTTGTGTGAAAGAGTACGTTTCCATACTGACAAGGAGAAGTCAATCAATATTTTCTCATATGTCTTGCATTGTATAAAAGATTCGAGTATATCTTTGTAAGAGCATCTTTGAGCATGTTTTGAATTGTGTCAGTGTTTTCTGTTGAGTTCAACTTTAAGTAAAATCGTCATTCAACTTGGCATCGCAGAAGAGACAGCTCATTTATTTCCCGTAGCTTTACAAAGACATTGTTTTAAAACAAGAGATTATTGCTTCCTAAAAAAAAGAGATGAAAACTTAACACAATTCAAATGAAATGACTTTGTTTTCTGAAGAAGGAGTAAGTTTTCTTCAATAGAGAAATTCTAAGAAAAGTTCATCACTCTTAATGGACAAAAGAAGCATTGCAAGATACATAGCTGGACTGTAATGTAACTTCATGCCTCATAAATCATAATCTAAAACATCCACTCTTTTTAATTGCCCCATTAAATAATTAAGGTTGACTTAAGGAGAAAGTCACACCTCATCCTGGAGGAACTCCAGCATAGACAGGCTAAATGTTTGTTTAGTGAATTCCTATCTTTATAGAGTTAACTGCTTTCAACACTTAAGACTGTGCTAGTGGCTATTTTTATTCACATAAAATAGTTCACCCAATGATTTAAATCAGATTAATGAGTGGCTATTATTTCCTGTCACTAATTAAAAACTTTTTAAAAAAACATTTTTTCATGTAGTTATGAATTCAACAAAAGATTGGTCAAAAGAGTCTGCTTTTGAGGCACGTGGGTGGCTCGGTCGGTTGAGCTTCCGACTGCGGCTTAGGTCATGATCTCATGGTTTATGGGTTTGAGCCCCGCGTGGGGCTCTGTGTTGACAGCTCAGAGCCTGGAGCCTGCTTCAGGCTGTGTGTCTCCCTCTCTCTCCCTCTGTGTCTCCAGATTCTTTGTCTCCCTCTCTGCTCCTCCCTGCTCCCCTGCTTTCTCTCTCTCTCTCTCAAAAATAAATAAATAAATAAATAAACAAACATTAAAAAAAAAGAGTCTGCTTATTTTCATCATCAGAATGTAGACTTTTAGCATATGATGAAAACTAAAAATCATCGATGTAGGTAACATTTTTTAAGCTGTAGAAACATTTATCCTTGCAAATGAGATTTTATTCAGAATCCCAATGTACATAGAGGATATTTATGTTTGACATAGAACTGTGCCCCAGTGGCAGAACTTCAGAGAAGTCCATTGTGAAACCGATCCACATGGCATGGGCCTTCTCATTGTTAGCTACAAACATCAAGACTTGTGCTAGTCCCAGAGTTTTTTCACACTAACCTTCCTAAATCTTTCTTTTATTTCATTCATCCTGGCTTCTAATGTTACACTGCTTGCCCACCAAGCTCTCCAAGGACTGACAAGAGCCATGTGAAAAGGTCCTTCTTCCTTCTGCTGTTCGATGGTGATGTTCATGGCAAACGCAAGAATTACTCCCTGAATCCTGAGGTGTGGAAAACCTCTCGCCCTTTTTTGGTCAAGGTTTGGATCATCCTGAATGGGAGGCCCTGGATTTACCTTGGATGTATTTCTATGGGAACCTCAGCATCAACATTGATGTCATGGATTAAGTAACCACTTCAAAGGATAAAGGGAGAGCTTACTGCCTTCCTCTTTATTCCAATATTAGGAAGACATTCCATGCAGTGGTTAAAATGACAGAAGTTTACACTCCTTCTATACATTAACTGGTGATTTTTTTTTTCTTTTATGATTTCCTTCTCATTGATTCAATAGGCATTTATATCTTTTCTTCAATTTAAAAAAATATTTAAATTCTAGTTAGTTAACATATAGCATAATATTCGTTTCAAGAGTAGGATGTAGCGATTCGTTACTTACGTAGAACACAGTCCTCATCAAAAAAAGTGCCCTCCTTACCAGCCATCACCCATCTAGCCCTTCACTCTGTCCACCTCCCCTGCATCAATCCTCAGTTTGTTCTGTACTGTTAGGAGTACAATATACCTTTTTTTAAATGTGTCTTTTTGGTAGAAAATTTTCAGCCAGAATTCTTTGGATAAACTTGTGTGCAATCTCCCCAACCAAAGACACCAGATATGTTTCTAATATACTGTTTTCCCACTAAGTGGCGCAGAGCCTGGCCTGTGACAAGATCTATAATCATTTATTAAACAAACAAACAAAATGCATGTCTGAAGGAGGTTGAGTAGAGAGGAAGAATAGCAGACACACAAAAAACCTGTTCTCTTCCCTGAAGGAAATTCTGTGCATAAAACTTAACTTAATCCCTCAGCAACTCTGTGATTTTGGAATTATTACAAATTTAGTTATGAAGGAACTAAAGTTCATTAAGTTGGAGTGACTTACCCAAGTTCACACACCGGGACATAAACCCAAGTGGGTCTGAACAGAAAGACACAGTCCGTGTTGCTTTAGAATGGTTGTTTCTCAAACCTTTTGGGGGAAATACACAGTTTGTATATGAAAGCCAATACATGTATAATAAGATGCAAATTAATTCAACATTTTAAAGATATAACAGGAGACTTTAAATACATTTGGCATGAGTTCGCTTCCTCTAAGCTATATTCATAGAGTTCTGCCATTAAGTTTCCTTCTGTGGAATAATTTGAGGAATATTGACTATACTTCATGGTCTTATTAAAATAAAAAGTGGAAATGTATCCTCTGATGCTTAAATAAAAGACAGTTAGAACATGGGACTGAAGTGTTGCGTACATACACAAACAGTTCACTCCCCAAATATTGAATGGTCCTTCAAAGTTTGTTTTGGAGAAGATAAGTTGGAGATGCCAGGATGTGCTTCCTACTCCCCGGGATCTCATACTTTCAGTCAGGGCATGGAGAAATACTAAAATTAGATTATCCTGATTCCTTTCGTCTGAAGCTACTTCAGAGCCTGTTTCTCCTGTTATGCTGGGTGGTATGTTGGGTGCTGTTGCTACATGTTGGTTAGCAACATTCCCAAGGACTAGAAATGGGTCACGTGAACACAAACAAAAGGTCGCTGATGTAAATTATACGTAAAGGCTGCAACTTATATCAATATGTTCCTGTAACTGCAATAGTGGACTGGAGTTTTAAACATTGTCCTAGAATGAATCATTTGTTCAGTGAGGAGTTCAATGCCGTGAGAAAATCCATGACCCACCTTCTCTCTTAGTGTGTGAACCTCCATCAGCTCAACTGACTCTCACAGTCTCATTTACTCCAATGCCAAGCAATTTATATCTCCAGTTGAACAGGATTCAAAGATCCTTCGCAAGGAACCTTACAGTGTTAGGATTGTTTGTGCATCAGAGTCTTACAGGGAACCTCAAAATGGAAGGCCATTTAATTCTTGTAGCCACAGAAAGCTTCATGGAGCAGCCTTTCTATCTGCTGAAAGCCACTGATAAGAGAAGATGTAAGTTTCTACCCATAGTCAAAGGTACTTTTGTGTGGTGACCCTGCTGATGTACAAGTCGAAGGCATGGCAGAGAAAGCAAAGACTGAGATCTATGCTGTCCAATATGGCAGCCACTGGCCGCATGTGTCTATTGAGTATCTGAAATGTGGTTAGTGCCATATATTTAAAAGATAATACTTTGGAAATATGAGTTACATAAAACATTTTATTACGATTTACTTTATGTAATTTTTTTTTACTGTTTTCAATGTGGCTACTAGAAAATTTTAAATTACATTTGTCATCCACATTCTCTCTAGTGGAAGGGCTACCCTAGATTACAAAGTATCTGTGTGCAATTGTGGCATTTTCTAGGTTAGATGCTTAACCCATCAATGAAAGGTAGAGTCACATAATTTACATTTAAAATTTGAGTGTAAAAGCAGAATTATTAGTAACTATGCCAGAACAAAAGATATACATTAAAACCTGGGGTTTCCTTCTGTTCACCATGATATCAAAATGTTTGACATTCTAGTTATTCAGGTTGCCAGTCAGGGACATAGGTTCATTTTACCCATAAGTCATGGTTATGATAACTGTTAACTTTCCAAACCAATAGACCTAACTGACATCAGGATGTGATCAATTCTATTTGTTCACCATTGAACAGAGCACATTGATGAATGAATATTTGTTAAATAAATGAGGGAATAAATGGACACAATTACTCCATGTGTCAAGTATTAAATTAATGTGAGATTTTATTGCTATATTCTCAAGATATTTTTGTATTTAGAAAGGATTTTCTAAAGGCTTATTTTACCTTTCAAATTACTATGTGTGATTTAGTAAAGCTATTTTTTTAATTAGTTATTTGAAAATTATTATGTTCTGTTTAAATATTTGTTTTGTATTTTATTTCTAACCCTACCAAATATTCACAATTATACCAAAGGACTCTAAACCAGATCAATCTGTAAAGCCGAGGATAAATAGGTGTTTTTAAAGGTTTCATGATTGTGTATAAAATTCACATGATGACCCAAGCCTAAGTTATTTTTCGATTAAAAAATATCAAATTCTAATCATAATAGGCTAAATTCTCTTGAACATCATACTTACTTAAATGATCAAATATGCAAATTCTTTAAACTCTTTGGTCATCTTACTGTCTATATTTAATTCTAAACCTTCCCTTGTTTGACAGATACTCACTACTGAGGAAATGATTATATCATTAGGAAGTAAGTATTTGGAGAAATACCTGTGCAAAAAGACTCCATGATAACAGAGACACCAGCTGTGATATCACCTGATTTCTTGCTGGCGACACTAATGGAATCCATTGGCCTTAATGAGAATCAATGAGGAGGACAGTCCCACCTTATACGGTGTTGATGTCTTTGTCCACGTAGCTGTGTGGTCCGCCAGGGGGACGAGTTACAAAATTTGTGGAGCCCAGCATGAAATCAAAGTGCAGGACCCTTTTTCAAGGGTGAGCCTGGGTGGCTCAGTAGGTTGAGCATCCGATTCCTGGTTTCAGCTCAAGTCATAATCTCTCGGTTCATGAGTTCAAGCATCACAACGGGCTGTATATGTTGACGGTACAGAGCCTGCTTGGGATCCTTTTCTCTCCCTCTCTCTCTGCCACTCCTCCCCCTTGCTCTCTCTCTGTCTCCCTCTCAGAATAAATAAATAAACCAAATAAATAAATAAATAAGAAATAAGAACTTCAAGACCAAGATGGTGATAGCAGAGCCTTCACCCAAAGGCAGGACTGTACCCAGCAGGGGGCCTGTGTGACCTCACAGGCTGCATGCCTCCTTCATGCCCTTGTGCAGGTTTCGATTCTGCAACTCCCTATTCAGCTGTGTGGTTGAATTTCACTTTTTGTGGCTCTTAAGTGACTCAAGTATGTTTTCACTGAGCCCTGAAAACCCTTGATCATGAGAACACACTGCTTTTATTTGGTTTTGTTTTGGTAATATTTTCCCTGCATGGTAGACCAGACACCATCTCCAGATATGAAACTATCTCAGTTTCTGAGTATTTTCCATAATTTTTTTCTCACTGCGGTCACAGTTTTAATGCCATTCTTTTCAAAGGCCTGGCATCTATCGTTCTTTCTGGCTGTCATCACGTCCAAGGCTCTGAAGAAAGGCAGAGAAATGGCTGTCGTAATCCTGCCTTTACCAGCCTCTTCTCTCCTCTGACCTCCCTCACTGACTCTATTCTTTCTTTGTCTTTATTCTTTCCCTCTTGTCTTTCTGCAATTGTGTATTATACAAAAGCTACTTTACCAACACCACAAAAGGCACTAAAGGAAATTTTTAATTTCGAGGGTCGATTCAAGTATTTAGCATATAAAATTTTGCCTATTTATTTAAATATCTGATATAATACTTCTAATAAATGTTCTGAAAAAAATCCTTTCAAATCCCCAGTGTGGATTTAGAGCACATTCTATTCCCTCTACATGAATCAAATAATGCAAAAACTTCTGCATATTTACAACATAAGTAAATGCTTTAATGCTGTCTTTGAGCATTGGCAAGACTAATTCAGGGAAGAAATGGACTTCACTTTCCCACTGAGGGGAGCTTACCATTGTCGTTTCTCACAACTCCAGGCAGGGGATAGCATACGATTATTGGAAAAGAAGACAGGATTGGAGAAAACCACTCGTGTTCTTCAGACAGTCTACAGCAACCTGTGGGACTCTGTATCAGTCTCATTAAGGAAGCGGATGGTAACTCACCTCGTCAACATTAGGGCATAAACGAGTCCTGTCAAATTCAAGGCAGTGGCCTTTAGGTCCTGTTCCACAGAACTCGTTGTGGGGGTGTTCAATTTAATTGGAGATTGTCTCCTCACACACTTTGAGCTGTGCACAGGAAAAGGGCTGGTCTTCCTGGGCAAAAATAATGCATTGCTGTGAGTCAATCACATATTTCCACTTCAAACATAACATGGGGGCTTACATTCAAATTGTAGTATCACCAGTGGTTAATTTCACTCGCCTTTCTCTGCTCGGCTTTATTTCTAGTGACTAAAGAAAATTTTTATGTCACCATGATATTTGTTGGGAGAGCTCTAAGCCCTATCCAAAGTGGATTTCTCTGGGGCCCCTACAAAAAAATATATATATTTTCCAAACACATTTTATGTTAGTAGATTACATAACATGGATACTTGGTTTAACCAAGTGTTGGAATTAGAGATTTGCCTACCTGTAATTTTCATGTTTATCATTATGTATATGGGGAAGAACTATAGGTATGGATTGTCTTGACTTTCAAATCTTAGTACAATATGATAACATCAGGGTAGTTTATGTAACCTAAGTTCATCCTAACTTTTCTTAGTAATTGATGAATATGACTATCATCACATGTATAATTACAGTGAGATACAGGTCTTTCCACACTATACAAAGTTGTGTATTAAGCTGACAGTCTCTGTTCTTTATTTTTCACAGCAATCCTTATATGACTCTTTTTTGCTGTTGAATTGAGAATATACATTGTTATAGAAATAACTAAATAAAACCAAGAAGATAGAATCATTCTTTTTTTAAAATTTTTTTAAAATGTTTATTCATTTTTGAGAGACAGAGACAGAGTGCAAGCAGGGGTTGGGCAGAGAGAGAGAGGGAGACACAGAATCTGAAGCAGGCTCCAGGCTCCCAGCTGTCAGCACAGACACCAACGTGGGGCTCAAACTTCGAACCCTGGGATCATGACCCGAACCAAGGTTGGACGCTTAACCAACTGAGCCACCCAGGCGCTCTGCAAATAGAATCATTCTTAAAAAAAAATTTTTAAAAAATGAACCCACGTCTCTCTAATGCTTTGCATTGCCCATATCTAACTTTTACATCTATATAGTAGTAACATCTATGGTGTTAGGTGTTTCCTCTTTAGAATCTCATCCAAGAAGTGGTGTTGAAAGGTTGGCCTCGGGTGATTCAAGGGATGAAATGAGACTTGATCTACACATTCATTTCAGTAACCTCAATCATTTGAAAAGGTGTGTAAATTCACATGCGTGGGATTGGTGATCAGAAGTCTGCCCTTACATGTGTTGGTCAATACTTTGTCTTATACAGTCTCACCAAGCTGCTTTCACATCATTTTTTTTTAATGTTTATTTTTGAGAGAGAGAAAGAATGAGAAAGAGACAGAGTGCAAGTGGGGGAGGGGCAGAGAGAGAATGGGAGACACAGAATCTGAAACAGGCTCCAGGCTCTGAGCTGTCAGCACAGAGCGCAAGGCGGGGCTTGAATTCATGAACCACGAGATCATGACCTGAGCTGAAGTCAGATGCTTAATTGACTGAGCCACCCAGGTGCCTCTCACATCATTATTAAAACATGGAGGAAATGAGATTATTAATTAGTATTTTGTCTCCTCCTGCAAAGTTGGAAGTGTACCTTACATAAATATTTTTCATTGCTTTTGGAAGAATAATAGTTTTTCCTAATTTATGTTTATGTTAAAATAAATTTGGGAAAGACATTATGCTTGCAAATATTCATCAGTCTGTAGCATAGTAAATGGAATCCACTTGTCACAGCTTGTCTGAAATATAATTGGATGAGATCCTATAGCAAGAATGAAATTCATCAAGTCACCACTGGAGAAGTCTATTTGTTTCGTGATATCATTGCCTGATCAAACCCATTTGGATCTAAAATTTTCTAATTCTGAGGACTGACATGATGACAGGAAATGACTGGTAAAAGGCCCCAAGACGCTTTATGCTCTTTCGTGCAATTACAGGCAGTTTTCTAAGAATATTCAAAGGGATTACTTACAATTATAGTTCATTATGATATCACAGATTTTTCCCCCCAGAGTGGATAGGAAAAATTTATGGCATTCTTATTGTGGAGATATTAATACCAAGTGTCTTTGCAAGAACAAATTACAAAAACATCGAAGGCAGCATAAAGCCAAATATATTAGATTTATTATTTCCTTGTATTCAGGGAGGGATTATTATGAAACTAAAATTACATGTATGTAAATTGAACAACTCAGATCCTGCCACGATAACACACACCCAATCAATCAAAAACATTTTCTTCTGTGCAAATGAATGCACACGTTATATATTACTTCATATGATTTTTAAATCAACCATATGAGGTGGCAAGAGCTGGTATTTTATTTGATAAAGCTGATTCTCAGTCTTTGCAAGTTATTTGCTTATGGTCAGTAGAAGTAAAGTCAGATTTTCTAACTATAAATTCAATTTTTTTTTTTACTTTAATAAGCCCTAGGGAAGTAACATTTTTTTGAAAGTCATTCTTAGCTTTTAAAATTGTTTACAGTGTTTAATTTTTTCTAAGAGAGAGAGACACACAGACAGACAGACTGAGTGTAAGTGGAGGAGGGGCAGAGAGAGAATCAGACACAGAATCCGAAGCAGGCTCCAGGCTCTGAGCTCTCAGCATAGAGCCAGATGTGGAACTCTAACTCACAAACCATGAGATCAACACCTGAGCCAAAGTCAGAGGCTTAACCAACTGAGCCACCCACGCGTCCCTTGAAAGTCATTCTTATAGCAGAATGTCCTTTAATGTTCTGCACATAGGGATTACTGCGTGTTCATAGTGATTGGATTTCATATATAGTTTTATAAAAATTGAATGTCTCATCATTACTTACAGTAAATCATGGGAAACTCATATACAACTTGTCAAGAAAGAAAAGACACATCATCTTATTTTAATTCAATTTTATCTAAAATTAGATATGGATAGACTAAATATTGAGCATTTTGTGTTCAATCAAAAACATTTGGTTGCAAGTAACAAACTGATTCAGGTGGCTTATGCTAAAAAGGAAAAAAAACATATTAGAACATACGGTCTGGGTCTTTTTTTATTTTTACACAACCTTAGGAGAGGAAATATAAACTTAAATTTGAGGCAAAACTCACAGCTCTGATCATCTTTTTGTGTCAGCTCTGCTTCCCCTTTCGATGACCACTTTTTTTCCCGTTTCTGTGGATGTGACTACAGGAAAGCCCTTGATATTAAGCAACCAGAAAGGCCTAACATTCCTGAACCCCACTGAAAGCATATGTGAATGGGAAAATATGATTGGCCAAACTCAGTAGTGTTTCCCTTTCCCTGAAAAGGAAAGTTCAAGGTAAGACATTGGCAACGTGATGACCGGCTCTTGTTCCTATGGTGTGGAGCAGGGAGAAGCTTACCACAAGTGTTTTTGGAATAGGTAGCCTCCCCAAAATACCTATTACTACATAATATTCTATGAATTGCAAAATTGCTCTGGGTCAATTTTCCCTTCTTCTTTCAAGGAATGAATATATATGTATATTTATATAATAGTTACATATTACATATATAATAATTATATAATTACATATTAAATAATTAATTATTATTAATTTAATCAATTAATTAAATTAGTAATTATATAATTATATATATGTGTGTATATATATGTAAAAGGCGAAAGATTTATACGATCTGAAGAGAAACCAGAGTATATGTGTGTATATATATGTATATGTCACCCAAGTTTGCATTTGAATACCATCAAAAAGGGGAACTTTTCTTTCTGTTTTCTTTCTTTATTTTGTTTATTTCTTGTTTTACATTTCACTTGAGAATACTAACTCATACCACATTATTATTTATTTATTTATTTATTTATTTTTACATTTTACTTATTTTTGAGAAAGAAAGAGACAGAGCACAAGTAGGAGAGGGGCAGCGAGAGAAGGAGACACAGAATCCGAAGCAGGCTCCAGGCTCTGAGCTGTCAGCACAGAGCCTGACACGGGGCTGGAACTCACAAACCGTGATATCATGACCTGAGCTGAAGTCGGACGCTTAACGGCGCCCCTAGTTCATTCCACATTTTAAAAATTTTATAGAAGTCAAGGCATCAGGGGCATCTGGGTGGCTGAGTCGATTAAGTGCCTGACTGTTGATCTCAGCACAAGTCATGATCTCATGGTTGTGAGGTGAAGCCTCCCATCAGGTTCCCAGTGTAAATCCTGCTCCGGATTCTCTCTCTTCTTCTCTCCCTGTGTCCTTCTCCTGCTTGTGTGTGCGCTCTGTCTCTCTCCCTCGAAAGAAATAAATAAACGTTTAAAACGATTGGATAGAAGTAAGTCACTGTTTGGATCAAGTTAGTAAAAAACGCTTTTTAAGTCATGTGCGAGGTGCTATGTAAGGACTTTTAGGTAATAAAAACTGAATCAGGTGAGACTTCTTTACTCTCTAAAGATTTGTTCATTCTAAGTGTAGTGATCTTACAAACATACTGGGCATGATCAGTTCGATACTCATTGTTGTCATTTATAATAATAAAATACCCTGAGGGCGGTAAATCATTTATACCCAGAGACCTCCAGTTAGCTATCTAACATCTAGTCTCCCCATCTTTAGGAACAGACTTTTATGCTAATGAAGGTGACAAAAAGCCTAGCTGAAATGCTATTTCCTGCGCCTTCCTTGCCGGTAGGAGTGGTCCGTGACATGTGAGCACAAGCATGGGTGGGACTTCTGGTCTCACTGAGGTTTCCATTTTGGCCATGACTAGCTGATAATGGACTTGCCCTCCCGCTACTCCAAACTGTAAAACTCACTCTACCTCAAACCAATGCATAAAAAATGTGTCAGACAGTTTTTCTGATGCATTGAACAGTAAATAGAGTAGGACTGTTACCCTTGAGAGAAAGGGACCCGGGAGATGCCTACCACATTCTCTAGAATAAGAGACACACCCTGGGACTAAGGACAAGACTTAGAGATAGAGGAGACCAGCCCCTTTAAAGAATAAAGGATCAAAGGGTCTCTCAGTAATTTATCTGCCTACCAAGACAAAATGTAACACCTTTTTAAGATTAGCATCACAATCCAAATGCCTACAATATCCAGTATGAAATGAAAAGTTCCTAGTCAGATGAGGAAGCAGGAAAATCTTTTCCATACTGGAAATGGAAAATTGGTGAAATAGAAAAAATACGTGATTGGGGAAAGTAACTTTGCTACGACAGGTTAATGGAATTATTAAGCCCCAGCAAGATAGATAGGAGACTGACCAAGAGGGAGCACAAGAGAAAGTGAGACAGAAGGGAAGAGATTACTACAGATTCTTCATATATTAAAATGGCAATAAAATACTATAAACAACATTATGGCAATCAACCCGCCAGCATGGATTAAATGAGCAAACACTTAAAAATTAAAACTTACTCAATTGATAAAGACAAAAAAAAAAGAAAAAGAAAATCTAAATACCTTTGTAGCTATTAAATAAATTGAGTTTGTAATAAAAACCTTCCACAAAAATCTCCAGGCCCAGATGTCTTCAATAGTGAATTCTATAAAACATTTAAAGGAAAGCAATACCAATCTTACAGAAACACTTTCAATTATGGAGGGAGAAAATATATCTCTAACATTTAAGAAAAAAAAAAGAAAAGGAGAAAGAAAACTAAAAGACTAACATCCCTACATGGATTTGACAAAATGTATGCAAGATTTCTGTACCCTGAAAAGCTAGATATATTACCAAGAGGACTCCAAAACAATTTAAAAAATGGAGAGATATGCCATGTTTGTGGGTTGGAAAATCCATTATGGTAACAGGTCAGAACTCTTCAAATTGATATCTAGATCCAAATAAATTTCAATCAAAATCTCAATAGGCCAGTTTATTTTTTTATAAAACTTGACAAATTAATCTTAAAACAGGGAAATGAAAAGACCTAGAGCTTGTAACAGAAAACATAGGAGAATGATTTTGCAAATGTGTGGCAAGCGAAGAAGGTTTAACAACAAACATACTAGCTTCACAAAAAATAGCATGAACTTCACTAAAATTATAAGACCTCATTAAGGAAATGAACAAAGAAGCCAAGGACTTGAGAAAACATTTGAAATGCTCATATCTAACAAAGGAACAATACATAAATAGCTAAAAAAAAACCCATAAGTAAATATACAAGTAGTTCATTTTTAAAGATAGTCAAAAGACTGAACCACACTTAATAGAAAGTGTACAGATAGCCAATAATCATGAAATATATTAACTATCACTCATCATGAGAGAAACGAGAATTAAAATCACATTGTGATACACTAGAAAGAGTAAAATTTTAAAACCTACCAACTAAACATTAGCAAAGATGTGAACCAACTGGAATATTATTGAAGTAAAAAATTGTGCTACCATTTTGGAAAACTCTGGAAGTTTTTATAAAGTTAAGCGTACTATGATTAGCAATTTCACTCCCAAAAGAAGGTTACCCAAATATTTAAATATTTGCCCAAATGTCCACAAAAGTATTTGTTCAAGAATGTTTGTAGCAACTCTCTTCATAATAGCCCCAAACTGGAAATAATCCAAATGTCCACTAGCCGAAGAAAAGATTAACATTTGCTATGTTTATATAGTGTGAAACTACTTAGTAATTTAGAAAGCAAAGAACTAATAATAAATGCAACATGAGCAAGTACCAAAAATATACTTGCTGTATGATTCAATTTATACAAAGCTCAAAAAAAAAAAAAAAAAAAGGGAAAATGAACCTACATAATAAGAAGAAGTGTTGTCTAGGGAGCCTGGGTCGCTCAGTAGGTTAACCGTCCAACTTTGTCTCAGGTCATGATCTCGCGGTTGATGGGTTTGAGTCAGGCTCAGAGCCTGGAGCCTGCTTCAGATTCTGTCTCCCTATCTCTCTTCCCCTCCCCTGCTTGTGCTTGTGCTCTCTTTCTCTCTGAAACATAAAATAAATTAAAAAAGAGGAGTGTTATCTATCTCAGGTAGGGATTGGTAGGAAGCAAGCATGAGGGAACTCTCTAGAGTGATACAAATAATCTATTTCCTGATTAAAGCCATGGTTTCACGTATGCAGGTTTCAAAACTCATCAAATTGCACATTTCATATTCATGCATTTCACTTTCTGTAAATTTTGCCTTTCGCTAAAAATGAATTAAGGGAGGGTGGTGCCTGATGGCTCAGTCGGTCAAGCATCCCACTCTTGGTTTGGCTCAGGTCATGATCTCACCGTTTGTGGGTTTCAGCCCTGCATCGGTGCAGAGCCTGTTTGGGATTCTCTCTCTCCCTCTCTCTCTGCCCTTCCTCTGCTCTCTCTCAGATGAATAAAACACTTTAGAAAAAAAATTTAAAAAACAGAGTAGCCGACACAATCCCCACTCCAGCACATTTCTCCTTTTCTTTCCTAGATTGTAGAGCTGGCAGCAGGACCTTCAGCAAGTTATCTTGAACCTTGAGGTGATGTTGAATATGTGAGTCACTGGCTAAAGATGATTTAACAGAAAACGCAACAGTCTATGTCTCTAACAACCACACTCTGATATTTTGGGTGGATTGCTTATTCCATAGTATTATTTGTTATTTGAATTTTTTGTTACGTGCGGCTGGACGTAATCTTAATATTAGATAAACAAGTGGTGTTGTGTGTGTGTGTGTGTGTGTGTACTAGTTAAAAGAGATGTAATCTCAAACATCAATCATAATATATCTGCTCCTAGGCCAGACAGAACTGTGTATGAGTTCATCTAATTTATCCCCCTTTGAGGAAAAATGCATATCGAATGTGGCAAAATGCCAACCTGTTCTTAAAACCTCTATAAAAAATGATAACTCAATCAATCAGTTATGCATCTTAATGTCTTCTTTTTAAATAAAATATTTATTTATTTTTTTTTTATTCATTTATTTTAGAAAGAGCCCTTGTGCAAGCAGAGTGGGGGGGCAGAGCAGGCAAGAGAGACTCTTAAGTGGGCTCTGCACTAAGTGTGGAGACTGCTGGGAGTCTTCATCCCCCCAACCTTGGGATCATGACCTGAGTCAGAATTGAGTCAGCCACTCAACCAACTGAGCCACCCAGCACCCCTCAGTATCTTCTCTTAGAATATTCCAAATGCCACTTGCTGTAACTCAAGGTCATTTTTTCAGGGGATGGGACATACAATTCTTGGTGAAAATACAGAACTTATCTGAGTTCATGTTTAGTATGGAAGTTTTGAATGACGTCTCAATTCTGGAGGAAAACCATTGAGAAAAATTGAGTGTGCTTATGAACTATTTCCTTCCCTCCCTTCCCATTGTCCTCTCTCCTCCCCTTCCTGCTCTTCCCCATTCTCTTTTTACCTTACTTTTCTTTCTTTTTGTCTATTTCTCTTTATTTTACTTTATTTTCATTTATTTCTCTTTAATTTCTCTTTATTTCTTTCTGTCATGGCTGTTTTGTAGTAATATTCATTTTACTGTAATACTAAGTGGCCCATTGTAAGTAGGTGATTTACCATCAATGTTGCAGGAACAGTGAGTTCCATTCCTCTGTACGTCTGTTATGTCAGGGTCCCCAGGCAGCACCAGCTAGCAAACCCCCATCTCCGAGACTGCACTGATGCACAGCCACTGTCCATATGTGGGGTCACACGTGTTAGTAGTACAAGTTTAGGAAATATTATTTGAACTTTAGTCTAATACGATCTGCTTAATATTACTTATGTTGAACTCCATTTGAATCCTGGAAGTAAACACTATGGAGATATTACAGTTTGCTTTTGGGATTTCTAGGGAATCGTGTGAGGAATTGGTGTTTGTGATTATGGTTTAGGATTTAATACCATTGCTTACAGAGGAAAAACTGCTCAAAAAACTTCACTCTTCATATTTGATATTATTCGTGTGAATATATTCATGGATCATTCTGTTTATGTTGCTTGAACACCAATTGTGTGCCAAGACCTGGGTTTATGGCAGAGAAAGTTCTTCAACTATTGAAATCTCTCATTGTCACTGGACCTGACAGTTTTAAGGAAATGGGAGCAGTAAATGTGTGGTGTTCCCTTGAGGGTGATGGGAATCTCGTTATAATAATGGGAGACTTTTTTTGAGAGAGAGAGAGAGAGAGAGAGAGAGAGAGAGAGAGAGCGTGTGCACAAGAGCATGGGAGACATAGAGGGAGAGAAAGACTCTCTCCCCATGGATGTCCACGCAGGGGTCAACATGGGGCTCTATCTCATGACAGGTGAGATCACCACCTGAGCCGAAATCAAGAGTCTGACACTTGACCGACTGAGTCACTCAGGTGACTCTAGACTATCTCTTAAAAATGTTTACCTATAGTATCAGTATATTGTATCAAACACAGAACAAAAGTTTTGCAGTGTGGTTATGGTTATGGCAAATATTAAAAACATTTGAAGAATTACGGCTTTTTTAAAATTAATAATACATTTGTTCCAGTAAGTAACTTCTATGTACTGAGTCCTTAATTTAATTTGAATTTTTGTTTATGAAATTGAACCCACGAGTCAAGTAGAAACTTGTTCAAAAAGATTGAACTGTGATTTCTTGTGCTAAAGTTATCTTCATTTCTTAATCCGAGTAGCTCTAAGAGATTGTAAAAATAGTGAAATCTCCTTAAAACTGTGAATAAAAGATAAGGGGGCGCCTGGATGGCGCAGTCGGTTAAGCGTCCGACTTCAGCCAGGTCACGATCTCGCGGTCCGTGAGTTCGAGCCCCGCGTCGGCTCTGGGCTGATGGCTCGGAGCCTGGAGCCTGTTTCCGATTCTGTGTCTCCCTCTCTCTCTGCCCCTCCCCCGTTCATGCTCTGTCTCTCTCTGTCCTAAAAATAAATAAAAAAAAAAAAAAAAAAAAAAAAAAAACGTGAATAAAAGATAAGGATGTTTCAAATGACAGCATAAAAGTTTCCATTAATACTTTGTATTTTGCTCATTAATGTAACAACACATTTCACATCCATTTTTGTGAGACTTTAAAAGGAAAATTTAAATTAGTTAATGTAATGATTTTATCCACTCATTCATTAAGTATATTCGGAGTGTTACTATTAATGCAAAATAACTATTAGGAGGAATATATTAAAGGAAAATATGTGTGAAGAAATTACAAAAAGCCACCCAAATGTTCCGAATAAATTCAAATTGTGGAGTAAATTTAAATGACAACCCCGAGTGTGGGGAGAACTGCCAGATTTAATCTTGGATCTCTGTCGACTTTTCAGTGCCAGTGGAAACTAGAGAGCCGTTAGAAAAGTACAAGGATGCAAGTATATTAGTTATATCAGAGAAACTAGTTAGATGTTACAATATGTACTGGAGACCTTGATATTAATTTCCTGAGAGATATTACGAAGATATATTTTATAAGACCATTTCTAAATACTTAACAAAAGAAGCTATAGACATTGGGAACCAGCAAGGGTTTACTAGGAATAACATATCCCAGACTAAATTCATTGTTTTTTTTAAAGTGTGTTAAAACTTTACAGGGAATCCTACAGTCATAAAGTAACTTTTTTGAAAAATGAAATCATTTACTATTTTTCAGAGACTAATCTTATGGATGTGAGAGAGGTGACTGTGTAACAGAACAGCTAGAGGAATGTTTATTTTGAGCAGACAGTTCAAATAGTGCCGATTAAGTGGTCAATATCAATTTTAAGGGAAAGTTCGTTATATCATAAGTCTCCTTCATCAGACCAGTCCTGACCCTACTTATACTCTTGCCATTTACTTTAATGAGAATTCATAAAACTGTGTCAATGTCATGAACCTCAAGATGAAAGGTTGGTACATTTGTGATATACTCACTATATACATAGTAAGTATATTTTCAATATACACATATTATACATAAAAATAAATACAAATAAAGTTTATAAAGCCCAGTGAATAACTCACCAGCTACAGGATAGAATAATGTCTAAAGAGGGAGTGTAGCTTTTCTCTGATGGCATACTCCATTTGAATTTGAATCATTGGGATCATGTGTCCTAAAGGCTACCATGAAACTGGAGTGGACTCATATAATGCAGCTTATATGACAAGGTGGCTGGTCATCTGCATATCTTCTCTGTTGGTCAGCTCATCCTATAAATATTCAGGATCTGATATACAAACTTAATATTATATTTTAAAAATTCAGGAAATATTATCTGACAAGGAATGGCAGAAATAGATGAAAGAAAAAAAAACCAAAAAACAAAAAACAAACAAAAAACCCAGCTGTATCACACCAATAAAATGAAAACAAAAAGAGGCTTGTTTGCCATAAAAAATAGTTGTGAGATTTGAGGAGTTATAGATACCAGTCTTTTCTAGTTTAAGTGCTGTAATATAAAATGAATTAGTATGTACCCCATATAGAATCAGTGGACAGGGAAAAATGGATATAAGAAAATTATTGAAGGGGCACCTGGGAGGCTCAGTTGGTTAAGCATCCAACTTAGGCTCAGGTTATGATCCCACAGTTCATGGGTTCGAGCCCGGTGTCGGGCTCTGTGCTGACAGCTCAGAGCCTGAAGCCTGTTTCAGATTCTGTGCCTCTTTCTCTCACTGCCCCACACCCACTTGTGTTCTTTCTCTCTCTGTCTCAAAAAATAAATAAACATTAAAGAAAAGAAAGTTATTGGATATAACAATGATGACCATAAAATCAGGACCTTAAAACAAATAGAGCCAATCAAAATTATATACATTATTTCATGTGGGAAAGTTCCTTGATCTTGAATAGGTTCGTGTAATTCAGCTTAGAGATTTTATTCCATTCATTTATTTGTTTAATTATTCATTTACTTCTTCCATGACTGTATTTTAGCATTTTCTCGATGAGGCACTGTGCTAGGTTGTGGAGATACACAGATTCACCTAATATAAACATAAATGTCTTCCCTTAAGTCTGTACTTAAGTACTTAAGTCAGGGATTCAGACAGGGCACAGTGGAGATGGTTTTCTGTGTTCCAAAATGTCTGGGGTTTCATCTGGTGGACCAGAAACCAATGGCTCCGTATTACACAATGTACTCTATTAGCTAGGGCAGTCGCAAACACCTGCTAAAATTCTGGGTGAGCAGTCAGTTACACTGCATATGCAGTTGTATGTATACATCACAGTAGACTTTAAAAGTTAGGTTTTTTTAATGATATCTATTTTCCTTAATTTAAGAAAAAAATCACTTTCACCGAAGAAATATTTACCCAGGTAACAGTCACCAGCACTCTCCAAGGTGTGAACATATAAAAGAAGTCAACTTTGGTCCGAATCATTGAGGACTTTATTCTGTAGAAGAACAAATACACAGTAAAAAAAATACCTATAGTTATGCTAATTACACATATAACTATAACTATAGAAATATACTAGTTATAGTACGATATCACCGCTGACATTTTATGTGTATTAATAATGTGTATTAATAAAATGAAACTAGGAGACAAAATAAAGAGAGACATACAATGATTTACTAATCAGAACTTCTGCAACATGTTTGACCAAGTCATAACTCTTTTTTCTGCAGAGTATCTTATCCCCAATATGAACCTAGAGTGCATTGGTATAATGTAATTTATATATATTCATGGGTAGAGTTCTTGACAGCCTGTTTATGTCATGAGACTATGTTTCTTTACCAATAGCTGACTGGACTAGAGACAGAACCTTGGGAGATAATAGAAAGTGTATATATTGTTTTCTGCCTCCAGTTCCCGGCAGAGTTCCTAAAACCTTTGTAATTTTCTAGGTGATAACAGCGTGGGGTCATCTCTTGCTTTAATATTTGTTCTTTGACTTTGTCTCTGACACAGGTGTCCTGAAACCTTTATAATTTCTTAAGAGATAAGAACACTAGGAACATCTTTTGTTCTCATGAGGCAACTCTAGGTACGCTCCTAGATAAGGACTGGTCCCTGGAAAGACCAAGCCATGATTAGAAAGTTGGAATTTTCAGCCCCATCACCCACCTCTTGAGAGAGGTGTAATTGATCCTCACATATAAAATCCCAATTGTAGGGCATTCAGAGAGCTTTCAGGTAGGCAAATACATCCACTTTGGGAGGGTGATGCAGCCCAACTCCATGGGGACAGAAGCTCCTGTGCTCAGGACACTCCCAGATCTTGCCTTAAGTATCCCTTCATCTGGCTGTTTTATCTGTCTCCTTTATCATACCCTTTAATAAACTGGTAAACCTCAATAAGTTTTTCCCAAGTTCCATGAGCCTCTCTAGCAAATTAATCCAAATTTAGGAGGGGGTCATGTAACCTCTGCTTTATAGTCAAATCAGACAGAAGTTGTGGGTAACCTGGGACCTACCACTGTGATTGGTATCTGAAGTAGGGGTAGTCTCCTAAACCCGAGCCCTTCACCTGTGGGACCTGACACCTTCTCCAAGTAGATGGTGTCAGAATTGAGTTAAACTGTAGAACATCCGGCTGGCGTTAAGGAAAATTACTTGGTGTGGAGAAAAAAATCCTTCACGCTGGGTGACCAGAAGTGTCAGAAATGAAGCATTCTGTGTGAGTCGTAAAGGAGAAACATGGGCAGGAACAACTGGGTCTTTCCCTACTCAGGAAGAGACGAGGTTGTTTTCCTGTTAAATCTTTGACCAAGGAAGAAAAATAATTGGTTGCTCCAGTAGTCAGTCAGATTGTTTCCATTTATGAGAATTTGTGCATAAAGACAGAAGGAATTGCAAGATGGGGCAAGGTCCTAGGGAAAGACATCAACAGATTTTTGCTGTGGATGCACGGAGAGCTTCCATGCTTTCCATCTTTCCTGAAACCTGAGTGTCCTCATTTTCCTTTTCCTTGTTGAAACCTTGTTTTTGGATGTGTGTAGTATGGTTTAGTGTGTGTGTGTGTGTGTGTGTGTGTGTGTGTGCACGTATGTGTTTGCCTTAGTCAGGTCTGTGTTTCATAAGAAAAAAAAAATTCTTGTCTTTGACCATCATTAACAAAAGTCCCTCTAGACCTTTTTTTTTTTTTATCTGTCATAAGCTCTTTGGTGCTAAATTTAAGCCAAATACTAATGTTTTTAAAATGTTAATGTATTAATCCATATTTATTTATTATTAATATTTCAATAATAAAAGTTTCTGATTTAATATGTTTTAAAATAGTTGCTCACATAATTAATTTTTTAAATAGAAAACGGTTTGTTTTACCCCTTTGCAGTTGTATAGAACCATGGTTATTCCACAAAGTTAAGTAGACTTGCCTTTGACATTTCTAAAAATAAATCATTATTGGTAGACTAAAATGTAGGCTAAATTTCTGTGGATATAATTTTATGCAATCTATTGAGTTTGTTCAAAAATTTTTATCCATCATTTTTAAAACTTTTTTTAATGTTTATTTATTTTTGAGACAGAGAAAGTGTGCTCAGGGGAGAGGCAGAGAGGGAAGGAGGTAGAGAATCCCAAACAGGCTCTGCACTATCAACACAGAGCCTGATGGGGGGCTCGAACCCATGGACTGTGAAATCATGAACTGAGCCAAAGTCAAGAGTCAGATACTTAAAAGACTGAGCCACCCAGGTGGCTTATCCGTCTTTTCTTACCCATCATTTTCTTAAGTTGTGGTTGAGAAAAGATAAGGCAGAGAGTAAAGTGACTTATTATTCAGCCTGTTACTTATGGTTTAAACATTTAAGGCTTGATCCTTTTAAAACTTATAATTTTGAGTGTCCAATGCTGATTCTTGCAAATTACAGAGATTTCTTTCAAGGATAATATCTTGGCTTTGAGTATTTTAGAACATAGACCTAAAAGTATCATGGGTTTTCGTTGTGTTTCTTTCATCCTCTTAAAAGAATTTCCAAAGAGGAAGTTCACTTGAGTATGAATAGAGTAGGCAACAAGGAAATACTGAAGGAAAACCTGGTCACTTTGAAATTTTGATTTACTACAAAAATATGTATCTACACATGGCCTATTTTCTTTAAAAATTCATTCCTTTTTCCCCTCTGTCTGTGAAACTTATTAACAATTATCTATACTGTGTCATGAATTCATTCAGATTTTGTCTACAGGATGGAGGAAAAGACCCATTAACACTCACCCCTGATATTATGTTTCTTTTGCCTTGTAACTGCGGCAGATACTCAATTAGACAAATTAAATTTCTTGACCTAACATTCAAAGTTCCTACTAATACAGTGTGACCCCAAATGTCTACTACCTGCAGTAATTAATGATTGAGCTATGGCATAAACTTGAATCAAGCGTTTTGAAAGACTGGTGAGTAATACAGCTAATGAATGAGCCCAATTGACTGTATTACAACCACACCTCAAGGAAGTATTGCTATTTTTTGGTTATTGCAGCTAATGTGGTAGTTTGTATAACGTAAGAAAACAAAGCATTGTTTTTGTTGAGAATATCTCCCAAGAGAAAGCCATTGGTAGTGCTCATTAAAGAAATAAAGAACAAGTAAAGATGTGAAAGAAAATGATAATTCTTAGTAAAAACATGGAAGATTTTGTATCAAGAGTATTCCCTTGTTCTTGGGCGCCTGGCTCAGTCAGTTAAGCGTCTGAATTCGCCTCAGGTCATGATCTCACTGTTAACAGGTTCGAGCCCAGTGTCAGGCTCTGTGCTGACAGAGTATAGAAATGTAATAAGCAAAATCCAAATCATGGAAAAATCACCTAGATAAACAATCTGGTGAGTCAACGTTTTTCTAATGTGGACTGACCTCCAGACATAGGTAACAAACATAGCAAACTAGTATTTACTATACATCTCAGTTTAAATCTTCTCGATTTGATTAAGCATTAGAACACAGCCTAGAATTGTATTTTGTAGTATGGAATGCTTTAGAAGTCTTATAAAAAAGGATACCCTTGGGTAAAACTTAGATGTTTTTATCCCTTGACCAATACTATTAAAAGATAGTTTTGTTTTGTGTGTGTGTGTGTGGTAAACTGTTTAACAGTGCCAGGGGATAAGCCCAGATAGCACTGAATTCCACATTCTTTTGTGATTGCTACAAAATAATTTCTCACTAACCCTGAGTCAGTACACTTTATTTTTTAAATTGTGCAATCTAAGAAGGAATGCAAAATTTGTATCCTAATTAAATATAAAAACTAAATTGTTTCACTTTTTAGAATTGTTCTTAAATGTTCTAGCAAATGCTATGAGAGCCCTCTCCTCTCCCATGTTCTTCAGTCTAACCTGGGCTTGACCTACAGAGTTCCCAAATATGTCCATAGCTTCCTGTGCCTCTCTGAATGAAATGCTAAGAATGTTCTCTGACCTGTCTAGCCTGAAAGTCCCATTGCAAGGGGCAGTCAGAACGTCCAAGGTGCTAATACCTCAGAAGCAATCCTTAACCAGCGACAAATGGGAGGATAAATTCCCAAGCTTTCTTGCCTCTCAGTGGGTAACCTATGCATCAATTCTCCTTTCATTGGTTTCCTTCCATTCCTTGTGAAAACCAGAACTACCACTCCCAATGATTATGCAAGAGTGAAAACTTAAAAATCTCCCTTATCAGTTATGCAGTTACACCACAGAATGTCTTCTGACTTGCACACACATACTTGTTTGCTTAGATCTTTCTGCCTGGCTTGCACCAGACAGCTGTCTTAAGAAATGAATCAATATAAAGACTTGTCACCTTCTGCTGTCCCACCCTAAGGACTTTTGAGTCCAATCCATAAGTCCAATCCAAGCCATAAATATTGTACCCTCATCTTCCTAATTACACACCATTCAAAATGGTCTGTGCAGTGTTCTTTCTTGGGTGCTAGTAAATAATTAAAACTCTGTTTGTTTATACTGTAACGGGGTTATTTACCTAAAGAGAAGGTGTCCTCTACGCTTATCTCAATTCTTCGCCCAAAATCTTGCCTCAGTGTCTCCTTTTGTGAGAATTGAAATGAAGATAAATATGATGAAAATATATTAATAATTCTATTTCAATTACTATTATACACCATATCAACATAAACTAGAAGAGCAAGAATAACAAAACTTATATGTGATCACCTTGAACTAGCTCAAGTCACTTTCTTTGTTGAGGTGAACTAACTGAAGCTCATAGGCTTTAAATCTCATGCATGAGATCACAAAGCCAAATGCTGACAGAGAAGGTCTAACTCTCTTCCTTGACACTGTGTCACTGGTCTCGTTTAGTGGTCATAGGATACACTCATTATTGACCTAGCTTATGATAAAATAAATCTTTGCAATCACTTACCAGGGTTTGCTTAAAAATCCATGACCTCATAATAGAGAGATTTTTTCTTGAATGTAAAGAATCTTGATGTGTATCACTGTCATTGACTGAACTGTGTTTGTGTCCTCTCAAAATTCATATGTTGAAGCCCTAACTCCCAATGTGATTGTATCTAGAAGGAGTATTCAGATGGTAGTTAAGGTTAAATGAGGTCATAAGAGTAGGGGTCTAATCCAGTGGGATTATGGTCTTATAAGAAGAGAAAGAGATTTCTCTCTCTCTCTCTTTCTCTCTGTCTTTGATTGTCTTGTCTGTCTTCTCTCTCTCTGTCTTCCTTCACCAAGTAAAATCACAGTGAAAAGGCAGCCGTCTGGAGGCCAGGAAGAAAGCCCCCACCAAGAACATACCACACTGGCACACTGATCTCAGACTTCTAACTGTGAAATAAGAAATTTATATTGTTTTAGCCACTTGGCCTATGGTATCTTATTACGGCAGCCTGAGCTAACTAATACCTTTCTAGGCCTAGCTTATAAAAAAACATGCCATGCACAATTTTCCATGTTCTTTTCTTGGAAACTGTGTGTGTTAGAACCCTGGCATCACCACCTGAAGGATAATCATGTCTTCATCATAAACACCTGTTCTTAAAATCTATGGGTTAAATTAATTTTTATTTATCAAGCCACTTAAACTGTGGGGTGTATCTATTAGAGTTGCCAGGGTTACCTTATAAACAGAAATGAATCCCTTGCAGTAGTATGCTGCTGTCATAATGAACAGGAGAAATGCTGCCACTGTTTCTAGTCTATTAGTGGTCAAGTGGCAGAGAGTGAAATGTTGATTTAGAGGCTGGAAAGTAGACAGCCATATCATACGGTGACAAAATAGTTGGGTCACTGACATGTACAGGGAAGATTATTTACCTACCAGTCAATGTTCTTAGGTACACAGTTGGAAAGCATCTTCGTGCTAATGTGTTTTCTATTTTACTATTTGTTTATAGCAAAGTATTATAAGAAAATGCTGAGCCAAGAAAGAATGGGTCAGTTTGCAAACAGAGGTAAGAATAGAGCCTAAACATTCAAGGGCTCAAAGGGTCGGAAAAGCTAATCGATTCTGGACCCCACACAGTAGGATAGCAAATTGAAAAAGAAAAGTGTTTGATTAAAACCCTCAAAAACTTCCATTTTTTGCCCCACAGAAAAACTCCAATATATCTCCCCACCCCCTATCAGAGCCGCCCAGCTACCTTCAGCTGTATTCACCTGAAAGAGATTCAGAGAGATAAGAATGTACAGAAATAAATTAGCCTTCAGAATAATGTATAGGAAAGAACTGGGGTGCAGTCACTGCCATGAGGTATCAGGTGGAGGCAAATAAATGAAGAGTATGAATTTTTGAACCATATTTCTAAAAGGTCCCTGAACCTGCGTTAAAGAACTGAAAAAACTAGTAAATGTTTCATCATTAAAACCACTTTTGCGTGCCCAGACGCACAATGTCAGGAAGTGAGATGTGAAAGCTGTAGATTACCCAAAGGGAATATACTTGCAAATAACCACTTCAGGTACGGGCCTGTGGAATAATAGAGGAAAGAATCTTCTGGAGAGTGAGCCACAGAAAACAATAGACAAAAGATTTCCTCCCAGAGAGCAGAATTAGCATCTAATCTGGACCTCCCCCCATTACCAGGGCCCAGAGACCTTGAGATGACCTTGTGATTATATATATATATATATATATATATATACTTGAACCTGGATCTGGATCATGAAGAGTCACTTCTGGACTTGATAAAAGAGATATGAAGTCCTGGGATTGGAGCTAAATGGAATTTGATTTATCTCCCTTAGTTAAAGGAGTGGGTATATGCTGTGTAGGCAAAGGTTAAAAATATTTGGTACCCAAGAGGGCAGATGAGAGAGACTGGGTAAATATTCATCAAACTCATTTTGTCTTTCACCCAGGGACTGAGACAAATTACATTTTTCACCTTTCCTTGCATTTAGTTTTGGCCATCTGAGTGGACTCTGGTCAGCAGAATGCAAGACAAGGCTTAGTATTAGGCCTGACTCTCGGAGACTGAATGACATTTAATTTTATTATCTGTACTTTACCTTAATCCTTATCTACCCACCTGCTGTTACAGGAATAAAAACTCAAGATATAGTTACAACAAGTACTCAAAATAAAGTAAGGTGGGCTTTTTTTTTTGCGTGTTTTAATTGTGGTATATGAATTTAACCCTATGACATCTGAAAATTATAAGATACTCTGCATTAAAGAGATCTTGTTTAACCAGGGACTTTTTTTAAAAACACTTAAACCTTGTTTTCATATAATACTTTTTAACATGTCAATGAACTGATGTCCTATAAAGATACAGTTCCAAAATGTGTCTCTGGGATAGGATAATTGTGTTTCAATTTGGAGAAGGTAATCTCTCCATCATTAGGAGAAGGTTCTGGGTTAGTGAGCATAGGTCTACTATTTCTCTCATGCTTTGTGCTCTCCCTTGTTGGTTTGTCTTCAGCCCCAGTTTTCTGATGCTCCATCAAGTGTTCTTCTAAGATGGAACCAAACTTTGCACTCCTAAAACTGGAAAGTTTCTGATTTGGTCACCCAAATCCCATCAGTCCTTTTCTGTCAGTGTTCAAATATGCTTCTATGTTTCTTGTATTGACTCTGATGAGATTCAGTGTTTGTCACTTGCAGACCATCTAATGCCAATGTCACATGAGTGTCCTCTCTTTGGGCATCCAAGAAGAGTTCCAAGCTACAGGTGAGGGAACATCCCATCCACTCCTCAAAGCATTTGGGGCAGGATTACACTGGAGAGATTCAGAGGAAATACCCAGAGTAGACCCAAATGTTTGTTTGTTTGTTTGTTTGTCTGTTTGAAAGGATGCCATTTCTAGGCAGGACAATGATCCCTTCTCCATAATTTCCAGTCTTCTCTGGGGAGTCATCTCTAGCACTTGCTTGAGATTATTGCTTAGTTTATCACACCTTCTGGTCACACAAATGGTGCCCCATAAAAAAAAGTCCTTTTTTTTGTCCCTGCACATTCAGGATTACAAGGTGGCATGGGGCCTCCATATCAGAACCCTAACCTATCTCCTCAAGTCTCTTTCTCTATCTCTATTCCTTTTGATTACCTCTTTACAACTTCGTCAACAAAGAGCTTAATGTTTCTTTTCCCTCGCACAAAATTGTTTGCTGCAGGAAGTTCATGAAGATCTTTAACACCTGTCAGAAAGAAATTCTAACACTTGTACCAAATACTTACATTATTGCTGAGTAATAATATTTCCCCCATAAAGGGTAATGACGAATAATGTTCTCTCCTATCTGGAGAGGAGGAGAAGAAACTAGAAGAAACACATTCATTTCCACCAGGTGGCCCATTCTCTGTTATGGGTTGAATTGTGTCTCCCACCAGATTCATATATTGAAGTCTTAACCCCCAGGACCTCAGAATGTGGCCTTATTTGGAGATAAGATCTTTACAAAGGCAATCGAATTAAAAAGGGCGAACCTTAATCTAGTATGGCTGGTGTCTTTATAAAAGAAGGGAAATTGGAGACAGATATGTATACAGGAGGGACTCCCTGTAAAGATAAAGGCAGAAATTGTGGTAATGTTTCACAAGGAAAGGAATGCCAGTGATGGAGAGCAAACAAGCCGAAGGTAGGGGAGAGGCTTGGAATAGATTCTGCCTTACAGACCACAGAAAGAATCAACCATGCCAATGCCTTAATTTCAGACTTCTAGTATACAGAATCGTGAAGCAATTAAAGTCTGTTGCTTAAGACACCCAGGGTGTGGTTATTATGACAGTCCTAAGAAACAAATACATCCTGCCTCAAGGACAGACTGAGGAGCATCTTGTTAATGCAATATCATCAACCCACACAACAACACCCACTGGGTTCTCCTATCCTCCTATCCACCAACTCCTGCTGTCCGGAAGCCCTTGATCTGAAGTCTTATCCACACTTCTATCTGAGTTGATTAGTCCTTCCCTCATCGCTTCTTTTATCCTTCTCCTCCCTGACTATAGTTGTGGATGGCTGCAGGTGGGCCTGAGGGTGGGGGATGGGAGTAGGGGGTGAGGTGGGAATTTGAAGGGAAGGGCTCATAGTCTCCTGTCTGCAGAGAGATTATTCTCTTTTCTTTCAGCTTAGCTCCTAACGAACTAGCTCCAAGACCACAGTATTTCAGATAAAAAGAAGAGAATGAGTTTCTTAAATGTCCATTGGAAGCTTGTAGTATCGATCTTTAAGTAAAAGTAGGGATATAAGATAGAGATAGAGACCTGGGCATCCATGAAATCCTGAGAGAGGATGAGAATTTATAGAATGTCTCTGTATTCAATAAGGAAGACAGCTGAGGACAGAACCCCATAAACCAACATTCAGAGTGCAGAAGGATAATAAAATACAAACACAAACTGACATTTATTATCCTCCTATTAAGTACTAGATACTATAAAGATAATAAGAGTTAACACATTCAATATTTTCTAGACGTCAGGCATCATTTGAAGTCCTTTGCAGATATTATCCAAAACTCTCAAAACTATAATTGGGCAAGTACTGTTATCCTCATGTATCTTACAAAGAAACTAAGTGTCTGAGAGGTTACCAGGTAGGAAGTGGAGGGCAGGCATACAGAGAGAGGCCCTCTGGCTCTAGTGTATGTTCTTACTGAACACAGAACATTGCTTGTAAGTCATAGTTCTAACAATAACCAGCCATAGGTTGGGTGTATGTGAATTGACATCCGGGAATTCCACAAAACTCATAAATACTCTATGAGGTAGGTGCTGATAAATTATTCCTGTTTTGCATACTAAAGCTCAGATACATTAAGTAAATTTTCCATGAGTACAAAAACAATAGCAGTGCTTGGAATGCACGTAAAAACTGGTGGGATCCAGGGACACCCGGGTGGCTCAGTAGGTTAAGCATCCGATTCTTGATTTCGGCTCAGGTCATGATCTCACTGTGTGTGAAATGGAGCCCCGGGTCGAACTCTACACTGAGAGCATAGAGCCTCCTTGGGATTCTTTCTCTCTCCTCTCTCTTCCCCTCTCTGCTCACATGCACATACGCTCTCTCTTCACTAATGAAATCCAAATGAGGTCTGTAGTTGCGTTAATTGGACTGAATCAATGTCATTTTCCAGGTTTTGAGTTCTGTATTATGGTTATGTAAGATGCTTTCATGGGGGAAAGCCCAGTAAAAGGTTCATAGGACTTCTTTGTACTACTTTTACAACTCTTTGGAAGTCCTAAATTATATCAAAAATTAAAAAATCTAAATACAATTTTTAAAAAGCAGTGCTCAATTGAATCCCAGTTTCTTCTTGCTCCAAAGCACAGCTGCTTGTCCTAATAACACATCCCCCCAGCCCCCAACAAGGTCAGGTGTGGATAACGGAACAGGACAAAGTTGAGACAGGAAGAGGCAAAATAAAAACACGTGCTATCCTGTATACAATATGTGACCTTCACTGTGCTTTTTATTATTGATCTTTTAATGTTTATTTATTTTTGAGAGACAGAAAGAGAGAGAGTTGGGGTGGGACACGGAGAGACAGGGACAGAGAATCTGAAGGGAAAATTCAGGGATGTTAAGTCACACAGGCTCCTAGTGTCAGAATCAGGAAAAATCATTACACCTCCCTTAAATCCACACTTTTTGCCATTTCTATTATATCTAAGCTCTCTGGCAAAATCTACAGGGAGAGTCGTGTCAGGAGGCTGAGGCTGAGGTTTCAGGGTTAGAGTAGGTTTTGAACAGTCAGGTAAGTATGGCGTTTGGCTGTGAAACGTAGACAGCTCTTGTAGGAAAAGCAATTTCATAGAATGACTCCAATTTTCCAGTTTGAAACACCAAGTGGTGAAGGCGTGGGGACTGTCTCAGCCCATTTGGGCTGCTATCACAAAATACCACAAACTAGGTAACCCATAAACAACATTTTTTTCTTCCAGTCCTGGAATCTGGAAAGATGGAGGGAGATCAAGGTGTCAGCACCGTTGGGTTTTGAGCAAAGCTCACTTCTGGCTCAGCTGGTGCCACCTCACTGCGTCCTCAAGTGACGGAAGGGGTGAAGGAGCATCTTCATGCCTTTTTCATAAGGTGCAAATCCCATTTGTGAGGGCTGCACCCTTGTGATTTAATCACCACCAAAGTTCTCGACATAACTTTTGGAGTTAGATTTTCAACAGATGAATTTTGAAGGGATGCAAATCGCATGCACGGCAGGAAGATCCGATGTAATTCTCCTTCCAAGAAGTTTGCCCAGCAAAAAGCACAGAAGTGAGTAGAACTGAAGAGAGGATGAAGGGAAGACTGGCAGCATGAGGAAGAGGGTGGGAAAGGCTTGAGTATATGACGGTCCTGTAGGGAAAGAGCTCACGGGTATGAGAGATGGAACACCCTGACTCCAAGCTGCTTAATAGGTATGATCGCTTTCCAATTTCCCTCTGCATCCCCACTGCTAGGTCCATGAGGAATAAGTACATGAATTTGGACTGGCTCTTTTAACAGCCCTAAATGTCATCCCCTGGGTCCCAACACATATGGTCTCACCATAACTTGAAACCCCCATCCTCTGCACACAAAGAGTGTGCCCTGAAGAAGCCTGTATTCACGCAGCAGGGAGGGCTTCTGTTTCAGTGCTGGTCAGACTCAGCCTTGCGGGATCTGGCAGGACCTGAGCAGATAGCTGCGCAGCAGTTGAAGTTTTAGGTTGCCTGCTGTTTCTTCTAGGCAGCTGTCAAGGCTGATAAAACCTGTCATGCTTTCCAGGGCTGTGCAGCCATTTAATAGCAAAAAGACATCACCATGGGAAGCCCAGTCAAGAGGCCTAACATCTTTAGAATTGGATGGATGGATGGGTGCTTTTGTTGCTCACCTCCTTACAGCAACTTAAAGGTTGAACCATTCCTTGGAGGCATCCTCATCTACCTTCCCCTACCCCCCCCCCCCCCAGAGCTGCTTTGGAGCTTAGTTCCTAGGGCAAGTCCCAGTGTGTTTGAAGGCATTGTATCCCGGCACAGATTAAGAGATATAAAAACCAAGAGGCCGGGTGTGGAAATGTAAGGCAGCGTATTTAGGTAAGATTTAACAGCAGGGAGGTTCAGAATGTCCAAATGTACTGAGTTTCTAGACCTGTCACAAAAAAAGGTTTTCCTTCCTTTCAAATGTCCAAAATAATAATACTTTTAAAAACAGCTCGAATGACAGAGCCAATGGCTGGTTTGATTCAGGTGCTGAAACAAGATGGAGTAAAATCGGATAACGCTGTGCCACCAACCTGTTCTTTTCTCTCCGCAACAAGAAAAATCTTGTTTACCAAAATAATTACCCATTCCTGGGGTTTTCAAGTTTTTATGAGTTGAGGAGGAGTTGGTCCAAGAAAGAATTGAATAATTCTCATAGAAACCACGTGATATGGAAGAAGAGCATGTTTGACGAATGGGATCCGTTGAATCTTAATGAAAGCTTTCAAAGTCACAAATAGACGTGTGGGGAAATAATTATGTAGTCACCTATTCCCAAGCCTCTTTTCTAATATTCAATATGCCTCCAACTTCTCTCTCTCTCTCTCTCTCTCTCTCTTTCTGCACACGTGTTCATTTTTATGCCTACTCAACTCCCTATAACTTCTTCAGTTCCACCATGATGTAAGTATGTATAGATTACTTTTTACTTATATTCCATAAGATTTATTGTGTTTTCTGAATCTAAGAATTCATGGCTTTTGTGCAAATGGAAAATTGTCAGCCCTTGTCTCTTTACATTTTGCATTTTTTACGTGCCATCCTTTCTCTCCATTGGAAGTCTGAAAAGACACATGGTACAGCTTTTCATGTTTCTTACAATGTCATCATTTCCATCCCTGTGTCCCTCCCTGGGGCATGGCTCTTCATTTCTTCCCAGCTGGATCTTGCAGGTCACTCATTTTCTCTTAGCTCTGTCCAGTCTCAACTCAACGAAACTAGTTTTCCCATCAGTTTTGTAATTCTGTAGTGTGAGCATATGTTTGATGAGATTTAACATGGGAATCCTGGGAGGCATAGATTGTGGCTTGTTCACCTAGGGGGAACTTCCTTTTGCTTCTCTCCCAGAATACCTTTAAGGTTTGTTTTGTTTGTTTGTTTGTTTGTTTGTTTGTCATCTTGAGATTACTAATATTCAAGATTTTTTTTTCTCTCATCCAGATCACGGGCTGAGGCAGAAATATTACCTTCCCTCCATTTTGCATATAGGAGAATGTTTTCTATACTACTCTTTCAGTGATGTACAGTGTTCAAGGCCCCTGGCTTTTTGTGTGTTTGCAGGAAGGTTAGAGGAAACTAGTGCCAACGTTTTATTTCACTTGGACCCAAGGTTTCTCTATTTGGTCCTCTACATGAATCTTGAAACCCAAGACCCAATTGACTGAAATTGATAAATGCCCTGAGAAAATCCTTACCTTCAGTCCCTGTTCACTATACTGATTGTTGTTGTTGCTGTTGTGAACATTTTCTTTATTGTTTTGCGATATCATGTATGATTTTAAAAAGATATTTACTTGCTGTGAAACCAAAGCTCCTCTAAGAAATGAAGTCTATTTCTGTTTATTAAAAGATGCTTCCTATGTTTTGCACAGAATATTTGGAGATTTGTTTGTTTGTTTGTTGTTGCACGCATGTGGAATATAATTTGTTGTGGGATGTTATTTCTCAGGATAATTAGTAGGAGATATTACTAAAAATAGAAGTCTTTCAAATGTTTTAGAGGAAGAACATATGTAAATATTTTTTTAAATGTTTTATAAAAACTTGAATGAGTAAGAAGTCTACTACTTTGCATTCTTATGAGAATTGACTAATGCTGGAGTGAGTTTTGAACCAGAAAATGCCCAGATATTATAATTGTTGGATGGTTTGTTTATTTCAGACTTGCACTGGATAATACGTTGACACCTTTTCAGATGATCAAAGACCTTACCTAAATTAATTAATTTTCATTATTTTACATTTCTCTTGCTGAACTACTTTTGAAATTCTTAGTTTTTGTTGCTGTATGTTTTGTTTTGTTTTGTTTTGTTTTGTTGGTAATCTCTACACCCAATGTGGGGCTCAAACCTACAATGCTGAGCTCAAGAATTGCATGCTCTACTGACTGAGGCAGCCAGACACCCCAGAAGTCTTAGTGTTTACAGTAGGGACCTATCCTAATTTTCAATGTTGCTTTGTATAAACCATTCCATTGTTAGTTCAGGAAAGCGTTTTTCTCCTCTAGTAAGAAGATTTCAGGGCAAACAACCTGAGAGCTTTTCCTATTCTATTCTATTCTATTCTAATGTATCTTTCCTTCTAAATTATTTTGCAATTTGTTTTCCTCCACATCTAGGAAAATGTGATATTCTTAGAGATTATTGGATGAGCAAGTATTTTAGTGTAGACAACATTATCGGCAACACTTCACCCTTATGTGTTCCCATTTTACTTATTCATTCATTTCTTGACTCATTCAAGAACATTTTAATATTTGCTATAGATCAGAAACTATCCAAAAATACAGGAGAAACAGTACGATGATTTCACATGCGGAAGCAGAGGAATTTCGAACTCTCAGTGGTATGTTTTATACAAATGACAGCATTTACAGTTGGCCAAGCATAATGCTAGTGCTTTACCAATTACAATACAAGACTGGGTTCGGCATAAGGTACTCTTTTTCATTAGATGCTGTTCTCTGTGTATTAGTCAAATTGAGATAGGCTTAAAAGTCACCCAAGCACCATAGTCTTTGGGTGGCTTAAGAGCCACCCAAGCACCATAGTCTTTGCTTGATCACTAATATAATATATTGTATTAAGCCAGTGAGTTTCCAGGGGTGTTTAGAAAGAACATTTGTTCTTGTATTTTTTCTCCAGTGGCCCACACCCTTACCTACTCTTCTAATTCACAGCTTATTTATTCCAGTGCTTAAGAGTGTGGATCCTGGAGCAGACTTGTTTGGGTTCAGATTCTGCCTCCTCCACTCCAGCAAGTTACTTAAACCCTCTGTGCTTCAATCTATTTCTGAATGAGATAAAAATATTATCTAGCACATAGGAGTTAATAGACTCCAGTTTCTAGAATGCAATAAAAGTGACTGTTATAACACTATCCTGTTCTACTTTATTTTCATGGTTGTCTGGCCCATTTGGTATCTGAATTTGGGATCCCTATCTTTAGGACTATAAAATTCAAAAAGACATGAAACATGGGGAAAGAAGAGATGATTAAATTACAGCAATGACAATACAAGTAATACATAGAATATTATGAGCCTACAAGAGAGGACCTTTCACTTCCTGCCTGAGGAATCACGTCATGTTTGATACAACACGTGGCAAGAAAACACATCTTCAAGTGTGGGTAAGAATATTCTAGACTCAGGAAACACTTAAACTAAGAAGAAAATGCCCAAATAATATATATTTTTATTTCCTTCATTCAGAAAACAGGTCTTGAATACCTTCTAAATTTGGGGCTTTAAGGACATAAAGTTGAATTAGAAAGGGTCTCTGCCATTTGGGAGTTACAGAACAAGGGTGTGAGAAGAGATGGGTATATAAGTGAGGAACTACAAATGATATGGTGAAGGAGAGCAGGGGAAGGAGTGTTCAAATATGGTGAGAGGAGAGCTGGTTACAGCCAACAGGTGATCTAGTTCTTTGGAATAAGTAAGAATTACATAGGTGAAAAACATAGAGAAGGGTTCAGTGAGGATTATCCAAACAGAGAAAAGAACATTTGAAAAAGTTTCAGAATTATGACAACCATGGTAACTTTTGGAATGATAGTAGATAAATGAATTATGTGAATCAGAGATAATTCCTTACATTTGTGTATGGTGAATGTAGGCATTATTAGTCATTCTTTATACTTTACTCTTTTTTAAAAACGTCTTTGTATCTGCTAATATGGTAGTAGATAGTAGTGTCCCATTGCACAGATGAGAAAAATGAAGTTCAGATAGTTGCACAAAATTGTTTACATTATTAATAAATGGCAGAGATTCATATTCGGTGTGAAAACATAGGTAGTAAACAACATATGAAAGAGTTTATTTGGGGGCGCCTGGGTGGCGCAGTCGGTTAAGCGTCCGACTTCAGCCAGGTCACGATCTCGCGGTCCGTGAGTTCGAGCCCCGCGTCAGGCTCTGGGCCGATGGCTCGGAGCCTGGAGCCTGTTTCCGATTCTGTGTCTCCCTCTCTCTCTGCCCCTCCCCCGTTCATGCTCTGTCTCTCTCTGTCCCAAAAATAAAAATAAAAAAAAAATAAAAAAAAAAAAAAAACAAAAAACGTTGAAAAAAAAAAAAAATTAAAAAAAAAAAAAAAAAGAGTTTATTTGTCCCATATTAAAGGTCATGTTAAGAAAATTGGATAAAAACATGAAAGAAGCTCATCTTGGGTGAGATCAATGTCAATTCAGGAGGGAAGGTCCTTTGCTTACTGTTCAAGTGATGCTCCGAACAGCCAATCAATTTCCTTACTTCTCGAATCTTCTGGATTCACCTTATCAGTCTTCTCCAAAAATTTGTGCACCTTGGTAGAATACTCATTCTATCTAAATTCAATGTTTAAGTAGAGGAGATTGCATTCACAATAAATGCATATCATTTTATAAATTTATTCCAATTCAAACTGTGTAAGTCCAGAGTACTTTCAGAAAACTAAATTGTCCATCACCTCTCTCTTACACATCTAAATACAAAATACATTTTAAGTTTTATTTGAAGTTACATGTTTAAAAGAAGTTAAAAAAATGTTTCCATTATCTAAAAATGATGCTGTCCAATTAACATATTTAAGGACAGTTTTCAAAGCAGATTAAATATGCTTTATGCAATTCAGGTAAAACATATTAAAACATTTTTAAACATTTGGGAAAATGGCTTGGGGTAAGAATTTTTCCCCCTTGGTATCTGGTAAAGCAAGATTTTGTCTTCATTCTTTTTCTCACATATCGTTTTATGTACTTAGAAAAAAATCTCTGTTAACTTAAATGAATTTGACAAATGGATTTAACAGATGAACAGATGCATTTAAAATATAACAGATGGGTCTCCATTTTCTTAGGTGAGATGATCTATATCCATTTTATCAAGTTACAAGGATGCTGGAATATGAGGCTTAAATGGTACACAAAGAATTAGAAAATATTGATGGTATCATGCCATGGATTAAATGGACTTTAAAGTTTTATTCAAGTGGAAATATATTTAGGGCATTTGAAAACATTATTATTATCATCATCATTATCATTATCATTATTATTACTATTGGTAACAGTCTCAAGTGTAAAATGATAAACAAGTTTATATAGCACTTGGTCTTTTCAAAATATCTCATAAATTATAAGCAGATAAGATTAGTTTCTGTAACCTTTACCGAGGTGTGACCTTGTAGTGGTTAGGAGGGAATGGAATTATTTAGAAGGTTACAATTTAAGAGTTTAGTCACTAGAATAGTCAGGTCAGAAAGGTTAAGCGGCTTGATAAATAAGAAGCAATGTCAGAGCTCAGACTGTAACGAGATCCTCTAAGTTTTTTTAGTGTATTAGGCCCTTCTTTATAGGCACAAGATTGGTGCTAGTTAAAAGGACTATCAATAGTTCAGGAATTAATAGTACTTATGGAACATTGCCTACAATACAAATAGTATCAGAATGTTAGTTTCATACCCTCTTCTAACACTGCCTCTCAAAACATGAGATTACCAGGTTGCCTACTCGTTAAAACTTGGTGGATTTTTTTTCTCTATTTTTTCTGTTATTTTGAGAAACTTCATTGTATCTTGAAATAATAATGATGTCACTGCCTAAAATACAACATTAATTTGAGCATTTGAAATTCATTTCCAAAAGTGTACCAAAACACTAGAAAATACGTGGGACTTGAAGATTTGACACAAAAATATGTTTCACCATTTATGTTTAATGTAAAATTAAGATACTTAAAGTATCTGGGAATTATTACTAGAGTACTTTTTACTTACACTACAAATAAAATATTTGAAATTCAGTAATTGTATGTAAATCACTGCTATATTACATAACTGTTTTATCTATATCAAAACTTCAATTTGGAAGATTTGTTGACTGGCTTTTGTATGAGTTAAGGTACTGCTAGACAAGGTAACAACCAAACCAGAAATATGAGTAACTTCACAAATAAAGATGTTTGATTGTCTGTTACTGAATAACAATAATAAGAAAACCAACTTCATAATTTGTGGTTTAAGACAACAAACATTGAATTGTTCAACATTCTTTGGGTCACAAATTCCAGCAGGTCTCAGATGGTAGGACTCATCTCTGCTCTGACTGTAATTATAAGATCAAAGATGTCCTATTTACATATCATGGCCCTGTTTTTTGCTACCAGTTGTGGTATTGATTTTCCTCTCCTCGTGGTTTCTCTTTTCACATGGCCTATTATCATTCAGAGATCTAGCTCATGTTTTTTTTTACATGATGCCTGGGTTCTAGGAGAGTGAAACAGTGCTGTTAATCTCAATAAAGAAGAACAAAGTAAAAGGTATCACAACTCCAAATTTTAAGCTGTACCTCAAAGCTATCGTAATCAAAACAGTATGGTACTGGCACAAAAATAAACACCTAGATCAATGGAACAGAATTAATAGCCCAGAAATAAACCCACACATATATGGTCAATTAATCTACAACAAAGGATACAAGAATGTACAATGGAGAAAAGCTAGTCTTCAATAAATGGTGTTGGGAAAACTGGACAGCTACATGCCAAAGAATGAAACCGGACCATCTCTTTATACCATACACAAAAGTAAACTTAAAATGGATTAAAAACCTAAATGTAAGATCTGAAGTTATAACACCCCTAAAAGAAAACCCATAGAGTAAATGCTTGGACATTAACCATAGCAATATTTTTCTGGATCTGTCTCCCCAGCCAAGAGACACAACAGCAAAAGTAAAACTAATAATAACAACAATAATAATAATAATAGAAACTAAAAAAGCTAAAAGGACTGTACTGCAAGGGAAACCATCAACAAAATGAAAAGGCAACCCACTAAAGGGAGAAGATATTTGCAAATGATGTCTAATAGAGGGTTATTATCAAAAATATATAAAGAATACAACTCAATACCAAACAACAACAGCAACAACAACAGAAACTCTGATTAAAAAATGAGGAGAGGACCTAAATAGACACGTCTCCAAAGAAGACATATAGATGGCAATGGTCACATGAAACAAAGCGCAACATCACTAATCATCAAGTAAATGCAAATCAAAATCACAACACGGTATCACCTCACAGAATAGTCAGATCAAAAAGACAAGAAATAAAAAGCATTGGAGAGGATATGGAAAAGGTAACTAACTTTCAGGTACTATGGGCAGGAATGTAAATTGATGCAGCCACTGTAGAAAACAGTATGAAAGTTTCTCAAAAAATTAAAAACATAAATACCATACGATCCAGTAATTCTACTTCTGACTATTTTATCTGTAGAAAATGAAAACACTAATCCAAAAAGATATATGCACCTCTATGTTTATTATAGCATTATTTACAATAGCCAAGATATGGAAGCAATATGAGCATTCATATGTAGATGAACATATAAAGAATATGTGATATATACATATGTATATGTATACATATATATACACATACACACACACATACACACACACAGTGGAATATTATTCAGGCACAATATAGAACAAAATATTGCCATTTGTGACAACATGGATGAACCTAGAGGGTATTATGCTAAATGAAATAAGTCAAAGGAAGACAAATACCATATTATTTCACTAATATGAGGAATCTAACAAACAAACAAACAAACAAACAAAAAACAGAAACAAACTCATAAATATAGAGAACAAACTGGTAATTGCCAGAAAGGATAGAGGTAGGCAGATGGGCAAAATAGGTGAATGGAATTAAGTGGTATAAACTGCGGTTATAAAAATAAGTCATGGGGATGTACAGCATAGGGGAAATAGTCAATAATATTATAATAACCTTGTATGGTGAAAGATGGTAACTACATTTCTCATGGTCCGCAATTTGTAATGTATATAACTGCTGAATCACTGTGTTCTACACCTGAAACTAATATAAAATTGTGTTAACTATACTTTAATTTAAAAAGAGAAAAAATAAACAGTGCTGCTAATCCTTATAAGGCTTAGCCTCAATGTCACAAAGGATAATTTCTATTGTCTCTCATTCATCGAATAAATTTACCAAGATAGCTGAAAGCCATATGGAGAAAAAACAGATTTCACTTCTAGATGGAAGACATGGCAAAGTCACATTACAGAAAGGCATGATTAGACATTAGAAATAAGAAGAGTTCTCAATTCAATAATCTATGTCCCTACCATTAAAAACACACACACTAGAAAAAATAAAAGAATTCAATAAACCCAGTGGAAGGAGAAGGAAAGAAATGACAAAACCAGAAAGAAAAGAATGAAAACAATAGAGAAAATCAATAAAACAAAAACATCAATTACATTGTCAAGCCTTTAGCAAAATTGAACTAAATAAATAGAGAGAAGGCATAAATCATCAATAGTTAGGAATTTAAAAAGGGGTAACTTCAGATTCCATAACCATTACAAGGATGAAAATACCAAAATAATTTTACATTTATAAATTTGACAACATAGAATAAATGGACCCATTCTTTGAAACCCATAAAGTACCAAAATTTAAATAAGATGAATTAGATCATCTGAATAGCCCTAGAATCATTTAAAATTGATTCATACTTAAAACTCTCCCCAAAAATCAATCCCTAGGCTCAGACATTTTCATAGGCAAATGCTACATAAATATAAAGAATCACCACAAATTGTATACAATCTCTTCCAGAAAATATAATAAGTAGCATTTCCTAATTACTTTTATGAAGCCAATGTTATCCTAATACTAAACAAACAAACAAATAAATAACAAATAGTACCAAAAATGGAAACTACAGGTAAATATCTTTCAACAATTTAGACACAAAAGTTCGTAGGGAAGAAATAGCAAACTGAATCCAACAGTGTATAAATATAATTATACATTGTGACCAAGTAGGATTTATTCCAAATATGCAAGACTGGTTTGACATCCAAGTTCCGATCAATGTTGGGGCGCCTGGGTGGCTCAGTCGGTTAAGCAGCCGACTTAGGCTCAGGTCATGATCTCGCAGTCCGTGAGTTCAAGCCCCGCGTTGGGCTCTGTGCTGGCAGCTCAGAGCCTGGAGCCTGTTTCAGATTCTGTGCCTCCTTCTCTCTGACCCTCCCCTGTTCATGCTCTGTCTCAAAAATAAATAAAACGTTAAAAAAAAACAAACTCAAAATCCAATCAATACAATTCACCATACCAAAAACTGAAGAAGAAAACTTAATGAACTTATCCATTAACAAAGTCCAAAACATGATAAAACACTCAGCAACTTAACAATAGAGAAGTATTGCCTCAATGTGATAAAGAGCATATAGGAAATACCCAGACCTAACATCATACCTAATGATGAAAGACTGAACTTCCTCCTCTAACATACGGCACACCAGAAGGATGTCTGCTCTCACCAGTGTTATTCAACATAGTAATGAAGATTCCAACCACTTTGATAAGAAAAGAAAAATAAATAAATATAAAGATACTGAAAAGGAAGAAATAGTGTCTCTCTTTGCAAATGAAATGATTGTCTACAAAGGTCATCATTTCCAAGAACTCTACAAAAAAATACCCCCTAGAATTAATAACTGAGTTCAGCAAGGTTGTAGGACACAAAATCCACATGCAAAAATCAGTCATATTTATGTATGCTTGCAATGTACATGTGCAAACCAAAATTTAAAACAGAATACTATATACATCTCTCCAAAGAAAATGAGATACTTAGATGTGTACTTGACAAAACATGTACAGGATGGGGCGCCTGGGTGGCGCAGTCGGTTAAGCGTCCGACTTCAGCCAGGTCACGATCTCGCGGTCCGTGAGTTCGAGCCCCGCGTCAGGCTCTGGGCTGATGGCTCGGAGCCTGGAGCCTGTTTCCAATTCTGTGTCTCCCTCTCTCTCTGCCCCTCCCCCGTTCATGCTCTGTCTCTCTCTGTCCCAAAATAAATAAAAAATGTTGAAAAAAAAAAAATTTAAAAAAAAAAACATGTACAGGATCTGTATGAGGAAAATTACAAAACCAAAACCAAAACTGTTGGAAGAAATCAAGGAAGACCTAAATAAATGGAGAAACTTACTGTGTTTATGAATTGGAAAGCTCAACATAGAAAAAAAATTATGTCTATTCTTCCCTCATTTGTCTATAGGTTTAATAAAATTCCTACAAAATTCCAGCGTGGATTTTTATAGAAATAGACAAGTTTGTTCTAAGAAATATGTGGAAAAGCACAGGTCTTTCAGTGGCAAAAACAATCTTGACAAATAAGAATAAAGTGGGAGGAATCCCTCTACCTGATATGAATGCTTATAAAATAGGTACAGTGATCAAGACAGTGCAGGGCTTTTGGAGGGATTGACAAATGGATGACTGGAACAGAATACAGAATTCAGATAGAGTCCCACACAAATACGTTCAACTGATTTTGACAAAGATGCAAAAGCGATCCATTCTAGAAAAGATAGCTTTATCAACAAATGTTCTGGAGCAACTGGACAGTCATAAGTTTCAAAAATGAATCTTGACCAAAATCTCATGCCTTCTGCAAAAACTAATTCAAAATCGATAGCAAATTAAATATGAAGTGAAAACCACAAAACATGTGGAAAAGACATATAAGAAAAATATTTGTGACAAAAGGTAGGGAACGAGTTCTTAGATTTGACACCAAAAGCACAATCCTTGAAAGCAAAGTTTGATAAATTTGATCTCCTCAAGATTAAAAACACTTGTTCTGCAAAAGCCTGAAGAAGATGAAAACACAATCTACAGATTGATAGTGAATATTTGCAAACCATCTATTCACCAAAAGTTTAGTGTGTAGAATATGTAAGTCAGTAGTAATGAATATTTCACTGAAGAGGATGTACGGATGGCAAATAAGCACATAACGTGTTCTATATCATTAGCCATCAGAGACATGCAAGTTAAAACCAAAATAAGATACCATTACATACTTAGCAGAATGATTAAAAAAAAAAGTAGGGAGAGTGTCAGATCCTGGTGGGGCTGAAAAAAATCTGTGTCACTCACTGGGTAGGTAAAATGGTACAACTATTCCGAAAAACATTTGTTATTTTCTTTAAAAAAGTAAACATGCAGCTGATATATGTCCCACCGATGGTGTTCCTAAGCATTTATTTCAGAGATATGAACCCTTATGTTCATATAAGAATCTGTATCAAATATTCATAGCAGATTTCTCCCCCCCCCCCCCCCCCCGGTTGGCTTAGAAGATTGAGTGTCTGACTTCAGTTCAGGTCATGATCTCGTGATTCGTGCGTTTGAGCCCCGCGTAGGGCAGTGTGATGACAGCTCAGATCTGGAGGCTGCTCCGGATTCTGTGCCTCCCTCTCTCTCTCTGCCCCTCCCCACTAGTGCTCTGTCTCTCTGTCTCTCAAAAAATAAATAAATAAATAAATAAATGTTAAAAAAATATATTCATAGCAGCTTTATTTAGAATAGCCCAAGACTGGAAACAACCCAAATGCCCTTCAGTGGGTGAATGGTTAAATCTGGTATAGCCATCCTATGGGATACTTCTAAGCAGTAAAATGGAAAGGTTTGTTGATATGCCCAACAACTTGGATCTATCTCCAGAGAATTATGTTGAGCAAAAATGTCACTGCCGAAAAGTTGCATATTGTATGATTCCATTTAGAAAATATTCTTAAAAATAACAAAACCTCAAACAGGAGACCAGATTAGCGGTTGCCAGAGATAAGGGACAAAGGTGAGGGACAGCAGGTGATGTGTCAGGAAAGGACAACATGAAGTGATAGAACTGTCCTGAATCTTGACTGTGGTGGTGGTCCCATGAATCTACACATATGATAAATTACATACAACTGAGTACATACTCCCCCACACAAAAGTAAAACTGTTGGAATCTAAATGCTATTGGTAAGTTATATTGATATAAGTATTCTATTTGTGATATTATACTGCAGTCTTGCAAAACGTTACCAGTGGGGGTAATGGTAAAATGTATGAGGTATCTCCTGGCATTGTCTCTGATAACTGGTGTGCATCTACATGTGGGAGATGCGAGGTGGGAGGAATTACTGCGACCCCCTTTGGAAACAAGCTACCAGCAAAAGTTTCTTTCTTATATATGCAAAGTCCAAACTTGCTATGCGCATTTATGATTAGCAGAGATTCCCTCCAATAGAGATATAGGCTTCTTCCTTCTTTCCTTCCTTCCTTCCTTCCTTCATTTTCAACGCCTAGCTTAAACATGAGCCACACCAGTGGACTGTATATATGATGTGTATGTATGATAGAGCTTGGGACATTTTCATGGGACAGGTGTAAAAATGTCCAGATTTGCTTTCCATTTTTTCTATTATTTTGAGGAATTTCATTCCATATTTAAGATAATAATGCTGTCTGATAAGTAATAATTTCAACACTCAAAACTCAATTCCAAAAGTGTACCAAGATTTTGTCAAAACGTGAAGCTCAATTATTTGACATAATAGGATTTCTCACTATCTATGTTTAATTGAGGATTAAGACATTTGATTCAAAAAAATATAGTTTTCACTAGTCCCTTGAATGGGTCCTGCCTTCCATTGAAGAGAACTCCATCATTTGCCAGTACGAGTAGTACAGGTAATGTAATAATCTTACTGTGCCAAAGAAGCTGCAGATTTCAGAAGTTGTAGTGATCACAAAACAGTCTCCTGTTTTGGACACAGATAATGGAGACATTTGGGTTTGGGGGTCATTCTGTATCTTATGTCTTTAAGAAAAAGGTAATAAGAGAGTAGTACCTATATTGGGTAGTAATCTAGTTTCCTACAGAAACCTATAATTTGACAGGCACAAGGTGTACATGAGCAAATCTAAGTGTCCATGCAAGTATCCCAAGTTATTGCTACTCTCCTGAAAAGCTGTATAGCACATAAGGAAGTCCACTGGAAAATCATCCCATTATATTGAAATAAGAACTAGAAATCTAGAAGTAAGAATTATTAAATTGTAATATATTATTGCATTAGAGTGTTTTTTCAAAGGCTGTTAACTTGCTAATAAGTAAGACAAACTTGATCTTCTCAGGTAGGGGGAATGGTTAATTAGAGTGTTACATACTCATAAATACTGACTCTTAACATTTGTCTGAATCTAAAACAAGAGAAATATCCTATTTATAAGACCCAAAATCAAACTCACATTCCCATTTTGGGTCACAGTAATATAATACCTGTGTTTCCAGTGTTCAAATATAATTACATGAATGAGTGCTTTAATAAACCTTTTTCATTATAAACAAATATTGGATGTTTACATAACTTGAAACTAAAATAAATCCTAACCAAAATGCAATTAGGTAAAAAATTGTGGTAATTGTATGAAGTTCCGATAAACATTATTCATGTAGAATGTCTTAGCTTCTCTAAAAGTTGTAATTTTTAGAAATCTATAATCCAGAAAACATTTCAAGGCACCCAAACAGAGATACCCAATTAAACATTTAAGCCAACAGTTTATATATATATATGTGTGTGTGTGTGTGTGTGTGTGTGTGTGTGTGTATAGTTTAAATGTTTGAAAACACATGAAATCATAAGACTTGGATCTAAAGAAAAATCTCCACCTAGGAAAACAAATTGATAGCACTGAATTTTAGCTTTTATTCCAAGGATAATTCCCTTCCTCATTTACAATACCACAATGAAATACACACAAAGCAAAAATAGGTAGACACCTTATATGCAAAACAAAACAACCAATACTCTTTTAATGCCCACATTAAAAAAAAATGCTCACAGTTTCAATATGTACTTCACAGAATTGAATTTTGGTTCTATCCAGTAAATGAATTTATCCTTCCAAAGTTATCCCATTTCACATATGTTATCCCAAGAGATAAGCTAAGTGGTCACATATTTAATATAACTTGAGATCTGATATTGAAAGACATTATTCTCACAACAAATCCTCCACCTGCCTTCCAGAGTCTGTGAAATTGCATTATTTCAGGTGTATTTCTTTTGCTTATAGTCTTCATGTTTCAAAAATCACTGTTAAAAAACAATAAACACTTAAGGGGATTTGGGAGAATAATATTACTATGTATCTCTAGGTTGGTGTCTACATCTTGCAGAATTAAAGTTGGCCAAAATATTTGAAACACCTTTAAAAGATTATATTTAGGCATAAAAATACATAATGCAAAAATTGTTAAAATATGAAGTGCATTTGAAACTTAGCTTTACATAAAATCTTACAAATCAAATAGATGAAGATAATTAGAGAATCTAAATATCATATCAGCATATTTAATTTACTATTGCGTAAAACTTTGTATTCCACAAAGACAACCTTCCAGCAGTCTATCAGTCGGATGCAAATGGCTAACAAGCAGTCCAAAATCTCACTGCCATATAAAAGTAAACATTTAAATCTTATATGTCTTCAGATCACATGGAACCATTGTCTTAATCTCAGCTAGACTCATTTCATGCATCTGTAGGTTGATTGGGGGGTCAGCAAATTTAGGGTGAACTGGATGGAGCTTAGAATCTTGAGTCAGGCTGTTTCACATGTCTCTCAGCCTCTTTGGACCCACAGGCTTAATTGTTAAGGCTTCATGTTGTGACCAGCTCACTGTCATTTCCACCTGCATTCCATGGACCAAATAAGACAAGGATGAACCCAAATTCAAGAATAAGGATGTGGCCATGCAATGAAGAAAAAGTTTCCAGACATATGTAAGTATCAAAGAATATCAAAACATGGAAAGAGGAAATCTAGACATAAACTTGACACACACCTTGTGGCTACGTGAAGGCATGCAGGGAGCAAGTGTAGTTTCAAGGAGTGTCAGCAAGTCTTGTATCTTAACTGTCTTCTGTGGGATCATGGGGCTCTGTATCTCCTAATGCTATCACGTTCTACAGCCTTGAGACCAGAACATTGCTGACATTTCAGTTATTGCTCCATTCACCCTTCAGGACTTACAATGCACTCTCCAGAAATAACTTCACATCTCCCCCCTTTTGTTTTTCAGTTGTAGAAATGGGGGTTCCTGTGGAAATGGTGAGCATATGGGCATTGGCAAAGAACACCTTAAGTGATTCGGTAGAGGAGTGGAGGGACATCATCATTTTGAAGACTGGAAAGAAAAAACAAAACCATCAATAATATTATAATAGTATTAAACCAAGAATGAAGATTGAACCCAGAGAACCAATTTTGGGGATTGATATAATTGGAAATATCATTGAGAGTGTCAATCATTGCTTGGTGGGTTTTTTGTTGAAGCTCTCGTAATTATTTTCGTAACTTTTGATATGTCTTTGGTGCAAAAAGGTGATTTTATTAAAGCATGGAGACAGGGCGTGTGGGCAGAAAGAGCTGCACTGGGGTTGCGAGGAGTGGCTGATTATATATTTTTAAGTTAGGGGGGTTAGGGATACTGTAAGTCTCTAAGGAATTTGGAAGAAAGGATTTCAGGACCTCAAGGGGCTGGCTATTGTTAAGATACAGTTACTTTTAGTTTTTAATAAAACATTAAAGAAGTAAGGCAACCATGAGTTGCTTGAGGAAGGTCACACTCTTCATGTTTCAGGTGTCTCACAGTGGGCTGCAAGCTGTAAGGAGAATTAATTTAATCTACATTTCTCTTGCCTTGGTTCCCTCATCATAAGGGTGTAAGTTCTCTACACACTTGAAGTCAAAGCAAGTCATGGGATTTGAAGCCAGAGCAAGTCTTGGGATTAACGTCGATGCAGTAAGGAAGTAAAGTCCTCCAATGGGAGTATGGGTTAGAGATTAAAGGAATGAGTATTTTTGAACATTAATATGCTAGAAGCACCTTTTTAAACATCGTGGAATGTTCATAAATATTAATTATAAACTTTGCAACAAAATTTACCTCAACAAATAACCTCAAAGAAAAAAAATTTTACAGGTTACCTTTCTTGACCATGAGGCGATATGACAGGACATGATTCACAAAAATTTATACCAAAATAATAATAATAATAATAATAATACATTTCTAAAGGAGTCCATAACTGATTTCCAGTGGTAAGAGAGTAAAGGGAGTCTCTCAGAGGATCACTGTTTCTAGCGAGTTGTTGGGTGGCCAAAGCCTATAGTTTGTTTACATTGAAAAAAAGCTTCACTGAGAGTTAAACTTTATCAGTTAGCTATATAGAAAAACTTAAGTGAGATGCCTAAAAAGACAGTGGTCTGCTGGGAACACAGTGTTTTCCCCATCACAAGAAGGGCTCCACAGTGTTGGTCCAAATGGTAAGTTGTGTTATGATAAGGTGCCATTGGTCCACATCAAACAGAAATAAACAGTGTCTCTCCCATAAATTAAATACATTTAATTTCAAGGACTGCCTCTTATCATGAGATTTGATTCTTCCTATATTTATTTATGTATTTTTATTTTACTTTATTTTTTTGAAAGAGAGACAGAGGTGAGCAGCGGAGGGACAGAGAGACAGGGAGATACAGAATCAGAAGCAGGCTCCAGGCTCTGAGGTGTCTGACAGAACCCGATGCGGGGCTCAAACCCACGAAATGTGAGATCTTGACTTGAGCCGAAGTCAGACACTTATCTGACTGAGACCCCCATACACGTTGATTCTTCCTATATTTAATTGTTAAACTGCCCCCTCTATTTTATTTTTTAATGTTTCAAATTTTTATTTATTTATTTTTAGTTGAGAGAGATCGCCCATGTGAGCAGGAGAAAGGGTCAGAGGGAGAGAGAGAGAGAATCTCAAGGAGGTTCCACACTCAGCTCTGAACCCCATGTGGGGCTGGATCCCACAATCCTGGCATCACAACCTGAGCTGAAATCAAGACATGCTCATACAACTGACTGAGCCACCCAGATGTCCCTGCCCCCTCCATTTTAATAAAATATTTGTGATTCTAGAGGGCAGTATTTTTTTGAAACTTTGCAAATATTATGAAATTTTACCTATTCCTGAAATCCAAATGTCTGATAGCATTCATGAGGAGTTTTTACCCATTTTCTCTTTGAGGTCTCAGGAAAGGAAAGAACTGGCTGGTTTAGCTCAGTATTGGATCTTTGGTATTGGCAGTCTGTATTAGGTACCTAGCGATTATTTTGAATAAAAGAAGTAACATGAACACAGTGCTGGTGGAGACTGGTTACACGTTCACTAGTCTGTTTTCCCATCTCCTAGGGAAGATCTGCCCTACCTATTCCAGTCTCCTAGCAATCAGGTGTAGCCGTAGACAGTGTGGCCCTAGAATGTAGGTTGAAGCAATATTGGACACATCCAGAACTGGCTCTTCAGTTCCCTCATGCAAGAGCATCTATAGTTCTCTTTATGAAGATACCCAGATCAATTTATTTTGACACTCTTATTCCTTTATTAACGTGGACAGAACCACGTGAGTCAGTCACTGAATATCCATGTACCAGAGAGCACTCAGATAAAGACATTGTCTCTTGTACTGATTAAAGAGGAAAATGGTATAAAACTTCACTTAAGGCTAAAGGAGACCTACTGAGGATATACTGCGCAACTCTTAGCACTCGAGCAATGGCCCAAGGATCTGTAAGACTTGGGTGACTATTTCTCTCTCTCTTTTTCTCTCTCTAGCCTCTGCTCTGAACAATTAAGCTTCTTAAGAAGATTAACTTTAAGTTCTTCTTGAGGAAAAGAATCTTAAGTGACCTTTAAAATAATTATAATAGTTATGTCTTTCTATCTAATATTCAAGGCAAAGATACTGATTTATATTCTGCCAATGTGTTGGGGATAGTGGTAAAAAGAACTTTTAAAACTATTTTTAATGAACTACTACAGGTGACATATCTACATAACTGAAAATTCTAAGTGGAAATGACAGCCTAATGATTTCTTGTTTCCAGAAAGTTTTAGGTTCATTGAGTTGTCCATTCCACTGAAATCCTGCTGAACAAATGCACAGTTTCCCTCCATAATGTCCCTCTGAGTTTACTTAATAGTCACAATTTCACGTGAAAAGATTACTTCAAAATCCCAATCTAGCATGGATTTTACATTATGTTAGATATCCATTCTCTCTCTCTCTCTCTCTCTCTCTCTCTCTCTCTCCCTTCTTTCTTTCTCTTTCTTTTAATGCTGGATGTGGAAGATCATCCTCCCATTTTATAATCTGTCAAAGTCAACTCAAAGGAAGCATTCATGAAAACTCACGCCTGGTAAAATGCTGAATATCATTTACCAAAGAATATTTGTTTTAACTCATATATTTTGTCTTCATATTATTACGAAGCTATTTTGGAACAGGAATTGGGTCAAATTGTTACATCCATTCTTCTCTCAACTAATTTGCCAACTTGATTTTCATTATTTTCAGATTGAAAGATTTTTGTTTTCATTTTCATCGATTCTAAATTGTCTCATCACTTGCACATGGAATAGAATTTAGTTTTGAATGTGGTACAAGAGCTACTTAGAGGAAATTTCTAGAAGATTTCATACCAATATCCTGAAGTAAAATATGCACAAGTTTCTTGTCCAGCAGATGATTACTTGATGATGCTGCAAAGAATAGCCTGACACACCAGGTACTTTTGGATAATGCCTTTTTGCCCCCCAAAAATAAACCTAAGGCATGACTTGTGATTGAAACACTGATCTATGGGCAACATTTTCTAGCCACATCAGAGATCCAGACTACCAAGAATAGCTATCATTTAATGATGGTCTGCCGCCCTTCCTTCTTTCTTTCTTTCTTTCTTTCTTTCTTTCTTTCTTTCTTTCTTTCTTTCTTTCTTTCTTTCTTCTTTCTTTTGTTTTTAAGTAATCACTACACCCAATGTGGGGCTCAAATTCACAGCCCCAAGATCAAGAGTCACATGCTATACCACCTGAGCCAACCAGGTGCCCCAAGGGGGTTTTGCTATTTTCAACTCATCTCCAGCCATCTCTAAGTTCTATCACTTTCTACAAAGTATGTACCATAATTCGTGGCTTACAGATGAAGATATTGGATGAAGATATTGGAGAACAAACAACTTCTGCAAAGTCATAAAGATAGTAAATTGCTGGGCCAGGATTCAAACTCAATTTCTGTTCTTTTTTTTTTCCATATTACCATGGAGAATATCTGACAAAATTATGCAATAATCAGATGGCTAAAGTGCTTAGTCGAAGCAGTGCTGATGTTTATTTGAGAGTGCATAGACTTCTTTCAGAGAACCATGTGCAAAGTATATTTTTCTTTTAAAAAGCTTCAATTACCATATATTGTGGATTTAAGTCAAACCGGCACATAAAGTGACCTGCGTTTTTCTGTATAAACATTTAGTTTTGGTGATGTATAGGTTTACTCATCCAGCTGTTCCTCCAAACAGTTGCAGCCCTGGGGCAGAGATCATTAGACTTCAGCTCTTTCCCTGCAAGCAGGGTCTCAGCCATTAACAGGGAGCCAAGAGGTGGGTGGGGGACTTTGTTGAAGGCTTGAGTTGACATCTCAGTACCATAAAATGTTTGACTTGAAAGAAGTTGAAGATCACTGTGTTGAGTTCTCCTATAATGGAGAGAAAATTCAGGACCAAAAGGCAAGGTGAGCTATGCTCGAGACCACATCATAAGTTAGTAGCAGAGCTCAGGTCACTGAACTGGTGAAATGTTCTTTCCAATCTCCATTGAGATATGTGTTGTCTGGAAACAGAAAAAGGCTTATCATCTTTTTCTAAGATGCTTCATGTTTCCACACGCGTTTCATGACTGGCGGGAGTCACATGAGCAAGGGAAGGAGGTGGCTGAAGCCCTGTGTGCAATGAGCAACTTGCTGGGAGTATGTGTGCTTTATTTATTACTTTATCACAATTCTTGGCATTTTTTTCCAAAAATTAATCATGAACGTCATTGCCGATGGTATTTTACTGGCCAGTTCTTGGGAAACCTTGAGATAGCACCACTCAGAATCTTGTGCAAGAGTTGGATTCTTACAGGATATTCCACTGCATGATATGACAATGATGGTGATTTTAATGCAAGGGTTGGCAGGATGAAGCCTAAGCATTTTTGTGTAAACTTTTAGTAACACTGTATTCTGTGAGATCTACCCGGGTTCAATTTGCTGAATTGGTCAAATGAACCAAAAACTTAACTTCATATTGTTTGTTTTTTCCAAATAATTAGAACTGCATTAACATATTGCTTCTTACTTTTTCTTCCCCAAAGACACACACACACACACACACACACACACACACACACAGAGCTTGTGTGGTATTATGACAAAATATATCAGGACACACAATTGCAAAGATATTCTCTGGGGTGATAAAATATATCTTGCAAATTATTTTCTGTGTTTTTCTCCACATTCACATCGCTCTTCTATCAAATCACCTGTCCTTAAAAAAGAAGATAATTTGTTGCACCTTTCCTTTATCTTCTTTAATAAAACAACTATCATAATGATAAGCCTCTGCACCGTCACTTTGTATTCGCAAGTAACATAAACCTGAAAAACTTCCCCCAAAAATGAAAGGCAAAGACAGATATAAGCATCATATTTTAAATAGACTTTGGTAGAATTCACTGACATTCCTGATAATTTCCCTTTTCTTGTGAGACACACAGAAGAGGGAATAGTGAAGGGACAAACTGCAGGCTACCGCAACCTCTTAAAAATTGTTAATCAGTGTCAGCAAATGAAACTGACAAAAGCATCTGGAGGAAAGATTGAGTAATTATTTTTTCCGTGTTAATGGCCCTTTATTTGTGGTTTTTACGCCTATGTTTGTTAATTGTAATTGCCTGTACTCTACTGCTTATTTTTTTTTAATTTTTTTTTTCAACGTTTTTTATTTTATTTTTGGGACAGAGAGAGACAGAGCATGAACGGGGGAGGGGCAGAGAGAGAGGGAGACACAGAATCGGAAACAGGCTCCAGGCTCCGAGCCGTCAGCCCAGAGCCCGACGCGGGGCTCGAACTCACGGACCGCGAGATCGTGACCTGGCTGAAGTCGGACGCTTAACCGACGGCGCCACCCAGGCGCCCCTCTACTGTTTATTTTTAATGAGCCCCTTAAAAATGGAGCACTAACTACTGCAGGATTTATTTTCATTTTGTTTACCATAGAAAGGGCAGTGGACAAAACGGGACTCCATCTCTTTAAAGGGAAAACTAAAACTGTGCATCAGTGAGTGTAAAAAAAAAAAAGTATCTTTGGAAGTTTGTGTGTGGGGTTTTGAAAATGAAGAAGGAATCAATGAACTGAACTATTCATCGATGGGGTTTCACTAATCCATGGAGATTCAGACCAATGTACGTTTTTGTTTTTTTGTTTTTTCTGTGTCATAATTATCATTTTGGTTTTACAGTGTTCCACGGTAGAATACAAAACAGATTGCTTAAAATGTAAAACAGATCTCATTTCTTCACATACTGCAATATTCTAGATCTTTCTCCCTGCGCTCCATGATATTAAGCTCCCTGAGGTCAGGATTCCCAGTGTCTCAGTCATCTTTGTAAGATCAGTGCTTAACAGACACACAGTTTTGTAGATAATAAATACTTAATATTTATTTATTGGATAAATCAATGTAATTACTGTTAGCTTCTAGACTGAGCAAGAGAAATTATTGCACTCCCCAAATCAGCAAAGCAGAATTGACAGGACACGTCCATGATATAAGCAATTAAATTTATAGTGGAGATTTTCGTGACTTAACAAAATGCTTGTTTATCTACAAACTCGTGCATCAATTTCCTAGGGCTGGTATAACAAAATACCTGAACTGGTTGGCTTAAAACCACAGAAATTTATTCTCTCACTGTTCTGGAACCAGAAGTCTGAAGTCGAAGTGTGATCAGGGCCATGTTTGCTCTGAAGGGTCCGGGAAAGAATTCTTCCTTGTCTCTTCCTAGCCGGCGGTGGCTGCCAGCCATCTTTGGCATTCCTGGGCTTAAAGTTTTGTCACTTCCTTGCTTAGCTTCTCTTTTCACATGGCCATCTTCTTTCTGTACATGTCCTTGTCTCTTCGGATTTTCCTTATAAGGACACTGGTCATCGGATGAGGATCCACTTTAATCCAGTATAACATCATCTTAGCTACATCTGCAAAGACTGTATTTCCAAATAAAGTCACATTCTCTCATTCTTTTTCTATTCTTTCTAATTTTAATGTTTAATTTTTAAATGTGCCACATCGTGACTTGATAAACATGATGTACATTGTAAAACATTCCCTACAATTGTGTTAATTAACATATTTGTCATCTCATATATTTACTAATTATTCGCATCTCCTATATTTACTATTATTTGTTTTTTTTTTTTTATAACATTTTTTTTTATTTATTTTTGGGACAGAGAGAGACAGAGCATGAACGGGGGAGGGGCAGAGAGAGAGGGAGACACAGAATCGGAAACAGGCTCCAGGCTCCGAGCCATTGGCCCAGAGCCTGACGCGGGGCTCGAACTCACGGACCGCGAGATCGTGACCTGGCTGAAGCCGGACGCTTAACCGACTGCGCCACCCAGGCGCCCCAATATTATTTGTTTTTATTTTGGGGAGAACATTCAAGTTCTACTCTCTTACCAAATTTCAATTATACAATACAGTATTGTCAACTGTAATCATCATATCAACACATTAGACTCTCAGATCTTATTCATCTTATAACTGAAAGTTTGTATTCTTTTACCAAACTCTCCCTACTTCTCCCAAAGGTCGCTGACAACCACCATTCTGCTCTCTTCTTCTGTGATTTTGACTTCTTTCTAGATTCTACACATGAGTGATTCCATGCTGTATTTGTCTCTCTGTCTGGCTTATTTCAACTTAGCATAATGTCTACCACGTTCATCCATGTTGTGCCCAATGGCAGGAATGCCTTCTTTTTTTATTGCTGAACAATATTCCATCATGGGTGTGTGGGTGTGTATAGATAGATGTTTGTGTACATATACACACACGTACACACACGCAAACGCAAGTATGCACTCACACACACGTCATATTTTCTTCATCTATTCATTTGTTGGTGGACCCTTAGGTGGTTTCCATGTCTTGGCAATCATGAATAATGCTTGAATGCTCTATTCAATAATGCTTGAATCATGAACAACATGAGGGTGAAGATATTTCTTCAAGATAGTGATTTTGTTTCATTTGTATATATCCCCAGAAGTGAGATTGTCAGATCTTAGGGAAGTTCTATTTTTAATTTTCTGAGAAAACGCCATACTATTTTCTGTAGTGGCTGTACCAGTTTGCATTCCCACCAGCAGTGCTCAAAGTACGCTTTTCTCAACATCTTCACCAGCATTTGTTACTCCTTGTCTTTTTGATAATAGGCTGAGATGACATCTCACTGCGGCTTTGATTTGCATTTCCCTGACGATTAGTAACATTGAGCACCTTTCCATGTATGTGTATGTCTTCTTTGAATATGCCTATTCAGGTTCTTTATCCATTTTTTAATTGGAATGGGGTTTTTTGTTTGTTTATTTTTGTGTATGTGTGTGTGTATGTTTTTGCTATTGAGCTGCATGGGGTTTTGTATATTTGTGATATTAGCTGGGATATTAACCCCTTACCAGAGTTTGCAAATACCTTCTCCCGTTCTATAATTTTTATATTGTTAATGGTTTCCATGGTTGTGCTGAGGAATTTTAGTTTTATTTGGTCCAACTGGCTTATTTTTGCTTTTCTTTGAAGTTACATTTTCTTCTCGGGGCTTTATGATCTTAGGTCTTTAGTCCTTATGCGTTGATTTTGTGTATGGTATAAGATCGGAGTACAGTTGCATTCTTTTACCTCCAGTTTTCTCAGCACCAGTTATTGAAGAGATTATCCTTTCCCTACTGTATATTTTGGTGTCTTAATTGCAAATTAATTGACTACATATATATGGGCTTGTTTCTGGCCTCCCTATTCTGTTCCAGTGGTCTGTTTTTATGCCAATACTGCATTGTTTTGATTACGATAGCTTTGTAATGTAGTTTGAAATCCAGTGGTGTCATACCTCAAGCTTTGTTCTTCTTTGTGAAGATTGCTTTTGTTATTCATGGTCTTTTTTTTTGAGCTTTGACACTCAAGGCCATTTAAAAAAAATTATTATGTTTATTTATTTTGAGAGAGAAAGAGAGACAGAGTGTGAGCAGGGGAGGGGCAGAGAGAGAGGGAGACACAGAATCCGGAGCAGGCTCCAGGCTCCGAGCTGTCGGCACAGAGCCCGACGCGGGGCTCGAACTCACAGACCGTGAGATCATGACCTGAGCTGAAGTCTCAACCGACTGAGCCACCCAGGCGCCCCACCATTGGAATCTTAATAGGGATTGCATTGAATCTATACCTTGCTTGGTGTCATATAGATATTTTAACAATATTTATTCTTCCTATCCATTTATAATAGCATCAGAAGAATAAAATGCTTAGAACTAAATTTAACCAAGGAGGTGAAAGACCTATATGCTAAAAAGTACAAAATACAGATGAAAGAAAGAGCAGAAAATATAAGCAAGGCCACGTGCTGAGGTTCCCATTAGACATGAATTTGGGGGACACTATTTGAGTTAGTACCCCCTGGCTGAAGTGGCTTCCTGGCCACAGCACTTACTGGTTGTGACCTTGGGAAAGATGCTTTATATCTCTAATCTTCAGCTCCTTTGTAGTTAAAAGGAGAGCAGTGTTAGCACCACCTACCCTGCAGAGTTCCAGTGAGCACAACCTGAACTAATGGATGTAAGGGCTTCAACAGCACCTTCAATATCAAGTGAGCTCTAATAAACAACATCTTTGAAATAAATAGAGTAGAGTGCAATGGGATATTTATGATAATGTCCTTCACTAGAACAGTGATGAAATGCAAAGGCAAAATTCTTACACGTGGTTATATGAAACACCAAGAAATGCAAATCTCTAGAAAGACCTAAGGGTACAAAAAATATGTTGAGTAGCTGCTCAGAGACTTTCTATTGAATAATGCATTGTTCCAATAGAATCACACTAGAAGTTTTATTATCGGAATTCAAAAAGGGAGAGTCCTGGGGGTGGTGGTTTAGAGTGGAGAGCGAATGCACTATTCCAAAGGGCACAGTTTGAGAAGAATAAACCCAGGAGAAGGATGGATCGCATCTCCTTCAAAGAGTGCTTTGTGAATACTGTTTCTCACAGTTGGATTTGTGTTAAGAATTGGGAAGTAGAAAAATGAAGTCTAAGAGCGGTTACATGCACCTAATAGATGTGAGAGCAGAGAACAGCTTTAAATTCCTCAGATAGTGAAGCCACAGCAGTAACAGCGGCAACAATAAGACTAGTCATCTTGGGAAGGATTACTCGGTGCACTGTTCGACACATGTTCGGTGCCTCATTTCACCTAATCCTCACGGTCTTCTGAAGGAGATACTGGTAATTTTTCCATCTTTCTTGAAGATAAAACTGAGGCACAGAGAAGTGAAATTCATTAATGAAGTGCTACTAGGTGTCAGAAAAAAAGCATTGGAACTAAGCAGTCTGATGTTATTGCTTGTGGTTTTTACTCTTTGTGATTTTTAATTGCATTAGGAAACTAGCGATATTTTTTATGTTCTGGAATGTAGGGAGACTCAGTCCCTCCCTCTATTAGCGAACAATGTTAACTTTAAGGATGAGATTTGCTCAGAAATGAGTGTGAGGACACTAGATAACTAGGAGCTCAAATTTCTCCCATTAATTTTATTTATTAAATCTTTATCGTGTGCCTATTATGCATTAGGCACTCAGACAACAGAGCTTTTCTGAGGCTTGACCTACAAGGTGGCCATGTGACTTAGGAGACCACCATGTCTCCTAACACTGCCCCGTGACCAAAAACAAAATGACACTCTCCATGTAGAGTCTCGCTAAAAGACAGACAGCAAAGGAAATTATTGTAGGGATGGAAATAATGTAAGATAATAATGATAGTATAGTGGAATTAGAGTTTGAACTGGATAGCGGTGACTGGGTGACTCAGTTGGTTAAGCCTCTGACTCTTGATTTCGGCTCAAATCATGATCTCACAGTTCACGGGTTTAAGCCCCCCATCAGGCTCTGCACTGCTGGGGATTCTTACTCTCCGCTCTCTCTGTCACTTCCTCACTCCCCCTCAAAATAAATAAATAAACTTTTTTTAAGTTAAAAAATTTGAACTGGATATAAATATTTTTAAGTATATGAAGTAAAGATTTGACTGAATATTCTACTATTTCAAGCTGGGTTAAAAATGGATTTCTTTTTTCCTGTAGAAATTATGTTTCTTTCTCACCTGACTCCGCTTCATGAAACATTGATTGGAAAAACTTGAGATCAAGCTAGTCGTCAGTGTTAAAATAGTTAATAGGTTTGACTCAGAATATATCATGAATCAAAAATAATCTTTTAACTTGGGCAAATAACTCGTCAAGGAGAATAGTGTGTTTTAATAAATGTGTCTCTGTATTTAAGTGAAAATATTTACGCCCAAATTAGCAGCATGTCTCATTCTTTTTCAATATCTTAGAATGGAATAAACCACAGGAGACAGAAGTTTCCTTTGTCTGATTTAATTGATTTTGGGGAGATAGACCAGCGTAAAGCCACCTGCATCAAATAACAAGAGTGTAGAGATAGGAGTTAAAGTACCATAAAAGTTGGGAGTTAACCCTGATGCAGTAAACAATTTGCAGTCTCAAGGATACTTTGAGATACAGTTTTTATCCCTACAACTTCCCTTTTAGGAACAAAGTAAGGATACTAAAAATGGATATACACCCACGGTGTCCTTAATGCAAATAAGATCATTAACAACTGCTATGTTGCCAGCAACACCCTCTCCTTAGAAAACCATGGATAAATTATGAGGATATTATTCCAATACCAAGAAAAAAAGAGGGAAAATTGGTGCTATTTTAATTTGTTTTCCTTTCTTCATGTCTAATGAATGGGTTTGTGCATGCAAGTGTGTGTATACGTACTTAATTACTTTAAATAATTTGGAGGAAAGAGGGGTGTTGGAAGAGGTTCTCTGCAAATTCAGCTAGCCCAGAAGGAATTGTCAAACCACTTGAATAGAAAAAGAGAATGGGGAAAATCGAGTGCCTTCCATGAGCCAGACCCTATGTGATTATCTGGATACACAAGGATAAGGAAGATAAAAAAGTTCTTGTCCTCAAGAAACTCAATCAGGACAGGGAACTATAAGCAGAAGTGAAAGTGAAAATTCAGGACTAGCTTGTATGGTATTAAGCAGCCAGGGTAAGATGTAACATGGATATGGGAAGGTAAGAGGTTGGAAAAATAGCTTGGAGACAATTTCTAGTGACTTGAATTTAAGACCTAAAGTTAACGCTCTACTTTCCTTTCCTTTTTTTCCATAGCCAAAGAAGTAACAATGCAAGACAACTATATGAAAAGATTTACTTTTTATTTTTTTTTATTTTTTTTTTTTTTTTAATTTTTTTTTTCAACGTTTTTTATTTATTTTTGGGACAGAGAGAGACAGAGCATGAACGGGGGAGGGGCAGAGAGAGAAGGAGACACAGAATCGGAAACAGGCTCCAGGCTCTGAGCCATCAGCCCAGAGCCCGACGCGGGGCTCGAACTCACGGACCGCGAGATCGTGACCTGGCTGAAGTCGGACGCTTAACCGACTGCGCCACCCAGGCGCCCCAAGATTTACTTTTTAAATATTTCATCTGGTCTATAAATTGAATGTTTATGTCTCTCCAAAATTCATTAGGTTGAAAACCCAATCACCAAAATGATGGTACTTTGAGGTGGGGGTTTGGGGAGGAGATTAGGTCATGAGGGGGAAGCTTCGTGTATAGGATTCATGTCCTGACAAGAGAGGCCCACAAAACTCCCTTGGCCCTTTTACCAGGTGAGATTATGATTAAAAAAAAAAAAAATAAGGCCTTCTAGGAATTGGGCTCTCATTAGACACAGAATCTGCCAGTGCCATGATCTTGGACCTGCCAGCCTCCAGACCCATTTAAAAAGACCCATTTAAAAAGGAATGTGCAGGATAGGGATTTTAAAAAGATTGTGAATCAGATAAATATATTACCCTTGCACATTGACATAGACATTTTTTTTCACGTTAATAAGAAATTGTGTTTTTGTTTTTCTGATATTTAGAAGTATTTCCAGGTTTGCTGCTTTATACTGTTTTTAACTTTATTTTCGGATTTGAGTGAGAAAGTTCTAAACTGTGAGTGATAATGTGAAATGTGGCCTATGTAGAAGCACTCTGTGGGGATGCTGGGTCTCTGTGGCTTACCTATATGTTTAAATGGGGCTGGATGAGTCATCCAGGGTGGACCAAAGGCTATGATTTGGTCTTAAAATTAGGACACGCATCGGCAGTGTCCCTTCCTTTAGCAAGTAGACAGCTCTGGGAGTGTTCTTTCTGTGGCGCTATCTGAATGTGTAAAAACACCACACAAAACCTGTGGAACAATTGTAGCCTGGCAAATCCGGATTTTCCCATTCTTCTTGTAATTTTTAGATCAAATCCCAGGTTAAACAATGCAGCCAGCCGGTGGCACACTCTGTAGGGACAGAGGCAGAGCAAGGTGCACGGTGCTTTCTGTGAGCAAATCAAGAGGGTTTGTATTTGGAGGCTTGGTTATTTGCAGTTTGCTTTCTGTATTTTACCATTTGTAAAACAACAACAAGAAAAACTACCTTTCAACTGTGGTTGTTGAAGCTTTGCTGGGAAAAGTCTATATTCCACAGCAAAAATTCAAGGCAGGAAGGGAGGCTTAAATTAGTGTTTCTCTAACTACCTGAGGCAAAGAGCTTTTTTTTTCTTTTAAATTTCCAATATATTGATGAGCGTCACTTTTGTAAAATCTAATGGAAGTTACTAGAAAATTAAATAAAAGACATGCAAAATGTAAGCTCCCAGTTTTTATTATTAGATTCAATAGAAGTATTTTTCCTTTGTCAAGCTGCTCTACAGGTTTCTAAATGCTTACAATTTGCTACTTTTGTCTCCACATTTTGTAGAAAAGTTCCGGTAAGTGGACCACACTTCGAGTATCACAGGCTTAGAAAATTGTGAAAGCAATCAGGAAATCCCAGAGCAAATGATACAGTTAAAAAAGAAAAAAGAAAAAACTTGGGCGCCTGGGTGTCTCAGTTGGTTAAGTGTCCCCCTCGACTTCGGCTCAGGTCATGAACTCGTGGTTTATGAATTCGAGCCCTGCATCGGGATTCTCTCTCTCTCCCTCTCTCTCCCTCTCTCTCCCTCTCTCTCTGTCCTTTCTCTGTTTGCATAGTGTCTCTCTGTCTCAAAATAAATCAATAAACTTAAAAAAAAAAAAAAACTATACGTAACACTTTGCTGAGTCAGGACTACCTTTGTTTCTCTGCATTAACCCAGGTTGCAGCAAGTTACCAGCTGGCTGCTGTCTGATTTCTGCAAAAGTAGAGACATTGTCTTTGAGCACTAAAACAGTAGCTGTTGGTGGAATTCCGAACTGAGAAGCTATTTGTGTGTGTGTGCGCGCGCGCATGTGCGGAACTATAACCTATATTCCGGGGGAACTTTGGGATCTTCATGATTTTTTTTTAAAGTAGCATCAAAAGAAACATACCCTCTGGAATACTGGCAATTACTTCTAGTTGTTTCTAAATTCATCTTTGTAAAATTTACAAATATAGAATGGAAGGCATCTTGGGGAGTTTTCACTGAGTGATATTACCTCATCTTTAGAGCTATTTGTTTTCTGCTGTTTTTATTTTTTCAGCACCCCCCATTTCCCTCTATAAATCCTTTCCTCTGCTTCGTCCAAGTTTGTACTTCTTCTTACTGAATGATGAAGAAGGGGCTATCAGTCACTTCCACCTCCATTTCCCCTTCCTTCTAAAACAATAGAAGTCCTGATATTCTTTTTATGAACAAATGATTACCCAGAATAATAAAAGCTTGATTCCCAATCGTCCCTGGCAGTCAAGGGTAATTTTGAGAGTAACTGTAGACAATGGGATAAGAGCAGAGGTGTTGGCACCAGGTTGTGGGAACCATACTTAAAAGACCCCTGGCAATCACACTTGGCTTTATTTTCCTCTTTGCCTCTACCTAATTTCTGGCTGAAATGCGGAGCTCCACCCATCTTGGTTATAACATTGTCTGGGGAGTAGGAATTACATACGCTGGAATGAAGAGTTAGATGAAGTAAGGATCTCTAACAGCTCCAAATACCATCCCATCTCCCTACCATTGCAAATAGATCTCCTCTGAAAGTTTTGACCTTGAGAGAAAATAAACTTCTGCCTTATTTAATCAACTATTACTCAGAAACAAACCTTGTCCTAACTGATAAGCGTGATAATAATGGAAGCATATTATAAATACATTTCTGTGCTTTTCAACGTGGTAGCCATTATCTATATGTAGTTATTTAAAAGTTAACTTAAATAAAATGTAAAATGCAGCTCCTCTGTCACCCTAGCATACTTTATGAGCTCAATAGCTATGTGTGCCTAGTGGCTATACTGACCAGTGCAGAAATTGTAGATATTTCCCTCATCACAGAAATTTCTGTTGGACAAGACCTAAGTTATTTCTTATTGTGACAAAATAGATATTTACTACAATTTTCATTTCAAGGGAAGCTGGGTGACTGAGTCAGTTGAGCATCCAATTCTTGGTTTCAGCTCAGGTCATGATCCCAGGGTTGGGGGATTGAGCCCCACATCAGGCTCCATACTAAGCATGGAAGCTGCCTGGGAATCTCTCTCTCTCCCCCCACCTCTGCCCCTCTCTGCTGCTTGCACTCTCTCTCTGTCTCAAAAAAAAATTATTTTCAGTATCTTTAAAGTACCTACATATGGAGTCGCCCAGATAATCAAATAAATATGTTTTAAAAATATAAAAATACATAGCAAATTTTGAGATAATTAAATGTTTGAAAACAAATCACAAGAAATACAAAATCATTCCTGGGATGGATGGACATAAAATTCAAGGGTTGATCCAGGGCCTGAAAGAAATAATTCCACGTTCTTCTACCTCCCTTCCCCAATTTTCCAACTTATTATTTCAGGTGAAAGTGCATATCAAGGATGTCTACATGGAAAAGAATGAGGAGAGGGGCAGTGAGACACAAAAGTTAAAAGACATACCTTGGTCATCTTTTGGTTGGTAAAATAAAATAATGAGGGCCAACTGTATTTCAACTGACTTTGAGATAACAAAACATAAGAACTGATGTTATTTACAGTAATCTCATTTCCTTCATCTTTGTCTTTCATTTTTATTATTTTCCTCTTATTTGAAGTCACGTGCCTTATTTTCTACATAGTGCTTGAAGCACCTGCATATTACAGTATGCTAAGACCTCCAGAAGTTTGTCTATGACACATTTTCCTTTCTTAAGAGTGTGAGAAAGACGTTTTCACAAAGATGCAGTGTAGTATAACAGAAAGTTTAGAAACTATTTCATTGTTAAAACCTATCAGTTTGTTACATTTTTATTTTTGGTTGTCCCCATAGAAGATATCCAGGCTACTGCTCCTTTCTTCATATTGTTCTTCAAACTTTTTTTAAAGTAGACTTCACACTCAACGTGAAGCTTGAGCTTACACCTCTGAGATCAAGAGTTGGATGCTCTACCGACTGAGCCAACCAGGTGCTCCTCCTTTCTTCATATTGACTAGTAGACTTTCTACTTTTAAATATGCAAGTATATCCTTTCCCATGAGGCCTTAGCTAAAAACCAACCAACAAAAACCTTTATTTATTTTTAAGTGTTTATATTTTTGAGAGAGAGAGAGAGATCAGGGAAGGGGAAGAGAGAGAGGGAGATACAGAATCCAAAGCAGGCTCCAGGGTCAAGCTGTCAGCACAGAGCCCAATGTGGGGCTCCAACTCACAAACTGTGAGATCATGACCTGAGCCAAAGTTGGATGTTCAACAGACTGAACCACCTAGGTTCCCCAAAAACCTTTATTCAAAAACATTACAGTAGATTTTATTCTATAAAGTGATTATGAAAATTGAAGACTTGCTCTCTTAGTGAACTATTTTTTTTTTTCCATCTGGACTCAGTATTCAAGGGATGTCACATTGAACCTCATTCATATGGAAATGCATTGGAAACTCATCACAATGTTATTGGCTATATAGTAGAATTCAACATATATATATATATATATATATATATATATATATATATATATAAACATATTTCCCAGTCATGTATGGTGGTGATTCAGGAGTTCAAGATATTTATTTTGCCTTAATCACTTTTCCCCAGAAAGAGGTAATAACTTGATTAGCTGTGCATGCTTTCTGTCACTATATCTCAACCCTAGGTCACAATAAACCATGGCTTTCAGCCTTAGAAAGACATCAGTGAGGTGATGTAATAGAAAGTACATAAGATTAGAGAGAGTTGAGTTCAACCCCTGGCTCCTGTTAGTTGTGGAACATGGTTAAGGGTCCTAGCCTTCCTAGGGCTCCACAAAAGGAAGCATAGATTCTTTATTTCTTAGAGATATTATGAAAATGAAGTAAGAAAACTTACGGGACCATACCACTGTCTTAGTTGACTTGGAGTGTCATAACAAAATGCCATAGACTGGATAGAAATGTATTTTTGCACAGTTCTGGGGGCTGGAAGTCTGAGATCAGAACACCAGTATGGTCAGATGCTGATGAAGAGTGTCCTCCAGCCTTCATGCTGTGTGCTTACATTGCCTTTCCTAAATATGTGTGTGCAGAGAAAGAGAGAGCGAGCAAACTCTCTGATGTCTCTCCTTACACGGACACTCATCCATCCTATGAAACCAAACATCACCTTTATAACCTCATCGCAGCAAAAGAACCATCTTCAAGTAGCATCACGTTGGGGTAGGGCTTCACCATATGGATTTGGGGGTAATGTAAACTTTCAGTCCATAATTATCCAGCACACAGGAGTCAACTGGTAAGTGCTCAAACACTAAGAGAAAAGTGAATCATCCCGTAGAGATGGATAGGACCTAAAAAAGGAAAGTAGTTATGATCACAGATACATGTTTGAGGATCTCACTTTTGGTGTGAACATCTAGACTAGAATTTCCTGGATGGCCTTTTGAAGAACAGGAGCTCCAGAGATGCTCAAAAAGGAAAAAAAAAAAAAAAGGTTCCATGTTCAACAACATTTTAGAACTTTTGCCTGAAATAAGAAAATCTTAAAATACTACTTAAACCCAAAGATCCCGAACTTATTTAACTATATGATCCTCTTGTGACTTAGTCCATGTAATATAAGAGTTTCATGGAACACAGTTTGGGAAACACTTATATTTATGAAGTTTATCATTTATTTAAAAAGAGTTTGCACTTGGGGTGTTTGGGTGGCTCAATGGGTTAAGCATCCAGCTCTTGATTTCGTCTTCATGATTTCATGATTCATGGGATGGAGTCCTGCATTGGCCTCTGTGCTGACAGTGTGGAGCCTGCTTGGGATTCTCTCTCTTCCCCCCTCTCTGCTCCTCCCCTATTTGCGCTCTCTCTCAAAAATAAATAAATACACATTTAAAAAAATAGAAAAGCTTTCACTTAGAAGTAGAAGAAGTAATTTGTTAATTCAATATATACTCCTATTCACAATTGACCTTAAGGCAGGACCCAAGAATAAAGATTTTATGAGACTCTGTCTCATGTTTCTGTATGTGACTATACATATTTCATGAGTGTATGCATCTATATACATACATGCACATATAAAATATGTATATATACATAAATGCATATGTGTATACACATATATGTATTCTATGAATTTATTTTATATAGCCCACTTAATTAAAATAATTCAAGATGACTCAAACTTTGTTTAAAATGGTTTACCTCATGCACAATATACCCATTGAAAACAATAGCTAACACATTCTATGAACATGCTGTCATTATATTAAGCTGTCTACATACATGCTTTTATTCAATCCTCAAAGTAGCTTTAGGAGGCAGGTTCATCAGTTAGTTCCCTTTTACAGATTTGGAAATTGGTGATCTGAGATGTTAAACAGTTTGCCCAAAGTTCATCTTGGAAGTAATTAGTGCAGAACGACCCTGAGGTGACCCCCAATGGGTGATGCTTCTATCCAACCCCCTTCCTTGAGTACAAGCACAACCTGTGACTTGCCTCTAACTGATAGATTATGGCAGTAGTGAAGGATATTGTCTGATTTAACTCAGGTCCTTAACAAATTGATACTGAGTTAACTAAAAGGAGATTATCTTGGGTGGGCTCAGCTTCATCTAGTGAAAGCCCCTATAAATGGCACTGGGGACTTCCCTCAAGTAAGTGGTCTGCCTGGTGACTTAAAGGAAGCAACTAACCGCCAATTCCATAGCTGTGAAGAACTGAATTCTGCCAACAACCTGAAAGAATTTGGAAGACCCGGGACTTCAGATGACAACATAGTCCAGACAAATCCTCGATCGCAGCCTTGCGAGACCAGGAACAGAGGACTCACCTCTGCAGAGCCTGGATTCTTGTCTCTCAGGAGGTGCAAGATAATAAACATGTGGTGCTTTCCACCACAAGTTCATGGAAATTCATTACATAGCAGTAAAGGGCCAATACGATGACGAAGATGGGTTTTTAACTCAGGCTTGATTTTGTACTTCTAACCTCTGTGATATCCAGTCTGTTATAGCATAAAGCTTGGTGTCCAGTATCCTAGAGATGCACAGCAATTTACCTTGTGGTCTAGATGTTTATGGGGCCAAAGATGGGCAACAAGGTGAGTTGCAAACATGATATCTTATGTGGGTATTTTGTTTTGTTTTGTTTTGTGTGTTTGTTTTTCTATTTAGTGTTAACGATACTTAAGTGGTGGATAAGACCAGATATAGAGTGAAGGAATGCCATTTACTTTTTTGGTACTGGTTCTGCCCTTACTTGTATGACCTTGGGAAATTCCCAGGTTGCCATCTGCCTTATAAATTTCTTTGTGACATTGAGTTATGTTGTTCAGTTTCCAACTTGAAGCCAAGCCTGCTGATTAGACCACACGATGATGACTGAAAAAAGACTTGTCTCAAATGACAAGCATTTACAAAATATTAGCTTATACATCTAAAATCCATTTCAAAACTCATTTAATGAGTACTTACTCAGTGCCGAGTGCTATTCGTCTTCACAAATTCCTTAAGCATTGATTCTTCTCTCTTTTTAACAAGCTGGAACTAAAGTTAGTAAGCTATATGACTTGCCTCTGTGACCATAAGACAATCACTCACAAGTCCTGTTTATTGGGCTGCTAGATAAAATCTGGCTTCTGGATTTTTGAATCCATACTCGTGGGTTGCACATCTTCAATATGTTAAGGAACAAAGAAAAATGTCAGATGATTTTAATTGCATGTTTTCACATTCTACAAGATGATGCAAGGTCTAGCCCAACTATCAGAAAAACCAGGCAATGGGTCTCGGTGTGAATTCTTGGCTCTCATTTAGGGAGCTGTGTTTTGAAAAGTAACATCGTTTCAAATTTATTTCTTCAACCCCACCCCTTATAAATGCACCGCGGCATCTACCAAGAATTTAGGAACATTAATTTTCTCTTGTCAGACTTCCTCTCTAAACACACGTTGCAAAGAACTGCTAATTTCATTTTCTTTCTGTTTGGTTTCATTTCTTTCTTTTTGGGATTCCTGTTTAAAAGAGCTTTTAGCAGTCTTCAGTCGCATATGGTGCATATGCTTACAGAATAGGCAAACCAGCTTGAGTAAAACAAGAATAAAAATAAACCACACAGAGCTAAACTCCAAACTTTTTGGGAGGTCCTCAGTGGTGCTGCCTTTGTGTGTGTGTGTGTGTGTGTGTGTGTGTGTGTGTGTGCGCACATCAGTTATTCCTGTTTGGAACCAGGAATGGAATTGTCCCAAATACCCAAATACAGCAAGAAAGACGGCATTGTTCTCCAGATCAAAGAGTCAAACAAGGCCTATGAGTTCTTGAAAATTCTTCATCTTAAGAGATTTGCAGGCTTTATTCGTGAGCAAAAACCTTCAGCAAAAGATGAGAATTATTGCATGTGCTTTGCTAAAGGATGAACTTGACCATTTCTATTTGACATATTATAAAAAGGCAGACACTAAACATAACAAGCCACATAGCAAAGCATAAAGTCCTCAAACCTAAATATTTAAATTTTAGCTACTCAAGAAGCCCTGGAAATAAAATGGAATTTCCTAGTGAAATCCCTTTGGCATTGTCTTCCTGCTGAATGTTTTCAAAACACACGGAGCAGTCTATTTCCTTAGGGATCACTTTTCTCTAGTTGCTTTATATGTTTGCACATGTTCAACTACTCATTGTATCGTCTATTATAAGAGAAAATTCGTGCCATGCATTCAGGTTTGGATCCAGGTGATTACCAGATTGGTCCAAGATGTGGGCGTGCGATGCACTCCTGTCTCGATGGGATTTCAGCCTGTGTAAGAAGAGGGGAGTAAAAGCCCAGAGGCAAGAGGTTAGAGAATTGTGCTGAGTGGCTTCACTGCTCTGATCCTGCCAACACAGCCTTGGAGATCTGACAAGATCTCTGCTCTTTGCTGCTTGCGTGAGAATCAATCAGGAAATCAATTAAAAAAAAAAATAGGGTACGCACAAGGCAGGAAGGCGACACAGGGCAACTGGAGCTTGTTTTCTGGAGTTCCTACGCATGATGGTGTGATAAGAATTTAAAGAACATGGGACTCACCTACATGAGAGAACTCACCATGTTCATTTTTGCTTTCCAATCATCACAAACGTGGTACAGGCATCAAAGAGGAGATGGGACGTTACCTGTCAGTGAAGAAACTTGTGGTTTTTCAAGGAAATGTCAGGAAGACACATTCGCTTGATTTTTTTAAGTTCATTTATTTATTTATGTAGAGAGAAAAAAGAAAAAAGAAAAAAGAGCATGAGGGGAGGGAAGAGAGGCGGACAGAGAATCCCAAGCAGGCTCCGTACTGTCAGCACAGACCCCGACGCAGGACTCGATTCCAGGAACCGTGAGGTCGTGACCGGAGCAGAAATCAAGAGTCGGAGGCTTAATCAACTGAGCCACCCAAGCGCCCTTGAATTTTGGTGTAACTAGAACAGGGTTCACAAACTCAGATGCCTTGTAGACAGCAGTGGTAATGTAAATTAGAAAAGAATGTTGGGAGGGGCGCCTGGGTGGCGCCGTCGGTTAAGCGTCCGACTTCAGCCAGGTCACGATCTCGCGGTCCGTGAGTTCGAGCCCCGCCTCAGGCTCTGGGCTGATGGCTCGGAGCCTGGAGCCTGTTTCCGCTTCTGTGTCTCCCTCTCTCTCTGCCCCTCCCCCGTTCATGCTCTGTCTCTCTCTGTCCCAAAAATAAATAAAAAATGTTGAAAAAAAAAAAAAAAAGAATGTTGGGGTTATAATTTCCTAAAGAAGCTCACTTTAAACTTTTAATTTTGCTTATCGAAATAGTAGAAATATTCTTCACTTCCATAAAACAAAACAAAACAAAACACCTCCTTTCCCTCTTGTATTTTCTCTCAGGCCTTTCCACTTTGTAGCATGGATACAGAGCCACATGATTCCTCCTGTAGAAAAAGCAGCAGTGTAGACACATGAACAAACCTCCATTGACCCTTGGCCTCCCATCAGGAAACCAGAGGAAGCACAGAGAGCCCGCCCGCTCAGCAACTATCCTGTCTGTGAGGAGTCGCTGTTGTGACCCTGTGAGGAAAAGAAACGATAAAGCCCAGAGCCCTGACTTTTCCAGAGAAGCTTGTATCTGAGCTTTAGTGTAAAAGCTCTCGATTTCTTTCTTGTTGACTCAATTTTTTCTTCAAGTGCGGTGCAAGCCAAAAATGCACCTGTAGAAGCAAGAATGCCCTCACGGGCATCAGCCACCAGAGAAGGGTGCCCTGGACTGCAAAGATAAGAACTTGTAGGAAATTCATGGAGTTAGTCGTCAGGTTTCAGGATGAAGATCCGGATCCGGGCTTTTACGCAGAGCCCAGATTGGATTGATTCGGTAAATGCCACATCCATTCTATTCGCATGGCTTGTTTTAAAGGATTTTCCATTGGAACTGATTTTGTATTTGAGAGTGAAAGAAGAATGTATTCCGGCAAGCTGATGTTTCCTTCTGTGAAGAGCTGCTTTTCCAAGGGGTTGACAAACACCCATCTTGGCCCTTCAGCATTTTCCTATGTGCTGAATAGGTTCCAAGAGCATACATCATTTTTATTGCAGCATGCAATATGTTTGATAATAAACTTTTAAGCTCTGTTTATTGGACTCCACATACAAAACCATTACTTTCTTGGCTAACACCAATACCTTATCAAGTGGGAAAGATAAAGAGTGATTTCAGTAAGAAACTTTAAAGAGCATTTGATACTTGGGAGAAAAGAGTAATCAAATCACCTAGTATTTATTTCCTCCCGTGTGACTGGCATTATAATATTGATTGACACTGTCTTCTATAGATCTCATACATCAGCACGTTGCTTCTTTCTGTGTATGGTGAGCTCTAAATAATTGTTTCTGTGGAGTTACAGAAGCAGATTTTACTGCCTGAGCAGAAAATATCTGATAATTGCAGGAAATTTCAGAAGGACAGCAATAGGAAAAAAATTGATGTTGCAATATTTGAAGCTGACTGGTGATTACCAGATAATTTATGTGCAATTGTCCTCATTCAAATATAGATCTGACAAACGAGGAGGATATTTGAATGCCAGTTGAGAGGTAAAATGTATATAATGCTGCATTATTTCTCAATATATTTTTAATTTTGTTAGATCATTTGATATATAAAATAGCACTGTCAACCCTGGCTAAAAAAGAGAAAAAGGTGGTGTGTGTGTGTGTGTGTGTGTGTGTGTGTGTGTGTAGAAAGACACTAGCAGAGCTGAGCCTCCTGGCTTCCTAACCACAGTGATCTCTATCATGATAATAAATATATCTGCCTCTCACATATGCATTGTATGCACCTCCCACTGTGTACCTGACCATGGCTTGAGTGGAATTAGCCCCATCCCATCACTGATCTATACTAATCTTTTGAAAATGACGCCCACATCAAAGTGATGGGTTCAAGACGGACATAGAGAACTAAGTTAAGCCTACAGTTTTGTCTTGACATTGTGGGGAGAAGCAAGTTCTTTTTCATTCACAAAATATAAATGAGAAAATGAGAGAGCATCTGGCACTAGGAATTGCTTGCACACATCTTGAAGCCACACGAGTTGTCAGCTTTGAGATAAAGCTGACCCTTTTCAGGCTGGAAAGAGACTGACATTAAGAACAACAAGCTAAGTACATATTTCAGCTACTGGGTAAAACCTTAAATGACTTTTTTTTTTAACCATATAGGTTTAAAAAGTGAAAAAAATTGCAACTTAAGCTAATTTCAGTTGTGGTTTCTATTATTTATAACTGAAAGAACCCAAAATGATACACAAAGCTACCTCTGAGGTCAAATTGCACACTGTTTCCCTATTAGAGAAAACCTTTAGACTGAGGAGGAGATATTTGCATGCATCAAGTGGTAACTATTTTTAGGCTATTTGCAAATATTTTTGAGATCTCGATGCAGAGAAGAGAAGCTTGCACATATAGGATTTGGGGAGAATATTAGATTAAAGAAGTGGGTTTAAGTACACGGACCAGATTGTGTGGAATGTGGAATTGGAGACGGAGACATTTTCTTTACTGTTTCTCATTGCTCAGCACTGTTCTAGGGTTTTGTGAGTTTTGTGGACAATAAGGAACAGTCTCCTTCAGGGACAGGCATTGGCTTACTATGGGGGCATCAGCCAGGGCTAAGGTAAGGCTCCTCAAAGTGACTCTGAGAGCAGTTGCTATCAGCCTGGGAAGGTAGGGAACCAACAGGTAAACAGAAGCTAAGCACAGTATGAGAGGTGTAGAAGATATACTGATTCATAAACATTTTGTGTGTGAGTTCTTGATTCAGGGTTGCCAAGAACTGGGAAGGGCTGAGATTTTACCTTGCTCACAAGCTAACAAGTTAGCGTTAACACAACTTTATGGGTTCTTGCATAAGCAATGAGACTTTCATAAGAAAGGAATTATCGTTCATAGTACAGCAGTCAACATGAGCCCCAGTTAACTTTGCCCCCCACGTTCCAGAGGGTGCAAAGGAGCCTAGATGGATGCTGCACCCAGAGTGGGTTTGTCACACACTCGAGCCATCCTGAGCTTAGGGAACCCAAATCTTTTATAGAGGGCAGTAAAAAAAAAAAAAAATACACCCTCAGCTCTGAAAGGAGATTATCTCTTATCTTATAAGGCTCTTTGCTTACCAAGCATCTCTGAAATTGTAGTCCAGAGGAAAAAAAAGGAAGTGTATTTTCTTGAAAAATATGCAGAATAACAAGACACCCATGGAGCACTATCTTCCAACAGGATTTCATAGTGTTCTCTGGGATTCTCATATTGAAATGTAGATGTTGAAATATTATAGTTTTCATATAATAAAGTCAGTCCATTATAACTCAAAGTATAATATAAATATTCATGAGTGCATACCGATATAAATAAATGATTGAATAAATTAGTATGTAGGGGAGAAGATGATTTGCCTTCACTAAGGGAGAGCATAGCTCTGTACTCCTTAGGTGTGAGCTGAGCATTGACTTTGTTCCAAAGTGTACAGTTTGTAAAGGAAGGGGTCATTGTTAAAAGGGTCAATTTATGGTGACGAAACCTGATAAACACCACCTTAGGTGATAAAGGCCAACATCAGCAGCATGTTCGTAGTATATACTCTTAATATGATACAATACAAATGGCACTTTATTTCCAAGGTCTGCCTTTCAATAAACCACGACCCCAGTCTTATCATAACAAAAACATCAGAAAAATTTCAGTAGAAGTGCATTCTATAAAACATCTAGCCAAGGGGCTCCTGGATGGCTCAGTCAGTTAAGCATCTGACTTAGGCTCAGGTTTGTAAGTTCAAGCCCTGAATCGGGCTCTCTGCTGTCAGCACAGACCCTGCTTCGGATCCTTTGTCCCCCTCTCTCTTTGCCCCTCCCCCACTCTGTTTCTCAAAAAAAAGAAAAAAAATCTAGCCAGTACTCCTCAAAACTCTAAAAGTCATCAAAAAACAGGACTGTCTGAGAAACTGCCATGACTGAGAACATAATTTGGATGGGGTCTTGGGACAGGAAAATAAAATGGGGTTAAATCTAAGTCTAAGGAAATTTAAATAAATCACAGACTTTTGTTGATAATAATGTATTGATATCGTTTCATTAATTGTAACAAATATATCACATACTGTAAGATGTTATTTTTTTTAATTTTTTAATGTTTGTTTATTTTTGAGAGAGAGACAAGGAGAGCACGAGAGAGCAGAGGAGGCACAGAGAGAGGGAGACACAGATCCAAAGCAGGATCTGGGCTCTGAGCTGTCAGCACAGAGCCCAATGTGGGGCTTGAACTCACGAACCGTGAGATCTGAGCAGAAGGCAGACGCTCAACTGAGCCACCCAGGCACCCCTATAATATGTTATTAATGGGAGAAATTTATTGAGGAGTATATTAGTAGTCTCTTTACTAGCTTCTCAATTGTTCTGCAAATCTAAAACTGTTCTACAAAATACATTCTCTTAAAAAATAATGAGCCTTCCTATGTCTTAGCAATTCGATTCTTGGGTATATAACCAACAGAAATATGTACATATATTTACTTAATGTATGTAAAACAATGTTTGTAGATTTACTATTCTTAATAGTTTCAACTGGAAAGAACTCAAAAGTCTTTCAATTGCATAATGAATATATTCACTATGTGTATTCACAGGGATTTTCTATGCAACATTAAGAAAGAATAAACTACAATTTCATGTAGCCATGTAGCTAAACTCCACAAACTGTGCAAAGGAAACTATGTATAAATAGAATGCACACCGCATGATTGTATTTGTATAAAATCTAAACATACAAAGTAACCTATTGGGCAGGAGGGTGGGCACCCATGAGGGAAAGTACCTGGGAGCGAAGTATGGAGTATTGGGATCTGGAAGTGCTGGTAACGTTCTCTTTCTTGATCTGGGCTTTGGATCCAAGACCGTGCAGTTTTTGAAAATCCATCAGCCTCTACTCTCATGATTTTTGCACATTTTTTATGTATGTTATACTGTCAATGACTCTTTTCCTTAAATAATTTTTGCATTGTATTTATAGGTTGTTGAAGTGTGATTACATCACATGCATGAATGGATGCTCCGGAATGAGGAACTTTTAGAAAATTAAACTCTTTAGAAAATTAAATTTAGAAAATTAAATTAGAGGAAAGGGGCGCAGATCAAGAAAGAAGAAGAGAAAGGTAAGCCTTAGGAATAACATGGAGACTGTTGTCTTGTCTTTTGAATCAAAACCCTAATCTTGGCTTTAATTCCCTGAAATGAGGGATAGGGTGTAACGGCAAACAGAGTTAGAGGAGTGAGAAATGAATGTACTTATTAATCAGGGTTGAATAAGTGTAGGGAGAATGACTGTATCATCTCATTCTTCTCTGATTCTTCTCATCATCTCCTCTTCTTCTAAGGGGTTAATGGGATTATACCCGCACCTCCTGTCATAAATGTCAGAAGGTCTTTTTATAGCAAAAACCAAATGCTGTGTCACCATCAATTAGCCCACATGACTTCTTTAGCATGCTGGTAATACACGAACAAGTATTGATATAACATCCACTACCATGAGTGTCTATTCAGAAAGGTGATGTAAAACATGAACTCTCAAGACAGATTGCCTGAGTTCAAATCCTGGCTCTATTAGTTATTAGCTTTCTGACCTTGGGCATGTAGCATGCCATCTCTGTGCCTAATTTCTTCCCCTGAAAAGTTGGAATATTACTGATAACATCTTTATAATAAAGTAGCTGTGACGATTAAATGTAAGCTCTCTTTATGTATGAAGCTATAATTGTATCTCATGTCTATAAATTAATTTCTTAAATAATAGAGCAAACATACAAGAAAGTCACTTTTTACCTCCATTTCATAACAGAGGAAACGAAGACGTAGAGTCTTTAAATATTTTATCTAAGGTCACACAGCTTGTAAATGGTGGGACAGAATCTCAGATGTGTGCCCTTCCTCCCCCAATCCCTTTCTTGGCTCCCCAAGCTCCTGAAAAAAGCTTAAAAATACTAAGATGGGTTTTTTCATTAGGGATAGAATTCAGTCTGTCGTATATTAAAGATCTCTGTAACCACCATTAGGATGCTCTTTTCAGAACACAATTCCCTTTATTGTGGGGAAGTTCTACATGTTAGCTCATCTAATGCCTTATTCAGGTGAATTAAATCCACTTTTTTCATCTTCTTGCCTTTGTGTTGATCAAAACCAGTGCTCATTATCTACAGTATAAAAGGCTTCTTGTTATGTGAAAAGCAATTATTAGTCTTACAGGGGATAACAACTAAATCTAAAATTTCACATATTCAAGAGCTAATTGAGGGGCCTTGGGCCGGGCAGTCCCGTTCTCCACAAATGATCTCTGACTTCTCGGCATCTCATTTGAAAATTATTTGAAATAATTAGTCACCCTAGTATATTTACAATGGCAAATCTTGAACATCCATCAATTACCTATTTATAAAATACTTTCTGACCTTTGGGTGAATGAGCTTTGACGATATGGTACATCTCTTTCTGCATTTTACACTATAGTCCCAGCACACATTAGAAATTTTAGGAAGCAGGCTGGAATTCAGATTTCATGTACACTTGTTAGTTTTGACCAAAAGTTCTTGTGCCTTTCATTCGGGGAGGCAATAGAAGTTGAAACCACAAAATGCCATGATCAATGCCAATTTGTAGATTTCCACAAGCTCAGATTTGCGATTCAAGTTTTATAGAAACTTTACCTGAGCATATGAGTTTGCATTGTTATACTTTTGTAATAATCACTTGAAATTTTGGCAGTTTGTCATTATTTTTCACTTACCTAAATAAATCTTATAAATTAGTATCAATGTTTCAGAGGTTTTGTTGGCTAGTGTATTTTATAAGGTGACTCATATTGCTATCACCACCTTGATAGTCAATATAGAACTAGTCTTAGCTTGTGATTCTTTGTGTCAAAGGGCTTGAACTACTATTTCAGTTACAAATAGAAGTCTGGGGTGATGTAATACATCCTGAGCATCTCCAGTCAGGAGGCATATTTGGCCATGCCACACGAGAGGTAGTTCAGGACTGAGCCCATCAAAATCCCAAGCTCTCATCTGAAACCCAGGGACAGCTATACATAAGAGTAGTAGGATAGGGGTGCCTGGGTGGCTCAGTCAATTAAGTGTCTGACTCTTGATTTCAGCTCAGGTTATGATGTCATGGTTGTGAGACTGAGCCCGGAATCAGGTTCTATGCAGAACATGGAGCCTGCTTAAGATTCTCTTTTTCCCCCTCTGTCTTCCCCTCCCCAGCAGGCACGGCATGTGCTCTCTCTGTTTCTCAAAACAAACAAACAAAGAGTAGTAGAATAATCAGAGGCAAATCCAGTCTTATTTTTTTTTTTAGTTTTATTTATTTATTTTGAGAGAGAGAGAGAGAGAGAAACAGAGAGAGCTCGAGCAGGGGAGCTGCAGAAAGAGAGGGAGAGAGAGAGAATCCCAAGTAGGCTCCATACTGTCAGCAGGGAGCCAGATGTAATGCGGGGTTCGAACTCAGGAACCTCGAGATCATGACCTGAGCTGAAATCAAGAATCAGACACTTAACCAACTGAGCCACCCAAGCACCCCAAGGCGAATTCAGTCTTGAAAACACTGAAAGTCTGTTCTCTCCTTTATTAGATTAATGTTTCCTGGACTGTTCCAAGTGATCTGCAAGAAATAAAATGAACTCTCTCTGTAGAAAGAATTCTAAAATTCTACAATTTATTACAAGTCATTTCTGGCATTCAATCAGACATTACTAGGCATACCAAAAAAAAAGATCAAGAGAAAGAAAAAAAGATGACCCATTATTGGAGCTGTTAGACACAGGCTTTAAAATAACTGTTATTAATACGTTGAAGAAAATGGGTGCATATGGATATTTATTTTGAGGAAAAAGAAAAAAAATGAAATTAGTGAAAAATAATCTAATGGATTTTTTAACTTAAAATCTTGGGGTGTCTGTGTGGCTCAGTCAGTTTGTTAAGCATCTGACTCTTGATTTCAGCTCAAATCATGATCTTGAGCCCGGCTTTGGGCTCCACACTGGGCATGACACCTGCTAAATATTTTCTCTCTCTCTCTCTCTTTCTCTAATTAATTAAACCTAAAAACTGTGGTAATTGAAATTCAAAATCCAGTAGATGAGTTGACCAATAATATCTGCAGAGGTCACTGGACAAATGGAAGATGAGCCAAAAATTTATACTCTGAGGCCAGGACAGCAAAAGCATGAGAACTACTTGAAAGGACATAGAGATAGGCAGGATTAGTATGAAGTGTAACGGACTTGTATTTGGAGTTTCAGAAGTATAGGAGAGAACGAATGGGGTATTAATATTTGGAAAGAAATGGACAAGAATTTCCCCAAACTGAAGAAAGATATTAATTTATCAGACCAAAAAGTACGTCAAAGCCCAGCCTCGTTGGGTCTGAAGACAATCACCCCTAAAATTACTGAAGTAATACTGCTGATTTCCAATGTCAAAGAGAAATTATTACAAACAGCAGCTGGCGGGGGTGGAGGGACATGCTTGGCTTCAAACCAACAACAATCTGACATCTGACATTTCAGCAAAAACAATAAAAGCTAGAAGAGTAGAATTAATATGATTAAAGAAGATAGTGGAATTATTATTATCATTACTACTACTCAACTATCTTCCACATGCGACAATAAGGCAACTTCAAAATCATGACCAAAAAAGACATTTTTAGGCATAGAAAATGTGAATGAATTTGTCACTGGTAGACCCACACAAGAGCAGATACTAAAAGGAATTTTGTGAGACAGAAGAACAATGATCTCGGACTGGAAAATAGGCATACAGGAAGGATAAAAAGTAATGATAAAAATAAAGGTGGGGCATATACAAATGAATAGACTATACAGTACCACAGCAGTGATAATTATGGGGTGAGGAAGGAAGATGTCTCATGAGCCATAACAGTTACAAAAAGGCAATATTCGATAAAAAGCACAAGGAATGAAAGGAAGTAATAAAACTTTCATTGTTTACTAACTAAATCATTGTTTTTGAGGGAAACCCCAAATGATCTAGAAATTCTACATTAGACTTAATTCAGTGTAGTAAGTAGTTTGGGTATGTCAATATATAAAAATAAATTGTATTCTACATACCAGGAATTAAAAATGAGGAAATTATATTTTAAAAGATACTATTTTGGGGGGACGTTTGTGCGGCTCAGTTGTTACATGTCTGACTCTTGATTTCAGCTCAGGTCTCTGTCTCATGGGTTCATGCATTTGAGCCCCATACTGTCAGTGTAGAGCCTGTTTGGGATTCTCTCTCCCTCTCCCTCTCTTTCTGCACCCCCCCACACTGTCTCTCTCAAAATAAATAAACTTTAAAAAAATAATAAAACAGACTATTTATACCAGTTTAAAAATAGATATATAGGACTAAATCTAATAAAAATATACTAGACTTTTACATATGAAATTTAAACACTTACTGAGAGAAACTAATAAAAACCAAATAAAGTATTTACCATTTTTTAAAAGTATTTACCTTTTGCAAAGTTTGGGAAATTCCATATCGTAAAGATATTAATTCTGCACCAAATGAGCTATGGATTCAATGCAATAATAATAAAAAAAATTCAGCACATCGTGAATTTGTGCATATGTACATGTGTTTGTAGAAGTTGACAAGCAGTGTAAAAGCTTTATTAAAATGAAAAAAAACCCACAAAATAACCAAGATAATCTTAAAGAGTAATAAAGTTGGAGGACTTATATCAGATATCAAGACTTAATATAATGCCACAGAAATTAAGAATATGCGATATCAAAACAGGGTTTTGTAGATCAATGGAAAAGAAATTCAGGCACAGATTTTTATATAATGACCTAATTTATAACAAAACAAGTACTGAGGTGCCGCAAGGAAGATTTTTCATTTGTTTGTTTGTTGTTTTCACAAAGAGCTAAGTCAGGTGGAGAATTGGAGATTTATGTGGGAAAAAAAGGTTAATCTTGACCCCTAACTTTTTCTAAAAGAGGAAAACCCTCAATTGCTACTTTGTTCTCAAGAAGAAAACATGAGAGAACATCTTCATGACCTTGGTTAGGCAAACATTTCTTTCTTTTCTCTTTTTTTTTAACTTTTTTTAATTACATTTCTTTATTTTTGAGAGGCAGAGACAGAGTGCGAGTGGGGGAGGGGCAGAGAGAGAGGGAGACACAGAATCCGAGGCAGGCTCCAGGCTCTGAGCTGTCAGCACACAGCCCGACGCAGGGCTCAAACTCACGAACTTGAGATCAAGACCTGAGCCGAAGTCTGATGCTCAACCGACAGAGCCACCCAGCACCCCAATAGGCAAGCATGTGTTAAAGAGGACATTACAAAACACCAACCATAAAGAAATAAACAATAAAAATGGACTCCTGTTTATTGAAAGATACTATCAGGATAATAAAAATCAGAACACAGAGTTGGAAAATATATTTATTATATACATCCTATAAGGACTTATACCTAAAATACATAAAGAACATCTATCCATTAATGGCTGAATGAATAAAAGCCCACCCAAGAGAAAAACAAAAAGAAATGAACAAAAGACATGAGGAGACATTTTACAAAAGAGGATATAGAAATGCCAACAGGTATCTGAAAATAAAATTCACTATTATCATGATCAAAGTCATGCAAACCAAAACCACAATGAAATATCACTGCATGACCCACAGAACAGCTTAAATGAGAAGAGATGAACCAAACCAAGTGCCCCCAGCCTGCGGACCACTGGAACTCTCACAGACTGTTGGTATAAGTGTCATTTAGGAAAATCACTTTGGGAAATTATTCGGCAAAATCTGCCGAAGGTAAAAAATATACATATTTTTATTTATCTTATTTGTTTTATTTATTTATTATTTATTTATTTATTATATTTATTTATATATTATTTATTATTTATTTATTTTATTTATTATTTACCAGTTCCACTCCCGGCGAGTCAACTAAATTATACATATGATTGACTAATGCCATGTATAAAAAGGTTCCTAGTAGCCTTATTTGTTACTTCAGTATTTATAATAGGTTCCTACTCAACAGTGAGCATGAACGAGCAAACTGCCACTACATGAAAGAAGATGCATGAATCCTACAAACGGAATAATGAGCAAAAGACAGTACAAAAGATCACATACAGTATTATCCTGCTTGTGTAAAAGTCCAAATATGCCTACCTAATGTATGGAATTAGAAATGAGGGCAGTGGTTCCCGCTGGAGTGGAGGGACTGGGAGGAGACTCCAGGAGTGCGTCTTGCAAAAAGGTACAGGCACACCTCAGAGATAGGGTGTCGGTTCCAGATCACAGCGATAAAGCAACTAAAGAAATAAAGAAACTCAAATGAATTTTTTGATTTCCCAGTGCATATAAAAGTTCTCTTCGCATTATACTATGGTCTATTAAGCGTTTAAGAATATTATATCTAAAAAATAACACGCAGGGGCGTGTGGGTGGCTCAGCGAGTTAAGCGTTCGACTTGATTTAGGCTCAGGTCGTGATCTCATGGTTGTGAGTTTGAGCCCAGCATTGGCACAGAGCCTGCTTGGGATTCTCTGTCTCCCTCTCTCTCTTCCCCTCCCCTGCCCTCTTTCTTTCTCTCTCAAAAATAAATAGGCATTCAAAAAATTTAAAAACATGCGTGACTTAATTAAAAATAGCTTATTGTCAAAAATGCTAACCATCATCTCAGCTTTCAGCGAGTGGTGCTATTGCTGGTGAAGGGTCTTGCCTCAGTGTTGACGGCTAGAGTGATCGGGGTGATGGCTGCTGAAATTTGGGGTGGCTGTGGCGATTTCTTAAAATCAGAGCGAAGTGAAGTTTGCCTCATTGATTGACTCTTCCTTTCACAAATGACTTCTCTGCAGTAGTCCATGCTGTTTGAAAACATTTTACACACAGCAGATCTTCTTTCAAACTTGGAGTCTGTCCTCTCAAACCCTGCTGCTGTTTTATCAACCAAGTTTCTGGAATATTCTATATCCTGTCTTGTCATTCCAACAGTCTTCACAGCATCTTTTCCAGTTTCTTTGCTCATTCGTAAGAAGCAATTCATCTATTCAAGTTTTATCATGAGGGTACAGCAATTCAAATATCAGAACAATGACAAAGTTTGAAATTTTGAGAGAATTACCAAAATGTGATACAGAGACACAAAGTGGCCAAATGCTGTTGGCAAAATGGCACCTATAGACATACTGAAGGCAAGGTTGCCACAAACTTTCAATTTAATTTGTGGAAAAAGAAAACCTGCAACGCACAATAAAGCGAAGCACAATTAAACAAGGCATGCCTACGATATTTTCTTTTTTTGACTTGGGGGGTGGTTACGTAGTGTGTTATGTAGTGGTATTAAGATTTGAGACATTTTCTATATTTTGATAAATTTCAATCACGTTTATTTTTTTAAAAATGTATCTAATATCTGCCATTAATCCACTGCAGCACACTTTATATTCCTGCCAAGTACTTAATCAAGGAGGAGAAAGTGTGTTTCTGGAGACCAAATAATAACAGGCGAATTTAGGAATGAGGTCTTTGTGAGTGAATCCATTTGAGGCAGTGGCCGGAGCTAATTGCTCCTTGGAGCCTTGGGAAGTGTAAAGACTATAGAAAAGGCTGTAATTAATGTGGCAGGAGTCCCACTGGTGATACGCATAGACACCACCTAAGAGAGCTCCGAGATAGCACTCAAGCTCTCTTCCAGATGCCAGTTTCCCTCACCATTTTCAGGAAGCAGAGCGGGGAGGGAAAGGGAGGCATTTTCTTTGCCAAGGAGAATATCTCTGTGAGAATCTCAACACAGAGGCTTTCCTGCCCTTGACTGCTGACGGTAAATGAGCTTGTCCTTACATACGTGCTTTGCCACCTGGAAAGGCTCCCCAGGCACTTTTATGAGAAACAGGCTCAGACAGATAGAAAGCTAGGGGTCACTTCTTTTGCCATAGATGAGCTGCTATCTTGGTCAGGGCACAGCAGCCATTTAATGGAGACAGAGAAACAAAAATGTAATTACCACTGTTGAAATTTGTCCTGACACATGGTTAATGCTTCCATTTTGTATAAAGTGACAGAGGAGGGCTCCAGAGAGAAACTGGCCCATATTTCAGAAAACCTAGGACACAGGCCTTTAGCACTCAAGTAGGTAGGATCAAACTTGGATGAATACATCCTCTCTGTTTATTACATTGTCTTGTTTTCTCATCCACAAACAGATAGAGCCAGTCTTTTTTCCTTTGAGGAGAAGCATCATGAATTAGGGTAAGTGAATAGATGAAACAAACAAACAACTTATCTCCCTGATCTGAATCTTAGTTTCTTCACTTGCAAGTGGGAATAATAATTATATAGGAACAAACTCATTACGTTTGTGAGCACAAATGAGATAATAAATAGGAAAACATCTTTAAACTGAAAAACAACTGTTAAAACATTATTAATTAATAACATATAAAACAAGGCAACTTGCCTATGTGGCTCTCTACATGAATACTGAAAAAAGAAAAAAAAAAAAAAACCTCTCCCCTCTTCCTTATCATTGAAATCCAAAGCCTTTCTAGCTTGCTCCTGAGTAGTAATCTGATGCCCAGAGACAGAGAAGTGCTATGTACTTGGAAAATATTTAAAAAGTAACAATTTCCAGACATTCCAGCCCCATAAACTGATCAGTCCAGACCTAAGAATTTTCTTCAGAGAAGTTAAATGACACTTGACTTGAGGTTACAGTTAAAAGCTTTCCAAGTCACAAGACCATCATTCAACTTTTTTTAACCAATGATCTAGTACACAGTCTATTGATTATGCTGGATATTCTCCACTTGCCCTTCCAGATTCACTCTCCATCCTTCTCTATCCTGTGCTGTGTTCCTGAAAGCTGACTTTTACCTTCTTAACCGGGTTCCCTCATCTTGTAGCTTTCAGCTGGGATGGTCAATGGAAAGCATTGGGAGGAAAGTAGAAAGTGGGAAGGGAGTAAGAAGTAAAGTTTGGGATACTTTCCCAAACTCACTACCTACTGGGTCACAGGTTGGCATTGTCTATTTCCCACCAATTGCCAAGATTACTCGTTGGGCAACCATCTTAGAACTGGATTCCTCTGTGTCTGGATTCCAATGACAACTCTCTCCTCTCTCCCTTTCCCCTTCAAATGTAGGGGTGGTAACAGTTCCCAGTTCTTGTTAGCTCTAGAATGATATGCAAGCATTTGCAATGTATCCTTTGAGTATATTTTCCTTAATTAACCAAACAAATGCTTCTCTTTCCCCTTGGGACTTTTACCTATCAGTGTGATGTACCAGGCATTATGGGAGATTAGGAATACAGGAGAAAGAAACTGCCCTAGGTAACTTGTAATTTAAATATGGAAGGTCATCGAACAGTGCTGTATTATTGAGCTCAAATGTATTAGGAGTTCAAAGAAAGGGGAAATCGGTAATGCATAGAAGAGTCAAAGAACTTGTCATCATTAAGATCACAGAATAATACTCTCTTGTCAGGAAAGTATTCCTTGATCTTTGAATGGAAAATCCAACTATTACACGTTCTTATGGTACACAGCATCTGTAACTTGTAACTCTCGTAGAGATTTTACATTTTTTATTTGATTATTTAACTGGCATTGGTTTCGCCCCCTGGGTAACAAGCACTATGGTGGCAGAGATCATGTCTGCTTTCTGTCCTACAGTTGTAATCCCAGCACCTATCACTATGTCCCGCACATACTAAGCCCTCAATAATTTACTTGTTGATTGACTACTTAAATGAGTGAATGAGTGAGAATATTCAAGTGGACATGGTGAACGATTTTAGCTACATCAGATCAAGATCAGAGATTCTTTACCAGGTTTATAGATCGTGATATGCAATAACATTAAATACTTCTTTGGGAATTTTTCTTCAAAGATACAGAGAGCTATATCTTTCTGATTAAGTCCTTCTTAGGAGTAGATCAATCAAATTCAGTGACTTTTGGTCCTTATCCAATGTATAGTCTTAAATAATAGCCTTATTATTTAAGTCCAGGTCAAATGTTGTATCACATAATTGCTTTTACTATAGTGTACTAAGGACAATCACAGGCCTCTGCTTCAGTTGATGACAAATGACATTCTCTAGGCGTAATTCAGATTTGCACACTTATTGGCCAGAAGCATGAATTCCCTGAGAATCAGGTTGTTTTTAACCTAGGAAGGCAATGGGTCTCAATCTTTTGTGTATCAGAATCACCTATTGTTTGTTAAATGCAAATCACTTGTTCCCCCCACCCAGAGTTTCCAATTCAGTAAATCTAAGGTGGGGCCCAAGAATTTGCAATTCCAGATGTTGCTGGTGTTACTAGTCTGGGGATCAATTTTGAGAACCATTGCACTAAGGAAGCCTTCTTTGTCAGAATTCCTAAGTAAAAATCATTTCACAACTAATAGTTTTTCTTATCTCACAATTTCTGCATTTTATCTTAATTTGTTATTTTGTTCTTGAATATTCAATTTCGGCAAACATTTATCGAGAGGCTAAAATAGGGTAGCACCGTTCTAAGTAACTGAAACAAACACACACAAAAATTTCCCTGCCCTCATAGTGTTTTAATTTATTATTTATAGTAAGACATACCAAAAACATATTTTTGCTTAATTTATGGGAAAGAATCTTTCCCAAGAAAGCACTTTTTGTTGTTGTTATGGCAATCTTATTCTACCCACTTCATTAATTGTTAACTCCCAGATTTTTTTATAGAAAGACCCACATTACGACTGAATAAATCTATTTTTTGTTTTAAAAATATCCTTTGACAGACTAAGACGCATAATGCATTTTTTCATCATTTCTTTGAATTATATTCAAATACCTTTGGTTTGCCTGTTTGTTGTGCCGTGGATCTTCAGCAATGCCAGAGACAATGCTTGAAGGTTCTCTGCTTCATGTGAAGAAACTACCCTCAACCAAAGTTCCTCAAGAGTCTGCTGGTATGTAATGTTAATCATACCAGGTAAGGACTTACATAAACCAACAGAGAATATGTGGCTAGAAATTTCACAATCTGCTTTGTGGAAAACTTGGATTAAACAGTAATTTCTACATTTGTTTCCAAAATGGCTAAAGCCAGTGAGATCTAAATGTCGATCTTAATATTTGCTATTTTTATCTGCACCATACACACACCCAAAAAGTGAGTAAATTTGCATGTTTTATAGTGTATAGGGTTTTGTATTGAGTTCATTATGAAATATAATTTAAAATAATTTAGGGAGACTGATTATCCAGATGATTAAAAAAATCTTCACTAGCTATTTAATATTAAAGCATACATACATTCACTTACATTACAGCAGTAACATTAGTAACATGGTAAAAAATGCCTGTAAATTATTCTATTACCCAGTGACTGATAGTGGGAATAAGATAAGAAAGTATCAAACCCAGTGTCAGAATGGAGAATAAGTTGTGTTCTGGACATGAGGCCTTTACATACTTCGCCAAGGAGTTTGAGCTCTGACATTAGAATTTGAGATTATCTCTGCTCTTCCATTAACTAAATAGTAAACTTGGGCACTTTCTATAACCTCTCAAACTGTCAACTTCTGTATCTGTAAAATAGGTTTAACAACAATACTCGAAAAGATTACTTTGCATTAAATCAAGTAAAAGTTCTTAGCTGAGAATCTCACACATAGTTAAGTCTGTCACACATGTTAGTTATACAGGTTGTGATGCGTATGAATTACAGAAAGCTAAATCCATTCAAGAACGAGAAAATGGAAGAGGGATAAGATCCAGAAACAGGCAAGCCAAGTACACTGAAGTGTTTCTGATCAGTGTTTCCTCCAGAGCGTAATGAACCACTAGTTTAGAGGGATGCTCCAAGAAGCACCATTTCAAGGTTAAAGAAACCTGGGAAACATTGAATTTTGCATCATCTTTCTGGATATACTTATTTGCGTATCGATAGCCTTGAGAAGGTGTGCAAAATCCTTCCAAACATCTTCCAGTCCTTCCAAATTGGGCTAAATGATCTCTTACACTGCCAATTATGTCCTGTAGTCTTTAAAATGTGTTGGGCAGTGCTGGTCCCAGACTTAACATCACTTTATTGTGGTAAGGTGCTGGTAGTAGGAGAAGAAAGACAAGTTAGAGTCAAGGGGGATCGCAAATAGAATCGGCAGAAATTTTACAGGCAAAGGGACGATCCCAAGATGACACGCATGACATCAGTCATGCATTAACTTTTCTTTGATTTGAACAACGATGGCAGTTTTTAAAAATGTAAAAATCAAATACGGGAGATTTTATAAGCATGGACATGTGTCTGATCTGGTGGGAAATAATAACCTCAACACATTCCACATGGGTCATTGGCTGTCATTGTGCATATTCCCAGCAAATTGGGCCCTTTGCTCCTAACTTAAACACCCGTTTTTGCCTAATTATGCTGTGTATTTACATTTCACATTATCTTTGTTAACGCGTGGAAATCCAGCTGGTGACCTAGCAGGAAGTCGCTTGAAGTCATAACTCTTAATTACCTTCCCCGGAGCCCAGTGGTTTGAATTGAGAGGTAGTCAGAATGGTTTACAGGAGAGATCTCAGAAAAAACATGCAGATGTACAAGCTGTGGTGTTTTCGGCTAGAAGCCCGAGCTCAGTGCCTTACAGCAGCACGGGCTTTGGCTTAGATAGAGCAGTGTTCAAACATATTAGCTGGCTTGTATAACTTTGATGAGTGACTTGATCTTTCCATGCCTCAGTTTGCTTAATATTAAAATGATTAAATAATAATACCTAAATCCATAGGACTTGAGAGAAAGGAAAATAGAGGACTATGTGTAGAGCACTTAACATAGCCTCTGAAATACAGGACAGGCTCACTAAAAGAGTAACTTTATTTTTATAACAATAATAATAATAGTAATAATAATAATATTGTTATTATATTATTATTATTATTTCCTTGTGTAAAGTAAGAAGTGATTAAATTCTTGTTGCCAAAAATTATAGTAGTGTATATAATAGACAGTATTCATTAATAATGAGCAATTCATTGTTAACTTCTCCTTCTCCGATGATTTGTCGATTTGATGTTTTTCTCTCTTCTTTAGAAATGCATCCATTTTTTGTTTCCTATATCATGGTAAAAATGTTAAATTTCTCATTTTTTAAAATGGCCAATGCTTCACAGATTTTAAGTGGTCAATAAATATTACTAACTAAATCATTGGAAACGAAAACCAACATGTCATCAGGAGCACCTTTAAGTATTTCATGATTCCTGAAGCTGAATAAACTTCATCAATGGCATAAAAGCACATGAAAATGCTTAGCAAATCAACAGAGTTAAGGCTAAGAAATACATGTGTTTTATGATGGATTCAAATGATGGGTGTCTTGTCTCATGTAAGAAAAGGACTGATCAAGCCACTGAAAATTGTTTCATATGCCTCCATTAATATGAATGTCATCATAATAATTACTGGTTATTGACTCTGTTCCATGGCCAAGAACTGTGCTAAGAATCACATACATTATGCCATTGACATCTCACAAAAACTCTTCAATAAGTACCATTATCCCCAACTTACAGATGAGAAAACTGAGGAGATATAAAAATGGAAAATGCCTCAACCCAGCATTTCTTTCTGTACCTTTCTTCTAGTGAAAGAAGATGTATCACTAGCCACAGGAGCAGTTTGGGATTTAGATACAGCATTCCCATCTCCCTGCAATTTTTTCATAGATGGGCATTTCCTCCAGCTGGACCACAGCCACTCTCATAGATTTCTCTGGTTTGAGTTGGTCCACAATAATTTTATCTCTGCATTTCTGTTTTAAAATGTTATGCTTGTACATCTGAAGTAAGCCATGGCATATTTTGTCTGCATAGAGAATGTGTATCTGTGTTGAAAGAGAGTGAATTTAACACAAAGGAAGGAAAGAGACAAATGGACAAGGTGAAGCCTAGGACCCAATCGTTCCTCAGTTCAGCCTCACTTATGCCTTTTTTGTATTCTCATCATGTCACCAACATTTTGTTTTTCCCTTTAAGCTAAGTAAAGTTGGGTTTCTGAAGCTTTCCGTTAGAAGAGCGCCACCTATTTAAATCAAAGAGGTTAAGTCCAAAATTACATGGCTGGTTAGTTGTAGAGGCACAGGATAAATAAAACCAGGTCAATTAATGCAAAAGCCCCTTCCCTGAAAACTAGAAACTGTATTACAGCTTGACGAAAATATTTAATAATCCATGTGATCAAGAAAAAATACCTTTTAAGAACACTTGGACATTTTTCTAATGCACTAATAATGCAATAACAAGTGGATAAAATGAAGCCTTCAACTCTCAATATCAGTAACTACTTTCACATTAAGGTCTGTAAATGAATTAAAATAGATTTTTTATGGCAGCTTGTTGAATAAGCAGCACAATCTAGCAGCTTCTCCTAAGCAGGCCATCAGTCGTGATGATAAAACAGAGATATTACGTTCACACAGTTTTATATTCTGTTTTCAGAAATTATAGTTGTAGAATAGTGGCAGGTTCATGGATAGGAGCTAAACAGTAGGCACAGGACAAAGGAAAAGAGGAAACTGTAGTTTCCCGGAGCCATTGAAAATAATGTACCAACAGCTCAACTAGTGATGAAATGCTAATGGCAGTGATGAACTGATGGAAGCATACAAACGATCACATTTTGATTTTATGAAGACCATTGCTTCCAGATTAAAGCTGATAATAAGCTATGAATATGGACCTATAGTTGTAGTTTTCCTGCTATTTTGGCTTTTAATGTTATTTATATTACCAAGTCTAGTAGTTCACATGAACAAATGGATCTTGATCTTGACCACCCTGCAAGAACCTCAAACAGATGCCCTTTGGTAAGTAAAACCATCATTTTTTTTTTTAGGTTGCCCAAAGCACAAGCAATCTCTGGGGGCTGGAGGTGACTTTATCCTCATGGGCAGATGTTATGACTCCCCACACTATTCTAGAAAGCCCATGGCTGCCAGAATATTTCATGGGTGCTCTTAAACATCACCCAACATAAGCTAATATTTCATTTTAACTGTGGTTCTGGGAAACACAAATGGAGACGTTGGATTGGAAATATACGAGGTATATTGGACATGGGTATTTTGAGTTTGAATGCAGAGTATCTCCAGAAAATATGTACTCCTCTGAAACTGTTTCCGTATGTTTCCTGATCCACAGCTTTCACTACACAAGACATGGTGTTATCTTGATTAATGCCACAGTCGTAAATATATGATGAATGGGACTTTACGCCCATTCTAGCCCTTTCTCACTGTAACAAGATCAAAGTAAATATATTTCATTCTGCTATGAATGTGTTTTTTTCATCTTGTGTAATGCAAAAGCAGCTCCACTTTCATACGTGCCTAGAAAGGAAGGAAAAAATATTTTCTAAAGTTAAGGTCTCTTTTCTTCTGTAAGAGGTAATACACATATTGTTTTTCCCTTAATACGAAGGGGTTATAAAACTCAGAAAATTACTTTCTTTTCTATTATTTACTGATGCCAAATTTTGGAGAACTAAAGAAAGTTGGCATTTAGCAGTCACGTCAAAAAAATTGTATCTAAATTTTGTTCTTTTCCATTATTTGGAATTTTTTTGTTCTGTATTTAATTTTGATAACAATTTCCCATATTTCTCTATTAAAAACAGTCCTTCAGCAAACATGTCATGTACCTATTTATAGTAAATTCTTAACAGTGGGGGTGTTGAGCCTAAGAGAATATATAAAATACATCTCTATTTTACATTTTTTACATACTTCTCTTGAAATAACTCTTGAAAAGTGATACCAATTTATATGTTTACCTGCATACTTTCAAAAACTTGACTTTGTCAAAATTATAAAAAATTTTCTGTTTTTGTTTTGAGTTTTTATTGTGAGAAAGGGTTGAGCATCTTTTCATTTGCTTTGGAAAATTTGTGTTTTTTGCCCTTGTCCTCTTTTTTTTAAACTATGTTTTCTTGCATATTTTCCTTTGATTTTTTTATTTTTATTGATTTGAAAACATTTTATATTAAGAAAATTATATTTTGGGGGCACCTGGGTGGCTCAGTCAGTTAGGCATTCGACTTTGGCTCAGGTCATGATCTCATGGTTCATGAGTTTGAGTCCTGGGTCAGGTTCTGTGCTGACAGCTCAGAGCCTGGAGCCTGCTTCAGATTCTGTGTCTCCCTCTCTCTGCCCCTCCCCCACTCATGCTCAGTCTCTCTTTCCCTCTCAAAAAAAATAATAAACATTAAAAAAAATTTTTTAAAGGAAATTATATTTTAATGCCTCAAATGCAACCTGATATTTAGAATCAATTAATTGTTTAATGAAGTGACTTTGTTAATTTCCTTTTGGTGTTTTGAAGGGAATTTTTTTACAAGCACACAAAAACTATAAACATATAATTCAATCAGTTATATTCTTTGGGACATTGAGGTACTTGTTCTTGCTTAGAAAGTCTTATCATTTATTAAAGAAAAATAATCTATTCTTACCTGCTTATAGCTTCATTTTCAAATGCACATTTTTTATTTAAAAACTTTTAATATTTATCTACTTTTTCGAGAGGGAGAGCACAAGCGGAGGAAAGACAGAGAGAGACACACACAGAATCCAAGCCTCCAGTCTGTCAGTGCAGAGCTAAGAGACAACACGGGCTTGAACTCAGGAACCATGAGATCATGATCTGAGCTAAAGTTGTACACTTAACCAACTGAGCCACCCAGACATTCCTGCAAATTTTTGGTTCATAGAAAATTGACTGTTGCATACAAAAGGCAGAATAGGATGCAAGTTTAATTTTTTCCTCTGAATAGATTTCCTGCTTTCCCAACACCAATTATTTTATTCTTTAGAGAATAGAGGTGTTAAAATGAAGAAAGTTAAGTAAACTGAGTTTCAATGACCTTATCAATATAATAATTGTGATGCCTCTTTAGTTGGTAACACTACATCTCGAAGACAATAATCAATGTGAAAGCAGCCAAAAACCACAAAACAGCTTTTAAGCTTTGTTGAATTTAAAGACCCTTTTTCAATTTGTGAAGGCTTTTATTATGTGTACAAATTAAATTTCAAAGATGGAAAATTTATTTTAGTAAAAGTTATAATTTTACACGAGGCAAAAAACATCTACATGCGATTTTTTACTGTTGTCTAGACAAAGAGGATTTCCTATGTGACCATTGTTGACATACTGATAACAGCTGTCATGAGAATATTGCAATATGCTACTGACCCATCACGTATTAGGCATGGGCTTTAACTGCATTCCTATTTGATGGGATAGGATTTTCTCTGAGTCATTCTCCCTTGTAATCCACACCTTGCAGTTAAAAACAGAACACAGTAGATGTTCAAGGCATTTTTGTTGATTTCATTTGCATAGCTGGATTTGGCAATTCAATCCCTCAGTATAACAAAGAAAACTGCTAAATACTCCCCATTGTGATTACATCTAATACCCTGATATCAAACAACAGGGTATTTTATTATGACTATACTTTTTTTTTTAATGTTTACTTATTGTTGAGGGGGGGGGGAGGGAGAAGCAGAGCACAAGTTGGGAAGGGGCAGAGAGAGAGGGAGACACAGAATCCGAAGCAGGCTCCAGGCTCTGAACTGTTAGCACAGAGTCTCATGCAGCCTTGAACCCATGAACTGTAAGATCATGACCTGAGCCAAAGTCAGACACTTAACTGACTGAGCCACCCAGGTGCCCCATGTCTACACTTTAATTAACAATACTCTCCCAGCAATAGACAATTATGAACTGTGTTCATCTAGATATGTATGTTAGTATATTTAGTTTTAAAAATGTTGAAATCTACCAGATTTAGTAACATTCCCGAATCATGCATGCACCAAGCACTAACTGCCAAAAAGAAACATGTTCTTTGCAATGTCCTAGGGGAGGCAAGGAGAGAAACTCTACAGAATTGAATAGGCAGGTGGCCTGTGGGGACACAAGTTGCCTTAATGGGTATTGTGCCAGTGCACAGTCTTGAAGGGCATAAATAAAATGTGATGGAAATAGAAAAGAAAGAGAAAGACTCCATATCCGTAGGGACATATAAAGTATTGTGACAATATTCTAACAGCTGTTACATAACTTTTGTCAAAATCCATTTTAAACTGGAAGATTAGAGTAGAATTTTGCTTAAAAAATAAAGGTTATGCTCCCTATCAGTCATTTTTTGACATAGTGATATATTAAAAGCTACATAGATAGATAGATAGATAGATAATAAAAGCTAAACACCTCTAATTTTATCCATGAAACCAGAACTTTAGGATAATGAACTAAGCATGAAAGAGAACAAAAAAACGTTGTTTTGATTTGACAACCATGAAACTGAAATAGGCTGTTACGGGATGAGTTATATCCTCCCAGAATTCATATATGGAAGTCTTAACCCTCAGAATGTGACTGTATTTGTAGGTAGGGTCTTTAAAGAGTTAATTAAAATAAAATGAGGTCATGAGGATAGGCCCTAATCCAATATGACTGGTGTCCTTATAAGGAGAGGAGATTGGGATGCAGGGGAAGACACTAGAAGACAAGCATTTATGAAACACGGACAGTGGCCTCAGAAGCCATCCCACTGACGTCTTAATCTCAGACTTGGTACTTTGTTATGGAAGCCCTAGGAAACTAATACAACAGATTTCATACATAATTTTTTTTTCAAAACCATTATTTTTTGCATTCAAGGTAATATGCTTTAATAGCTTTGAATATGTTGTCATTTGATTCTTAGGACAAGTCTATGCATTATTAATTCATGCATTATTAATTCAAATGTATGAGGAAATAAGATTAAGACTTTAAGTGATTTGGGGCACCTGGGTGGCTCTTTGGTTAAGCTTCCCACTTTGGCTCAGGTCACGATCTCATGGTTTGTGAGTTTGAGCCCCACATCAGGCTCTGTACTGACAGCTCAAAGCCTCGAACTGTTTTGGATTCTGTCTCCCTCTGTCTCTGCCCACTTCTCCATGTGTGCTCTCTCTCTTTCTTTCAAAAGTAAATAAACTTAAAAAAAATGAATTTAAGTAATTTGCCATGTTCACACAGCTTATGTATCACAGCGAAAGACTGAAAGTAGGTATGTCTCATTCCAAAACATTTCTTTTAATCACTATACTATATATTCATGTAGCCTATCTTTGATGAAAGATTGCCAATGAGCTGTTCAAATGCAAAATAAATGTCAAAAGTAAAAACAAGATAAGACTATTTCAGTGATTAAAATACTGAAGGGCCGCTTTCTGTCATATTTAGAATCTGATAGATTGATGACAAACTAGGAAAGAACACAAGTTCAAGACTAGAAGCTTCTTAAGGAAAGCTCTGTTAGTAATAATATAATTCACTTAATGAATCTTTACTGAGCACCTGTCCAAGGCCCTGAACTAAGACTATATACATAGTACTGAATTCACAAATTTAGAGCTTGATGGTAGAAAATAGAAAAAAAAAAATGTTAGTTACAAAATTACCAATGTTACCAGTGCACAGAATGAAATGGGAACATAAATGTGACTTCTAGCTCAGACTTTGCAAAATTATTTCTACCTAGAAGGAAAAGAATCTCATAAAATAGAGGGGAGCAAGATGAGAAGGATAGACTTGTAAAGATAAATAAGAAGCTATGAGTGGACATTTCTGGTTTTACCCCGTTTCTCAGCAGGTTATGAATTTTCACAGAAGAAATGATACTTGTGTACTCGCAGTTATAGGGACCAGAGTCTTTCTTACTAACATCAGGTACAATATATATATATATATATATATATATATATATATATATATATATATATATATTTCTTTGGAGCAATGTGTAAGAATTCTTAGACCTTAGCCAAGTATTATGCCTATGTTTTAGGCTTCTCTAAAGAAAGCCATGTTTTCTGAAGCTATTGATCCTTGGTCATATATTGTATTAGTTTTCCAGGGCTGCTGTAACAAACTACCACAAACTGGGTAGCTTAAAAAAGAACAACAGAAATTCTCACCCGATTGTTCAAGGTGTTGGTAGGATTCAGGTAGACTGAGGGTGAGGCAGACTCTCTCCCAGTCTTGTCTCCTACCTCCTGGTGGTTATTGGCAATCCTTCCTATCCCTGGGTTAATAGATCCATCGCTCAAATTCTGCCCCAGTGTTCATATGGTGTTCCCCTGGGGCCTCACCTCTGCTTCCTACAAAGACCCCAGTCGCATTGGAGGAAGGCCCACCCTAATGATCTCAACTTACCTTCATTACATCTGCAAAGACCCTACTTCCAAATAAGGTCACATTCACAGGTATTCAGATTATAACTTCAATATCTCTTTCTCGTGAACACAATTCAACCCGTAATATGTGACTTTCCTGACAGCATTTTCTTTGGAATCCACGATGCTTACATGAGGAATTGATAGTCAAAATAATGCTGTGTATCGAACAGCTACAAAACCTCATTAACATACAGTAAAAAACATTTCTTTTCACCCATAAATATAGAGGATGGCTGGCTATTTCTGTTGATTTGAGTTGGGCTCTGGGGTCTCACTCATACTCTGGCATTAAGCTGCATGTAGACTGGAAATCTTTGTGATCTTGGTTGGGTCCTCCCACGTGTTGGATCATGACAGGGACATCTGAGCTGAGGTGGTTTGATTCCACTCCACATGTCTTATCCTCAAACTGGCTTGGCTGAGGTGGAAAAGAGGATGTGGAAATATACAAGTGATTATTTAGGTTTCTGATTGTGTCAAATTTATTATTTGTCTCATTGGCCAAAATAAGTCCTTTTGTCAAGCCCAGAGTCAGAGTGGGAAGATATCATCAAAAGATGTAGAGAGACAAAAATACTGGGACCATTAATACAACTAATTTGCTGTAGACTTACCTTCCTTCTCTGGTTCTTTGTTTCCACGTTGAAAATTCCTTTTTCAGTAGTTATTTCTCGTATATAAGTGTCGCTTCCCCCAAAGCCTCTTTCAATTAATTCTCTTCAAAGTTGTTTTTGAATACAGTAAACACCCTTTTTCAAAAATATGATTTTAGATTTTTCTCTTTCCCTTCTTAACACATCAAAATAAACTCATGCATTAGCAACTGAACTCTTTCTTTTTCATTATCTATTGCATACACTTAGACTACCTTACCTCAAATATCAGTTTTGCTCTGACACTTCCTTTCCAAAGTACCAACAACAAAGTGACTCCCCATTACTCAGCTTAATACTTGACCCCTCTGGCTGTCTACTAGTTTGGTTTCATAATTTAGTGGTATTTCTTATTAGAATTGGAGCTTCATAAGAGCAGGACTTGGTCTCTCTTACAAGTGAATAGTATGGTCTCTTGTCAAGCAAGGTATAAGATTTAACATATACTTAAAACAAACAAACAAACAACAACAACAAAAACAAGCTTACACATTCCCTTGTTTTCCAATCAAGGCATTTTCCCCCTCATCCCTGTCTTTGATTTCTGCCTATTTGTTACACCAGCCTAGAGTGTCTTTGCTTTCCAATCATAAAGTACCCCTGAAAAAGATACAAAGTAGACAAAGAAAGTCCATTTTCTCATAGTCTGTGGGAAGGAAGCCATATACATAGGTGATAATAAAATACAGTCATTGCCATGACATAAATATTCATTAAAAACTATGGAAGTGTATAGAGAGACACCTGATCATGTATGGAAAGGGCAATCACATTTTCCTGAATTAAAAAGGAGAGTAGAATTCTTCAAGCAAAGAATGGAGCAAAGGTGGAGGCATGGACCAGTAAGGCCATGAAGGAACAACAAAAAGAATATTATTGAAGTGTCAAATTCAAGCCCCTGAATAGTGATATATAGACTGATGGGGAAAGCAGTGGCATGGACCATATGTTGGAGAGTCTTTATGCCATGTTAAAGAACTTGAACTTAATAAGTTTCCAGATGTGTAAAGATTTAAGCAAAAGAGTAAGAATTCCAAGTTTACCTTTCTAAACCTGGACCCAATAATTCCACTACATGGCAATTACAACCTTCAAGTCCTGAGTCTCATTCTCTGAATCTTCCTTTTAAACGTAAATTTTGCTCTGCTAATGTACTACTGGCTTAATGGCTGACTCAGTTGATTTTGTTCTCAGTCTTTTTGTGTTTTCAAATGCTCATCTTCTAAAGACAAAACATAAGTGAGAAGGTAGAAACAATAGCAAACTTTTCTGGCAATATGGCAAAAATGTGCAAGACATTTTTTTTTTTAATGCTAACATTGGTATCATTCAAATCCTAATGATGCAGACATTACAGGCTAAGTGAATAAAAATTGATAAGACCATTTGGGCTACTTAGAGAACAAATGTGTCCCTTATATTATTTTCAAGACCATTGATTTAAAACATAATACTTTAAGTAAAGGAATATGCTTTTGCCTAAGACTACCCCAATAGACAAAATAGATTTTTCCATCTTGGAAGAAATTTTTACTTTTATTTGCTGTGTGTAAAATTATGGGGAAAGGAATTTGAACTCAGCCTAAAGTACAGGCATGGGAATTAGAAAGCGGAAGAAAAATTTATGGAACAAGTATAGATTCATCTGAAAGGCTAGATTAATTTTCACATGCTTATGCATGAAATGTTATTGCCTGTCTAACTATTCCATTATGTGTTAATAATAAAATAACCCATATGTGCAAAATGGTATGTCACACCAAGAGAAAATGTTCAAAATGCCAAGTAAATACCACAACAAATGTATGAAAAATGCTTTACTGATGGTTTTACTTTGCAAATTCTTTTGAAGATTTTTCTTTTTCATTCTTCTGGAGCACAGAAAGCAAGGGTTCTCTGTTCATAGAAGAATTTTGTTTGGGTACAATTTTACATCCATTCAGTTTATATTTAACTGGAAACTTAAAATATTATGCTCTATAATGTTTTAAATTAGTATTTAAAAACATGTCAGGCTGTGAGGTTGGTTCTCCAAGCAGTATGGCTTTGAGAAAAGCTTAATTGGATGGTGTTAAGTCCTTTCTTGTACTTTGAACTTTTCCTTTTTCAGTTTCCAATGTTTAAAATAAAGTTTTAGAAGAACTGAATATATTACTTTCTTCCTTGGATACAATGCTTTCATTTTTGGCAAATATTTATTTATCAATCACCCCCCCTTTGGTAGCTCTCAAGGACTTCAATTTATCTAATAGCAATGCACATTACCCCTGGACCCACTCTTCCCTCCTGAATTTCCTCTTTTGTTTATGTAAAGCCAATAGGGTCCCTTACCTTTGTAGAAGACTTTCATTACTTGACTGCAAATTTGGTTCAAAGTATCAGCCAGTCCTTTTTTTTTTAATAGTTTGTTAGATATTTTTCCACACCCGCTTTACCAACATTTTGAAGGAGACAAGGGTTTCAATTTGGTTATTTTGTCACGATGAGCATTAGCTTTAGACCAGTCTCTCTCTTTTTTTTTCTGTTGTCGTGAGCCTGTTTCTGTTTTAATGCCCAACTGGAAAGGTCTTGATCAAGTTGGATTTTTGTGGAATTACAATCTCCGTGGAAGCCTCAGTGACAGCAATTTGTTTCCTATCATCCATAGATACACCATAGCCATGGAACAATAGCTTCTGCAAAGCTAATAACTGTTCATGCCATAGTGAGGTTATAGCTTGCTCTGCAGTAATGTTGTTTTTGAGGTGGCATTTTAAGGAACTTTGTCCAGAATTTGATTCCATCAGTTCACACATTCCTGGAAGCTTTACCTTTCTCCTTTGGCAGCATGGTGAAAAACATAAACTGCAGGCTCAGGCAGATCTTAGCTCTAACATTTGGTCTGCCACTTATTTGCTGGGCAATTTTTCTAAGATGGAGAAGACAGTGTGGATGCTTCTATTTTTAGCAATTCTGGACTAGGTTAATTCAACCAAACTTCTGAATTAGTTTTAATGAGAACCATTAAGATAATTACAAATAAAACAAGTGCTTGAAGACATCAAAGAAAATCCAGGTAGTGGTGACTGAGGAGGCCAAGATCCTGGAGGAGAAGCCTGTGCAGTGAAACAAATCTCAGGACTGGGAGCACTCTACTCTTTGTGACATTTTCTGATCCTGGAAGAGTTGCCTAAAAGGTAGAAAAACTGAGCAGTTCTATTGGAAGTCTGACAAGAAGAGGCAGACAAAACTGATGATCAGGGCCATCAAGGCTGGAAAGAGTATGATAAATCCCTATGCTTTGGTTTGGGATCATGAAGTAGGGGTGAATGGAAAAAGCCACAGAATACCTCTTACAAGGACTGAGGTTAAGAAAAATAAGGTGATCCTAGAATGCTAGTTTTTTAGCCTGACCGCATATCAGAAGTAAAATTGAATTATCTCTAGGGATTATAAGCATCTGGAGCCATAGAATACCTCTTGCAAGGACTGAGATTAAGAAAATTAAGGTGATCCTAGAATGCTAGTCTCTTAGCCTGACCACCTGTCAGAAGTAAACTTGAATTATCTCTAGGGATTGTAAGCTTCCAGAGCCTTGACTTATCTCTACAACTTCTCAGTGTCCAATGTTTAATGATAATAATTTTTTAAAAAATTGAAAAAGAAGAAAAACCAAAACCAAAAAAAGGATCATTCCTCAGAAGGCTCTCTGCTGCATGGTGGTGACACCTTTCATGGGAATGGTGGTGTTTCTGCCCTGAGGGTGTCACTGGGGTAATGAAGACAAAATGATGGGTGATGGCAACCAATCACAATGGGCAGGAGAAATTTAAGAGTGGCCTGTTGAGGTGTTTAGGAGGAGGTAGAGGCTCCAGGGGTGAGGGGAAGAGTAGTTGCTGGATCCCAAAGGAGAGGGCTGATGAAGCCAAGTGTCAGGATTCATGAAAACCCCTTCTAGAACATGCTCCCACATCGTCACACACAGGTGGGCATGGTCTGGGTCCAGGCTCCCAGATCTTCTTGTCCTGGGACAAAGAGATGAGTGGTTGGTAACCAGTGCACACACTGGTGTTCTGTCATTTTGAACTTTCTTCTGGGAGACCTGAAGGCAGAAAAGGAATCTGCAGGGGCTAGCTGTTTTCCTACCTGCCAGCAAAGTAAGAGGAGCATGGGGTGCCCTGTCAGATGTGCTGCCCTGACAAAATAGCTGCAGACAGCCAATCCCTGTTACCATATATTACAGGATGCAAAACTTTCAGTGAGCATGCTCAACATCTCCATAGAAGAAATCACTGCAGCTGTGCACAGGAGATTGCACTATATTTAAGAACACGCTGTTTGAGATGAACTTCATGCAGATTAGCAAAGAGAAGTGATCAATATGCACATCTTTGTTCAAATGGTGACTGTGAACCTCCACTAGTCCCAGCCTCACACAATCTGATGTCATGCTGCTGTTATGATGAGCTACAAGCGGTGAAGGTTAGGTCCACCATGGCTGAGCCCACCCAGAGGAGAGACCAAAGCTTACAATGGCCTTAGAACTAGCCAGGATGCTTCCCTTGAAGTTTGCAGAACTCTCCATTCATTCATGATCATAAAAATCAGCTGTAATGCTTGCCACTGGCCGTTCTTTTTACCTTCAGTCGTGTAATCTTTCCGATGAAACAGAAGATGTTCTCATTTATTGGGACTACATTTGTTACTTCCTGAGACCACCAGTGAAAGGTTATCTGCCTGAAGACCATCCCTGCTGGGGACACAATGGATATAGTTGTGTTTGAGGGAGAGGACAAGAAGACATCATGAAGCACTGTGGAGAGAAAGCCACCAAGATCAGGTAAAGATCAGGAGTCTTGGCACAGGTCCTGTTTGGAGCCTCCTTTTTTGGTTGTGCTGGTGGGGAAGGAATCTAACATACCTGCCACACATTCTGTGTTCATGGGAGCACACTGTCTCCTAACCATGACCTCTACAGTGCTTGATAAAGGGGAGCAGCAGGGGTGGCACTCTAGCAGATGCTGTGGACATGCCAGCAACTGAGTGTGCAGACTCAAGGCAGCACTGGCAGGACAGAGTGGAGTGCCATAATACCAGTGGAAGCTCTAGTCTCTCCCCAGAGGATAGCATGGCTGCGGTGACTGCAAGAGCAGAGACTACCAGCAAGTCTGTTGCAGAAAAAGCAAGTGGTCCAGCAGCGAGATCCTTTGCCCAACCTTGAAGGATGAAAGCTATGGAAATGAACAGGATGGATTCAGTCTCCCAAACCCACACTGATGCATAGAGGAGAAAAAAAGAAAAGGAAAGAACTCTCCCAAGAAGACACGTTCATCATTGTAAGATGGTAGGACAAGTCTAATCTGATATCAACTTTTGCTGGTCCTTAGTGCACTATGGAACTATTAAGACTGAAAAAAAAAGAAAGGCCAAAGAAGCCTTGTGGATGGAGGACACATCTCCTTACCCCACAAAAACACCAACGACAACCCACTGCAAAGAATTCTAGGTGATATCAAACTTTGAGGAGAGCCAACATATAAGTAATTAAGAACCCCAAATCAACTGGTTCTTTCTTTATGAACTTCAAAACCCATCATACTGAACAAATAATAGTCCCAGGTTTTGGAATTAAAAGAACCAGCAGGATAGGCTAATTGCTAAAAATCAAAATTTGTCCTACTACATAAACATGGCCGCCAGTCCTGAAAGAAAGAGACTCAGAGGGATTTAATCTTTCTTAATGGATTTCAAAGCCAGTTCTACTATGCAAATATCAGGCCCAGGTCTCACAGCATAGAAATCCAGCAGAACTGGCTCTTTATTAAAGAATCTTAGGGGCGCCTGGGTGGCTCGGTTGGTTAAGCGTCCGACTTCGGCTCAGGTCATGATCTCACGGTCCGTGAGTTCGAGCCCCACATCGGGCTCTGTGCTGACAGCTCAGAGCCTGGAGTCTGTTTCAGATTCTGTGTCTCCCTCTCTCTCTGCCCCTCCCCTGTTCATGCTCTGTCTCTCTCTGTCTCAAAAATAAATAAACATTAAAAAAAAAAATTTAAAAAAAAAAAGAATCTTAGGGGGCGCCTGAGTGGGTCAGTTGGTTAAGTGTTGACTCTTGATTTTGGCTCAAGTTATGATCTCACAGTCATGAGATTGAGCCCTGAATAGGGCTTTGTTCTGGGATTCCAATCTGCTTGAGATTCTCCCTCCCTCTGCCCCTTCCCTGCTCATGCTCTATCGCTCTCTCTTTCCAAAAAAAAAAAAAAAAACAAAAACAAAACTCGAAGAATCTCAAAGCCCTGTGTTCTGCACCTGAACACGAAGAATCGCAAAGCCCTGTGTTCTGCACCTGAACATTATGTTTAAAACTGGAGAAGAACAGCATGGAGACCATCATTCAGTCAGCAGAGGATAATGGGGGGCTTGAGGTCACTGATACCATGATATCAGAAAGCGAAGTAATAGTAAATTTTGAAGTCTACCAAAAACCAAAATAAATAAATACATAAATACATAAATACATAAATAAATAAATAAAAGTAACCAAAAGATAGGGACCAGGTTGTTTCCAGTTCAGCATCCTTTTTTTGAAAATAAATAAAACCACATATTCTCAAAATGAAACTTGGTTTTGTTTTTGAATTTACATGTTTCACAAGACAGTAGTGACTTTACTGGTGGATTCTGTGACATGAACTATACTGCAGCCTGGGACTTTCATCTCCAGTCAGCAGAGCCCAACCTCACACCTATGTTTAACAGAGCGGATAGGGGTGCTCCACCTTGCCTTGTCAGGTTCCCCTTGGGTTCCCCAAAATATGGCTAAAAGTCACAATCCCTGTCCTAAGAAACACTCTTCTTCTAATGTCTTCCCGAAAGTCCTTGAATGTAGATGTTAAATCCATTCCCCAGGAGGGAATTCACGTCCCCTCAGGATATTCAAGGAATGGAAGAGCGTTAGAGCATTGGTTGGTAGAATAAGAAAAGCTTTCATCTACCCTTAACAATTTTACACCCTGGTAAAACTCTCACACACATGTCCCAGGGAAACAGCTATGAGAATATTTGTAGTAAAATAATTTATAAGAACAAAACACTGGAAATAGCCTCAAAAACCCATCTGTGGGAGGATTGATAAATTATAGTATACGACATACAAACACACACACACACAGTGGGATACTATACAACAGTTGTAGCTAAGAACATGGACATGAATCAGTCTCAATGAGAAAAAAAAATCAAGTCACAGAAAAGCACATGTGCTATAATTTAGTTCAGGAAGAATTTTAAGATGACACAAAACAAGTTATTTAGGGTACAAATTTGGCAAGATTATAGATAAACAAGATCTCTGTGCTATAAAGCAAGGATATATCATCAGAAAAATACACATGATTTTCAAAAGTGTTGGAAATTATATCATTTATATCATAAATCAGATAGTTGGTACATAGGCATTAATTCTTGAATATTTTAACACATCACATTTTTGAAATCAGTGTGCTCTTAAGTGATACAGTTGTCATTGTCATTTTTTTCACAGAAAAATTTAACCACTTTGTCTTAGTAAGATTTTACATTTTATGGATTCACAAAATTGATAGGTCAAAAACCAAAGTCTTAAATATATGTTTTTAATAAATACATAAAACGATGTTTGAAGTGACAAGAGAAAAAATGCATTCAAGAGGAATTGAATGAACACCAAGCAAAAGAACAAAGAATTCAGACACATAGGGAGTCTAAATAAAAGAATTAAAATTGACATTGTTTTAGTTTCCTAGGGCTGCCAAACAAAGTATCACAAACTGGAGTTTGTGATACTGGGGGTGGGAGGGCGGGTTAAACAACAGATTGATTTTCTCACCATCCTGGAGGGTAAAATTCTGAGATCAAGGTGCTAGCAAGGTTGATTTCTTCTGAGGCCTCTCTTTTTGGGTTGCAGATGACATAATATGGGCATAATAGGAGCCTCAAAATACTTAAAGCAAAAATTGACAATACTTAAACAAGAAGCAGAAAAAATATTTAAAAAAAAGACAAATCCAGATCCATTGTGGGTTATCTTTCAGTTAATTGATAGAAAAAATAGGGCAGGGTGCCTGAGTGGCTCAGTCAGTTAAGCCTCCGACTTCAGCTCAGGTCATGATCTCATGGCTTGTGAGTTCAAGCGCCACATCAGGCTCTGTGCTGACAGCTTGGAGGCTGGAGCCTGCTTTGGATTCTGTGTCTCCCTCTCTCTCTGCCCCTCCCCTACTCATGCTCTGACTCTCTCTCTCTGTCTCTCTCTCTCAAAAATAAATAAACATTTAAAAGAAAGAAAAAAATAGGGCAAAAATCATTGGGAATAAAAGCAAATTCAATAGAATAATTAACAAATTTGATGAGTGGCATAAATATGATGGCCATATACAGACCCCAACTTAAGCAGAACATACATTGTTTTCAAATAAGAATAGAACATATCAAAAGTTGACCACATACTGGTACCTGAGGCATGTTTTCATTCATTTTACAGAGCTGGAATCATACACACTGTTTACTGATTAGTGTTCATATGCAATCAAAAATAAAACAATGAATGTCAAGTCCCCATATGTTTGGAAATGAAAAGACATTTGTAATTCGAAATTATACATGAATCAATAATAAATCACAATGGAAATTAGAAGTTAGTTAAAACTAAATGATAATGAAATATCAAAATATATGTAAAGCAGCCAGCACTGTGCTTAAAGATAAATTTACAAACTTAATTACATAAAATAAAAGAAGAATGATATCATAAAAGAAAAAGAAATCAGTTAAGAAGTAACAGAAATAAGGAATAAATATTACAAAGAAGAAGCAATGCAAATTATAGGAAGGATAAGAAATTTTAAAAAATGAACAAATTATCCATCTTATGAGGATAAATAACACCAAATTAAGCCCAGAATACAGCTAATACCATAATCGATTATTGAATGTCCTTATTCAGTTGTATTGCTAAGTGATCCATCAGAAATATTTATCAATCGGTTTTTAAATCTGAATCTAGCAAAGATTCATTGGCACCTGTGATTGGCTTGATTCCAGAATAGCTTTCTCTATCCTACCCGCCTTGTGTACAAATCCTGAATAATGTCCTCTCCTTGAGTATGCACAGGACAAGACAGGTGTTTAAGACAGAATAACCTTTTTATAATTTGCTTATGTTATTTAGCAAAAGTGAATTGGTCTTGCAGGTACAATTAAAGTCCTTTTTCGGTTGATTTTGAGTTAATCAAAAAGGAGATTATTTTGAGTGAGGTTAACCTAATCAAATGAATCCTTGTAACAGAGTGTAGGCTTTCACTCAAGAGAGCTTAGAAATAAAAGTGATGATCCATGAAGAAGTAAACTGGCTGGGGAAGCTTCTACAAGTACCTATGTAAGAAACTGAAAAACCTCTAGAAACTGCTAGTACCTTCCACTTTGTAGCCAAGAACCTCAGTTCTACAGCCACAAAAAAGAAATTCTGACAAAAACCATATGAGTTTGGAAGGGAAACTCAAGCACTAGACGGGAACCATAGCTTGACTAACATATTGATTTCAGCATCATGAGCCCCTAAGCAGAGAACCCTGTTCCAATTTCTAAATATTGTGTGTAGAAAATGGATATCTATATGTATACATATACATATATACGTGTATATTTATATTTATATTTATATTTATATTTAAAATATAGAACGTTGGTAAAGTTCTGATTGATTTCCACTATATCAGAAAAGAAAGTATTTGGCTTGCTTTTCAACATGATGAATATAAGTATGATTTATTGACACTGACTGTGGACAAGGCGTTATAATAGGCACCAAGAAGGGGAGGTGGGCATTGAGCACCAAAATGCATTTAAGCGGAGAAGACCATTTCCCAAAGGACTTCAGAATATAATGAAGTTACCTGTCCACTGATTACAAAAGAATTGAGGAACAGCTCTGCTATTAATTGGGCCTGGGAGCCTTACCTCGGGGTACGACAGTTACCTGGGTTTGGTTATGTATTCAGTATTGGCATTGCAAACCCCGTAACATCTTATTAAATTTTCTCAACCTTGAAAAGAAAGGAAAGTAATTGCACAGAACTTAACAGTTTGAAAAGAATATAAACCTCTTGAGAGACTCGTATTGATTCCAATATTGCATCATCCTGAAAGATTTGTTTGCATCCATTAAATATGAATAACTAACTCGTTTCTTCAATATCACCACTGTAGAAACGTTATCTCTGGCAAAGTGATCCTTTCTTGCATTCCCAGCTGGCTTTTTTTTTTCCCTTGAGAGTCTTAGTCTGTTTTCCTCAGGTTATTCTGTAATCTTTGCTAGATATATTTCTGTCATGAGGATGGTCAGTGCATCATTTCTGAAGAATAATGAAATGAACATATAGTCTTAACTAGCTAAGAGCTGAGCTTTGTATTAGATACTTAGATATAGTCACCATATTTACTTATTAGTGTCTTTATTGATATTACGTCACAACAAAAATTTACTTGAACATTTACTCTGTTTCATAAACATTGTCTTAATGCTCATAATCATCATAAAAGTCAAGCAATTTCTTTTCATTTCTACTGATAGCGAAACGCAGAGAGATTAAGTTTCCTGTGCAAGGCACATAGTCAGTGAAAAAAATTATCTGGGTTCAAGCCACACTGGTGACACTAAGACCATAGACTATGCACCAAATGTCTATTTTTATCTCTGAATTTCTGTCTTAGTGTGTGTCCGTGACTCTGTGTGTGTGTTTGTGTGTATGCAAGCCAAAATTCCTGAGTTCTAATCCTTGCTTTACCATTTGGCATATTACTCTAAGATTTCTGATTCAGTTTCTTTGTAGAGCAGGGATAATACCTATTTCATGGAGTTATTGTGAAGCTCAACATATCTCGGTAAGAGTTCTATGAGAATCGCTATTACGATTTTTCAGCCAGGCTATCAAAAGTGAGATCTAGCAAACGGTTCCCTCTCTTAGATTCTTTTTTACCCAGCCTCGCCGACCTGCATCCTCCCTATCACCGTCATGGGCATGGGGGGGTGGGGGATGGCTAATGCTCTACACTTCCAGCACGCTGTAGAAGCCAAGGCAGAGATGAGCAGGCTTACTTAACTTCAACGAGGTGCAAAGTCAGAGATGGGGAATTCCACCACATCCCTGCATATAAAACAAGAGCCTCATTTTTCTAGTGTAAGCCAAACGGACACACCTTTCTTAGTTAAAATGCACTATCTTTAAGATGACAACCATTCAGGCAGAAACCACAAACTCAAACACCTGCAGGTCGCAAGCAGCAAGCATGACTCAAGTGAGTGAAATATTGGAGAGGCCATGTTCCATAAAAGCTTCAGAGCAATTCCGCTCGGCTCCATGGAACATAGAGTCTAGGTTCTTTCCAGAAATCGGGCAAATTCTCACATTTATTTAAGAAGCACTAGTTCTACTAGGAAATATGCAAAGCACTTTATAAATATTAATTTACTTAATCGTTAAAACTACCCCATGTGATAGTTACTACTATTCTTCTGATATCACAAATGAGGAAATGGAGGCAGGGAGAGGTTAAGTGTCTAGTCCAAAGTCATTCACTTGAGAAATGACTAACCCAGTGGCCTGTGGCAAGCTATACACATGTCACTACTACCCAGGCACACAACTGTGGTGACTTGAGTGGTACAGATATGCCCAGGCCTGAGCTGAGGATTTTAAATGCCAAAATACAAAGACTGCCTTAGCAGATGACTCCTTAAACTCAAAATAAAACACTTTTTTTTTCTTTTTTTTTTCATTTTAACAGATAGGGACCCTGAAATTCAGAGAGAATGAGTATACTGCTCACAGTCTTAATATTTAAAGAACTTTGGGGAGCCTGGGTGGCTCAGTCGGTTAAACATCCAGCTCTTGATTTGGGCTCAAGTCATGATCTCACAGTTCATGAGCTCAAGCCCTGTGTCAGACTCTGTGCTGGCAGCATGGAGCCTGCTTGGGATTCTCTCTCTCTCCCTCTTCCTCTGGCCCTTCCCTGCTCACTCTTTCTCTCTCTCAAAAAAGAATTCATTAATTCATTAATTAAAAAGATTAAGATCCTCACCAGCCCTTTACTGAATTTAAGACCCTCTATTGCTCTGTTAAACTTTATTATGTCTCACTTTAGCATGAATAGATGAAAGGATCTCAGTAAGGAAATGAGTGAAGTCTTTGTTTTTGTCCAAAAAAAAATCCAATACCAAAACCAACTGCCTATCTGTTTCAACACGGGATGGTTTAATGCTCCTGTTGTTCTCTGAAAGCAGCCAATTCAAATTCCCCAGACTCTTAGTAGCCACTATTAAGGGATATCTCCGGAGGAGGCTGGGTGGCTCAGTTGGTTGAGTAACGACCGACTCTTGATTTTAGCTCAAGTCATAATCCCAGGGTTGTGGGATGGGGCCTTGCGGGTCAGGCTCTGTGCTGAGTATGGAGCCTGCTCAAGATTCAAGATTCTCTCTCCCTCTCTCTATCTCTCTCTCAAATAAAAATAAATAAATAATATAGGGGTGCCTGGGTGGCTCAGTCAGTTAGGCCTATGACTCTTGATTTCGGCTCAGGTCATGATCTCACAATGGTGAGATTGAGCCCCACACCAGGCTCTGTATTGAATGTGGAGCCTGCTTGGGACTCTCACTCTCCCTCTCTCTCTATTCCTACCCTTCTCGCATGTGTGCCTGCTCTCTCTCTCCACCTCTCTCTCAATCAACAAATAAACTGTAAAAACAAAACAAAATACAATACAATAAAGTTTATCTCCAAAAGTAATTATTTATTTTTCCAGATATGCTATATCCTAGGGGAAGATGGTTTCCTGAGTTCCTAAAGACAAAAGACCAAGCAGAAATATAGTGAACAGTACAGATCTTTAAACTTTCTATGTGCAATACCACGTTTATAGGATGAGACTCCAGAATCTCTTCCTTAGGTCTTGTATCTTATGTTCCTGGGAGACGAGGCTGACTCATTGTGACAGAAAAACAATTTAGTGCCATCTGAGGCTCTGCAGTCTTTCACACATCTCCTATTGGCTTCCCCAAAGAAGCTTTGCCTATTACCATGTCTGGCACGGTTTTGACTGAAGTACTCAGCTAGGCTGTAAAAGACACTCATACAGGGAGACAAGCATTATGGAATGGCTGCTTCTGTTGGCTCACTGGGATGACTCAGGTTGCCTGGAGTAAAGCAGCTCTCGGGAGTGATAGAATTGTTTCTTTGAACCAACACTAGATATTCTTAACAAACTAATGATTTTTTCTATTGCAGCATACCTTAAATCTATAAAAGCAATCATACTTTTATGTATCATTCCTTCCAGAATATCCTAAAAAGATTAAGGCGGGGAAGGTAATATCTTGGCCCTTTCATATACCAGCTGTGTGATCTTAGACATATTATAAGCATACAAGCATTACTTTTTTTCTGGTGAAATGAGGAGAAACATGAGCATAGAGAAAGGTTCTATAAGAAGGAGGCATTTTTCAGTGGCTAATAAGTCTCTGATTAGATTTAGATAAACATAGGTTTGGATCCTGACTCCACGGTAGGATCTTGGGCAACTAACATTCTTCAGCTTCAGTTTTCCACATTTTTAGAACAGAGTACGATCTACCTGGAACTTACTATAAAACTTAAAAGAGGTAATACATGCAAAGTACTTAGCAAATTACGAGGCAGACAGCAAATCATAAAATAAATGTTTGTTATTTATTAAATTACTACCACCACACCCTACTAGTTTTACAACTCACACTGCAGGTTTGCTCAGGAGAATCTCTTCTAGGGATGAAACTTTAATATTAAGTAGCCCCCCGCCCCCAGTACTATGGACTGTGCTATCAATATTGAATAATTTTAACTGTTGTGAATGGTACAGAAAAAGGAAGGACGGGGCACCTGGGTGGCTTAGGAGGTTAAACATTAGACTTGAGCCCTGCATAGGGCTCTATGCTGACAGGTCAGAGCCTGGAGCCTGCTTCAGATTCTGTGTCTCCGTCTCTGTCTGTCTGTCTGTTTGTCTCTCTTTCTCTCTCAAAAATAAATAAACATTAAAAATTAAAAATAAATAAAAAATAAAAATAAAAAAAGAAAGAAAGAAAAGAAAGAAAGAAAGAAAGAAAGAAAGAAAGAAAGAAAGAAAGAAAGAAAGAAAGAAAGAAAGAAAGAAAAAGAAAAAGGAAGGGGAAGTCATAGAAAAAAAGAGAGACAAACGGAACAGAAATACAATGGTTACATGTGAAGCGTCAGGGAGATCGGAACATCCAAGAGGGAAGCTTGAAGGTACTCAGAGTGAACATAAAATAAAAAACGAGGATAAGAATTCCTTGAATATTGAGTGGAGATTAAATTCTAATGTTAGTTAGGTACTTTTGTTCTGTTTTGTTTTTTGGGAAAAAGACTCAGACTTTCTCCTGAGTTGCAAAAGGTTAATTCATGGTAGATGGTGCATTGATCGATGTTAACAACAGAAGCAAATCAAACAAAGTTGCATAATTGGATCAGAGTCAGGGTAACAGGTAGAGGTCATGGGCATAGAGATTCCAGTTTGAAAGCTATCAGACAATGAAGAGGAAAATGAGCTCAGAACCCTAGCAGGTAGGAGCATCAGGGAACCTGAGAAATTAGGCTCGTTGGTAGAAGAGCATAGGATCAGAGAGAGCAATCAGTAGAAATTAGAGTGAATTTAAAATCCTCAGATTACTTTATTATCAACTCTTCCTTTGACCTCTCCTTCCAGAACTGCAGCCTGAAAATGTTATGCCAACATAAAGAAGTGAAATTGATGGGCTGTAAAGAGAACTGGGGGCTGGCCGTGCAATCGTAATTTTGTCTTGCTGTCAATTTTTCCCCTAAATTAAGTGATTTTGACCTTGGGCAAATTACTTAGCCCCTCTGAAGATAAGTGTCTTTACTCATAAAATGGGGATATTATACTTTCCACACAAGGCTTTATTTTTGAGATTTAAATGAAACAACATAGGTAGCACTTTTCACACTGGACCTTATCCATGCTATAAATTCAATAAATCAGCATTTATTCTTAAGAAAAATAAGTCTATATAGCCAAGTTAGAGCAATTACTGGAGGCTTATTTATTTCTGTATATAATCTGCATATACATGGACCATATAACACCAATTCTTTCTCCATTCATGTGAGGTTTTTTTTAATGTTTATTTTTTGAGACAGAAGGACAGAGAGCAAGCAGGGAAAGGGCAGAGGGAGAGGGAGACACAGCTTCCAAAGCAGGATCCAGGCTCTGAACTCAGGCTCTGAACTGTCAGCACTGAGCTCGATGCAGGGCTCGAATTCACGAATTGAGAAATCATGACCTGAGCCAGAGTCGGACGCCCAACCGCCTGAGCCACCCAGGCACCCCGCATTCATGTGATTCTTGAAGGGCACTATGAACTATAATAACCTCCAAATTGATAACTAGTCAAATATCACGTTTATTGAATATGAACTATAAATTAGCACAAATTAGGAGCTTTTGCCACAAAGACAAACCAGGCTAAGTTCTTGCTCTCTGGTGCTAACAATGAAATGGCGACAAGTAAAGCCCTCACACACACACACACACACACACACACACAGAGGATAAGCATCTGGAATGCAAAAGGCATGTTTGAAAAATCCTTTTCCGTAAAATACATATTTTTTGTGTGTATATCTCTGTTGATATCATTAGAACTTAGAGTCTTTCCACACTTGGAAAAAGAACCAGTTACTGGAGGAAATTTCCTTAAATGCTTGACTTTTGTAAGCATTTTACATCCCCAGTCAGCTTTAGTTTCCAAGTGTCACAAAGTAACATTTATCAAACCTTACGTGTAATTTCTTTTCATTTTAAAGGCAAGAAAATGTTGTCTTAAGCACATTATTTAACTGTAATGCAAGTCTTAAAATATCAGCAAATGAGTGAAAATAATTTTATGATGAAACGTCTAACACATGCAATAAATGGATACATCTACCAGCAGGGTTTCAAGTTTTCAATAGATGTGTTTGTAAATTGTATAGTTATAGTTAATTAGCTACTGTATATTTAAAAGGCTGCCCCAGAGATCTTGTTAAATCTTGCTTTTGTAGCATTAATTATGATTCAATGAGACGTTCAACAAAATTAAATTCTGAATGAATCAAAAGAGAATTGTTCCCTGGAATGTTACTGTTAGGCCTACCAATGATCACAAGAATGTGGCATTATTGTTATTATTTCTTGTAGATTGGCCTCTTTTTTCCCCAAAATGTAATTTTGCAAGGAACTGATGTGCTTGGTAAATCAACTGCAGTTTATGAGACGTGCCTTCCTATCCTGATGTGTTCCAAAGGTCATACAGCAGGCATCATCAGGAAGGAAAACCCATATCAAAATCAAACACATACTATTTTTCAGTTGTGTAAAATCACAGTGTTCAAATGGAAAAAGGCCTGAACTTGGGCTCTTCTCCCTGGTAGCTGTATATTTCTGGGAACTTAGATTTATTTCTGAGGATCTCCTTCTGCTTTTATAAAAAAGAGGCAATTACACCAGTTTTAGTTACTTCACAGGATGATTTTGTGATTCACTATATATATATAATATATATATATATATTATATATATATAATATTGTGATTCAGCATACATATATACATATATATGCATATATATGTATATATGCATATATATGTATATATGTATATATATGTGTATATATACATTGCTATATGATATATATGTATATCATGAATAGTTTTTTTATCTGTCTCCATGGCTACCTCCAAATCTAATCTGTTGGCCTCGTTCTTAATGTTGACCTGGTGATCCTTAGAGTTATTCTGTTTTCTGGATATGCTTCGCCAGAAGCGCTATGTGGCAATTACCTGTACACTTAATGAACATGCTTAGATTATTATGTGGGCAACTATTCCTAATTCCACTAAATACTTCCATAGGTATGAAATGATCTTCCATGTAAATACAGTTAATGGAGTTTTTCAAACTTTTCACATTTCGTAATGGGTTTATGCTGATGAAGTTAACTCTGAACTATACATCTGTGTCTGAGAGTTGCACCTCAAAAAGGAAATAATGGAAGGGCTCCTGAGTAGCTCAATTGGTTAAGCCTCCAGCTATTGGTTTCTGCTCAGGTCGTCATCTCATGGTTTGTGGATTCGAGCCCTGCATCAGGCCCTGTGCTGACGGCTCAGAATCTGTTTGGGATTCTCTCCCTCCCTCTCTTTCTCTCTCTCCCAAAATAAATAAATGAACATTTTTTTTAAAAAGTAAATAATGGAGCTAGAAATAGCCTAAAGAAGACACCAACTAAACTAGTAGCTCTAAAATATTTGTGTGTTCTATAATCAATAGGGAAGCTTACTAAAAGCAGACTCAATAGGGGCTTTACCAGATAGTCTGATTCAGCAGAAGGTGGTTTAGGAATCTGCAATTTTATTAAGCATTTGATATAATTTTGATATGTGGGAAAGAGTGACTAGTGCTAGTAAAACTATTTTGGACAAGCAGCTACACACATTTAACCAACATAATGGACTAATGTCAGAACAGTGGAGATGGGGAGGTGGCCATATCTAAAATCTTCACATAACATAAGGTGGTTTTAGTGATACATTTGTTTTCATTAAGCTCTTGGAAAAATTAGAAATGAACACATAATCTTGGCCTTCAGCTCCCTTTGTTCTACATTTTTTTCTTTTGGCCTTATTTCCTCTCATCATCTTTCTCTTTAGACGTGGAAGGTGAAATGGTCCCTACAGACTGATTAAATTAACTTTCTCAAGTCCCGACATCAGAATTTTCTCTCCGAGATTGACTTCAGGTTCCCCGCTCTGACGTACTACATCCATTCTACATTGCCCAATCTTACCTGCAGAACCAAGAGAGGATTTCTAAGGATTGGATCCTGCCCTTACCATAAATGTCTCCCTGCTTCCATCAGTGAGCAAAAATTCACAAATGTCATAATCCAAAAACCAAAATCTATTCCGACAGACATACTTCACCTTAGACTCAGCTATTCCTAAAATATTTACATTGGAACTTGAGTTCATAATTTGATCATTCCCTCATTGGTAACAAGTACTAGAACTTTTTTTGAGTAATCCTTCACTGGCTTCCTCCATCCCTAGCCAGGTGTGAAGAACAAAGTCAACAGATGGAAGGAGATTTTTCTGTCCATGTGACATAGTGAACATAAGCTTGTGTGCTAAACTCCAACATGGTGGAATGAAGGCTATTAATTCTCAAAGTAATAAACAAAAGAGGAAGAAACAGGTAACTGAAATGTCTATAGACTTTACAGTCAGAAAGGGTCACGTTTGAATTATGCCTCAAGACTCACTAGTTTAATGTCCGCAAGCATATTCTTAACCTCACAAAGCCGTGGTTTCCAAATAAGATAAAACAAAGATGTTATATACTTGGCAACATTAGTACCGACATACAGAATACATTCAGCCAATGTTTATTTTCCTTGCCTTTTCCTCTTACGTCATCTGAGAAGATAGAGAGCTTACATAATTTATAGCAGGAATAGCAAATGCTGAAATTAAGAATAAGCTTTCATAAGGAAAGATTGCTCTGAAAAAATGGTCAATCCTTATTTCTTTTACTTTTGTTTCTAAATTTTACAAATGTTCTTTTTCCGTATGCAGCTTCGCAAGAGAATCACGTTCAGTTAACTTTTCCCCACCTCTCTATGTTTATCTGGCCACTTATCACCCACCACATCAAATATAGCTTTCTCTTCAGACAGGCTAACCGAGCCAATGTCTCAATACCACCCTGGCTGTCTCTCCCGGATCCGTGCAAGGGTGTGCACGGGCCAATAGATAGCAGTCACCCCTGAAAGGCACAGGTGAGTAATGAGGTTCAGTGTTACAGATCAGAGGCTGTGCTGTCAGGAGGAACAGACCTTTGCTGGCACCCCGGGAGCACTCTGTACTCAGTTTTAGAAATGCCATGGGTGCCATTTTCTTTTGTTAACGACTACTAACTTTTATTTCAAATTCTAGTGGTAATACAATGCATTTTCAAGTTAAGAGTAACCCTGAAAGAAGAGTGCTTATTTTTTTTCTTTCTTATATTGTACTTTGGATCACATGCAGTCAGTCAATCAACCTTTGCAGCACCCTGAAACCCGCAAGGAAAGATCTCATTGTTCACGTCCTTATTTCACTGCAACTGACGTGAATCACTCCAGGTGCATATGGATGAACACACAGTGGGTGCCTCTTCTGCGCACTGTGATAGGCATTGTGAGTAAACCCAAGTGTCCTCAGGGAGCTGCCTAAAAAATGAGGGAGATGGAGTATAAACAAGGAATTACAATGCATGTTAGATGTGGGCTGTCAGGGACGCCTGGGTGGCTCAGTCAGTTCAGCGTTTGACTCTTGATTTTGGCTCAGGTCATGATCTCAGGTTTTCATGAGTTCCAACCCTGTGTCAGGTTCCGCACTGACAGGGAGGCAGAGCCTGCTTGGGATTCTCTGTCTCCGTCTCTCCCTCCCCCTCTCTCTTTGCCCCTCCCCCACTCACACTGTCTCTATCTCTAAAAAAAATAAATAGCTTAAAAATTTTTTAAAAGATTGGGGTGTCAGGAAAAGCGTCATTCGCCATATAACTTTTGAGAACCACCTTAAAGAGTGTTGGGAGGTTTTGCACCTAAAAAAAAAAAAAAAAGAAAACAAAAACAGGTGGCAGGTAGCTGAAGAAAAAGTGTTTAGTGGAGAAACAAAACAAATAAATGGAAGATTTGGAGAAGTGGAATAAATCAGCTGTCAGTATATAGAGAATAAAAATAAGTAGAATGGAGGAAGGAGGTGAAAGACAGAATGTGATGGTGGAAGGTGATGTGTTCTTCATGAAGAATGGTTTATAGCCCAGTATGGAATTTGTGTGCGTTCAGTAGAAAAAAAATTTGAAGTCTAAGTGTCACAGGAGCATAGTTTGTAATAAGATCACTTTAACAGCAGTGTGGAAGGCTGATGATATTTGAAGCAGGGAGATGAGATGTGAGGGCTTGTTGTCATTGAAGAGCTTAGATGACAGAGGTTTAGACCATTGGTTTTCAGCTGGAGCAAATTCTCCCTCTCCTGCTTGACCACTACCACACGCCTACTGGGGACAGCTGGTTCTATCTGCAGATGTTTTTTCTTGTCACAGCTAGAGAGTTGACACCAGCATCTAGTGACTAGAGACCAATGATGTTGCTATATATCCTACAATATGGAAGAAAACTCCTCGTGACAAAGAATTATCCAGTTCAAAATGTCAATAGTGCTGAGGTCGAACACCCCTGGTCCAGTCAAAGGCTGTGACAGTTGAGATAGACAAAGAAGCCTGACCTTGAGGAACAATTCTGAAGAAATTTCAGGACGGAGAGAATGTAAGGAATAAAGAAAGAAATGAGGACATCCAAGAATTTGTCAGTATAAGAACTTAGATGTCCTTACCAAATAAGATACTTTCAATATAATAAAAGAAGATGACGTCATATTTTCTGGTGAGAGTTTCTAATAATCTATTATCCAGAAGAGATTGGTGGTTGGAAATAGATTGTTTAGTCACTGGCTTTTAACTTATAACTGAGAGCATGGAATAAATGAAATTATTGAAGTAGAGTATGTATGGCTGTAACCAGAGTGGTGCATCAGAACCTTCTGGACTCAGAGAAGTATTCTAACTTGGTGGACTGAAAGTAGGTCCGAAGAATATGTCTCTCGAATATGCTTTCTAAAGGGCTAAACAATACATTTTTTAATGGTTCTTACATGGGAGTAAGAAATAGTATAAAGAAAACAAGAATAGAAAATCATCTTTTGTGATGATATCTGATTTTGTAGAATTCAGTTTGGATTCATGGAAACATTTACATGAGAACAAAACAAAATAAAATAAAATAATATTTCCTAAAAATCTAAAGTGAAATTAAATAATACACCTATTTATATTTTGAGTTGGTGGCATTACAGCTAATCCATTCCAAGTGACTTTAAAATATAGTCATGTAACCATTTACTATGGACTGAATTGTGCTTCCCTACTGAAACCCACACTCCAGAAAAAAATCATATGCTGAATCTCTAACTCCCAATATAATGGATGATATTTGGAGATGAGGGTTTGGTGAGATAATCAGGTTTATTTTTATTTTTTTTTAATTTTTTAATCTTTATTTATTTTTGAGAGAGAAAGAGAAAAAAAAACAGAGCACCTGAGGGGAAAGGGAGGAGAGAGAGGGAGACACAGAATCTGAAGCAGGCTCCAGGCTCTGAGCTGTCAGCTGTCTGTTCCTGCATGGGCTCAAACCCACGAACCAGGAGATCATGACCTGAGCTGAAGTCGGATGCTTAACCAACTGAGCCACCCAGGTGCCCCTAGGGAGATAATCAGGTTTAGACGAGGTCTTGAAGATCAAGCCCTCATGGTAGAATTAGTGCCTTTATAAGGACAGAGGAGATAACAGAGCACTCTGTCTCTCTGCCATGTAAGGACACAGTGAGAAGGTGACCGTCTTTAGCCAAGCAGAGGGTTCTCACCAGGAATTGAATTAGCCTGCACCTTGATCTTGGACTTCCCAGTCCCCAGAGCTAAGAGAAAATAAATTTCTGTCATTTCAGCCGCTCAGTCTTTGGTATTTTTTATAGCAGCTTGAGCTGAATAAGACATATATGTGCCAAATAGGGTTCCTGTTTTTAGTAATCATATCAATGGTGGTTGTGGCAATAATGCTATTCTGAGAGTTGTATGTGCATTTTGAGCTAATATAAATGCATAATTATTCTTATATGTTTAAGAATGGGGTTTGGAGGATATAAAAATGTGATTCAGATATATGATTCATATGGTTAAGTAAGAATTCTTTATCAGTCATGATGTAGTCGTCTTAAAAAGTAAGTACATACTTTCTAACTCTGACTATTGAAAATGCATAAAATCTCAGCAGCAATTAACATTACCAGCACCAGACTGTGGTCTGTCAATACCCACTTTTTGGGAAAAGGAACCAAGATCCCCCTGGAGAAATGGCTAATTCTATGTCTGTTTCTTGGTTCCTTTTTTAAAAAAGATAAATACAAAACAAAACACACATAGGTGTCATCATAGAAGCATGCTAGGGCATGGGTACATCATTTCGGAAACTGGTAAGAACAGGAAAAAGACCTCTAATAAAGCATTTAGTTTTATCTTTTCTATATACATTGTTTCTCAGAGCAAAAAATTAGTTGGATATAGAAAATTCTTTTTTTCCAACGTTTTTTTTTAATTTTTGGGACAGAGAGAGACAGAGCATGAACGGGGGAGGGGCAGAGAGAGAGGGAGACACAGAATCGGAAACAGGCTCCAGGCTCCGAGCCATCAGCCCGGAGCCTGACGCGGGGCTCGAACTCATGGACCACGAGATCGTGACCTGGCTGAAGTCGGACGCTTAACCGACTGCGCCACCCAGGCGCCCCAGAAAATTCTTTTAAGATAAATAGTCCAGCTAATAAATGAAGAAAGACTGTTAAAGTTAGAATAGCATCATTTTGCCACTCCAGTTGACATAATCAATCTAGGTAATAATCATTAATTGTTTCTAACTTTACAGAATGACAGACCAGCAAACATGGCATGACTCTGCCCTTCCAAAATACTCAAACCTGAAGCTAATTGATCATCTAGATTTATTTTCAGAAAATACACAAGATGGAGTACGCAAAAGCACCTGAGAAGACAGTCAGCAAACTCCAGATGGAGAGAAACAAAAGAAACAACCCAGTTTCTTTGACAAATAAATAGTAAGGAAGAAAGAGAAAGAAACAGAAGCCAGGAGAGGAGTGGGGCAGAAGATATTTTAAAAGAAACTGAAGAGATATATATCAACCACCAGCGGGGATACATAAACCTTATTCTAATTCTGATACAATCAAATAAGCTTTAAAATAACAATTTATGAAACAACATGGCTAATTTAATTTTTATTTTTATTTATTTTTTTAAGTTTTTTAATGTTTATTTATTTTTGAGAGAGAGACAGAGCTGGAGAGGGGGAGAGGCAGAGAGAGAGGGAGACATAGAATCCAAAGCAAGCTCCAGGCTTTCAGCTGTCAGCACAGAGCCCAATATGGTGCTCGAACTCACAAACCATAAGGTCATGACCTGAACTGATGTCAGATGCTTAACCGACTGAGCCACCCAGGTGCCCCATCAATATGGTTAATTTTTAAACTGACTGATGATATATCAAGGAATTAATTCTAAGTTAATGAATGACCGTGGTATGTAATTATGTTTCAAAATATTCCTTTTCTAAAATATTCATTGATGTATTTTTGATCGGAAGGAAATATCCAAGATTTGCTAAAAATTCATTTGGGAGATTGACAGGTCAAAGTGGGTTTAGAAGAAACAAATTGGCTACGAACTGAGTATTGAAACAGACAAGAGTGGGTGCTGATTTTTCTATTCTCTATATTTTGTGTATGCTTGAAACTTTTCATAGTAATAAAGTTTTTGTAAAGCTTCTCAAATGATTGTGTTTAAGCCAGGTGATTACTGGTGCAAAGTAAGGATAAACAGAAACAAGGTAAGAATCCTAAGACTAGGAACCTGGATTTGAAGAATTTGCTGAGGGAGGATTAACATCAACCACTGACTCTCAGGGAGAAAAGGCAACATGACCTTTGGTGCAAATCAAGGGGGCGGTGGTAGAGGGTCTGAGAAGAGAAAGCTTTAGTCTCTGTACTCATAGAATTAAAAATGGGGTTATCCATAGGATTTTGTTACATATGACTTCTATCGTCAAAGAAACCATGTGTGTGTGTGTGTGTGTACATGCACACACACACATATACACACATGGACACACTAGTAATTAATTATATAGTTTTTATTTGATTCTCTTATAGTCCTTATAAATCTACCAAAGGCTTTGTAATGTATTTATTTTTTTGAAACCCTCTCATATCTCCCCTCACTGCCCTCCCTAAATCCCACCAATTTATACAGTTCTATATACTTAAACAACATGCTCAAAAGAAACATGGCAGACTTAGTGAAATTGAATTGGATTGGAAAAATGTGAGGATGCATATGAAAGGTAAGAACACGGACCTGAGATCTGGGATTACAGGAAAGGTAGGGAGATCCATCTGGATCCCAGGAAATTTTAGAAGTTTGCAGAGGCTTGATCCAGATTTTATTCACCCCCCCCCTTTTTTATAATGCTATTCAAGGTACAAAAGAATTTTTATAGACTAAACATTGTTGAACATTACTTTGAAGTCTAGTATTCATGAGAAAATAATTTCCAACAGAACAGTTTGCTAAGTATGTGTGGAAGAGAGTAAAGTGGGTAGAATAGGGTGTTGGGGCTTTAAGCCCCAAAGATATGTACGTAAGCCTCAGTCGCTACTTAGGACCAGCCAGTGATAGGCCATTTCCTGTTCCCCAAACTTACCTCAACTCACTCCCAACGATGACTAAATCTATGTCTGTACATTTAAAATGAACACTGTATGGCAAGACCCTTTTATAAGCTGGGCCTCCCTAAATGTCTCTGTGACTTGCTTTTCAGCGCATCTGACACGTCTAGCTTCTAAGGACAGCATGCAGATCAAACTTGGGTAAAAGGTCCAAAAGGCAGAAATATCCTGGTGATTTGTGACTATCTTGTGAGAAAACTCTCGCACTCCAGTTTACTTTTCTTTTTTCTTAACCTCGACGAAATGTCATTAGATTAAGGCTAATTCTGCAACAAGTCCGTTTTGTGTCTGAGTCTCAGTTTCCAAATTGGTCAAATACAAATATAATTGCTGATGAACCCCATACGATGGTGAGGCATGAAGTAACTATACATTGAACAATAGAGCAGAGTTAGGTGGACAGAAAAAACATGAACTACTTTTCAGCTCCTCAGTGCAGGCCTCTATGAACTCCCACTGCGTAATAAATATTTACAGCATCAGGCTTCATTTTGCACATTATCCTATGTGTGTGCCCCCAATTTAACAATTCTGAATCAGGAAGTAGCTCTATTCCCTCTGAAACAGATGACAACCTATGCATTGCATAAGTTTATACTTTCCAGGGCCCAAGAGTCTATTTAAACATGCATTGAACACTGGATGCCTCAATAGAGATGTCTTGAATTACCCCCAAATAATTGAGCCATTCAGAGAACTCTAGATTGTTTCACAGGGCACTGAAGCCTATGGTATAACATTTGCCTCGTGTGATGGGGATGTCATGTGACTTGGAACAAATGGTTTATAAAGACCAGAAAGTTAAGAGTTGTCAGAGTCTGAATGTGCCTATTGTATTTCAGTAATTGCCACTTAGTATTTGATTTAATGAAAGCTTAGAAGTAAAGAATGTTTCTATAGACAAGGCTGTTATGCTAATTTTTACTATACCCTTCTCTGTCTTCCCAAACTACATTCAGAAACCTCTGTTTTCTATTATAGAACCACTTTCACTCCCCCTGCTTTGTGCATACATTCCCAAATCTCTCAATGGCCTCATTAAAGACAACTACTGTAAATTATAGGGTCTCTGGTTAACTAGCTTGGCCTGTCCCGATCTAAAGATGCAAATTCCATTGCATATACTGGACAAAATTTATGCCTGTCTTCCATACATGTTAGACAAGCCAATCTTCTTTATAGAAGACTGTTGCTTGGTCAGATTGGTTAACTGCTTCCAATTATGTGTGTCTTGGTGGGAGCATATGTGTGCATATTTCAAACACCTTGTTACATTCTCGCAGGTCTGAGCTAGGGAAAAGGTGCTTCATTGCTTTTATAAAACACCCATTGATAATAATAAAGTTGGAGAATCTGGAAGGAGCTAGTTTCATCACATTCCGCCCTTCAAGTTATACAAGCCTCTGCAGGTAATGGTGGTGGAAAATAATCATTAGAAACATCCTATGGGAACTGAAATTCCAAAGCAGGGGCTAATTAGCCATCATTAGGGTATTACCTATTGTTCTATTGCTAACTCTATCTTGGACAGGTTCCAATACTTGAAGATCCAGGATCCAAATTTATTTTCTTATTAGTATTTATAATGATTTTCAGTCTATGCAACAGTTGGAAGTTAACTGCTTTCTTCCCGGCTTATAAAGCCACAATGCTCTCCCTCTCTCTCTCTCTCTCAATCTGTGTGTGTGTGTGTGTGTGTGTGTGTGTGTGTGTGATTGAATTATGGCAAAGAAGAAAAGAAAAAACAAAATCGACTGTCTCTGTAATCCCATACCAAGTACCTTCTGTGCTTAACACCAAATTAAATCTTCTGTTCTTTGTTTTCTTGTCCTAACAGGGACCAGCAGCCAAAGATGATGAAAATCTACAAGATAAATTATGTTGTTTTCCAATGAAGGTGTAGATAGCACAAAATTGTAAGAGAGATAGACTCTGCAGACAAGTTTTGAAGAATATCAAAGCCCCAGGGCCTTCTGAGAAGACACTCGAGTCCCTAGATTATCATTTTTAACTCCTATAAAATCATTTCAAATCCTTGGAAAGGGAATAATGAGGGAGGTTAATAACTAAAAATGGAAATATGAAGAGTACTTTCACTGGATTGATTTAAGCATTTAATGAATCAACGTAGAACTAAAGCAAGCTTATTAGCAAAAGGGGAGACAAAACATAAAAACTATAGAAACAAGTGAGGGTAACACTTTTATGTCTGTAGCAGTCAGGAGTGGCTTCAAGAATAGTGAAGGTGACAGCTGTCTTCAAGGTTAATTTAAGGAGTACTTGGAAAGCAAGAAGCCTCAGGTAACTCTTCCATGGATTTGCCACTTATGCTTAAAATTGTGGTTGGAGAGAAGAAGGCACCGTGCAGAAAAGTACCTCTGGAAGAGGTAGCCTGTATCACTTATTCCAATGGAATTACTTTATTAAATAATATTCAAGGCACGTTTAATTTCAGAATGGGTGGAGATATTCTGAAAACATAAGCAGCAGTTAAAAACTGAGAGATGGGTCCAGAAGAAGTGGGGACTGCCAGTTAACATAAGTAAGGAATAGGTTCAACTGGGATATTTAGAAGCCGTGAAAACTGCAAAGATTATGTCACCTCTGTCGTACATTATGCACAAAACTACTTCATAGATCCAGTAAATTCCAAAGGGTAATCATCTTGCTTCCTCTTTTGAGCTAATTCATCTATCCTACTGTCTTGTGTCCTCCGCATTTGTTCCGCCTGCCTATCCAGTATGCCACAACAAGCAGAAGAGGATTGTAGTGGAAGAATTGTACTGGAAGGAGTCATAGACAAGTCCTGTATGTTTCCAACTTTGCACTTTCACCAATGACTGTTTGATTTTATGTAAAACAAAAAATGCCCTCCAATAACCTGTGTCTCTTAGTGGAAAAGAAATTCAAGGCTTATAGAGACACTGCCCAGGAAAACACAGACATTTTTACCGCTGTACCTGATGGGAGAGGCATCAGACTAAATCCTCAGCCTCAGTTTCCTTATCGTTCTATATTATCGTTCTGATATTCCTTGGGCCTTGGCTGATGAGGATATTAGGCAATCATGGACAGGTACTGATGAGGTCAAGAAGAATTTCACTACAGGTGCAACCTTATACCTCTTCTGAACCAATAATGCCAAGACTCCCTTAGGCATCAGAATTTCCCAAGGGACTTGACCCCAGATTTGTTGAATCAGAATTCCCTGGACAAGAGTTCTGGTCTTGCAATTTTTAATAAATTCCCCAGAGAATTCTCCTGCTTTTAGTCTGGCACTTTTCTGTGGCCTGACACTTGGGAGCCACTGTTCTTTATTCTGTTGTTTGTTATGGGCCTTTTATGTTTCATGCCATAAATCATATTCCCAAGAGCACTTTCAACAACTTTTAAACTCTCTTCTTTCATTTCTTTTAAACTCTCATTTCCTCAATGCCCTTTGCCTGTCGTAGAGATCTAATTCCCAACCCACATACATTTTCCAGTGCTTTCAAGTATATCTTACAGCAGATCCTCAATGTGTCTGAGTTGACAGAAGGAGTGGAATCTCCCCCTCTGTCTGTAACCCTACAAGGGCCTCCCTGGTTAAGCAACTCAGCCCACAGATTTGCTGGTACTGAGTCTTAAAGGGAAGGTCAAATATAATGTCAGAAAATCGTAAGCTAGTCATACCTAATTGTGAGATTCATGGCAGAACCACAAAAATAAAGTATTGAGTGAGAATATATAGATTCCAGTTCAAGCATTTATACGGGTTATTATATTATTCGAGTTGAATGACTCGAATGACTCCGAAAAGTCATGGAATCTCTCTGAAACTGTTTCTTCATTTGTCACTTGGGGATTTTATGATCTGCTTTCACTTCATCTAAGGGTGTCTCAAGGATCAAATTAGTAGAAAGTGCCACCAATTGTAAGGCATTACCTTGAATCTAAGAAACAATTCGAAGACCACTCTTACAACCTCAGGGTCAAGTTTGTTTTTTAGGGTTTTTTTTTTTGTTTTGATTTGGTTTTGGTTTGTTTTTGTAAATCCTCCCACCTTCTCATTTTCAGTGATTCTTCCCATGTGTGGAGATGGAAGGACCTGATATGCCTGAGAAGTATTTCTTGTCTAGAAATCTAGTCAATGGAAAGGAAATAAAGTACAATTTTTACTTTTTTTTCTCCTCGTATTACTTTCCTAAAGTCATTTGGACAAATAACCACAAATGAGGTGTCTTTAAACCATAGAAATTTATACTCTTGCATTTCTGGAGGCCAGAAGTCCAAAATCCAGGAGATGGCTGGGTAAGGTTCCCTCTTGAGTTTCTAGGGTAGAATCCTTCCTTTCCTCTTCTAGCTTGTGGTCACCAAGCAATCCTCAATGTTTTGGTTTATGGAAGCCCAACCCTATTCTCTGCTTTTGTCCTCTCATGCCCTTCTTTCCTATGTGTACATCTGTGTCCAAATTTCCCTCCTCTCATAAGGAGAGAATTGTATCCAGCCCTACTCTAATCCAGTATGATATCATCTTAATTTGATTACGTCAGCAAAGACTTTATTTCCAGATAAGGTCACATTCATAGATTTTTGAGTGGTCATAATTTGGAGGGGACTGTTCAACTCAATAAATTCTTATTGATTGTTTTTTCTCCTTTTTCTTGAGCTTCTTTATGTACCAACTTTCCAAAGCATTCTACTTCTTATCATATTTTATTGTAAAAAATAAACACTTTTTTTTTAATCTTGGGAGATTATTAAAGGCTTTAAATGTTCCTTGGAGGTATAAATCAGTTTAACTGTTAGTGAGGAGGTGGGATTGCTGTGAGAAGCAACTAAAACATAGCTCATGATCTTTATTTAGGTCGATGAACTACAGAACATTTTCTAGCTCTGTTAAAATATTTGAATAAAGCTCATGAGGCAAAACAGAATTACAAATTTTCCTGGTGAATATCATATATGTGGACAATGAAGCTAAATCAATTCATCAGGAAATAAATCTATGTCTCAATAAAATAGTTTTTTATAGCACTAACAGATCTAGAGCAAGTTCAATGTTTTGCTTATGAGTAGAACCAAAACCTCATTTCTGGGATAAAATCCAATGGAAAAGGAGAAGCTATGGTTATGGAACTTAACATTTAGACATCACAACATTTTATAAAGGATTATTAATTTTATTGGAATGTAAGCATTTGAACCTGATCACTAAAACAAGTCTCAGTCTATCATACTTTTCTTTCTTCTCTTACCAGGAAGTTCAGAGCTAAGTTTAATTGTGCTAAGACTATATCTCTTTTAATGATAGTATAAAAAAAATCTATTGGTATCCTGGAGTTCCCCTCCTTGTCCATTTTCTAATCCTATAGTTTTAACAAAAGTGTGGCATATGTTTTTCTACTTTATTGTCAAATATACCATAACAGGTATATTAATTTGGTGATAGAAAGTATTAGGTTGAAGAGCTACATGGAATTGACTATGTTCAACAATTTGTATCCATACCAAAGATAACTGTATATGATTCAAACATAAATAAATAAATTAAATAAATAAATAAATAACAATAAGAAAATAATATCCATCAACAAAAATTCTCCACGAAGTTCGTCACATGTCTTTTCCTGACATGGTTACTAGAGGATTATATGTGGGGAACTCATTCAACCTTCATTCATTCATTAAACAAATGTTTATTGAGCATTTTCCATTTGCTGAACACCATGAAATGTGCCAATATAACAGGTAAAACAGACATTTATGCCCTTAAATAATATAACTTGCAACTCAACTGGAGTGAAAATCATGGTAGTCAATTTTTTAAACACTCAAACTACATTTTTTATGTGAAAGGTAAAAGTCACTTATATCAAGGGGTTTTAAAATGGAGCTGGGAGGCCATTAAGGAGTTAGACCTTATGCATATCCTCACTGGGTAGAACTATAAACTTTTGAACTGGGCCAAACCCCAAATAGTCTAAGGTCTCAAACCTTAGATAAACACCTGCAACTTGCTAGAGTAATGGACCTTTGCTTAGCAATAACCATAGCAACCAAGTATGTTTAGCCAAGATTGGTTTTCTGCTGCCAAGACCAATCAAAACTGTCTGTAAACAACATATAGGATCATTTCCTTTTTGTTTTTAAAACCCCCTGACTTTCGTTCCCTAGTGGGACACAATTTGGGTGCTACCTGAATCTGTGTTCCTTGAACTGCATTTCTAAGACCTCAAATAAATGCTTTTGTTCTATCTCAGTTCTGCCTCTTTTCTCCATCCATAATTGAAACCTTTACGATGCTTCAAGCCCCGTGCCAGGCACTGAGAAGCAATAGTGAACAAAACATAAAAGATGATCCCTGCCCTGGCATTCTGGTAGTTTATCATGAGCTTACTCACATAAAATTCAAAATTTGCCTCTAGTGATCAATCCTTTTAAAAAAAGAAAGCAGAGTATTAAAGGAATTTAGAATAGAGGGGATCTGATCTCATTTTATGGGCTTCATCAAGCTGAAGGTTGAGCAGGAATGAACTAGCTGAAGGTATGAGTGGGGTATTGTGGAAGAGGGCATCCTTGTCCAGGGGAACTGCTTGCTCCTGGAACTGTAAGAATGTGGGGCTGAAGTGGGAGATTAGAATGAGGATAGAGGGATCAGGAATTTAGGAGAAGAAGGGCCTTGAAGTCCTTTTTAAGATCTTAGTCTTGATCTAGACATTCTAGAGAAGCCATTAACACTTATGCAGAGGAGTTTGAGAATCTAATTTCATTTTAAAAAGGCATCTCTGCTGGAACAAAGAAGGAAAAGTGGAATGGAAAGTGCTGTTTGGCTGGAGACTACTGCATGTGAATTTCACATCGCATATTGTATATACATAAGGGTGCGTATGCTATTGTGTAGAGGCCTGACAGGAAATGGGTGATTGGTGGACCCAGCAGGGTTACCCGTAGGCATAACCAGGGACGTATCAACCAAAGTCAAAGTGTGTGGGACATGGATTCAAGATCAGGCCCAATAAGAGCTTCAAAGGGCAAGTGAGCTTCTCACTGAATCTGCAAATCCTTATGAACTACCATGTTGTATCATCTAAGGAGGCTAGAAGGAGAAGTAGAGACTAGACAAGAATCCAGGCTGATCCCCCATTTGTGTGTATTTATAATTTACCATCCTGGGCCTCAGTTTCCTCATTTGATATATGGGAACATAATGCATTCTCTACTCCACAGAATGAGTGTTTTGATCCTACAACAAAATGGAAAAGAATTTTGACAAAAGAGAGAATACTGTAAAAATGTAGGTTATTATTAACTTTTTGCATAATTTTTGACAGCTTATCTTCCCGAAATATGAGAGAAAATAGGACTGAATATGTTCCTATGCTCAGAGAAAAATGACATTATTGTCTCTCTTCCCATTATGTGACTTTAAAGGTTTTAATTCAGAACATTTTTTTGTAGAGCTCTGCACCCTGTGGGTGCTAAATAATTACTTGTCAACTGACCTGTTATTAAATGTTACTTTTAATCACCTTGCAGAGAGAATTTAAAGTAGGCTACGGAAGGACAGGCTCGATAACCTAATGGATCTTAAAATGTCTGGGAGTCTGCTGCATTGCATTTGAATTCATAAGCTATCGGAGCTTAATTTCTTTAGAGAGAAACTAGTGCTCAATGAGCTTTTTCTACAATATAGAATTTTGAAAAAAAATCTTTCAAGGGAACAATTATTTCTCTCACAGGATAACCTTTCCTTCAAACACCTCTAGTTGGTAAAACTTCCTAAGTTTTAGAAGGAAATGAGTTCTGTAGAATTATATCTGCATTACCTTTTTTAAACAAAAGAGAGGATAGAGATAATTGGAAAAATTGTTCCGAGACAAATCCAAATTCCAGGGCCAATTTTACAGAATCTCTGTCTGCACACGGAACATTTGGTTTGACCAACCCATTGGAGACGTCCTTTCCAACTTACAGTGGCTTTCTGACTATGCGAGCCTCCAGGTAACTGGTATGGCAGTGTGTAGGACTGTTTTTATGAGTTGAGGTGAGTCACGGTATAGTGTCCCTTCTGGATTCAGGTAAGCTTCCTCTTCAAAGGCAGAGCAATACTCTGGAGCCTTTGGCTAATGGGGTATCATGCTCGACTTTCAAAAAGCCATTATCAAGTAAAATTGGGAACCATTCCCATTGTTTTTTTCTTGGTACCGAACTCTGGATGACTTGTAAATATCTAGATGACTGAAGTTTTTAGATTCTGGAACTTTTCAAACATCAAACACATACCTTTGGAGTTCAAGATAAATGCAATACACAGATAACCACCTGCCAGCAATGAAACATTACTGAAATTTTCTAAGATTCTATGTTCATCACGTGTTCATCTCTGTTCATCATCTGAATAGTGGGCATATTAGTGATGCCAAACCCATATGATTATTGGCAGGATTGAAAAGCAAACTCTCAGCACGTCCTTTAATCCACCGAAGTACCCAATGTATATTGGCTGTTGTCCTCAGCGACTTCTAAGGGTTGTAATTGGAATGAAAGTTATCGATGTACCGTGGCTTCCAATTACTGCTAGTTTCCTCTCCTTAAGAATTTTTTCTAAGTAATGACAATCATAGACATTTTTCTATTATCTAGTACAGTTACATAAATCACATATTCTAGTAAATTAAATTATCACATATACTTAAACAAAGGTCATCCATTACCATTTACATATGTACAAATTCTACTGAATGTAATTTTTATATTATCAAGGTACTCAAAGAAGTGTAACACCCCTCAAATCCTCAAGGTCAACGTTGTGATTATTATACATATTCTTATACTAATATACTGGATGATGAATAAGAGAGTCTTGATTAATAGAATACTATCTGACAAAACAGCCATTGTGACAAAGCACCCGAGTTAGAATTTTAGAACCGAAATAATACCAACATTATAAATCTAATGTCTCATTTTACTAATGGAAAAATGATAATATATACACATATACTTACACATACATATATATATATATATAGTATAAGTATATACGTATAAACATACATATATATTAATTAGTTATTTCAGTTTTTTGTTTTCATATAAGAACTATATATATAGTAATATATATATATACACTATATATACACTAGTTATATATATATGTGTGTATATATATATATATATATACATATACATGTATATAGTTAATGTCCAGTCTAATTTGTTCATCTGTGCCCTTGGGGTTGACATTAAAAGAAGCCTATTTACTTACTATGTACTACTAAACTGTAAGACCCAAGAGATTATGGTTGTATTGGTTTTCTATTGCTGCATAACTTATCACAAATTTACTGGCTTTAAACAATACTCTTGAATTACTTCATAGTTTCTGTAGGTTCTAAGTCTGGGCAAGCCTCAACTGGCTTTTCTACTTATGGTCTGTATTAGTTTGCTGTCACTGTTATAACAAAATGCCACAAACTGGGTAGCTTAAAACACAGAATTTGTTTTCTCATAGTTCCAGACACTAGCAGTCTATGATCAAAGTGTTGGAAGCTTTGATTTCTTCTGAGACCTCTCTCCTTGCCTTTCAGATGCCATTTTTTTTTGTATCTGCACATTGTCTTTTCTCTGGACATGTCCCTCCCTGGTATCTCTATGTCCAAATTTCCTCTTCTTTTAAGGACACCAGTCATTTTGGATTGGGCCCACCCTAAGAGCTTCATCACAGCCCATCACACGGTCTCATATGACCAAAATAAATGTGTTATATGGAGCCATACTCTCACATGAGTTTTGAGGGTCTTTTCCAAACTCATTGGTGTTGACCAATCCATTTTGGCTGTTGTTAGAATGGAACAAACAAACAAACAAACAAAAACAAACATTTAAAGATGAGTAATATATACCCAGCTCAAAAAATATCTCTTTAGAATAATTTTTCTTATCAAGAAGCTACCAGACGATTTATCAAATAATAAAGAAGTCAAACTCTGGAATGAGAGTTATGTATTCATTTACACACACACACACACACACACACACATATATATACACACACATATTTATTTTAGATCATACATTTATCTATACCCATTTAAAAAAATAAGCCTTCGGGGTGCCTGGGTGGCTCAACCGGTTAAGCGTCCAAAGCTCAGGTCATGATCTCATGGTCCGTGAGTTCGAGCCCCGAGTCGGGCTCTGTGCTGACTGCTCTGAGCCTGGAGCCTGTTTCAGATTCTGTGTCTCCCTCTCTCTCTGCCCCTCCCCTGTTCATGCTCTGTCTCTCTCTGTCTCAAAAATAAATGTTAAAAAAATTAAAAAAAAATAAATTAAAAAAATTAAAACAATTAAAAAATAAGCCTTCAGTGGACCTTGATATTAATTTCTGGGCTCCTCTGTCTATGAAATTGTTACATCTCTTAGCTAGTCTGGCCAATAGATGACTTTCATCTTAATTCCAACACCCAACTGTTCTGGGTTTTTTTGGGTTTTTTTAATCCTTTTTTTAATTTTTTTATTTTTTTTAAATATATGAAATTTATTGTCAAATTGGTTTCCATACAACACACAGTTGTTGACTCATCCCAAAAGATGCCCTCTTCAATACCCATCATCCACCCTCCCCTCCCTCCCACCTCCCATCAGCCCTCAGTTTGTTCTCAGTTTTTAAGAGTCCCTTATGCTTTGGCTCTCTTCCACTCTAACCTCTCTCTCTTTTTTTTTTCCTTCCCCTCCCCCATGGGTTCCTGTTAAGTTTCTCAGGATCCACATAAGAGTGAAAACATATGGTATCTGTCTTTCTCTGTATGGCTTATTTCACTTAGCATCACACTCTCCAGTTCCATCCACATTGCTACAAAGGGCCATATTTCATTCTTTCTCATTGCCACGTAGTACTCCATTGTGTATATAAACCACAATTTCTTTATCCATTCATCAGTTGATGGACATTTAGTCTCTTTCCATAATTTGGCTATTGTTGAGAGTGCTGCTATAAACATTGGGGTACAAGTGCCCCTATCCATCAGTACTCCTGTATCCCTTGGGTAAATTCCTAGCAGTGCTATTGCTGGGTCATAGGGTAGGTCTATTTTTAATTTTCTGAGGAACCTCCACACTGCTTTCCAGAGCAGCTGCACCAGTTTGCATTCCCACCAACAGTGCAAGAGGGTTCCTGTTCCTCCACATCCTCTCCAGCATCTATAGTCTCCTGATTTGTTCATTTTGGCCAACTGTTCTGTTTTGAAGCCACTTTTTAAGTGACCTACTTATTAGTAAGTTTTCCTCTGAATGTATACACTTGCTTAATAACTATCAAGCATTTACCAGTTGCTTTTATGGAAGTGTTTGCATTGCTTTCCATTATATGGTGCAAAACACTTTTAGACTCAACAAATACTCAGTGGATATGTGATAGTATAACCATCTTTCCCTTTCTCTCTCTGTCTGTTTCTCAATCTTTGTTCTTTCTGTTGTATGTATGCTCTGTGTTTCTAATTTTGTTATATGTGGTTTGATCTTCACATGTTGAGATGAAAAGAAATGCCTCTTCCTGCTTGTGATCCAAATGAAAGTAGAGGCTTCACTGGGCAAAAGCAAAGAAACACTACTGCCCATTCCTTGAGGTGAGTGACAAATCTGTCCCTGTGCCTCTGTTCTAAAGCCCCTTAGTTAGCTTCTCAGGTGGAATGTGACCATTTAGCAACTTCCTTCTAAGTCTTCTAGATGGGTCAGATTCTAATTTTATTAGGTACTTGAGTATCCTAATCGCAATAAATTAAACTTTGTGTTAAAATGATGTTTAAAAAACCCCTCTGTTACATTTTTTCTTAATTCTTAGTATTTTTCTTTAGTCTGCGTATTCTCCAGTCCACTCAAATTTCTTTTTCATTCCCCCCAATTTTTCTTCATCCTCGTTAGGGTGTTCTTTTGATTATTACAAGTTCTTTTCATAGTTTTTGAGAAAATCTCAATGCAAGTTCCTATCACTGCCAACAGTTTCAGACGACTCGGACTTCTCGCAATTTAGACTGCCAATTCATCAGCTGCTCTCAAATTATGCAGAAAAAGAAAAGTTATCAGATAATCACCAAATGGAATTAACTTTGAATCTGTAGAGCTAGCTAGTTCTAGAAAGTTTTGCATATTTCTATAGTATTCATGAGTATTTTGAGAAGTAAGGAGATCACACTCCTGCAGCTAGTGCATCGGAATACTCTCTCTAGTAAATGGCAAATCAAGTGCTCCCAATTCATTAGCATAGTAATCTAAATTCTTTATATCAAGTCGTAATTTTTAAAAATTACTATGTCAGAAAAATCCAAACATATAGATATGGAAAAATAAGTGTGGTTGACACATTTTTGTTTCTCTAAAAGATTTCCTTTTCCTTTTTTATTTTTAATTTTTTTGTCCATAACATAATGTTTTATAACACTGTGGATCACTTGTTTCAGAATCACCTAAGTGGATGTTCAGTTTGGTTTTATTTGTTTTGTTTTTTCAACCCAGATATATATGACCAGCCTCTGACCTGCTGAATCAGAATTCTTGCAGAGAGACTTTGCAGCTTTTTCAAGTTTATTAATTCATTCAACCAATATCTGGCCACGATGTATCTGGCAATTGTCCAAGGTACTAGGGATACAACCATGAACTGATCCTGTCTACTCCTCCTGGAGGGAGAGGGAGTTAGAAATTTCAATTTCAAATAGAATAATAAAGGAGGACATCGCTGAGACAAAGGCATGAAGGAGAAAAGAAAACCCTCTAACAAGATTTGTAAAGGCAAGGACTTGCCAGGCAGAGGGTTTGGGAGTTGAGACAGGAGCTGTCTGGTATGCCTAAACAATAGCAAGAAGGCCAGTATAGCTGGAGGGGCTGACTGCTACAGAGACAGTGTTGCTGTGTCCATAAGAGAATGCTTTCTGGGGACAGATCGCCTGTGCTTGTATCAGCCTATCACATGCTGTGTGACCTCGGGCAAGTTGCTGAATTGCTCTGGACCTCGGTTTCTTTATCTATAAAGTGAGAATACTACTTAGACCATGATTAGGTCATTATGAAATTTAATGAGCTAATATTTGTAGCTGCTTGACATTTGCATTAGTCAGGATTCTCAATTGGGAAAAAAAAGTGGGATTCTCTAGTGAGACAGAGCCACAGGACATACACAGATAGATATAAGAGGAAATTTATTTTAGGAATTAGCTCACGTGGTTATGGAGGCCAAAGAGTTCCACAGTCTACTTCTGCAAGAGGAAGAAACAGGGCAGTCTCTGGTACAATTCGGTCTGAGTCTGAAGGACTGGGAGCCAGAGGCCATGGATGTAAGTCCGAGAGTCTGAAGTCCCAGTAGTTCTGATGTCCAAGGGCAGGAAAAATTGACATCCCAGGTCAAGAAGACAAAAGAGGAAAATATTTACCTTTCCTTTCCTTTCCGTTGTTTTTGTGTAATCCTTCAACAGATTAGAAGGTGCTTGCCCACAGCGGTGAGGGTAGCTCTCTTTACTTAGTCTACTGAATCATATGCTAATCTCTTTTAGAAACCCCTCCATAGAGGTACCCAGAAGTATGCTTTACTAGTTCTCTGAGCATCCCTTAACCCAGTCAGGTTGACACAAAGTTAACCATCACAACCCCCCTTAAAGTAGAACAATAATAGAAAATGAGGTCAGAGGGTAGGAAGCACCAATATGTAGAACATTCACTTTCACTCTGATTGAGTTGGGAAACCATTATAGGCTTTCAGCAGAAAAACTGTGAGATATGACATACATTTTAAGTAGGACAAACATTTGTATTTTGTTTCATTCTCCGTTAATGAACTCTTTGAGAAAAAACACTTTGAAATATAGATTCAACTTGTCACATTTATTTTATTTTATTGTTGTGGCTGTCAACATCTAAATTGCAAAAAATCTCTTGGGTTTGAAATATCCTCAGATATGGCTTAGGGTTAATTTATTCTCCATCACCTGTCATGTAATCCTACTAATCAGTAATGAAATACCACTCATATTTTGCCCTGTTGCTACCGCCTAATACAACCTATTATTTCCAAAGTTCTTGACCCCTGGTTTCCTCATCCATACCACAGGATATACATATTTTTCCAGCTTGTTTCCCTGTCACTTGAGAATCAGCTGAGAAAAATATATATGAACTCATTGAAATCAGCAAAATGCTATAGAAATAAATGTCTTGTCAGTCGTGGCCTTTTTAAGTATTAAAGCACTGGGCTACTTAACTTCACTACTGTCTTTTTAAGGTGGTAAAACTCATTTGAACAGAAAAGGTCTGCTTATTATTTCAGACACTGGGCAGTGTTATCATTAATGCATCATGGTAAGAGCCAGTCTACACTCCCTGGAATATTAGGGAGTCAGACTGGTCAATTGCAGGAGCGTAAGGAATACCTGTTATGAGTCAGCTCCTTAACCATGTTCACCCCTGTCAAGCTGGCTCTCTATTCTTCCAGAACTGCAGTTTGCAAAAGTACCCATTCCTATTCTTTCTGAGTTATCCCTCAGAAGAATGAGGACCGTGTCTTATTTGTTTATTTACAAATCCACCCATTCTCTACATATACTTTTGGAATTCTTGTGGTGTGCCAGCCACTGCTTCATGGTCTACTTATTGTTTTTTCCCTTCACTTCATGACTTACTAGTTATCTGAGGGTCGATGTTTTGGATCTTGAGTACTTAACCCAGTGCCATAATCACTGGGTACCTAGACAATTGTAGAACTAAACTTTGCCTAAAGAGAAGGCAAATGTGGCCTTAAGGAATGTACGTTGCGAGTCCTGCAGTTGCAGACGGCTTCATATAAAGCCATCTGACCCAGGGTTGATGCTCATGGTCACAGGCTCATTGGGTGTTTAGGGTGAGGGTGGAAGTGGACTAGAGACAAGCTAAGTGTTTGGGTGATATTCAAATAATATAGAAGCAGGTCACAGCCTCTTCATCTCGAGATTAAGCATGAGGAAAGAGTACGCACAAAAATCAGATGAATTTGCAAGGTAGGGGAATAAGTATATTATTATATACTTGTAACTAAGTATTCTGGGACCTTGTTATGTTGACTACTCATTAAAAACTGGGCAATATTCTCTTACCAAAATGGATGTCTCTTCTTTTCAGTTACTAGTTTCCTACACGCCATTCTTTTTTTCTTTTTGTCTGCCATCAAAAAGAAATAAATTTGGTCATAAACAGCAAGTGTTCAAAGTTGCCAGCTGGATGTTCTACTTCTGGGCAATGACAATGACAATAAGAAGAGGGTGATGAACAACAACAGCTCGTGTTGCTGATAAGACCAATTAAAGGGGCAAATAAGGACAAGTGTTCCACTTGACACACACACACACACACACACACACGCACTCACCCGACTGGTCAGATTTTACAAAGTTGCTGTATTCTTTTTTCAAGTGCCTAACGTTGCCAGAATTCCTGGCATGGCCAATTGAATTTTCCACAGATTAATCCCATCATTCTGAAAATATCCAAGCCTCACATGATGATGATGCCAAACACAAACGTGGTCCTTAGCCTGAGGCATAAGGAGGCCAGCCCCACCGCAGAGCTGCATGGCAGCATGTTGGAATGTTGTCTGGAGCAGCATGATGGGGCCTGGAGACAGTTTCCGTGGGAATTCTAGCAGTAGGCTTCAACCCTTCTAGCACATGGCATTTCCGTATGAACTCATGAAATGACACAGAAAATACATCTGTGTTCACCTGTAGTCCCTCTCTTGCTGCGATATTTACTGAATTATACTTCCAAAGTCTAGTGTCTCCAAACTACTCAGTATCCCACTATGAATGAGTTTAGGATTCTTTACTAGAATCACTCATGACCAGTTAGCTTCAGTTTTCCCAAGCAATCAGTGATTTTTTTTTAACTTACCTCAGGTGCAAAATAATGATGTTTTCACTTACTCACTGAACCCAGAGAAGCCTGTGGTTTCCCGGGTGTCAGTACCATCAATGGGAAGGCAGTAAATAGGAGGGTTAGAATAACAAGCCTGAGTTGGTGAGGTCTGGGTTCAAATCCCAACCCTGTCTCAAGTCTGAGAGTAACGTGTAGCCAAGCTACTTGAACTTATGAAGCTTCAGTTTTCTCAACTGCAAGAAAAGACAAAAAAAATAATTTCTGAGAGGGTTCTTATTAAGAATTAATAAGGGGGAAAAAAGTACATAAAACGATTGGTGCATAGTAAACGCTCAGAAAAGTTATGTGGTATTATAAATTCTTTAAGCAAAAGCATTCCTAACACACAATTAAATGCCATGTAGATTTGAATAAGATTTCTATTTAATTCATTATTAACGAATTAAATACATAAGAAAGTAAAAAAAAAACAGGCTGAGCTTTTCTTTCTTTTGTTGGGTGTCATATTTTACATTATAATTAAAGCATCATTCGAGACTAATTATACTCTTGATTTTTAACTCCGGTTTTGTTGATGATGAAAGTTAAGAGAATTTTAATCCCCAGGGTGGAGAGGGTAAAATGGCTTATTACCTGGCAAAAGAAAGAGAGAATAAGAAAGTTATTTATAGCCATCAACCAACAAAGTGCATGAGTTTTCATCAGAAATGATCGGTTGGGGAGCAGTTTTTGAGAACTCTAAGAGATCAAATAGAAGAATATAAATTGTTATAAGCACTCCGCATTTTGTCCTGGCTGTGACCACCAACTCATTTTGTCAAATGTCTGTCTGTGCCTCAGCCTTCTGGTTTATAAAACGATTCTACTTTCCCTTATTTACAAGGCATGGCTAACACCCGACACCTATTTTGGAAGTATTGTCACTCTGGAGGTTTTGCAGAGTAAGATAGTTTACAGCAGTAGGGAAGCTAGGTAATTCCAAAACCACACTTTCCAGTACAATGTAGATGTCAACATTACACCAAATACACCCATTAACTGAAAACCCTGCTTTTAAATCAGCCTGTTCATGCTTGTGGCTTCGTCTGCTTATGTGAATGTATTTGTGTTCACCGCCAAGTTCTGCTTTGAGTTGGTGAACACAGATGCCATAATGTAGGCTGGAAATACTATGTTTTGAAAAAAAAGTTACATCCTGAATTCCTGCCTGCACCCCTGTGTGTTTTATTCTCAATTGAAATGTTCATATAAAAGGAAAGATAATTATGTGATTCATTTACTGGTCGAGAGCAAGGAGGGTGTGAGTTCACAGAACTGTTGCATACCTTTGTTGGACTTTAGATTTCTTTTAGTAAGCATAGCCATTTCAGACAGGAGATACTAATAAGGCTTTTTTTTTTTTTCACTAATTGCTGCCAACAGAATATATAGGAAAATAAGACTGCTCATTTCTGATTTGCTTGTCCCAGCCTTGTTACTGCAGATGGATCTCAAGAGGACCATTGAAAGTGAGCTACTCTTTGGAAATAAGTGAGCTGACCTCTCCGCCTCCCCCCCAACACCCTCTCCTCAAAACAAACTAGTTCACATGAGAACAAAAGAATGCCTTCTCAGAGCCTGAGTAAATAAAAGCAACTATCCTTCATAAGTCAAGAGTTCATTGGACCCCCTTTGTCAGATTCTTAAGATGAATACAGAATATGTGACGATCATCCATTTTGTTGTCTTCCTTCAGGAGGAAACAGAAAACTTAACCACCATCACATTTATGTAAATGAGAATAAGCCTCTTGTAACCAATTTCCCACCAGCCTCCCCCAAAACATTTTGAGGGACATTTGCTCAGATTTCTATTGCTGTGAAACAAACTACTATTGAACCTGGTGGCCTAAATCGACAATCATTTTATTTGTTCATGATGCTACGGGTCAGGAATGAGGGCAGAGTCCAACCTTGTGGCTCCTCTGCTTCATGTAGTATCAGCTGGGACACAAAGGAGGCTGGAAGGTCCCAATGGTCTCGTTCATACACTGAACAGATGGTGTTGACTAGGGGCTATGACTTCAAGCTGACTTCCATTGTCCTTCATGTGGCTCTCTCTGTTGGCTACTTAGACTTCTTCACAGCACAGTGGCTGAGTTTCAAGAAGGAACATTCCAGGACGGATGAGAGTAGACACTTGAAATCACTTAAAGCTTGACCTCATGAGTTACCTGGCTTCACTTCAGTATAGTCGAAGCCTCATTCTGTTAGTCATTCCCTATTCTGATAGGCAAAGCCAGTCATCATATTAGCCCAAATTCAAGAGGAAGAGGAACAGACTAACCCTTTCAAAAGAATAAGTATCGCAGAATTGGAGGCCATCTTTAATCCACTACAACCTATGAAACCAAAACCAGATATAAAGTTAGCTGTAGAAAGTAAATATTTGCTTCCCCAAGTTTGATTTTTGACTTCTATTTATTTTATTTATTTACTTTTAATTTTTTTTTGTTGTTTATTTTTTGAGAGAGACAGAGACAGAGTGTGAGCAGGAGAGGGGCAGAGAGAGAGGGAGGCACAGAATCCGAAGCAGGCTCCGGGCTCCGAGCTGTCAGCACAGAGCCCGACGCGGGGCTGGAACCCACAAACTGTGAGATCATGACCTGAGCCGAAGTCAGACGCTCAACCGACTGAGCCACCCAGGTGCCCCTTGACTTCTATTTAAATACCGAATACTCTAAAGAGTCACAGAGCTGGGGGTACCCTCATGGAAACATACTCAAGTGTCAAGACTCAAAGCAATATGTATTTGTAGTCTTATTTTAAAAAAGACTTGTTTCAGATGGAAGGAACACATTGTTCAAAAAACCCTTTACTTGTTCATAGGGTGCATTCCCCCTGCCCCGAGATAGACTTAGAGAATGAGCCTACATACGGTAGACTTAGAATGTTGTCATCTTTCTGTAATGCTGAGACAGGAAACAGTACAGCTAAAAAAAAAAAAAAAAAAAAAAAAAAAAAAAAAAAAAACAAAAAGAAAACAAATAGGGGGTGAGGTGGGCTGGGAAATATGTCTGGTCAAGTATATGGCACTATGCCTAAAGGAGAGGAAAAAAAATCTCTGATCTTGTCTGGCACTCGAGTACCTGTGCACCTGAGTCTAGGTGCAATCAGATAAGCCTGAGCGTTTTGCTTAGTACAGGTTTGACAAGTCAAGATGCTGGTAAAGATTCTTAGTGTTGATTCTGCTGTTAAATTCAAATAGCATGACTAAACCTAACAGAATCTGAGGCACACTTTTAAGATTCTCAGCTCCCCTCCCTCTTCCTCCCCGAAAATATGTGCATTCCATCTGTCTTTTTAAATTTTTTTTTTAAGACCGAAGGCATCCCTGGAAGGTTATGAAGTCTTTTTTGTATTATTTCGATTTAACTGGTGGGGAAATAGGTTGGTGATAAGTGATTTGCTCAGATTTGACAGTTAGAGACGGAATTTTTTTGAAGCTCTTGTCTCCTGCCTCTCTGAAGTGATCTTGGTTTCCGGCGCCCCCCCCCCCCCCCAGCCCCGGCAGATACACAGAACAGTTATTATATGCAATTTACTAAATTCCCAAGAGAACAAAACCTTACCTTTAATTAATTGATGATGCCAAGTTCAAGAGATGTTAATGATGTTAATTACTAACCATGTAGTATTATTTCTTAAGTCAGGGGTAAGGGGCTTTTGGTCTTGATGATAATTACAGCAAGAATCACTGAGGCTAGAAATGCATTTTAAAATAATCTCTAGATAAACTGAGGGTTGATGGTGGGGGTGGGCGGGAGGGGAAAGTGGGTGATGGGCATTGAGGAGGGCACCTGTTGGGATGAGCACTAGGTGTTGTATGAAAACCAATTTGACAATAAATTTCATATTAAGAAAATAAATAAAAAATAAAATAATCTCTAGTCATCCACTTTGTGCCCTGTCTTTCTAAAATCTTCTGCCTCCATGTGAGGAGGGAAATAAAAGGAAATGCTTTCAGAGGGTGGTAAACTGGATCTCTCACCTCATTTAAAGAACTCCCATCTTCAGTGAATTGTTGTCATGTGGCCATATGAGCCCAGCGTTGCCAGATCTTTTGATATTTCAAATAAGGCCAGAAATCCAGATTTTTACATGTACTTTCCATATTTTTTAAAATGTTAGCAATGATACAGAATACAAAGTGTGTGGGCCAGTTCTCTGGGGAGCAAAATGAAGAAAAGGCAAAAACAAGGACACACATACAATTGTGGGGACATTTCAAGTACCACGTGTGAGACTCTAGTTTGAGCTTCCTTAATGGCTTTTGTTCCTTCATATAAGATATAAAAGATATTGGAATCATTTTTCTTGTTTCCTTTCACTGCTTCATAAGCCCCCTAAGCAAAAAACACATAGAAATACACAATATGTAAACATAAACGGTACAACACCTACATACTCATACAAACAGCAAGTGTGATTTTGTGGTGTCATAGGTTCCGTGGTCTGGTAGACTTCAAAAATGACCGTAACATCTTCCATTCCTCTGTGTCTATCCATTTTCCACATCTCCCATCAAAAGGAAGTCTCCTTCTAATGCCCTTGAATCCGGGCTTGATCCTCTGACTTATTTGGTTATTGAAACACTGGCAAACATGATGGAAGCAAGGCCTTGAAGAGGGTTTGTGTTTGCATCTTGTACTGATCTGTGGAACACTTCTCCCATCATGTGAATAAGTCCAAGTTGGCTTGGAACCACATGGAGGGAGTGCTACCTACCCCAGCTAATCTCGTATGCTCGGTTTGCCAGCTGAACTCTAGCTCTGTACCAGTTGAATCAACCTAGTCACAGGGAGCCACCTGGCTGACCCGTAGAATCATAAGAAATAACAAATGTGTGCTATTTGAACCTACTTACTGATTCATGATACTAAAACAAAAACAAAAACAAAAAACGGGGAGCCTGGGTGGCTCAGTCGGTAAAGCGTCCGACTTCATCTCAGGTCATGATCTCGCGGTTTGTGAGTTCGAGCCCTGCATTGGGCTCTGTGCTGACAGCTCGGAGCCTGGAGCCTGCTTCGGATTCTGTGTCTCCCTCTCTCTCTGCCCCTCCCCTACTTGTGCTCTGTCTCTATCAAAAATAAATAAATGTAAAAATAAAAATTGAAAAACAACAGTGGGCTTTAGGGATAATAGTTTATGTCATTCCATAACTATGTGATATTGGACAAGTTCCTTGGATTTCCCTAAATTCCAATTTCTCCAATAAATTACTACCTAACATATAAGAATAAAAAGGCATATACTTATATCAATATCTGTATCCATCTATCATCTATGTATCTGTCTGTCCATTTGTCCACCTCTCTCTCCTCTATCTAGTTATTCTATTAATTAATTAGAACTATTAATATAGATCTTGGTGTTAAATATGACAGAAGGTCTTGTCAACTATCAGTGACCTTTCTCCTTTGTTAATTGTGTAAGTACCCTATATTGTAATGTTGATGGTTCCTGATTCCAAGGCATAGTTGTAGTTTGTGCTTGTGATGTTCTTGTTTTTGTTTTTTAATTTACTCTTAGCAACAACCTTGCCTGGCCTGTAAGGTAACCTTCCAACAAATTAAGAAATATTCAAATTGAAACTCAGAACTCCAGCAGTTGCTTTCGGAAACAAAGTTAATGATGCTGGAGGCATATGAAACCAAGTACATTGTCTTGCACTCCTTAAAGAGTAAACATTTTTCTCCAGCTCCTAAGTGAAACAAAGGCACAATTTGGATTGAATAGTTGCCCAATGTTAAGGCCTTCGATGAAAATATTATACTATTTTGGAAATAGATTTAAACGACAATTTTTGAGTCTGCCAGAGGTGTATTTTCATAGGTGTTTTTATATGTATACCAGGAATAAAGCTGTGAAAGGCCACGTGAAGATATAAGAAGCGATGCTAATCAAAATCACGGTATCTTGCAGGAATGCTTCTTACAACACCTTTTCTCCATCTTTGAGTTGCGATGCTGATCAAATTAAGGCAAGATACACTGAATATTGTGAGAGGGAATAAAAATACCGTTAGGGTTTTAGAAAACAGATATTCCTTTGTTTCCATTTAAAAACTCTTCTTGGTTATACATCAAAGCTATTGCTTTTCTCACCCTTGATCCTTTACAAAGTTTGACCCTCCACCTTCCAAACTGCTTCCATTTTATTTTCCACCTGTCTTGTCTCTCCTTTGTAACCCTACTACTTTAAATATGTGCTTTTATTTTTTTCTCTTCTTCCCAGCTTCTCATGCCCCTCCCTAAATATGGAAAGAACCCATCTGTACATATGTTTTCTTCTTTTTTTAATTAAAGAAAAAGCACAAAACTAAACACAAAAACACACAAAACCTAAGTGGGTCATATTTTATGCAGAAGTCCAAAGCCAAGCTCGCTGAGAATTCTGCCCACCTGATTAAAGCGTGGCTCATATCCTCTTATCCTTTTTATGCATGTCTCTGAATATGGTCTTTTTGGAACCAAGGGGTTGGTGGATTTTAATGGTTTTAAATGATTTCCTGTTGTGTGATATTCTACCGTTACAGTTTGGGATTTAAAAATAACTAACTAACTAACTAACTAACTAAATAAATAAATAAATAATAAATGTGCTTTCAGTTGGTAAAGCAACTCCTTTGTCCTTCATTCTTCCTCTCAAGTATACGTGGGAGTTTCTATTATCACCCACATCTGGTCTTTGAAACCTAAAATTCGAACTATAAACTTGCTTAAAAAAATACATGTGCACAAAAACACAGCTGTCTGTAGGTTTCTTTTGATCCCACTGTAAAAGAAGCTACATGTCATTTTCTGGATTTGAGGCTTTTCGAAGTGAGGGAGCTAACAGATCACGGCTTTTCTCCCTTCTCCTTTTCATCTTCCTCCTTACAGCACAGCATGTGTGAGAACTGTGGGCAAGAAGACACTCTTTCATGCATTAATGATTATGCTACATTTCGGTGGAAAAATAATTTGGACAAACAGGCATCCATTCACATTTTGGGGCATCTTCTGAAAGACACCAAACGTTGAGGCTGTTTCAAATTTGCTTTTCCTCCCGGGTTGTGTTTTGAGAAGAGAGGGAAGTGTTATCCGAACTTATTAGGTGATCAAACTAATTTCAGAGTCATTTTAGTGGCAGATGAAGGGCCTATATTTTTGAACTTGTCAACTGGTTCTATGATAAACCTATGAAACTCTTTCAAGTTCTTCGTGAAATCAGGATTAATGCCATATGCCATGTTCCTTGTTTATGCAGAACAAGCAAAAACTAAAGTTAGACCTGCCAGACCTGATGTATAGGAGATTATACAGTAAAATTAGGTCTGTCGAATCTCGCCATCCCAGTATAGACACAGGAAGAAAAAATGCCAATAGTCTTCACACTTTGTTTAAAAGATCATTTCAATTTTTCACAAACATTTTTTTTCCTAGAGATGCAAAAAAGCAGCAAAGCAGGAGTTCATTTTCTTACTTTTTAAATATGAAATTTATGGTCAGATTGGTTTCCATACCACACCCAGCGCCCATCCCAACAGGTGCCTTCCTCAATGCCCATCACCCACTTTCCCCTCCCTCCCACCCCCTTTTTTTAAAATTGGCCCTAGATGATTTTTTCTAGCCATTTGCAGGAATTACAAATAAATTGTAATATATGGTAAGTGTGCTTTGTGATGATTTGATATATGTATACATTGTAAAAGGATTCCCACCATTGTTACCTAACACATGCTTCACTTTTTATTTATTTACTTACTTATTTATTTATTTATTTACTTATTTGTTTGTTTATTTATTTACTTAGTGGGGTAATTTAAGTTCTATTTTCTTACCAAATTTCAGTTATACTACAGTAATGTCAACTATAATCACCATGTTATGGATTCAACTCTCCAACCTTATTCATATTATGACTGAAAGTTCGTACTCTTTTCCAGTCTCCTTATTTTCCTCACCCTCTGGTCCCTGTCAAATATTATTCTGCTCTCAGTTTTTATGAGTTTGACTTAAAAAAAAAGTGATATTATGCAGTTTGTCCTTCGTTGTCTGGCTTATTTCACTTTACATGACATCTTTTGCTTTCATCTATGTTGTAAAAAAATGGCAGGATTTCCTCCTTTTTAGAGGCTGAATAATATTCCACTGTGTGTGCATATATACATGCAAGAGCATAAATATCTCTTTGAAATAATAATTTTCTTCCCTTTGCAGGTATACTCTCATGTGGTATTGCTAAATCATAGGTGTATATTTTTAATTTCTTGAGAAACTTCCATATTTGGCCTTTCCATAATTCCATTGTTTTCTATAGTGGCTAGACCTATTGACATTCCCACCAACAGTGTGCAAGAGTTCCCTTTTCCTCACAGTGTTACCAGAATTTTTTAACTCTTATCTTTTTGATTATGGCCATCCTAACAGATGTGAAGGCTTATCTCATTGTGGTTTGGATTTGCATTTCCATGATGATGAATGGTGCTGAACATCTTTTCATGTGCCTGTATATCTTCTTTGGAAAATGTCTATTGAGGTTCTTTGCTCATTTTTTGATGGAATCACTTAGTTTTTATGCTATTCAGTTACATGGTTTCCTTGCATAATTTACACATTAACCCCTTATCAGATATGTGGTTTGTAAATATTTTCTCCCATTTCATAGTTGGCCTTTTCATTTTGCTGATGGTTTCCTTTGAGGCACTGAAGCTTTTTAGTTTGATGTAGTCCTGCTTAATTATTTTTGCTTAGTTACCTTTTCTTTGGTGTCAAATCCAAACACTAATTGCAAATACAGATATCAAGGGACTTACATCCAATGTTTTCTTCTAGACATTTTATGGTTTGGGATCTTATCCTCCAGTTTTCAATCCATTTTGAGTTGATTTGTGTGAGAGGTGTAAGATAAGGGTCCAGTTTCATTCTTTTTGCATGTAGCTATCCAGTTTTTCCAACAGCATTTGCTGAAGAACTTATCTTTTTTATTGTAAATTTTTTGTGTCTGTGTTGAAAATCAATTATCCATATATGGATTGGTCTATTTCTGGGCTCTCTGTTCTAATGCATTGATCTTTGTGTCTGTTTTTATGCCAATACCACTCTGATTTGATTACTATAGTTCACAACGTAGTCTGAATTCAGGAAGTAAGGATGAATTCAGGAATAAAGGATGCCTTTAGACTTATTCTTCTTTCTAAAGATTGTTTTGGCTATTAGAGGTATTTTGTGATTCCATATGAATTTAGGATTTATATATATTTTTTTCTTTCTTTAAAAAAATATCATTGAAATTTTGATAGGAACTGCACTGAATCTGTATATAGGTTTGGGTAGTATGGACCCTTTAACAATGTTTCATCTATTTGTATCTTCTTCAATTGCTTTCATCAATATTTCATAGTTTTCAGTGTTTAGATTTTTCACCTCCCTGGTTAAATTTATTAAGTATTCCATTCTTTCTGATGCTATTGTAAATGAGATAGTTTTTTATTAATTTCTCTTTCTAATAGCTCATTATTAGTGTATAGAAATGCAACTGATTTTTGTATATTGATTTTGTATCCCACACTTTATTGAATTTGTTTATTTGTTTTAAGTTTTTGGCTGAAGTTTTTAAGGCTCTCAACATAAAGTCATATCATCTGCAAACTGAGACAATTTTAGCTTTCCCTTACCAATTTGAATACCTTTTATTTCTTTCTCTTGCCTAACTTCTTTAAAAAAAAACTATTTATTGACAGAGAAAGACTGGGGGAGGGACAGAGAGAGAGGGAGAGAGAGAGAGAGAATCCCAATCAAGGTCCTCACTGCAGGTGCCAAACCCAACAAAACGCTCCATCCCATGAACTGTGAGATCATGACCTAAGCTGAAATCAAGAGCCAATGCCTAACCGAGACGCCCAGGTGCCCCTTGCCTAACTTCTACTAGTATTTCCCAGTATGATGCTGCATAAAAGTGGTGAGAGTGGTCATCTTCAACTTGTTATTGATCTCTTAGAAGAAAAGAGCTTTTAGCTCTTCACCTGTAAGTGTGATGATAGACTTGGCCTTGCCATATATGGCCATTAGTATGTCAAAGTAAATTCCTTCTATATCCATTTTGTTGAGAATTTTTATCATGAAAGAATGTTGAATTCTGTCAAATGTGGTTTTTTTTCCTCCATCTAGTGAGATGATCATATGATTTTTATTCTTTATTTTGTTAATGTAGTGTATTTTACATTGACTGATTTGTGATGCTGAATGCTCTTTGAATCTCTGAAATAAGTTCCACTTGATCATGATGTATGATCCTTTTAATGTACCATTAAATTTGGTGTTTTTGTATCCATATTCATCAATGGTATTAGCTTGTAATTTTCTTTTTCTTGTAGTATCTTGTAGCATCTGGCTTTGGTATCAGGGTAATGTTGGCCTCATAAAATGAGTTTGAGAGTGTTCCTTCATCTTCCGTTGTTTTGGAAGAGTTTGCAAAGTATTGATATTAACCCTTCTTTAAATGTTTAGTTAGAATTTACTCATGAAGTCATCTGGTCCTGGAACTTGTTGGGAGATTTTTGATTATTAATTTAATCTGCACACTAGCAGCTGGTCTGTTCAAATTTTTCTGTTCCTTCATGATCCAGTCTTGGTAAGTTGTATGTTTCTTGGACTATATCCATTGCTTCTAAGTTATATAATTTGTTGGTATGTAATTATTTATAATAATTTCATATGATTCTTAGTGTTTCTGTGTTATCAGTTGTTAATATCTACTCTTTGATTTCTGATTTTATGTATTTGAGTCTTGTTTTCCTAAGGTACTTTAGCATAAGACTTATAAATTTTATCTTTTTAAAAGCCTCTCTTCATTTGATTGGTCTTTTCTATTGGCTTTCTAGTCTTTATTTCAATTATTTCCACTCAGCTATTTGTTGTTTCCTTCCTTCTATGAACTCTGGGCTATTTATGCTTCTTTTTCTAGTTCTTTGAGATGTGAAGTTAGGTTGTTTATTTGAAATGTTTCTTGTTTCTTAATGTAGGCAGTTATCACTACAAATTTTAAGAAATGCTCTTGCTATATCCCATAAACTTTGGTATGTTTTGTTTCTATTTCTATTTATATCAAGAAGCTTTGTGATTTTCTTTAAGATCTCTTCTTTGCCCTATTAGTTATTTAGGAGCATGTTGTTTAATCTCCACATATTTGTGAATTTTCCAGTTTTCTCTTGCAATTGGTTTCTAGTTTCATGCTATTGTTGTCAGAAAAGATATCTGATAGGATTCCATTCTTTGTAAATTTATTAATATAGTTTTTGTGGCCTAATGTGTTATCTTTCCTGGAGAATGTTCCACATGTTTTTGAAAAAAAAAAAAAACATATTCTGGCGCTTCAGGGTGGCATGTTCTGAGTATGTCTTCAGGGCCTATCTGGTGTAATATGTAGTTTAACTTCAATGTTTCCTCATTAATTTTCTATTTGGATGCTCAAGCTAGCCACTGTTGGAAATTCAGTAGTAAAGTCCCCTTTTGTTATTGCATTGGTAACTATTTTCTCCTTTAAATCTGATAAGATTTGTTATATATTTGATAATGATAAAAGGGTCAATTCTTCAAGAGTGTATACAATTGGGTGCATGAATATTTATAATTGTATATCCTCTTGAAGAATTGACGCCTTTATCATTATATAATGACCTTTGTTTCTTGATAACATTTTTGCCTTGAAGTCTATTTTTCTCTAAATAAGAGAGCTATCCTTGTATTTTTTGTTTATTTGCTTGTTTGTTTCTATTTGGGTGGAATATCTACTTTCAGTCTACATGTGTCCTTGCATCGGAAGTGAGCCTCTTATATGCAGCATATGGGCAGTTCGTTTTTATCCCCCCCCCCCCCATTAAGCCACTCTATGTTTTTGACTGGAGAATTTAGTACATTTACATGTATAGCAATTATTGGTAAATATAGGCTTATTATTGGCGTTTGTTAATTGTTTTCTGACTTTCATTCCTTTTTCTCTTGTATTCTTTCTTGCTCTTTTCTTTTGTGATTTGATGATTTTCTGTAGTGATAGTATTTGATTCTTTTTTCTTTATCTTTAGTGAATCAACCATATATTTATGCTTCATGGTTACTATAGGGCTTACTCGAAATATATTTATTACAGTCTATTTTAAACTCATAGCAACTTAACTTTAAATACATACTAAATCTCTAAATTTTTACAATCCTCCCATACATGTTATGTTTTTAATGTCATAATTTTCTTCTCTTTATACTGTGTATCTGCTAACAAATTGTTATCATTACAGTTATTTCAATACTTTTGTCTTTTAACCTTTATTCTAGAATTTTAAGTGATTTGCTCACCACTATTTCAGTATTAAAGTATTCTGAAAATAACTACCAATTACCTTTTCTGGTGATTTTTATACATTTATGTGTTTTCCCGTTACTGATTTTATTTTATTTCAACTTGAAGAACTCCCTTTAACATTTCTTGTAAGGCCGGTCTTATGGCAATGAATTCCTTCGGCCTTTGTTTTCCTGGGTGACTCTTGAGCTCTCCTTTAATACCAAAGGTAAGCTTTGCCAGTTAGGGTATCTTGATTGACAGTTTTTGTTGTTCCTGTTGTTTATTTTATTTATTTATTTATTTATTGCACTTTGAGTATATAAACCCATTCTTTTTTGGTCTGCAAAACTTCCCCAAAAATTCCCACTAATAATTATTGGAGTTTTCTTATATGTAGCAAGTTGCTTTTCTCCTGCTATTTTTAAAAATTCTCCCTTTGTCGGGGCGCCTGGGTGGCGCAGTTGGTTAAGCGGCCGACTTCAGCCAGGTCACGATCTCGCGTCTGTGAGTTCGAGCCCCGCGTCGGGCTCTGTGCTGACAGCTCGGAGCCTGGAGCCTGTTTCCAATTCTGTGTCTCCCTCTCTCTCTGCCCCTCCCCCGTTCATGCTCTGTGTCTCTCTGTCCCAAAAATAAATAAAAAACATTGAAAAAAAAAATTAAAAAAAAAAAAAATTCTCCCTTTGTCTTTAACTTGTGACAGTTTAATTATAATATATCTTGATGTGGGTCTCTTTAGAATCACCTTATCTGGTATTTTTTTGGACTTCCTGGATCTGGAGTCTGTCATTTCCTCCAAGTTAAAGAAGTTTCTTGTCATTATTCCTTTAAATAATTTTTTTGTTCCTTTCTCTCTCTTCTTCTTCTTCTGGGACCCATAAAAAGCCAATATTGGTATTATTGATGGTATTCTATAAATCTCTTAAGCTGTCTTTACTTTTTTCCATTCTTCCTTTTCTTTTTGTTCCTTTGATTGGATGAATTCCACTTCCCTGTCATTAAGTTCAAGGATTCTTTCTTCTGCTTAATGTAGACTAATGTTGAACTCTTTCATTGAATTTTTAGCCCAGTTCTTGTATTTTTTAGGTTTATGATTTCTGTTTGGTAGAGGTTTTAATATAATCTCTTTGTTGTAATTCTTATTTTATTCATGTATTTCTCATAACCTTGGTGAGCATATTTGTGATCATTTGAAATCTGGGTAAATCATTTATCTCCATTTCATTAAGATCAGTTTTTGGAGATTTATCTGCTTTTGTTTTTAATATTTTCATCTGGTGTTTTGATTTTCCTTGTCTCTTTATGTTGCTTTTTGAATATGAAATAAAATAGTCACCCCTTCCAGGTTTGACAGACTGGTCATGTGTAAAGGAACCTTGTCAATCAGTCTGGTCTGAGCTCCTGCCTGTTTCTGAAACTTTTGTGATTATCCAATCTTCCATCTTGCTACTAATGGCTCCTGGTAGTGAGAAGTGTGCTTAGACTTTTGTAAGTTTCCCAATGGGAAGCTTGTGGTAAGCACCCAGATGCTGGCTGATTAGTAGCTAAACCCTCAGGCAGCAGCTGGGATGTATGCAGTCAAAGCCCTTGCAAGGAAAAACTGGGAGATGGTCCCCTCTGTGCTGAACCACGGTGAGTGCTAGCATTACAGTTAATTCCTTCTTTGTTTGTTATAGTTGTGTGGGACTCATGAGCACAAAGTCATTGGCTTTCAGAGCTAAGCAATCTGGGGTCCCAGCCACTGGTTGACAGGTTTAAAAGTTTAGGTACTAGATGTGTGGTCCAAATCTTTTCCTCCTCAGGGAAAAGCTGGGAATTAGGGGTTCCGTCCCAATTGTCTATCACTGTACCCAGGTGGAGTTTATGGCCAGAAGATGTCTCAGCCTTTTCTACCCATTTCAGTGTGGGTGTTTTCTCAGTTGTCCAACATGCAGGAGTCACACACTCTTTTCTGGATCTCTCTCTGGGGGAACCACTCCACCCGTGGTTACATATTTGGTGCATCTGCCAGACAAGGGAAATTCAGGTGGCTTCTATGTCACCATTTTGATAAAGAGTTCTAGAAGAAATGTTAGAATCCCCTAGGTAATGTTTTAACGCAAATATGTTAATTAACTTTTTAATGTATTTGCTTTAAAAGAAAATTAAATTATACAGATCACACACTTTTTAGTAAAGTAGATAGATAGACCATGAAACAGATTTTATAAATTAATAGTGCTCTTAGATTCTTGCCTTGTAATTCTTGCCTCATTAATGGAGTAAATCTGTTCTAGCAAAATATATTTGTTATGTTTTAGATGGTAGGTTGCAATATTTGGGTTATCGAAGGCTAAAACAGCCTTCAAAATCTTGAGTGGCATAGGGGGAAACGTATTCATTGTAGACTTTATGCTTAAAGTCTATTTTTTTTTCAAAAATTAATACAAAAAAGTGAAAAACAAATTTAAGCTTGAGTTCTTTTATAGTTTCTTTTTTTTTTTTTTTTTTGGTTATTTGTTCTAAATTTCACATTCTATGTATGAATTACAGCCAAGACATTTTTGTTTGTGATGATAAATTAAAAGATTTAGTAAATGGCAATAAATCTTGAATTTATAATTCCAAATGGTAAGATGGGAATTCTCATAAGTTTTCAACTGAAGCTTGGTTTCAATTATTATTTTTGCTTCCTTTATTACTCTCTCTACCAAAAGATTATCATTACACTTACAGGCAATTTGGGGTAGTAGTGAGCTACCAATATTTTCAGATAGCAACTTAGTTTATTGCTATGAAAGAAAGATCATATTCTTTAGCTCCTTTTTCTATTATGCTTCATATCCCATATTCCCTGTACCTGCGTGTATGTATCTATGTACATGTGTTATACTACATATATATAGTTTTCTTACTTTTTGTCTAAAATAATTCTGTACGTAAATTGATTGTATTGCACTAGATATAATAAACCATAATAATAGCTTAAAGTATTTTTCAAAGTGCTTTTCCATAGGGTAATATGTGTTCATAGACTATTAGCAGTCTATTTGAGGTGTGATCACTTGTACATGAAAAAATATTGAATGCAATAATAATATGTTGATTAAATAATATTTAATGAACTGTGTAAATAAAGGAATCAATGAATTATTTTAGCTGGAGAAGACCTCCCATCAAAGTCATAACTTTGGATGAATTGTGACGAATGTGAGACACATGAGTTCCTGGAGAAGTGAATTTATTATGGAGTGTATAGAAAGATAGGAGCGAGGAACATGGAAGTCCTGCCGTAGGTGACCAATAAAATCTTTGTGCCATGTGGAAAAAAAGTTTTGTTGGGGATAACAACAAAATGAACCAATAAAATCACCTTTTATTGTATTAGCCAATAAAACCTCAGTAAATAAAAGGATATAATTGAGGTAGCCGGGTGGCTCAGTCGTTTGAGCGTCCAACTTTGGCTCAGGTCATGATCTCATGGTTCATGGGTTCGAGCCCTGCATTGCACTTGGTGCTGACAGCTCAGAGCCTGGAGTCTCTTTCGGATTCTGTGCCTGCCTCTCTCTCTCTCTGCCCTTCCTCACTTGTGCTCTGTCTTCTCTCTCTCTCTCAAAAATAAATAAACATTAACAAAAAACTTAAAAGGTATAATGGTGAGAGGTAACTCGAATGTTCGGTGAATAAAGTGTTACTTATATTTCCTAAAATTTTGCAATGTTGCCTTCGAATATATGTAGCAAAATAGCATTCTTATTGCATACTGAAACGTCTTGGAGAACTTACTTTAGTGAATAGAAAAGAATGGCATCTAAGTAGGACACTAAAAGCACATACTTTGACATTCTTAAACAGGTGCAAGGATGTGAAAAAAAGGCATTGCCAACAGGGAGAATAAAACAGTCATATGCTCAAGAGGGGAAAAAACTGGTTGCCTGAATCAATTTTTATTGATTTTAGATCCTAATCATTTACCGACAACTTCACATAATTAACCATGCTTCCAAAAGCCCATTGCTTACTGCCACCCCTACGAGTGAAAGTCAGCTGTCAGCAACAGCTGGCTCTAGGAGCCACACTCTTGCTTCTGAAAGATCACCGACCCATCACTTCTAATGGCCTTGTATAAGATCAGCTCTTTGCTCTATTAAGACTATTCCATACAAGCCCAACTTCCCTTAGATAATCAAGTCATATGGTTTAGCTTTTCCTTTCAAGTATTGAGAGGTAGGCTTTTCCTTTGACTGGAAGATATGTAGGTATGAAGAAAATATGTAAGTTTTTTTTCTAAAATTTTTATTTCTTTTAAATTTTTTTTAAATGTTTACCTTTGTTTTTGAGACAGAGAGAGACAGAACATGAGCAGGGAGAGGCAGAAAGAGAGGGAGACACAGAATCAGAAGCAGGCTCCAGGCTCTGTGCTGTCTGCACAGAGCCGGACGCAGGGCTCAAACTCATCAACTGCAAGATCGTGATGGAGCCGAAGTTGGACGCTTAACTGACTGAGCCACCCAGGTGCCCCATAAAAATTTTATTTCTTATTAAATGATTAATAGAAAAGTATCCATTATAAATTCTGAAACTGGGGGATTTATTCATTCAAGAAACTCTTACTTGGTACTGGGAACAATAAAGAAAATCCATGTTTTCAAAAAGCTCAGACACTGAAGCTAATAATTACAATTCAGTGTATTAACTATAATAATGGGGATGGACTTGATGTTACAGGAATACACAGGAGGGCCATAAAACTAAAGGTGAAGGAAATCCAAGAAGATTTACTTCTGAGCTCCCTCTTAGAAATAATAATAATAATAATAGGCAAATGGAGAGATGGCCATTAAGGATGAATAATTAAACCAAATGGATGTTGAGGGAATTGAACTGAATCCAGTGTGGCTATCACATAAAGAAAAAGCAGAGAACTCTGAAAAAATGAGAGAGGTAGGTATGGGCTAGATCTGCCATCAGTGAGGCATGATGAGAAATGGACATGGGGGGGGGAGAATGGAGATGATGGAGAAATGATTGGGGAGCAATATTAGGAGACAAAGGAAACTGGACATGCAGAGAAAGGAGGAGAAAAGCAGTCGCTACCAAATGCAATTGATAGGAGAGGTCATGGGTCAACAACAGTAGAATTTATTGTGTAAATCTTAAAAATTGAAATCAACCTTAAGCTCTCTTTAGTATTTCTAAATTCATTTCACAGATTACTTGATATTTGGAGGTGACATCCCTTTTCACATCTTTCAACAAGCTGCACTAATTCTTTTGGAAAAGGAATATTTTCCTTGACCGTCAAATGCGAGACCGATAGCCGCACCATGAGATTTAACTTCTTGAAGGGTGCAACTGAGCACACAAAATGTCGGAGAAACTGGCAAATATTTAAACTGTACGAATGCTTGTTATGTGTCATTGGGCTTAGTTTGGAACAAGATACTACCGATGTTGCAGTGCCTACTTGGTCTTTGAAATACAGTAAGCCATTGTTTGGTGTCTTTTTACTCCAGGTATCCTTAATGTGAGGTGGCTATTTTTACCCCCAGGCAGAGGTCTTTAAGCAAGTGATTTTATAGCTGGCGTTTTTACAGATTTAAAAGCAGACCTGCTGGAGGTCATACCAAATTAAAGTTTGCTTAGCACCAAGGACAACAGTTCAGACTGCATCAATACGGGAAAACACAGGTGTCTAAACAGAAAGAGATTAGTTTACTTCTCATTCAGCAAATGTGAAAAATGGTTCTTTGTCATATTTTCATGAGGGAAAAATCACTTTTTCTAAGGTCTATGGTAAGTGTTAACAGGCTTTCATCTTTGTCCTGACTTATCAGTTGAATATGTAAATAAAGGAGAAGCGTGAGAGCATAGGTTTTGTGAGAGATGTTTATACAATTTTATTACATAAAACAGCATGTCCTTTCTATTAATAAAGCAACACACAATTGAGTGAGTGTGTCCATTATTGTTAATTACATAAATGAACATGGAGAGGAAAGAAAAATAAAAAAAAATTACTTATTTAATGATAACTTTAAATAATAATCCTATTTGCTTCAGGTTTGGCATTTTAAAATCATGCTTCAAGATATCCAGGAAATATTAGTTATTATATATATATATAGCCATATAAATATTTAATAAATATATTTAAATATATACATATATGTAGATGAATACATATATGAATTCATACATATATACATGTATTTTAAATTTGTGATTTATCACTAGAGGTACAGAAATGTTGGAACTGATTTTGACGTGGGTTATGGTCACGAGTTGAAAGATACCTGGTGTCCTCTTTCCTAATCTCATGGAAGATGGTTTCTATGTTTGGATACTAAAATCCAAAGCAAATGCCCCCTAAAACCTAAATTTTGTAAGGTTTCACAGTTTCACCAGCCTATGTGTTTGCAACATAAAAGAGGTACCAATAGTATAATTGTATTATTAAAATCAAAATACAGGACATTTTATTTTGTGTATAATTGGGAATTCACTACCGTCACTGCAGGTCTCGGCCGACGAGAGAATCTGCTTTTGCTACAGCTCTTTTCTCATTGCATTGTCCAGACTTCCACGGAAGCAGATCTTTAAGCGAAAATGTCTAACTTATTGTGTTTTCTTAATTTGTCCAGCCTCAACCACTAACTCTGTTTGCTGTATGCTGTTAAAATGCATCGGTTAGAAGGATGTTTGGAAGAATAGATGGGTGAAAAGAGACCTAGGCAAGTGAACACATTCTACTAGGAATGCCACCTGTCCTCTGTCTCATAGGCTTCGGCGGGAAGTGGTTGGGCAGAGGGTACAAAGAGGGCACCTTCATGTAACAGAAGGGCAGAATCAATCACCAACACTTAGGTTTCTGTAAAGCCACCACGTTCTAAATCATTTGACTACCAGTCTGCATTTCCCCTGAATTGCTAAGTACCGCCCACTCTACGGATTTAGAACAGTTTTCCTATACATGAGATCGGCATATGCAAATTAAAATATCAATGACTAAAACGACATATGGCTTAATCTTTGCTTTAAATGAAATCTTATCGGGCGTGAAAATCTTTAACTGGAGATGGAATGCATCCTAACAGCCTGAACTTTAGTATTTTTTTTTTCCTCTTCTCCTAACAGCAGTTATTGGTTTATCATTAGTTTAATCAGAGGCAGCCTAAAATGTGTTTGTTTTGCACCTTCATTGCAGCCGACTTGCTAAAACTAGAAGAGCATATTGGAAACATAATATGCGGTGACATTCTGAGACTGATGCCTCATTCTGTCCACCTGTTACCAGGTAAGTGCATCCAGGCGGCTTCTTGGAACATTTGAAAAGCTCTCTTAGGTACGGAGAAGATAAAAAGGGCTTTTAAAATACACATATGCTAAAAATCCATTCCTTTTCTCTCTGGAAGAGTGTATCTTTTGACCTTTTTCTACCACTTCTTTTGCTATGGTGACTCCTCTTTCCCAACTCTCTTTTATCGATATTCTCAAATTCTTGTTTCAAGAGGTGCAAAACAAGTGAAGGTCATTTTCTGTTTTTTTGTTGTTGTTGTTGTTTATACTCTTTTCCTTTATATCCAGACTCTGTGCCAACTTTCCCTCCAAATATTTTTATTAACGCTATCACCACTCTGATTTTGACAGTTAATTAAAGTTGTCATTGACTAAACATGGAAAAGGCCCATGGCTTATCTTATAGGCTTTGTTACTCTCTAATGATTGAGTCAGAGAAGTGAAAGGAATAAGTATAAGTTGAAAAGAAAGTCATTATAGAGGGCTTTCCTTGGGTGTATGGTTTGCCTCTGACCTTCTAATATGTCACCCTGAGTCTTGAGTAGTTCATGTATCCATTTAAGCATAAAAAGTATCAATGGGGAGAATTATAATTAGGGTTATGCAACTGTTAATTGTGACGAATGACACTTATTTAACCATAACATCAAAATATCCTTAACTATATGGGAAGAAAATTGTCCTGTGCCTCACCAAATATGCATGGTTGAGTTAGTCATGGAGTCTCATGTATTGTTTTATTAGCCTCTTTGACCTGGAAATAGTAGAAGATCCCGCTAAGCTTACACTATACAAGGCTTGAGTTCAGCGGGGAGAGGGGAGAACGCTCTCGCACGTAGAAAGAGCAACCGAATAATGTATAACGAACCAAAGAATTCCCAGCTTGTAGATTTAGTTTATGATTTATACCCTTAACTTAAACTGCTTATAATAATAACTTTAGAACCAAAGAAAAATATAATTTTAGTTATGACACTTTGTGTTTACTCTTTCTGGCGTGATAGCTCTTAAGATGACTAATTTTTATAAAATTTTATCTGCTACTGTATAAGCAATGTTTTTAAAGTATCATACTTGAACTTTTCATATTTGGTTTAGCTACTGGGCCATTCTGAAGCAAAAGGATAGGAAATAAAACGTTTTTAATAGGCATGTCCTAATTTCTTAATATTAAAGTACAATATGCTCGTTGTATTAATTTTCCAAATTAAAACATCACAAATAGAAAATGTCAAACATTCCCACAATCTCAAAGTTAACAATACTCACTATTTCTTTTAAATGTTTATTTGTTTTTGAGACAGAGAGAGACAGAGCATGAACGGGGGAGGGTCAGAGAGAGAGGGAGACACAGAATCCGAAGCAGGCTCCAGGCTCTGAGCTGTCAGCACAGAGCGCGACGCGGGGCTCGAACTCACAGACCGTGAGATCATGACCTGAGCCGAGGTCGGAGGCCCAACCGACTGAGCCACCCAGGCGCCCCAACAATACTCACTATTAAAAATGTATTTGACTCCCTTTTAGTTCTTTTCTAAAGTAGGTTCAAATTTTATTTTCCAACTTTGAGATCATATTTTAAAGCAATTTTATTCTACATTTTTCCATAATGATTATCCCACCACTGTTTTCCTTTTCATGATATAATTCCTAACCTTTTGCTATTTGTTGCATCATTTTCCATTATATAGATAACACTTTATCTTAATTTTATTCTTTTATTGTAGTTTTAGATTTTTGGATGCTTTTTATCATTGTAATAATATTGAATCAAATATGCTATATATACTTTTCTCATAGATCTATGTTTGAATAACTTTCTTAAGAAAGTTTCCTTCAAGGAGAACAATCTGGTGAAGAGTATTAAATGTTTAATATATGTGGGCATATACTGATAAATCATTTTTGAGAAGTTTTACCAACTTATGCTTTCTTTCTTTCTTTCTTTCTTTCTTTCTTTCTTTCTTTCTTTCTTTCTTTTTCTTTTCTAAAAGGCAGACTGCCACATTCAGCTCCTTGTTTGGATATGTCTGGAGTCCTGGAAGCTTGATTACCCTACATTCCCCTTCAAAGGGACCTTGAGAACTTGTTTGGATGTTCTAGCAAGGGAAGCTCAGACACTCATATACCCTTGACCAAAAAATGGTCATCATCTATCAGTGAAGGTCTTCGACCCAGCATGCAGCCTGGGGAGGGATACACGTGGAGCAGTGAAGGAGGAAAGGGACACCTGTCTAGCCAGCTAGATCAGCCGAAGCAACCTTGGCAATCAATGGGGTGATTGCCCTCACATCCCCCACTTATACCTATTTCACTCATTTATGAAAGTGATTGCTTTTATAACAGTGAGTACTCTTATTCATCTGTTGGCAAAACATGATACGCCTTCCAGGTTATTTTGCATTTATTTTATTACATGTACTTTGAACACATTTACATGTACTTTAGTCCATTTTATTTTCCCATTACTTATCAGTTCAAGTTCTCTACTGTGGGTGTGTATTTGATACCCACAACACATGGGATGAAAGACTATATGGTTTAAAAATTTTGTAATTTGGGTGCCTGGGTGGCTCAGTGGGTTAAACATTGGACTTCAGCTCAGGTCATGATCTCTAAGTTCGTGAGTTGGAGCCCCACATCTGGCTCTGTGCTGACAGCTCAGAGCCTGGGGCTGGCTTTGGATTCTGTGTCTCCCTCTCCTTCTGCGCCTCCCCTGCTCGTGCTCTGTCTCTCTGTCTCTCAAAAATTAACTTTAAAAATTATTATTGTAAATATTAGTACTATAAAACAATATGATACAAAATGCATTATATTTGTTAGATATTTATTTTGAAAAATCCTGTTGATTATATTTCAAAATTTACCTTATTTTTAAAGTATGCTTCCAGAGCAGATGATGTCTTTTGAGTTAATGTTCCTCTGTTTCTTAACACCTTCCACTGTCAGTACATATAGGAGTGATTTCAAAACGTGACCTAGGGTGTTTAGAATTCTCTAACTGTAAACCATCTCTAACCAAAGTGGGGCTAATGCAATTTTGGGTCACAGACCAGTGGACACCTGAAAATTAATGGAATTTCTTCCCCTTAACCTAGGTCAGATTCATCCCCGAGCTTATGAAGGTGAAAGGCTAATGTTAACTCAATTACTATGTCATAGGATCTCCTGATTTACAGTCTATTAAGATTTGAACATTTCCAGTTAAACTGACATACTTGACATTAAATTATGAGCTCTCTTCACTTTCCTTCCTTTGCTGGAAGTGGCTCTGTTTATCCTCCAAAGAGGTCAAGACCTTAAAATAAAAGACTGAATTTCTTTGATGATTTGAGGTTCTTCTTTGCTCACCAGTGATAAAATGGACTATAGAAGAGTTCTTAATTTAAAAAAGGCAGGATTCATTTGCTTAGTTTGTAAAAGGAGGGATATATAATGAACAAACGCTTGGATAAATAAACCCTAATGTAAATATTTGAGACAAATTGACCACATGGGCTCTTTTAAGAAGAATTTCATCAAATTATGTTTGGCAACCTAGGCCTTTAACTCACTACAAAATAAACTATGTGACTTAATGAATAGCAGCTATCTGTCCAATTAATAGAAAGATTGATTCCACTCTCATTTGGGTTCTTTTTCTAAAAATGCTTCTTTATTTATTTTGAGAGAGAGAGAGAGAGAGAGAGAGAGAGAGAGATGAAGAGGGAGAGAGAGAGAGAGAGATAATGCCAAGCAGGTTCTGCATTGTGAGCACAGAGCCTGATGTTGGGTTCAATGGGTTTGATCCCATGAACCATGAGATCATGACTTGAGCTGCAATGAAGAGTTGGACTGAATCACCCAGAAGCTCCTCATCTGGCTTCTAAGAATCATTTTACTTTTTACCATTCTCAGAACCATTATGGTTAAAAAGTGGGTTTTGACATTTAGTACTTACCTAATAGAGTTGCTGAGAGCATTAAATAAGCTATTAGATTTCAGTGACTGGTACATAGTATATAATAAACAGCTTAATATTGCTGATAATGTTTATATTTAGGCAAATAGATGCCTCTGAAATTTCATACATATCAACAGTTATGATAGCTAATGTATTATAAATTTTATTGTTTAATTGTATCTTTACAAATATAATAGCAAGAATATAAAAAGTAATTACATGTTTAAGAATCTTAGGTTCTTTTTTTAATCTTCCTTATTACCCTTGTTTCACTTGGAAACATTCAGCAGATAGGGCAGTATTTCAAAGAGCAAATAATTGGGTTAAAGATCTAAAGTACAGGTGTCTGGGGGCCCCTGGGTGACTCAGTTGGTTGAGTGTCAACTTTACTCAGTCATGATCTCATGGGGTTCACGCCTCACGTTGGGCTCTCTGCTGTCAGCACAGAGCCTACTCAGATCATCTGTCTCTCTCTCTCTGCCCCTGTCCCACTTGCTCTCTCTCTCTCTTTCTCTCTCAAAAATAAACATCAAAAACTAATAATACATACATACATAAATAATAAAATACACGTGTCTGTGTGAGTTCGCTATTTTAGAGGTAAGATTCTCAACTCTGTTTCCTCACGGTATGTAAGAGAACTAGAGAATAGTCAATGGCTAAATAACCAAAGGCCCCACCCATCTGAGTCCCTAAGCACTGCTGGGCACCAGGAATGATCTACATGTTACCAGAAATGCCAGATGACTTTATGCCAACTTGCCGCCCCTGTCACACCTGTGAAAGGAAGAAACCGTTTCCCAGAGTCACCTTTCCTTTATGGTCCTGGTTTGAAAACTGTCAATGAGAGGAGCTCATGCTGAACTTGTAAGGTAGACATGAATAAGAAGCCACTATTTTCTGGAGGTTGCCCCAGCCAAACTTGCAGATAGACAAAGGCCCAGAGGCTTCCCGAAAGCTATTGAGATCCACTCACTTGGGCTTTGCAAGTTGAGAGTTTTAGTGCCACCTCATGAGATTGTTGGTAGTCATCCCCTCATGACCTTCAACAGTGGTAGCTTCCCTGGCCTCTACTCCCTTGGCTGTTGGAATGATCACGTAAGCGCTAATTAACATCAAAAGCATTGCATCTGGAATATAAGAAGTGGCTTCTGTTCTGATCAAACGCTGAGCAGATAAAATGGACAAATTCTAAGCACAGCTTTAAAATATTTTTGACTGAGGTCCCATTTGTGTTTACAAACCAATTTGAATGGTTCTACATATGTGACTGTACAATAAATGTTAAAAGCTATAGTAATTCTGTTGAATTATGTTTTAATTAATCACCTGATATGCTAATACCATAAACATGGGAGGTCAAGAGTGAGTATATTGATTCATTTTGTTTTTCTTTTTGATGGCATGTTTTCATCTATATATAGGCAAAATAAATAAATAAATAAATAATGAAAAAGGCATCAGGCCCATAGGATTGTATGGGCTATGTAGTAGGTTGACTAGTGTCCCCTCCAAAATTCATGTTCACCTGGAACTTCAGAACACGACCTTGTTTGGAAATACGGCCTTTGCAGATGTAATGAGGTAAGATAATACTGGTTTAGGGTTTGCCTTCAATTCAATGATAGTGTCCTTATAAGAGAAGGAGAGGACACACAGAGATACATACAAGGAAGTAGCCCATATGAAGACGGAGGCAGAGATTGGAGTGATTCAGCTGTTAGCCGAGCAAGGTTAAGAATTGCCGGGAGTCACCAAAGCCAAGAAGAAGGAAAGGATTCTTCCTTAGAGCCTTCAGAGGGAGTATGGCCTCACCAACACCTTGCTTTCAGACTTCATGCCTCTAGAACTGAGAGAATCAATAACTGTTCTGTTAAACCACCCAATCTGTGGTTAATTCTTACTGCAGCCCTAGCCAATAACTGCATGCCAGTTCAATAAACTTCCAAGACATTTGTCTCATGATATTTTAAAAGTTTTAGAAAATAGTTAAAGCCTCTCAATCAATTCACCTTCTCTATGAATCTGATAACATCAAATAATAAAGCAAACAAAAAACAGCCTCACATAAATTTAATGAAAAGATGTTAAATATAATATTAGCATCCCAGATACTTAAATTAATACTTCATATTGGTGATTAATAAATTGTACCAACTAGGATTTATTCCAGAAATTCTAGAGTGGTTCCATATTTACAAAATCTATTGATAGCATCTGTTATCATACAAGAACCACAAAGGAAAATATATTAGCATCAGTGCATGCTAAAAAAGATGTTCAATTACGTTTCAAAACCATTTTTCTTTACTGAAAGATTAACATATAAATATGTGAATAAAAGGAAGTGCCTTTAAAATGATAAAGATTACCTATCTCTCTCAAATAGTCACCACCACTAGTCAAATGGCACAGCACCAGATACTTTATCATTAGGGATATGAATAAATTATAGATATTTGCTGCCACCACTTCTTCAGCATTATATTCCGATTTCTGACCAATATAATAGGACAATAAAATAAACAAGAATTTGACAGAAGAAAATAAATTTTTATCATTATTTTATTATTTTAATCTAATTAGTTAATTTACTTATGTATGTATGTATGTATTTTTGAGAGTGTGAAAGTAGGGGGTGGGGCAGAGAGAAGGGGACAGAAGACCCAAATCAGGCTCTGCACTGACAGCAGTGAGCCTGATGTGGGGCTTGAACTCACGAACTTCGAGATCATGACCTGAGTGGAAGCTAGATGCTCAACTGACTGAGCCACGCAGGTGCTCCCCCTTTATTTTTTAATTTTTTAATGTATTTATTTTTCAGAGATATTTTTTTGTCATTATTTGTAAATTTTACGCTTTACCTTGAAAAACCTGAACAAGTTAACTGAAAAGTACTACAATTAGAGATTTGAATGTGATAGTTAGTTGTAGAAATTACAAATAAAATAAGTTACTCTGCTAAAGACTGACCATAAAAAGGTGAAAGTAAAGAAAATAAGTTACTCATCATAACCCAAAGTATAAATAATCTAAATGAGGAATGCATGTTTCTTTAAATAAAATTATAATATATTACTGTTGACCATAATAGAAGAGTTGAGTAAGCAAAATGATCCACCATGCTCTTGGGTTGGAAGATTAACAATCAATATGTATCATTTTTCTCCAAATTAATGAATGAATTTAGCAATTTCTACCTTTTTCTATGTAATGACAACCAAATAATTTTTAGAAAAAAAGACAAGTAATATCAGCAAATGCACTCTTCTATATTATAAATATAGATGAGAAAAGAAAATTATAAACAATAAAAAATTATTAATAAAGTTATGAATATACTAAAGCTGATGATGTTTGTTCAGTAAGGAAGGGATAGGTTATTTGAAAACCTAGATCTTAGATACAAATAGATTATTGTTTGTATGTAAAAATTAAGAATTCTCTTTCCAACATATACCATAGTAAATCCCTCAGGGAATACAAAGTTAAATGTAAGAAATTAAATCATAAAAGAGGAGAAAATGTAGTTAACATTTATTTATTGAGGATTGGGAAAAAAAGGTGTGTCTGTGTAATGTATTATTAAAAATTGTATGTGAGGGAGAAAAAAATAAAGAAACAGGCACCATTAACAAGGCAAAGAAGTAATTACAAACTGGGGGAAAATGACAACATATACAATAGACAAATGGTAAATATTCCTATTATATAAAGAGATTTTTCAAATTTGTAAATTTGAACAACATTAGATGTTGTAAGGAAACAAAACGACTAATGAATATTATAATCTTAGCCTTGTACACAGAGTAACTGCCACCTATATGTAAACTATTATCACTTTGTTAAAGGCAGTATAGCTAATTTGAATCAATAAAAGATAATCTGTTAGAAAAAAATGAACAATTAGCATCCATAGGGAAACAATGAAAAAGTTCAGTAGACTAATAATATGAAGACATTTGAGTAGTATAAACGATCCCACATGAGTAATTTATAAAGTACAACATTCTTACATATGATATTGCTAAAGTTTTTAAAAAAATAATAATTGCTGGATAAGATGTAGAAAGAGTATACTCACATAGATAGCAAAATTCTAAATATAAAACAATATTTGAAGTGCGGTTTTGACTACATTTAAAATAAAGAAAACACCAAAAAAGAAATATAAAGCAAACAAACCAAAAAACTTCAAAAATGAATACGCTGATGTAATTTCAACTTTAAAAATTTATTCTTTCAAAAAAAAAGGTCCAGAATGCAAAGATGTTTCTTTCAAAACCAGAACCACTCTGAATACCTAAAGTAAAGGTTTGAATAAGAATGGTATCTTCTTATAATAGAATATTATGCTCTTTAGAATGATATTATAGAATTAAAAAAAAAACTTAAGGATCTGGGTAAAATAAGTTCCTTTTTTTAATAATTACAAGTGAAGTCAGGTAGAAGTACATATAGAAAAGTATCTAGAAAGAGGCAAATTGCATATATTACATATGCATATCCATTGGGTATTGATATTATGATTGATTTGTTCTTTATGCTGATCTTTTTTTTTTCTCTATTTTCCCGTTGTGAACAGGCATGTATTGGGTAATTAAAATGTGACTTTCTATGGCAAAGAAGTTTATGCAGACTAATGATGTTGAAATCAAACTGTGTATTAAATGTTAAAGGATTGTTATAAAAAATTACATATGGAATAATTCTAAGATGTAAAAAAAAAAAAAAACGAGAGTGAATTAGTGTTCTCCAGTGGATAGATTTATAAGCAACTTCTTTTTCTTCTTCATCTGTATTTTTAATGTTTCAATAATGACTAAGAAATAAATAATTAAGTCAAGCTATTTAAAACAAAAATACATTGAATGCCGTTGAGGCCAAATTGCCATCAAGTAATTGATCAAATGGACCTCAATTTATATTTCCTTTTTTAATGTATCCAGTAAGAATTTCAGCTGCTGTGTTAACATTATTGCTGTTTTCCTTAATCTACTTTTCTCCAATTTATAAGTTATATCCTGCTTCCCCGGGCACACAGCATGAGCATCACCCTTGGGCTTGTCAGAAATGTAGAATCTTCAGCCCCACCGCAGACCTACTGAATCAAATCTGCATTATAGCCAAAGCTTCAGGAAAATCGTATGAATATTAATTTGTGTTGCAGTGAATTATATCAGTTGATTCTACTAAGGCATCAACTGCTTTATGGATGCCTCTTCTGACTAAGTAAAATAGCAAAATCATTCTCCCTATTCAGTTTTCATCACAACACTGACTTTGTGACTTTCATCACAACACCAGCTTACATTTATTCCTTATTATATATTCTTTTTTTTTTTTTTTTAACAAGCTCTGCTTTCTCTAAGTTCAGGAGAATTTAGTGAGCAGGCTTGTGTAGTTGTGAAAGTGTTAAGAGTTCAGAACTGGAAAGCAGGACAGGGTCAACATCACAAGTGGAGGTAGGATCAGTTATTTATACAACAAATACTTCTTGAACTTTCACTGAGCACCATACCCAGTGCACAAACCAGTGCAAAATTCCTGTCCTCCTAAAACTTTCATTCTACTCAGAGGAGACAGTAGAATTGCAAAATAAATAAGTTTAGGACATCAGACAATGAGCAGTGGCAAGGAAAAGGTAGTGGATGAGGGAACAGGGGGCAGCTGGGGCCCATGTGGAGTCAGTTAGATGTGAGGATTCTACATTGGCTCCTTGCCACTGCTCTCCCATGAAAAATTGTGTGACCCTCTCCTGTGCTTTCTTCACAAATGTGCATACTTTGATGCTGTATTCAGAGGAGGAAACGAACACATTTGAAATCCCTCTAAACTATAAGCTGCTGCAGGGCACAGTCTGTGACAAAATTACCGCTCAGTCCACATATCATAATTCAGGGTCTGACACGTAAAAGATGATTACCAGTATTTGATGAAAGTTCCTGGAATGGACAGGCAAGAGTTGAGGAAAATAAACAGAAAGTAGATAGTGATGTTGCCCTGGGATTGGAGGGTGGAAAAGTGGCTGTGGCAGCAGCCTCAAGAGAACGAGAGACGATGAGATGCTGGAGAGGACTGGGTTGAAATGGTTGGGTGGGAGGCGCTGATGACCTGAAGATATGGTCCCGAAATAGGGCTGATGAACAGGAAAATATCCGGGATTCAACATCATGTAGAACCAAGGTAGCTAATCTTTTGGGTCAAGGGAGAGGGATAAGTAGAGATGGAGCCATGGTCAAGAAGAGGATAGACGGGGGCGCCTGGGTGGCGCAGTCGGTTAAGCGTCCGACTTCAGCCAGGTCACGATCTCGCGCTCCGTGAGTTCGAGCCCCGCGTCGGGCTCTGGGCCGATGGCTCGGAGCCTGGAGCCTGTTTCCGATTCTGTGTCTCCCTCTCTCTCTGCCCCTCCCCCGTTCATGCTCTGTCTCTCTCTGTCCCAAAAATAAATAAAAAACGTTGAAAAAAAAAATTTAAAAAAAAAAAAAAAGAAGAGGATAGACGGTGTTGGAGCACATTTTGCCATTTTGTGATTATGATAACGGCCTAAGTGCAAATCAGTAGTTGATCATTCACAGCATGGAGCGTTAGGCAGGGGATGCCTTGACTAAAACCACATTCTCATTAAAGACACTTCTGAGGAAACATAACTTTTAATGAGGGGCTTGATTAGTTTATGTTCTCCCGAGCAGCCTGAGAAGGGAAAAGATGTGGGCTCTCTGCCCTTGATGTCACGAGCCAACTGAAGTTTGATGATTCCAGATTTAACAGCTACCATGTCAGTGCGACGCCTGCCATTCTCACTGATGTTATGGGATCCAATTTAACTGCAGGCACAGCTTCTGATGAAGCCACATGACTGGCCACGCAATCACTAAATTTTACTGCTTACAAAAAAAAGAGCTTTCTAACCGGATGGAGGTATGCAGTAATGTTCTCATATGGCTTCATATTTTCTTTACAGGCTAATTCTGCTTGTGTATGTGAATCCCAAGAAACCTTTCAATCTTCCTTGTATTATCAGGCATGGATGAAAATTTACCAGGAAAATCAAGTCATTGAATGTATTGACTGCTACACTTTCTAGCTCACACATATGGCAACCTAGCCTTCCACCCCTCCATCAAACTTCTTCCTTGGTCATATTTTACAGGTTGACAATTAACACAGCCTTTTTTTTTTTTTTTAAGGCAGCAGTACCCTTGAAAAGATGTGCTTATGGATTTTCAAGTTCTCTTTCCTTTTTGTGATAAGGTTGGATGAGAATTACGAATGGATGTAATAAAGCCTTCGTCTGCATAACCATCCATGGATTCTTACAAAATAGGGATTTTTCATAGTATAAACAGAAGCAATACGTTCTCCTGATTAGTACTTGTTGACTGCTTGTTGACTGGCTGGGAGCATAGGGCCAAGGCTACTGAGTTATGGTCCCCGGTCTGTCATGAGCAAACTGTGTAACCTTGTTCAAGTTGGTTACCTCTTAGCATTTCATTTGTAAAATGGGTGTAATCAGACCTTCCTGACAGGAATGTTGTAAGGGTTAATTAATTGCTGTTTGTTAAGTGTGCTGAGATTGTCAGATTAAAGCATTAGGGAAGTGTCAAGTTTGTGTTATTATGGTATTATTTTTCTTTGTTTGGGAGGAAATGCCATTTCTGTGTAATTTACTTTAACAGTAAAATAAGCCATTTTAATCAATGCACAATCAAGCCCTTATTCATGGAGGACAAGGGTGTATACACTTAGCAAGCACAGTAGTGTCAGCTGACCCAGGGCAGGAATCTGAAAATTCGGCATTGGATACAAAGAAAGTCTAGAAAATGAGACATGGGGCAATCAGAATCTGAGAGCCCAGGAGACTCAGGTTACAGACCCAATATAGTCTGTTAATAGCAAAGAAAAAAAAAGTCTGTAACCTTAGCAACCGATACCAAAAAAAAAAAAAAAAAAAAAAAAGTTACCCATGTTACCAAGAAATTTTGAAGTGATTGCACATATGGCCCAGAAACTAAATATTACAAATATTTCATTAGAATCCAAAGGGAATTTTAAACATATGGAGTTGTTTAAGACTTCCTTAGTAACTTTAAAGTGTGCATGTTTGGATGTGATTTTATTTGTATAAATACATGTTAGTTATGATTTAGGCTTTGACTATTATGATAATAGTGGGTGAATCTTGATTTTCCCAAGAAAATGCTTAGAGTTACAACTGAAAATGTTATTTAGCAATATACATAAGTTGCAATAATTTTAAGGCATTATTTTTCTAATATGTATATATATATATACATATAAAATGTATGTATGTTTCTAATATATATATATAGGAAATATACATAATAAATAGTTTAATAAGAACTTTTACTAAAAAATTACAACCATTCAGCACAAATGTTTAAAATGAGGGTGAATAAAGTGTGACACTTCATTGATTATAGGTAGGTATTTTCTAAACAATGTCCTACAAATAATGACGGCAATAACTCTCATCTACACTTTTCAGTATTAATTATCTTTGTGTTATTCAAGAATCCTGTGTACTTATTCAAAATTCTACAAATTTTACATCTTTTATTGTCCACATGGATTTAACTATTTTTTTTATTATTTTGCGCTAATACAGATGTATCTACAATCTCCATTTTGAAAAAGTACTGAAATAAGTTTTCCATTTAACCAGTTTGCAAAGTCATATTGAAAGAGGGGCCATCCTCATACCTCAGCTGGACAAGAGCAGTGGGTCTCTAATGACCTCTCTGCTTACCCCTGTGCGATACAGAAGGCAGATAAATCTCTTTAAGATGTAAGTCAGGTCATGTCACAGCTCTGTTGAAAATCTGCTAGTAAGTTCCCACTGCACTGAAACCAAAATCCCACAGGGTCCTCCACAGAAGCTTCCATAGCTGCTTGTTTGCCCTCATCTCCTACATTTTTCTTTGCCTGCACAGCTCTGGCCTTATTGCTTTTCTTGGTGTACGTGAGAAATACTGTACTTGGGCTTTCCCTATGGCATTTGTATTTTGTGTTCTTTCTGTAAAGTTTCCTCATTCGCTTTTCTCAGTTTTGTGCTCAAAGACGACCTTAGAGTATTTCCCCAGAAATCGTGTGTTTTGGGGCACCTGGGTGATTCGGTTGGTTACGCTTAACCTTGACTTTGGCTCAGGTCATGATCTCATGGTCCTCGAGATGGAGCCCCTGGTTGAGACCTGAGTCAGGCCCTGTGGTGTCGGTTCAGAGCTTGCTTGGGATTCTCTCTCAATCTCTCTCTCTCTCTCTCTCTCTCTCTCTCTCTCTCTCTCTCTCTCAAAATAAATAAACTTAAAAAAAAATCTTTTGTGTTAACATCACCACTAGGCAATTTTCCTATTACCTTCTCTTACTTTTAACTTTATAGCACTTCCTATCATCTGCCATATTATATATTCATCTCTCTTAGAGAACAGCTTGTTTAGTTCACTTCTTCAATGCACAGAAGACTATCCAGTGAATAATAGTAGCTTAACAAATATTTATTGAATACTTGAATGCATAGTGAGATATTGTCACGTTCCAAAATATTCTGTAAAATCTTAGTCATTACTAATGATGATATTATTTATTGAATAGTCCCAAATTAAAGTGTCTAGTTTTTTTTTTTAAGTTTTTATTTCTTTTTTAGGGAGAGGGAGAGAGAGAGAGAGAGAGAGAGAGAGAGAGGGAGGATGAGCAGGGGAGGAGCAGAGAGAGAGGGAGACAGAATCTGAAGCAGGCTCCAGGCCTCGAGCTGTCAGCACAGGGCCCAAATGGGGCTTGAACCCACGAACCATGAGATCATGACCTGAGCCACTCAGGCACCCCAAAGTGCCTACTTTTGATGTGGCTTAGCCGTTCTTGAAAACAAGTGAACGTTTTATTAAGGAGAATCCGTTTTGACACTCTCCAGAGCTAAAGCTTATATTTTATGTGGCTTTGAACAGTCAGTGAGGGGCCTCTGCTGCGGACTCAGCTCCAGAGTTAAAGCTTGCTCATGGGTGAAAGCAACCCTGTGGCCTGAGTGAATTGTGCTATTGTTCATCCTCAGACTTACACTTTTCTTTTACTTTTCTTTCTTCCTTTCTTTCTTTCTTTCTTTCTCTTTCAACTCACACTTTTCAATACAGAAGAAAAGTTGGGTGGAAATTTGATGTGAAGCATGTAAGTTTCCTAGAGGCTAATTTTGCAAGACATTTTTTCATTTGATTAAACTGATATCATTTTATGGTTCCTGAGAAAATAAAGGACAGCGTATTGCTACTTATCTGAATGTTCAAAATCCCGGTTATCCTTCAAAACCAATCTCAAATATTGAGACCCCTTTCAGCGCTAACTGCTTCCTCCTTGATTCTCTTTCCATATACCTTTAGAACACATGGGACAAAATTTATATACGTACCTGTTTCCCAATCACACTGAGCTCATTCAGTGTAGTTCCATACCATATTTATCCTTTATCTCCAGCATCTATCTCTCCATTTAGCCTGGAATCGCCATTTAATAAGTATGTGTAGAAGGTTTACATGTACAGACTTCTAATTGTTCTGTTTCTTACTCATCTATCTTTAATCTGTGTATATTCAGATTACTTCCTAGATCCATTAGAAATTAAAAGCAGTTCTTAGAGCCTTTGGAAAGGTGTTGTGATATGACGTCATCATTGCTGTCATCAACAATGTATATAATTTAATTAAACACCTACTCTAACTCTGGGTGGTCTATGCATTGCTGAAAAGTTTCACTTGTAACTGATTTGTATCATCAAATAATAGTTGGGGTCTGCTATCACATGTTCGAAGCGCAAACACTTTCCAGAGTAACCCTTTGATCAATTTCTTTTTTTGCAAGAAGAAGCATGTAAAATTAGGAAGAAAAGTATATTTCATTTATAAGGCAGGGAATTGGAGGGTTGGGGTTACAGTGTTATTCTTTTCAGTGTTTGACTTTGAGCTAACGTAACCTATTTTATGCTTTCCATTTGTCATTTGTGAAAGAGGAGTCACAGATGGATGATAGCTGTGGGTGGGCAGAATAATATTCCACAAAGATGTTTATAGCAGATTCCTGGGAACCCGTGAGTATGATGCCTTCTCTGGAAAAGCGGACTTTGTGGGTGTGGTTCCGATGAAGGATTTTGAGTCGGGGACATTAACCTGGATTATCCTGGTGAGCTCATCCTGATCACATGATTTCAGCAGAAGCAATGAAGCTTCCTTAGCTGTTGGCAGGCAGGGAGGTGTGACTAGGAAGAAAAATCAAGGAGATGCAACATTGTTGCTGGCTATGAAGAGAGAAGCAGCCTACAGCCAAGGAAAAGGGTGGCCTCTGGAAACTACCAGAGGCAAGAAAATGAATTCTTCACCAGTCTCTGAAAAGGAATGTAGCCCTGTTGAAACCTTGCGTTTAGTCCAGGGAGAACCGTGCCAGGCTCCTGATCTACAAAATGTAAATAAATTTGTGGTAATTTGTTACAGCAGCAGTAGAACCCTAATACGGTATCTTGTTGCTTTTCGCCTTGAAAATCTTCCAATTCCACCTTTAATATATTTAATATATTGTTTAAATCCCGGTTATCATGTAGCGAGGCTGTTTAAAAGTGACGTGCATTCATACCACAGATTTCTGTCTTCTAAATGTATGCATTTGATATACTTCAGAAAAACCTCTCAATTCACTGCTTGAACAAAGGATTTTGTAACTAACTCCTATACTCCTTCTACACAATAGAAATCAGAGCCTGTGAGAGCTCATGCCATTTACTTGCGTCAAAATCTGAATGATGCATTGCATAAGTAACCGCATAATAAGGCCCTCATATTGTAATCTGGGTGGATGTATGCTGTGCTTTGAAAATCAAATATCGTTCCCTTTGACGTTTTGACAAGTAATTTCGACAACAATATACATTTGGCTAACTCATGAATGTAGTACTTCTCGTCCTCCGGATTGTGCCGGGTTTGCACTCTGCTAAGAATGACAACAATTAGAGAACTGACTCGCATCTGCCAAGTGAACAGATGGTCTTGTAGTTTAGAGGAACAATGGTGAAGAAAGAAAAGGCAAAGGGGTGGGAGGGAGAGCCGGTAGGGTGGGATAAAAATTTTGCAATCCAAAATAGCACTAATATGTCTAAAGAAAGATGTAGACAAAGGCATGTTACAATTTATTATTGAGAGGTATAAAAAAAAATAAGAGAAAGGTCTTGCTTATTTCACCCTTCTTTCATACTGGCATTGAATCAAGTTCCAGGGTACTTGAGATCTGTAAGCTTTAAAACTAATATTGACCACCTCATTTATGGAAATGGTTGTTTTATTTTATTTTATTTTATTTTATTTTATTTTTTAATGTTTATTTATTTTTGAGAGAGAGAGAGAGAGAGAGAAGGAGAGAGCGCACGAGCAGGAGAGGGGCAGAGAGAGAGGGAGGCAGAATCCGAAGCAGGCTCCAGGCTCTGAGCTCTGAGCTGTCAGCACAGAGCCCGACTCAGGGCTCAAATCCATGAACCGTGAGATCATGACCCGAGCTGAAATCAGGTGCTTAGCTGCCTGAGCCACCTAAGCGCCTCTGGAAATGGTTATTTTAAAGTATTATCAATGTATTATTTAGGATGACATTTTGCCCCTGTTGTCTATATACTTCTTTTTGTTGTTGTTGTTCTTTTTAGTTTATCTGTGGAATGAATAGAACACAAATAAGAATAAGGACTTCAGTTCTCATCAACCTCAAATATTTTATACAGATCCCCTTCCTAGGAACAGTGAAGTAATTGTTTTCTTTTATCTCTTTGGAGTCATTTTACCTTCACTTGGTAACATGGAATATAGATGCCTCTTTAGAAAACACTTAATTAAATAAATAGGTGGTGCATATGTGTGTATTTGTGTTGTGTGTGCACTTGGGCATTAGGTAACCCACAAAGATGGTCCTACGTTCTTGCCGTCAAGAGTCTGGATTACATGCAAAGTTGTATCTTTGAATTTAAAAATATTTAGACTTATCAACCCGTAAGGATCCCCTTGCTTAAGCAGCTTTCGTGTAGAGAAGACTGAATTGCCAGTTAGATTATATCAAGGACAGAGTCTATACTTAGATGCATAGTCTTAAAAACTATTCAGATATTTATTTTCTCTTCCTGGAAGAGTACTTATGGTACTTAATTACCAAACTAATTATAATAACTCCCATTGTAAGTATTTTGTTAGGCTCTGTGTTAAATATTTTATCATATTTTATCTCATTTAAAATTCAGAAAAAGAAGGCCGCTTGGGTGGCCCAGTCAGTTAAGCATCAGACTCTTGATTTCGGCTTAGGTCATGATCTCATGGTTTGTAAGTTCGAGCCCCACATCAGGTTTAGCATTGACAGTGAGGAGCCTGCTTAGGATTTTCTCTCTCCCTCTCTTTCTGCCCATCCCCCACTCCCTCTCTATCTCTCTAAATAAATAAACTTTAAAAACAATTAAAAAAAATAAAATTCAGAAAAAGAATATTACATGTTATCTCATTAAAACTCTGACATAGGTTTTTCCCCTTTTTAAAGATCAGACAATGGAGGTCTTTGCAGTTTGAGAGACTTTACCCAAAGCCACACATTTAGCAAATTGGGAATGGGAATTGAAAGCTAGGTTTACTTAACTCCAAACTCTCTACTTCAGTTTTCAAATTAGTTAAGGTAAGCTGGGGAATGAACACAATAGATGGTAAATTTCAATGGTTTAAAGCCATTGTTCACTGTTCGTTTATGTGAGTGACCCGCTGGTGTTAATGTCTGCACGACAACCCTCCCCATAGGATCACACACAGAGATCCAGGCTCGTTGGGCCTTGGTGCTCAGCCATCCCCTACCGAAGACCTTGCCATGGTCTGTACTTTCAGAGGAAGGAAAAGAGCAAGGAGCAACGCCCATGGGAGGATTTGACCAACACACTGCTACTTGTGTTCCTTTGGGAAAAACTTAGTCACAAGGAGTTTTGCATCTCAAAAGAGGCTGGCAAAGTCATCCAGTTGTTTGACCAAAGAAAAGGAGGGACTTTAGTGAACATCTAGCCATCTCTTTAGCACCACTGTTTAGTGTGTTTTATTAATGGATTTGTGAATAATAAGGAAGCTTCAGAGTGGATCTTCAGTGATTTGTGAATAAGGCTTAAATTATTTTTCTCACCCATACCTAGCCCACAGTACAGATCCCTGAGAGCCTTTTGTTCTGTCCTTTGCCTACAAGAGTTGCTTGATTGATTCCAATGGTTTGAGGGGCTCCTTGGGACCTGTGTTCTTTGTGTTGAATGGAGGAAACATTTACAGGTTGGGGAAAGGGTGAAAGGCAGGTTCTTTCCTTCCAGGCATTGCCGATTAGGTTTCCTCTTAACATTTCGGAGGTGTTTATTATTGGAAGTTACACTACAACTAATAGTTAACATTGTTATCATTAATTAATTTCAATGAATTTTTATTTGAATTAAATTAAATTTAATAAAGAGTTTTAACATTTAGGCAACTCAAAATAATAATCTCTAGTGTCTCTTTGTTTTCCAATTAATGTCAAAAAAGATTCATTGTTAGAACTGGCCATAATAGGAGATCAGAAGCAGCACAGCTATTTTCAACTACTTAGAATGTGAGAAAGGCAATTTACAATCGTGCCGTGATTTTAATGGTACCGCTAAATAAAAACAGTGCCTCCTTTTTCCATCATTATCCTCATATAAAATGTTTCATATAGGTGAATTTTCCATATACACAGTACAAAACTTAACAATAAAAACAGGAGACCTTTCCTAAATATTTTGCATAATTTCTTTATAATTTAAATTTATCATGATATCATAAACTTGTAAATGTAACTATCCATTATCGTTATTATCTAAGATACTACAGGACTGCCCTTTTGAAGCCAGAGATGCCTATCCCTGTTTTAACAAGTCCCAAACCACTTATGTATCTTGAAATTTTGTTTTTATTTTTTATAGTTTTTTCCTGTTTTCCCTTCATTTAAAACACATTTCATATGTTTCAGATGTTTGCATTTAATATGTTTTATATGGATATAAATATATGTTTTATATTTATATTTAATATGTTTTTGTGATATACATACATAGTGTCATACATTGGATAAATATTATGCAGATTGCATTTATATATTTCTACCAACCTGGCTATAATTTCCTGCTAATCTGTCTGTTATGGGATGAAAGAGCAGCAGATCAGTATGAATTGTGTTAATGATAAGAATCTGAAATGAGAGCAATTTGCTCTCTGAAAGGCTTTCTGGTATGTAATGAACACAAACGTAGGACATGGTCTAAAGTGTTTTGTATAAATAGTCTGGTCTTTTTAGGCAAAGGGAGACCTTATGCTTTGTTTCTTATTTTTGTTTGTATAAGGAACATGATGGAGAAATAAGTCATAATTACAATATTATTGACCCACTTTGATCTTTGTTTCTCTCTCCTTTCCTTGAATATATCTCCATTTTAAAGTAAAAACTGAGCATGTAATTTTTGCTTTTTAGGCAAGGGACTATTTTCCTCTCCTACAGCATATCAATAAGAGTAATGGGGTTTCTTTTGCTTGTTTTTGTTTTTGTTTGTTTATTATTTTGTTGTTGTGTTTTAAAGAATTACACTCAGGTTTGACATTTTCAGTAACATTCTTCCCTCTCCCTCACTTACACTGAGCTATCCTTAGGTCTTTATCATCCTATTTTCCATCTTTCCTTACAGGTTTTTGTTGTTATTGTTTTAACAATGGCTATTTTCTTTTCAATTGTGAATGAATGCCTCCTAATTCTGTCTCCAATATTTTTTTTCTCCTGAAAACTGAGTCTTGATCATCTTCCATCAATACCTGTCTCTCTTATTGTAAAAAATCACCTTACTATTATTATCTGAAAACTAAATGATATGATCATTGTTGTGCCAAATTAAAAATTTTGGTAAACGTACAATTACACTCCAGGGAAGAAATTGCATTTCACAGACCTGTTCTAACCTCCTTGACCCATTTCCCCTCTGTACCATTTCCCTTGTCTTCTGGTAAACCTCATTCTATCTATTACTACACATTTTCCTCCAGAGAAGTCCTGATGTCAATTATAAATTGTTGGAAATTTAAAATAACAATTTATAAAACATAAACTAAGTACAAGGCACTCCTATAAGCACTACACACACATTATTAACTTACTGAGTTTTATTATTATAACACATCTAAAATAGTCCTATAAATATACTCCTTGTTTTATATATGAGAAAACCACATCACAGAGTCTACCTATTGGTCAAACATTGTTGAGTTGGATCTTACACTCAGGCAGCCTGGATCTGTAGTTCTATAAGGGGCAGAAATTAACTTCAATGTTATTGACTCCTTACTGCCCATCATGCTATGAATTAGTGATTGCAGTATTTTTAAACTTATCTTCTTCCCTAATCATATAATGAAAACTTTTGCCCTACTTTAAAAGAATTGCAAGCATCAAGGACCTCACAGGGTGGTATTTGTGGAGAAGAGCTCTGTTGATTGCCTAATATTAGATCCCATATGAGTCTACTTGTACAGTGCCAGGCTTAGGTACATTTTCTAATTATTCCCTACTGCAGTCTGTGCCTGAGACAAGAAATCAGGGGTCTGTGTTTGATTCACCCATTATTCCTTCATTCATGTGTGCATTTACCTGTTCACCATTACTCCTTTATTCAGAAAACATACATTGAATGTTACCTAATCTCTAAGTACTATGGTTGTTTCTGATTTGATTAAGGGAGCTCACAGCTTTTGGGAAAGCTAGAGACACAAATAGCTAGAGTGCAATTGGTAAGAGTCACAATATGAATAGGATAGAATAGAATAGAATAGAATAATAGAATAGAATATGAACAGATTGCTATGGAAACATAAAAGCGAGAGGGACTTGATCCACTAGTTGTCTTGTTGCTCTATGGGGAAGGCAAGAGGACCAAATCTTGTTGAATATGTTGGATTTCAGCACATAAAAATGGGATATGTATCGTATCAAGTATGCTCAGAAGCATGTAGGGCCAAGTATGTCCGGGAACTAGAAAATGTTTAAGTGGCTGAGGTACAGGATAACTAAAGTTTAGGATACTTGATGTGAGGTGGGGCAAGTTAAAAAAGACAGGTACCAACTGCAAAGAGCTTTTGAGCAACCTAAGAGCTCTAGAATATTCCTTGTAGAGTGGGCATGACATGATCACCCCAACTCCAAGCTGTATGAGAAATAAACAGGAGCCGCAGAAATCATATAGGAGGCAGTAAGTTCCAGGGCTCACATAGAGGTGGTGGGAATGAAAGGCAGGGAACAAATCTAAGAACCATTTAGGGCCAGAATTGTTTTAATGTTTATTTTATCTTAGAGAGAGAAAGTATGAGTGGGGAAGGGAGAGACAGAGGGAGACACAGAATCCGAAGCAGGCTCCAGGCTCTGGGCTGTCAACACAGAGCCCAAAAGGGGCCTTGAACTCACGAACCATGAGATCATGACCTGATCAGATGCTTAACGGACTGAGCCACCCAGGCGCTCCAGAGCTAGAATTAACAGATGTGAACAGGTGTGAGGAATGGGGCAGCAGGAGTGTAAGTTCAATCACATGGATTAGGAAATGCAGGGAAAGAAGGCTTTGAAATGAGATGAAGATGTGCTTAATACTTACAATGTTTAACTGGAAGCACTTACAAGTATTCCAGATACAAGAGTGCAATGCATTTCAGTCTGGAGAGAAAGAGAAAAAAAAAAAAAAAAACGGGAATGGAAATATACATATGAAGAGCTGTAATCAAATTGGTGATACTTGAAGCCAACAGAAATTGATAATTGCACAGAAAAGAGTACAGAGAGGAAAAGGAGAAGAAAATTAGAAAATTGATGACACTTTGCTAGAACTGAAGTGGCAAATTGAATTTGTTTCACCAGTGACAAGTTAAGGAACATTTACCAGAATGCTTGATAGATTTAAAGAATAGAGTTTCTTTTAGTCGCACATCTTGAAATTTATTTTTCTTTACCACACTATTGCTACTAAAATTTTAAGTCAGCTATATAATAGCCTTAACATTTATTTGCTTTTGTATGAGTACCCCTCCTCTGAATATTGTTCTTTGAAGCAGGGCTCTATGAATATAAGATCTATATGGTTTAAAGCTCTCTGTTCTCAGGATGTGTTGGGAAGGAAACTTATTTTGCAATCAGTTTTAGGCATAAAAGGAGGTACTTTTTATTAAAACAACAGCGTATAATTTTTTTTTTTTGAAAGCTGCTTGGACTGGGGAGAAACTTGAACTAGGAATTAAAAGATTTGCAATTTTATTCTGCCTGTGCCCGTAACTTTGCAAAGCTCACAAGTCATAGCACCTCTTTGAATGGTGCCCACAGGGGCTGTAAAACAATGTAAGCCATGACAAAGATCTTTCAGATGTCCTCGACTCTGTATTTCTATGATAATCTTTCTCCATCTTGAAATTTTGCCGGCTATTCTCCATGTTCCCTTTTCTCTAAACTTGGCCTTTATGTAGCTATCACGACACTGAGACCCTAGAAAGAATTAACTTAGCTCTGCCTCCTGCAGTTGAGTTTTAAGAAGTGGCTGGCTGGTCTAGATTTTCTAATTACAAGTCAAGTTAAAGGCATGAATGAAGCTTGCACTGGTTACCGATATAGAAAACAATGTACAGCCCAATGCTCATCGTTGGGGAGTTTACATTGACTGAGACAAATTCTGTCTATGGTCTCGTGAACGACTCAACAATAAATAAAGGCCAGAAGTTTTCTCTGATCATGAGTTTAATCAATCATGATCTCACTTGATTTTAATCAGTTTCATTACTTGCCTGTAAAAGGAAGGTGGGTTAACTTGCAGTAATTTTTGTCATGTGAAAAATGCACAAACTGTTGTGTTGGAAGTTAATAAGGGAAGAACCTGGTAAGCATTACACCACCACTCATTTTGCTTTATAAAATTTTTTAACGTCTGTTTCTTTTTGAGAGACAGAGAGAGAGCGCGTGAGCAGGGGAGGGGCAGAGAGGGAGACAGAATCCGAAGCAGGCTCATGGCTCTGAGCTGTCAGCATAGGGCCCCAAACAGGGCTCAAACCCATGAAACATGAGATCATGATCTGAGCCCAAGTCAGACACTTAACGAACTGAGTCACCCAGGCGCCCCTACTCATTTTGCTTAAATCTCACTATCTATGCCTATGTTTGCATTTGACAGGACTAGACTAAGCCTGAGCCTCGTAAAACCCTTTAGCTTGTAGAAGACAATGGTAATAAGCAGATGTGGTAAAGAATTATACAAAGCAGGGCGCCTGGGTGAGTTGGTTGCCCATCCAACTTCGGCTCAGGTCATGATCTCACAGTTCCTGAGTTCTAGCCCCACATCAGGCTTGTGGCTATCAGTGCAGAGCCTTCTTTGGATCCTGGGTTCCTGGGTCCCCCTCTCTCTCTCTGCCCCTCCACCTCTCTCAAAAGTAAACATTAAAAAAGAAAGTAATTATATAAGGTTATGAAATTGGGTATGATCTATAAAACTTTGCAAAAATATACACTATGAGCCAATTTATGAGTCATAATTACTGATCTTTGCTTCCAAAATCACCTTAAATATTTCAGGATTAACCAAATTTAAATTGACACTAAGCCCTTTGACATCAGATATTGTGTCTTCTTTTTTTTCTTTCTTTCTTTTTTTTTTTGTATCTCTAGAATCTATTCCAGTGGGCAAGATATTCATCAGCATTCAAAAAATTTGCTATATTATAGAATATTAATGCTAAATTAGAATTGTTCATACTTGATTTTTCACAGATACTTATTCACTCAGTATATATTCATGTGTACTTACTATGTGTCAGGCACTAAAGATTATGCATGGGGGAGACAAAACATAAACGGCAGAAATTTATTTTTTACAGTTCTAGAGCCTGGAAGTCTGAGAAGAAGGTGCCAGCATGATGGGATGAGAACCTTCCAGGTTAAAGATTCTCATTTTGTCCTCACATGGTGAAAGAGGGTAAGGATCTCTGTGGGTCTCTTTGTGGCACACTGATCCCATTCATGAGGACTCTACCCTTATGCCCTAAGGACCTCCCAAAGCCCCATCTCCTTATAGCATCACATTGGGCATCAGGATTCCAACACTAGAGGGTTATGATAGACCACAGCACTCACCCGCTACATTGACTACAATGTCCTAATGTACCATTATAACTGTTCAGTAATACGATAGGTCATGAATGAGTTACATATACCCTGAAACACAAGTCTTGGTTCCAGTTGTTTTAATACAATGTGAAAAAAAAAAACAAAATTGTAAGAAATTAATAAAAAAATGTACTTTGTAAATCATCCTTAGGATAGACATACTGGTAGGTATCATGTCAGACCGTTAACTCCAAGCTGAATACCATGTTTGGTGATAATGTTGACCCGAAAATCTCAGAAGTTATGCAAGGAAAATGTATATAGACAGCAACACCAAAATAAAAGTTTATTTGGGAGGAACTCCAGACAAGATAGGGCTGCTTTATACAGACTTTGTGAACTGTTTATAAAGCAATAAACATGCTTTTATTTTTTGATAAAGCAGAAGTAGTGACTTCTCAGGGGTGTGTGTGTGTGTGTGTGTGTGTGTGTGTAAGTGTATACGCACGTGCACGCAGGCGTATGCGTTTGCTTCCTGTGGGAACTGGAGCTTTCTTGGTAGAGCCTCAAAATTAATTTTCCAGCATCAGGGGTTGTGATCATCAAAGGCATGTCAGGTTTATGGGCTTCTCTCATTTTGTTGATTGGTTCAAGTTACACTATTTTTAAGGATTTTATTTGCATTCATAAGGAGAAGGCAAGAGTGATTTAGTTTAAAATGTTTTTATTTTTATAAAGTAACTCTGAAAAATATTATAGTATTTTACTTCAAATATCATTTCATGTCTACAGAATTAGGATGAACTTTATAAATAATACAAAGATACAATATAACCATTGCAGACCTTGAAATTTTCAGAGCAGGAATATCATATGTCATATATTTTATCCTCTCAAAATAGACTGAGTAGAAGGAAATCTTTTGACCGGTTGGCTTTGTAGTTCATATGCAAAATGAAACTCAATATGGGATAGATCCCTGTTCGGGAGAAAGAATCCTCTTTATACCCTCTAATAATGTAGTTACTCCAACTTAGTAACTTATGCCTTGAAAAGAAATTTAATAATGTAGGATGTCTAGTCCTCAGCAGTAGGCTACCATCCTCTATTCAAAATAGGTGAATATTTGACTAAATGATAAGAAACACAGCCAGTAAAAGTAGGTGAGAATCAATTGGGTCATTTAGCTGGACCACACGTTCAAAACAAACTCCAAACCTATGTGTTGTGTTTGACTTGGTTTGTTTTTTTCCACGTTTCAGTTCTTCCAATGTACTTAAGATCAACCGTAGCTGTACATCAAAGCAGAATCTCTCTTCAATAACCCAGGCATTTTTCCAAAAGTGAAGTTTAAACTTATTTTGGTGTAATCTGTTTTATATTTATACATCTTAACTTAGAAATCTCTTCCTAATAATCCAATGGAGAAAAAAAAATGTCACTTTGACAAATGGTGTTAAAGAAAGTGGCTATCCCTACGTTCAGTAGAAGCAGTGGAAGGAATGCCCCAAGGCAGAGTCCCAAGTCCTTGAGGGGGAATGCTAGTGACGTGAGCTGGAGGCAAGGATAGTGATACATAGGTTACACATTAGCAGCGGGGGGCACAAGACGCTGACCTTGTGGCTTCCAAGACCTTGAGGCTGACATATCCAGAGCCACAGGTACAGGGCATGTGCTCTCTTCTCCCACCTCTGCCCCAGGGTGACCCCTACACTCCTTATAATGCATTTGCATTGCATTTATAGCCCCCTACCCCATCTGAGAAAGGCTGCCTTGACTGTTCTGGTACAAACATTGTAGGGTCAAAAACTCCCGCTCCCAACCTGTGGAGAAGTCCCCCAAATGATTGCAAGCTGCCTCCATTTAGAGACCACCCCACTGTGAGTCTCAGCTCCTCCCAGCCCAGAGAGCTATAACAGATACCCCATCCTTAAACAACTTAGGGCCAGTGCCACCTCCTGGAACTTGCCTGCTCTCCCACCTTGAGAGTGTACTTTTGCTTTACTCAAGTGCTTTGTGGTTGCTGCTTTTCCTGTGGCTGTCTTTGTTCCAGTGGGATTGTTGGGTATTATCTTTTCATGGGAAATCCAAGAACCCAGACCTCCATTCACACACTGCAGACTCTCCTGCTGGCAATACACATGCAAACTAAAAGTAAAATTAAATCCCTATCAGCACTGTATAAAAAAAAAATATTGAAGATGGTTCAAAGACACAAATATAAAATTATAAAACTTCCAAAAAAAGAAAAAAAAAACGGAAAAAAACATGGGAGAAAGCTCTTGGGATCTTGGGTTAAGCAAAGATTTATCAACTATTACAACAAATCAAAGTCTATAAAAGAAAAAACAGACTACATCAAAATTAAAAACTTTTGGGGCACCTGGGTGGCCCAGTTGGTTAAGCGTCTGACTCTTGATTTCAGCTCAGGTCACAATCTCACAATCTTAGGTTGTCAGATCAAGCCCTTCTATGGCTCTGTGGAGCCTGCTTACGATTCTCTCTCTCCTTCTCCCTCTGCTCCCCCACTCCCACCGCTGCTCACTCATGCAGCTACTCTCTCTCTCTCTCTCTCTCTCAAAAGAAAAAAAAATTAAGAACTTTTGTTCTTTAAGAGACACTGGTTAAAGGATAAAAAGACAAGCTGCAGATTAGGATAATATATTTGTAAATCACTTATCTGATATAGGACTTGTATGTACACTACATAACAAATTTCCAAAACTTAATAAGAAAACAAACAACTCAATTCTAAAAAATGGATGAAGGGTTTATATAGACATTCCACCACAGAAGATAAGTGGATGGGAAATATGCCCATGGCGGGAAGTTCAACATCATTTGTTACTGTGGGAATGCAAATTAAAACCATGATAAGGTACCAATATGTGTGTGGTATGAAAATGGCTTAAATTAAAAAGACTGACCATACCAAGTGTTGGTGAGAATGTGGAGGTATTTGGACTCTCATACATTGCTGATGGGAATGAAAAAATCATACACTTTTGAAAATCATTTGGAAGTTTTATAAAATGTAACACTCACACTTGCCAGAAGAACCATCCATTCTACTTCTAGGTATCTACCCAAGAGAAAAGAAAGCACGTAGCCAAACAATGACTTACATACAAATGTTTATAATGGCTTTATTTGTAATAGCCCAAGGTTGGAAACAACCCAAATGTCTGTCAACTGATGAATGGATAAACAAACCAGTACATTCACACAATACAATACTACTTGCATTAAAAGGAATGCACCATTGATTCATACTATAACATGAATGAATCTCAAAATAATTATGTTGAATACAAAAAAAAAAGACAGAAAAAGAGTACTTATTGTATGGAACAATTTGTATATAATTCAAAAAAATAAATATTAACAAGAGTAAATAAGTGGTTACCTGAAAGAGAGGAGCTTGAGAGACATTATGTTAAGGCATGAGGAAACTTTTTGGAGTGATGGGTAAATTCATAATTTTGATTGTGGTGATGATTTCAAACTTACAAAATTGCATATCTAATGTATGCAATGTAGGTATATCCATTGTACCACAACAGAGTTGTTTAAAAAAGTCTTGTCAAGAGTCTCACAATCAGGAAGTCTCTGAACTTCTCAAGTTCTAAAAGTGACTTTATTCTGAGATGTTTTTTTGAAGCCCACTCTCTACATTTATTCATATTAATATTTGTCATATCCATGATATGTTTCTATATAAATGGGGGTGTGTGTTATATTACATATATATCATTATGTACATATGTCATTTAATTTATAGACTACTCAAAACACATGGTTTTGACTAGCTGCTGGTTATTGACTCCTTTTTATTTCTAACTTGATATTTTTATTTATTTATTTTATTTGTTTTTGTAATCTTTATTTATTTTTGAGAGAGAGATGGAATGAGAGTGGAGAAGGAACAGAGAGAGAAAGAGACACAGAATCCGAAGCAGGCTTCAGGCTCTGAGCTGTCAGCACAAAGCCTGACACGGGGCTTGAACTCATGAATGGTGAGATGGTGACCTGAGCCAAAGTCGGACGCTCAACTGACTGAGCCGCCCAGGCGCCCCTCTAACTTGATATTTTTAAAAATTTTAAAAAGAACATAGTGACTGAGGCTTCTAATCACTATGTGGGGGCTATTTCTCTCCTTTCCTTCTATCCCTGGGAGAAAATAACAACTCAAAGGCCATGATCATGAACTCTGAAAAAGACCTTTCCCTTTCCACTACATGGGCCAATATCAGAGAAGTTTCATACCCGTATGAGGCCAGATGTTAACGCTGGCTACAGGATAGCAGTGGACTGGAATTCAGTTTTCCAACCCTGAGTTGTATCAAGAGTAAATGATATTAATGTAGCAAAATCTGAAAAGTAAAGATTTTGCCAATGTATACAATATAAAATTATTATGAAGGAAGCTGAGTGAAATTGTAACTGATTTTTTTCCTTTAAAAAAATACAACGATTAGATCACTTCAGTTTCATGAGTGGCTCTTAATCAGGGGTGCCCATCAAATTTATAGGGGGAGATTTTTCAAAATGCACATGCCTGAACCCTCATTTCACACCCATTGATTTGAGGAAAGGGAGACAAAACATGGAAAAGTCCCAAAAGTCATTTTGATATGAACTGCCAGTAGCAAACATTGATTTAGAAGAAAGAGATTAAAACAAAATGTGTCTCTATAACTAGATAATGGAAGGACCACAATGATCTCATCAGCTCCCATTCTGACATTAAAATAAATAGCATAACCTTGGCCATGGAGCTGATTATGCTCCAGTTGATTCAAAACTATTTAGTGTATTGACAAAGTTGTATCCCAGCCAGGTAGGAGGGAAGGTGTAAAGTATAGAAGTGCCTGAGATAGCAGACAATTTCACCACCACTGTGTTTTTACAGATTCTCAGAAGCTAGATATCATGGACTTAAGTATTTGAGTGTTTAATTTTGATTTCAAGGAGATTTCAGTTCTTATATGCCCTGTGAATTATTGGGGTGGGTGTATTCGATTCTGGTAAGCTCTGATATTAACACATTGCTTTCAAACTTCAGTTGCCCTGGAGGTGTAGGCCTGTGCAATGTATTAAGTTGTCCAACACAGAGATGTAGTAGACAATTTTAGAGCTTGAGAGTATTTTATATGTTTTATCTGTAATAATGTTTGCTCTCCATGGGGTGTATAACTTGATTGATAATCTGCACACAAAGTTCTATGGTAAACATGTTATTTTAAATATATTTTTTTTCTCTTTGATGTTCACAGCAGCCCTGTGAGGTATGTGTTATTAACCCATTTTAAACCTGAGAACACCGAAGCATAAGAGAAGACCAGGTGATGTTAAAGAGGAAACAAGAATGGCTCTAGCTTAACATTGGAAGGGACTTTGAGCAAGAACAAATATAATAGGGCAACGATTTTCCCATTGTTTCCATACAAAGTACTCTAATAAGAGTTTAACTCAGATGAAGTAATCATCACCATCATCATCATCCTGGATTTTTGAACATCTGGCACTAGAGGGTTTTATTTATGAATATCTGTAATGGTTATGTGTCAACTTGAATGGCCATGGGGTGCCCAGATTAAACACTATTTCTGGGTGTGTCTGTGAAGAGTTTCTGGATGAGATTAGCATTTGAACTGATGGATTCAGTAAGGTAGAACCCCCTCCCCAGTGTGGGTGGGTGTCATCCAGTACACTGAGGGCCTGCCTAGAGCAAGAGCCTGAGTAAGGAAGAATTTGCCCTCCACCACCACCCCCCCTTTTTCTTTCCTGCCTCACTGATGGAGCTAAGATATCTCATCTCCTCTCTGTCCATGGACTGAAACTTACAACATCAGAGTTCCTGGTTCTTGGGCCTTTGGACTCAAACTGAATTACACCACCAGCTATCCTGGGTTTCCAGCTTGCAGACAGCAGATCATGGGGCTTTTCAGCCTCCATAGTTGTGAGCCAATTCCTATAGAAAAATCTCATAAAATATATCTGATATATAGATGAATCTGTTATTTCCTTGTGACTGCAAAGCATCGTCTGATTTTGTTGAGGAAGATGTCTCTATCCCTAAAGGTCAATTAAGGTAGATTAAATCTACCTAAAGGTAGATTAATGGCTAACAGTCACGTTTCTGGTATGAGAACTCTAAGGACCAACTTGGTCTTTAGACTCCAATAAAATGTGGTCTAAAGATGTCATTTCTTTCTCACTGTTCTGATTAACTGCTCATATGGATAGCTGATTACTACATTGTCTGAAAAATTAATCAGCAGCCAGTTAAACAATACCTCTGATTTGGTTTAGGAGCACTTGGCCAAGAATGAGGAAAAAAATGTGTCAAATACCTACTGGTAACCAAACCCCCATGGTCACTGCTGAAATCTAATCAGAGATTGTTTTGACATTGTCCCAAAAATCAGATACCTGGAACTTAAGGAAATGAGGTTATTTAATCTAGCAAGTTCTGTATCATGTTCCCAAACAGAGTTGGTATGTTGTATTCTGTGGCAAGAAGTCTCCTGCAGGACTGGATCATGACTGGGGGCAGATTGTGTGAGAAAATTCAGATAAAAAGAATGAGGTGAATATATAGCAATTTCTTTTTTAGCTGTTTCAATGACAGCACAATTCTCCTAGGCATATCATGGCTTGCCTCCTGTTTCAGTTATAAATTGCTATGTATAGAAACAATCCAAAATTTAGTAGCATAAAACAACTATTATTTCTCAGAAGACTTTGGGTTGTCTAGAATGTTCTGCTGTCTCTGCACCACCCCTCTTAGGTTACTTATGAGTCTCCTCTGACCTAGTGGGTCTGTTGAGGACTGGACTCAGCTATCGTGCCAGGATGGCTACATATGTCTCTCATTGTGGTCTCAACATCTTTCTTCACACATGTTCACTCATCACTCAGGAGCCTCAACAAGACATCTAACATAGTGGCTAGGTTGTAAAACGTAGTATTCTAAAATAATTAGGACTCCAGGTGTTCAGCTTGCATCACACATTATAAATGTCCCATTGGCGAAGGTAAGTCACATGGGCAAGACAACAGTCAACATGGAAGGAAATTACACAGGGTGTGAATAGAAGGAAGTATGGTTCACGGTAGGCCACCTTACTCCAATCTAACATACCTCCTGAGTGGCAGCTCTCTGGACCTTGAGCCAGATACTAAATTTCCTTTTTATGTAGCATAGGTTTAAAAATAGCAACTATTTCAGTGACATACAAATTAAGTGGGTTAGTAGGTGTAGTATTTAGAATGGTGCCTGAAACACAGTAAGAGCTGTAAAAGGTTTTGTCCTTACTATCATCACCATTGTCATCATTGTTATTGTTGTTGCTGAACTTTTTGTGCAATATTTTTTTTTAATATATGAAATTTACTGTCAAATTGGTTTCCATACAACACCCAGTGCTCATCCCAAAAGGTGCCCTCCTCAATACCCATCACCCACCCTGCCCTCCCTCCCACCCCCCATCAACCCTCAGTTTGATCTCAGTTTTTAACAGTCTCTTATGCTTTGGCTCTCTCCCACTCTAACCTCTTTTTTTTTTTTCCTTCCCCTCCCCCATGGGTTTCTGTTACGTTTCTCAGGATCCACATAAGAGTGAAACCATATGGTATCTGTCTTTCTCTGTATGGCTTATTTCACTTAGCATCACACTCTCCAGTTCCATCCACGTTGCTACAAAAGGCCATATTTCATTCTTTCTCATTGCCACGTAGTATTCCATTGTGTATATAAACCACAATTTCTTTATCCATTCATCAGTTGATGGACATTTAGGCTCTTTCCATAATTTGGCTATTGTTGAGAGTGCTGCTATAAACATTGGGGTACAAGTGCCCCTATGCATCAGTACTCCTGTATCCCTTGGATAAATTCCTAGCAGTGCTATTGCTGGGTCATAGGGTAGGTCTATTTTTAATTTTCTGAGGAACCTCCACACTGCTTTCCAGAGCGGCTGCACCAATTTGCATTCCCACCAACAGTGCAAGAGGGTTCCCGTTTCTCCACATCCTCTCCAGCATCTATAGTCTCCTGATGTCTTCATTTTGGCCACTCTGACTGGCGTGAGGTGGTATCTGAGTGTGGTTTTGATTTGTATTTCCCTGATAAGGAGCGACGTTGAACATCTTTTCATGTGCCTGTTGGCCATCCGGATGTCTTCTTTAGAGAAGTGTCTATTCATGTTTTCTGCCCATTTCTTCACTGGGTTATTTGTTTTTCGGGTGTGGAGTTTGATGAGCTCTTTATAGATTTTGGATACTAGCCCTTTGTCCGATGTGTCATTTGCAAATATCTTTTCCCATTCCGTTGGTTGCCTTTTAGTTTTGTTGGTTGTTTCCTTTGCTGTGCAGAAGCTTTTTATCTTCATAAGGTCCCAGTAATTCACTTTTGCTTTTAATTCCCTTGCCTTTGGGGATGTGCCGAGTAAGAGATTGCTACGGCTGAGGTCAGAGAGGTCTTTTCCTGCTTTCTCCTCTAAGGTTTTGATGGTTTCCTGTCTCACATTCAGGTCCTTTATCCATTTTGAGTTTATTTTTGTGAATGGTGTCAGAAAGTGGTCTAGTTTCAACCTTCTGCATGTTGCTGTCCAGTTCTCCCAGTTTTTGTGCAATATTTTTACCCTGTTATAATGTTATATTATACATTAGTTCATCTATAGGGTCTCCAACCCCTGAGACATAATTCTATCTTGAAGGATATGACTGTCTAAAGAAGATGGCACACAAAAATACAGAATTCTAATACAAGATGATTTAAGAGGGATTAGAAAAAGGTGCTTTAAGGAGCAAAGGTACATTTTCTCAACTTCCCCTATTTAAAATTTTACAACTGTCACAAACTAATGCATATTTATGTCATGCAATAGTTTCACACACAAGCATAGAAATCAATTCTAAATGTGTCTAAACAAGCATACCGATATTAAGTTAATTATCAATACCTTTACCCCTTCATTTAACATGTCAGATTTCTCATGGCTCATAGTTCAACATTTCAGTGTATTGGAATGAAGTCTCACTCTCATTCTGAGTAAAGGTCTAAACTAAGAAACCAGAGATGACAGTGCCCCCGATCTCTAAGCAATTTGATTGTATCAGTGCTGTTAAAATCTTCCTACCGTGTCCTGGGAACAATTCTTATAATGTGACACAGGGTCTGGCCTACATAGAAGGAAATGATGAAAATAAGAGTGAACATTTATTCAACCTTGTCATGTGCAGGCTTTATCCTCAGTTCTACATGTGATTCTTATTGAGAACCCTCTGCCCTGGAATGTGGTCTTTTTTTCTTTTCCAGCCAATTGTGGTTCATTTTATTGGTGTTCACAGATCTTCACTCTCCTATCCCTATCGTGGGTATGCATTCTCACCCCAGTCTACTCATGTTGGGTTCAGCCAATGGAATGTGAGTGAACACAGCACACACCTCATCCCAAGCAGAAGGTGTACTGTCTCTGTCACCAGGTGGTTGCCTTGTCTCCCTTTCTCCTTCCCTCTGCCATGAGAATGAGAGCATACTAGATCAGGGCTGCTCCCTCAGCTTGAATCTCAGAAAGAGTAGACCCCATAGCCTGGCACTGACCTGCAGCTTAGAGGTGCAGCAGCTGTTTTCTACCTTCATGCGATATTAGCAAGAAAGTAAATAGCTGTAGTTGAAACCTCTATGATGCAGGAGTTGTTCATTAGCAGCATTACTTAAACTGAGGTTGAAATGTTGGTTCCCCTGAGTAGATTATTCAAAACTAGCCTCTGTATCTGGGCTGTACCTCTTTGAACAATGGTACTGAGTTGTAGCAGTTTTGATTTTTCTCCCCAGGACTTGGAGAGAAAAGGATCTAACCTAGTCTAACATAGCCCCTCTCCCATGAAAGCGTATCTAGAATAAGGAATTTTTACAACTCAGTTCTAAGGAGACAACCCATTTTTTATTAATAGGCAGAAAGTGAAACAGGAATAACACAAACGAAGATATACAAATGACCAGTAACCACATAACCACGGGAAAAATGCTTAACATCATTAGTAATCATGGAAATGTGAATTAAAAGTACAATGAGACATAAATAGAAATCTATTCAAATGGCTAAAAAAAGAGAAAACAAACAAACAAACCAAACCAAACCAAACAAAAAACAACCTTATAATTGGAGCACCTGGATGGCTCACTCAGGGAAGCACCTGATTCTTGATTCTGGCTCCTTTCGTGATCCCAGAGTCATGGGGTCAAGCCCTGTATCAGGCTCCATGCTGAGTGTGAAGCCTACTTAAGATTTTCTCTCTCTATCCCTCTGAACCTCTCCCCTACTCGGGCTCTCTCTCTCTCTCAAAAAAAAAAAAAAAAAGTGGTAAATTAGCTCATAAAGAATAAAGAAAATTAATCACAGATTTTTTTTTAAATCCCCCAAATTGTCAAATATGTGAAATACCTGAAACTCTCATACATTGCTGGTAGGTTTGCAAAATGGAAATCTCTGAGAGTCTCTTATAAAGTTAAACATGCAGTTACGCTATCACCCAGCAATTTTACTCCCATGTATTCACTTAAATCAATGAAAATAGAGGTCTACAAAAAACACGTACAGCAATATAGCAGCTTCATTCATAATAGTGACAAGCTACAAACAATCCAAATGTCCATTAATATGTGAACTGATAAATTAATTGGATTATAGTCATACAGTAGAATACTACTCAGCAATACAGAGGAACAAAGTACTGATAGATGTAACGACACAGCTGTATCTCAAAACCACTGTGCTGAATTAAACAGTCAGATAAAAAGGACTACTTACTGTGTGATTTCATTTCTATAAAATTCTAGAATGGGCAAAACTAATCTTTAGTGACAGAAAGCAGACCACTCATTTTTCTGGGGCTGGAGCTGGGCTCCTGACTACAAGGAGGCAGAAGAAATCTCTCTGGGATGATGGAAAGAGTCTTAGTTATAGTGGCAGTTACACCAGTGCATAGATTTTTCCATAGGTACATTTAATTGTGTGTAAACTGTACTATAAAAAATTAATTTAAACATAAAATAAAATAACATGGTTTACCAGAATACCAGAATACTGCAAACCGAAATAGCCATCACTAACTCCTAAATCTTTGCTGTGTTCCATTGACTAGGATGAATCTCTCCTATGACTAAATTGGCCATGCTCTCCATTGTCGCTGAGTAAGTGAATATATCTGATTCTATACCCTCCTTCCCGCTCTTGTTCTGCCTTGTCCTTTTGACATTAATTAGGCCTTACCTAAGTATATCCTAAAAAAGTGTGGTTTTTGTTTTTTGTAGTACTTGGTGAAGGTTAAGGAAGACTCATGTAGCTTCCTATAGGCCAAGTCAATTCTGGCAAACAATGTAGTATCCAATATGGTGGTCTTCCTGGTGTCTAGTACTTCTTAATAGTGGCAGAAAGTTAAATTTCCCCATTTTCATTCAATTACCATTCTCCTCCACTTATGCTGATAGGCCCTGTGAAGTGGTTATTGGTTATCCACTTTGATTCCTATCCAGTTCATAAATTATTTATGAATAATTTTTAAATGTTCTATTTTTTTTTTACTTTGATGGAAGTGTTTTGTGCCAAGTGACAAATCAATGAGTTCCCATATATTATTTGTTTCCAAGTTGGCATTTTAAAGTTATAATTACTATACTAGAAAATAATACATTTAAAAGCAGAATTCTAAGTAGAACTCACATTTAGGTTTAAAAAGCAACCACTACATAAAATAAATCCTGAACTCTCACTGAACCATAGAGAAATGGTACTTTTTATAAGGACTGCAATGTAAAATCCCAGATGATTATATTTATATACTTATACTTGATATATATGGACAGAAGCAAGAGAACTGAAGCATTATTTTCATGGGCAACAACATTATTCTTGGGTTTTGACACAAAAAACACCTACTAGTAATAAAAACATTTCAACCACAAGGAAGTATTTTTTTTACTTCATCAATCTCTAGTGAAAACTATTGGTTTCTCATTATTGATTGGAGGAAGAATCTATTGTTTTGGAGGAAAGGAAGTTATCAGCATTGGTTAGTAGAAAAAGAGTGTGCAAGTCAGTGAAAACTGATTAAAGGTTACAATATAAGGTTACAATTATAAGGTTATAAAAACATTAGGGGGAGACAAATTCATAAGACATTCTTTGATTATAGATAGGAAGGAAAGTAAAAATCCAGTTGGCAAAGGAAAAAAAATGGAATGGAGACGCTAATTTAGGTTTCACTTATATTGTGTTCTCGGTAGTCATGAAAATAGGGAACCCTTCCTATGGTAAAAAGAATTCAACAATGTAAACATACATTAGAAGTGAAGTCAGGAGGTATTTGTACTTTGGGTAGTTTCCCATCTTTGGGAAGGAGGGATATTAGGAGAAGTTTGGGAAGGGTTTAGGATATTATCAAAAGGAGTGAAGTAATGAAGGGAAATGTTATTAATATGTAACTGGCATTAATTTGAGCATGTGTACTAAAGAAAGCTTATAGTTACTGTTGACCTGTTGTTCTTCCTGTTAAATTGATGGGGTCAGTAAAAATAATAAGTTATATAGTGGATATTCACTGTAGTACATTGAATCATTACCACCCAAATTTATGTCCATCTAGAATCACAGAATGTGACCATATTTGAAATAATGGTCTCTGCAGATGGGATTAAGGTAAGAATCTTGATTAGCATATGTACCAAATCCAATGACAAGTGTACTTATGAGAGACAGAAAAAGGGAAGACACACAGAGAGACACAGAGGGAGAAGGCCAAGCGATGTTGGTGTCAGAGATGGGGGTAGAAATACAATTACAAAGCAACAACTCCAGGGATTGCTTAGAAGCCACTAGAAGCTAGGAAAGAGACTTGGAACAGATTCTCCCTTGCAGGCTCCAGAAGGAAACATCCCTGCTGACATCTTTGATTTCAGACTTCCGGCCTTCAGAACTGTGATGAAATAGATCTGTTGTTTTAAGCCACTGACCTTGTGATAATTCATTACTCAAGTCCCAGGATACTAATACCATTTTTTGGTCATTCTTAATCTACTTCATCATCCCTTGTAAGGGTGCTGTAAAAAACTACATTAAGATTCATGTAAATACGGGATGCCTGGATGGCTCAGTCCGTTAAGTGTCCGACTCTCAATTTGGGCTCATGTCATGATCTCACAGTTTGTGGGGGCTCGAGCCCCGCATCAGGCTCTTTGTTGACAATGTAGAGCCTGCTTGGGATTCTCTCTTTTTCTCTCTTTCTACCCATCCTGCATGCTCTCTCTCTGTCTCTTTCTCTCAAAATAAATAAGCTTTAAAAAAAGAAAAAAAGATTTATGTAAACACATGGAAAACATTTGGTCAGGGTTTGAAGATAAGAAGCTCTTGATAAGTCTTAGTCACTGCTTCTTTGGTGGTAAGAGCACCAGTATGGAATTAGTATTATCGTGATTGCTAAGAATTATCTCGTCAATGTATTCTAAATAGCAACATCAGTTTGCATGAGAAGTTTTAGTGAAATCACAGAACTTAAGGAGGCCACCCAAGCCCTTATGTGTAATTGCAATGTTTATCTGCTCATACTCTATCTTTCAGACTTTTCCAGTGAATAGTCAATGAAATTGTGATTCTAGGAGCAGGTTGAAGTTGTCAATCAAAACTGTAGCAACACAGACCTGTCTGGTGAAACCCATTATATTGATAATGGCTGCTGTGACTTCTGCTTCTCCAGAAATATTCATTGTTTCTGAATGCATTACATAATCTCTCAGTGATTCTTTAAATTCCACATCTCAATAGTTTTTAGTTGTAATGAAATACAGAACTCAATCCACCCATTAATGAAAACCCTAACTATAGTATATGCAAATTAATGAAAACAAGGAAGAAAACAAATATGTTTTCTCCCCCATTGTCTTAAAGGGTATGTATGGGGAAAATTAATCTGAATTATTTTGAATGGATATATCTATAATAGAAAAAATAAATGGGGGTGCAAAGGAAGAACATACGATCGATGGAATAATGAACTTATAAACAGAGCAAAATTACCTCCTCTAACCACAAATAAATGCAGAAAATATTACAGATAATTGATAATCCATTTTATAAAGCTTTTTCTTGCAAACACAATACAGTTAATATGATGTCAACTCCCTAGTTTGATATACAGCATATTATAATTTTAAAAGCAATGTTATTATAAAAAATTCATTTGCTGTAATAATCAAATAAATTTTCAAAGAAAAAACAAATATGCATTAAAAATAATTCCACAGGGCCTTGCTCTTCTAATGGAAATGCTAAATACAATACAAGAAAGATTTGCTAATTAAAAGCCATTTTTAAGCTTTCAATTTCATTCTTTTCCCTATTTAATTCAGTAGGAAGCGGAAAACAGTCAAACAGTATTTTTAAAAGGAGGAACTTTAAAAAGATACCACACTTAAGAGACCACTGCTGCTGATATATTTGATGTTCAATTATTTTTCTATTTTTGTTTTCACAGGGAAATTGGATTGCATAAGCACACACAGACATATATATAATATATATAATATATATGTATATATATATGTATATATATATATATATTTATATATAATTTAAAATTAAGTTTGTTTTGTGCTTAATTAAAGCAGGTATAGCTTATATTACAAAATGGTGATTAAACTTTCTGCAGAGTCATTATGGGATTGAGAAATAACCCCAGACCTCATGTAAGCGTTTTAAAAGAGCTTTAAATTTCAGTGGCTCATGGTACTTCATCTTTTTCTTTTTTTAGTATAGTTTAGAATTCAGTCCTCCCCACCCCCCCAAAAAAGTTGTTCTGAGACTACTGAGTATGGTGCAAAGAACATGGAGTTGGTGATTCGTTGGACTAACCACTAATCAAACTAATTTTATCACTAGTTTGCTCTAGGTCATTCTTGACAAAAATCAGAGAGATCAGGGCTCTGATAAATTATGTATTGGAGATAAAACCTATTCTATAAATTTCTAGACTTATTTTAGAATAAACTGAAGGGAAAAAAATATATATGCCAGTACTTTACAAACATGAGGTCATAATAATCCTGGTCTTTTAGGAATGAATAAATACATTTATCAGGCCGAGTTCAATCAGGAAATTGGAAATTATCCTAAGTATGTGAAGAGAGTGATTTAAACAGTATTAGAGGGTTGAGGTTTGTTCTTCAACAAGGGACTTATTGAGGCTAGGGACATAAAGGTCAAGAAAGCCACCAGTACCTTCAGGAAACCAGTGGGTACTGGAATCAGAGGAAGCTACTGGTTCTGGGCTCAGGCACATGCAGCAGTAGAACAGGTTGTCTTACAGGAGGACACCTAGAATCTCCTGGCCAACATTCCCTTCTGCTCTCAGCTCATCTGGTAGCCAGCTTCTGCATTCATTAGGAGCAATCAAAGATGGCCTCCACTTCTATGTTGCCAGATCACTGGGAAGTAACTCTCACTTTCTGAATCTAACCCAGAACCCACTGCCAAGCATTCTGGGAATGTAGTTCCCAGTCTTTTCACTGGACCTAGAAGAACAGATACAGGAAAAATAGTGTTATGTTAACAATGAACAATATGGCAGAGGATAGTAAACCTCATGAAAAGTTAATGATTTTGTTTTCAGCACATATCAGCAGATAAAGAAGGATTCATTGGGGCTTTGGTCCCCAAAATTACTCTGTTTGTATGGATATGGGGCTATGCTAATTTTTCTTAAGACTGAATCTATATTCTGAGTGTCTGTATATCTACTGTACTATCTTGTTGTCTCTTGTCTTCAGCTATGAATGACCTCAGAGATAAATATTACTGAAAATGTGTTTTAGCAGAACATTGCACCAAACTATGAATGGCGATGTATGATTATGCTGAAAGAACTTTAAGAGTGTTTGCAAACTTTCAAGATATTAGGCGTGTTCTTGGGTATAAATCCATGCTCATCAGTAAGTCACAATTTGAAATCTGAGCCCATAGTTTCTGACTGCTCCCAGTCATAAATGTAGCTTAGAAGGACTTCTGGTGCACTTGAGGGCCTAATATGGGCTGTAAACTTAGAATGCTTCAGGAAGTACAGTAGAATAGTAAGAGCACAGCATCTGGAGCCAGACCACCTTCATTTAACACCCAATTTCAGGGGCGCCTGGGTGGCTCAGTTGGTTAAGCCTCCAACTCTTGATTTCCATTCAAGTATTGACCTCCTGGTGGTGGGATAGAGCCCCATGGTGAGCCACTCGCCAGGCCCTGCTCTGAGTGTGGAGCCTGTTCGGGATTCTCTTGCTGTCTCCCTTTGCCCCTCTTCCCTGCTCACACACTTTCTCTCTAAAATCAAAATTAAAAAATAAATAAATAAAACCCAATTTTAAAAACATATTAATCATGTGATCTTGGGCAAATTTCTTAACATTTCTGTGCCTCAATTTTCCCATCCATTAAATGGAATGAAAACATTACCTAATTCATAAGATTTTTGTGGGATGAAATAGTTTAATACATGATAAGCACTTAAAATATGACTTTAGTGATTTGTAGAATATTGTGTCATTTTGTATTTATTATGCTTAAAAGAACATTCTAAGGACTGTAGTTACTGTTGGTTAGACTTGTTATCATAACACAGCATGACAAAATGCTGGTCAGGTTGAATTTATATTGTGCCTACCTGTACAAGACACCACACTAATCTCATTCATTCATTTTTATTTAATTCATTTTCATGTACCGTCCCTCCCACCCATTTGTCTCCTGACCTGCTTTCACAAGAGTATGGTGGTTAAGGAACATGTCTTATGAAGCCAGATTGCCCTGTTTGGATCCCAACTCTACCGCCTACTAGCTGTGTGATCCTGTACAAGTTACTTAACCTCTCTGTCTCTTCATATGTATATTGGAGATACTATTAGATAGTAGTCTCTTTGCATTGAAAGTTAAAATAGAGCACCTAAAGACATGAACATAGTTGGCACACTGTTAACTGCTCTTATTATTGTGTCCAAAATGATCCATATCCCGTACTGATATAGTTATAACTCTTGGAATTAAACGTGGTTAGCCCAGATTTTACACAGTCCCTTGTTGACCAGTATGTGTTTGTATCCAAGAACATGCCCACTTTCCCGCTGGTTGCAAATATTTTTTTTTTCTGAAAAGTTTGTAAAAGAAAAAAAAATTAACACACAACTACACACTTTTTTCTTTTCTAATTATCGATCTTTTCTAATTTATCTTTTCTAATTATCTATATATTTGAGTGAAACTTGAAATACTTATTTGTAAGATTTATAGTTTTGACATCACTTCTGCGAAATACAAATGAGAATATAGTCTTTTTTTTTTTTTGCTTCCCTTTACTTAAGCCTCTGTCTAGGTGAATGCACTTCCCATATCTTTAAAAGTAAATAACACATACAAAATGTAATGCATCTAGGAATGATTTAGATATTTCCCCGTATTGTAAGGAATGCGTTTCCAGTCTCTAAGCAATATTTAAATGAGTCCTGGGAGTTCTATGAATAATTTCCTGGATTCCTTTTTTTATGGATGACTATAACCAAACCCCTTGCTAGGGCCTTAAACTATTTTCTCAGCTTTAGTAGTTTAATTAAGCATTAAGTTGTTTATAGTCAGGAAGCCCCAACACAAGAGGTTTCTTTCTCAATCTGTCTCTTGAAGAGAATCACTGGATTCAATCCAATAGTAATAATAAAAAATCACTAGTTATACTAATTAGCATTGCTTCTGTCATGAAGATTTTAAGGCTTGGAGTGATGCCTTGAACTTGAATAAAGTAAGATTTTTTTTTCTTCATTGCATGTATTATTACTCTGGGAAAATTATTACAAACCCATAATCTGATATATAGACTTTCTTGGTTAGAGAAAGGAATGGAAAGAAAAATATAACTTACCATCTCTTCATTTTGTGGTCTATGATAAGCATTTTCCTTTTTTGGGCAGATGATCAACTAATATCATTGAGTCCTTCAATGGTGTTTAGAGAGCCTTGAATCACTACCTTTACTGATTCATATGCTTGGCCACAAAAACTTCCAGAATTTGTAAAACTTTCCTAATAGTTATAGAGATATATTTTATCAAAACAACTCACCCTGCATATAAGACAATATTAAATATACAGCATATTGATTAAGTAAAACCAATTGTTACTCCAGAATATCATGAAACTTCCACATATCATTGATCAACACATGTCCCTGAACAACTCATTTAATTATTAGTATATTTTTTTAAATTTCTTCAATTCATACATCAATAAATTCAACCCTTTTTGCCATAACATAAATTTACTTGCAGACTCTTGTTTTTTAATGTTTATTTTTGAGGGAGAGAGAGAGCTCAAGCAGGGGAAGGGCAGAGAGACAGAGGGAGATGCGGGGGAGAAGGGAGGGTAGAGGGCAGATAGAGAGAAGACAGAGGATCTCAAGTGGGTTCCCTGCTGACCGTAGCAAGTCCAATGTGTCTCAAGCCACCAAGGCTCCCCAACTTGCAGATTCTTAATAGAGGAGACTTAAGAATCCCAGTTCATGAGAAATAGCCTCAAATAATATGCTTGGGGCATTTTGAGAAGAGAACTTCCTGTGTTCCATTCATATTAGCTTCCTCTCTTTCCTGGTGGAGACACTGGGTTCTCTCCACGCTGCTCTCTCTCTGCAAATCACTTCCCTCCACCTCTCCCATGCTTTGCTGGCTCACATTTACATACAGATACCCATGTGTACACACACTCGCACCCTACAGTTTTTTTTTTTCTTACCAACATTTATTGGAGCTATGCCTTTATTCGTTTATTATGCATCTCCATGTCTGGACTATTAACAATGTGATGACCTAACAAGGACTGTATCTGTCATCAACTCCTGGAATCAGTTTATTTCCTGTCATTCATAAGGTCAGGAAACATTTACGTAAGAGAGTCTCTGGCTAGGCATGGAAATAATAAGCGAATAAAACAGACACTGTCCTAATGCTCATGAAACCTAGAATATAGATATTTATTTTTAAAATCAGGAGAGCCTGGCTGGCTCAAGTGGTAGAGCATGTGGCTCTTGATCTCTGAGTTATGAGTTCAAGGCCCATGTGGGGTGCAGAGTTTACTTAAAAAAATCACACATTTCTAATAGATATAAATATAGATACGGATATAGATATATGCAGATACAGGTTTTAGTCAGATCTGGCTGCCATAACAAAATACCACAGACTGGGTGGCTTAAGAAAGATTTTATTTCTCATGGTTTAGTTCTTCAGCAAAGTCTTTCCTCCTGGATTGCAGGTAGCTACCTTCTTACTTGGCTACATTGTAGAAAAAGAAAGAAAGAAAGAAAGAAAGAAAGAAAGAAAGAAAGAAAGAAAGAAAGAAAGAAAGAAAGAAAGAAAGAAAGAAAAGAAGAAGAAGAGGAGAAGAAAGCTATCTGATATTTCTTCCCATATGGGGACAAATCCACCATGGGACCCCTACCCTCATAACCTCATCTAAACCTAATTACCCTCACAGCCTCCATCTTTAAATACCATCACATTGGAAGTTAGGGCTTTAACACAAAAATACTGAAGGGACACAATTCAGTACTTGGCAGATATAGATGGACATTTAGATCGCATGCTAAAAAAAAAAAAAAAAAAGCTTCTTTATGGATAATTACAAACTGGTAGTCACTTTAACCAAAGCAGTGACATGGTGTAAACTTGATATAATTTATATTTATTTTTTATAGTTTATTTATTTTTGAGAGAGACACAGAGCATGAGCAGGGCAGGGGCAGTGAGCGGGAGACACAGAATCCAAAGCCAGACCCAGGCTCTGAGGTGTCAGCACAGAACCCAAAATGGGTCTTGAACTCATGAACCGTGGGATCATGACATGAGCTGAAATCAGACTCTCAACTGACTGAGCTATGGAGGCACCCCTGTAATTTATAGTTTTAAAAATTATCCTGATGAGGAATTCATCAGGGACATAAATCTGCAAATGGGAAGCCAGTTAGAAAACACTAACAGCGTTCTTGTGGCCACAGCTGGGGGCTGGAAATAGGGCTGTAATCGTGGTGACAGAGAACAATCAATTTAGCTAGCTGCCAAAGGCTGAAGCAATAGGCCAGTTGATGGATCAGAGGTGGAGATGATGATACAATAGGAACCAAAGTTGAATCTCACCTTTATGGACCGATTACCTTGATAGAGAATAAGTCGTATTATGAAGATGAAGAAATCAAGAAAAGGGGTTTAGGGAACATGTTCACAAGTGCAGTTCTGATGTGTGGGATTTGTGGTATCACTGAGAAATATAAACAGAAGAATCAAGGAAGCAGTTGGTGATATAAGAACTGGCCATGGAGGACAGGTCAGCTCTCGAGATACACATTCCGAGATCATTCAACACAGATACTATTCAAAGCATATTGTAGATACATTAGTCAGACATGTAAAGAAAGGAAGGGAGTACAAACCAGAGACATGAGGAACTCCAAAATCTAAAGGTAAGAAGGAAGAAGAATAGGGCAGAAGCAACATAGGGTGCTGAAAACTCAGGAGGAAGTCCTAAAATTAGATGTCATGGAGGTCAAGTGAAGATGTATTTAAGAAAAGGGGAGTGACCAGTTTTAATGCATTTAAAAGATGAAGAGTGATGAGGACCAGAAAATAGGCATTTAGCGACATGAATTCCATGGTGGCCTTGACAGGAACAGTTTCAGTACAACAACAGGGGACAGACACCAGCCTGGAGTGGATTGGTTTAAAGGGACATGAGGAAGTACATATGGATCCTGACATTAATTGAATAAGTTTGGATATAACAGGAAGTAGAAAAACAAAATAATTCCTGGAGAGGCAAAATATTCACATTGCGATGATAATGATCCAGAAGAGAGGAAACAATAAATGATACGGATATACAAGGGATTTTGTCAGAATAAAGACATCCAGAATGTTATTCAGGGCACACATGGACAGATTCTACAGGCCTAAAGAGAAAGACACTTCCGTTACTTTAACAAAGGTGGGGAAAAAAAGCTGTTGATGCTGTTAGGTTTGTTGATTTCGAAGTAGGGAGTTAAAAGGATGCCCATTTAATGGTACCTCTTTGCTCAAGACAGATTTATCACCTGAAAGCAAAGCAGTGGGGAGGAATGGGGAATGTGAGGAACAATGAGAATGTGTGAATGATCACTACAGACAGAGTGGAGTTGGAATGATAGGCTGTGACAAGTGTTTAAATAAAGCTAATGTCACCTATCCCCTAGATTGGTCTGCAATAGCATTCAGCTGAATTTGGGCCCAAAGAAAGTACGTATGTCGGTTCTTCCAGGGATTAGGGCAGGTGTCAGGGCATTGGAGGTGTGGTTCTATCATAGGAGACACTGGAGTTAAAATACAGTAAAACCTTGGTTTGGGAGCATAATTCATTCAGGAAACATACTTGTAAACCAAAGCACTTGTATATCAAAGCGATTTTCAAGACCCATTGGCTCAGTTGTGATCACGTGACATTCAGCCTCATGTACTACTTGTATTGCAAGACATGGTTCATTTATCAAGTTAAAATTTATTAGAAATATTTGCTCGCCTTGTGGAACATTCGCAGAACAAGTTACTCACAGTCTGAGGTTTTACTATATTTTCAAATAATTGTAGTAATGGATTGCAAAGCTTGAACTGGATTTGAGAAGAATACAGTAGGAGGGAAAAGTTGGATAGGTGAATGTGGTGAGTCAATACATAATGAGTCAATGGGTTGAAGGCCTTCACACTTCCTCTCCTGACTAATTAATCCCTTGTGGCACCTGGGTGGCTTAGTTGGTCAAGTGTCTGACTCTTCATTTCAGCTCAGGTCATGATCTCAAGGTGCATGGGTTCAAGCCCTGAGTTGCGGCTTCTCTGCCTGACCGTACGGAGCCTGCATGGGATCCTCTCTCTCCCTCTCTCTCTGCCCCTCCCCTGCTCGTGCTCCCTCCCTCTCTCTCTCAAAATAAACAAATAAACTGAAAAAATATTAATCCCTGTCTCCAATCAGTTGTTTCCTTTTCTGGTTTAATAAAGAAGTTAATGAAATTACCATAGGTGTCCTGTGGTGGACATAGAGATATGATGCCCAGATCACGCCGGGGATGGACTGGCCACCCAGTTGTAAAGAATGTCGTCATCATTTGGCTTTGGCTTTCAATTGTCAGCAGCTTCAGGATCTTCTCAGTTGTGGACAACTGCTTTGTTCAAGGCTATGTCCTTTCCAAGGCTGTCTGCATCCAAGGTCTGGCCATTTTAACACAGTGTGGGACACTCACTCCAGAGGTCCCTACCATGTTGACTTTTCAAGTTTGCAAGTGCTTTAACTTTCTCCATCTTCTAATGTTTCCTCCCTGTTATGGATTGAATAGCATCCCCCCTCCAAATGTATATGTTGAAGCTTTAACCCCCAATGTGATTTATTTGGAGATAACTCCATTAAGGTATTAATCGAGATTAAATAAAGTCATTAAGGGTAGAGCCCTAATCCATTAGAAATGACATCATTATGATGATGAAGTCTCTCCAACACAGACAGAGGAAAGGCCACATGAGAGACACAGAGAGAAGGTGGCCATTTACAATACAAGAAGAGTGAATTCGCCAGAAACTAACCCTGATGGCATGATGGTTTTCTATTTCCAGCTTCTGAAACTTTGAGAAAATTAATTTCTGTTGTTTAAGCCACCTTATCTGTATATTTTGCTCTGGTAACCTGAGCCGACTCCTCATTCCTTTATAGCTTGATCCCTAATAAAATCTTGTACCCTAAACACTCAGTATCTGCATTTAGAGAACCAGAGTCTTCTGGCTTCAACCTCACCCTAAATAGCATCACTTGGCAGGGTCAAGAGCATTATGCTATTTCCTGTAGCACCCTTTCATAGTCCTACATGGTGAATCATTATTAGTTGGACATCTTCAACTATACTGCGGACATCTTGACGGCCGAAAGCGTGCCTTGATTTGATCTTGAAGACCTAGCACACTGAGAGTCACAGAATGACAAGAGCCAATACTTAGTGAATGGTTAAGGGGCCTTCTCTTCATCATGTCATTTGTTTGCAAATGATTTTCCAGTGCACATCCACCTCTAAACTTTTGAACTTGAAAGCAGGATTTGCTTGACCGCCGATGATCTGATCCTCAGTCTTATTTCTGATCCTGGTGTGCATATCTTGATTTGAGTTTGTTTTAATTTTTTATGCTACATATGACAGTGAGGTGGTCCTTATCCAACTTTTTTTTTTTTTTTGTAAGCTGTCCCAGTCTTGCTTGGGTTCTCCAATCCCTAATAGTCTATTTGATCTCCATATCCCATGCTGCCCTCACAGTCCAGCCCCTTAAACTAAAGGAATTTCCTTTTAATGTGAAACAAGGTATCTTTTCACATGGTTGGTGAGGAAATTTTGAATTGGAGTGCCCCCAGTTACTTCTTTGGTCTTCCCTACCTAGAGAGGACAGGAGTAGTGTGGTCCTTAGGTTTAAAACAGAATTAAATCTAAGATGTTAAGAACTGTGAACTACTGGGGTGTATCTAAGTTTGGTAGGAAAGTCATTTTCAAATAAAAGAAGAACTTGGTAACATGGCTTGATCAGCAGGCAGTTACATGTGAGGAAAATTAAATAGTAGTTTCCTAATCTATTTTTTAAATATATATAAAAGACTGAACAACAAATCACCTCATATCTTCTGTCTAGTTTTCATGCATGCCCAGAGAGCTGGATAAGCATATCCTGCTAACTGATGTTTAAAGGAAATGCTTAGAACATGTTTACAAAGCTTTAATCCTTTCACTGACCACAGGTCCATAAAAACAGGATTAACTTCTCTGATTAACATTTTTTTTTTCTCTCTGCAAACGAGCATGTAGGTCTTTCTCCATATCCTGCAGGAGTTAAGTTTTATATCAATTTTGACAACATGCGGCTCTTTTCTTTGTATTGCATGGTTGTGTAAGTGTGTTTCCACCTTGAGGGCTAAGAAAAAAAAAATCAACAGGATGCTGACATTTATTTCCTGTTTTTCCTTGCCCTGCACATTAATATAAAAAAATTAATGTAATTAACACATCCTTGCTGCCACTCTCACTGCTCAGGGCATGAATTACTGTACCACAGGCTCTCTGAAATAACCCTCAATGACCTGCGGTCCTTTGCATTCATTAAGCAATTGTCTTTCTCAGTGAAGGGGGATTGTGACAGAATACTTGAATCAGAATAGTGCCAATTACTGTAACAGAGCATCAGAGTCTTTTCAAAGTTCCATTAGGATATTTGATTATTTTTTATATATTCCAAGAGGTGTTGTGATTTACTGCTAGTGTTTAGCTCCTTTCGAAAAGAAATTATTCAAAAGAATAATTTTTTAAGGGGCAAAAGGTACTACTGTGTGATAACTAGCAAAATGCTCGTAGTTAATGTCTTCCTCTTTCTGAGATTTATTCCACAGATGGTACTTTTTTTTTGTCCCCAAGATGATGCTGTATAAAAAGGATACGAGATAAGTGGGGGGAGGGGAAGCAGGACAAAAATCAACCTCAAATTCTTCTTTAATAACGGACCATAAACTCTTTTCTAAAACTTGAGCAGATTTTGGGTTGCAGTGACCATTTGTGACCTATTAGAGAGCCTAATGTCCAACTGTCAGTTCCTTTATCCAATAAAATATTTACATTTTATATGTAAAATAAAGTGGAATATGAATGCACACCTAGGAGTGTATAGGGTTTATAAACCTTGTGAAAATAAGGTTACTGACCATGCTTGCTTTTCTAAATTTATTTCAGTGCCTGCTGCTACTAAGATATTGAATAGATTTGCCCAACGAATGAATGGAGTGGAATGAGTTTTTATGGTTAGTGAATCTCTACTTTTTATGACCATATTTTTTCAAAGCCAAAAATTTTGCAAGCAAAATTAGTAGTGTGATGATGGCAAGGCATTATTAGTAATATCTCGGTTTAGATTTTGTTAGTATACTAGATAATATACTAAAGAATCGGTTTTGGGTGGGAGCATATCGGTGGTCTAAAGACAAGGGGCTGGTTGAAGTAAAAGAGACAAAGCTCACCAACGGTGATGTGCCCAGTCTTTCATAATGAAAAAATATCAAGCCTTTTTGGAACTAAATAATTTCTATTTTGTTTCTTGTCCCCAGAGGACAATACCTGCTGGTCAAGGACTTTGCCAGTAGGAGATGGCCGTTGTAACTAATTGAACCCGCCAGAAGAAAAATAATTTGTTTAGGATATTGTCCTGTTTTTGACTTCTGAGTGTTTGTGAATATACTATAATAAAAAGCAAACAAAGACAAAACCACAAAAACTCAGCCATATCTTGTTTGTTGATGATATGCTACTGAGCCAGGATCTACTCACATTTGAGATGGTGCCAGAATTCTTGGGTTTTTTTCTGGGGGGGGGTCAAAAATGTATTTAAGAAGGGTCAAAGCTACCTCTAAAACCATATCTTCATGATCCTACTTTGACTCTAGTCAGGTGTCTCTGATATCTTAAATATATCGACTTTGTGCACACCCATTTTTTGAATATACACATACTTTCTTGAAACGCTAGAGGAATAATGATAGGGGCTGATACAGTCCATCTACTGCAGATTTTGTATTATATCACACCACTATAATATAATACTTTTATGACAGAGATCAAATAAGCCCCTCTTCTAATGATCAAAATATATAATGTTACTGTTAATAATATCTACGATTAATTTCTTAACAGTAACAAAATTTCAAGAAAGAAATTAACTTACTAAATTAATGATTGGATTATGTATTTCCAAATGTTTCCCCCTTTACCATTCACATTTAGCTGATAAACCAAATTACTTTCTGCATATTCCTTTTTTTTCATTTAGTAATTTTTTTTTAAGTTTTGAATCCAGGAATTGGTCTTAAAATATAGAAATTAAACTGGGTCATTGCAACTGAGTCATGATCAACAAAAGTTTCCAAAGGGAAAACAATATACAAGCCAATACGTGAAATATGAAGAAGCATTCAACTTTTTGAAGTCTATCCTGGATATGGAACCCAGTGAGTGATCAAAACCTATGATATGTGTGATGGCCAATTTTGTGTCAACTTGACCAGGCAGGCCATTGTACATAGATATTTGATCAAATTCAGACCTAAGTATCTCTACAAAGATAAGATTACTATTTAAATTAATAAAATTTGAATAAAATACAGTATCCTTCATAATGTGGGTGGGCCTCATTCAATCAGTTAAAGGCCTTAAAATAAAATATGGAGGTCCCTAAAGTACAGGGATTTCTGCCCCTAGGATGCCTTTGGACTCAAGCTTCAGCATCAACTCTTCTCTAGGTTTCTAGCTGGGCTGAACTGCTCTGCATATTTTGCACTTATCAGACCCCAAGACTATATGTGCCAATTTTCTCTTTCTCTCTATATCCATACATACACAAAAGTATACACATCTTATTGGTTGTGTTTTCCCTGAGAACTTGTCTCTGCATTAAAGGAACTTGCAGTCCAGCAGGAAGTGTAAAACTAATGTGCACATACAAACATCCATGTGAATACTCTCTCTTACTTACATACAGTATCAGAAATGTAAGTGGTATGAATGCTCATCTATCATTAAAAATATTATCACAGCATAAGAGACTCTTAAAAACTGAGAACAAACTGAGGGTTGATGGGGGGTGGGAGGGAGGGGAGGGTGAGTGATGGGTATTGAGGAGGGCACCTTTTGGGATGAGCACTGGGTGTTGTTTGGAAACCAATTTGATAATAAACTTAATATATTGAAAAAAATATTATCACAAAGCCCTGACCCTAAGTGAGAATATCTTTTCTGATGTAGAATGGGGTAACTCACATGGAGGATTAGTAGTACACATTCTCTCAGTCATGAAAAATTTACTTATGAGAAAGTGCAGAAAGATCATCAGAGAATGTATTGTACAGTTGATGTGTCCTAATCTCTTGCAGGAAATATCAGTAACAGAAAAAGCACAGTGAAGAAGGAGAAGGAGAAGGAAGGAGGGGGAGGAGGAGGAGGAGGGGGAGGAAGAGGAGGTTGGAGGGGAAGAAGGAGACTGGAAACACATACAGATCTTGGTACCTTCCAGCTCATGGGTTCTATTTCCTACCCTTATTTTTCAAAACAACCTCACCCTTTATCTGATATGTCATTTGAAAATATCTTCTCCCATTCTGTCAGTTGCCTTTTATTTTGCTGATTGTTTCCTTCGCTGTGCAAAGCTTTTTATTTTGATGAGGTCCCAGTAGTTCGTTTTTGCTTTTGTTTCTCTTGCCTCTGGAGACATGTTGGGTAAGAAGTTGCTGTGGGCAAGATCAAAGAGGTTTTTGCCTGCTTTCTCCTAGAGGATTTTGGCGGCTTCCTGTCTTACATTGAGATCTTTCATCCATTTTGAGTTTATTCTTGTGTGTGGGGTAAGAAAGTGAGCCAGGTTCATTCTGCATGTCGCTGTCCAGTTTTCCCAGCACCACTTGCTGAAGAGACTGTCTTGATTCCATTGGATATTCTTTCCTGCTTTATCAAAGATTAGTTGGCCATACGTTTGTGGGTCCATTTCTGGGTTCTGTATTCTGTTCCGTTGACCTGAGTGTTTGTTCTTGTGCCAGTACCATACTGCCTTGATGATTACAGATTTGTAGTATAGCTTGAAGTCTGGGATTGTGATGCCTCCTGCTTTGGTTTTCTTTTTCAAGATTGCTTTGGCTATTTGGGGTCTTTTCTGATTCCATACAAATTTTACGATTATTTGTTCTAGTTCTGTGAAGAATGCTGGTGTTACTTTGATAGGGATTGCATTAAATATGTAGATTGCTTTGGGTAGTATCGACATTTTAACAATATTTGTTCTTCTTATCCAGGAGCATGGAATCTTTTTCCATTTTTTTTTGTGTGTGTCTTCTTCAATTTCTTTCATGAGATTTCTATAGTTTTCAGTGTATAGATTTTTCACTTCTTTGGTTAGATTTATTCCTAGGTATTTTATGTTTTTTTTGTGCAACTGTAAATGAGATCTATTCCCTGATTTCTCTTTCTGTCACTTCATTGTTGGTGTATAGGAATGAAACCGATTTCTGTGCGCTGATTTTATATCCTGCAACTTTGCTGAATGAATCAGTTCTAGCAGTTTTTTGGTGGGATCTTTTGGGTTTTCCACATAGAGTATCATGTCATCTGTGAAGAGTGAAAGTTTGACCCCCTCCTGGCTTATTTGGATGCCTTTTATTTCTTTGTGTTGTCTGATTGCAGAGGCTAAGACTTCCAATACTATGTTGAATAACAGTGGCGAGAGTGGACATCCCTGTCTTGTTCCTGACCTTAGGGGGAAAGCTCTGAGTTTTTCCCCATTGAGGATGATATTAGCATTGGTTCATTCACATATGGCTTTTATGATCTCCAGGTATGTTCCTTCTATCCCTACTTTCTTGAGGGTTTTTATCAAGAAAGGATGCTGTATTTTGTCAAATGCTTTGTCTGAATCTATTGAGAGGATCATATGGTTCTTGTCCTTTCTATTATTGATGTGATGAATCACGTTGTTTTGTGGATATTGAACCAGCCCTGCATCCCAGGTATAAATCCCACTTGGTCGTGGTGAATAATTTTTTTAATGTATTGTTGAATCTGGTTGGCTAATATCTTGTTGAGGATTTTTGCATCCATGTTCATCAGGGAAATTGGTCTATAGTTCTCCTTTTTAGTGGGGTCTCTGTCTGGTTTTGGAATCAAGGTAATGTTGGCTTCATAGGAAGAGTTTGGAAGTGTTCCTTCCATTTGTATTTTTTGCAAATGACATGTCAGATAAAGGGTTAGTATCCAAAATCTATAAAGAACTTATCAAACTCAACACCCAAAAAACAAATAACCCAGTGAAGAAATGGGTGAAAGACATGAATAGACACTTCTCCAAAGAAGACATCCAGATGGGCAACCGACACATGAAAAAATGATCAACATCACTCATCATCAGGGAAATGCAAATCAAAACCACAATGAGATACCATCTCACACCTGTCAGAATGGCTAACATTAACAACTCAGGCAACAACAGATGTTAGTGAGGATGCGGAGAAAGAGGAACCCTCTGGCACTGCTGGTGGGACCGCAAACTGGTGCAGCCACTGTGGAAAACAGTGTGTAGGTTCCTCAACAAATTAAAAGTAGAACTATCCTACGACCCAGCAATTGCACTACTAGACATTTATCCAAGGGATACAGGTGTGCTGTTTTGAAGGGACACATGCACTCCCATGTTTATAGCAGCACTATCAACAATAGCCAAAGTATGGAAAAAACCCAAATGTCCCTTGATGGATGAATGGATAAAGAACATGTGGTATATATACAATGGAGTATTACTCGGCAATCAAAAAGAATGAAATCTTGCCATTTCCAACTATGTGGATGGAACTGGAGGGTATTATGCTTAGTGAAATTAGTCAGAGAAAGACAAAAATCATATGACTTCACTCATACGAGGACTTTAAGAGACAAAACAGATGAACATAAGGGAAGGGAAACAAAAATAATATGAAAACAGGGAGGGGGACAAAACAGAAGAGACTCATAAATATGAAGAACAAACAGAGGGTTACTGTAGGGGTTGTGGGAGGGGAGATGGGCTAAATGGGTAAGGGAAATTAAGGAATCTACTCCTGAAATCATTGTTTCACTATATGCTAACTAATTTGGATGTAAATTTTAAAAAATAAAAAATTAAATAAAAAAACAACCTCTAAGAGGTATGAAAGATTCCTAATAGATAAGAAACAGCTTTTTTCTAACCCTTGCTCCAGAACACTGAAAGATTTAGAGAAAACAGTTGTTATGCTGAATGATCTGACAAAATAAGGGGGAAATTTTGTAACATGACAGGTTGGCATTGTATCAGTAGGGTTTGAGATTATTTTCTAAATTGGTAATATAACAAATTGTCAGGTTTTCACTTCAAAGTCTTTGTTCTAAGAGAACTGTCTCAGACTGGGTCAGGCGCATGGAAATTATTTGAATCCTTTCTCTTCTAAGAGATTGGTTTGTTTCTATTTCAAAGGGTAGCTAACATTTTTTAAAAAGTAATTTCTGCCTATTGGTAACATTTAGCTCTAGAATTAGACATTTTCTTACTGGTTTCTTAATTGACTTGCTGTTTGACATTGAGTTAGTTGCATATTCTTAGATAAAGAACTTGAATTAGTCATTGAGCATCTGTGTCTTTGTTGTTGTTTTGTCATTGGATTACCCATGAAAGATATTGTAATGTCTACATTAAGACAAATGTGGAATCAAATATAATTATCAAAGCATGTTGATATGTAATAAGTCATAAGAAATTATAAATTTGCTATTGATAATTGTTATTCTGTCAATTTAATTGAATTCTACTCACCTTTATCCTATAATAGAGAAATACAGTGAGTAGGACTTTCATGATCCTAACATATACATAATTTAACAGTACTCTGGGAAGTACCATCAGGGTTTCCCGAATAAGTCCTTTCTATTCTCAAATCTATATATTATGTTACCCCAGAGAACTTTGTTTTAAGAAAGAAGCTTTAAAGCTTCATGATCTCACCATGTCTGGTCAACCCAGAATAAAAACAACTGGAATAAATACGGAAATAATACAAAAATAAACTGATAAAAACAAACATTGGCTATTAAGCTATGCCACTGTGGCATAGATTCTGACAGTTGGCTTTTCTTTTAGTAATAAAAGTTCCTTATTTAAGCTTTGATTACGGAGGCATCCACTTCAAGGATGGCCATCTCAAATAAACACACTGCCAGCCACAAGGGTCTGATAGACTGACCATTTGGGTACCTTGTGGTTTTTTTCTCTTCCTGTGCTTTAATTTCCCATTCTTCCATTTTAAATTTTCCAATAAGGAGTGAACCCTAAAACCCTACGTCCCACTCTTGACCCCAGTAAAAGCAAGACCCCTGGCCTGCTTTCTCTCTCTCTCTCTCTCTCTCTCTCTCTCTCTCTCTCTCTCTCTCTCTTTTTCCAGCTTTCTGATGGCTATTACTGAGGGCCTTTTGCAATCATAATAAGGACCACAAGGTCTGGTCCAGCTCCAATACTGGATCTCAGTAAGCTGAGACTGAAACAAAACAGACACCTCTTTTTAACAGGAGAGAGAAACATGTTAATGTGATTATAAGATAGGGATGTGGGTGAAATGATGGAAGAAGTCATCTTTTTATTCTTGTTCATGTTCTTCCTGTTCTTGGTTTTCTCCTCTCTTCCTCCTCCTCTTCCTGCATTTTCTGTTGTATCTATTTCAACAGACAACAATTTAAGGAAAGATTATATTCCTTTTTCCTAAAAATCCCTGAAATAAATATATTTATTTACATATTTGTTATAAAAATATAAAGAAAAAATATAGTACAGTGAATAAATTTTGGGATAAAATAGGCAAATATTTCAAATGGACCACTTAATAATTGAGACAAGTGACTTAAACTCTTGGGGCCTCACCATTCTATCTGTAAATTGGGAATAATACGCTCTTCTTCATAAGTTTGTGATGAAGCCAGAGTGATCACTCACATTTTATAATGAATGAAGAAGCAAAAAAAGGAAACACATAATTTTACATGAAAAATCATTTTGCCTTTCATTACTCCACATTATCTCTTTATGTGCTTTCCATGTTTTTTTTTCATATTACATGGTGATATGAAAATATTTAAAATATTTAGAAAGAATTGTTTGCCTTATTATTCTTTTATACAAGTGCATTTAGTATATAAGGTGATAGATTATAATGTTGTACTCTGATTAGCCCATGATTATGTTAGAGTAAAAACCATAATAGAGTAACCAAATAATTAGTTACTTAATCATCAAAGGTAAATTAAATTCATGAAATCTAAGCAACATAGACCAAATTGAGATTTATATAAATAAGCTGAGGGTACACTGATTAAAGGATTACCAGATGTTCCTGTAATAGGTTAATTATTTATTATTCTGCCATATATAATGACTATGAAGCCGGTAAATGATGCTACATCTTGTTAGCTGAGTGGTATTACAGTTGATTATCAAATTAAATGTCTTTATTTTAATGAGTTGCACTGGAAGGGTATGTGTACCATGGGATCAATTATTATTGTAAAATAACCATTAATTACTTCCAAAGTACTAATTCTGAGAAAACTAAGGATTAGGGACAGACTTTTGTCTTAACTAATCAATGTTAACATTTTCACATTTATAGGAAAATTTTGACTTAATGTCCCTTAATCTGGATTTCCTTCATGTAGGAATAAAAATTAGAAACACTGCCAATGCCTCTTAGAAAACAAGAAAATATTAACCCAATAGTGTTTGTGGTAACATTTTAATATTTCTCAAAAACAACAGTTTTTAGGGTCCCCAGCTGGCTCAGTTAGAAGAGCATGTGACACTTGATTTCAAGGTCACAAGTTTGAACCCCACTTTAGTGTAGAGATTACTTAAATAAATAAATAATTTTTTAAAAACCACCAGTTTTGAATCTCTCTTTTTTTTTTAAATGTTTAATTTGTTTTTTTTTTTTTTTAATTTTTTTTTTCAACGTTTTTTTATTTATTTTTGGGACAGAGAGAGACAGAGCATGAACGGGGGAGGGGCAGAGAGAGAGGGAGACACAGAATCGGAAACAGGCTCCAGGCTCCGAGCCATCAGCCCAGAGCCTGACGCGGGGCTCGAACTCACAGACCGCGAGATCGTGACCTGGCTGAAGTCGGACGCTTAACCGACTTCGCCACCCAGGCGCCCCTAATTTGTTTTTTAGAGTGAGAGAGACAGAGTATGATCAGGGAAGGGGCAGAGAGAGAGAGGGAGACACAGAATCGGATGCAGGCTCCAGGCTCTGAGCTGTCAGCACAGAGCCTGATGTGGGGCTCAAACTCATGAACCGTGAGATCATGACCTCAGCTGAAGTGGGATGCTTAACTGATTAAGCCACCCAGGCATCCCTTGAATCCTGTAAGTAATGATTTTAATAATTAGACAAAAAGCAGAACTATGCTGCAAATTAGCAATTGTTTCCAAATTTGAGGACAAAGGGGTCTAAAGGATGACCTTGTCTAAAGAGTATGACCAAGACTTGGACTGGGTATTTTCCCTAGGGCTTGCCATGGGCAGTGGTCCTGGTTTTGTGGAAAATTCAGTGCTCTGGAGAGCACGTCTTAACATCTCCCCCAAACTAAAGTCATAGTGGTGGCTTTCTAAAAGAATAGTTAATAGAGATTGATTGCCTACCAGAAATTGAGAGTGACAACTTGCCCAAGAGAGATGTCCTAAACTGCAAGGTATGTCAATGTCTGCTTCCTCTAGTCCCTCCCTGAGGCAGAGCTGAGCAGAAGGCAGGGTCTTGGAGACATTGTGAGTACTGATGATCATAAACACCAGGGCCTGCTTCTTAAACTTCCTCCGATTTCCATTTCTGCCAAGACCCGGTTCAGAACACCTCTAAGAACTAGCCCACTTGACTACTATTCTGCGTTTAGAAAACGTCTAAAATGAAGTCCAGTGAGTAAAATGATTGGAACCAAATTGGACAGAGATGAAATGAGCTGCAGAATAAGATCAGTTTGCAGAGGAGTGATCGAGGATTCATGAGGACAGAAGTGGAGGGGAGGGGAAGAATTAAAAATCGTTTTTTAAATAATAACTGAAAACTTTCCAAACTTGATGAAAACCACAAATCTAAATGCCTTACTCTGTTTGGGCTGCTATGACAGATACCACCAACTGGGTAGCTTAAACACAACAGAAATCTCTTCCTTACAGCTTGGAGACCAGATGTCCGAGATTAGGCTGCCTGTATGGTGGGCGTCCTCCACAAGGTCCTTCTCCTTGTGTCCGCACATGGTGGAAGGAGCTAGAGAGCCTTGTGGGATCTCTTTTATAAGCCACTCATCTGATTCATGAGGCCTCACCTTCATAACCTAAGTACTTCCAAAGACCCCACCTCCAACCCCCACAACATTGGGTATTAGGATTTCAATATGTTAATTTGGCAGGGGGGGCGGGGGGAGTGAAACTTCAGACCATAGCACTGCATAACCAACAAGCACCACAAACCCTAAGAAGAAGAGCTAGAAATAATATCAAATTGTCGAAAATAATGAAAAAAAGAGCATCGTAAAATAAGATACCCCCCTTGAAAAAAAGGACACATATATACAGAACAAAGGTAAGAATGTCAGAAAATTTCTCCCTAGAAACCATGCAGGGTAGAAAACAATGAAATGGGAGCTTTAAAGGACTGCAAGGAAGAACAACAACAAAACAAAACAACAACAACAAAAAAACCACACCTTTGTCAACCTAGCATTCTACACCCACAAAATACCTTTCAAAAATAAAGACGAAATATAATAATTGATTTTATGTATCAACTTGACGAACTAAGATGCCCAGTTTGTAGTCAAGCAGCAGTCTGGATTTTGCTATGGAGGTAATTTTTAGATGGGATTATCGTTTAAAGCAGTGGACTTTGTGTAGAGTACACGCCATAATGTTGGTGAGCCTTGGCCAACAAGTTGAAGGTCTTATGTGAAAAAACTGAGTTCCCTCAAAGAAGGGATTGTGCTTCTAGATGGACATTAGACTCAAGAATGTAACATCAGTTCTTCTCTCGGTCTCCAGTCTGCCTGGCTGCTCTGCAGATTTTTGAGTTGCCAGCCCTCACAGTTGTATGAGACAATTCCTTGACATAAATTTTTCTCTCTCTATATATATATATACACCCCAGAATAAAAATTGACAGAATTCATTGCAATACAATTAATGTTAAAGGAGTTATTCAGAAAGAAGAAAAATAATACCTGATAGATACATGGATCGACAAAAACTAGGATAATCAGAATTAATAAATATATGTATAAAGTTGCATAAAGACTCCAGACCAAAATAATTATTAAGATTGGTTCTTTTTCCATAGCTATATGTACACGGGTACTTTTACCGTGGCAGTAACACACAGGCATTACCTTAGATGTGACTAGAGAGACATATGGGATATGATTTGGACATACACAGAGTGGAGTGGAATGAAACCATGGTTGATGAAGTGGGGCAAGTAGAAAAAGGAGGACAAAGGGGTCCCAAGTCTAGTTGAGGAAGTGTTTGTTTAAGACAAGTGAGACATCCAAGGAATGACTTGAGAAATTTGAGGTAGATCACAGCTTTACCTAGAGTGGATTAAGAAACTCTTGAAGAGGACATCCTTTTTTGGATGTGAAAAATATTTAAATTGACTCCATAAAGATCGTACAAAATTTTGATGCCCCTTCCATTTCAGTCATTCAGAATTCAGGCCTTAGAACAGTGCTGCATAGAGTAAGTTTTTCCTAAGTATTTAATTAAAGAAATGAATACCTCACACCCAGAAGTTATGGGTGAGATGACCCATGAGTTTAGATGGATGAGTAGGCATCTCAGGAGACAACTAAGGAGATGGGTCAGAAACACAAAGCCAACAGCAAGTCAAGTCACTGGTGTTGGGTGCCTTTTCCCCAAGTGGATCTTTTTTTTTTTTAAGAGAAAGAGCTTGAGTGCAAATGGGGGAGGGCCAGAGGGAGAGGGAAAGAGAATCTTAAGCAGTGTCCAAGCCCAGTGCCAGCCTGATGTGGGGCTGGCTCTCATGACCTTGGGATCATGACCCGAGCCAAAGTCAAGAGTCGGTCGCTTAACTGACTGAGCCACCCAGGCACCTCTCTGCAAGTGGATCTCAACCTCTGCTCAGGAAAGCTTAAATTGATTTGAGATTATTCATGCCCCCATCTTCCGGTGTGCATGCATGCGCACATGCGTTCACACACACACACACTTTTGCAATGGTTGCATGTAGCATTTCTGGAATTTTTTAAGTTGATAAATAAGTAGATAAGATTAGAATTTGTGGGGATTAGCAGGATTAGGAGGTGAGAAGTCTGTGCAAACCTGAGACCTAAAATAACCTACAAGATGTTGGAGCAGTCACTGTCCATGTTCCATATTCCCTGCTAGGAGACTGACTTGTTACTGGAAGGGGCAGAACTGGGCAGTGGCCCTGATGCAGAAGACCAAAGCGTCTCGATGGATTTGAAAAAATTATTCCTACAATAAAATTTAAGCAAACTGATTATTTTAAAAATACAAGCGAGCACTTCTGTAAGTGAATTTGAGCAAAATATAATGTTAATACCAGTGGCGGATCTTTTTCCGTTACCTTTTGAAGAAATGATGATAAAGACACGGCTACCTGTATTGTCATCTCCAGTCTTTGGCTACTTCTCCCCTTCTTTGTCCCATTTCTGGTAGTAAGTTGTATACTCAGTTTAAGCATATCTTGTATATGTTTATGAAATATTTATATATAATATGCATTATTTTACATATCAAATAGGACATTTTATATAGTTATAATATGACCGCATATCTATTATATCTATTTATATTCTTTTTTATGGTTTAAATTTTAATGCATACACTATCTAATGTATGTATTTTTCTGTACGTGATTTTTTCACTCAATAACCTTTTTATAACTGAACATCTAGTGTATTAATTTGAGCTGCTGCTTTACATTCTGTTTTTCTATTATACCAAAATGTATCCATTCTTCTGTTACTAGAAATGAAAGACCTTTATAATTAAAAAAAAATTTACATTTGTTTATTTTTGAGAGACCTAGAGCAACAAAGCATGAGCAGGGGAGGGGCAGAGAAAGGGAGACACGGAATCCGAAGCAGGCTCCAGCCTCCAAGCTGTCAGCACAGAGCCGGATGCAGGGCTGGAACCCACAAACCATGAGATCATGACCTGAGCCAGAGTCGGATGCTTTACCGACTGAGCCACCCAGGCGTCCCATACCTTTATGATATTTCTAAGATTTTATTTTAGGGGAGAGAGAATGTGTGAGGAGACAGCCGGGGGGGGGGGGGTGGGGGGAGAGAGAGAGAGAGAGAGAGAGAGAGAGAGAGAGATGTAGGCAGGCTCTACACTCAGTGCTGAGCCGGATGGCGCTCAATCTCACAACCCTGGGATCACGACCTGAGCCAGGACCAAGAGTGAGCTCAACCGACAGCCACCCAGGCACCTCTGAAAGACCTTTACAATTTACCCATTATTTCCAGTACTGGTATGATCACTTTTTAGTCTGTTTTCTTGTACATGTGTTCAAAAGTTTCTCCAAGATATATGCAGAAAGTAGAACTGAAAGGTTACAAGTTGCACGTTATTCACATAGTTAATTTTACTAGATATTGTGAAATGGTTGCTAAGTGTTTATCCCATTTCCTTACAGCAGCTTGTAAATACTGCTTTTTCAATTCTTACTGAAACGTATTGTCAGACCTCTCAGTGTTTGCCAAGCTTTGGGATATGCAATGACATCTCATTGTTTGAATTTGCCTTTTGCGGGGATGAGAATAGATAGTTCTCATTTTTAAGTTTGTATTGTATTTTTAAGTTTGTATTTTTAAGTTTGCTCCTCTTTGATTTGTACCTTTATATAATTTTCCCATAATTTAAATGAGTTGTGTCTTTTGTTCTTATTGATTTCTAAAGGTTTGTCTCTATATAGATATCTATATTTTAGAAGACACCTACAGAGAAAATATCTACTCTCAATTTGAAGTTTGCTCTCTAATTTTTTACAGTGTACTTTAAGTTCAGAAAAAAAATAATTTTAATGCAGACAAAATCCTTTCTTACCTCACAGTTCTAAATCTATGACCATATGTTTTTATTAGTGTTTAAAATATTTTAAATGTGTATATTTTTATCTACTCAATGAGTGGTTGTTATGAGGTTAAATCTTTGTTTTTTTTCTTATCGATAAGCAATTTTGCTCCTACTATTGTTTGAATAGTCTATGTTTCCCTGCTTCCTAAGGTCACATTTATCCCATAGAAAGAGTTGGTTTCTCTTATCTCTATTCTGTACCACGGGTCAATTTATCCACCTCCAAATCACTCAAAAATTTTGTCTTGCTATTTGCTTTGAAGCCTCCCACTTTTTCCTGTTTCAGAATAGATTTACCTGTTCAAGGCCCTTTTCTCTTTCATATAAATATTGCAATCTACTTGTCAAGTTATATTTAAAAAATCCCTTTGGATTTGCATTGATATTTTATTGAACTCTGCATAATTGCATTGCAAGGAAATCTTTGCAGTATTGCATCTTTCTATATATAAATATGGTAAGTTTCTCCATGTACTTGAATCTTATTTTTTATGTTATTCAAATTTTATAATTTTATCTGAAAAATGGTAATACTTTTCTGTCATTATTCCTCATTCTTTTTACAGCTCTTTGTTGTTAAAATTTTCAAAATTGTACTTTCTAATTTCTGTAGCTAGTATATAAGAATTGTTTAGGTTTTTTTGTTGTTGTTTATTTAGCGTTTATATAGCAATCATGCTGAACTCTGTTCTTGCAACAGATTCATAATCCCCTATTCATAATTCTGAAATTCAAAAAGCTCTAAAAACTGAGAGTTTTTAAAAGTAAATTTGGCACTCAATCTTATTCCAAGGCCAAATCTGATCTGAACAGATGTGAGGCTATTTACAGTCTTTGTCTCAATTAGCGTGAATATTCATAAGTTTTGTTGAAAACATTAATATATTTGATTATGGGACGCTGCTCCCAAACTGCAGGCAATGTTATGTAATGTATGTTTATGGACCTTTTTACCTTTCTAGAACTCAAAAATTCTTAATTCTGAAACATATGGATCTAAATATTTCAGTTAAGGAATTACAAAAGAAATTGATTACCTTGTTCTTGTAGATCCTCTCAGATTTTGTTTAGGATATCATATTGTTAATGATTAGTAACAATGATATTTCTCTCCAAAGGCTATATTCTGCTATGTTTTTCTTGTCTTACTGCACTGGCTGTGTTTTAAACATTGGTTGTACAAATGAAGCAATGCTAGCAGGTATAAATAAATATAAATATAAATATAAATATAAATATAAATATAAATATAAATATAAATATAAATATAAATATAAATATAAATATAAATACAAATATAAATACAAATATAAATACAAATATAAATACAAATATAAATACAAATATAAATAGATATGTATGTAATGCAAAATTTATATTTACGTTAAGGATACTATACTAATATTTCTCTATTTATTTTAGCACTCTTTGGACAATCAAGTAAATTATTTTCCATCTTTTTTTCTTAGTATTTTAATAAATGTGTGTTTCAAAGTGAAATCACTTTTACATTTAAGTGAACAACTCAACATGGTTATGTATTATGTCTTGTATATAATTGTAGATTCAATTCATAAATATTGGCCTAATCTTTTAAAGTTTATGTATTTATTTGAGAGAAAGAGCATGCATGTGTGTGCACAAGTGGGGGAAGGGCAGAGAGAGAGGGAAAGAGATGTGGTGCTTAATATCACATCATGGTATTAGTCAGATCATGTCCTGAATTGAATTCAAGAGTCAAACACTTAACCAATTGAGCCACCCAGGTACCCTGGCCTAACTTTTGTAATATACTGTCTTTATCTGGTTTTGTTATTGATATTATAATAATCTCACAAAACAAACAAGGGAAATTCAATTTTTTTTGTATTTTTAGAAAAATTTCACATAGCATTAGATGTTGAAGAAGAATATTCATTTCAACAATGATCTCTGTTGAGGTAGGTGTTTTCCCCCTCTCTTTTAATAGGTATATTTTTAAGTATTGACTATTTTAACCTATTTCACAGGTTTGTGAAAGGGGACTGATTCATCTGGGACTGATTAATTTTTAAGTTAATTTTGGTAAGTTATGTCTTTGGATACTATGCATTTCATTATGGTTTTCAATTCTTGGGCATAAAGTTCATGATATTCTCATATTCTTAGCCTATATTTTATCTAGAGCTATATACTTTCCCATTTTTATAATTTTTATTTGTATTTTCAGTCTTGTGTCCTTAACACTCTTGCCACTATGTTGGTCTTTTCAAAGAGCCAGTTTCATTGATCTTCCTTACTATTTCTTTCTTTTCTGATTCTGCTTTATTCATTAATTTCTATTCATCCTGATCACTTCTTGAGTTTCTTTAGAATTATCACTTTTTTAAAGTTTGTATTGTTCAGTCTTTTCCTGTGGTTACACTAACTTGTCACTTTAAAAAAAAGTTTTCCAATTTGATGGTGGATTTATCAAAATTTCATTTTGGTTTTGTAAATATTTATCTTACATATTTAGGCTATGTTATTAAATATATTCAAGTATAGAACTGATTGATTCCTGACATATATTACATTTATATTTATACAATAATCTTATTTTGCCTGAGATGTTTTTATCTTACTATGTAAATATATTAAATTCATTATATCAAATTAACAAGTATTTGTATATTATTAATAACTCAAGCTGACACTTTTTTCAGATTTCAAGTTTACCACTGTCTTTTTTTGTTCTAGGATTCCATCCAGAATATGGTATTAGAGAGTCATTAATTCTCCCTAGAATTCTTTTGACAATATCAGCTCCTGAGGCTTTTTTTGTTTTGTTTTGGGTGACTTTCACAGTTTAAGGAGTACTGGTCAGTTATTACATAGAATGTCTCCAAATGGGACTTGTCAGATTTGTCACGTGATTTGACTGGGATTATGAGAATTTGGAAGACCACAGAAATAAAGTCAGGTTCATCACATTATAGCAAGGACGTATGCTATCAAAATAATCTATGACTGTTGATGTTAACCTTGATCACCTAGACAGGGTGATGTTTGACACCATGTTTCTTTATTGCAAAGTTACTCTTTCGTCTTCCCCACTTCCATACTGTACTCTTTTGAAATAAGTCACTATGAGCAACCCATACTTAAAGAGTGGGAAATTATGGTCTACCTCTTTGAGGTTGGGATATCTATATAAAATATTTGGACATCTTATGCACAGCAGATTTGTCTCTTTTCTCCTATTTATTTATTTATATTTATTTATTTATTATTTTTTGTATCAATGTAGAGTCATCAATATTTATTTTACACTTTCAGTTGTAAATCCAAAAGCAGTGTATTTTATTGCTCAAATTCCAGTTTTGGCCATTGAGAGCACTTTTAGTTGAATCCTGTGTCCCTTTAGGGGCGTCTGGGTGGCGCAGTCGGTTAAGCGTCCGACTTCAGCCAGGTCACGATCTCGCGGTCCGTGAGTTCGAGCCCCGTGTCAGGCTCTGGGCTGATGGCTCGGAGCCTGGAGCCTGTTTCCGATTCTGTGTCTCCCTCTCTCTCTGCCCCTCCCCCGTTCATGCTCTGTCTCTCTCTGTCCCAAAAATAAATAAAACAAACAAACAAAAAAAAAACATTGAATCCTGTGTCCCTTTAGCCCATTATTGGTGTGTGTGTGTGTGTGTGTGTGTTTTGTGCTCTTTTGTTTTGTTTTTAGCACTTTCTTACTTTTCTGTCACTATGAGATACTCCAGGATCATCTTCCAGTTAGCTTCTTGTCCGAGTCCTAGAATCAACCATTTCTCCAAAAGTCAATGCTTTCTTTTTTTTTTTTTTTTTTGTACAATGAAATTAAAAACCAAGACCTGGATCCCAGACAATTTCATTGCTCTGGAGTGCTGCTTTGCCCTCTTGACTGTAGAGCAGAAAAATGTATGTGTGTATTCTAACCTGTGTTTAAACATGTATCTCCTCATACTTTTATGTACAAACATCCCTGTCTGTAGAAATCCAAACATGAGTTCATCCTGCTATCTCAAACTCTAATTAATTACCACACGGACCATTTTAGCCTCTTCCTCTTGCTTATCTATAAACTTCCATTCTAACAATGAAAGGAAGTTCTGGCTCCCACAATCTATTATCTATTTCCTTAATTTTCAATATCCTTATTCATGTATAGCAGTATCAGAATTGCTAACCCTCATCCCCACGAGAAACAACTTTATTGACAAGAGTACAGTACTGATATAAAGTTTCTTTTGACTTTAGTCTTCTAACAGTTTCATTCTTTGTGCTGTAAAATTCTACAGGTTTTGCCATAATCATATATCCACCATCGCAGTGTATACAGAATAGTTTCACAGACCTAAAATATCCTGGTGATTTAGGCATTCAACCTTCATCTCCTACCCCTGAACCCCAGGATTTTGATATAATGATATCAAAATATTGATACTGGATCCATAGTTTTGCTTTTTTCAGAACGTCGTATAATTGGAAGGGTAGCCTTTCCAGAGGACTTCATTCACTCAGTAACATGGATTACAATTCAGTCATTTTGGTTTGTTAACTATGTATTTGTATTGCTGAATAATATTCCATTATGTGAATGTACACATTTGCTTTATCTATTCATCAATTGAAGGGCATCTTGGTTGCTTCCAGTTTGGGGCAATTATGAATAAAACTGCCACAAACATTCTTATACAGTTTTTTTGTGGGAGCATAAATGTTTTTAAATCAGTTGGGTAAATACCAAGGAATATGATTGCTAGATCATAAGGTAAGAAAATCATATGTTATGCTTTGTAGGAAACTATTAAAATGCGTTCTACAGTGACTGTAGGATTTTATATTCTCACCAACAATGAATGAGAATTCTTATTAATCCCCATCTTAGCTAGTAATGCACGTTGTCAATTTTTGGATTTCAGCCATTCTAATGGATGTAGAGTAGTACCTTACTGTTGTTGGAATTTGTAATTCCCTCATTCTCAACAAATAATGTCAAGCATCTTTTCAAATGCTTATTTGCTATCTGTGTATTTTATTTGGTGAGGTATCCAAATCCTTCTCCCCACTTATTTAAATTAGGTTGTTTTTATATTGTTAACTTTTAAGCATTCTTGGTATATGTTAGATACAAGTCATTTATTAGATATGTGTTTTGCAAATATTTTCTCTCAGCAGTTTGTCTTTTCATTCTCTTAACAATGCATTCACAGAGCAAATTTTAATTTAAAATTTAAAGTTCTTAATTTTAATGCATTCCAACTTAACAAGTTTTTCTTTCATGGATTGTGCTATTGATGTTGTATCTAAAAACTTATCACCAACCCAAGGTCACAAAAATTTTCTTCTTCGTTTTTCTCTTCATATTTAGGTCTACAATCTACTTTGAGTTAATTTTTGTAATAGTTATTAGGTCTCTGTCTAGGTTCTTTTTTTTAATTTACATATAGACATCCAATTGTTCCAGAAATATGTTAAAATTACTCTCCATTCTCCATTTGATTGCCTTTGCTCCTTTGTCAAAGAAAAGGTGACTGTTTGGATCTATTTCTGCACTCTCTTCTGTTCTATTTATCTACATGTTTGTTCTTTCACAAAAAATATAATGTCTTGACTATTGTATTTTTATATTAAGTTTTGCAATTGGGTAGCCTTTGTTCTTCAGTATAATATTGCCTATTCTAGGAACTTTTGCCTTTCCATATATACTTTAGAATTAGTTTATCAACATCTACAAAATGCCTTGCTCAGACTTTTTAGTGAGATTACATTGATATTATGAATTTGAATCCACAAACTTGGAATCTGTCCTCATTTGTTAGATCTTCTTTAATTTCTTTTTTTAAACTTTTGAAAAAAAATTGTTTATTTATTTATGTTGAGAGAGAGAGAGAGAGAGAGCAAGGAATGGATATGGGGCCTTCACTGTGAAGGATGACGGAACCCAAAAAAGTGTCTGTGTTCCTCTAAGACTGGGAGTTTCTCACTCACGTTAGTCTATACTTTTCCTCCAGCAATTTGTCAAAATTAACACTTAAATGGTAATTCCTACCAGTTTCTGGCATAGTGACCTCTCCTCTAGATAAGCAGTTCTTGGCTGTAATTTTGTGAACTAATCTCTCCAGGTTTGGGATGATAGTTTGTTCTGCAATCTCAACTCTAAGATGGATCCAAGAACAGTTATTGTTATTTGGTTTGTTCAGGTTTTTCTTGTTGTTAGAACAGGGTAATGATTCCAAGCTCTTTATGTGCCAAACTGAAACCGGGAGTCTACTTTTGTTTTGTTTTGTTTTGTTTGTAATTTTTACTTATACAGATTTCTTTGTCCACTACTGTTCTTAATATCTCATTCTTTTCATTCTAGTTTAATTACTTTCTTTTGAAATTCATGATTTAAAGTTACTTTAATAATGGACTTTCAGTCATATTGTCTTAGTCTAACTTTGTGAAACATACCTTTGTTTTCTTGTCATTTTGAATGACAGTTTAGATGGGTAGAATTCTAAGAAAATTGAGTTCTTTGAGCATTTTGAAGATATCTGACTCCCTTCTGGTTTCTGTTATTGTTATTGAGAAGTCGGCTGTCAGTCTAATAATTATATACTTTAAGTTAATCTGTTTTCCTCTGTATAATTTCTGAAATTTTCTCTCTTTGCTTAGTACTCTATCCATTCTCTAAAATATTTTAAATGGAAACCAGTCTCATTTATCTTGTTTTGGGGCTCTTCTTGAATCTATCAGATTTATGTTATTAATCAGTTTGAGGAGAAAGTGACCTATTACTAGTTTTGATATGGTCAAATGCAAGTTTAGACTCCATTATAAGGATGAAAAATCTCAGCATCTGGGAGATAAAGTAATTTGTGTAAGGTCACAAAGCTAACAAGTAAAGAATATATAACTGGAATCCAAGTCTCTTTAATTGGTACAATGCTCTAATCTTTTTTAAAGAAAATCTCATTTATTTTCTTTATTTTTAAAAGTTTTTATGTGAGTTCCAGCTAGTCAACATACAACGTAATATTACTTTCAGGTGTACAACACAACGATCAACACTTCCATACAACATCTGGTGCCCATCACAAGTGTCCTCCCCAGTCCCCATCACCCATCTGACCCATCCCCCCCACTCACTTCCCCTCTGGTAACCATCAGTGTGTTCTGTATAGTTAAGTCTGCTTCTTGGTTCACCTCTCTTTTTTCCCTTTGCCCATTTGTTTTTTTCTTAAATTGCACATATGAATGAAATCACATGGTATTTGTCTTTTTCTCACTGACTTGTTTCATGTAGCATAATACATTCTAGTTCCATCCATGTCATTGCAAATGGCAAGATTTCATTGTTTTCTCTTTATGGCTGAGCAATATTCTCTTTTTTTTAATTTTCTTTTTTCTTTTTTAAAATTTACATCCAAATTAATTGGCAGATAGTGAAACAATGATTTCAGGAGTGGATTCCTTACTGCCTCTTACCCATTAGCCCATCCCCCCTCCCACAACCTTTCCAGAAACCCTCAGTTTGTTCTCCATATTTATGAGTCTCTTCTGTTTTGTCCCCCTTCCTGTTTTTATATTATTTTTTGTTTCCCTTCCCTTATGTTCATCTGTTTTGTCTCTTAAAGTCCTAATATGAGTGAAGTCGTATGATTTTTGTCTTTCTCTGACTAATTTCACTTAGCATAATACCCTCCAGTTCCATCTACGTAGTTGCAAATGGCAAAATTTCATTCTTTTTGATTGCCGAGTAATACTCCATTGTATATGTATACCATTTTTCTTTATCCATTCATCCATCAAGGGACATTTGGGCTCTTTCCATACTTTGACTATTGTTGATAGTGCTATGTAAGGTGTAAATAGTTTGTGAATAAATACTATTATCTGGAGAGTTCAAATAAATACATAGATAAATCATGCCCTTTTATTGTGTTTTCTTTCTTCTCTGTACACTATTATTAGTTTTCTGCATAACTGAATATTTTTTATGCTTAGAAAGGACTAAAGGTTTCTTTAAGCTTTTATAGATTTCATTACAGTAATATTCTGGTAGCTGGTATTTAAAATATATCTGTCACATATGATCACGCAGTAAAATAATAAAGTATTTTATGTTGATAATGAATGCATACAATCTATTGATTTTGTGCTAGAATAGCAGATTCTAGTTCTTCAATTTTTAGAATTAATAATTTTTGAAAAATGAATGAGTGAAAAGATCCTATAAGAGCACAGAGTGATCTGCTTCAAGAGCCTCTAATGGTATCACTTAGTTTAATCAAAGATTACTTAGCTGGGCTGCTCTCTGAGTTCCAGAAATACGAGTTCTTCTGATTGATCCAATCCAAGGTCTGAGAACTTTGGAGATTTTTCATTTCTCCAGCTTCAAAATAAAACATTTAAATGTGCAGAGTAAAATAATTTCCAAGTACACCTTAAAACTGTGACACCTTATAAATAGGTGGGAAGAAGCTTGTGGAGCCAGATATCAGATGACTGTTTATCTGACATCTTTTTAATGGTTGGGAGAAATGCAATAGTAAATACAATCTTTTATTAAGTGTGGCACCTAAGGTTTTTTTTTTTATGGTTGAAAATCTCTATTTTTATAGAAGGCATATTTAGTGGTTCATGCACAATTTGCCAACCTCTATCTAATATATGGATCTCATTTTACTGTTGAAGAATCATGAAGAGATGTAGGAAAGTTAATGAAAATGCTCAAGGCCACAGGGAAGACTAATGTCAAAATCCGAGATAAATGTTTCCAAATTCCTAGGAATTCCATCTTTACCCTGAACCTGTATTCCTCTGTTTTCACTTAAAATACACAAATATATGCAAATATGTGTTTATGCTGATGCAGCATAAATCATATATCTGACACAAAACTAAGTTTCTTACTTACCTTCAAGTCATTTATTTTGCAAATAGTGAAAAAGAAACACTGAATAGTGTTAATCTGCCCCTACACCAATCATTGAATGAGAGAAGATATATTTTCTGAATAAACAAATATGTGTATGCCTAGGTGTCTGTGTGTGTGTTCATGTGTGTGTGCATGTGTATACATATATTCTGTAACATTCATGTAAATATAATTATCATGGGTCCCTTGTTGATCTCATGCTTCAGTTAACCCCAGGGGTGGCATGTGGAATAAAATCTACCTTTTAAATGGTGATGTAAGTGACCCAAGTTCTTTGATAGGTCTCTTGGCTGAAAAGACTTCATGACAGAAACCTCTTATTAGAATTCAATTACATTACACTGTGCAATGTTAAAAGCACTTCATCACAGCACACAGAGCTTTTCCAGCTCTGCCTAAATGCAACCTGGTACTTGCCTCTCCTTGAGTCTTTTGTAATGTGTGCCCAGAGGAACTGTATTGTGGAACACTCAAGACTCAAACGTATTCTCCTCAGTTCCTTAAAAATCAAGTCCCAGCCTCCTTAACAAGCAATCTGAATAGTATATGCTCCCTGGGTAATCAGTCAAGCTCACACAGAAACCATAAAGGATCGAGCAGGGCTGCTGGGGTGACTGCTCCTAATGAAGAGCCTCATTGTTCTCACAATGAAGGTCCAGGAGGCCCTCCTAGAAGAGGCTCTGAGGATGTCTAGGACAAGGTATGGGGAGGAAGGAGACCTGGCATAAAACATAGCTGTCCTTCTAACCTGAAGAGGACCCCCTTGCAATGCAAAAGATGTTAATGTTGATAAAAGCAAGACAAACAAATATACCTCACATTGCTGCTGCTACCCCATGCTGTTTTGGTATGCTGCTAGTTAGGAGATTATAAATTCATTCAGTTCACCTTTTGGACTACATCCAAGCAAGCTATCACAAAACATAAGAGACTGGATTCTTTTTACCTGATAAATACCATTTGAAATGAAGTGGGCTTTTAAAAACACAATTTCAAATTATGAATGTCAGGTTTTATGATTTTTAACCGTGTGCTCAAAGAAAATACATATTTAAGATTTGAGGTCTTCTCATGCCACTAATGGAATTTACTTTTCATTTTTTCCCCCCTTGGGGCAAAATGACAGGTTCATAAAGGCAGAGTTTAATTGAACTTAACCATGTAAGTCTGCTTTATAGATATACTAAAAAATATGCAGCTTGACAATATCTAGAAAGTACCTAGGATGGAAGTAAAGGAGATAGAAGTTGCAGATGTACTCAAAGAAGATTTTGCAATTTGTAGGCTAAATTTTTGCAAGAAAAAAGTCACATATTATGTGTGTAATTAAAGGGGATGTAAAGCCAAAGAATTCATGTAGCACATAATAGTCTCTTATATGGGTAGGTGCATTTTTACTGCAGTTTTATCCAGTAAATTATATCATAAAGATAACAACTGTCAAAGGGGTTACATCTTTCAATAGGATAATATTGTGTGATTTTAATCACTGATGAGACTCTTATTGTCTAAAGTAGCTTTCATATACTCAATGAATACAGTACTTGGGATTTGCTTAACCTATTAAGTCACCTATTTATTCATTTAGCTACTGAGTGGCAGTTCAAAACTGAATGGGAATTAATGCAAATAATTAGCACAGTGCTTACAAACAACAATAACAAAAATATTAGCCCTGCTGGAAATATTTGAAATAACGTTCATATTCTATCCTATCTGTGCCAGCATGTGATGGGATAACATTCATGAAGTCTTGGGAGATACAGCATTACATGTAATATTATAAAAATTGGAAGGCAAAAATAGGAATGGCTGAAGCAGGTTAAGGTAAAGGTTACTGTGAATAAAGATTATATAGTCACAAAAATAAGTAGGGGATTCATTTATTCACTCCTTAAAATGCATTTATCAAGTTTCTAACTATGGACAAAGTATTTTCTTATGCGCTAGAGATTATAGATGAGTAAGGTAGTGGTCTTTTGATTTAGGAAATTTAACGTTTATGGGAAGGGATACGCACATGTTAACAAATACATTGAAATAAATATTATGGATACTGTTACAGACACAGGCACAGGCAGAGTGGCCTACACAGAGGAAAATAATGTACTTTGCTTTAGAGAATCAGTAAAGATTTCATGACCGAGCTGATAGTTAAATCGCATCTTGCCAGGTATGAGTTCTCTAGGTAGACCGTCGTGACTGGGTAGTCAGGGAGAGATGTCCCCTGGCTGAAATAGGATCACCATAGGGGTTCAAGGAAGAAAGGACAGAAGAAAGGAATGTGTTACTAAATATACTCTCTACGCATCAAGTAAGGTTCAAGACTTTTGCTATACGATATCTTGTGGAATTGGGTTTTGGCTTAGTGCAATGAGACATGTGTGTGGGCTTATATTAAAATCCATATTGAATTCCAATTGTTTTCTCCACCCCCAGTGAGGAAGATGATTCAGGAAACAGTGTGAATAGTAATAATGTGAGTTTATAGCTAAAGGTCAAATTACTATGTTAACTCAGCCTTTGTCAGCAAAAAGACACTTAAAAAAAAATTAATTGCCACCTATCATTTGTAAACCAGGCTCAAAAACTTGAATTGATGTAGAGCAAAAAAATATCTATAAAGTGAATTTATATCAGGCATGTTATGAGATCTTACATTACGACTAAAAGAAAAGCTGCCTAAGCATTAAACGATTTAATAGAATTAATTAATTAATATAATTTTATTTCACTAGGTCCTAAAGTTTTAGTTGAAATTCATATGGGTTTACAGCTGGGGTCACAAAAGGAGAGATAAGAGTATGGTAATGTAGCATTTATTTATGGCTGAATAACAACCCAAACTCAGTGGTTTATGCAGCAACGATTCATTTATTTTTTTATGATTCCATTGGATGGCTGGATGGTTTCTCTGTTGGACTCATCTGGGATCACTACTAAGGGTGCACTTTACTGGGAGAGGAGAGGACATAGGCAGAGGCTGTCAAGGTCATTTTGGTTTCCCTCCTTATGGTTTTTCCATGTGGCTTACTTGGCCTCTTTCATAGCATGCAGGGCTATAGGCAGTGGTCTGCATTCTGAAAGCATGAAAACAGAAACTACAAGAGCTTATAAAGATGCGCTCTGGAAGCCACACAGCTTTGGCTGCATTCTAGTGGCCAGAATTAGTTAGGGGGACAGGCCAAATTCAAAGGCAGAACAGGATGGTAATGTCTTCGCTTATGAGAATGACAAAGTCTTATCGTGAAAGGCATGAGAGAAGGGAGCTATCATCATAGCCATTGGTTTTTTTTTCTTTTTTTCCCATAAAATTCATTTATTTTTTGAAAGAGAGAGAGAGAGAGAGAGAGAGAGAGAGAGAGAGGAATCGTGTGTAAGCATGACAGGAGCAGACACAGAGGGGGACTGATGACCCGAAACAGGCTCCGCTCTGACAGCGATGTGAGACTGGAACTCAAGAACTTCGATCATGACCTGCGCTGAAGTCGGATGCCTAACCAACTGAGCCACGCAGGTACCCTCCTCATGACCATTCTTGAAAATAATCTGCCCCTGCTGGTTAGTAGAGTTAGCTAAAAATGTTAAATGCAATTTGAATGGATTTAGGGAGTGTATGGATTCCCCAGTTTTCCATCATATTCTCTTGTCTTATACCAGCAGTCTTTCATCTATCTGTCCTCAAAAGTCGTAGTTTTCCATTCCTCACTTAGAGAATCCTGATTTACTTATTAGAATTCAGGACGATGGAAATGGTATAATAAAGTGTTCCTGAACTCTTCATTTTAAAGTCACTACAGAACACTTACCTGTTTTCCTCAAGTAGAGACTGATTAAACAATGTTTAAAATTTTTGACCTAAAAAGAAAAAAAAAACAAAACTGAAGCAAGAAATCATTTCCCCACAGTGAAATTTGTCTAGTTAACATCATCTTTCAAAACAGAGGTCTCCATAATGTATAACAAGGGGAGTAGATTTGGAAACGCAGACTAACTGGTTGGAGAACAAGATTAAATATGGCACCAGGGGATGGAGCCATGAAAGTCAGGAACCAGGAAAGCTTTCACTGACTGCAGAAGTTTTATCTGGCAGCCGGAGGAGCATGTAAGAGTAAGAGTTCTCTCATAATTAAAGTTTCACGGATGGGCCACAGGGTCCACAAAGAAGTTAGCCCAGATAAACTCACGGTCTTGAAACATGAGTTTGACGCATTTCTGTGTTTGCCTATTGGCTATGACACCATTCTATTTTGTCTGTTTGTAGGACAAGTTAAATTAAGCTTGAAATTCTATGACAAAAATCTGGCTCAGAAGCATTTTGTAAATATTATGACAATAAGCCTGTAGCAAAATCACTGCAGCCGTGTTCACAAAAAAAATTATTTAAATTCTACAAAGAGTAGGTAACTGGCTCAGTGAAGATAATGACTTTAAATTTAGCATGCAAGTCTTTGCATGCACATTTGGAGCAATCAGATTATTAATGTGTTGAGATTTCTATCAAATAAACTGTTAGAAAATATCATGACCTTGATTTTATAAAATTCTGGGTGGGGGGGGCAAGCTTTTGTACATTCCAGGAGCTAATTTAATTTCTAGGACTCAAATGGCATAGTATCCTGTGGTTTTAATACAGTCTATTTATTGGTTTCCGACAAAGTTGTTGTGTACACATTTTGTAACAGAAAGGCTTTAAATATAATCTCCATTGTAAATATCAATTTGTAAGAAGGCAGTTATGCATTGAGATTTTGTATTTTAGCAATACTCATCTCCTGGTTTCATTTGATTAAACATGTGAAGGAAATTCAATCTGTAGGGACTCAGCATTTTACAAAATTTATTTGATTTTGAAATCAAATCATCATACATTTCTGCTAATATGACCCAATAGAAGCATGGCCTAATATAGTGATGGTGAACTTCATTCAGTCATAAAAATAAGAGTTTGAAATATATATATGGCAGGGGAGAAGCAAGAGAGAGAGAGAGAGAGAGAGAGAGAGAGAGAGAGAGAGAATCTTAAGCATAGTCCATCCTCAGCAGGGAGCCAAATGCGAGGCTGGATCCTACAACCCTGGAATCATGACCCGAGCTGAAATCAAGAATCAGACACTCAACCGACTGAGCCACCCAAGCACCCCTAAGGTCACTTTTACTGTGAGAACTCTGCAATGTTTCAGACTCTTAGTTTGTACTTCTTTTCAATTTTATAATGCTACTACTTGTCTTTCAGGTTTAAACAAAGCCCTTTGCTTTTGTTTGTTTTTCTTTTTTTTATTTAAAATTTTAAAAATGTTTATTTATTTTTGAGAGAGACAGAATGAGCAGGGGAGGGGCAGAGAAAGAGAGAGAGAGAGAGAGAGAGAGAGAGAGAGAGAAGACACAGAATCCAAAGTAGGCTCCAGGCTCTGAGCTGTCAGCACAGAGCCTGATGCAGGGCTCCAACTCGCAAACTGCTAGATCATGACCTGAGTTACAGTCGGACGCTTAACCGACTGAGCCACCCAGGCGCTCCTCATTCATATCCCTTGATAGGCTCTAGGCTCTGAGCTGTCAGCATAGAGTCCAAGGTGCGGCTGGGACTCACAGACCACGAGATCATGACCTGAGCTGAAGTCGATTGCTTAAACAACTGAGCCACTCAGGCGCCCCTAAATAAAGTCCTTTGCTGCCAACCGTTTACCTGTAATATAAAGTCCAAACACATAAACATGAAAACATAGGCGGTCTTAACTTCTAATCATTCTAATTTTTTTGCTGCCCCAGGTATAGCTTCCCTGGCATGTGACCGGAGCAGTTTAAGTTTTGATGCTTTGAGTCGCTGTCTTCAGATGCTTATTATCATTAATTTATGTTTTATAGGCGAAATTCAGTGGATAGAGGAGCATGTGTCAGGGTCTTGGATTGTGGGCTCACACGTGGCCCATCTATCCCCTCCTCCACCTCCAGAACATGTTCTCAGGCCCCCTTCCCCACACCCACGTGGTGATCTCTGCCACTCTCAGCTGGGGATGATGACTGGATTACAATACCGGAGCCAGACTTGCATTTCACTGCGTTTGGCTTTGGCCGGGGAGTGTCTTGGGTTTGGGCTTGAGGAGAGTAGAGAAAGATAGGGGTCCCACACACTCCCCATGGCACTCCGCGAAAGGCAAGCTGTCCCACTTGGTCAGGCAGCACCACGGGCCACATGCTCTACGACATGGCAGATGAATTGGTGGGAAGTTTATACCCACCCTTGTCTAGGTACCCGGCGCCTAGGGTACATTCTAGCATGGAAGTTGTGATCCCTGGGTAGGTGGAACAACAGACCCTGTGAGGACAGAAAATTCCCTTCCCCCCCCCCCCCCCCCCCCCCCCGCCGCCCGCCACAGACATATTTCCTTGGCAAGGGCATACAGTTCCATTTTACACTGAGGTCTTCAAATTATGTATCTGGCCCCCACCCTTCTGCCTACCTCCAGGTGTATTGAAGTTCTCTGAGTTTCTCAAATACACCACCTTTGCACACTGGCAATATTCTTTTACCTGTAACAGTTTTAGCACATTTGAATACCTGGAAAATTTCTATGCACTCTTAACATAACACAATTACACATTTCCCTCTGATAAATCAAACATCCCCCACTTATATACCTCCAAGTAGATTTAGGCATTCCTTCCATGTTGTTCCGGGATGATTGGTGTCTCCCACTCTTTGGCATTTAGCATATTGATTTAGGTGTCTGCCATCCCCTTTATTTGAAGGGCAGCCCCTGTTTTTTTCTATAGTCCCAGAATCTAGCACATGCAGTCAGATAATAAATATTTGTTGAAAACCAACATTTATCCTGAATTACAATACTATATATTATTTATAATATCTTAGTATCATGTCAAATAAGTTTTCCTTAATATATGGCTCTCAGGAAACATTTTGAACATCTATCAAGTATATTTAACTTGAAACACAATTTCTAGAAAGTGGTATTTTTCCATTCTAATTTAAGGAACATTTCACAAACATACACACAGGCATATATCTATACACACAAACACTGAAGATGTCAGATACTTGACCTTGTTAAGGGCAAGTAGAGGAAATTAGCCAATTCATGTATTGTTTTTATTCTTTTTATTTTTAAACTTAACTGTCTGTTTAGCTTAAACAATAACTAACCTTGAATAATGTATGTAAATTTAGACAAGTGACTTACATAACACTAAGGGTAGACTTGAGAAGTGAGTTGTGATTTCATTTTCCATTTTTAGTATTGGCTTTAGTCCAAATGAGCTTCTCTGTTTCTAATGGTTACCTACACATATCAGTTCTATTTCAAATTTATGACAAATATGTAACTTGAAGTCAAGCTTTATAGACATGGGATTTTCAAACTTCAGTTATTTTAGGAATGCAAACACAATTCTTGCTATGTGTTTATACCAATTGTATGATTAAATAGTTAACATATTTTGTTATATAATGTACATAACTTGTCTTATTTAATGATTTTAAGGGAAACACACACAGTACCCAGTATGGAAAACCAGTATTGTTCCCAGAAACTAAGGTAAGTGTATGGATAATTTCATTGTAATCATAATAATGGGATACATTTAAAAAAATGAAATGCAAATGCGAATTTTTTTAAAGCATGCCTGAAAACAAATTCCTGAATAGGAGGTACTTTTTGTAATTAGTCAGTCCTAGAGGTAATCAGTTCAATATTATTTAGTTTAATAAAAAGATTTGGTTTTACATCAGTTAATCCAATATTCTTAGAGCTACTGCTGTGTTCTGAACCCTATTCTAATCATCGATAAGATGATTTTGCTTTTTACTTTTGACGCTCATCAACGTGCAGAATTCCAAATCACCTGCACATTTGTGTATGTGGATTGTACGGCAAAGAGAAAGTTCTGCTCTGCGGTTCACTTGGCCTCCCTAAGCACGCAGCCAGGGTAACTCAGCAATTTCCCATGCAGTGTGCCCGGGGCCATCTCTCTGAATTCAAGTTAATGAAATGTGGCCAAAATGATACAGACTGACTTCAGGCACACTTTACTTTTTAGAAACATCTTCAATGTCCCTCCAGATCTTCCTCTAAAAATTTTAGAGACCACCTGTTCCAGAAGCATTAGCTGAAGCTGGAGGGGAGCTGCCCCAAATGCGGCACAAGAAATAAATCTTTCTAGGGAGAAGCCAATGAGATTCTAAGGTTTATTTATTACTGCAGCCTATCCCAGCCTATCCTAATGTACTCAAAAAGGCAAGTTATATTTCACAGCCTTCTCTGATAAGGACAGATAAGGCAATGAATTCACATTCAAAATGGCGTAAGCGAATGCTGTTCAAAAACCTTGCTTTTAGAAAAGGGGATATAGTTAACGGTGTTGTAATAGTGTTGTATGACAGATGGTGCTACACTTGTTAGAGTTGTTGAATCGCCATGTTGTATACCTAAAACTATTGAAAAATTAAGTGTCAGTTACACTTCCATTAAAAAAAGGAAGGATAGAATAGAAAAGAAAGAAATGTGTGATTGCCAGAATATATTCTTCTGGATGCCAAACTGTTTATTGACACGGCTGTCTATGGGATGATATTTGTTACTTACTAAACACTTGCATAGATTTTAGAATATTCATAATGAGATCATTAATTATGTTCTAAGTGTATATGCATAACATCTTGAAACTATTCTCATTGGGGCGCCTGGGTGGCTCAGTCGGTTGGGCGGCCGACTTCGGCTCGGGTCATGATCTTGCAGTCCGTGAGTTCGAGCCCGCGTCAGGCTCTGTGCTGACAGCTTGGAGCCTGGAGCCTGTTTCGGATTCTGTGTCTCCCTCTCTCTGACCCTCCCCCATTCATGCTTTGTCTCTGTCTCAAAAATAAATAAACGTTAAAAAAAAATATTCTCATGAATCAATGATTTTTTTTCAAACAATATGGGCTTTTTTTTTTTTTTTTACTTTTTTTAGTTGTTGTTAATTAAATAAATGAGATTAGAGGCCATATTCACAGGGTTATTATGTGGGTTTATTATGTTTAAAGTAATAATGAAATAATAGTGATGATTCCAGGTTATTAAGGCACACATATTTTTTTTTAAGTAGGCTTCACAAGAAACGTGGGGCTTGAACCCATGACCCCGAGATCGGGAGTCACATGTTCTACCAACTGAGCCAGCCAGGTCCAAATTAACCACTGGACATGATTATGATTCCCTGGGTTCAGTTGTGAGCGATACCCTCCAGTTATTTGCCTATAGTAAATTAACAAGAGTTAATCCTTTGGTTAAGAAAAATCACCCCTATAAGCATTTTGGATTATTCTTCTTTTTATCATTTATGTCAGTTTATCAACCAGTTATAATTATGTGATCTACCCAAAGTGATCTCAGAGGGATTGGCCTCTGGGGCTGGCTAGCTCTGTTGTTTAAAGCAAAGTTCCTAGGAAGTTGACAGTAAGTGATCAATATCTTTAGTCTACTCAGAGTCCAAGGATGCGCTACTAATCCCAGAGAAATTTTCTCGTTCACAAAGATGTCCCGTGGACAATAGGAATGGTCAAGGCAAATCCTGGGAAGCTTAAGTGTTGACGTAAAATTTAAGAGTAAAAAATTTCATTACCTCTTCTGGGAAAAACTGAACATGATATTATGTACTTTTCTATCATTGAGTTAATAGAATTAATTTTTGTCTTTGTAAAAATCAAATGTATAAAAGTGAAGAAAGTAAATAATAAAAGGTCCCCCAATTATAATCTCATCACCACAGGTAGGTAGACATTGCTAACATTGTTGATCTGCAACAGATATGGTACCTTAATGCTATCATTTTATTCGTATTATGTATACTGTTCTTAAGTTAATTTTTTTCTAGTAAAAAATTTATCATAAACACCAGTCAAGGCAGTATGTATAGATTTGCTTTATCTTTTTAAAAGACTGCTTAGAATTCCATTGTATCAATATACTGTGATTTATGAAACCTGCTCCCAATTGATCAACTTGTGTCTCCAGGTTTTTGCTCTCTCCAAAAAATGCTTCAGCGAACACATTTTTATATACATCTTGGGAATTTTATACCAGAATATCTGAATCTTTTCAAGTGGAACTTCTTGGCAAAAGAGAATGTATCTTTTGCATTTTGACAGATACTGCCAAAACAGACCATAATTTTACATTCAGCCAAATTAATTTTACTGGTGTCTCATTCCAGTGATTCTGCCTTCAGTGTGTTCGTGTAGGCAGCCAGCTGTGGATGGAAGAATTTGCTGAATCAACCGATATCAATTTACATTCAAGGCTGGCTATGATAGCTGACATCAAATGACCGAAACCATTATCACGATTTAAACGAAGGAATTTAAAGAACTCAAGAGCCAGGGATGCTAGACTTACCTGTCCCAGGTATGCTGTCCACTGACCTCTGAATTATTTGACTCACAGTATTTTCTCTTCTTCCCATTTTTTCAAGAATTGTTAAAGTAGCCCTGACACACTGGAATTGACACTTTTGACCATTTTTTTTCTCAGCCAGGAATCCTGGTGATGAAGGTGGCAGCTCAATGGCAACCTCAGTAAGTTTGAGAAGCATCAAATAATGTCTTGGTCAAGCAGGGCCAGTTAAACGGTATATGCAAGTGGATGATCATTTACTATCAGCAGAGGAATGACTCTTAAGCATGTAGAGATTTTTGGTAGATCTTATGGACTAAAGTTTTCTTAAGGGAAAAAATATATTCAGTAGGGCTGTACACTAAATTTTTTTTTTCCTTTTTCTTGTTTTAATTTCAAAAGCAAGACTTGCAAATAGGTCCTTTGATTCAAACGACTCATTGGATCCTACAGTTTCTAACCATGAATTGATTTATCACCCTTAAATTCCTGAGTAAAACTGGCCTGGGAATGGTTGTGAAAGCAGTGGCCTCTAATATTACAAGATCACCATGTGAAACTTTTTTGTAGCCTTTTTTGCTAGGACCTGTAACTTTTTATCTTGGTGTCTGTTTTTGAAGGAAGAGGAAAAAAACAAAATGAAACAAACAAACAAAAAACAACTACTAATGCCCGGGGCAATGTAATTCCTATGTCCAGAACACAAATGTAATTTGATGGAGGTCAGGTTCACTTTATAAATCAAGCTCTGATTATAAATGAGCTTTTGGTTTAAGTTTATCTGACATAAATTATCTCTCCAGTTTCTAAATATTATAAATCCTGATATTGGGTCTTATGGACAAAGGGTAAATTAAAAAACTTGGAAGTCTGCTTACTCCCACCCTACTCCAACGAGGTCAAAGATATTCCCGTAAGAACTGAAGATATTAACACCACTGCAATAGACTGGTTTCCCAATCTTGCTAGAGAAAAAAAAACTGTTGGATTTTCAAGAATGATGGAGGATTGCTGTGAGTTTACCGGGTAGTGAGTCCAATTGGAGATAATGTTTCTGATATCATCAGTTGAATAGAGAATAGCAATATATGGCCATGAAATTGGAATGCAATTATTCATATTATGTTTCCGTTTTTTGATTACATTGTTTTCAAACTCTCAGATGTAAGTTTCTTTTACAGCTGAAACAGGAGTAAATACTTCATTCTTCACCCTAGCTGTTAAGTCAAACTGTGTTGGTGAAATAAATCTCACTTGGCCATGCTATATAAATCTTTCTGTATGTTACTAGATTTTGTTTGTCACTGTTTGTTGAGGATTCCTATGTCTATAAGAGATACCGATTATAAGAGATATTGGGCTATAGTTTCCTTTCCTTTGGCTATTTTGCCTGGTTTGGGTATCAGGGCAACATTAGTCTTATAAATGAGTAGAGAACTTGTTCTTGTCTCTTCTTGTGAAAGAATGGCATTAGTTATTTTTTGAATTTTAGGTGAAATTAATCAGTGAAGCCATCTGGTCTGGGTTCTTCTTCCAAGTGGGATGCTTTAAATTACAAATTTGATCTTTTTACTTGTTAAAGTTTTATTCAGATTTTATATTTCTCCTTTCTTGAGTCATGTTGGTACTTTGTATCTTTTTAAGATGTTAAGAACTTTCATCTAAGTTATCTAATTTGTTGCCATACACGTGTTGACAGTACTCCCTTAAAATCCTCTTTATTTCTGTGAGGTTGGTCATGTCCCCTCTTTCACTCTGTATTTTTTTAAAGTTTAGTTATGTATTTTGAGAGTGAGAGAAGGTGTGAGTCATGGAAAAGCAGAGAGAGAGGGTGCGAGAGAGAATCCCAAGGAGGCTCCTCACGGTCAACTCAGAGTCTGATGCAGGTTTGGAACTCACAAACCATGGTATCATGACCTGAGCCTAAGTCAGGCACTTAAACGACTGAGTGACCCAGGTTCCCCAAACTCCACATTTTTATAAGTTAAGTCTTCTCCCTTTTTTTCTTGGTTGGACTAGCTAAAGACTGTCGATTTTATAGATCATTCCAAAGAACAAATCTTTGCTCATTGATTTACTCTGTTATTTTTTTTAAATGTCTACTTCATTTAGTTTTGTTCTAATTTTATTTCCTTCTTTCTTCTTGCTTTGTGTTCAGCTACCTCTTCTTTTTCTCTTTTCAGTAGCTAGCTTATTAGTTTGAGATTTTTTTATTTATTATTTTTTTAAATTTTAGACAGAGAGAGAGCAAATGTGTGAGTGGAAGACAGGGACAGAAGGAGAGAGAGAGAAAGAGAGAGAATCATAAGCGGGGTTTGATCCCATGACTCTGGCATCATGACCTGAGACAAAATCGACTGCACTACCCAGGTGCCCTGAGATCTTTTTTTTTAAATTTAGGTGCTTGCAGCTATAGATTTCTACATAAACACTGCTTTAGCTACATCTTCTCAGTTCTGAGGTTTTATCTGTATTCTCACTTATCTCAAAATATTTTCTAATTTCCCTTTTGGTTTACCCTTTGATCCACGGGTTATTTAGCAGTGAGTTTAATTCCCATGTATTTTGAATTATACAAATACCCTTCTGTTGATTTCTACTTTAATTCTATGTTGTTGAGAATATACTTTGTATTATTTCAACACGTTTAATTTCATTGAGGCTTGTTTTATGGCATAGCATGAGGTTTATCCTAGAGAATGCCCCATGGGTTCTTGGGAAGAGTATGTATTCCACTATGGTTGGGTGGAGGGTCCTATAGATATCTCTTATGTTTAATACTGTATTCAAATATTCGATTTCATTTATGATATTCCACATAGTTCCACTCATCATTGAAAGTGGGGGTATTTAGGTCTGTAACTATTATTTCAAATTTCCCATTTCTCCCTTAAACTTTTCAATTTTGTGTATTTAGAGCTCTATTGTTAGAGAAAGAATTTATTATTACCTCCCTAGAACACACTTCCTTCAGATATCCATACTAATCTCTTCTTTATTTCTTTTCGACTTCTACTCAAATATCACCTTACTGGAAGACTTTTTCATGATTAGCCTAACACTGGATAAAAGAGCAAGAGAGGTGAGCCCAATACCCAACTACTTTATCATTTGTCAATTTTTATCTAAAGTACTCAAATCTTCCTCATAATATGTAATCATTTCTTATTGTCTGTCCACCGTCCCACCCAGAATATAACCTGTAAATCATCAAAGACTTTGTTTAGTTGACTTCTAAATCCCTGGCATTTAGGCCAATGCTTAGCTTATAGTAGGTACTTGTTAAGTATTTGTTGAATTAATAGAATGAATTAACTAGAGCAGCGGTGACCAAACTTTTTCTGTAAAGAACCAGATAATAAATATTTTAATCCTCTGGGTCATAAAGTCTCTGGTCTCTGTCACAAGTACTAAACTCTGCTAACATATTTTGAAAGCGGCCATAGGTGATATATGAACAAATGAGCATGGTTGTTTTCCAATGGAACTTTGCTTATAAGAAAAAGACAGTGGGAGAGACTTGGCCCACTGGTTGGAATTTGCCAACCTCTTGACTATAGGATAGCAAGTGCAGGAAAGAACTCAGCAACTGGCAATGACTTTAAGAACAACACTTTGTCATTGTCTATAGACAATGGACCTATAGATTCAGAAACTGGATGCAATTATTGTATTGTGGAAGGGGTCATTACCTTGTAGTTGTGCCTAAAAGCATTGGGTTATGTTGGGAATTAAGAGCTTTGGATAGATGTCCCAAGAATGTGGGCATATATGCCTAGCACACATGGATGTTTTTTTTCATTCTACAAATATTTATTGATCACCTATTTACTTGGCATTCTCCTAGAGAGTGGGAAACATGTATTAGACATATTGGGTTGGAGTATGTTAAATAAGCAGTTGGGGATTTATCTCATCTAGCTTCCTTTTTCAGAAAATTTGCTCACACCACAGTTTGGGCAATGGTTCATGTCATTTTGTCTCCCTGGCAGTAGCTGGTTAGATTGTGAGGAATGAATACTGGGCAACAACCCACAATGTGAGACTCAACATAAAAAGATGAGCTGAGACAGAATTTTTACTCTTAAGCAAGTAGAAGTTGGAGGCCTGGGGGATAAGAAAGAAATGGAAACGGAGACTGAATCATTTTAACAGTGGACGGTTGGAATGAATGTTTGTCAACAGCTAACTGAGAAGATCCTAGAGCCACGTGGGGTCCACAACCACACTTCATTCCTGGCCTCACTTATACTTCCTTGCTATTAAACTCTACCAGCCTAAATTTTATTACCTGAGATAGTTCGTACTCACAATTTCAGTCAAAAGTTCAATCTGCATCTGTAGCAAGCATATCCTGCTGTTGTGTTGTTGTTGTTGCTGTTGTTGTTATTGATTTTTTAGCATAAGTAAGTGAAGGAAGGATTTTTTTTCAGAGAACTTAGCCTTTTCAGAGTTTTTCTTTTCTCCTTTCTTTCATAAACATGAATTATTTTCCTTCTCAAAAGGGAAATTAAGAATTAAAAAGATTATTTTGCAGCGGAAATTTTTCTAAGGTATTATTTTTACACATAAGGAGATATAAAATGAGAACTTATACTTCGATATCACCACACAACTGTAGGTGGCTTGGTGGTTTTGAACATTTGGAAACTATTAATACAATTGATAGGAAAAAAAAAACCTAAACAATTCATTGCTAAGATTTGATAATAGGTCTTCTAATGGATAAGACAGTATTAAGCTGTTTAGAAATATTTCCACTACTTTGAACCAATCTGTTATCTTATTGTAATTTATTTTCTGAATTCCTTCCCACCCAACCATTGAATCTTGTTCTCAAAATTGTTTTCAGGTTTCTCAATCTCTTGCCTATCCATAGAGACTTTCAAGCAACCCTAAAAACAAAACATAACACTATTTTGTGCTTGGCATTATGAGAATTTCTTTCTTTATATATTTGAGTGCATGGGTATTTGTGTATATAAATATGTGGATATTCACGCATGCCATCTTATATTAAAATATAAGAGCATCTGATAAGCAGTATAATATTTTCATTACAGAAGAAAAATATGCATTATATGCATTGTTTTGTTAATTAATGAGTGTGTTTCTAAATTCCAGACAGCAATAGGGCCAGCTAAGTGAGTTAGGGAAAGATTATCAGGAACTAAGATAAAAGCCATAACTTAGATCCAAATTATATAAAGCTCTCTAAGTCATAAAATAGGTTGATTTTTACTCTGAGATGAGAGCATTTTAGGCAGAAGAGGGACCCATCTTTTTAAGAGGCTCACTCGGGCTGCCATGCTGAAATGGCTGGAAGGTTCAAGGGTTGAGGCTGTTATATTTATTTGGGCATAAAATAATGGTGGTTTGGGCCAGAACAGTAGTGATGGGAGGTTGTTAGAAGTAGATTTGTGTCATGTGAGAAAAAGAAGACCTTTGTCTTTTTTTAACTTGTATGTATCCTTCCAGTGTATCTTCATGCATGTACAAGTAGATGTACTTCTTGTCTCAATTTATTTCACAAAGTGCATTAGGCTGCATACTTTGATGTGGGCATTTATTTATTCATTTCATTTATGGATATGTTTGGAGCTCTTCTCATGTCTGCATATAGGAGGCACAGTCTCCAACTAATCCCTAATAACAGACCTTTGAGTTGTTTTTAACTCTTAGCTACTAAACCCAGGGCTTTCATGATTAGCCTTGCACATGAATCATTTCTGTGTGTGTACAGGTCTATCTGTTTGATCAATCTTTTGGAGTAGGATTGCCAGGTCAAAACATTCATGCATTTGTAATTTGAGTTATTAATTCTCAAATTTAATATTTGGAAAAGCTTCTTTAAAAGCTCCTATTCTTTAAAATAAAAAAAAAAAAGATGGGTTTCTGTAAGATCTATGTAGTTGAGTGGTTGGGTTTGTTTGGTTTGTTTGTGTGATTACTCTGAAGAGGCACAAATAAAAACATTTTGGAGCTCAACATCATAAATATATGGATTTTTGTGGTTGGATTTTTTTATATTTATTTTTTCTTGTCTTCATTTTTATTTCTATAATGTTATCACTGTGTTGAACGTTGTTCTGTCAAAAGCTTGTATAACAAGCTTTGGACTCCAACTGTTAGCCAGGCTAAGTGTAAATCTGAGCTCTATTTGTCTATAACCTTAGGGAATTTACCCAGACTCTCTGTGACCTATTTCCTTAGTGGTAAAATGTGAAAAATAACCACCGTTATCTCATTGGGTTGTTATGTGGTTAAGCAATTTAAAATATGTAAAAGCATTTAGAGCAATACTTGACACAGAATGAACATTAATCGAGTGTTGGAAGGTTTTAGAAGTCACTTTGTCAATTCTAATGTTTTTAACATTTATTTATTTTGAGAGAGAGAGAGAGAGAGAGAGAGAGAGAGAGAATGCCTGCACAAGTAGGGGAGGGGTAGGGAGAGATGGAGAGAGAGAATCCAAAGCAGGCTCCACATTGTCAGCCCAGAGCCAGACACAGGGCTTGATCTCATGAACCATGAGCTCGTGACCTGAGCCAATAACAAGAGTTGGACGCTTAACCAACTGAATGAGTGCCACTCACTTTGACAATTCTGTGAAAAGATGTAGGTACAGTAATAATAATATTACTTTGTCTATACATATCCAGCTTTCCTCTAGACAGAAGAGTGCCTATAAATACATTAAAATTAATTAGATTCAATTCCTTTAATTTATACATAACTTCCTCACATGCAAAGCATTTTAAGAAATAGGACTAAAAAATTGTTTTTGGAAAATATCTTGCCTAACAAGACAGCAAGATAGTAATTTTTTAAGGTACACGGACAACCTACTGAAGTCATACAGAATTTTTAAAAAAGAGGAAAAAAGATTTATAATTGCATTAGATAATTATTAAAAGTTTCTTAAGTGGAGATATTTATATTTTTAAATTAAATTGACATATGGGTTTGATATTGCCATGGGCTGGCAGATGGCCACATTTCTAAGTATTATGAAAAATACAAAGGTGATTGTTGGATATTTAAGAAAGTTGACAGAGAATCAGTTCAATTTTTTTAAACAACGCTGCCTTCAAAAATGATTTAAGGGCTGCCCATTATTTCAAAAATCAAAAGGACATGGCAATTAGCAGTCAAGAAAGGAGACGCCATTTGGGGTATAGAAGGAATATGAGAGGCAGTGATGTCACAATGCTTGATGAGAGTACTCATTACTTGGGTGTCCCCAGTTTATGGAAATTCATTTAGAATATTCATGATGTGTGACAATTTAGAAATACATTTTTTAATATTAAAACAAAAGGCTCAGCATGGTTAATTCATGCTGCTGAGAGAGCTAAATGTTCCTCAGAGACGCCTCAGGCTTTACATTGGACAATGGACTGGGAACGTTTCAGGTGGTGATTTGTGACTTTTCATCCCAGCTTTGACCATAGCAACTTTGTTGTTTGATATGTCAGCGTTCTGAATATATTCCGTTAGAATAAGGATAACTGTGTTAGTTTTCTAGGACTGTCCTAATAAACTACTACAAACCAGATAGCTTAAAACAACAGAAATTTATTATCTCACAGTTCTAGAAACTGAAAGTCTGAAATCAAGGTTTGCATGGGGCCATGGTCCTCCTGAAGGCTCTAAGAAAGGATTCTTTCTGCCTCTTGCAGTTTCTGATAGCCCCAGGTGTTCTTTATCTTGTAGCTGCCATGCATCAATCTCTGCTTCAGTTGTCATGGAATATTCTGCCCTTGTTTATCTGTGTACACTTCTAAATTTTCCTTTTCTTGTAAGCCCACCAGTCATATTGGATTAACAGCCCACTCTAATTGAGTATGACTTCATCTTATTTTGATTATATCTGCAAAGACCCTGTTTCCAAGCAAATTCTCATGCATAAATACTGGGGATCTGAACTTCACGTATCCTTTTGGAGGACACAGTTGAAACCAGGATCATATCCAATAAGGCTTCAAAGACACTGGATTAGAGAATACAAAACCCACAGAGTCCTCGGGCTTTTCTATCCAGTTTTAATTTTAAAAAATACCCTGGTATGACCAAGGGCCCTTAGCCCTACAGCTCCAATGGAAAATAAGCTGCCTTAAAATGTGTTGCCTCGAGGTACAGAATCAGCTGTCCCTTTCTGTTTGATGCCTTCCCCAGAAAAAAAAAAAAAATGCTAAGCCATACTCAGCCCCATGGGCCCTGTGATGGTGCAGCAGCACACTTCTTAAGAAATTAGGGTAGACTGGTAGTTTCTCCTTTCCTTCACCAAACATGCCTCTTTGCCAGACTCATCATCTGAGTCCTCCTGTCTGAGAATATGACTTGATTTGGTCTCCCAGATACTGAATTTTGCCACTAACCTTTTAGAAGTCCGCATTTTCCCCCACAACAAGATGAGCCAAATTCTTTGCTAGCTCAGTTGAGATCTGATTGCACAACACACTTGTTATTTATGTACAAATCAACAGCTTGTTCCCCTTCACTGCTCACCCCTTCAGTGTGATTTAATATTTCAGCACTGGACAGAGGATTATAGATTTTGTTTCATCTTGAACCGCATAATTCATTTTCATATATTAGATCACAAATGATTGGAAAACAGATTCTAATTGGCAGGTAGCCATTTATGTAAAATCTAGTAGGAAATGTTAAGCTCTGACACCTTCCCCTTGAAAAGGCTTTTGAAATAGAATTAAAATTCATCATTCAGAGTTGAATGTTTTATACTGCTGGGAGCTAATTACCACACGCATCTCAGAAGTATGTGCTTATCTCTCTTCCAGGCCACTTGTCTTAAACTGTAGGCTCTAGGCTTCACAATTTGTGCTAAATCCTCCAGTTGCCAAGTGGGATAAGGGCTGTTTGCACAAAGTGTATTCTCAGGGGACTCTAGTTTGATCCAGGTGAGTGAAAATGCACCTGCTCCTTGCTAGCCCTGGCGGGGTCTTTTCCTACTGGAGTGGGATTAACGGCTGTCAACTCCCATATTTACCTGGGAGAAGAGAGTTGTGCATCACCAAAAGAAATACGAAAACCAGGAAGTTGTTTGGCCAAAAAGCCGGCCTGGAGAAACTACACTCAGCCCTATGGCTGGGCTGGAGTTGACGTTTCAGTCATGCGAGTTGGGGAATATTAAGATGAGCCTGACAAAGCCCAACCATCCTTCTCTCCATTGTGTCCACCTCTACCCAGTGTAACTGTTACCTCTTAGTCTAGGCAGATCATGGTGATAGTCTGTCACTAGAGCCTACAACAGGTATATTATCTTAGTTACCCAAGTTCTTTCTTGGGAAGAAAGCCACACACTATCTCTCTGGAATACTAGGTTTTTGTTTTTGTTTTTGTTTTTTCCTCTTCTAGGGACAGCCCATTTTCCTGACTACACGTCCACCATTATCTTGAATGGTGGCACCTTCTCTGTTGCACCTATTTATTTAGTATCCAATTCATTATCTGCCTGCTTTATGCTTACCCTTGATTTGGCCTTACATGGTAGGTTCAGATTTTATCTCTTTCTTTTAATTACCCTTCACATTTCTTTAATATCACTTCTAAAGTGTTCACGTTTCCATTTACTCAGCTCCCATTGGACCTCTGACTTCTGAGCTTTTCTCCTATTCTTCCATTATCCACTAATTCAAGGAAGTCAGGTACTCGAGACTTGTGTGGCTATTCCTACATCAACATGCATGGTAGACTTTGCTCATCTGTCTACACCATTGTTGGTTTCTGACCTGACCTGAGCCATAGAATCCATAACTTACTTTTCAGACAACTGCTGCCAATTTATCAGAGTTGGCCCTTGAGATAGGAGCGGTTTATGATCCCTGTCTTTATCTAGGCTTGTAGCCAGACTCCAGGTCCTCGCCCTAGGTTCATAAGCACTCAACCCTGAATGAGTAAGTGCTCGATAAATATCGGTTAAATGAGTAAAATAATGAATGAATGGAAAAGTGCCAATATCCTTGAACTGCTTATGTAACTGCCAGATAGGAATGGAAGTGCAGTTCCAGTACTGACCACTATGTGGCCTTGAGAGAGTTTCCTATCCTTGTGGATTTATCTGTAAAATGGGCATAATAGTGCTCACTTTATAGGATTGTAATAGGACAAAACCCAGATGATATCTGTAAAGCTGTGGGCACAGTGCCTGTCATGCTTTACATGCTTAATACATATTGGTCCGTGTTATTGCTGATTTTATCAAATAACTTCTATTCATTAAAACCTACTTTTTTCACAACATTTCTTTTCTATGTGCATCTGATTTAGTTGTAATGGTTCAATACCATCCCTTTAAGCACTGGAAATAATAGGTTTGCCAAGTACACAATTTTGTCTCCTAATAGAGGGGACAAGTTGCCGTCTTTTAAATGCCCAGCAGAGAAGAAACCACCCTTGTCAAGCTCTGGTCCTAAGAAAGGGTTTATCTGGAGATACATTCATAGGAAAACTTTGGCTAATGCTACACTTAATCATTTGAATATGGTTACTCTCTGGGCTGTTTATAGAAGCATATTTCTGATATAAGTGTATATTTTGTGATCTATAGTTAGAAACGAAGTTCACATTTTTCTTTGATTTAAATTTCACTATCCGAAACGGTATACCAGGGAATGGTGGGAAACTTGACAGTTACACCTGGCTTCCATACCATTTATTATTAAATTTTTTTTTCAACGTTTTTTATTTATTTTTGGGACAGAGAGAGACAGAGCATGAACGGGGGAGGGGCAGAGAGAGAGGGAGGCACAGAATCGGAAACAGGCTCCAGGCTCCGAGCCATCAGCCCAGAGCCTGACGCGGGGCTCGAACTCACGGACCGCGAGATCGTGACCTGGCTGAAGTCGGACGCTTAACCGACTGCGCCATCCAGGCGCCCCTATACCATTTATTATTAAACTCTCCTAGAGATCACACTCATCTCTAGATGTACAGAGTCCTGAATCAAGGGATACTTTGCCCAGATAATGGGGTCGTATTTATTAGCCACGCAACTGGCAGTTTTATGTGAAATACAATGGTTACTTATACAGAGAGGGTGGATGAAGTATTAGACCAAAGGAATATAAAATCAAAATAAGGTCGTTTGCTTCTCCAGATGTTTCTACCATCAACATAAAAAATGCATCTCTTATTTAGGAGGTTACTAGTATGTTATGTTGTTACATGTCAGGAGAGTACTGTTAATGATACAAAAGATGGACTTCTGCCAGAATCAAGCTCTGATTAATTTTTTTAAGATTCATTTATTCCTAAAAGTAAACCAAAACATCTTACAGTTGGTATTTATTAATGAATATGTAGAAATGACTATGGTTGCTATTTTGCCTGAATTTCAAATCTCAATTTCTTCTTTCTCTGCTTTTCATAGGGATCAAAAGCATTGGAAAAGAAAAACCCATGATGCTCTCTTGCAATGTACCTTCCTGTCAGAATGGATTTTTTTTCAAGTGCTCAGTAGCTTTTTAAAACTTGCCTAATAAGTCTTTCACTATTTCCCTTGGATGATTATTGATAATTTGAGTTTGTGATGCTATTTTTCCCTCAAAATGTGGTCTATAGTTGGACATTTTAAGTATTAACTCATTGTTCTGATTCGTATTCCACCCCTTCCTGGAATCATACACAGTTTACCAGATTGAATATTTCCTTTTCTTCTTTGCAGATTTCATAATACAAATATTGCATCCTTATTTCTGAGCCTGGGGAAACATTATTTTTGAGGGAAAATTGCTCTTTGGTACTAATTGCAAAGTACACAGTACATGATTTGACAAAAATCTATCTAGAGAAATAAAGGAATAATTTAAATGGTCTGAAAGCTTGGGCTCTGCTATAAGCTTCTATAAAATAAAAAGGAAAGAAAAATTATATTCTACACGGAACACAGTTTTACCATATAATTTCATTGCTAAATATAACAGGAATTAGAATGATGAAAATAACAAAATGCTAATAGAACTATGCGTGCCTCAAGGTTGCCATTATGACATCACCATCATCCTTTTAATTACTTGGGTTATAGAGCTCTAATGCACTCTCTGTAAGTTCAATATGACTGGTGAAACATGTTAATATGAATATTTAAGTGCAGCTAAAATTCATTAAAGTACGATTTTTCCTGCTTGACGTAAACATATCTGAGTTTTTAAGACCAAATCTACTGGGAAATTGGAATGATTTCACAAATATAACATTCTTTATCTAGGTATGAGAAAGAAACACATTTGGAAATGTCTAGAAAATCCATCGAATTTCTAGTTTTTCCCCAGGAAGTGAAAGAATGTAAATGCTTAGTTGGAGACCTGAGATCAATGACTTTATTCCCAGCTGGTCTCTCTGTCTCTAGTCAATGGGAATATAGCTGGTCAATGAATTTCCATTCTATTTGACTAAGATGATTATGGATTTTTACACTGAAAAAGAATGTTCCACCTCAATGATGTACAAAGATGTATAATTTCTTGGATGATTATTTAATAAAAAATTCACTTAATGTAGTTGATCAGACAATATGGGAAAAGCTTGATATCACTCTATAAACTATACCCCAGATGAGACTAAATTAAAAGCAAAATGATTCTGAAATCATTTAAGTGGTTATTTTACCACTGGAGATTTTGAACAAATATAAAATAGTAACTTAATAGACGTTCCCTAAATCTTTCTCCATTTCACTGATTTGCAAGGCTAAAGAGGCTACTCATTGTGTTCCTAACCAATGTTTATCAAAGGAATTACATTCGCAGATTATAAAAGACTTTCTCATGCATCTAAGCATTTCTGCTGTAACCATTAGGTTGTACTTACCAAGAAACATCTACTATTTAATTAATATTTATTGCACATACTATATACCAGGAACAATTCTAGGTTCTGAGAACAGCAGTTAAACAAAGAGAAAACGTATTTAAAAAAAAAAAAAATCCCTGTCTGTGATGGTTACATTTTATTTGGAGGAGAGAGAAAGAAATAGCAATTTGCAAATATAAAAGAAATGGTAATTCAGGTGATGACATTGGTATTTATTTCTGTGCAACAAATCATTATAGACTTAGTTGGTTGAAATGGAAGCTATTTGATTTGCTTATGATCCTGTGGGTTAGAAATTTGGGTGGGTTCAGCTGAGTATTATTCAGGGTCTTCCCCAAGGTCAATCTTGCAGCCACAACCACTTAGTGACTCATCTAGGACTCTATGGTCTAGGATAGCCTCTGTCCCATGTCTCACATTTGGTGCTGGTTGGTGTTACCTGGTCCAGCAGGCTTGATTTGGGGAAGCTTGCCTCAGAAGCCTCATGCTCCAGTGGGCTTCTTCACATGGTGAATCCAGGATAGTGTTCTAGGAAAGAAAAAGTAGACCTATGAAGCCCTTTGAGGACTAGGCTTAGAGTTCCCACGAGACCATTTCTACAATATTCTTTTTGTCAAAGAAAGTCATAAAACTACCCCAGATTCAAGGAATGTGGATTCAAGGAAAAAATATAGCTCCTCCTTTGATGAGAAAATGTCCAAGAACTGTTGCAAATGAACATGTATACAAGGATGGAATAGATTTTTATGGCATTATGGCATCTTTTGATAATGAATCTACCTTAGGTCGTAATCCGTGTTATGGTGAAAATAAAAAGCAAGGAGAAAGATAAGGAATGCCAGGCCATAGTAATGGCAAAGAATCCGAATTATAAATAAGAAATAACATATTTGACAAACTTGGAGGAAATAGAGAAATACGGCATGTAGTTTTCTGGGGAAGATATTCCACCCAGAGGAAATGGCAAAGGTCCTGAGGGAAGTTTATGTTTGGAATATTCAAAAACCAATGAGGTGATCAAAATGGTGGAAGAGGAGTGGTCTAGCGGAAAAACAGTGGAAGAGGAGGTCAAAGTTATAAATGTGGGCCACTAAAGGGTTTTTTGCCTTTACTCAAATGACATGGGAAGACCTTGGAAGGTTTTGAAAAGATGAGTAGAACATTTTACTAAAGCTCTAAAATGATCAGTCTGGCTACGGTGCTGAAAGTAGACTATTAGAAGGAAGGATAAATTAGAGATTAATCAGGAGGCTACTCCATAAGTCCAGCAAGATATACTTGTGTCTCAGACCAGGATCATAGTAGTGATTATATTCTGAATATACTTTTAAGGTAGTGACAATAAGAAATGGTGACAAATTGGACGTGAACTATGATAAAGAGAAGATAAAGATGATTCCAAAGTTGTTTGGCTTATACAGTGGAAAGCCTGGGGTTGCTGGTTTAAAGACAGAGGATACTGAGGAAGGAGGGGTTCTGAGCCATATTTGGTGTTTATTGTTAGGTATTGTCTTAGCCTGGAATCTCCAGAAATTAAAACTGGGTTAACCACAAAATACAAGTAATTCATGAGGAGTGTGATCCGAAAACAAGAGTGAAGACAGGAGGAGAGTGATAGGGAAAGATCTAATGCAATATTGAACTGATCACCTGTAAAGATCACTTGTTCTTTGATTTGAGGGTTGATGTGAAATCCATCTAAGGATAATTTGGTCTCAGGGGAGAAAAGATTGTGCATGTTTTGACTGGTTGCCATCTCCTTTTGGCTCTGGGCTGTTGACCTCCTGAGTTTCTGGGCTTCTGAAGGTGTATGCACAGGTGTCGAGTGGATTTCCATGAAAGTCCTGCTGTTGAATCAAGAGAAGTCATTGGTGGGGCGCCTGGGTGGCTCAGTCGGTTAAACATCCGACTTTGACTCAGGTCATGATCTCGTGGTTTGTGGATTCAAGCCCTGTGTGGGGCTCTGTTCTGACATCTCAGGGTCTGGAGCCTGCTTCAGATTCTGTGTCTGCCCCTGTGTCTGCCCCTCCTCTGCTCATGTTCTGTCTCTGTCTCTGTCTCTCTCAAAAATAAATAAAAACATTATTTTTTTAAAGACAAGTAATTTGTGCAGGAAGCCTCCGTTGTTACTCCTTAGATTTTTTAAAGTTTATTTATTTATTTTGAGAGAGAGAGAGAGAGTGAGAGAGAGAGAGCACAAGTGAGGAAGTGGCAGAGAGAGAGAGAGGGAGGGAGTGAGAGAGCATCCCAGGAAGGCTCCGCACCACCAGTGCAAAGCCTGATGCAAGGCTTGGACTCATGAACAGTGTGATCATGACCTGAGTAGAAGTCAGCCGCTTAACTGACTGAGCCACCCAAGTGCCCCACTACTTAGCTTTTTTGTGTGTCTCTTTCTTATCTACCCTTTGCATTAGAAACCCCTTCAATGTCACAATCTCTGCAAATACTTAATACAAGAGGGTTAGTGAGGAAACATCTTTTCCATGAGTGATGTTCTTCATCACTCATTTTTCCCCTTTCTAGATTTCTTTTACATCGGTACTTCATTGACTATGGGTTCCTTTCCTGAAAGATTGACTTATATCTTCAAGCTCAAGGGTTCAGAACCCTTAGTTACCTTGCCCTGTTTGGACCATGTGCCATGTAATTTCCCATTCACTATTATTACTGAGAACAGACAAAAAGACTTCCTGTGAATCATCTAGATTTTAGACATAGTCATTTTTGGCTCCATACGTACTATGTCCTCTGCTAATTAAGATGGATTGTCCCATGAGTGTAGAAAGATATTGCTTGACCTGAAAGACCCCTGGAAAGAGGAGCCCAAATATTCAGGTATAGTTTTATTTCCAAGTTCAGTTGAACACTTACTGGATTCCATACTAAAAAATATCTTAGGGAAATGCATAGCCCGACTGAACTCAAGGCAGATAAGAAAAGGACAAATTCCACAGTGTACCACTGGAAGTCATGTTCTAAGAGGTTTATTTTATATCCTCCTCTCATTTCCTGGACCTGAGTCTTCTAGGTATGAGGGATGAGCACAATTACTGGCCACTGGTTCAGCATATATACTGCCTTGTGAAAGACAGTGTACTATTCCTATAGAAGGTTGTCCCTGAAATGATGCCTTAACGGAACTTTTCATAGGACATTTCACTGTTCTATTGAATTTGTTTCTGGGTGAGGGGACAGAAGATAAGACAAGTGGAACCTACGGAAGAGAATAAAATTAGTGCATTTTGTAACTTTCTAAAATTCTCCATAAATATCTGGGGTATGTATAATAGGACAACTATACAATATCCCTGAATAAGAAATTATGACATAAGAATCCTGTCCCCATTCTTTTACCAACTATTTCCATAATCTTGAGAAAGTGATGACATTATGGCACAAGGGTGGCTCAGTTGGTTAAGTAAGTGACTCTCCTTTTCGGCTCAGGTCATGATCTCATGGTTTGTAACGTCGAGCCCACATCAAGATCTGTGCTGTGAGCACGGAGCCTGCTTGGGATTCTCTCTCTCTTTCCCTCTCTTTCTCTTCCTCTCCCCCACTCTTCAACTCTCTCTCTCTCTTTCTCAAAATAAATAAACTTTAAAAAAAAAAAAAGGAATGCATCTCTATTCTAAGACTCTTCATCTGTATATTGGGGAGGTTGGGCTTATAATCACTAAAATCTCTTCCAGCCACAACAGTTGATGATTTTATGTTCAACAAACACAATCTATATAAGTATTGCTGAGCATCTAAAGGTCTTATATGCATTTTTTTTTCACTGAATCCCAAAAGTCTTTGAGTCTTTAAGGTAGATAGTCATATTAGTGTACAAATAAAGAACACTGAACAGCAAATGTTTGATTACATGCCCAAGATTGCATAGCTAAGTATTTGTTGACCCAGGATTGGAGTTCATATTTGGCTTCAGAAACTTTATACTTACTTACAGTGCTACAATAAGTCAATTTTTCTGAAAATACTATTGTTAATAATAAAATAATTTTTGTATGTAAAAAAGAAGTTGCTTAATGTTTGTCACTGTAGTTACTTTCATGGAATAAAAGTAAAAAAAAAATCTGTAGTTAAAAAAGAAAGCCTTTACTATTGGAATTCAACATGATAGTGTTCTTTGTTCTTAGGAATTTGGGGAGAAGTAGTCTATTCCACTTTCTTTATCTGTGTAAGTGAGCCTAGCCATTTTTTTTCTCCTTTTTAGGCCTCAATTTATTATAATGTGGAAACTCCTTTATGTTTATGATACTTTACTCTTTGAGCGGGCCATAATTCTTTCTTTGAGCACAAAAGATTGTTCTGAAAACTAATATTCTCATGTTACCTGCCCAGAATGAATTTATGTATACATTTGTACAGTAAGACTCTAGAAGATAAATTTGATGCCCTCTTTTCCAATGACCTTCTCACTCCTTCAGTAGTTTCCAACACAAACAAAAGGCCTTCATGAACCCCCCAAATTTTCTCTTCTAAGGACCGATAGTTGCAATACCCTATTTGGGTCATATAAAAACAACCATGCTCATATGTCCTATAGATAATTTGTCTTGTACCCTTAGCTTTCAAGATAGGTGTAGTTATTCTTTCACTGATATCCTCTACTTTGGTTATATTAAAGATCTATCTTGTGATATATTACTTAGAATTTAGTATCCCTGGATGCATTTTATTATTTCCTTCATGTTCCTAACTTTCTCACAGTCATTTCTGTAACAGATATTTTTCTGGTCTGAATTATGTTCCAGCCTCTCCCAATTTAATGTTATCAAAAAATTTCATTAACATGCTGTCTGCACCCTCTTATAGATCATTAGCAGCAAACCTGAAGGAGCCCACTCCATATTTCCCCCAGAAGGCTCTGTACCTATTAATCATTATCTTTTACTTATGGTTTTTAAGTTCATTTTTAATTCAAGTGACTGCATTATTCCCTGGGCCAATCTGAACAGAATTTATAAGGAAAGCTGCAGGAGCCTTGTTCTCCCAAGGTCTTAAAAGGTATTTTAAAGAATAATTATAAATATCTTATACTGTGCCTATATATTGCCTAGCAGATCAATTATAATCCTTGGAAAGCTATTTAAGATACTCGATAATTGCTTATCTTTTCCGTCATTCTGTCTTTCCTTTCTCCCTCTCTCCCTTCCTTTCTTCCTTCCTTTCTTCCTTCTTTCCTTCCTTCCTTCCTTCCTTCCTTCCTTCCTTCCTTCCTTCCTTCCTCCTTTCCTTCCTTCCTTCCTTTCCTTCCCTCCCTCCCTCCTTCCTTCCTTCTTTCCTTCTTTCTTTCTTTCCTTCCTTCCTTCCCTCTTTCTTTCTTTCTTTCTTTCTTTCTTTCTTTCTTTCTTTCTTTCTTTCTTTCTTTTGTTCTTTCTTTCTTTCTTTCTTTCTTTCTTTCTTTCTTCTTATTTATATTTTAAAATAAAATATATTTTATATTTTAACAAAATTTATATTTAATAAAAGACTTATATTTTAAACTGAATTTCCACAAATGTCCAATATAGCCACTTCTCTTGGGCAATCTTCTCTCACAACATCTCACTCAGAAAATTGCTTTGACCAATTTTCTCACTTTGAATGCCCTCCCCCATAGTTTTAGCCAGTGCTTTTTTTTTTTTTGTCTCTTATGTTTCTTTTTTTTATTTATCTGGGATTTGAATTATTTGCTCTTTTATTTTTGCATCTGGCACAAAAAAATATTTATTCCTTCAGAGCAGTAACAGTATTTTCTTCTTGCTTACCATTCTACTACCTGTGATAATGCCAAATGCTCAGAAAACAAAGACTTAGGCATAGTCACTATTTCAATTACTTCTAGAGGAATCTGTATTTATAATACTTAATGTTATTTTGTCATTATTGATAAACATAAATGTCCCCCATGTGATGCATAGTGTTATGAGCTTTGCAGTTCTGAATTGAATCCTTGCTTTACAGGCTAAAAATTCTGGAATTGTGTGTGGTTATTTAACTTCTCTCAGCCTTATTTTCCCCAGCAGTAAATTCGTGATTACACGATTGACTCATAGAATAACTGTGAGGATTAATTAAGATAATAGCCATAAATAATCCGTTCCCTTTCATAGCATGATCAATTTTTTTTTAAATTGCGTTACCTATTTTTTTCTTTAGGCATAGCTTACTGATACTACCAGTTTTTGTTTTCCAGATCTGCCATAAACAACAGGCGACCCATTTATGTTCCCCTACACCATTACAATCTTACGGATGTTTCAAACATCCATTAAGCCTGGATTTGAATTCTTACTAGGCTATTTTCTAGTCATATGATTTGGGGCAAATCACTTCTCTGCAATTTCATCTTACAAAGGAGAAGAACACTAATAATCCCCATGTCAAAGGCTTGTGCTGAGGTGTGAAGGAGAAAATGAATACAAATTGGAGCATAGTGCCTGGAATAGAGCCCAGGGTTCAATAATTCAGGACGATTCACTGGGGCCATGAGATAAGAATGAAGAGCATTTATAGGCCTTGGTTTTACTTCAGTCCTCGTTCTTTTCCCTTTCCCCCTGACCTTTGATTTTCCTTACAGCAGAGGGGCAAAGTCTACCTGGCTTGATTGTTTTTGTTTTTCTATGAACTAACTGAAATATGCTTAGCTCTAGCTCCCAGTATTTCTACACGGAAATGACATGCGCACTTGATATGAGTGAGAATCCACCAGTGTGTCGAACAACATTGTCCTCTACACCCCCCCCGCCGGCCCCCAACCTGCCCCACGCCAGGGAGGTGCTTCACAAAACTCTTTGACAGACTGAGAGCAAATAATGCCACATATTTTAAAATCCACTCTGTCTGCAGTTTACCTTAATTCATAGAGTCACAATCTAAAGATTCACATAAATTATTGTTTTATTGACAAAAAAATAAAAACAGTTAAAAAAAATAAAGTTTCTAATTAAATATAGTGATCCTATGGAAAACCAGACTCATACTTTGAAATGCCATCTTTTAAAAACTGAAACATGGGGTCAGTTTGTCTTGGTCTTCCATCCACATGGACCATGTGTTTTATTTTCTTTCTCTATTAAGTAATTCATCTCCCTCCTCTAACTCAGACAACATTAGTATAACCAGTAACAGCACAATTATCTTTTTTATTATGTGACAATTATCTAATATTAGATTATTACCGATTGCAAACAATTCAAAGCAAGAGGCACATATTTGATAATGTTTAGGACAGCAGGGTGTTATTGTGTTTAAAGCCTTCTTAACATCAAAAACTGAATAAATGATAACTAATCATGATAACTAAGGGGCTCGGTGAAATCCCACAGTGTGCAGGGGCATTAACAGTTAATTTGATTTACAAACATTTGCAAAGTATTCAAATGTGTATTTAGGAATACAAATAATAAACTCTTCCAAATTTTAGCTCTGGATCCAACCACACGTAATGGTAAGCTCATATGAGCCCACACGTAAGCTCATATGAGCCCAGCAGTGTGTTAGGATAATAGATAACACGGCTGTTCCCTGGCCCTGAGGAGTGTGCAACTTGTTTATTAGTTTATTCACTTATTTTTTGTCAGTCAAAGTCAATCAAGAAACATTGAGAAACTGACAGCTACAGTTCCATAAGCGTTGTTCTTGGGCTGGTGAAGAAGCACATGCTGATCCTTAACATTTCACTGTGAGTATTTATGCGATTGTCTTGTGGGGGATGGTGGGGCAAGTGGGAAGCATTTGCCTCTATGTTCATGACTGCATGGAAGAATGGGAGTCAGCTTGAATCCTTTTCAATGAAAGGTCTTTGTTTTGCTGAGCCCTTGGATATTAACCCCTGGGTTTCATAATCACTACAGGGAAAAAGAAAAGTTGCTTTGAATTATAGAATAAGAATAATATGGATTTTCCATGGGCAATCTGGGAGGAAGAAAATGGGCAGTGAGGCAAAGATGGAAGAAACACCAAAACTGTTGATTGACAGGAAGCCTCCTCGTGGCTCTCTCAAGGTATCCAAAAAAACAATCATAAAACTCACAAACATACAGTAGAATTAAATGTGGTTGGAAAGTGACCAAAATCTGAGTTCATAACCTGAGATAGCACATGATACGATTCTGCAAAGCAGACCAAGGAGAGGTACATCGAAGAAGAGAGAACCTGATAGGGATTTGACATGCTGAAATTAATCATATGTTTGCAAGAGAGATTATGGACTTCCAGAGGCTAAATTGTTGGAATTTGGGTCAAGAACAATTTATAGGTATCAGAGGGTCAAGCTTTTTTCCCTCCTCTGCCTCATTAGAATTCTTGGACGAGATATATAATACATATTTATTATATATCATATATATTTATTATATAATAAATACATATAATATATAATATAATAAATATATAATATAATTATAAATTAAATATATATCACATATATTTATAAGAGTATTACATCATTAAACATTCTTGTTTATATTTTAATGCTATATAAAATTCCATTCGCTTTTTAAAAAAAAATCTTTTTACATTAATTTATTTTTGAGAGACAGGGAGAGACAGAGAACAAGTGGGGGATGGGGGTGAGGCCCAAACTCACCAACTGTGAGATCATGACCTAAGCCAAAGTCGGACGCTTAACCGACTGAGCCAGCCAGGCGCCCCCATTTGCTTGTTTAAAATAAGAATTTTATATCTTTTCCATATCTGTTAAAAATACACAAGTGCCTGATGCAAGTGAAGGTTTTAGATGGAGTACACATACACACACACACAAACATAAGTATATATGCGAGTATATAGATGCTCTCATACATACATATATATATATATATTTACGTACATACAGTATATATATATAATATGCATTCTATATATTTTATATATTCTGAACAAATCAGAAATGATTACATGGAAATTATAAAATTCTGAAGGAGGAGAATGCTGCAGACCACCAGGAAATGCTTTTCAGATGTGGTAGCCTTAGGAATGAATGTGATTTGGCCATGAGGAATTTATAAAATTTATAGAAAGAGCATTCCAGGTGGAGAAAATGGTGTGAGCAAAAGCTTTACATTCCCTTATGAGAAAGCATTATAAAATATAATTAGAGGAGGGATATCTTTCTTCCATGAGTGGCTTGCCTTGGATTTAGGCAACTCTTTGCATATTAGACCTATGGATCCTTTCCCCCACCCCAATTTTCTCTAATAATTTCAAGGTTAAAGGAATTTTAGGACTACCATGTGAGCGAACCATCAATAATTTTCAGCTACCTGGAATAAGGGAAAGTCTGGACTTAACTAAAGCATAATTCAGTGCTGTGTTGCATCAGTAAAAAGAGTTTTTATATCATGCAAGAACCTCCTGAGTTCAGTACACTGTGTCTCTAGCTGTGACTTTTCCTCTCCCAGCAGGCAGGTGTAGGATAAACAGGTGAGATTATCAGCCGTTCATATCAAATAGGCCCCCCAATATATTACATTCTTGTGTGGAGATTTATCCCACTCCAGTTAATTCTCTGCTTTGCCTTGTACCCAAATCGGATCTTGCTACTATATCACTTCCTTGAGTAAAGACTTTCAATGGCTCGCCATTGCTCTGAAAATAAGAGAACAGCACCTCCTGATTCTGCACACATCACCTGCCTCAGTTGGCACCGTTTCCTTCTCTCTGTTCCTTTGAGACGAACTGCCTTTCATTCTACACATATGCCACAATTACGCCAGGTTCAGAGCCTTCCCGCCCATATACTACCTCGTCTGCCCTGACCAGCCCTCATCTTTCTGCCAAATAACTTGTCATAAGATTTCCACCTTAGCTTACTTTCTCAAGGAACCCTTTCTTAACCTTAACAAATTAAGGTGGGTCCCTTGTTATAACACTGTTTGTTTGTTTGTTTGTTTCTTGTCTTTCACACTACTTATCACAATTACATTCAAACAACTATGTAGATAATTGCTTGGAGACATAGTGTCCCCAAGGGAACAGACCTTCTCACTGTCATCGTGTTACCTACCACCTGGGCACAGGATTCCACCTTACCCATGAGAGGTCCTCAAATTTCTCTCAGCTTAATCAGTGAATTGCAATGAGACAACTTTGGTTTGAATTCCCACATCTCCTCTTCTTAGCTGAAACATTGTAGAAAACTCGATCAATTTCAGTTTCGGTTTTACTCCACCAAAGATATTAAACATAACAATTCCTATTTGACAGATTTTTAAGGATTAAATAAGATGCCTTTACTCCGGGTGCTCTGTAAACCATAAAGCAACATACATATGATTTCTTTTTATAATTGAACATGTATTTTCAGGGCTGTATTTAAATGGGGCTTAAAATAATTAATAAACAGATTACTATTTTGGTGCGTGATGAATATCACCAAACTCGTTTTTATTCATGGCATATAGGCTTTAGACGAAGATGATGTTGGCATCAGCTTTATTGTAAGTTGTGATTGTAACTACATGGTTTGGGTCCTTGTCTGTTTTTCTAATCATTTGTATTCTGCAGGCTCTGGGTAATAATCGTTTTATAGATTTAGGATAAGAGTTCTATATTACCCATTTTTAACTGATTGCTCACTTCAGCAGAGTAATCACTTTAGAATCTGTTAATGATCCCCTATGACGGCTTTTATAGACACAGCACCACATACCATGTATCCGCAACATGTAAGTATCTGCAACTGTTTTTCAGTTGTGAGAAGAGATTTGTCCAAAAGAATCAAGAAAAAGCACAAAACCACAATCAGTGTCATATAAAAGGTGCAAATTAACATCAAGAAATATAATTACCTAGCAATTTCAGTCCATCATATGCATGTAGATAATGTGCTTCTCTAATGGGAGTCCAGAGTTATTTCTGAAAGCACATGCTTTCTACTGCCATGTGGGACACATCTGAGTGTGCCCAGGCCTTACTTCTTTGTGGCAGCCAAGATAAATAAAGCAAAACAGTCTCCTGAAAAGCACGGGCAGAGTATCTGCAGACCATTAATCTTCATCCATCCTCGTTTTGCAAGCAGTATATATGCCACTTTGTACATTTACTTAGGGATCTCCTTTCCAACATTTTCCCCCCTCATTCTCCTTCTCATCCAGCTTAACTTTGATTCTGCCTTGAATCATTCTAGTTGGCAGGCAGTATCTTTCCACACAACAGTTCAAAGCTGTCAATATCAGTCACTATTTCACCCTATTGGACATGTGAGTATATATTATAAATGCACTGTGCCTTCTTGATTCATTATTAATAGTCGTAATTTTAGGTACCACTTTTTCTCCTTGACTCTTTGGATCTCTTCCTTTTTCAGACTCTCCTCTTAAGTTCTGTATTTCTTTTTTATTTCTCAGCTTCATGACTTTGTTGCTTTGTCTTACACTATCATTTTAACTTGTCCATCCCTACGTTTATACGTTATTTGCCTATTCAACGCTGAAAGAATTGGAGGTGTAAAATTTAGTTTAAATGATTTTACCTGCATATCTGCAAGGAAAATCAATTATTCATTTTCAACCAGTGGCTTTAAAACCATGGAAACACATTTGTTTCTCCGTTGGAGATGGGAGCAAGGGAAAAAGCATTTGACTTGGAACCCCCTGACTCTTTTACATAATATGCTTTTTGCTTTGGTTTAAAATTCCTCTTCACTATTTTTTTTCCTCCTAATCATTGACCTACTGAACTTAAGGCATAACAGCTTTTCCTAAATTTGCTGTTTCAGAACCCTAATTCAATCCTGAATATATTGCAGATTTTCAGGATCTGTTTAGAAGTTGCTAAGAGGGACTCTCTCAAATTTTCTAACAAATTACAGAACAGCTACTTCTATGTCATGATCCACTGGAACTCATCCACCAGTGCTGTAAGTGCTGTTAAAAAAGGACAATGTTAAAGCAATCAAACTGCAAATTGTAGAATTAAGAGACACTTTAGATCCTCCAAATCCCCCAGGGAATGATGTTATTTTTTTTGATTGCTTTCTTGAAAGGGCAATAAGATGTGTGAAATAGCTTTTGACATTAAAAATACAGAATGGGAGACACGTGAGTATACTTTTTCCTTTTGCCTTTATTCTTTCTTGAGCTATTTTGTCTTTCAGACATGTCTCTGTTGGGTTCTGTAGAGTGTTGCCCCAGTGATGTTTTATTTTAGAACACTATGTATCCATTAAGAGGCTCTCAAATGTAGAGTTCTAAAGTTTCCACTTCAACTAATTAATTAGGGACAAAATTCTCAGCTATTTGATGAAATAGGCTTTACTCTAAATGAATTCATCCAAAATTGTAAAAATAAAAACCAGATTATTTAGAGTGCCAATTTTAGTTTTAGTGAAGTAAATTGGGAAAGTTCTCGAAATACTGAAATAGCAAGCTGTAAGTGGGAAATTTTAATGTTTTGGAAAATATATGTGGCTTTTAAAATTTTATTTACTAGGGGAATGCTGACATTTAAATATCTATAACAACCTTGCATTCAGAATTTTCACCCTCTTAAAATTATTTTATCTTTGTTTCTAATCTGTCTACCTTCCTCAATTATCCACTCATATTTGTTCATCCATATACAACTTACTTTTCATTTACCAAACAAGTAATATATGTTTAAAATGTCTTATGGAGCGCCCGGGTGGCTCAGTGGGTTGAGTCTCTGACTCCCAGTTTCAGCTCAGGTTATGATCTCACATGTCGTGAGTTCGAGCCCCACATGGGGCTCTAAGCTGACAGCACTGAGCCTGCTTGGGTTTCTCCTTCCCTCTCTCTCTGCCCCTCCTCATACCCCACTTGTGCTGTCTTTGTCTCTCTCAAAATAAGTAAAAACGCTTAAAAAATTTTTTAAAGTAAATAAAATGTCTTTGTTTTGTACACATTTTTGGCAGCTATAGCAAGGTGCCACCAGTCTCATAAATGATGGTCATATTTTTCTCTCTCTCTCTCCATCTATTCATTGTGTTTAAACTCAAGTTTGAATTTAAATAAAAGAAAAAAATGTACCTATTTCTTCTCTCCGTTCCTATAGTACCACCCTAGTCAAGGGGCTCATCTCATCTCATCAACGTACACAGATAGTAAATAAAGTTTTTCCCAGGCAGAAAATCTAGCACAACAGAGTATGTGAGCCATGTACAGAGAAGTGCAGATTGAAGCTGATGTTTGAACAGCAACACCTAATGTGATGTTGAGACTTGTGATACATTACAGATAGAAAATTCTTGGACTTTACGAAACTGAATGCTTGCCATCTCTTTATTAAGCTTAGCTTAGCTTAGCTATCTCTCTTCCTCACAATCTAGAAGAACTGTGATTGGCACGTAGTAGGAGCTCATAAATAGTTGTTTCCATTATTATTACTTACACAAGATCAGATTTTACCCATTCTTCATGGGTCACTAAAAGCTATTTTCATTATTCAGTCTATTCCTTATTGCTCCCTAGAAGAAAATAATATTCCCATTCCACAATTGCAATTTTCTCCCTGTCTTTAACTGACCTTTGATCTTTGATTTTAAATGCATATTACACACATTTTTGCCTATATATATCTATATATATATCTATATCTATCTATCTATCTATCTATCTATCTATCTATCTATCTATCTATCTATATATCATTACAGTCTAATTCCATTCTGGAAGGTATCACGTCTTATAGTCTTGTATCAATCATAATCTCTACAATAATAATTATTATACATTAGACAGTTAAGTATTTGAAGAAAATAGTGATCAATGTCCTTTAAGACTCCATGGGATATGGGGGAGTGTTTCTACCGTTGTGACTATGTCCCAGGCTGTGGATCCATGAACGACTGAAAGAAATGCAATGCTCTCTGCTTCATGGAAGTGGGAAAGGAAGTCCTATTGAGATGTTGGCTCCCAAGGGTGATAAACTCACTCCTAAGCTAAGTGACTTGCAACTGCTCAGCAGCTCAGAGGGCTGTCACTTCAAATTCATACTGGAGGGCGACTGGGTGGCTCAGTTGGTTAAGCACCCCACTTTGGCTCAGGTCATGATCTCACAGTTCATGAGTTAGAGCCCAGTGCTGGGCTCTGTGCTGACAGCTCAGACAGAGCCTGGAGCCTGCTTCGGATCCTGTGTCTCCCTCTCTCTCTGCGCGCCCCACCCCCAGCTTATTCTCTTTCTCTGTCTCTCTCAGAAATAAACATTAAAAAGATTTAAAAAATAAATTCATACCTCAAAATATGCAAAATCTATACAAGTTATCAGCTTTTGTGTTACTTCATATAGTTGAACAGACTTCATATAGATATGAAGTCTGAGCATGTCAATGGCCTATCGTGACTGGTTTTACTCTTTTTTCAGGACAATCCTCCCCTCTGGACTCAGTGCAAAGCATGGCGAGCAGGGCAGTTAGCTTATGGATAAATATCCTCAATTATATCCTCCAGAGATTTGCTTTATGCCTTGCCAAGAGCCCATTATTCCAATGCTCAGCTTCTGCTTGGACTAGAAATCCAAATCTTATTCTTCAAAAACATCTGTTCAGCCAGCTGTTTGCTACTCTTATAGTGAGTATTCTTCCAAAGTGAAGCTGAAATATCTCCTTGCTCTTATAATTTCAAGATTGCTGCCTAAGGCTTCATAATCCCCTGCGATGCTTCCAAATTTATCCATGTATTCATTCATTCATCATTCATTGATTCACTTGTGAATTATTAATTAAATCCATTATTTATTGAGTCCCTAAGATGTGCTGGCATTGTGCTAAGAACCAGGTAAGACTGGTGAATCAAATTGGCATTGGTTCTTTCCCTAGGAGGGAAGTTTGTGTTAAATAGAGTTATTGGTTCCCATCTAAACTTGTGGGTGTCTAAGGTAAACTGCAAGTTTGATAACCTTTCATCCCCCTCTTATAATGGGCACCAAGAATAAATACATAGTCCATTTTACCCTGGTATATTAGCATCAAGATTTTATTAAACCTTCAACAGAATGTAGTTGGCCTTGGATTCATCCTTTTATGGTTAGTAGCTAGTTTCTTCACATCTTTGGAGCATGCAGTTCATCAGTTCTGGATTTCTTCATGACTGACGACTCACTAGCTATGGAAAAGTTCTCATTTAAATAAAAATGTTTAAAAATTTTTTTAAAAAGGGGTGCCTGGGTGGCTCAGTCGGTTGAGCATCCGGCTTTGGCTCAGGTCATGATCTCATGGTTTGTGAGTTCGAGCCCCGCCTCAGGCACTGTGCTGGCAGCTTGGAGCCTGGAGCCTGATTCGGATTCTGTGTCTCCCTCTCTCTCTGTTCCTCCCCTGCTCACACTCTGTCTCTCAAAAACAAATAAATGTTAAAAAAATTTTTTTTAAAAAGAAAAGTTCTCATTACTACCACTCCACTAATGCAGAATTTCTGCGTCTCTTATTTGTGTCATTTACTTTGTGTCATTCAGTCACACTCCATCCATCCTTAAGGTGATGATTAGAGCTGCCCTCAGCTGCCTCATTTTTTTTATTTTAAGTTTATCTATTTATTTTGAGATAGAGAGAGAGCACAATTGGGGTAGGGGCAGAGAGATAGAATCCCAAGCATGCTCTGAGCTGTCAGCACAGAGCCTGATGTGGGGCTTGAACTCCTGAATCATGAGATCACGGCCTGAGCCAAATTCAGGAGTTAACCAACTGAGGCCGCCCAGGTGCCCCAGCAGCTGCCTCATTTTTAGTAGGCGCCACTGTATACCACTTGTGCAGCTTCAACAGAACAGATGTGCTACAGCCAATTTCCCTGACCGGTCTACCCATATCAGAGAGTTCCAGAGGAACAAATTTGGATGAAATACATTGTAGCATAAAATCTGCTACCTCTAGTTCTGCCACATACGTGGCAACATGGTCACACATCCCTGTCATCCCACTAAGCTGGGATTCAAGTAACTTGAGTCTCCAAATCAACTTCAATGTTTAGTATCCTGATGTAGATATTATGTACACTTTAGCCATATGTAGAGCTGACTGATTATTTAACTTGTTTCATATCTTAAGGCTAATGAGGACGGTCTTTTCACTTTGCTTTCAGTGTTTTAAGTCCCTAATGCGTTCCCATTATAAACATATAAAATATTTGTAAGTAAAAGGTGGGAATAAAGTGAATGATTAAACTCTGCTTGAGAGGTAAAGAAAATATATCCCTACAAAAATATATAAAAATTGTTTAATAAAAATTTGATATATTTTTACTAAAACAAATTATTATATTGCCATACATAAAGCTGTCAGAAATTTAATTCATCTATTTAGCTGTGAAGTGTCCAGGGCATCTACCATAGCAATGTGGACTTCAATTTTAGCAAAAATTTCAGGAATTTATCCCATTGGTTGATGCTTTATCCCAGTCATGGCTATATTTTGCATTCTATGATGCCAAAAATGTTTTCTTATTGCCTTTATCTACTTTCTTTTCCCTATGATGTTTCATTGAATTTCCATTCAACTTAGATTCCTGTAAAGATGGAAGTCAAATAGAGCCAAATTTAAATGAAACGTCGAGGTGCTTCTACAAGTCACAAAACCAAGTATGTAAAACATTTCTCTTGAGTTATCTTACATGCTTCATCATGACGCTTATTGATTTGGGAACTAACCTCTCATTGTTAACCTGAAATTAGGATATTCTTGGCTATTTATACCAAATGAAGGGAAACCATGGTAAAGGCATCTTTGCTGAACATGGAGAGTGGTGCCTGAGTGGTTCAATCAGTTAAGCATCTGACTCTTGGTTTTCATTCAGGTCATGAACACACAGTTTTGTGAGTTTGAGCCCCGCATGAGTTCAAGCTGCCAGTGCAGAACCCGCTTGAGATCCTTTCTCTTTCCCACTTTTGGCCCCCACGCGTGCCCTGTCTCTGTCTCTCTCAAAAATAAATAAACCAAAAAAAAAAAAAAAAGAAAAAAAGAAAAAAGAACATGAGGAGTAACCTCCACCTCGACTATAAACCAGTGATTCCTAAACTAGTTCATTATTGGAATCATCTATGAAGCTTCCTGAGCATATAGATGATCTGTGTAAAGAACTAGAACCTCCAAAGGCAGTTCTTGGAATTTTGATAAAGATCTTGTACTGGATTCTTTTAACACACTCAATTTTTATTCTTGATGTACACCACTTTTCTTCAGAACTTTTCAATGTACACAATCTTACCCATTCAGTGCATGACTTCCTGTTTGGCTCTAGCTCTTCAGCCATAGTTGACTCATCCATGTAGAGGTCAGCAGCCCCAGACACAACTTGCCTCCCTCCCCAAATTCACTCAAGAATCATTAATTGACTCAAATGTGGCCAACTGAAGGCTTTTTCCAGGACAATTAAAACCAAGAGACGGCAGAGTACATACTGCACTGACAGCAGAAGCTGTGGATGAAGATGTGACGCTCAGTAGGGAGCATGCGTCCGTTTCTGTGTTTGTTTACTTATGGCTGCTATAGCAAAGCACCACAGACTGGGTGACAAACTACAAAAATGTATTGTCTCATTGTTCTGGAGGGTAGAAGCCCAAGATCGAGGTGTCAGCAAGATTGGGTTCTTCTGAGGACTCTTTCCTTGGCTTGCAGACAGGGTCTTCTGGTGTCCTCCCACGGTCTTCCCCCTGTACATCTGTGTCCAAATTTCCTCTCTTATAAGAACATCAGCCATGTATTGCATTTAGACTCACCTGAATGACCTACTTTTGAACACTTATTCATTCTTGAGATACAGAGACAGAGCGTGAGTGGAGGAAGGGGCAGAGAGACAGGGAGACACAGAATATGAAGCAGGCTCCAGGCTCTGAGCTGTCAGCACGCAGCCCGATGTTGGGTTCGAACCCACAGACTGCAAGATCATGACCTGAGCTGAAGTCAGACGCTTAACCAACTGAGCCACCCAGGCACCCCCTGAATGACCTACTTTTCATTTAATTGCCTCTTTAAAAGCCTCTGTCTCCAAATACAGTCACATTCTGAGGTACTGAGGGTTAGAATATTAATATATGCATTTGTGGGGGACACAATTCAGCTCACAACTGTGACGCCCTGCCTTTCTTTCCAAATCAGTCCAAGAGTTGTTAACCTACACTAATGTGGTCTCTTCCAGGGTATTTCAAAGCACAACATGACAGAGTATGTTCTCCCCTGACAGCAAAAGCTGTGGATGGGGAAGTAAGATGCAAGGCAGGGGTGGGTGGGCAGTGGGGGAGACTGTGGTTTTGTTTCCTCCCTATGAAGTGGGAGCCTAACCTCATTGGTAGAGATGTCATCTGACAGCCAGAGGAGAACACAGATGAAAACTCAGGGAAGAACCGAGTCTCAGATGTGTTAAATTCATTGGTTGTCCCTGTTCTTGAGTACTGACTGGACCTATCACCTTCTATAATTCTGTTTTCATCCTTTGTCTGGATATTTGAGCTGGTAGATTCCAACCTACCCAAACTATTTTGAGTTCAACTAGAATAATTCATAGATGATTCAGATGCTATTCACTAAGCAGTTTAAGCAGATCCCTGCTTTAAACTACCCCGGCTTCCATCTCTAAAGAAAGTGTCAAATGCTATATCTAACTTAATTCTAAATTTTGATTTCTCCTTCATATACCTCTTCCACATCTTTTTCACAGCTCGCATCTTATATACCTGAAAGTTTCATCCTGACCATCAAGATCTAGAACAGATTATAATCTGTGGTGGGAGTGGAAGATTTTTAATCCACTTCCTCCATTCCCTATCCCCACTGTGTCCCCAGTATGTAAGCAAATTACTCTTGCGGTTTCTCTAAACCTAACCAGTTTGATTCTATATGATCCTCCCATAGTGTAACTCAACCTTTAAGTAAATTCAATTCTTCTTTGATATCTGAATCTGAGTTATTGTTCTTTGAATTGTCCAATGCCCATTTTAACCCATCCCTAAGATTCTTTTTCTGCCTCCAGGCCATAAAGATGATTTTTCCCCCCTAAGGTACCTGCCCAAGGTGGTGGTTGTGTGGTACACTGTTTTACCTCTCTTCCTTTTTGAGAACAACCTATACATTTTTCACATGCTCAGATGTGACTGTCTTGAAGTATGAAAAGACAGGAGACAAACTTTCACAGGTGGAGAAAATAGGCACACATTATCTGTCCTTGCATTCATTCACTGAGAGCAAAAAAATACCCTCATGAAGTTATCTATGAAGATGCTAAAAATATAAATAATGTATACTGTGATTTGCTTATGTCCCATTGTTGAAAATACCTAACTCATAAGATCTTATGCTGTTTAGACAACACAAAGTGGGACGTGAAAATATGCTGACAATTACTTCTTAAGAGAGCAAGACTTTAAAAAAAGCAACAACGAGGTTTTGTGGTGTGTGAAGGATGTGGTCTGTGGGTAGCCTAGAAATAAAGCTCTCATCCCACTTCAAGAAGTAGTGCTTTCTTACTTCCATCCTTAAGGAATCAATTTCCCTGGAGTGTTCTGGTCCTTTCATTACAGGGAGCCTTGTATCTAGGATCCAAAGATCTGCTGGAGAAATGACAGTCAGGGTCATTTCAAAGCAGGGCACCTTTGACCTGGGCCAGCCCTGACCCATTTAGAGGAAAGACTAGACTTTGTTGCACATCCTTATTTTTCTTATGGGTTCCTTAAAATAATTATAGGTGCCCACGCATGTACATACATGTAGATACATACTCTAGATGTTCACAGAGTCGCAAGGAGGAAAACATTTAAGTAAGTATTTGTAGTACAAGGTGGTAAATGCAGCAAAAGGAGCACATGCTGTGTTCAGATACTGCTCTGAAGACAAGGGTACCATTTTGTCTTAATTGGTTACAAGGAGAAGGGTTATGGCTGTCAATACATCATAGGCTTCTTGGAGCAAGTGTAGCCTCACAGTATGATTTTAAAGAATGATAAGTAAAGCACCTTGGGTGAGAGGAAGTATTGTAAGTAAAAGAAATGACATGCTAAATGCCAACTCCTGATTCTGCATGGTTTGTTCAAGAAAACATAGTGATGAGTAGATCGTCACTGCTGAGAATGTGGTGCTCTCATGTAGGCTGTGTTTATGTTATATGGCATGAGGCTGAAGGTAAGACTTGAAAAGGAAAAAAAAAAAGGTAGAATCTTAGAGAACTTGGTTGGAACTCCGAATGTACCCCTAAAACATTAGGAGCTAATGAAGAAACACGCATTGGAATAACCTGTCAGATTTCTGAGCACTGAAAAGCTCAGTAAGTATGGTAGGTTTCTCTCAGCTGATGACAAATAGCTGGAGACAATTGTCAATTCATGTTAACACACTAAAAGTGAAAATTAAGTATCTCAAACAATGTGACAAATGCTTTCATGGTGGTTTTATGTTAAAAAAGATAAAAGTAACATTAAGAAGAAAGTTTATTTTGTCTTACATTAAATTGCATTCAGGTTCTATTTTCAAGCTATGCAGTCATTCTTGTAATTAATAAAAATTACACATCTTAATGCTTTCTGTAAACATCTGCCTATTAAATTATGCGATAATACATTTTGAGTTCTGAAATTTACATTTGGCTTTAATGTTGCTAACTTCAGGAAAAGTCACACTGGTAAGGACATTTGAGAATTTTATTATTTTTTCCCACATGAGTCTTAATGTCTTGTGGTTCACACCATTTTTGTCCTCTTTAGTTATATTTTCTAAAGTTGCTAACTGGCTTAAGCCTGTTCAAGTCTCATTTGAAATGGATTTGTGTATGATTTGTAGCCTTCTACTAGGCCATGCAAAAACTCTTGTTGAATTGGGAAAAAAAAAGGAAAAAGAAAAGCACCCCTTTCTAAAGCCAAAATTTTCATAATAAATGTACAACTATGATGTTTACATAGAGAACACCACCCGAACAATTTTGCAGTACACGGCTTACCCAACTCTTTGTGGTATAGGAGATCTTCTGCAACAACATGCTCCTCTGCTCTTTTGAATCTTTCCTCTTTTGCAAGGTAAGCAAGATAATTTTGAAACCAATTTACATGGTACAACTTACATAGCATAGGCAGACTTTGCAACTGTTGTAAGCATGGGAAAATGAACTCTTCGAGGAAGATAATACGTAGAAAAAGATACCAGTTTTAGGCAGGTAGTAATACTGATTGATCAATTAATATCTTCTGATGACAACTTCTGCTTCTCTATACATTCTCTTGAGAAGTTGGATAGTGTAGACTCATACTGAAGATGATCTCAAATCAGAGAAATAGAGGTGAAGGTGGCATACTGAAAAATAAAAACAAAAACAAAAAACAAACTATGTAGATTACCCAACAGATAGTAGTTGGTTATTTGGTGAATGTGCTAGGAGAGAAAAGGTGGATTAGTGAATCTCAGACATTAGGACTTCTGGTGTGGGAACACTTTGTGGCCTATGGTTCCTCACCATGTAATGAGGTATAAATGGAGGAGCAAATTTAGAAAGGAAAACAGGATTAGTTTACTTTAGGCCATATATTTCTAGAAGACGCTCCCTATCCAGACACTAATATTTAGTAAGGACTAGGATATTGGTTCTAGAATTTGTAGGAGGTGTCAAAGCTAGGGATGGAAATTTGAGAACCATCAGCATATGGGTGGTATTTGGAAACATGGCAGGGAAAAAAAAAAGGTTTTAAGAGAGGAAATAGAATGATAAAACAGGAAGAATCCTAGGAGATTGAGTGTTTATGGAACAAATGGAGGAAAAGAGAAGGAACATTCAGAAAAGGAACAGAAGAACAAAGACAGAGTTCTGAAATCTAGATCCTGGAGGATATGCCATCTACCCTCAGGGAGCTCTGATGCCCAACAGTGTGAAAGTCATAAGAAGGTCAAATCAAGGAGGGATTGAGGAAAGTATCACATGTGTTTTAGGATTATCTAAAAGGATCCAATAAATAGCTCCACTTTTCCTTGACCAACTTTGAATTGTGAAATAAGTAAAAGGAATGACAGCAACCACAACAACAGATAATGATGCAATTACCCAGAAAGAGTAAGATAAGGGAAACAGCTCTGTACAGCTCTGAAAGACTAAGATAAGGGATACAGCAAACTGGCCTAGAATAGAACCCTGGGATAGGCAAACTGGCCTTCCAAGTCATAGGCAACACTGGGCCAGAGGGGGGCCCTCTGCATTGGGGAGCTTCTCGGGTGCAGCATATGCCATGGAGTAGCAGAGAAGAACAACTGCTCCTTCTGTCCTGCTCTCATGGGAGCACAAGGGAATTCATAATTCATTGCGAGAGAGTGAGCAAGAGTAAGAGAGAATTCAGGCAGTTGAAGATCAAATCAAAATGTCACCTTCATTCGCTACACAGCTGTCAGGTATGCGGGAACATGGACTTACAAACACTATTCTGCATGACTAACATTTCTCAGACTGTCAAAGCAAATCTCCATAGCCCCACTCCAACCCTCCCAGAGGGGCTGAGTCAGTCTTGCTGAGCTTGGCCAAGAGAATGGAGACCACCTGAATAAGGCCCATTGCAGTAGATGTGATCCATGAATTTACATAGGGCTGCTAAGTTCAGAAGGGCCGTGGCTTGGAGTTTAATGATGTGTGGCCAGTGCCTTGAAATTCTTAACAATTTAATTTTAAAATATGTGTTCAGCTCACTCGTAGCCCATCTCTGGCTTTCTTTCCATCTCTTTGAGGAAAACCTTTTATTTCTTGGGTCCATGGTATCCCAGGTCATCTTGACCTTTGCCTCCTTGCCCTTGCCCAACAACTACCACCTCCGGCCTCCCCAAATTCACTCTGTGGGGACCTGGACCTAGGTACAGGGAGGGAAGGTCTGGGTCAGACACAGGCATCCTGCAACATCTTGGGATGGGGCATAATGGTGGTCATCCTTGCTCAGGGCTGGGAGTATTTACCCAGTGGCAGGAGGTGAGGATCAACCCTCTTAGTCACTCCTGATTCAGGCATGTCACACATCATTTGTTAGGTCACCCGTTGATATGACTTAGAAATGCAGGTGGCCCTTTGGGAAGGGAAGATATCGGCTGCTCCCTCCCCACCCAATGCATCAGTTCTGCAGCTGCGGGGAGGGGGGACTTGGAAGCAGTATGCTGCTGTGTGCATCACTGAATCACAGAGCGGGGCCTCACCTGGGAACCCGGCAGCATCTACCCTGGCCTCATGACTACCACCACCCCTAAGGGAGTGTGGCATTAAGTAGCGGATCAAAGACATCATGACAGGTTAAGAGGGAGACCGCAGAAGAGAAAATAGTTTTATATATTAGTAGCTTTAATGTTACATTTTTCCTTTTCTTTGGACAAGGGTCTCCACCTGTCCATTTTAAAGCAGGCCTTAGAAATAATGTAACACACCTGAAATTTCCAAGATGAGCTGAGCCACATATTCTGTTCCTTCTGTGTTAGTCACCAATTGAGGGTCAGTCACTGAGTGAGGGCTAAGGGAGTAAAATGGGGCCCAGAGGATCATGCAAGGGGAATTTCATTCACATGCGCTCAGTGATGGGCCTGTGTTGTTCCTCATGAGCCTAATTAACCTGCATGTGGCATTTCAGATGGAGCAGATCAGAGCTCTGTTAGTGACAAAAGCCGAAATGACGGAGGCAGAGCTACAGGACTTAATTTGTTTCCTTTTTAGTACAGGGGTTTAAACTGCGCTGCACACGTAATTGCTCTTGTGCACAGGCTGGCTTTAGGAAACTGACAGCGAGGGCCGGGGTAGGGATCAGGGGCTGCACTGAGTGCTGTAAGGCAACCCATCAAGATGCCCCTCAACCCTGAGGATCCGGAAAGATCTTATCCAGAAGCACTTCCGTACAAACTTTTGTAAAGTTGAACGTAGTCTCAGTGGTTGAGATGGTTTCACCCGTAAGGCAGAAAGGCAATGTTGAAGGAAGAGTTTCCTTTTATCCAGATCAGCCTGGCTGAAGTGCCATTTGCCCGCCAGGGCACCGGCACCAGCACCAGCACTAGGACAATCAGTTAAGCAGCCAATGTGTGATTTCACTGGGTGGGAGGGAGACCGTAGCCTGGTCAGAAACCTGTAATTACCAGAGGGCTGGAGCTTTGGCACTGGTCCCTTGCCCTTGTCCACTGTATAATTCTGGGAGGGCTGAAAGCATTTGGAGCCACCCGACTTCCCTTGGGGAAAACGGGCAGGACTGAGTTTACAGAGTCTGGCCTCCGTGAGCATGTCAGAATCTCTGCTTCAGCTGCAGTGGATTGACTACCAGGACTGAATCAAGCACCGCTGGGGAACCTGGGAATTATCTGGAAAACAAAAAAAAAACTATGGTGGGGAGGTGGGGAGCCAACAGTATAACACACGGGGTTTGAAGCCAGAACAGTTTGGATATTCATAAAAAGGTAACCCAGGGCTAATCACGCCTGCAGCATACCCATTGTTCATTCTTTTGTAATAAACCTGGAATTCGGCACTCTGTTGCTCTCTGGGCTTCTTCCTCTTCTATTCCAAGCGATCGGCCATATTTCCTCTTTCCTGATTTAACTAGCAGGTCAGCCTTTGGGAAAATGGTGTTAAAGGGAGAAATCTGTAAAATGACATATCACTTGGTGTGATTTTATGTCTTTTAAGAGGTTTTGGAAACAGCAGCCTCTCTGTCCCCTCCTGCTTAACTCAATTCCCCCAGCAACAAAGTTTTGGACACAAACCACTAACACTCTTCAAATAGTTCACTCTCAAAAGACCATTAGGGTTTTTATTCCTTGGACCAACTGAGGAGAGAAAGAATGCCACAGCACTCAGCAGGGCAATTCAACTTTCACCAGCTGAGACAGAGTTAAGCCTTTAGAATTGTTGCCCCCTAAAGGAAAATAAAACACAGGGAGAGGGAATTAAGATGATCTTGCATCATTAAGCAGTCATGTGTATTACTGAAAGATGTTGCTTTCTTATTGGGGCTATTAAGTATCACTTTGAATAACGGCTCCAGAGAGCTAAATGCCAGAACAAAGGCAAAAGGAAATGTGAAAATATCATGAATTAAAAAAATCAGAACTGGGAAGAATAGACATTTCCTGCAATAAACTTTAAAGTCATAATCATTCTCACATATATGTACATAAAACACATTTAAAGCAGGGGAGAGAATCATTTCTCCTATAAAAATCATTTCCATAATCTAATGATTCTCGCTAGCTTTTATGAACCCTTCTTGTGTTCGGTAATAATTGACATCAGTGTGTTCAACTTGTATTTTAATCAAGTGTAGAGGTTCGTACTCACTTATGATGAAACACACTCTGAAGGATTGGTCTCAGAAATTTTTGCACTTAGCTGGGAGTAGAGGTTTCCTTTTCAAATCGAAGGGGATAGGATTGATCTGTTAAGATTTTTGCCGCATAGCAAAAATGAGAATGGGGCTGACAAAGCAGTAGACTTTGTCAGATGTCTCGTTTTCCTTTGACGAGACTCAGCCCACAGGTTAGCACCCAGTGACGTAGGTGTGGGTGTGGATTTTACATTTCGCTTCTGACAAGAGCTTCTTATTTCAGGATAGCCTATGTCTTGGATGAACAGCTAGTCTGTGCTCTTTTAGGGAATGTGCTAATTAGACAAAATTTCAATTCAATGGATGTGGTATATGAGATTACTATTTCGCTCTCCCTAGAAACTTTGGAGACCAGAGCACAGGGCATATCCTAATGTAAAGTTGAAAGGAGGGCTGCCCAGGGCATCTGTGGTAGTACCATTTTTGCCTAAATCATAAGTTAATGACAATGTTCTAAACAGGTTGGTTGGAAGTTTTGAGGAAAAAAAATGTGGTTGGATGAGGTAACACTGGAGATCCTTTGGTGCCATCAGTTAGATAATGGTTGGTAACCCAAGTAGTACTAATAAGAGGGGTATACAAGAAAAACATGTGAAATGCCAGGATCTAACAGTTGTACTAAAAAAAAAAAAAAAAAAAAAAAAAAAGCTGTCTTAGGACATTGAAAAGGGAAAAAAAGGTTTAGAAGTCACTTTGGAAATCTTTATTTACGTTCGTGGCAGCCAAAGGTCACAAAACACAAGTATGCTACCTAGAATCACACATACGGTGAAATCTTTTGTCTTAAGATGCAGTTAGGTAAAGTTGGAGTTAATTACGGTCTTTTCCAAACACGCGGGGTTCTGCAAGTGAAATCTCAAACTTGCCCCTTCACTCAAGGGCAAGGAGAGATGGCAGAAAGAGGCTGGCCACTCCAGAGTGGTAGGTGAGCAGGTTTAATGAGCAAAGGACATTATCTAGGAAGCCCATCCTTGGCAGCTGCAAGATGAGGGGATCTCCGTACCTACCAACCAGGATGCTAAAAGTTACTGCTGAGGCCTTACGTGGGTTCAGTCACCACATATACTGTCCAGGTAGTCTCAACAACACGTTGTCCTCTCCAAATTGCATTCTTGGACGTGCCCCCCACTACGGGAATGCTGAGCAGAGCATGTATCCCTTGGGCAGGGGAGAAGAAGAGTGGCTGGGTCCAGCTCATAAGTCAATCAAGCAGTCAGTCACCTTCTCTGAATAACTTACTACAGCAATGACCTGCTTACCTACCATTTTCTAAACACGTTTGAAATGCTCTCCTTTCTATTATGGGCCAACCAGCTGATAAAAACTGTAACTTTAATGGGAAAAAAAAAAATTAGCCTAGGTCGCAGTTTCTCCTAGTTTAAGGAGATTCTGAAGTCATATTTATACTGTACCACAGATTCTAAATCTGGTAACTTTCAAAGGTACACTTCTGTTTTTCAACCTCATGGCTATGTAACTACTACTATTACTACTACTAGAGGGTAAAAACAGAGAGAGAGAGAGAGAGAGAAGGAGAGAGGGAGGGAGAAAGAGAAAATAAAAAAAAAATCATTAGAATCACAATGAGATATCTTTAAAACCATCAATTGTTCTAGAAAGTAATGCTTAGCTACAAATGCAATTAGGCAGAAATTGTTACCTCCCCAAAATCGTCTGAAAAAATTAGCGAATTCAAAAAATCTATTTCTCCCCATAGGGTTATTCTGCTTAGCTGAAGTTGTGGAAAATTCTTAACATAAAAGAGGGTTCACAAAATACAAAATGTGTTGACACTATGGGATCTTACTAGAGGAATCGTTTTGATTATTATTATATTCCTAAAAATTCAAAATTGAGAGATCAGAGAAATTTAATATATCTGAGACATTTTAAGACACAGTTTTAAACATTCTACTCAGGGAAACAATGCCTGAACCAATTTTACTGAGAAATTGTCTAATATTTCATGTATTTGGGTCAGTTTCATAAATAAGGGATTGAAAATGACCTTTCTGCTACTGTACAGGTTCAAACTATATTGTTATGTAAGCTTTTTTTTATTATTACTTTAAAATCTGAGTTATATGATCATTATTTCCTTGGATCAGAAGCATTTTAGTCCCTTCAGCTCAATACAGTCAAATTTAACATCATTGAAGAAATCAAAACAGAACTCCTGCCTCATTGCACAAATCAAAATATCAGGTCTTAGAGTCAAACTCAGTCTTCTTAATGTTCAATTTGAATTAATAGATTAATGCCTTGTTAACTTTGGCAGAACTCTTTGGCATAGAATTAGTTCTACACACTCAGGTAATTGACGTAACAGTTTAAACAAATCTCTTTACCTGAGACAGTTACATAATTGCATCAAATATCTGGCTTCATCTCTTTTGTTGCATGAGGCCAATTGACTTCGGTGTGGCATTTTGGCTTTGCATTGTTTGTTTTCCTGTGACAACCAACTAGATAGTAAGAAAGGCACCTAGCTGCGAGGACTGACAACCACACCTTGAAAAACGTTGCCTTCCAGTTTTGGGTGCAAATGGAGTTAATTTTGAGGCATCCTGGGACCCAGGTCAGGTGTCTAACTCCCGTTCTTGGCCTGTTGTGCATTCCCCAGGGACGGATCAAGTCCCTCATGCATCTGGCAAATCATGCAACATTAGAGCTTAGCAGGGAGGGGAAAAGGTAAGTTTTTTCCCTTGAACCCAGCTGGCATTCAACATACTCTGAAACAAGAGGATTGATAGCCCATGTAATTTTAATCTGGGTTAATATGCATTTTTAATAAAACTGCAGATGCTATTCTGCTTCATACATTCCCATCTCTATCATATCACTGGTCAAGTTTTGTTACCCATATTTGTTGTGGGAAAATAACTCTGTTATGAAGTGTGCGGTTCCCCTGGCCTTTGAACCTTTTTCTCTTCAATGGCATGAATCAAATCCTAAAATTATTAACTATCTCTGCAGACTACACATCCCAGTTTGTTCCATGAGTCTCAAAAGTCTTCCTTATTTGAAATGTAGCCAGATGGGTTTTAAAAGTTTTAATCATGAGGGATTTAGAACAGACGGGAACTTTGCCTTATGAGGAAAGCTGAAAGTCCTTAGCAGTTGTCAGCTGTGGCACTGTAGCCACGTGGCTTCCTAGGGCAAAGCCCCAAGAATGTATTATAGTTTGAACAATTCCTAGAGCAGAAAAAGTAAAAGAAGCTTTGCACTGAAGTCAGCTTGTCCTGGATTTCCAGATCCGCCCATCTCCACGGAGTGATGGCTGCTTTCATACCTTTAAATAGTTCCCTGGTTCAGTGTCTTCTGGGAGGTGGTGACCCTCAGCCGCTACACCTCCCCTAGCTCTGGATGGCTTTACCTGCCTCCCATGCTTGCTCTTGATCTCTGACTTCTAAGGTACCTCCTTTTAACCTACTCTCTCCATAGCACTGACTGTTATTCTTAGCCTTGACCTTAGCTCACTCAGCATTCACCATTAATTGCATTTCCTCCAGTTCAACACTTCTGAGGGAGGAATTAGACAGTGACAACGGCTCTCAGTAAATATGCTCAGGTTAATTTGTAGCTCACAGTGGCCTCTACTCACTTTCAACCCGTTCCCTTAGAGAGTTGGTATCTGTATTATTTATTAATTTGCTCATATAAGTAGCAAATTTAAATGAATCACTTTCAGTGCTTATCCTTGAGGACCATGGCATTGAAAAGTTAGAGAAGAGGGAACTGAGATCATCTGTCTCCACGTGGTTGGTGGTCACCCTTGCTTTTCTGTATATTTTCTGTACCATGTCAACTTGACAAAACATCCAGAAGATTCTTGGCCTTGCCCTTTGGAGAGCTACCACCAAGCAGGCAGGTGGATTTCTTGGTCCTCCACCTCATTCTGGGAAGTCCTCTTCAAATTGAGCAGAACACTGTAATTCCTGTCATTCTTCTTAGACATTCCAGTCAGGTGGCAACTATCATGTAGCAAGAGCCCTGGTCAGCCTTAGCATTCCAGCCACTTTCTAGTTCTGAGTTACTTCTGGACTTTTTGGGTATGAATTGAATGAGAATGGCACCAAACAAAACATGACAGTGCTTCTGGACACAGATGAGTTAAGAAATAAGCAAGTGGCTTGATTAGATATGTCCAGGTGATGAGAAACAAACACCATCTTTTTTGCCTTGCTTACATAAAAATCTTCTGTGGAGCCAACTCACAGGCCTGTGCCATATTTCAGGTACTCTGGAAATCGGCTCTCTGTGAGTATTTGGACATAAGGAAGAAAAAATTAGTTTGTGTAAGTAACTCTTCAATGGAACCATTTGTAGTGTGTGTGTGTGTGTGTGTGTGTGTGTGTGTGTGTGTTTAATGTTTATTTTTGAGAAAGAGAGCACCAGTGGGAGAGGGTCAAAAAGGAAGGGGGACACAGAATTTGAAGCAGATTTCAGGCTCTGAGCTGTCAGCACAGAGCCCAACTTGGGGCTCAAACCCACACACCTGATCATGACCTGAGCCGAAGTCGGAGGCTCAACCAACTGAGCCACCCAGGTGCCCCATGGTATGTGTTTTAAACCCAAAATACATCCTGATCACCAAAGAAGTCGACATTTTGGCTATGCCTAAAATATATATACACACACACACACACACACACACACATATAGGGAGAGAGAGAGAGAGGGAGAGAGAGAGAGAGGGAGAGAGAGAGAATCCCAAGCAGGCTCTGTGTTGTCAGTGCAGAGCTCCCATGTGGGGCTCGATCCCACAAACCATGAGATCATGATCTCAGCCAAAAACAAGAGTCAGATGCTTAACCTCCTAAACCACCCAGGCACCCCTCGGAAATTTTATCTTAAAAAAACAAACAGACCCCACAAAAGAACAGAATAGAAAAGAAAGAGCATGGATCCTGGAAGCTGGCTGGAACCTCAGCCCTGCCACTTTGGTGTGATACCTGGAGATGCCACCACCCATAAAGCAAAATAATAACAGTTCCCGGATTTGTGATTATAATCCTGAGCGTAACTAAGCCTTCCAAATGACAACAGTACCCAGCATTAAGTGCTCACGTACACACACCTGCCAGTCACGTGGCTGAATAAGACCGAAGTCACCACCAGCGGAGTTGCGGACACATTCCAACCTCAGGGAGCCACTGTAGCGCAATCTGCCCCTAGGACTGACGGCGAAAGACAAAGCCACAAAGAAGGATCTTGGCCCTGGGAAGTAGCGTGAAACCTCGCGAGACGAGAGAAAGCTCGCGGGATCTCCCGCGGGATCTCCCGCGGGAGAGTCCCACTCTGGCAGCGGCGCGGAGAGGAGGGCGGCAGAGGAGACCGAAAACTAGGCTTGCCTCGGGCAGCCCAGCCGTAGTGGTGGGCGGGTGCGCGGTTCCTGGATGTCCTGTATTACCTGGTGACCTGACGACGCAGGTGGACGTGACTGGTCCCCTGACACTGAGTGCATGCGGTACGGAACTTTATCTTTGCTTCAAGAACTACCTGAAACCTAGTGTATTTGACCAAAGGAGGACTCTCCTGAACAAATAAGCCTGCATCTCAGGATCACAGGTTATGACTCATCTGGGCAAACAGGTCACTTTTCAGACAACTGCTTTTCAGGGCTTGTGACAAGGTCCTCACCTCCCCGTGTCCACTGATGATAAACTGCTATGTCACAAACTTTGTCCAGTCCCAGTTAGTCCCCAAACTTGAAAGATCTACCTTAAACTCCTGGCACCCAGATCCCAAGACCTCCTAAATATCTGCTCCTGACCTCCCTCTTCTTTTTTTGAAGTTTATTTTGAGAGAGACAGAGAGAGAGAGAGAGAGAGAGAGAGAGAGAGACAGAGACAGAAAGAGGGGCAGAGAGAGAATCCCAAGCAGGCTCTGTGCTGCCAGTGCAGGGTCTGGTGGCGGGGCTCGAGCTCGCAAACGGAGATTGTGACCTGAGCCGAAATCAAGAGTCCAGTGCTTAACCGACTAAGCCATCCAGGAGCCCCTTAACCTCCCCCCCCCCTGACATACAAGTTGAGGCAGAAGGAGGTATTCTCTTTTATTGCAGTATACACATTTTGGCATTTCTGGGTCCACAGGTGATCCTGGTGGTCCTCTTGCTGGTGGGAGCCGTCAACAGAAGGATCCAGGCAAATTTCTGAAAGTGTGGTGAGTGCTGCAATGCTGATAAAGAAAAGTATGCTCATGAAGGACTCAGAAGGGGACCCCCTTCTTGGAAAAGGAATAGGAAAAAGTCTGGAGGAAGTGATGCTGTACAAGCTAGCCAGGGGAAAAAGGAGCCCATAGGGTAGGGAGGGGCGTTTAAGACACAAAGAATGAGAAAAACAATGATTCAGGGGCATGAGGGGGCAAAGTGGGTTTCTGGGATTGTGGTGGCTCAGTGTGGCTGAAGCACAGAGTGGGAGGTGGCAAATGGCAGGAAATGAGCAGGGGAATTTAGCAGGGCCCAGTGGGGTTGGTGGACTAGTGGTTAGAACACTTGGAAATATTGAGGTTGAAATGAAAATTACCAAGCAGTTTTGGTTTATAATGGGGAAAAAAAAAAAAAAAATCCCAAATTTGGAGCAGGTGTTGGTAATGACGGAAGGGAAACAAGAGAATAGTTCCAGGAGTGCTGATAACGTACCCATTCTTCATCTGTGTTATCATATAGCTGCATTTGGTTTGTGGAAATTCATTAGGTGGTTAACATTATGGCCTGTGCGTTACGTTTTAACAAAAATGTAAGTGGAAAGACAGAGAGAATTATTTCTATCCACAAATAACCTACTAGTGATAGGCTGATCTAATGTTTTAAATGTCAAGGGGAAAATAAATCTGTGTGTTTAAGTAAGTTCACAACATTATTGAAATGAATGTCCGGGAGCACATGTTTGGCTATGTTTGCATTTATGGGAATTGGGAGTTTTGATGCATGTTTGCAAAGTTTGATGTTCAAATAGGCTTTCTGTAAATTATGAAATATGCTCACAAAGAAACCTTAAAAACTGCTGGTCATTCACTAGCTTTGAGTAAAAAAAAAAAAAATGGTGTTAAAAACATGTTGCAGTAAGTATAATTGTACAAAAAAACCAGGGAGTAACTGTATACATATGGACACTAGAAGTGATGTCTAAATATTATTATTTGTGAAAAAAAACAAAAAAACAAAAACAGATTCAGGATTTCCATGCCACATTATCACAATTAGGTGGCTTAAAGCAACATAAACCTATTTTTTCACAGTTCTGAAGACCAGAAGTCCTAGACAATATATTGTCAGGGCCACACTTGCTCCAAAGACTCGAGGGGAGGACCCTTCCCTGCCTCTTCCTAGCTTCTGGTAGCACCAGCAATCTCTGGCTTGCCTCTGTCATCACCTGGCATTCTCTCTGCACGTCTCTGTGCCTTTTATTTCTTCACCAGTCACACTGAATTAATGCCCACCCTAGTGACCTCATTTTAACTTGATTACATTTAAAAAGGCCCTATTTCTGCATAAAGTGAACATTCACAGGGACCGGGGATTAGGACTTCAGCATATCTTCCTGGGGACACAGTTCAACCCATAACAGCAAGTTATAGAAAAATAGGTATTTTGAGCTCATTTAGGTAAAAATATGTATATATGCACATATACATGTTTGTGCAAAAGCATGGGAATGACTATATAGAAGAACACTAACTCGGGGTGCCTGGGTGGCTCAGTTGGTTAAGCGTCTGACTTTGCTTATATCATGATCTCACGGTTCGTGGGTTCAATCCCTGCGCCGGGCTCTGTGCTGACAGCTCAGAGCCTGGATCCTGCTTCGGATTCTGTGTCTCCCCATCTCTCTTCCTGTCCCCTGCTTGTGCGCGCTCTCTCTCTCTCTCTCTCAAAAATAAATAAGCGTAAAGTTAAAAAAAAAAAGAGTACTAACTCAACAGTGCTTTTGTCTAAGGAGAATAAAGGGACATTTTCATATTTTTCCTAAGTATTTGCAAAGTATTTGAATATTTTACAATGATTATGTATTGCCAGTATAATTTGTTTTTTCAGTGTATATTGATTAGGTCTATGAGTAGACTCATAGGTCTACTATGAGTCTTGCATGAAAACTCAATCTGTCTTAAAGTATATCTAGAAGAAACATTACACACCTTTTAAAAACTCAAAGCCTGCAGAGGTATAAGGCAGAGTTAAGATTTAGAATTTTCCTAAATCAAAACACAGGAAAAGTGAACATGCAGATCATATTTGGGTTATATTTGGCCTATTTAATTTTCATGTTCACTAATAAAGTAAATTTTACAGTGTCTTCTATCTGTGGGTCATGTGGATTCAGGGCCAAGTGACTTCATTTATTTTGATCAATAGAGGTAGTAAAATAAATGATCTGGATTGGTTATTCTGTATATACATAGTCCCTAATCTGGTCAGGAATCTTCATGTCTGATGAAACATATATGCTAAGTCTCTTCCAATATAGTATTATATAGTCACAATCTGATTAATTATATCAAAATAATACTTCATTGTACTTTAATAGTCAAGATCTGTAGTGTTAAATTTTCTTAAGAAATTTAAACTATGATATATTAAGATATAACCATCTTTTACTTTACCTTTAACTTGATGATGTAAAGTAACGTCTGTGCTGAGAGTGTCTTAGCACATTTTTCTCCCCATGTTATTAGTTTTGAAATTTCTGTGCCATTCTCGGTGGTATGTGCACGGAGCTGGGTGCTAGGGCTGGGCTTATCCACCATGTGCACCATGAGGCCATTCTTCTCTGAGGCTTTGGAAAGCTGTGACCAGAGGGTTTAGAAATTGGGAACATATCTCCCCAGTTTAGACCACCAGGCATCCTATACTTTGCCTTCACCAGAAGGGAATCTTCCTCTTTTTCTCCTATTTCTAAAAGCATTTCTTTCTGTTAACTTCTCCTTTAAGATCAGGGATTATTATTTTCAAAGAATTTAGGTTATCAAGAGGAAAAAACAACAACAACAACATAAAACAAAACGGCTATAAGTAGTTTCTGTATTTTCCTTATAGAAAGCCCTGAGGCAAGGAAGTACTAAGAAGTTGGCTTTCTGGTTGTAATGGATGAGGAGAAAAATGCAAAGTTTAACACAGATAAACAGTTCAAATAAGATCTTGCCACTGCATTATTCAGGAATGTTATGATAAAAAGTTCAACATTCGCCAACAAAGCATTTGTAAACACAGAAAAGAGCAAACAATTCCTAGTTTGGAGATATCTGTGTTTGCTGTAGAGACTGTTTCTCCTTCCAATCATGAGATGTAAGCAGAATAAAATGTATATGTTTTAAAACTGTGCTTTTAACTACACTACTAAAGATGGATTGAATAAATATTGGTATGTAATTGTTCTATAATTAAGTCAACAAACCAATTTTCTTTCTTGGAATCTGAGCCCTGAAAAACTTCTTCATACAGTTTGAACCCATTCTGTTTAGCATTGAGGTAGAATGTAGTCAAATTCTATTTTACCTGATTTACGTGAACAAGGAAATGTGGAGAAAACATATGTAAAGAATATGTTGCTTAATATATAACTTCAAGACCAACAGGAGAAAATGTGTATTGAAGTGCTTTTAGGATTTTTACTTAGGTTGCTAAAGCTTATATTAAAAAAACAGAAATGAGAATTGTATCCTTCCTGTTTCTCAGCAAAATAATGGACTTCAGTTGAATACGGCCAGACGTTGGTGAGCCTGAGCCACTTGAAAGAGCACTTAAAAACAGTGTTCAGCACCTTCTTCCTTCAGAATTCAGTTATGTTCTGCTGACCTAAGTGACCATGTTTTCACTATAGTTTTGTCAACAAAAATAATTTTTATGTTGGTTTCTATTTGTTGACTGTTAAAAATTGTGGTCAGTGATTCTGTTGCTCTTTATTTTAATGTGTTCTCTTATCTTGTTCTCCTTCACCTTTCATACCACATGCAATTCCTTACCCGTCAGGTGGAGAGTGTGATACAGATGGAGTAATGCATGTAAACATAGTACATTATGGGAAGAAATGGTTGTTATTGTAACATTTTCCAGAAGTCTCATATATAAAGTAGGTTTCTAACTAGTGGTCCACTAAACACTTCATTTTTCCCAGTGATTGTTACTACGTGATGACATTTACTCATTCATTCAGTTATTTATTTGCTAATTCATTCAATGGCTATTTTTGAGGGTTTATCATATAGTAGATATGATGCAAAATACCAACTAAATCATTGTGACCAAAAGAGAAGCAGTCTCACTTTTTTCCATGGAACTGTCCATGCTGTTTGTAGCACTGGGGGAGGGGGTTGGCACACATGGGTGTAAATGAAACAGAAGTTTTGTTTAAGCCAGTGGTCAGAAACTCAAAATCACGTCAAGGACAGGCAGATAAAGCAGCTCGTCGTGAGACAGTAGGTGTTTAGCTGTTTTTATTTGCCTTGTTCCACGACTCTCTAAAGCAACTGTTTTTGAGGGGTGCCTGGGTGGCTCAGTCAGTTAAGCGTCTAACTCGATTTCAGCTCAGGTCATGATCTCACAGCTCATGAGATTGAGCCCCATGTTGGGCTCTATGCTGACAGCAGGGAGCCTGTCTGGGATTCTCTCTTCCTCTCTCTCTGCCCCTTTCCTGCTCACACTCTGTCTCTGGAGAAAATAAAAATAAAATAAACATTTAAAAAAAAACCTGTTTGATGTATAACAACAAAAATATATATGTTCCTAAGTCCTATAGTTTTTTTGGTCTTGAGTTTGAGACTTGAGACATAGGCTGATGCCAAAGATCTTTTTTCTTTTTTTTTTTTTTTTGTCTTTTGTTATGAGTTGTGTTCCAAGTTGTTTAAGGAAAAGGTGGCAATTGAGTCATATTTAAAGTTTTTTTTTTTTTTTTTTTTTACAGTAAGTGTATTTGAGAGGGGGTTGCATGCCATTTTTATTCAACTATTTCTTGGGTTCCACCAAACAATATGGCTCAAATGATTTTTCTTTTTCCTCTTATAATAGGTAAAGATTTCTTTTTATAAGCGTTCCTTCTGGTGACTTGTACATTGATATGCAAATGTGAAATTTCTTCACAATTTCTGTAGGACATCGTGCAAGCAAGAATATGTATATCCTAATAATGTATGCTATAGTAATCATGAACGTATTTTTGATCTTTGAATTCTGTCAGTGATATTTACTTTAATGGGAATGTGTTTTTCTCAAAAAGATCTCAAAAAGATCTTTTTTTCTCAAAAAGAATATGTAGTCAGTTTAATAAAATAGCCTCTCCATCATTTTTTACTATTTATTGATTTCCTACAGGATTCACGGGACTTCAGTTTATACTTAAGACTCAGGTGGTGTGCAGTGATTAATCAGTGTTTTTGAAGCAGTGTTATACGTTTGATTTTGCTCAAGGTTTTCTGTTTAGACATTCATATGATGCTACTGAAATGGCCACAGCACACTGATGTGAAATGTGTGCTTGTCTTTAACATCATCCATTCATTAGTTCATTAAACACACATTTGTTGAGATCTACAAAGGACAGAGTACTATGTGAATCTCTGGGGATATGTAAATGAAGACTACATGGCCCTTTTCAAGGCAAGGAGTCATATTTTGAGATAACCATTATAATCCAGTGTGATGTACATATCATTCATTAAGTCCAGTGGGAACACAGAGTTGGGGGTGTTTTACTGATTTTGGTTGAGGGTTGGAAAGAGTTTGCTTTGGAAGGGGTAGGTTGAATCCTAAAATATAAATAAAATATTTTCAGGCAGTGGGCCAAGAAAAGAGTTTAGGCAAAAGGAGCAGTCACTTCACTCTGTGATGATTAACTGAGCCAGAGAAGACGAAGGCATCCACACAGCAGGACAGCTTATACTTATTTGCATTACATAAAAATTAGGGAATATATGTCAGTTTTCATATCATCAACGTCAATATAATTAAACATTTATTGGTGTTTATTTTTGTAGATAAATGAGTTTGTTGAGACACAGAGCTCTATGGCATGGACTATATACTTGGGGAGTTTATAGGATGAGTAAAGCTAGTGTTTCATATTAGAAAGATAAAAATTGATGCCAGGTTTTAAAATGATCTTATAAAGGCATAATACAGTAGGCTGATTATTTTACTTATATGTACATTTAAACATATATTTCCTTTGAAAAATACTGTTTTGTATTAAAATAAAGGAGTTGTAAATTTTCTATACTTTTTAAATTTAATTTGTTAAAAATAGTGTGGTATTTGAAAACATTGATATCTTTGATACACACCTTCCATCTATCATAAATTGGCTGGCTTCGTCTCAAATATATACATGTTACTTAATAAGACTTTATTCCATAGGGCTTGTTATGTGTTAGGCACTGGAAATGCAAAGATTAATGAAGTGTTTATATTTAGAGTCGTATAATCTAAGGAAAAGTGTGAAAATTTTGGCTTTTACAAGTCACAGGAGGTATAGCAGAGGGAGCATGTGGTATTGAGCGGTGAGGGGTAGCAACTCGGGCCCCAAAAAGCCTGATGGGCTTCAGTAAATGGAATCATTTGATCTGAGATTGAAATAGGAGTATGAAGTTACGGAGAAAATTCCAGGCACAGCAGGTGTAAAGATGGGGATAAGGACACTAATTTGGAGATCTGCTTGTAGTTTGGCATAGCTGAAATGCAGGCTATGGTGTGTAACAGAAGAAACGTAACACAGGACTTAAAACACGTTATGGAGACCTTTGTGCAACATACATTTTTATTAATAAAGTAACATCTATAAGATGTTATTATGGTAAAAACATGCTATAACCTTTTTTTTTTTTTTTAATTTTTTTTTTTTTCAACGTTTTTAATTTATTTTTGGGACAGAGAGAGACGGAGCATGAACGGGGGAGGGGCAGAGAGAGAGGGAGACACAGAATCGGAAACAGGCTCCAGACTCCGGGCCATCAGCCCAGAGCCTGACGCGGGGCTCGAACTCACGGACCGCGAGATCGTGACCTGGCTGAAGTCGGACGCTTAACCGACTGCGCCACCCAGGCGCCCCATCGTGCTATAACCTTTTAACTCTGTGCTTCTCTGGTTTTCTTTTGGTTTTATAATTACTTAAATTTCAAAGGCTTTTTTCCTCAGAATTGAGAAAATAAATTTGAGAATAAAATAAATAAAAATGAGAATTTTCCATTAAATAATGTGCTTATTTCTTTACATTTGAGAATACCCTTTGCACATGTGCATCATTGTAATTCTTCACCTTCTTCCCTAATTTTCTACTTCTTGAGACTTATCCAGTATGGGGACCACATGTGCAGTCACCATGGATTTATACTGCCTTTTAATATTTTTATTCTCCAATAAATATTTAATGCAACACAAACAGATGGAGCTTGAGACCTCTGGGCTTGTTTGGCCATGGCTAGTGTAGCAGTGAACCTGGGATTTCAGTCCTGGAGGAGACTCTTTTCATAACCCCAAACCTCATGAAATGGAACCACTAAGTGTTACGATCACATTTGGCAAAAGTCAATAAAATGTAGTCAGTAAATTCCCACATTTGAACAAAATGATATCTTTGTACTAATACTTATTTACACACTTTCCTTTCAGTGAATCTTAACATGTGGAGCCCTGAGAGAGGACAGGCATCAAAATTATTATAAACTGCTTCCAAAAGTAGATGCAAATTACGAATTGTCTGCTTGAACGTATATAGTACACACACACACACACACACACGTGGAAACACATATGCTATTTTTGAAAATGTACAAGCATGTATTTTCATGATATGGTAGTTAATACAACTACACGTTTATTTTATTTTATTTTTTATTTTTTATTTATTTTTTTATTTTATTTTTGGGACAGAGAGAGACAGAGCATGAACGGGGGAGGGGCAGAGAGAGAGGGAGACACAGAATCGGAAACAGGCTCCAGGCTCCGAGCCATCAGCCCAGAGCCTGACGCGGGGCTCGAACTCACGGACTGCGAGATCGTGACCTGGCTGAAGTCGGACGCTTAACCGACTGCGCCACCCAGGCGCCCCTACACATTTATTTTAAAGAATTGTTGATTTCAGTGTGTTTTTACCATCATCTATTTTTTATTTAACATACACTCATGATTATTTTATGTGAGACAGCCCATGGCATATTTTTGACGTTAAAAAGGCTACTTAATTTCACAACTTTGAAAATGATAATTTTAAAGTATTTCGGCTTTTATTTGTTGAAAGGATTACTGATACTCATTGAAGTCCTTTCCTTTATTTGAAAATATCATTCTGATGCTTCAGCACTAGAATAAATTTGATTTTTTCCAAGAAGCACTGTAAATAAGGTAACTGCATAAAAAGGCGTTTTTCTTATTTGTTTTTACAAAAGTATTTCTAATATTTTTTGAACTTAATGAAATACTGTTAAAGAATGAAGTGAAATGCTTTTATATGTTGGGGAATATGGTGGGTTTCCTCCCCATAACTTGTCCTACAACCTGAAATGCTTTGCAAACCAAAATAGAAAGCCAGAAAATTTAACTCTTCTATCTTTTCACCACAAACTCAGGGTCAAAATCAAGGCTCACCCTCTTTTTTGTGGCTGTGTCTTCCCAAGGACCATAAGTACACAGATACTGTAGAATCTAAAACAAAACTTGTTCCAACATTACACACTTGAGAATGTACTGTAAATATAGGTTTCTAGTGACTTAGAAATTAAAATGATTATTAAAGTCTTTTTTGAAAAACAGGTCTTAAAAATCAATCTTGGTACAGGTATCAACTTCAAAATAAAGCTACTTGGTCCATTTTTACCTTCTAGAGCAGCACACGCTTTATGGTCATTCAATTATCTTTCATCATCAGGATCTACTATATACAGAAAGTGAATGCTATTCATATTTTTTCTTTTTACAAAATGTCAACTTTCTCTATAGGAATATAATATTAGCTTTGGGATAGACTTCATGCAGTCTTAGAGATATCAGAAACAACTCAGCCGTAAGTAAGAATTTGCTAAGAGTGAGAATGGATAAACCCAGCTGAATAAGCTGGAGCCCTTGACCCAGAAGAGCCCAGGCTTCTGTGAGTAAATAAACAGTGACATCATGATGCAATTTAGTAAGTGCTGTTCCAGAGATGTGACAAATTAGGTCAAAACAATCAAGGTGGGTTTTTCACTCCCACAGCCATTCTTAGAATAATGTAAAGAGCTTTTGAATAAGCCAAATGAAAAGATGAAATTCTGCACTGGTTCCTTGTTTGTGAAAAGCACTTCCTATTGCATGCTATCTCTGATTAGCTAGAAAGCACAGAAATCCTATTCTCCATTACCTTCTGACTTCTGATTCTAATGGACCATATGGTTCCCGATTCTTCTGTAAGTAACTTAATGCTTTGTGTAATTAAGAGGGCATATGCTTCCTGTACAAAATCACTGTTAGGTCTCCTTTGCATGGCAGAAACCAACATGGACCAAGTTGTGATATCAGCTTTTATCTACTGCCAATAAACTTTAGAATTGCTTAATAAAATTCAGAGAAAATGATGATACGTCTTGCAGTTTTCAAGATAACCATATGCATTATTCTAGTTTATTCTGAGACTCTCTGCTCAAGAGAACTTAACACCTTGTCACTCCCCAAAACCCTCTCCTGACCAGCAGGCTTTTGTGATGACAGTTTGACCAGGTATCAGGTAAAGTTAAAATTTTCTTTAGATTCTTCCTGAAATTTATGTATTCTATAGCATCATTCCAGCTCACTTATTTTTAAACATCTCACAGAGAACCATTTTTTTTTCCCTACTCTCTGCAATTCTGCACCTACTCTCTGCAAAGCAAGAACTGCAGGTGTGTGGTCAAACAAGTGTGAGTCATCTGTATAATTTTATACATGAAAGGGACAAAAAAGCATATCACTTTTTGTTTCACATTCTGAGGATTGACTGTCTTTGATCTTAACTCAGGATAGATGTAGAATTAAGTCCTTTATCTTGAGTCTTTATTTTGCTTCAGGTTGCTGGGAGGATGGTCTAATTCCTTTCCTTTGTGTTCCGCTCAAACGCTTTTTACAACTATCAGAAGATACTGATTTTTACTAAAGCAGTAATTGTCAGAGACCCTAGCTAGGAGTCGTGTTGGTGGGGTTCTACACAGATCTAAATCCACTGAAGGCAGTGGGAGTTTTGAAACTTAAAAACTAGTATGCAAAAAAAGTGACATATGAGTATGTTAGTTAATTTTTATCTTTTCGGTTGGGGTATGTGCTAGATTGCAGTAATGACTGTACTTATTCTACATCTGTTGTCCTATCCGTGGCTTGCTCTGTAACTTTGTGATAATCTCCCACCATGACTGGGAAGAACTTCCCTGACGATTGACTGTGGTCTCAGCCATGTAATTTGCTTTGGCCCAATGAAGGAGGTGGAAATAACAGTGTGCAATTCTGCACCAAGGTTTCAAGGTAACTTGTGTATTTCTGACTGAGTTTTTGTGTTTCTGCCTTAGCCAGAGAAGGACATTCCTGGCAGTCTGTTATTCCTAGACAAAGAGGAGAGACATGTGGAGCAGAGCCAACCACAGATAAATGAGGAACTTACCTGAGGTTAGCCAGACTCTATAGATGCATAAGAAATACTAGTTTATAGTTGTATGCTACTGAGTTTTAAGGTGACTTGTTTGGCAGCAAAAAGTCAATTTGCATTTGATGTGCTCTAAACAGAAATCCTCTCCAGAGGTGGCTATTCAAAAATTTCAAAGATCCTTATAGAAATCTACAACAAAGATTTTGTTAATTAGTATATGGCTTGCTAGAAATGGATGAAATGAACAATGTTTAAGATATGTCATCGGCTCTGCCCCCATAATTATTTGGGTCATACCAGTTAGAGAATCCAGCTAGCTTAACTCATTAGTACCTTTAGATCAGGTCTAGAGATTCATTGGCTCTATGTTCTCCCTACTCTATGCAACAATATGTTGTTTTTCAACTATAGGATTGACCAGATTAAAAAAAAAAAGGTTAAAAAAATAATCATATGACTGATTTCATGCCTGATTGGTAATACATGTTTGCCTGTTTGGCAAATTTTTCTAAGAATTGCTTTCATTGTGAAATACGGGGGCAATCACTACTGTTTGCACTGAATACTTCTGCCTCTTCGTCTTCCATGGGACATTGCATGGTGAGGTTCATCGTTAGTAAGCTGACTGAGCATTTAATTGCTATTACAGGGCCTCTCCCTTTGCTCTCTGCCGTGGCCTCTGGCAGTGTTCCTTTTAGTTGCTGTCTGTCAGTCTGGGTCTCTGAGTGAGAACAACAAGGACAAGGTCAGAGCCTTTAGTCAGCCTCCAATGGACAGGACATATGCCTTTGTTATATTAGCTTCTGAGATTTGGGTTTTTCTTTTTCTTACTCAAATGTAGCCTAGGCTCAGGTACCATTTGATAATGAGGCTATTGGGAAGAGGAGATATAGTGCTCACCTGACTCTAATCACCTCATGGGAATGACAGTAATAAAACTTGACAGTTATTTAATGGATAATTTGGCAAAAGTGAGGTTGATATATTTCTGTACCAGTGACTCAAATATGTCTTGAATCTTTTCTGGACTGAGAATTAGTTGATGGGGCTCTAATTCTTTCTCATTCAATAAGTAGATTGTTTTAAATAGGAATACTGATTTCTCATGACTGGGTTCTGCTTTGAAAGAGGGGATGATATCTAGTTTAGAAGACTCCTGGCGGTTTAGAATAAATTATATATGACATGAGAAAAATACATATTTTGCAAAGTTAAGATAGTTAAATAAACTTAGGATGTTGTCATTTTAATTTTCTCTCAGCAATGCTCAGGGCCAATCCTGGTAAGAGTCTTTGCAACCCAGCTGGGAAACTTCACCAGCTCCCAGGAATTGATGTCTCAGGGCTGTTGAAACAGAAAAATTGGAGGGTGTGCTGAACATGTGAATTACACATTTCAGCGTGTGTGTTTTTATGTGGGATCTTGTTTCATCTTCCCACAGGGCTCTGCTTTAAGTATGATTCTTCCTATGTAGGATTCTTCACAAGTGGTTGAAGGTTAGGTTAGGTCAGTTGGCCAGGACCACTGGCACATTGAGAGAAAATAGCAGCACTTGGACTTTAACTCATTTCTTTTCCTCCAAGTGTCATGCCTTCTGCTATGAGCTGCCTTGTGTTCCATCCCCACCAGGGCTGTCCCTTAAAACACACTGGACACGTCCTCTGAGTTCTCATTTGGTATCCCTGGGACTTGGTCCTCGGTGATCAAGCATAGGTCACACACAGTATGCGGTGGTCCTGTAGTTATGTCTTCCCGAAGACATGTAGTGCCTTTTCTGACATATCCCATTGGCCCACTTTTCTTATTCTTCAATTGCTTTCCTTGCCACCTTTCCCCATTTTATCATTGTCCCTTTTCCCATTTAGTAGTGTATCTTTAGGGATTTGGTAAGAGGAAAATGAGTTAGGACTAGATCACTAGGTAAGTAAGTGAGGGAATAAAGCTGAAATATTTTAGTTTTTCTTCTTCTTCTGACCAGCCAATGTGAACAAAATATGATTGATGGTAGTTTGGCAGTATTTTTGAAAGCCAGGTGGTTAAAAATATGATAGATGTACTTTCTTAAACTATTATTTAAAAAGCATAAAGTCTATCTCCTCTTTCTTTATATAAGTTTCCTAAGTGTGAGTAAAAGAAATGAACAAAAAGAAATGGGTTAGCCTAGTCTCACATACTGGAGAAACCAAGTAGTATTATACAACATTTCTTATTCTGAATACTCATGAAATATAAACATTCCAAGCTATGGCTATCTGGGGGGAGTTTATGTTTACGTGAGCATTGCATTAAACTTGAGTCCTCAGCAAATATGGTCAGAAGATATGTTCATATATCTTTTGAAGGAAAAAAAATCACAACATTGTTGAAGTGATTTAAATACGTGTCATGGAGTTGTAGTAGGAAGTACTAGATACAGTTTGACTGGGGCCTCAACAAGGTCAGCAAGGACCAAAGTGAGGGTTTTTGCTTTCTGGGATTTGGTTGTTTGTTTGTTTGTTTTCTTTCTGCTTTAACAACTGTCCTGTATTCCAGGTGGCTGCCAGAGTTCTAGGCCTTGCACAGGCAAGCTTGGCAACACACTGCGGCAAAGGAAGTCTGGCCTTTGCTTTGGCTTGCTTTTTAATAGTGAGGCAACTTCTTCCAGGAGCAGTACCTGCAGAAACTGTAAGCCCTTACTGGCTTGTATTTCATTCCATGCTCACCATTAAATAAAATAGATTGAATCTTGAGGTTGGTATAAGACCGCCCCTCCCTGAGACAGACATGTAAACTACATCAATTTTGGTAAACAGGGAAGGACGACAAGTATCCGTAGTGCAGGCAAGTGACAGTGACTACTAGAGCATTTGGTTTGCTTCCACGTTACAGTTTGTTTTTTCCTGTTGTCATTCCTGCTGAAACTTGTGTGTGTAAATATGTAGTATTTGTTTCTTGAGAAAGAGAAAAAAAAAGGGATGATTCTTACATTGTTAAGATTCAGCAGGCTCATGGAAAGTAGCTTCTTGAACATTAGGAATGAATTTGAGAAAATGCACTTTGTTTCAAGTGGTTAAGAAAATAGTGAATTACTTGTATTCCATTTCTGCTAATCCTTCTTGGTTAACCACATCTTGTTTGTTTCTTCTGTCAGTATCTATAATGTTTCCATCGTTAATTTAGAGATTATACATTGTTCTATTTTGCAGCCCACACATAGAAATATGCTCATTATTACATGTTTAACTTGCTCCCAGATTGATTAGTCATGGGTGTGTATTGCCAAATACAGTGCAGTGTATTATATAGAGAAAAATCACTTTGAGCAGAAAGATGTTTATGTATATGTGTGTATTGTAGTGGGGGATAGTTGTTGGTGAAGACTCAATTTCCTTCCATTGAAAAACAGCATTCAGAAAGCACTCAAGTTGCTGCAGGAAACAATGAAAGGAAGGAAACGTTAGTCAAGGGTGAAAGGCACCATATGTCCTTCAGTACCTAGGCGCAACGGGGAGTCAGCCTAATAGCTGTCTTAATGCCCCCTGTTGTGTGTAGGTATTGAGGACATATGGTATATTTCACCCTGAACTGTGAATTTCCTGAAACAGCTGTAATGTTCTTTTAATGTAGTTTGTGTTGGTCATTATATATAAGCAGAGATGTTTAAAGCATCCCCCTTTCTCCCACTGGCAGCAAGCAAAGGAAATTTACATTTTGTTAATATACACTTGTAACTATTGAACTTTCTCATTTTGAAATGTTACTTGCCCACTCTCTACCTCTCTGCCTTCCTCCACATACCTGTTTTCCTCTCTCCATTCCTCGATCCTATTCCCTTTTCCTCTTTTCTGTAGTTAGTAGCAAAGGGCTACTGTTGAGGAAAAGGAATGACAGTTTTTTCAAGTTGTTTTTAAAATGACAGCTTGCATATCAAAACCATTTATATGCATTTTTATTTTTAAAATGTTGAGCAAATTTAGATCTCCATTTCAAGTTTGGGGTTTCAAATATATTAGTAAAAGTGGGAAGCTTTGTTCCTTATCTCCTGAAGAGTCTTTTTTTTTTTTTTTTCCTTAGGGGCATTTTATGCTTGTTCTGAATTCATACAACCAGTTCTGATTTGCAATCTGTGACTTAGAAACACTTTAATAGGATTCTTACATTCAAACAGTAAAACGTAACCTGATTGTGAAAATGAGAAAAATAATCTTATGAGGGTCAAATGGAGCATAAATTATGATAAAAATTATGTAAACCTATAGTCAGGAATATGGATGAAGGATATAATTTCAGAGAGACATTTTTGATGTGAAATTGATTTGGCATAGGTATCACTGTTAAATAGGTATCACTTTCAGTTCATCTAAAATCAATGAAGGTGATTAATGGCTCACGTAAGACACAAATGACACATCTTAGAGAACAGTTACTTCTCGAGGGTCATTGGGGGGGGGGGATGAGAATTTACAGCATTCAGTTAGGACCCAAGTAATTGCTTACTTAAATTAATAATGGCTCAACACTTAAAATGAAGATATGAATATGTAATAGACTGTAACACTTTGCCTTCATATGAGGACATTTTATTATAGTTTTGACTTGTGGTAAATGACAGAACTACCTCATTTTAAATGTATTTTATGTCTCTCTCCCTCTCTCTCTCTCTCTCTCTATGTATATATAGACATAAATATATATATATATATATATATATATATATACATATACATATATATATTTCTGTTCTTTGAAAGTAATATTTCATATTTTACTTGGTTGTGGTAGTGTGTGTGGGATAGAGCCATCATTCATCCTTAAAGATTAAGGAACTGAAATGCACACAGCAAAGTGTTACAGCCAGTTGTTATTAACAAATCCACCTGCTCAGACATCTTTACTTTGGTAATAAATGTAGCTGGATAGGGACAGATTAGGCTAAGAAATCTTCCAGGCATTTCTTTGGTGAGTAAAGGTTTGATAACATACTATATGCCCTAACTACATACAGATGTTTTAACATCAGTCAAATAGCTTCCCAGAAGAGTAAAATAGCATTAAAGCTAGCTCTATTACCTTGGAATTTATGATAATAGTTATAAAATGTTTACTTTTGTTTAATTTCTTATAAAAAGATTAACCAACTAAAACTAAGCAAAAGAAATATGATATAGGAGCCTACTTGAGAAAACTTGTTTGGCATAAGTTATTTCTAAAAGTTGGTAGAATATCTTTATAACAAACACATTTCTATATTTTTTAGAGTAGAGCCAAATCATCATTATTAATTATTCAGAGTCTTTTGATATGTAAAGTGATATTTGGTTTAAAATATTCCATAATTCTTTTTTTTTTTTAATTTTTTTAACATTTATTTATTTTTGAGACAGAGAGAGACAGAGCATGAGTGGGGGAGGGTCAGAGAGAGGGAGACACAGAATCTGAAACAGGCTCCAGGCTCTGAGCGGTCAGCACAGAGCCTGACGCGGGGCTCGAACTCACGGACTGCGAGATCATGACCTGAGCCGAAGTCGGCCACTTAACCGACTGAGCCACCCAGGCGCCCCTCCATAATTCTTATTTAACAGTAATACACATTCTTCTTTCCTTAATTAGTTCATACGAAAATTTTTTTTTTTTCCCAATTTGCATCAGGGTTCCAGTCACTTACAAAACTGACAGTCCTTTTGTAATAAGTATATCTAGAGCGGTGTTTTTTAAACTTTAATATGCATAAAACTCACCTAGGATCTTGTTAAAAATGCAGATTCTGACTCAATTAGTCTAGAACAGTGCCCACTTTTCTGTATTTCTAAAAAAGCACCCAGGTCCTGCTGGCATTGCTAGTTCATTGAGTAAAAGGCTCAATTCAGTTTGTCATATACCTTGGCTGCTAATGGGTGCCCTTTGGGAGATTTTTTAAGTTACCAATACCTAGTCCCACTCAGAAAATTGAATGAAACTCTTGATGTGGGGTGCAGGCATCAATATTTTTAAAGTTACCCAGGTGATGTGAAAATGAAGCCACAATTGAGAACAGCTGTTTGAGATGATACCTGATTTCTGTCAAGCTCTGTGATGACCTTAGTACACAAGATGTACTTCATAAAATCATGTATTCTATTGGAAAATGGGGTAATCTGTCAATTACAGCAGATTGGATAAGAAAATGGATAATTTTTTGGACAGTGAATTCACATTACTGCTACATGTCTCTCACTGAAAGGAGCAAAACAAGAAGAATGAAAAATGTAATTGAATACCACTAAGAGTACCAAAGGGAGATTAAGAATCCATTAAAAAAAAAAAAAAAAAAAAAAAAAGGTTTGGCTTGATGCAAAGATTGTAACATGAAGCAAAGAAAAGACAAAGGTCAAAGCCATATCTAATTAATTATGGGAGAAACCACATGTAATTAACAGCTGTGTGGGATAAATATCCATGTCTGTGTACTTCTGAAGGTGAAATGGATCTGCTCAAGTGTAGGCCTATGTTACTTACTCTTAGCTGAACTTAACCAATTCTTTGGTCCCATGATACAAAGAGTGTCCTTAGACCACTGTAATTATAATTATAATCAACTCTGTCTTCTGCACATCCTGTCCAAACTCTTGATTTAGTTTTCTCTCTGATACTTATCACCTTCTGACATACCCCGGTATGTATTTCCTTTGTTTACATTAAAATGTAGTGACAGAATTCTGTCTTACTTTCCTTCTTGTATCCAGGTGCCTGAATAGTGTAGAACACAAAATATGCATCTTGGGTAAATATTCCTTGAACATGTAAATGAAATGAAACAAAGAATAGAATAACAAAATAACAACAGAAAAAGGGAGGATAAAGAATATAATCTTAACACCTAAAAGTAATGTAACATTGTATATCAACTACAATTAAAAAAATATATAAGGTTGAAAATAACAGATACTTGACATCAAAAAAAAGAAAAAAGAATTTACTCTTTTTGATCTAAGGATCCATTCTGACTCCTTCTACCAGCTACAGGAATCTTTGTATTGTTTTTATATGAAAGATTGGCCTTATGAATTATTGTGTCTTGAGTTTTTTAAGATAGACATCTTAAAATAGCACCATAATACTATCAAGTAACAAAATATCATTTAAAACTCCACAAAGGCTCTAAAGTTTTACAGGTAAAATATTTCATATACAGGGTACTTAAATCATTAAAATCCTTAATTCAACTGTACAGAAATTACTCTTGCATATTTACAAGATGAACTGAAAACTTACTCATTTTCCCCATTTGTTCAGAGAACTTGGTAATTTTCAGATTAAATATTCTTTTGGGAGGGGCACAGTAAATATTCTCTTTCGGAAACCTATAAAATAATGGCGGACTCCTACTTTGAATTCTGAAAGGTATTCTCAATTTATTCTAAACTCTTGGAATTTAAGGTAGCAATGAGAATCCAACATTGGGACCATGTCCTTACTTTGGAGTCAGTACAGTGACAATTTTTATTTGTGTGTGACCTGAGTATGAAGGAAAACTTCTTCATATTACATATCTAATACAATCTGGTACATTCTGTGATTCTTTAATTTTATGTATAACTGAAAACAGAGAAGGACAAAAGGAGATACTGTCAGGAGTGGTATGATTTATGACTGTTTTTTGGTTTGATGGGATCTTTGGTAGCCTAAAGTGTAGATAAACAATTATGATGGTCAGCTTAATAATTTCTTGATATTATTTATGGATATTCTACTCTATTGGTTTTATTTTTCTTTCAATTTCATATTCTTTGAAGTATGTACAGGAGAGGAAATGTCTGATCCCAGCACTCTGTTTAAAGACTGTAAAAAATATATTTTATGGTATCTATAATGATAATTTGGAACGTGATTTGGCCACAATGTGTTTAGATAATTATAGCTTCCTTTCTACTGGGTTGTACTTCCATTCTGCTTTTTTTTTCCCACCCTGTTTCATATTAACATCTTTGGTTTTAAAAATATAAATCAACAACAATTCTAAATACTGCTGAAAACAGATAGTTGAGTTAATTTGGGTTAACTTGAGTTAATAGACACTTGAGTCAAATAGTGAATTTTAGGGAAAATATGTTCTTGTTTGTGTTTAATAACATGGTTGAATCAGTGGGAAAAAAGGGGGACAACTGCCTATAAAGAGAGGCCTATTTCCCCTCCATTAAGTTTAATTGCGAACATTTTAGGCATGATGAATCACTGCTGACCACAGGCCACTTCACCATCATCCTGTGGTCATCGTGGGTGCTTGTGGCTACAAGTTTTGTATTTCAATTAGTAGTGGGAAGAAATTGTAAGCATAATTGTGATATTGTAGGAGCCTTTTGTAAGTTGACATGAAACGGGAAAAAAAAAATAACTCTTTAGAACTCGTTGGCCTACTAAAACCTCAAACTTTGACTTCATGGAAGTTAAAAAAATGATCCCCTTCTTTTTGGTTCTGTGCATTTGTCAGGTGGTAAAATCCAAAAAACCATTTATGAGAAACGTTAAAATATGCTTTGAGAAAACCACCATAACTATATTTTAAGATTGTTTTTGCAAAGCCTTGGGCAGTTTAAAGAGCCAAGCAAACAAAAGATGTAAAATGACTTTAGTTGTTCTCTAGCCTGTAACCATCAGAAGAAAACAAAACTGGCTGCTATGGGTTGATTGTAGAAATAATGCAGATTGAGACCCTGATACAGGGCAGAATTTTCAAGTGGTTAGAAAAGAGAAAGAAAATCATGGCAAGTGAGGTCATGGGCTGATGTCACATGAAGCATCATGAACACACAAATATTTTCTAATAGGACATACTTTAATAGATATTTAGCAACTAGAGTCAGAAGACAAGATGAACAGACGGGCACCACAAAGTTTTTTGTTGGTATATATGAATTCAATTTTAGTACTTATTTGGATTAAATATGGTAAATTCAGTTTTTAAATAAACAAGATAGAAATATGCTAAGCAAAATAATTCAGTCAGAGAAAGACAAATATCATATGATTTCACTCATGTGAAATTTAAGAAACAAAACAGATGACCATAGGGGAAGGGAAGGAAAAATAAGATAATATAAAAACAGAGATGGAGGCAAACCGTAAGAGACTCTTAAATTCAGAGAACAAACTGAAGGCTGATGGAGGGAGGTGGGTAGGGGGATGGCCTAAACGGGTGATGGGCATTTGTTGAGATGAGCACTGGGTGTTGTATGTAAGTGATGAATTACTAAGGACTACTCCTGAAACCAATATACACTATATGTTAACTAACTTGAATTTAAATTTAAAAAATTTGCAATAACAACAACAAAGAAATAAGAGGGGTTGAGAAGTGGGATTTATTTTTCTTACCTGAATATGAACAGAAATGACTACTAATTCCAAGGTATACATAGCTTCAGAGATCTGACATAGATATAGTCTTAGATTAAAAAAAAAAAAAAAAAAAGGCAGGGCGCCTGGGTTGGTTAAGTTGGTTAAGCATCTGACTTGGCTCAGGTCATGATCTCGTGGTTTGTGAGTTCGAGCCCTGTGTCGGGCTCTGTTCTGATAGCTCAGAGCCTGGAGACTGCTTCAGATTCTGTGTCTCCCTCTGTCATTGTTTCTCCCCTGCTCGTGCTTGCTCACTCACTCTCTCTCTCTCTCTCTCTCTCTCTCTCTCTCAAAAATAAATAAAGAATAAAACAATTTAAAAATAATTTAAAAAATAAGGCAAACATAGTTGTGTGTGTGTGTATGTGTGTCTGTGTATGTATGTACATATGCCAACACAAGCACAGAAACTCTCCAAATATTTTGCCCTATGTATAGGTATGCGTATAAATGCAAGGAAAAAATGAAAAGTAAAGTATGGAAAGTAAGTGAAGTATTTACTTATAAAATGGGAGATGAGATGGCCCTGGAACAAAGGGGAACTTTGTTACATAATTTTAATTTTTTACCAGAAGTCATGTAGTGCTTTTGTAATTATTTTTGGCAAATTATTAAAAGAAAAAAGGAAGATAAAATTTATGCCTTTGAGACAGAAAGTGTAAAACTAGAAGGTGATTAATGTTTCCAAGTTTTAAAGTAGTTAGAGTGGCTAGAGGCAGCTAATGGAAAAGTCCAAAGTTTGAACTTCATAAACATGTCTTGTTCAGGACCTTCGCACTCTCCAGTTTGTTTCCCTCCTGCACAGTCACCTAGCTTCAAGCTCTCCTTGCAGATAGCTACAAGACTGATTCCTTTACTTTATCTGTGATGAAATGACATTTCTTTGGGTGGTCCAGATTCCCCTTCCTAAAATATCGCCTGCTACTCTTCCCTCATTTCTTTACCCTGAATTAGTTTCCTCCATGGCATTTTTCATGTATCACATGTATTTTCAAGTATTATCATGTTAATAGGTGTTTCCAGCACTGGAATGTAAGCTCCATGACCACAGGGCCTGTGCCTTTTTCTCTTTTTGGCACCTACAACAGTGCTCAACATGTAGCAGTTGCTAAAAACATATGTATTGAAAGGAGTAAGACTGTCTTTTAAGATGCCCTTAGGAACAAAAGACAAATAAGGTGGAACCTCAAATAGGATGCCCAACAGAATATAACCAACTTTCATGGAAGTTAATTTGTTCCATTTACAAATAATCTTTATATCTTATATTTCACAGCTCTTAGATATTTGAATGTGTTTCTTGGTATTAAGTGAATAATTTTAACTTAAAATTCAATGTAGAGAAAATTATGGCTTAATATTAATTTTGGACCATCTCTTCACAGCAGGGATTTTTTTTTTTTTCACTTGTGCTGCAGTCTCTAATTTCTCGTCATTTTTGCATATGGCTACCACAGAGAGTCTAAAGGAAGAAACTCTGGCCTCGGAATGTTGTCTTGGCTCAAAAGCAACCTATTGTATATGTTAAAAGTACTTCTCAGTCATTATGTTGAACTTACATTTTTCTTTCCTCATATTTTCTATTTAATTATTAATAAGTATTCCTATAAGCATACAATAACAAGAACAAACACTCAGATGTGTGGGTGTTTGATTAAAAAGCTTTTTAGTCATAGTGTCCACATCTTTTTGGGGGGAATATTTTGTCTGAGTTTTATACTAGATTTTATATGTCAAATAAAAATCAATATGAATTTCTGTCCAAAGTTGTTCCAAATTGTAGGCTTTACAAATCCCCTCTCCCTTAAAAACAATTGGTAATATAGCATTTTAGAGCAAACAACTTTTGCCTTGAATATAATATATGGTGAAGGCAGAATTTTACAAAACCTCAACTAAAATATAAATATTGGGAAGGATAATTTATTTTCCTACCTATGGTGAAAGAAAATTTGCAAGGTAGCAATTTTTTTTATTGATTTCTCCTTGTGTACTTAATCATGAACATTTTAGAAATTAATTTCATTTTGTTGTTGCTTAAGTGAGTGACTAGTTTATCTATGAAAGATGCTTAATATCACTACAAAAAGCAAGTAAAACAGTGAATTAAAATTGCACAGTGTTTCAAATAAGCATGTGAGACATTACTATTAATGTTATGAATGCTAGACACCAAAAATAGATCTAAAATAACCAAATATGGTAAAGAAACAGAATGTATATTCAGGTAAATATAATTTTCTGACACTGAGGATTATCTAGGAAAAAGGGTTTCTTATTTGAATGGTGTGAATGTACATAAGCATTATGATAATTTAGAATTTTAGGATCACTCAAGGCATTTTATGATCCCCTAATCATCACAATATTGGAAGTGTGTCTAAAAATTAGTTATAAGAATGCAGATCCCAGGACCCCAAAGCCCACCATTCTGAGTTTTAAAAGCATATCTCTAATAGTTCTTATCTACCCCAAACTTTGAGAACTACCCTCTGACAACATTATGAAAGAGGTGATAATACAAAAAGCATAATAATTATAGCAATATTGTTGCTAACAACTAATATTTCAACGTGCTGATCATTACCACCATTCTAATCATGTTACACGTATTAACTCCTTTACTAATCTCAGTGACCCGACATGGTAGATACTACTGCAAACTCCATTTTGCTATCGAAAGTGTATCACGGAGAGGTTAAGTAACTTGACTAAATAACACAATGTATAAGTGGAGGAGGCTGGGGCCAACAATGGAACCAAGGGAGCCTTCCTGGATTTGCCATATTAGTCCTCTCAGGGTCCCCTCGTGTGTGACCCATGCCAAGCGTTGTGGGTCAGAGATGAACAAGGCACGTCCCACTCTCAGAGACCTTGAAGTCCAGAGGGGAGACAGACAAACGCTGAGACAAATGCAAATATGATTTAGATATAAGATGATCAGAGAGGAGTGGAAAGACTGTTCATCTCTATGGGGAAATCTTCACAAAGGAACCAAGTCAAACTTACAGACTAAGTGGAAATGGCACATGAGATGATGACAACATTCCATATGGAACAGGCCGTGCCCTACTGCAAAGTCACAGAACGTTATCGCATGACTCGTTTAGAGCAAAGAAGTGTAGCATGGCACAAATATAGCGTGCAGGATGAGGACAAGTGGAAGGAGGTGGAGCTGGAGACCTACATCAGGGCAACATAGGAAAAAAGTGAAGAAAATGGCTATACTGGCCATGCCAATTCCATAGGCAAAGGTGTACAGATTTTTTTGTTTTTCCTATGACAACAGTGCCCTCTTGAGTTGTGCAGGGCAAATCCGGCACTAATGCATACAGTGGGGAGTGGTCGTGGGAGAGTGTTAAAGGATGGTAGTAATAAAATGAAATTTGTGACCAATTCAAGCCAGTGCTTCATAAACCACATACAGGAAGACCATAACCCACCTAAAATATGATTGAATTTGGGTAGACGTCGTCACATGAGTTGATCTAAATGCAGGTGATTTCTTTTCAAAAAGAGTCATTTTAAGAAAAGACCTTGGGGCGCCTGGGTGGCTCAGTCGTTAAGCGTCCGACTTCGGCTCAGGTCATGATCTCGAGATGCGTGAGTTCAAGCCCCGCGTCGGGCTCTGTGCTGACAGCTCAGAACCTGGAGCCTGTTTCAGATTCTGTGTCTCCCTCTCTCTCTCTGACCCTGCCCCGTTCATGCTCTGTCTCTCTGTCTCAAAAGTAAATAAACGTTAAAAAAAAAAAAAGAAAAAGAAAAGACCTTGAATACGGCCCTTTGCTGTGGAGGTCAAAGTTCACCTAGACTCTTCAGGATTGTTAAACATGTAAATATCTTTATAAAGTTGTCATTACTGAGGGCAAGAACTCTATCAAAGAGATGTTGCAGACTCAAGAAAGATCACAATTGACTTAAGGCAGAGTGGCCGCATAGCACACTGTTTGGGTTTTGCTGTACATACTGCATTTTGCTCCATCACTTAAGAAACTTACGTGGGACTCTACCAAGCTCAAGTAAAAACACTTCTTTTTAAAATTTTCCATTCTTTTTTTTTTTTTTTTTTGAGAGAGAGAGTGAGAGAGAGCGTGCATGAGCAATGGAGGGGCAGAGAGGGAGACACAGAATCTGAAGCAGGATCCAGGCTCTGAGCTGTCTGCACAGAGCCTGATGTGGGGTTTGAATCCATGAACTGCGAGATCATGACCTGAGCTGAAGTAGGTCACTTAACCAACTGAGCCACCCAGGTGCCCCTCAAGTAAAAACACTTCTTAACAGCTCGACTTACTGGGCAGGGTGGTTTGTCACTGGGGCATCACGGCAGGAAGAGAAGCAAGCATCTCAGAGCACTTGCTGAAGAAGCAGGTTTGAAGTGACACAGCAGCAAAACAGACAGGAGCAGAATGCAAGCTTCTTAAGGAAGCTTAACGCGATTCATGAGGGACAGAATAAGCTAAACATTTCCAACAAATGGAAGAATGGAGAACACTCTATATGAGTTGAAGAGTGGAGAAAACTCTATGCAATCACACAGGAAGGCAAACTTTAGAGACTACTGAGAGGGTGATTATAGACGAATTATTAAAAATAAAGAGTGGTAAAAGTAAGCAGGCTAGGGGCGCCTGGGTGGCGCAGTCGGTTAAGCATCCGACTTCAGCCAGGTCACGATCTCGCGGTCCGTGAGTTCGAGCCCCGCGTCAGTCTCTGGGCCGATGGCTCGGAGCCTGGAGCCTGTTTCCGATTCTGTGTCTCCCTCTCTCTCTGCCCCTCCCCCGTTCATGCTCTGTCTCTCTCTGTCCCAAAAATAAATAAAAAACATTAAAAAAAAATTTAAAAAAAAATTTAAAAAATTAAAAAAAAAAAAAAAAGTAAGCAGGCTACGTTAAAAAATAATCTGTAGGGGAAAAAAGCAAGTTAATAAAAAGAGGAGAAATATTTTAAGGTGTGATATGTCTGGTAATTTTAATGTGTCCATGCAAATGATCAGGGAGGTTCCTGATTTTCTGAAATAGTCATCTGATTAAGTTGTTAGCCAAGATTCAATCTCAGGCAGATTTGATGCCAAAGACTACCTTCTGTTAGTCCTAGCAATTTAACAAATTCTGTGAACCCTATTATAATTATGATTTATTAACTCATTACACAGAAGATCACATTGTTTCCACAAGAGAAGGCTCTCCCCCTAACTCACTTCACAGGGTTGTTGGGGAGGGGTGTCTGTGCCTAGATAAATGTGAATTGGGATATATGATCTGCTTATACTTGCAAAAATATGCTGTAATGCTCTTCTTTAAAGGTAAATTTTAAAAATTGAATATTTGTGGAATGGGGCAGCTTTTGTTGATTTTTTATGGATGCGATTTAATAAAGGATAACAGTAATACTGTATTTGTTTGTATAGGGAATATAAACACTGAAGTATTGATAAATACCTTTTAAATTAACGTTACACGTAGGCTGAAAAACTAGTGAAATCTCTGAGTTTATACTTGACCTTGATCAGTTTTTAGACATGCAGAATCAGTCTTGTAAGAATAGATTATAAGAATATCCTAAGTATCTGGGTGAATGAGCAGAAAAGTAGCTGATGAGCTTTCGTGTCAGCTACCACAGTATAAAATGGTAAAGAATAAAACACAAAAACTATATGCATTCAAAAAAGGTCTCTGAGGAATTTATTCCTATTCTTGGCTCATAGTCCACACTTGGAGCTTTTGCGTTGCCTCTGCTGAGTCCTTATTATCCCCTATGTTTTCCTGATCTGTCATTGCATAACTTGGCCCAGCCCAATGACTTGAGTGGAACCAGAAATGTCTTTTATTTTTTTTTTTTTTTTTTAAATTTTTTTTTTTTTTCAACGTTTTTTATTTATTTCTGGGACAGAGAGAGACATAGCATGAACGGGGGAGGGGCAGAGAGAGAGGGAGACACAGAACCGGAAACAGGCTCCAGGCTCCGAGCCATCAGCCCAGAGCCTGACGCGGGGCTCGAACTCACGGACCGCGAGATCGTGACCTGGCTGAAGTCGGACGCTTAACCGACTGCGCCACCCAGGCGCCCCTAGAAATGTCTTTTAAACCGAGCTGATTTTTCCCCAGTCATTTCAGCTCTATCCAAGACTGTGTAAGTGTGGCAACAAAATATGGGACTATATGAGGAAGGACCCTGGAAACAAATAAGAGTATTATTCTCCTGGTGAGGGATAGGTTACACACACACATCTGTAAAGGTGTGTGCAGTTATGGTTTCTTCATTTCAAGAAGATTTAAAAAAAAATGAGAAGACATGCAAAGCGGTGTGCAGGGGTGCTCCACTATAAAGTTATAAAGAATCTGTGAGGGTGACAGTTGAAAATATATCATAAATTATTGAGGTTTTAAATGAAAAAAATAATTGTCATAATAATATTCATAGCTTTTCTGTGTGTACTACTTCATTTACATCTCCTGACAAACATGTAAGATAGATATAATTATTTTTCTTTACAGGAGAAGCAATTGAGCCACAGAGGGATGACAAAAGTGAACATAGGTCAGGGGAAGAGTAAGTCCTTGAACCTTAGGTCCACTGAATTCACAGATTTTTAAAAGTCAGAATTTTTAGAAGAAGAATTTACAGTTTTTACTTGAAATTGGAGATTAGGAACACATACTAGGAAATACTATTCCACATGGTGAAGGATATACGCTTTTAAATTAAAAGGTAATATGAATGGATTTTAAAAGGATTTGAGAACCTTGCTCAGCATCCACGGAATAGAATTTGGCACTAGTTCCATTCTTAAAGTTGAAGGAAGAACTCCTGTGTCTTCCTATGGAGTTCTCGGAGGTCCTCTTAGGGAACACTGCAATGCCAAAGCTTATAGAACAACCTACAAACCCTTTGACTTTGAGAACTGAGAATTTTAAGCTGTAGGTGAAGTTGTGTTTGTGGTTAAGTTTTACCAAATGAATAACTAAATATTATCCAAAAGGGAAAGAAAAAACAAAACAAAACATGAGGCAAGGTGGTAGAGATAGAATGTATGTTAGAAATTCCATTAGCTTCTATAACAATTTTTCTAGGAATATGAGATAATAATTACAATGGAAGTATTTCTGAAATATACCATATTCTAAATCAAACTTTATTCAGAGACAGTTATTTCTGTACTTATAGTAATTGTACAGTAGATTCAAAGAACTTGAAGAATTTAAGATTATCACATTTTTTTATTATTATAATTTTAAGTGTTCTAATATGTATTTCTCCATTACAGAAAATATTACTGTGTAAATCCAATGGTTTTCAGTTGTACAAGGGTGGTAGAATATCAATGCATTGGGGAAGCTTTTATGTATGTATGTATGTATGTATGTATGTATGTATGTATGTATGTATGTCGGGCTTTGCTGGTTTGCAAAGTTTTAACTTCCTGGGAATGATGAAGAATGAGCACACTGAGGGAACACCATTATATAATTGCAATATATGTATTTGCAAAGCTATATTTGTGAAATAAATAATAAATCATGGTAGTGGGTAATAACATACTTAAAAATTATTTGAGATATTTAACAAAATGATAGAACTCATCACCAGCCTTTGATTGTCATATGAACTCCAGCAGTTTACTCACGCTTTTCAATGTCAGAGAAAATTGAAAGATGGAAGATGACACATTTAGAGGCATGTTATGCCAAGGCATTCAGGTCACACATTTCTGTAACAAGAATTATAGCTTACATTTAATAACCACCTGCTATGTGAAAAACACTGTGTCAAGTACTTTATATGCAATATATTATTCAATTCTCATAATGATTCCATAAGGTGATACTCTCATCATCTCCATTTTTAACAGACAAGGAATTTAGTTTATTATTAATTAGAAATTTAATAGTTAATATTAATTAACTTAGACCAAGAAAGGGCACAAAATTTTCAGTTGTCTGATTACCGATCCATGGTCAGAACCAATAAGCAGATATACGTAATGTATCTGATACAGATAGATCATAAATTAATTAAAACAAGAAATACAGTTTATGTAATAAACATAGTCTAAATCATATTCAGTCTTCAAACTGACTAACCAACTAAATAGATGTTTATGTTGGGGTAGGCAAGAATGAGGAGTGGTTATTCATAAACATTAAGGTATTTTGCTTTCTGTAAGTAGGTAAGTTTTTTATGAAAGGGACTGAAAAGTTTCCACTATATAAAAAGGTTGGAAAGCTTTTTAAAGCTTACTTGTAAGTACAAAGATAGACTCTTAATGGATACAGAGAAACTTATGGTGGAAGAATATTTCCAGATGATCCCATGCAACTGATGTTCTAGCGGAAGAAGAGAATAATTGACGTTAGCTATTTGCAGCATTTCAAGAAGCCAATAAACGAACAAACAAACTTTCCATAGAATAAGACTACCTGGTTAAAAGGAATTTTTGCTTTGTGTTTATGGGGGTAATAATGAAATTTATAGTTGTGTGTTGAAACTGTCTATAGCATATGTACATAGATGTATATAGCAGTATTGTATTTGGAGCTATTTTCCAAGTGATACAAATAAAAATGAGTATGTAATAAAGGCAATTAAGACTTGCTCTGATTCATGTAACACATAGTAGTGTATAATTAGTGCTAAACCACTTTAAAATACAATGCTCTGACATACCCAGGGAAGATTTATTAGAAACAGAAGATGTGTTATTGTAACCAATGATACTTTGGTAGTTAGTGATACAGGAACTATAGACAGAGAAAAATTAATTAAGAAATAATGGCTTTTCTTCGGTATCGGGGCCCCCTGACTGAGCAGGATAACTGGTCCAAATCTGTTTCTCTAGCAATCTTTTAGGCAGCATACACGTGGCTGGACCTGGACACAGGCAACTATTAACTCAAGTGATCCAGAGGCTCTTTTCTAGTGTTTCAAACTGCTGATCACCATCTTGGAGAGGGTAATGCAATCAGCTTAGGAGGGCTTATGCATATTTTCTATGTCATAGAAATGAAGGAACTGGCAATGTCCAAATGGCTCTTGTGGACTAAGGATGACAGTTTTATGAAATATTTTCTTTGACCCATGGATGTGTGTGGAAAGGATAGAGGTTGGGCAATGGTGAGTTATAGAAAACTTCTGTATGGCTCATAAAGTAAAATGTATTTCTGACTGAGTGGAGAAGATTAAAAAAATTAACATTTCTCTAGGACATGATCATGGAAAAGCTGATAAAAACTTCCAGTGTGGACACCCAATAGTGTTGGGGTCTCCCTAGTCCCACTTGTGGGTCTCCTATTTAGGAGCATGATTTGTTCTACTTTCTGTGTCTGTGAAGTCTATCCCATCCCTGTATCATATAAACTTCCTTCAGATGCTCAGACAGGGGAGCTTTCTAATTTGTTTCTCTGTTGATCAATCCATCTTCTATGCCGTTTCCAAATGAATTTTTCCCAACCACACTCCTGCTTAGAACTCTTTAATGTTTCTTCATATGGTCCAGGTTAATTTTAAACTCTTCAATTTGGCATGAAGTTGTTGTTGTTGTTGTTTTTGTTTTGTTTTGTTTTTGCCATTGCCCCTTACCAATATTTTGAGCCTTATTTCCCGTCATTGCTATAGAAAGACCCGAGGTTCAGTGAAACCAAAACACTTGCTGGACCAGGTTGCTTGAGGGCATTTCACACCTTTATGTTTCAGCTCAGGGGTGTCCTTTTTTATTGTTTATTTCTCTCTTTGTAAACCAGTAAACCTTTAATTTGTTCTTGGAGTCTCTATTCATGCATCCTCTCCTTTGTGAAACCTTCACTGATACTCCCCACCCCAGCAAGAGTAAGAAGGGTCATCTTTTCTACCTTCATGATCCTTTACAAGGCTGTCTCTCCAATTATGTCTTATATAGCTTTTTATTCCAAGTGTACAATACAGTACTTAGGACGTAATGAGAGATTAATACATATTTGTTGAATGAATAAATGTCAGTAATCATGGAGTTATAGATAAAGATATTAATATTTGCTGGACATATTTATTTGATTGATGCTCTCCTTTTTCCAAAAACTGAATAAATATTAATTAATATACCAACACTGCAAAATTGAAAATGAGTTTCCACATGACATAATGAAATCACCATCATTTAGTAGACATGATGCTTTGAGCCCTGCCAATAACTGCTTGTCTAAGCTGTTCTTGATGAGTTATTATTTTAGTCTGAAGAACAGTGAAGGGAAATGATTTGTTTGTGTATTTATAAATAATTTCTGTATAATGTGTGTTTGTGGGGTTTGTGGGGAGAAGAGTGAGAAGCATTGTGATCGGAAACACAATAGAGAGAATGGGAGAGAAAGACATCATGAAAAGAAACTAAGAGTTCATGTTTTCACCAGTGATTTTGGTTCAGAGAGCATTTGATGCCTACCAAGAAGTATAAATCAAGATTTGAGGCTCCAACATGTATTGAGTCAGTCATTCATCTTAAGGAAATAGGGATATAGATACAAATTCAAATTTCAAATTGTTTTTTTTTAATTTTTAAAAATAAGCAAAACAACTAAAATGAATAATATGCTTGCCTTTTTATAAAAAGAATGATTACTGAAGATAAATTAAAATGTTGACCCTATTGTTTTGTAAAATTGTTCTCATCTTCCTTGTGGAATAATGAAGAATTTTCCTCTAGCGTTTGAACATCCACCAGAAATTAGATAATTTTTCTTGGCATGTAGTTTTTCAATCACACCACTGCTGTAATAGATAATCAAGGAGAGACTGAATCCATATCTTACAAATGTAATCATAAATAGATATTTCACACTAATGTTGGCAAGTGTGATCTGAAGTATTGGACAGATGTGTAATATAAAGAGATTAAGCTGACATCTGTGTTTCTGATAGTGAGGTGTGGATTTCAGAAACACAGAGAGTTAGGGAATGATGGAGCCAGACATGCAAGTATTATGTTAAAGGACAGGGTTGGGGGGTCATTTAGGCAATGACTAAATTTTATAAAACCTTCCTTTGTGATTCCTATTAGGCTTGACATTGTGTAAGGTATGTATTTTTATTTATTATTATTTTTTAATGTTTATTTTTGAGAGAGAGAGTGCGTGTACGCATGTGCTTGCGTGAATGGGAGAGGGGCAGAGAGAGAGAGAGAGAGAGAGAGAGAGAGAGAGAGAGAGGGAGACAGAGGATCTGAAGTGGGCTCTGTGCTGATGGCAGAGGGCCTGATGCAAGGCTCAAACCATGAGATCATGACCTGAGCTGAAGTCTGACACTTAACTGAATGAGCCACCCAGGCACCCCTATTTGTTATTTTTAAAGGAAGGAATATATCATGCGTTAGGTCTTGCTATGGGTCTTTTCAGAATAACCCTATGAAGTAAATATTCTTAATTATAACTATAACCCATGTAATGTCTTTTTTTATGGGTCAAGCAATATGTGTATATTCCTCAACACGCATTTTCTATCGTGTATTTAAAATAATATTCCCTCAGCCAGACTATGAAATCCTTGTAGTCAGGGACTGCACCCTTAGACTGGTAATAAGTTTCACTTTCTTAGACTTTGTGCTATAGAGGACCCCACTCTAGGCCTGCTCTAGCTCTGCCCTTTCCCATGGGGCAGAGAATCTATAGGGTCAGGGGGATGTACGTACCTATGACCCATATTCAACCCTCCTGATTTATAGACTATGCCCCTGGTAACTGAAAATGAACATGTCTCATTCCCTGTAACTTTACCTTGCCCATACAATTCTGGCCAGGCACTTGTCTCATTTTATTCTTTGAAACATTAAGCTCATCCTTGCCTTAGGATCTTGTATTTGATTTTTCCTCTACTTCCTGTACTAGGATCTCCATTCTGAAGGATAAATACTTTCCTGTTAATCAGTTTTCAGATGAAATGTCACCTCCTCAAAGAGATTTTCACTGACCTACTATGTCAAATAAATTATTTTGTTTCTTCTTTTGAAAAATTTTTCTGCTGTGTGTGTGTGTGTGTGTGTGTGTGTGTGTGTGTGTGTGTATTGGTCTGTGTGGAATGCAAATTCCATGAGAGCAGAACCTTGTTTTCTCTACCATTGTATTCTGCCATATTGCTAGTACCCAGAATGGTACCTAGCACATAAGAGACACTCAGTAAACATTTGATGAATCAATGATTGTTGAATTGTTTGGAATAATCACCATATTCAAATACATGTATAATGTTTGAATGAATGAATGAATGAATGAATGAATAAATGGTCACATCATTTTTCTGACTCCAAAGCTTATGGTCATTTCACTATTACACACTACTTACACCTATTTTGTGAACCCAGCCAAACCCCTGTACTCTTACAAAGTTTGAGATAACAGGATGATTCTACACTGTAAAAAATGTTGCAAATTATTTTCATTTCATACCCTTGCATTGTGACATAAGAGATCCTCCCATCAGTAGTGGAGCCTGTCTCTCCTCCTTGCATCTGCATCAGCCCTGTCATATGCTTTACATGATGAGCCATTCCAGACATGATGGCACAGGGTGGCTTTCCTTCTCTTGCTGTGGTGGAAAACCCTGGGACAGCCATTTGAAAAAGCCCAGGCTATTTTTACTAGATGATGAGAAACATGTGGCACAGTCCCCTCAGTTGCCCCGGGTGACTGGCTGTCAATTGCCACATGTGTAGGGGTGATACCCTCCTAGATTATCCATCCTTCAGATGACCTTTCAAATATCTACAGCCACGTGACTGAGTTCAGCATATATCAACAGAGGTAGTTCAGTCTAGAAGATTATCTAGCTCACCCAAAGAATTATGAGTCAAATACATGGTGGTGGTTGTTTCAATCACTAAGTTTGGGTGCAAAAGCTAACTGATACTGAGGCTGTATGGGAAAAAATAAAAACAGGTCCTGTTACAACCATGTCCTTGTAAGTTCAGGTAACTTCTTAAAGTGTATATATTAAACTCAGATACAGACAAATTATTTTGAAATGGTCATTCCTAAAGTCTCTGTTAATGGAATGCCTCATTTGTTTGACAGAAGAAGGATGATTAGGATTTGCCTTCATATAATTGAATCTGATAATGAGTTATTTTTCAATGTGTCTCATAGATGATATTTAAATGGCAACCTGAAAACAAGTCACAATTTAAATACTACAGAGGTAGAATTAGAGTAGATAAGAGCCAGGGCTTCTCCTAGATGCCCACATCACAGGATTTGCTGCAAGTGGGCTAAAGCTGGAATGATGGCAGTGGGACCACAATTGTAGAACATCCTATTAGATCCATGGCTTACATGAATTTTTATTTTGTAAATGATATAAAAGTTATGGTTGAACATCAAGTAATTTTAATATCATTGAATGGCATATTTTGATAAACACACTGAGAAACACCATATTATTTTGCTTAAAAAAAGAAGTGTGGCTGAGAAAAGTTGTGGCCTCCAAACATATTCCAATGAATGATTCCAATACCACACTAATCTGATACTTAAATTTGAATTGCTAATGCTATAAAAATTTGCTGCTTATACTGCCACTGTCAGTACTTACTCTGGCTAAACCAGATGTCTAATATCCACCCTACACCTACACATTAAACTGCTAATCTCAAAGAAAAAAATGAAATAGCTCATTTTTGTTGTTGTTGCTGTTACAGTTGATCTCTAAGATGTAATGGTAAGACATATTTGTATCATAATATAATTTATTATATTAGTATATATTCCCTGTATTCTCATGTTTCTCTAGGCCATTTGGTACCTTGAACTGTCCTGCCAATGACAGTATGGTTCAGTCTGTAGCTTTGTGGCTTCCTGGTCAGAAAATCTTGTATGTGATTCCCATGTGTCCTATAAGTGGTCTGTTGAGGCCACTCCAAAATTCCATCTCCCAGTATAGATGCTATCATTTTAATGAAGAAGTGAAATGAAGTTTCTCATCATTTACTAGAAATGGAATTGTGGACATAGTAACAACCACAACAAAAAGGAACAAGAGATTGAGAATAGAGTCTATCTCTATTTCAGCCAAGTAAAGACCTTGAAATAGACGAAAACCTTTTATATACATCCAAAACACATCCAATATCTATTAAATTATTTTCATCTTCTTCCCAAAGTAAAGTATCTTAGGCAGATTCTCTAATGATAGAAGTCTGTATTCATTCAGTCTTGTCCATATTTTTTTTCTGTGTGAACCTTTGTCAAATATTGTACATATTCCTCCTGTGGTATTTTAAAATATATGCAAAAGCCTTTGCTACTCCTCTTCTGAAAAGGTGCAGCTTAATTCTTACTCTCTTATTAAATGTGGGCCAGACTTAGTAACTATCTTCTAATTAAAGAGAATGTGGCAGAAGATATGTTATGTGACTTTTGAGACAAGGTCCTGAAAAGCATTATGGTTTCTTTCTTGCTTTTTCCTGGCTTAATCACTGCTGGAGAAGTCAGCTGCCATGTTGTAAGGATTCTATATGGAGAGGTCCATGTAGTAAGAAAAAGAGGCCTCCTTTCAAAAACCATGTTGGAAACATTTGGACCATCTTAGAAACATATCTTCCAGCCCTGTCAAGTCTTTAGATGATTGCAGTCTTTACCAGTATCCTGACGGTGATTTCATGAAAGAACAGAAGCCACAACCACTCAGCTAAACTCCTGAATTCCTGACCCACAGAAATAGTTCAATGATAAATACTTACTGTTTTATTTTTTAAGTTTTTATTTAAATTCCAGTCAGCATACAGTGTAACATTAGTTTCGGGTGTACAATATAGTGATTCAGTACTTCCATCTAATACTCAGTGCTCATCCCCACAAGTGCAGTCCTTAATATCCGTCACCTATTTAACCCATCCCCCCCACCTCCCCTCTGGTAACCATGAATTTGTCCTCTATAGTTAATGTTTATTGTTTTAAATGATTATGTGTTGAGGTTGTTTGTTTGTTACACAGCCATAGAAGCTAATACATTCACTAAGGCAACCAGTATGAATTAAGTAAATCTGTCAAATAAAAATACTTCTCAAATGTTGATTGTTGATACCTTTTCTCTCTTGAAAATGAGATTGTGTGAAATGTCTTCTTCCTCCTTCCATGAAATCTTGTGAGCGTATTTTCAGGAAATTGTAAGCTTAATGATATGGGCAACCAGGAAAGGGGCTTTATATATAACTGAAATTATAATATAAAGACTATGAGTTGAGGAACTATAAATATATGTATAATTAGGTATGATTATGTATGTATGGAGTTACCTGTTCCAAGATGCTAATTAGTACAAACTTGCTGGCACATGAGCATCTTTTCCCCTGTATCTCTGTACATAGACTGGCATGTGAAGGCACTGTTTCTCTTTGAAAATTTGGAAAAGTAAAGAGTTTGGGGTTAGGAAATGATGCGAATAGTGGGAGACTGAGTAAGATGTGAGAAAATGTGTGTTTCAAGGCCAGCTCCTTGGGTTAGGTTTGATTTCCTACAGTAGAGAAGAAAGAGCCAGAAGCTGACTTAACCATTCAAGAAAGAGTATGTCACCTAGACTGACAGTCAGTCATCTGTGCTTGTGGCTAGAGACCCAGAAAATATGAACCTTAATCATGGAAGAGGTCATTCTCCTATTTTTTCATACAAACCATCAACATCTTGTATTTCAACATATCTCAGAATTCCTTGAGGATACATGGAAGATGCCTTATACCACATGATTTAACATCCTTAGGAAAAGAACAATGGAAGTAACATAATGGGCAGCAGCTGGAAGTTTTTAGAATTTGACTTCACAGGCTCCTTTAGCAGGGTCAAGTAAACATAAAAGCAAGAGGAGAGGAATGGAACAGACCCCATATCATGATTTGCAGTGGACAAGTTGTGAGATGCTCTTTGGAGGATGCCCAGAAAAACTGATATATTCTTTTTTAAAAAAAAATTTAATGTTTATTTTTGAGAGAAAAAGAGACAGAGTGTGAACAGGGGAGGGGCAGAGAGAGAGTGAGACACAGAATCCGAAACAGGTTCCGGGCTCTGAGCTGTCAGCACAGAGCCCGACGTGGGGCTTGAACTCACGAACTGTGAGATCATGACCTGAGCAGAAGTCAGATGCTGAACTGACTGAGCCACCCAGGTGCCCCAAAACTGGAATATTCTTAAGGGGACAAATCTCTTAGTAGTTAGAAATCTTGTGGGTGAGGAAAGTGCAATTACTTACAGCCACAATCTGGGAGGTCTTAGACATACATTTGAGTTGATAAATATGCTTCCAATTTCTAAATGTTTCTTTCCTTTCTTTCTTTCTCCCTCTTTCCTCTTTTCATTTCTTCTTCCTTTCTTTTCTCCCTCTCTTCATGCTTCATTCCTTCTCTCCCACCTTCCTTCCTTTTCTTTTTGCTTCCCTCCATTCTAACTTCTAACTTCCCTCTTTTACCTTTCTTTTCTACATAGTTTGGTTAGTTACCTTCTAGGATCTTGATGTGCTGGCTCAGTTGGGTCTCTGATTCCATTTGGCTTTATTGACATGGGCTTTTTGACACACATGTGTGCATGCGTGCCCAGACACACACACACACACACACACACACACACACACACATCCTATTTCATTTTAGACAACTCATTCTATTTGCTAACTCTTATAGGGATGCTTTTGACCTTTGTCTATGGTCTGTCACACATCTTTGGAATTTAGAAAATTTAGTAATCATTTTATGTTATTTCCAGACTTCTGTTAGCGGGGGTTAAGTATTACTTTGAAGACTTTCTATTGCAGCAGGTTGAAACTTCGCATAAATTTTGACACCCAGATGCAATATTTCTTCCTGATTGCATGGCTCATAGTCACTTAATAATGCATTGTTTTCCCAAATAAAACTCAGTGGAGGTACAACATCTGGTTTCTAGTGAAAAAAACTAACTTAATTTACTCAAATCCCTGGTGTGATTTACAAAGCACCAAAGAAGGTGGAACGCTTTGACACATTGTAGAATACTGACTAACTGTGTCTACATTGGCAAGGGTTTTCTAAATGGCTCATTTAAAGCAATCAGGGAATCTTTTATTTGGTACCTCCCTGACAGCCAAAATGTTTACATTTCTAAATGAAAACCTTTTTCTTTGGGTTGAAAACATTTCCAAAAAAAGTAAATGCTTTGGTCATTACAAGCAAAGACAGTGTTTTCCTTTGAACAGTGAAGATTGTAAAATGTTTTCCAAATATCCCCAAACATTATGAGGAAAAGTGCAAGTGTTTGATAAATTCCTGGCTCTGAGTTCCATTATTAGAAAAATTATAAGCAAGTTCAGACTTTTCACAGGCTGTCAGTTCTTATAGTAGTATAGTTGGATATTCGAAAATGTATCCAAACGGTAACAATGGCAATTTGTGTGCTGATATGAAGAAAATAATCAGGGTAGGGTAGTTGAGATCAGCCCTCATATAAATGTATAAGTTACTAACAAAATGGTTTCAATGCCTTTGTTTGTTTGTTTTGTTTTTTCTTCACTTGTTTCTTTGATACGGTGAACTCTGGTAATTTGTGTTGAATCCACATTTATTTGAGCACCCTCTGCATAATATGGTAGGTACTATTAAAGAAAAAGTCAGAATTTGGTGTTGGGCTATAAGAATGTCTTTGGCATGGTCATTAAAAAAAACAAAACAAAAAAAACTTGTGTGATAATTATTACATGGAGGGAACCAGGTGGCTAATCACCAGGTTTTATGCTTGTTGAGTTCATCATAGCACAATCAGCAAAGTCATAGTTAGTGAGCTAAATAAATAAAACTAAATTTTCTACAACAAATATAGACGAATAAATATAATTTCCTACAAAAATAAACAGAAACTATTGCCTTGAGTTTTAATGGTCAATGTATAATGATAAGTCATTGTCACAAAGGTAGGAAGTCACATGAGAAATTCTGATAAACTTTATAATTTGAGGATAGAATAAGTGTAAAATTCATATGAAGTAGCACCATCACATCTAATTATATCCTTACAGACATCATGGTTCCTACTAATTAATATTTTTCAGCTTTTGCCCTTATCTGTCTATCAAGTCACGAGGTCAGTGTGCTTCATTCACAGTCTTGTTTTAACATGCATATTTAATATTTATTTGCATCTTTAATTGGCTTTTAAAATCAAGAGTGAATTTGAAGAATTCAAACTTTGCAATTTTCATATTCCACATCTGTTAATAAATTACAGTAGGATCTCTCATATAACTCTTGACAACCCCTCATCCCATAATATAATTGTTTCTTTGTAGCAAAATGAAGCAAAGCATAATGCACTCAATGACATTGGAAATTTGAATAAAACACGAGAATATTTGTTTCTTCTGATTATCTACGTTCACTCTATTAACAAAGCTTATATTTTAACCTGACTTTCTTATTAAATGCAGTATTGCACTCAGCCTTATGACAAAAGTAGGTTTTATCCTGATTACCATTTTGAACTTTAGTATTCTTGTATTTTAAATACAGTTTCCTACCTTGTAAGATGTTTATGTGTATTAAATATAACACGTGAAAATTCCTGGCACATATTAAATGTATACTGAAAGACTGTGGAGTTAAAAAGAAGTCATGCAAGATGATATTGCTTATTAATTTTACACTTTGCATAAGGACATATACAGACCGTTTATTACAAATACTGTGAAAAACACAGAAGTACAATGGTTGACTTACTAAAGTAAGTGCTATTTGTTTTTCTGTTTGGTTGTTTTTTTGCTTTAATTATCCTGACATAGCTTGTCAAAAATAGTATTTATTCACTCAACACACATTTTGTGAGATCTTACGTCGCTGACACATTTCTAGAAGATGATATGTAATAGTGCATCAATGAAACAAAATTTGTCTCACAAATTTCCAGTTTAATGATACAGGGAGAAAAAATACACAAAGGAATGCATAATATCAGGTAAGTAGTTGTACCAATTAAGGTGCTCCAGAGAAACAGAACCAATAGGGTGTGTGTATGTGTGTGTGTGTTTGTGTGTGTGTGTGTGTGTGTGTGTATGTGTGAAGAGATTTATTTTTTTTTATTTTTAATTTTTTACATTTATTTATTTTGAGAGAGACAGAGAGAGTGAGCAGGGGAGGGGTAGATCCTGCTTGGGATTCTCTTTCCCTCTGCACCCTGCCTGTCTCCCTCTGCCCCCTCCCCCACTTGCACGTACACACACACACACTCTCTCTCTCTCTCTCTAAAAACAAATTGAAAAGTTAAAAATTAAAAACAAATTAAAAAAATAGAACTAAATCTTGGGATATTCCAGTGTTCAGAGTTTGGGAAAGTAAAAAGGTCCAACAACAACCACAAAAACAAGAACAAAGTTGATGCTGGATAAATATCTTGAATTTGGAAGTAAAAACAAACATATATCTGTAAGTTTTTTTGAAGGCTATATTTCTTTAATTTTTTTTTTCAACGTTTTTTATTTATTTTTGGGACAGAGAGAGACAGAGCATGAACGGGGGAGGGGCAGAGAGAGAGGGAGACACAGACTCGGAAACAGGCTCCAGGCTCCGATACATCAGCCCAGAGCCTGACGCGGGGCTCGAACTCACGGACCGCGAGATCGTGACCTGGCTGAAGTCGGACGCTTAACCGACTGTGCCACCCAGGCGCCCCAAGAAGGCTATATTTCTTAAATTAGTGTTGAATTCTCCTCAAATAAATTGATTTTATGTTCCATTGTGTTTTCCGTAGCCTTTTTATTATATTGTCCTCCATGAAATTCTTGATGAATATTTCTATATTAAAAGCTGTAGATGGGCGCCTGGGTGGCTTAGTCAGTTAAGCCTCTGACTTTAGCTCAGGTCATGATCTCACAGTTATGAGTTCAAGTCCCACATTGGGCTCTGTGCTGACAGCTCAGAGCCTGCTTTGGATTCTGTGTCTCCTCTCTCTGCCCCTTTCCTGCTCGCATTCTGTCTCCCTTTCTCTCAAAAATAAATAAACATTAAAAAAATAAAAATAAAAGCTCTGTAGAAACCTAATAACAAATGAACTTAAACTGTTTAACACAATATTAAATTTTTTTATCATAGAAGCCTTTTTTTAAAAAAAAAATTTTTTTAACGTTTATTTATTTATTTATTTATTTATTTATTTTTAAATTTTTTTTTTCAACGTTTTCAATTTATTTTTGGGACAGAGAGAGACAGAGCATGAACGGGGGAGGGACAGAGAGAGAGGGAGACACAGAATCGGAAACAGGCTCCAGGCTCCGAGCCATCAGCCCAGAGCCTGACGCGGGGCTCGAACTCACGGACTGCGAGATCGTGACCTGGCTGAAGTCGGACGCTTAACCGACTGCGCCACCCAGGCGCCCCAACGTTTATTTATTTTTGAGACAGAGAGAGACAGAGCATGAACAGGGGAGGGGCAGAGAGAGAGGGAGACACAGAATCTGAAACAGGCTCCAGGCTCCGAGCTGTCAGCACAGAGCCCGACACGGGGCTTGAACTCACGGACCGTGAGATCATGACCTGAGCCGAAGTCGGACGCTTAACCGACCAAGGCACCCAGGCGCCCCGAAGCCTTTTGTTTTTAATAGCAGCTGATTAATTCCATAGTCCTAAAATTATTTTTGTTTTTCTGCTACATACTAATGCAATGCCTATTTTGATGTGATCTATTTTAAATCTAATAGTTAATAACATTGTCTCCATTTTTTTTTTTTTTTTTTTTTTTGGCACTACAATAATGGAGATAGAAGTGTCTAGATTTGGGATATCTTTTTTAAGAAATTATTTTTAAGTTTATTTATTTTGAGAGAGAGTGAGCACGGGAGAAGCAGAGGGAGAGGGAGAAAGAGAGAATTCCAAGCAGGCTCCTTGCTGATAGTGTGGAACCTGATCGGGGCTTGAACTAATGAACCAACTGTGAGTTCATGACTTGAGCTGAAACCAAGAGTTGAATACTTAACTGATTGAGCCACCCAGGTGCTCCTAGATATCTTTTTAATTTCAAAACTAGTAGAACTAGATCATAGACTGAAGGATGAAGGCAAGGGAAAGAGACAGTTAAGGGTGACTACAAGATTTTGCCCTTAGCAGCTCATTAAAGTTATTGCCTGTAGCAGACATGGAAAAGGCTTCAAAGGTGACTATGAGATCAGGATTACTTTGTAGGATAGGGACTAAGTTAAATTTCACTGAAATGAAGATGTATAAAAAGCAATTGAGTGTTATTTGAGTGACAGAGAAAATTGATGAGTAGATAAATTTGGGAGTGATGAAGATAAGATAGTATTTATGTCCTGAACTGAATGAAATGATGCAGGTGGAATTTAGAGAATTCCAGAGACATTGCAGGCTGCACCTCTCTCCAACACATAGAGATGTTATAGATGGAGCAGGAAATAATAGTGATTTTCCAGTGGAAGTTTTGATATCCTCTTTATAACAGAAGAAGACCAAAGTTCGTAGTAGAGGAGAAAATATTACCAACATGCGAAACCTCCTGCTATAGTCACTTATAATCTTTTGATGGATGGTTCAAAGCAAATAATTTTAAGTTCCATCTTTTCTCCCTCTTTCTAATGTAGTCCTAACAGCCCCTTCTCTATTCCCTATCTCTCTCTGTGTCATACCCAGTTTATTTAACATATCTTTGAAAAAGTGTCTTACATGCATTACATGCAATATGTGGGGAGTTGAAATGTACACTTAGAGAATTTTGTTCGACTTTTAAATTTCTATTGATCAGATCATTTAAAATGTGAGATCCTGAGGAATTCATTTATTGAAGTATTATATTCAGTAGATCATTTTCTCCCAGTGCATTCCCTTGTTAACCAATTAGAGAAATTGGAATACTTTGTAGATACAGTCATTTTTGTCAAATCTCACTTGGAATGCTTTTGCATTTTTGTCTTTGTTTCTGCATTGATTACTGGTTGGCTTCATCAGATTAATGGTTTTGGAATCATTACACACAGTCATAGATTTGGGACAGAGTCATCAAACATGAAGGGAAGGCTGATAACACTTGTTAAAAGACTTGAATAATTGTGTTTATTTTTAAATGCAAAATTAAGCAGAAGAAAGTCCGAGAGTCAGATTTCATTAATATTAAGTAACTATTCTTATCTTCACAGTTGCAGGAAAAAGGTAGGAAATCAGCCCCGTATTTCTCCACTGCAAAATGATAGGGTTACATTTGTGGGGACAGCTTGCTTCTGCATGAGAAATGAAGTTGTCCGGTGCTTGGGTCGTCAGTGGTAGGTCTGAAAGAGTACATGCAATATTGACAATGTTTTCCCCACACTACACAAAGTCATCAGACTCAGAGAGGTTAAGTGATGTTCTGGCTGAAAAATTGCATACAAGCAAGGGGAGGAGCAGAGAGAGAGAGAGGGAGAGACAGAATCCCAAGTAGGCTCTGTGCCATCAGTGTAGAGCCCGACATGGGTCTTAATCTCAGGAACGTGTGAGATCTTGAACCTGAGCCAAAACCAAGAATCAGTTACTCAACCAAATCACCCAGGTACCCCCAAATCATCTCTAATCTTTATAAAGAGACACCATTGAAGATACTTTTGATACATTTTCAATGCATTTTTATACGAGTGATCTCATATTTGTTTAGGGTTTCCTGCCACATTTTATCTGTGTTTATTGCCACGTTTTATTATAAGCGTATTATGGACTTACTCAAATCTGTTAATACACGTTATAATGACATAGTATTATCACATGGTACATAAATGCTCTACAATGTATTTATTTGTCGCCCTTCTGTTGAGGTTTGGTATGTTCAACATTTTTGTGATCAAAATTGTGGTGAACTTGTTGATAAATATTACAGTTAAAATACTAAAATACGGAAGACATTTTTTTGATTATGTGGTATTTTCTCACATTGATCATTTAAGTTGACACAACCAGAAATAAAGGGAATGTCATATTTATACGCCCATTTTTTGGACTAGTTGATGAGAAATTGACAATACTATGAAATAGTTCACTGAGTTAATGTAAACGCTGATGGGTTCTGTATAGATTAAATGGCAAGTGTGCTTTGATTCCAACATTTTGAAATATTCAATCGTAGGCCTGGAAAAATAGTCCAATACTGATTACAAATACTTTAGTATAATTAAGTCTCATCTCTTCAGAAATAACCTCTGCTTTCTAGTTAAAACATAACTGAATCCCTTCATGGATCTTTTTCTGGAAATCTTGCTTTTCCCTTTCGGCATGATATTAATCATTATGTTGTAATTTTGATCATGTGTAGAATGGTCATCTTTATGTAGGTGCTGACACCTCTTCCTGTCATGATTCAAATGCACATGAGTGAGTAGGTAATAATGGTGCTTTATTATAATGAAAGCAAACAAATACCTTAAATTCATCTAAAGGAGAAGCTTTACTCTGAAGACAGGTGGCGTATTGAGGGCCACTTACAAGCGTTATAGCTTTTTGTTTGTTTGTTTCCTTCTGCATTTTCTCAAACATACAAATGTTAACCCTAATAAATATAGAAACATTAAATGGGGATAATCTTATTAATTAATACTCTTAAAAATTAATGGGAGTAGAAAAGAACATTGGTTATTTATTGACTCATAATATACTGATTAGTTGGCACATGTAAATTATCATGACTCAAAACTGTATCAGAAATTTAAATACTTCAGGACCTGTGTATTAATAAGTTGTATGACACCTTCATTGACCCACTATTGCATATATGGATATCTGCATTCCTAGTTATCTCTAGTATACATGGGACAGATCAGAGTGATCCATTGTCTAGATCGTGATGGTGAATTGATGTTGCAGTGAAAATCGTATTGTGCAAAATGCTTTCTTTTTCAGTAGTTTGCTTTAAATAAAATATATCCTAATTTGTTAAATATCTTCAGGCTTTATATAGTGAATTAAATAGGTTCAAATTCCCAATATATCAGCAAACTGATGGTTATCAGAGGGGAGGTGGGTACAGGGTGGGTGATGGGTATGAAGGACTGCACTTGCCGTATGGCATTGTTGAATCACTATGTTGTACACTTGAAACTAATATCACACTGTATGTTAACTAATTGTAATTTAAATAAAAACTTAAAAAAATAAATTCCCAATATATCAGGTAAAATAAAGTCATAGTTTGTATTTAACATTATAGAATAACATCTTTTCCCCCAGACTCTGCAATCTCTCATTCTTTTCATGCTTAATTTATATCATCTCCCTTCTCTTTTAGTTCACTGTGTTCCCTAGTTTCAATATTCTCATGTTCCTCATTTCACAGCTGCACACTTTTACTAGGAGTTGTATTAATCTAGTTTCCCTAGAAATATTTACAAACACATTATAAAGACTTCTGTTGTATATTGAACAAACAATCTGATGGTAGAGTATTTTTTATCTAAATTCTAAATGATTCATTAAAATTTTCTTTATAGATGATGGCTTCCAGAAAAAAAAAATCCCACAGATGGAAGCCCGTTAATTATTCTTAGTGGGGCAATTCTTAAATGAACAAGTGGGCTATTAATTTACCATTTGGGAAGGGTTATTGATTTTTTATGGTGAGACAATTCTGTAATAACAACTTCATTCTATGTTTTAATCCTGGGCATGGAATCAGAGGGCCTGGGCTCTGGTCCTGTCTCTGGACATGTGGTTTTGTATAAATCACTTAATTTCTATCTGACCTTCACCTCATTTATGAAAGATACTTCCTACCCTGACTTCAGGTTATTAGGAATAACAAGGAATGCCATGTTTTACAGGCTACAGTGCACTGGAAATATACAGTAGTATTAATATTATAATTGTTGATATTAGATTATTATTAACTATATCCTAATTAACTCCTTTTAACATATACTTTCATTAAAAATAGGAAATTTCTGAAAACATGCAATATATGACTTTATCATATATATGTTGTTAGGGCTACCATAACAAAGTACCATTGATTGGGTGGCTTAAACAATAGAAATTTATTTTTCAAAGCTCTGGAGGCTAGAAACCTAAGATCAAAGTATTTATAGAACTGCGTTCATTTTGAGGGCTCTTTCCTTTCTTTTATTCTCCTTCTGCTTTCATATAGTCTTATCTATGTCATAATATTATTTTTCATATAAGGAACCAGTTATATTGAATTAGGGACAATTCTAATGTCATCATTTAACCTTCATTAGCACTTGAAAGACCCTATATTCAAATACAGTTACATTTTGAGATACTGGGAGTTAGGACCTCAACATATAGATATTTGGTGTAAAGAATTCAGCCCATAACACTGTATAATGACATCTTCCAAATGGTGTTCTACTGAACACTAGCATTCAGACATACTTTAATGAATGGTTATGATATTAAATATATTAAAATGTTAAGTAATGTACAAAGAAGCCTGTGTTTATTTGGTTTGAGACTATTGTGGGTCTTTCACAAACCAAGGAATGTTAATTTCCAGGAGAGGATTATAAGAGGAAGGCTGTTCTAAACTTATTTGACTAAAGAATGTGATTTTGTGGTTTGGAAAAGGCTATGGCATACATATTTTGATGCTTGCCATTTTTTTCAAAGAGAATAATAAAAATCTGCCACATCTGAAATATACATCTTAGGATATACTTAATTATAGATTGGGTAGGTAGTCAACTCCAACATATTTGTGAGAAAGAGCAAAAATAATCTACTTGGTTAAAGACTGAAAGAACATATTTCCAATACAAGGAATTACCATTCATTGTCATTATATTTTGCTAATACAAATACTTATATCTGCTTTTTCCCCCCAAGAACAGATAATTTTTATGTAATATCAATTACTAACACCTAAGGATGGATTAATGAAACATTAATTTCTCTTTTTCTTTTTAAAATTTGTATTTTAGACACAGTGAGAACATAAGTGGGGGAGAGGACCGAGGAGGGGAGAGGGAGAGAGAGACACAGAGAGAGAGAGAGAGAGAGAGAGAGAGAGAGAGAGAGAGTCAGTCAGTCAGTCAGTCTTAAGCAGGCTCCACACTCAGTGGGGAGTCCAACTATGTGGGGCCTGGGGTTATGACCTGAGCCAAAAGCAACAGTCAGGTGCTTAACTGACTGAACCCCAAATTTCTCTTTTTCTTAAGACCTAGATGGAATGGGACAAAGAAAGGTACGACCAAATGGGAGGAAAAATAAGGAAAGGTTTAACCAGTTGTCCTCAAACCACACCTGATCAGACTTTTAAACATGAGAATATCCTGGCCTTACACCAAGCATATCTGATTTAGATGGTCTAGGGTAAGGCTGAGCTTTAAAATTAAAGCTCTCATCATGATTCTAAAGTACAGTCAGGAGTGAATCCGTGAATCAGAAGGAGAGATGGCATGCAAGAGGTGTACTGTATCTATTAGGGAAAACTTGCAAAGTATTAGGCACTAGAGTAAGATTAAAAAAAAAATGGCAGTGGCTATAGAAGGTGAAATACAAAGATCTAGTTGATCATATTTCCTGAGTCAGTATGTGAGAGGGAAGTGATCAGTAGGCACTCAGAACAGCCAGAACAATTTTCATCTTGCAAAAAGTGAAACTGTATACCCATTAAACACCACCACATTTTCCTCTATCACCAGCCCCTGACAGCCACGATTCTATTTTCTGTCTCTATGAGTTTAACTACTATAGATACTTTACATAATTGGAATCATACGGGGTTTGTCTTTTTATGACTAAGTTATTTCACTTAGCATAGTGTCCTCATGGCTCATCCATGTTATGACATTTGTAGCGCACTACCAACCCTACTCCCAGACTCCCAAGAGTCTGATGCTCAAAATTCACATATTTTTCAGATAGTAGAGTTCCTTTTTAACACAAACATTGTCCCCTTGTCATACAGAGATGGCTCTGAAGGAATCTGTTGCATGGTGCTCATTTCTTTTATCAGGGATTATCTAAGAAATTTAGTGCAGGATCTAATAGGTAGTGTAGTCATATCTCCTATCACATTCAGCAAGAAAATTGGATATAAGCTGAATTTATCTCAACCTTCAATTTACAAATGAAATGTAATGGGAAGAATATATAAGGAAAATTTTGAAGGAAAAGGCCTGACCTATCATCTGTACTTGCTAACTATTATTTTGATTCTCCACTGTCTTACAGGAAAATATATGTCTTAGTTCCTTTTTCCCTTTTATTTCTATGTGCTTAAATAACCCAAGAGAATCTGAAGCTTCTAAATAAACAGATCCAGATCATGTATGCACTTCAAAATGGAGATGAAAGTCCTATGACATTACTCAGTTTGGGCCTCATTGGCGCCCTCTGGAAGGAAAAGAAGGCTTATAGAAGCCTACAGAAGGGTATTTTTTGGTTTTGTGTCCATATGCCCAGGAGGAGAAACTAACTGAACTTAAAAATAGCTGCAAACTATGTTTAAGTTGTTGACACCTCTTGATCTGTAGGTTACTGGTGATATTAAAGTTCTCAATGTTGCATCAGTTAGGATTCCTAGGTAAAAATGAAAAAAACAAAAACAACTAAAGTTATAATACTCCTCAAAATTATCTAATATATGGCTACATACAAATGAAAATTTTAATATAAATTTGATTTAATTCATTCTAATGTTTTCTGGGAGGATATTATGGTGGTTTTCTCTGGCATTTGTATTTATTATTTATTAAGATGTCTACATCTATTTCAAGGATCAGAATTAGACTGACTGATTTAATGAAGTAAGTCAATTTTAGATATATGTTACTATGTCTTGAGCTCAAAGTAAAAATAATGACAGTTCTGTTTTTTTTTTTTTTTCTTCACATTCCTGTTTAATCAGCTCTTCTCAGGAGACTGTAAGAGAAGCAATAAGGGTAAAAATAATGACAAAATATTACTATTTTTTTAAATATATAATCCTGTCAATATTTTAGATTAAATTATGTGGAGAAATTAATTTTCACTGAGGTAGCTAACTTTTATTTCAAAGGTAACTAATACTCTATATTTTTCTTAGCACTTTTACAATTAACTCATTTTGACACAGTGCTAATTGTATTGTGTTTATTTCCTAGTCAAGAAATATGAAGTTTGATAATTTCTATAGATGGTGAATCAAATCCAGACTTCGTTGGAAGTCAAAGATAATTTCTATTGTAGCACTTTGCCTCAGAGAGCAATAATCCCTAAAAAGTTACTGTTATATATATAGTTTTAGTTTCATAAATTGAACTTCAATATCACATAAAAGGTATTTCTTATATCTACCTCAGCCTGATTACATTGTAAAAAGGAAAAAAAAATAGCCCAAATTTGATTTTCAAAAAAAAAAAAAAGAACAAAACTGTGAAAATGTTGCAAAATTCACACATATTCATGCACTAATAATAGAGGAATCAATTTATTTCTTATTTTCCAGAGGAAAGGAAGAGAATAATAATAGGAAAAAAAAAAACAAAGATCAACTGATATCCTACCATTTCTATATTGGGCACTTTGATGTATGTCATCAAATTTGTAGTCAAAAGAAAATTTTAAGGTGGAGTATCCCCATTTACAGATGAGGAAACTGAAGTTCAGAGAGTTTAGTTAGAGAGTATTCATTTCCAAAGCTTGGATTTAAAATCAATTCTGATTTCAAAACCTTTGCTTTATCTACATCTTGATATATGAGTGAATTTGCATGAATATTTAGTGCTGGTGGAAATTACAGGGAAATCTTACCCAAACATATTTATTACATTTACACCTTTTATAAAGTTTTGAGCCAAACAATTCTCAAAAGGAGAAAATATATTTTAGATGATGATTAAGAACTCACTTTTTAGCAAAATACATGTTTCTTCAGAAATACAGCTTCATTGTATCTTGCTTCAGAATATACATTTTTAAAATACCCCATTCACACTTTAAAAGTAGGCATGTATGTTCCTAATTTTTGTTCTGCACCTCAAAAAGAAATTTTGTTACAAATTATATCAGAAGGCTGTGAATTTCTAGGTTCATCCCATGATTAAACAATAAAGAAAACATTACATCCCGATTTTCAGTTCCAAAATTACTGCTTTGATCAAGATATCCTTTCACCCTCCCCTTCAAGGGGAGTAAATCCAGGGCATCCTTCCTTTAGGTTCTCTGCCCCCATTACAATTTAGCCTTGACCTTGGATGACCCACTTTGGGGCATAAGGACAACCGAGCAGGGGTCTCATTTAATGAAAGGCAGAGAGAGGACTGTGATAAAGTCCACATGGGATAAAAATGAGAGGAGAGTTGACATTTTTACAGAATAATGATGATTAGTAAAAACAGACTCTCTAGCCCCTCCCTATGTTTCATTCTGTGCACAGATTCAAGGCAAGGGCCCATGATCTTATTCTTAAATTTATTGTCTATAGACAGAAATATAGCAGAAGCTTTCATCACAAATGTCTCTCATTACAGGAAAATTCTTACCCTTATGGAATGCTACCTTATCAAAGAAAAAAGCTGAAATAACAGATAACCTGAGGCTTATTTTATGGTGCAATCTTAGGCTAAGGTTGTAGGAATTAGCAAAATGTTAAAGATTAAGCTGAGAATCAACTTTCACAAATGCATCAAGGACAGTGCAAGAGGCATATTTAGAGAAGCTTGGATTGTACATTCTTCATATCTTTAAACAAACCCAATTAAAACATCATTATAAATACGGCAATGTGTATGGAAGATGATGATACGGGTATTTTTCTGCATGCACTGTGGAATCTCAGACCTGGTGGGAGATTGCTCATGGTATTAAAACAATGTTTATCTCCATCTCTGCCTCTGTGCTCTTTCTCACTCTCTTTTTTTTTTCCTTTTTTTAGGCCACTTTATTGACGTGTGATTGACATAAAAACAAGGTTGTACTAACATATACCACTTGATGAGTGTATAAATAAGAATACACCAGTGAAATCATTATTATAATATGTTATCTATCACCTCTGAACGTTTCCTTCTTCTCTTTCTCCTTCTCTATCTCCCCTTCCTCTTTTCCTCCTCCTCCTTATTTGTGTGTGTGTGTGTGTGTGTGTGTGTGTGTGTGTGTGTGTGTGAGAGAGAGAGAGAGAGAGAGAGAGAGAGAGAGAGAGAGAGAATACTTAACATAATGTCTTCTTCCTTAGCCATGGTTACTCTTTCCAAAAGTTCATTGGCCAGTAGTTAGCCAAGTAAAGGAGCTGGCTCATAATTACTCAGTGAGTCATTCTGTTCACTTGGTTTAGTGCCACCTCTGTAGTGGATGTTTTCTGGTGGGTGTTGATATAGTTCAAAGAAACTCATCACTTGTGCCCACATGCATCTTTCCCAGATCTTGTTGCTGACTTCTCCAATCTTGCTGTTCCAGCCAGGTCACTGGCCAATCAGCTAAGCCATTTGGGCCATGCCAACAGTGTGTTACATATAACACAAGACCCTTGCTAGAGTACTAAGTGGCCATGTGTCAATTAGCCCTCCCTTATCAGTGTTATATGCTGTTCTCTCCATTTACTTTTAACCGTATCCTTAGATTCCACTCCTTAAGTTCACTTCAGATTCTGTGGTATACATGGTGGCCAGTCCTACTGCTCCTTGACAAATGGCATCTTCCTTCCTATAACAGGCCCAGTAAGTCATCAGTTGGTTGCTAAGCTGTGACTCTGATTATGAATGTGTTGCATGGGAGGTGAGATGGTAACAGATCCTCAGAAGGGCAAACGTTGTCCTGAAAGGCATTAGCAGATTTGAGGCCTTTGTGTAATTGTCAAACAAAAGGGAGGACTATTTCTTCCAGTAAGGGCCACTTCAAAGGCCCACAGGGTTTGGAAGAAACTGGAGAATCTAGGTCTTTGAATATAGAAAGTTCTTTCCAGATTATTTCTGTATCTAGTCTCAAAGTCCTCGCTTTCCCTATCAGAGCCTCGATTCTGGCATAGTAGACTTACCTTGGCTGAGAATTTAGGATCTCTGATCTTCAGCTGTGCCTGATGTTCAGGAGATGGATTCTCATTGAGTGAGTCTAAGGAGTCCTGACTCTCACACTGTGCTTTCACTTGTTTGTTAATAGATCTAAACATGTTATTTTTATTTTTTCTTTTCATGGATTTAATGATGCATAGTGATAGCCACCCAATTCCATATGTGCTTGCTATTTCTACCTCATCTCTCATTTTATCCCAAATATTGCACCAGTCAATGCATCCATTTCCACCTTTTCCTATCCCAGCACACATGAGAAAGTCTTAGACTAGAAATCACACAGATGCATGTAAGGGATGCAGAGACTATCAAAACTCCTCCCACAGTTAGTAAGGAAGCCATGGTTGCTCTTCATCAGTAAGAAGTCAACTCTAGAATCCCATTGTTAATGTCTGCTCTCTACTTCAGGTACTAACTGTCTTAGGTTTTCAAGAAGTAGAACTTGGATCAGTGAATCCTTAAATGCTTTATTCTAGGAGTGTTCTCAGGAAAGGAATGAAGGAAGCAGAATAGGATGGGGGGAAAGCTAAAGAGTAATGTAGTCTTGGCTTGAGTTCAGCTTCAGTATGATCCTATGAGAAGCTAACTTTGGAGCATGAATTACAACAGTCTTTCCCACATTTTGTACCCTCTAGCGATCATCAAAAATTTTTGGTAAAAATATAAATAGTTAATGTTTTAGTCTTTTTGGGCCATTTAGTATCTGTTGCAATGATGACTCTGCCATTGTAGTGTGAAAGACTATGTGTAAATAAATGAGTTTGGCAGTGTTCCAGTTACTCACAGAAACAGGTGATGGCTTGGATTTGAACTACAGCCTAGCTGCAGTTGGCTGTATCTTGCTGTAGGAAAAAAAGGCTCTAATTTGACTGAAGGAAATTCAAAGTCAAAGGAGAGTGAAACGGTGAGTTGTGATTGTCCAATATGCCAACAGATGACGCATATGAGCACATTGTCAGTAAAGGGCTTCTGGGTAGGACACCATCAATATCCACTGTAGGAGAGTTATCAAGGAAGGCTTCTAAGAGGCAGTGTTAACTGGCCTGATTTTTTTTTTTTGAAGGAGAGACAGAGAGAGAGAGAGAGAGAGAGATCGATCATGAGTGGAGGAGGAGCAGAGAGGGAGGGAGACACAGAATTCCAAGCAGGCTTCAGGCTCTATGCTGTCAGCACAGAGCCCGATGCAGAGCTTGAACTCAGGAACTGTGAGATCATGACCTGAGCCTAAGTTGGACGCTCAACCGACTGAGCCACCCAGGCGCTCCCAATTGGCCTGATTCTTTAAGGAAAACTGATGAAGTAACAGCATGAGTAAAAGTGCAAAGGCAGATTGCAGTGCCATGCATTCAGAGAAATAAAGTCAGTTTGGAATTAAATGTGAATGGTGGAAGAGGACGCTGGAGAGGTAAATAACAAAGAGGTTGTGGTGGGCATTATATATTACACCTAGAACATTGTACTTTACCTTGTAGGAAATGAAGAGCCATTGCGGAATTTCAAGTAGAGAGGCAGGATTATCTCTGCAATGAACATGCATGAGCCACATCTTTTGTTCCTAAGTCCATGTATATATATATCCATCTATATATGTACATATATCCATCTATATCTATATATATATAGATGGATATATGTACATATATAGATGGATATATATATATATATATATATATATATATATATATATGGATATATATACATGGAATATAGATGGATATATATATAGGTAGGTAGATGGATATATATATATGTAGATAGATGGATATATATACATATATAGATAGATGGATATATATACATATATAGATAGATGGATATATATATAGATATAGATATAGATATAGATATAGATATAGATGGATATATATATATATATATATATATATATATATATATATATAATCATTTACTACCTGTAGAACTTAATAAAACTTCCCTTTAAGACCCAGTGTGTGATTACTTAGATTTGCATCTTTGATCAATGTGCTTTTTTCTCCCCTGCTTCCTTTGGAACAACAGCAGATGTTTGAAAGGTGTTTCTTTAGATGTCAGGTGAAAGTTTATGACCATGAGATGTAGACATTTGCTATTGCTCAATGAAGTCAACTGATCTACATTTAAGTCACACCTTGGTCTACTTAGTCCCATACTTTGCAAATAATCAAATTCATTTTGTACCAAATGAGTCTCAAAGAACCACCTGTTCAAATCAAAGCTTGCCATAATGTAAACAGCCTCTTATGGTCTTTTTGGAAAACAAAACCAACAAAAACACCCCTGCATCTTTTTTGTGGTTTCCCTGCCTACACCCTTCATTCTTCACTATTTAGTCTAAGACCAAAGGAGGGAACTAGGCACTAACAACCTTTTAGAAATAGTCTTCTGTGCATATGGAAGGGAGAGCAGATAAGAGCTGTGTTGATATCTTAAGCTTAGGGTTACTGAACCAGCATAGTTTCAGTGAGAGAAGTGTAAGAAAGTCAATGGATCACACAGGTAACAGGTGGGACCTCTGGAAAGTAGATCAAAGACTGATTTTTTCTTGTATTTTCCAAATATCTACAAAAAATTTATTGCCATTCATAACAAGAAACAATAGACTTCATTTTAATAAAGAAATTACATTTTTTGAGTCCGAATCCATTCACTGGTTTTAAAAAGTCTGTATGTGCAAGCATGTGGCAGGCATGTGCACTAGAAAGTTATTAACATGGCTCTAATATTTACGTAATACCTTTACTCCAAAAGGATGACCTCAGGTGTTTATATTGTATGCTAGAAAGGGAAAATTTTTATTAGCTGTTCTTTTGGAGCCTAGGGTTCCTATAAAATTCTAACATACAACAACAATGTGTTGCTCAGACATTAGTCCCTCATCCACTAAACTGTTGTTTCTAGAATAAACAATGGAGTTTTCTTCTTGACTAGGGCAGTGCAGTACTCAATATCATGTATGTTGATAGAGAAGAGGGTTTTCAGTGACCAGAATCAAGCAATTTATGGGAGTCATAGATTAACATTACTTTTATAAATTTGCATTGAGTAGCAAGGTTGGGAGGAGCAAAATTAGAACATTTTTAGAGAGTCTATAATAGGAAAAAAATACAAAACATGACTAAAATTATATATATCTCTCTCTATATATATCACATCTCCTTGTTACCATATAAAATAATTAAATGCTCACCATAAGGGGAAAATATATTTTTTTAAGGGAGGGGAGGGGCAGAGGGAGAGAGAGAGAGAATCTTAAGCAAGCTCCATGCCTGGTGTGGAGCCCAAGGCAGGGCTCAATCTCACAACCTTCAGATCAGGACCTGAGCCAAAATCTAGAGTAGGATGCTTAACCAACTGAGTCACCCAGCACCCCATGGGGAAAAATATTTTTACTTTCATGTCCCCATCTAGCATCCTTAGCTCTATAGAGGTAAGTTGAGCCCTATGTTAGATTGAAGATTGAGGCAACTTTATTAACCCATTGTCTAAATGAGAAAATCTGCATGCACACAAAACAGCACCTCGATTCTTCTCCCAACCCTCAGGCCTATTCCAGTCTAGCATCAAACATAACAGCTGGCTGCTAACTTACAGGGAAGCGTAGTAAATTTATGGCATATAGAACACTCCACAGTTCTCTTTCATAAGCAGTGTTTCTTCTTACCCCTTCCCCTTTGTGTCCCATCCAAGCTCTTGGCCTTTAATCTCTTCCATGGACATCTTATTCTCCCTCTTTTCAAGCAAGGTATTAACTCCCAAAGTCCAGTGTGCTTGGATTTGAATTCTTTTGTGACCTATTGCAATAAGATCAACTACCTCTGCTTTTCATCTATTTCTAGTTTTGTCTCTATAGAGAATCTTCTGGGTATGATTTTATCTCTATCGATAATATATAGAATATATATTATATATAAATATATATTTCCTATATGTTATATACATTTCATATATATTATGTATAAATTCAACATTAGTCTTTGCTCATTGTTTTGTGGAAAAAGCACATTGGCAGTATAAGCCCAAGTCTGAGTCATGAGTTAACCTGACTGGAAGCTGTACCAAGTTTAAGAGAGCAGATGAAGGCAGAAAAGAAAGAATTAGTGCTTTATTCCATAAAAACTTGATTTAAAACCAATTTGTCTTAGTTGTTACTATTTTTATAACTTTATCATTCCTTCATTTATGCTCAAAAACTGGGTAAAACCACATTTTAGTCAATTAACTTTTTCAAACTTTGGCTATCTTATATGACATTCATTTCCCCCCCCCCCCCCCCCACCTTTGGACATTTATAAAGCTTAGATCTAAATCCTTAATTACTGAAAAGTAAACCAGGATTTTATTGTTGCAGTCATCATTGGAATGACTCCTCTAGAAACCATATTGAAGCCCAAGTTTTGCCTCTGGAGCTAGAAAAAAAAGTAAAACTACTTCTTACCAAATATAACAGAAAAATAGTAAGCAGCAAGCTTAAAGGGTATGAAAAATGTGAAGAGACAGATTCTCATCTGCAATATTCTAGTTCTGGATTGAAAAGTACATCATTGCTTACCTACTCAACACCAAGATCAATGGAAATGTGGCATGGCATTATTAGTTGGGAACAGACAAGGCTTTAGGGTCTAAACTTTGAAAGAGCTCATAAGGTGCTAACCACCCCCCCACCCCACCCCGCCAGGTATCCATTTGAACAATAAGATACACATAAGAGATCAGTTGATTGATTGATTTTTTTCTGTAAGAGAATAAATCTTGTGTCTTTATGTTTTTGGAGGGAGAAGGAAGGTGATAGAAGAGGAAAACATGAGAGCTTTTAGTCTGAAGGCTTGGTTTTATGCCCTCTGGAGAGCGGGATTTTGGAGTTGCACTTCTGGATAAATTTGTAGCACTGCAGGTGACAGGGCATAAGAGACAGCTTGTAAGATAACTCTTTTAAAATCTCCATACCTGTTCTCACCACAGACCGGAAAAGAGCTTAAGAATGGCACCCTGAATGTTCTAGGTCTACCACTAATACTATTTTTGTAGAGAACATTGTTGGTGGAAGCAGCAAATAGTTTCCTAAGTAGGCTTGCTTAGGCATGAAATTATTCTGTGACTTGCATAAATAACTTAAGGAGATATGAGGGTTGGGACAAGCCATGTTGGGCAAAGAACCTTTTAAGTTAAACTTGCTTATGAATGTGGCCTATTTGTACCTATAGGCTGGTAAAACTTGGGGAAATATGGGTTATACAGATTATAACAATCACATATTTTACAGAACAAAAGGATTTATGAAGACATAGGCCATTCTTCAATTAAAGTCTCCTATTTATCTATTTATGAGTGTGGTGTGTTTTTTGGTTTGTTTGCTTTGTTTTGTTTTTGTTTTTGTTTTACTTTCTTGATTACCACATGTTTTCCCTTCCTTATCATGAACTGCTTCTGGCCACTCCTTTGTTTCTAGCTTTTTTTTTTTCTCCCCAAATATAGCTCACTTCACTTTTTAAAATGTTTGTTTGTTTGCTTATTTTTTAAGAAAGAAGGCGAAACCAAAAAATGAGACACAGATAAAACCAAACAAATTTCAAAACAAGAGCATCAGCTTTTGTGATTCTCACCAGCTTTCTTAATTACTGTTCCTATATATCTAGCCTCTGATGTTGGAGCTCCTGGAGTTGACATTCAGTTCTACTGCCTCTTAAGACCCAGATTGACAAATAGAAAGAGGGACAAAACATTTGACTTTATTACAACCTAGTCTGCCATCTCAGAGAAATCTCTCAGGGAAAAGCAATTTTCAACTGGTAAAATCCACATTTTAACTTAAATCTAAAGTTACTTACACACTTTAAAAGTGGCCTTCACATGAAACTATGTAGACAAAGAGAAACCCCCTAAATATTAAATATGTGAGTGACATTCAAACATTAAATTAAGATGAATAATTGAAGACATAGCATGTTTCTTCTGAAAAATTGCCAGGGGTAGGTCTGGTAGTCTCTCCTAATCAAAATATTGATGGAATACCATGTCTATTTATGGATTTCATGACTTAAGGCAATAATAAAAACGTATGGTTTTCTGAATTTAACTCACAACATTTAGTCTGTTTAGTCTGAATCAGAAAGGGTGAGACATAATTAATGGTTGTTCTTAAATATAATTTCTCTTTTTTGTTTATTATAATAGAAAGAACTGATTTTTTGCTTTATAAACTTAACACTTTTCAGGAAAACCACTATCAATATGATGAACTTCTTCGTAATTAACAATCCTGGATAATGGCTGAGGATTTTTTAGTTGCCTCAGCTGGAGGTTTCAAGGGCATATATGAATGCTTTAAATTGTCTTTCCAGATGAACCAAATGGTCTTTCTCATTCTCTTCCAGTATCCCTGATTGTATCATTGTGTAATTTTATATTTTATAGAGTACTTACATATTTTATACGGTATTATATATGTATATATGTGTGTGTGTGTGTGTGTGTGTGTGTATGTGTATATACATATGTGTAGCACTTGGTCAGTGCTGTCCAGTATGGTAGCCACAAACTACATGTGACTATGGAGTTCTTGAAATGTAGCTAGTTTGAGTGGAGAACCAAATTTTACTTTTTTAAATTTTAATTTAAATAGGCTATACATGGCTACCAAATTGGAAAGTACAGTTCTACAGATTTAATTCAGATTTTGTTTCCTTTAGCCTTAGTTGAAATAACTGGTTTTATGGTAATGATAATTTAAGCTTTAACATTGAAGAGAAGATAGGAGAGTTAGCCTCTAAAGTTAGAGTTTGCATTCTCTTGTGACATACATTAATTGACACATTTTGTCAATAAGGAATATTTACGGTTTTTCTTTTCCATTTTACATTTTGAGTGAAGAACTTAACTATCTATGGAAAATGTTGAATCTCCTTACTGAGACAGATTAATAATATGTCCTAAAGATAATTTAAGGGAGTAAGATTGGCAGGTGTTGTTAAGCAGAAAAAATAAAGTTCACATAAATTTTTGCCAGGTAGTTGGAATGTGGGATGGTGACATTTATGGAGAATCTCTCCCCATTCAGCTTTGGAGATGATATCATTTCACCAGCTGTTAGAAAAAAAAAAAATGTTTCTTCTCTCTACTCACCTTATAAGCAAAACCCACTGACTGGGCGCAAATCACTTCTCCTGGGATATAGAATGTATCTAAAGTATTTGCTTTATTATTTTCCTTGCTGTCTCTGCAAAAGTTGTACTCAGAGAACCAAAGACATTGGCTTTGTATACAAACTATATAGCAGTGGAATCAAATTGCCTTCTCCATGCTGCAGTTGGGGAATGTGTTCATGTCCAATCTCTCCTCTTTCACACATACATCTCCCATATGGGAGTAGAGGAGTTCAATTCAGTGTTCACTCTCAAAATATTGGATCCTTTACACTGGCAGCTTATTATCTTTTTATTTTAGGAAGTTCTCCAATTTTACCCTGTGGTGTTCAGAAGTCAGTCACTGTTCATTAGAATGTTCTCAAGAGCTTAATGATTAGAATTTTATGTTTTTCTTTCTGTCACCCTGGGCTTAGAGCAAAGTACCCTGGATAAATGTTGACTCAGCTATATCTACTTAAGTTAAAGTGCTTTACTCTGTGTGTCCCAACTTTTTAAAGCAAATACAGGAAACAACACTAGTGTAACAACTTCTTCATGTGCCATAGTTTCAAAATCAATAGCACTTCAATTGCCCAGCACATTTTTTAAAATTTAATGAAGAATGGATTACTTGGTGGAATGGATGGAATTCAAAACTCTACCATTAGTTCTAAGATAGGGCACTTGCAATATTTCTTGAAATCTATTAAGTCACTCTTTCTGGTGCCTGGCATTTCAGCATCCCACATTCTTAAGTGACAGGTATCTAAATTACTTGAAAGGGAAAGGCTGTCTTTTCATGATCACATAGTGTTACTCATTTCATTGGAAATTCACAGACATTGCTGCAGTTACTTCCGCTGAACAAAGATTCTTTGCAAGGAAATTAGATTGAATTTTGAGTGAGTAGGAGGTCAGTGACACTTTATCTCTCTGATTTTATCTACTATTGTCCTAAAACTACTTACTCTAGTTCTAGAGACACAATGAAAGTTTCCATTTATACAATAAACAGTGAGGAAATCAGCCTTCTGCCTTTGCAATCTTAAAATGAGTTTAATTACATAAACAAAAATAGCCTAAAAAACAGGTATGAGTTCAACGTTCTATTGTTTCAATTTGAAAATAGTTCAACTTTTTCTTTGTCATCTCCAAAAGACCAACAAACTACATTTTAATATATAATAGTTGCATACTTTGTTCATGTGTTTGCTCAAGGAAAAGAGGATAGTAGTTGAAATCGACAGTTCTAAATTCTTCACAGTTGATTTTTTTGTCACCTGTGAGTCATCTGATCCAGCCAAGAGGATTTCTTCAAATGGATTCTCACAAGCAAATAAAGAAAGATTTGTCATTTTTGGCTCTCCTTGTGTGATTTTCATTTATTTACTCACGGTACAGATATTTAAAGAGTACATTCTATAGCATAAGACTCTAATACCGTGAAAAAAGATAGAAACATCTCTGTCTTCATGGGTTTTTCATTCTAAGAGAAGGGGTTATAAATAGTATACACACACATATATAATAACTTCATAGTGCCATGAAGAAAAATAAAGTGAGGAATAAATGTACCACGAGGGTGGTGGGGGGTGACGGCAGTTTTAAACATGGTGACGAGGAAGTTCCTCTTTGTGACAGTGACATGTATAGACGTGAATGAGGACAAGATTGGAATCCTGTAGATATCCAGAAGGAGACTGTTCCAGGCAGAAAATAGTAATTGTAGAGGCCCTGTGTGGAAGCATGGCTGTCATGGACACAGCAAGGAGGCCGATGTGGTTAGAGCCTGAGTGAACAAGGTGGAGACTATTAGGCAATGAGGTCAGAGAGATGAATAGGGTGAAGGGGGTGGAAGGATTATGAGGAGTCTTGTTGATGCTTTATAGGGACTTTGGCCCTTGCCCTGAGTAAGATGGGGAGACTTGGGGGATTTTGAGCAGAATAAAGCCATGATCTGACTTCTGCTCTAATTTTGTATGCTGTGTTCATAATAAACTGTCAGAGAACCATTGCAGAGACTATTACAGTAAAACTTTGGCAAAATATAATAACTGTTAAGACCCAGGCTGTAGTGTTACCCTAATGCAGTGAGACCCCAGATATATTGTGAAAATAGAGGAAAATTTAAATAGTTGATACATTTTAAGTGTAGCGTTAGCCAAGGAGCTAATAATCCAAGGATTTTATGGCCTGTGATCTATGCAGTGCTTCTCAGACAGCCAAGTACAGATGGTGTAGATAAGACACATACATGAATCTGTAGTCCGAGGAGAAGTCCAGGCTAGAGATTTAAAAGTGGGAATCTTCTGCTTATTTAAATTTGTGAGGCTGGGTGAGAGCTCTCCGAGCTAGTGAATATAGGTAGCAAAGAAGAGAGGCCCAAGCGTTCTCCCTGGGTCACCCCAACTTTTAAAAGGTGAGAAAAGCAGGAGATGTAGCAAAGGCAACAGGGAAGGAATGGCAGCGACCAGCACAGAGATGGGAGGGTGGGGTGCTGGAGAGGAGCGGCACTGTTGACCGTGAAGGAAAGTGAAGAGAGTAAAGAGGAGGGAGTGAACAAGTATGTGGAATGCTGCTAGATTAATCAAGTACTGAAGATTGAGAACTGACTTGTGCATTGGAGACCTTGTGATCAGCTGTCTGGGTCACGTCTGGTGGTGAAAGTTTGGTTAGAATGTTCAGGGGAGCACCAAAATGGGATGGTAGCTAGAGTGGCATGAGAGATCCAGAGAGGCTTTTGGTTTGTTTTTAACAGAGAAAAAGAGTAGACTTGCTGCAGGGAAGTTTCGAATCTATGAAAAGCTTACTACTAGTGCATAAATGGAGGAGTTGACCTTACACAAGGGAAGAAGGTACAGCCCTCCATAATCTCTGGAGAAAAAGCCAGTATGTGGGCCCCCAACACTAGAAAGTAGATAGAGAAATGGATGAAATAGAGCTTTTCTCCTGGGTGATTCTCTTTTATCTGTGAAGTCAGAAGCCAATTTATCAGATAATGGAAGTAACAGGAGGAGAAACCAGAAATATGAAAGAAAATAACCATTTATGACAGCAGGATTTACAGTGTTATTTGGATTTTCCCTGTAAATGAAATCTGAGAAGTACTTTTGATTCCTGTCAACGTTTTAAAATTAATCTCTACAATTTTTTACCCTAATTTTAAGTATTAACAAGAGATAGTTTCTGATTTAGGTAATTACTGACATTGTTGAAATAAAACTTTGCGTCATTGAAAAAATGCATTCAGTGGGGGCACCTGGGTGGCTCAGTCAGTTAAGCGTCTGCTTTGGCTGAAGTCACGATCTCACCATTTGTGTGTTCAAGCCCCGTGTCAGGTTCTGTGCTGACGAGTCTGTTCAGAATCTGTGTCTCCCTCTCTCTCTGCCCTTTCCCCTGCTCATGTTCAGTCTCTCTCTATCCAAAATAAATATTAAAAAAATAAAATGATATAAAAATAAAAATGCATTTGATGGAATCTAAATAACTCTTCTAAACCCACCATCCACTTAAAAATGTTATATGCACAGGTTTTTCCTTTATCGGAAATGTTAACATTATCTCTTTTTCTCTTTGAAATGGAACTCCAGAATTTAAGCCTAAGGACACATAATGATGCTTGAAAATCTTTTGTTACTCACCCTCTCATACTTCTGTGTAAGAAAAGTAAGTATGCAAACCGGCTTTACAATTTTACTATGCTACATAAGCCAAGAGTTTAAAATTTTCTTCTGGAGTGAAACAACTTTAACAGTATTTGCACTCAATTGATAAGTGTAACAATATATCATTACAAATGAAAGATTATGAAACTGTCAAACACTGTATTCGTTGGATCCCTCTGGAAGCACACACACAGTGAGTTAGAACCACCAGAGGTTTGAAGTGAGGGTGGGGTAATGGAGAATACCTGAGAAAAATAACAGACAGAGGAGGGATTGTGTGGCAGAGCCTCAGATCACAAGGTATGTCTGGCCAAGTCTTGCCAACTCACTGGAGACTGCGGAGAAAAATCACCCATTAGAGAAACTGTGCACAGAGCCACAGTGGCCAAGCCCAGTCAGTGGCTGGAGGGTTGTCCAGGAAGAACATGGCCCTGGCTGGAGAGCTGACACATCAGGTCTCAAAGGCACTAACAGCTGAGGACTTTGGGGTAGCTGCAAGGCCTGCTGCTCAACAGAGATTCCCTTCTTGAAGAGAAATCCGGAGAGCATTTTTCCGTCACTGCAGCAGACACGGACTGTTACCGAAAGCGCACTTAATGAAGTGGCTGGACTTTCTGTATCAAAGTTCGCGTATCTGGGTGGATAAATACTGCTTTATTATGATAATGATTCAGGGCTCAACATCGGTTACATTTTGTATGCTTGTAAACCCTTAAGAAACTATGTTCATGTAAACAAACATATTTTTTAACTTTACTTTCAAATATATAGCAACTGTCTAAGAATGTTAAATCATTGAGAATCATTTTTAATTATCACTTAAAAATTCAACTAGACCCCCTAAGTTTGGTGCAGTTAAAAAAATCATAGAAAGTTCTGCTTGCAAAATTCCCACCCCCCCTGCAAATTATTAGAGTCATTCACTTTCTCAGTGCCTAGGAAATATTTTTTGAAAGTTTCACTAAGATTTATTAAATCACAATTCATTATGCATATTGCTTTTTCACCTAAAGTTCCTATGTTAAACCTGTATAATTGGAAAGGATTGTAAATTTCGAAAAGCTTTATATATGCCTTTGCTAGCACAATAACTTTTGATATGTTGTTTTTATTTTAACATGTATCTTAAATATATTTTCATCAAACTTTTTAGCTATAGCTTTAGTTCCTTCAGTTTACAAAACATACCTGTCAGAAAATCTAATTGGAAAAGCAAGTCCTAATTTTCTAACCATTTGTCCAACTCAGGTATATTTTTTCAGAAAATTTTTACTTTATTTTCAATTCAAATAATAGTGTTCGTGCATATCTCTATGATATCTGTCTCACTATAAATTCTAATTTCATGATAAATAAATATAGGGCATAGACTCTGGAAATATGTTTGTTCTTTTGGTGAACTGCCTCTTTTGATTTTTTTTTTTTTTAATATATAGTACTGTCTGCTTTGGTTTCACAAGATACTTCTTTAGGAGTGATTCCTTCTTTGATAATAACAAAGGGAAGGAAGGAAGAGGTGACTAAGTTAAATAAAAATTTCCAGTATTTCTGCTGCATCACTTTATAATATATTACCATATGTGTGATTTCGGAATATATTGCCACTAGCCAAAGTACATTGTTTCTAAACACTGTAGTTTGTCCTTAACAGAATAATGGAGGAAAGATAAATACATGTATCCCAACAAGGGATCCCAACAAGGGCTTTTTGTCCCTGAGGCTTCAAATTCTGAAATCATTGTTTAGCTTGGTGTCCCACAGTTTTTGTTTATGGGGCAGTGCACCATGGTAAGATTCAGGATGCTTGTGAGATGGACCTTTCATGAAGTTTTTGAGGATGACTGTGAAGAGGGAATAGGAAAGAAGAAATTGCCTACTACCTATGCTGTAGGCATGTTTTTTAGATATATTTAAGGAAGAGTACATATGGAAGTTCTCCATTGGGATACTGATTTCCTTAGAACTGTTTATGTTACGGAAAGGCTTTGTGTACTCCGTGAGATACAGATACCCCAAAGGGAAGACACTGGTCTAGAAGAACAGGTGAATGAGTATTCTAGAACAGTGATTCTCAACTCGCCATGATTTTTGCCTCTCAGGATACATTTGGCAATGCCTAGAGACATTTTGGTTGGTGAAAACATCCTTGCTGCTAAACATCCTACAATGCATGTGACGGTCCCCACAACAATTACTCAAAGTACCAATAGTGCCAAGTTAGAGAAACCTGTTCTAAGCCTCACTACTGAGCACGAGGTCCAAAGACCAGCCCCATCAACGTCACCTACAAGTGTGTTAGAAAATGCAAAATCTGTGGTCTCAGACGATTCAGATTTATGTTAAAGTTTGAGAGGACCTGAACTAGGGAAATGCCGGGGCATTGCTAGTGGCTCTGATGGTCCAGTTTGCACCCATTCCAGATGTATGGTGGGAGGCTGTTTTATATACTTCTAAAAGTTTCATTTCCCTTCCTTCAGATTTGCAGGAAATGTGACAAAAATATTTTTGGATTAGCTAAATACAAGAAAAACGTTGTCTTTATGCATCTTTAAACAACGGCAATGAATTAGATATAAACTAAAGCTTTTGTGAAAGAGACAATATTACATTTGAAATCAAGACATCCATTATAACAGATAGTAACCTTTTTGCTGTCTTTTCATTTCCAAAATTTAATTTAAACTTTGAGGCTATTCAAAAGAACAAAACACATCTGCTAACACATCTGCCTCACATACAATTTACATGTAAACATTGCTCCTATCCCCATTTTGTTTTGAGTGATTTATATTCTCACAATTCAACACAAGTCCTCAAGCTATATACTCATTTTCCTTTGCTTTTCGATTTAGAATTGTTTTCAACTAAGACACGTGAAGAGAGATAAAGCATGTAACCATTATAAAAGTAAAATATTGTACATATCACAAGATAAAATGCCAGTTAGAGCTAAATTCATAATACCAACTTATTTTCATCCTCTTTCACACTATTCCCTGGTGATAAAGGTCATTAACTATTTCAGGATGATAAAATGGCAATTGAAAAATTCCCATTTCTGTTCACTAAAAATGAGCTCTAAATTCTATCAAGGTACTTATATCCAAACTTTTTCAGAAACATCTAATATTCTCAAGGGGCCTTTATTCCTTAAGAAAATCTAGTAGAGCAGAGAATGTTGCATTTGAGTGCAAACTATAGTTTTCTTGAAAAAAGTTGAGTCTGTTCATATTACTGAAATTTTTCTTTCTTACTATAGCTACCAGCATTTAAGCTTAATTTCTTTCACAGAATTCCATGGGGACAAAGTAAGTGTTCAGTCCATTTACAGATCTTCTGATAAAAATCCTCTGCAGTGTAGAGATTTTCAAAATTCATTTAAAGCCATCTTTCTTATTTAACTCACCATATTCTTATTGGAGACCCTCATCATTTTATGCCTCATTTGCTGTTGTAAGTTGTTAACAGATTTCTCTAACATTGGTCCCTTCTCCTTCTGATCATTTTGTGTGCCTTTCCATGACTTTCAATATACCAGTACTCTTCTCAGAACTCTTATGTACTCTTTCTTAAGTTGACCTAAGAATGTGCCTGCTGTGTAGGGTTCTCTCTGGTCTTCAAGGCTCGCCACTGTGTAGCTACGGTCTCTTCATCTATCTTCATTCACATTGGCCGTTTCCACGCTTGTTTGGAACATGCCATCTCCTTTTCTGTCCCTTACCTTCCTTAACAATTCTGCTTCTGTAACCTTACTCATTGTTCGCTTTTTTCCAGTCTAAGATACCCTGACATCCGCCCTCTGCTGGTCTAAATTATAGCCATCAGTGAAAGCCTGGCTCATAGCCTATTTTCTTCATGAATCCCTCCCTGTGGGATCTACGTCTGACTCATAATAATGATATCTATCTTTTTTAACTTTCTCCAGCAGTCTGGAGTATTGTCAGTCTATAATATTGTCTTTTTCACGAAGGCTTTAGTTTATATCTAATTCATTGTCGTTGTTTAAAGATGCATACAGACAACGTTTTTCTTGTATTTAGCTAATCCAAAAATATTTTTGTCACATTTCCTGCAAATCTGAAGGAAGGAAAACGAAACTTTTAGAAGTATATAAAACAGCCTCCCACCATACATCTGGAATGGGTGCAAAGTGGACCATCAGAGCCACTAGCAATGCCCCTGCATTTCCCTAGTTCAGGTCCTCTCAAACTTTAACATAAATCTGAATCGTCTGAGACCCCAGATTTTGCATAATATAATACATTATATTACCAAATGTATTGAATTCTGGGAAAAAAGTCTTTTATTATTTCTACTTGCTACTCGATATGATGCAGCTGTGGTTCAATGCATGGGCTACAGTTATACCTAGTGTGAAATATTGTTTTAACAAATCATTCATTAGCTTAGATTAATGCCTAAGTTATTTAATGTTTATGTGCCTTGGTGTCCACGTTTCTGTGACTTTACCTGACTGGTAGGCAATTCATTGCAGTAAATTTTGTTATCTGAAAATGAGTAATTCTATGAAAATTGAATAATACTTGTCAGAGTGGTAAGCACTCAGTTCCGATTAGATATAGATCGTCATCATCATCTCGTTACATCATTATCACTGTCATCATCTCCTTGATAAAAGATAAGCTCACCCAATGCCGGGGCCAACATTTATACTTGCCCTGGAACCCTATGCACGTAGTTAGTGTTAAGCATATTGCAATGTCAATAAATATTCAGTTATCAACTCATTTTGTTCATATTTGGCTCCAGCTTCTACTCTCCAGGCTGCACTTCCACCCCTGATCTCTCATTTCAGATGGTATTATTATGTACCATAAAATCCCCCAATCTTTTTTTCCCCACACCGAGCATCCTTATCAGAAAAATATTGTAAGCTGGACATTTGGTATGTATTCTCATTAGATCAGATTTTCTGCAGACAGACATGAGTGGTGAGTCTCATTGTAACCATTATAGAATGAAGCTTGCTTACAACAGGCTTCAGAGCATGGTAAAACTTCATTCTGGGCATATTGTCATTTTGCCTTTTTCATATATCTGTTTTTCTTTGAGTTCCTCTGAAATTCTATATACTTTACATCCTCTTCGTGGAAGGTCATACGGTCACCTCTGTTAATTTACCACAATATCTCTTCTGTTCCTCCCCACTTCTTTTTTTTTTTTTTTTTTTTTTTTTTTAATTTATTTATTTTTGGGACAGAGAGAGACAGAGCATGAACAGGGGAGGGGCAGAGAGAGAGGGAGACACAGACTCGGAAACAGGCTCCAGGCTCCGAGCCGTCAGCCCAGAGCCTGACGCGGGGCTCGAACTCATGGACCGCGAGATCGTGACCTGGCTGAAGTCGGACGCTTAACCGACTGCGCCACCCAGGCGCCCCTGTTCCTCCCCACTTCTAAATAACCCCAGCTACTTTGTTAAAGGCAGTTCATTTGTAAAATGGAAAAAAAATCTCCTACCAAAAATGACAGTTCTTGTAAGTCAGGGATGGGAATTAGAGAGGAGGTTGGGGGTGGAGAGCCATGTTTCCAAGAAACCCAGCCTGGAAAACAGGTCTATAATACACATAGGCATGTTTATCCTTTAGGAGAATAGGTCTGCTTATGAGTCTCACAGGGTCTTAGGTGTTAGGATGAGTTCATAGAAATACAAAGATTCATAGCTATGTTGTCTTCTGTGTCAGTGAGATTCATGTGGAACAGTATACGTAATCATTGTGAACATGGTTACTGAGACTTATATGCGAACCGCAATGTTATTGTGTGCCATGGTGGATACAAAAGTGATCACAATCCAAATACTCTTGGCAAAAATTTATATAATCAAGACTATTATTAGAATCAAGTCTACAGTTTTGACCAGTACACTTAGGGAAAGTTATAAATCATATTTTGTTAATATAATGAAAGAAAAAGACATTTATAAAAAAGATTATGTGAAGTATATAAAAATATTAAGCCAAGAGAGAAGACTGAACACCATATATGATACTTCCAAGTATTCTATCAACTGTATCTGGAATAGATCTCTCCTCTGGATTAGTCTGGGTCTGGGGAACATAAATAAGACCAAGAAGAAAGGGACGTAAATTTCTATTATGAAAAAGAGTCTAATGATTAGAATGATCTATCCTATAAAAACAGTTGTTTGGCAAGGGAACGGCCTCCTGGGACTGAATAGCAATGACAAAGTAGTTCTAAATGTTGACTATTAAGAATGCTGTAGAGGGAAATCTTGAATGTGATGAAAGATTAAATTATAGTTTCTCTAAAGACACCTCTGAATTTAGGAGTTAATATTTCATTTAAGTTTGGACAAATAGAAACAAGTTGATTTTCCTTTACTGTTAGGTCCTTCTGACTTTTAAAATTAATTATTATTTATTTATATTTTCAATAGTTAATATTTTAATTTCTCCATGCCATAAAATATAAAACATTGATTCTTCTAAAAATGTAATAAAAATTGAGTATTGTTGGTTAAGTTTATCTTAATGCATAATTTTCATTGGGTTGGCTTGAATGGTGGTTTTCAAATTTTACAACTTGAAAATGATAAGCAGTAACAGAAACAATGACAAAAAAACAAAAACAAAAAAAACAAAGCTTGGATTCCCCAAGTATGAGTTGTGTTTATTTGTTTTACACATGTGCATATACATACGCACACCAGAAACTATTATTTTATATTATAAAACATTCTCAAATAGAAATATTATAAGGGTAAGTTAAAGAATATCTAAAAATATTTTAAATACATTTACTTTTATTAATAGTATAACATTAATTTATTGTATTTATTTTAAAAATATTTATATTGAGAGAGGGAGAGAGAGTGAGAGTGGAAGAGGGGCAGAGAGAAAGAGAGAGAGATGGAATCCCAAGCAGGCCTGCACTTGATCCCAAGAACCATGAGATCATGATCTGAGGTGAAATCAAGAGTTGGATGCTCAACCGACTGAGCCACCCAGGTGCCCCAAAATTATTTTATTTTTTACTGGTACCAGATATGTTGGTTGTCACTGAAATTAGATTTAATAATGATCATTGTGATGACTTCACACCACTTTTATGGACATAGAGAAGGGACACCTGGGTGGCTCAGTCGGTTAAGGTCTGATGCTTGATTTTGGCTCAGGTCATGATCTCACAGTTTGTGAGTTCAAGCTCCGCATCGGGCTCTGCACCTACAGTACAGAATCTGCTTAGGGTTTTCTATCTCTCCCTGTATCTCTGTCTGTCCCCCACTCTCTCTCCCTCTCAAAATAAATAAATAAACTTAAAAAAAAAAAAAAGACATACAAGGGCTCCTGGCTAAGTCGTTTAAGCATCTGACTCTTGATTTCAGCTCAGGTCATGATCTCCTGGTTTATGAGATCAAGCCCCATGTTGGGCTGTGCGCTGACAGCACAGATCCTGCTTGGGGTTCTCTCTCTCTCTCTCTCTCTCTCTCTCTCTCTCTCTCTCTCTGTCTGAAAAAAAATAAATAATTGGGGCGCGTCCGTGGCTCAGTTGGTTAAGCGTCCAACTTTGGCTTGGGTCACGATCTCACGATCCATGAGTTCAAGCCCTGCATCGGGCTCTGTGCTGACAGCTGAGAGCCTGGATCCTGCTTAAGATTCTGTGTCTCCCTCTCTCTCTGACCCTCCCTCGTTCATGCTCTGTCTCTCTCTGTCTCAAAAATAAATAAACCTTAAAAACATTAAAAAATAAACTTTAAAAATTAAAAAATAGACATACAGAAAAGTAATGTATTTTTTAGTTTTTTTTTTACTAAAGATTATAAATCTTTTCAAATATCCATCTTAATAACTGAAATTTTTTGGCCACCTTCTTTTTCAGATGTATACATAAATTTCACATTGTAATTATATTGATGAAAAGCTTGTTCTAGAAGGAGAAATGGTGGTCTTGCTATTTTATTATTCTTTCCTTTTATATGCATGTGAAATGTTTCTGTGTGCCTATGGGAAATATGCACAATAGTTATCCACTTACGCAGTTAATTGTCTAAGAATTCCAACAGATGTATGTAGATATCTTTTACTGGCTCTTTTTCTTTTTACAATTAACCCATTTAATGCAGCCAATTTTTAAAACGTCTATGTGTTACACACAGAAAAAAAAAAGTAGTATTAGTATAGTAGTCAGTCACAGTTTTTTGTAGAGTTATGTTTAAGTTACTTATCCATTTTTCAGAGTTAGCATAAAGTTAGATATTATAATTTTGTACCGAAGAGGAATAATAGAATGATAAAGCTTCTTGTTAACTTGTCCCTGTTATGGAAACACACCCCATTCCCTCTAACCCTTTGATATCACAGATGACACTTTTGACAGTTTGAAAATTGGTCAGAGGCTGTGGGAGATGCCAGTGATTTGAGTGTCAATTTGTGTGTGTGTGTGTGTGTGTGTGTGTGTGTGTGTGTGTGTGTGTGTGAGAGAGAGAGAGAGAGAGAGAGAGAGAAAGAGAGAGACTGCACAAATACCAAATATTGTCCCTCATCTTCTTTAAAAGCCTTGTGATGTGTACTTCATTTTTTACACTACGGCTGGACACAATTTTATATTACATTGAATACAAATGTTAAGTTTGAGTGTCTTGTATCTTGTAAATACATATTATGTACTGACTTGAAAGACAATATATATAATTTCATCTGACAAGCTTCTCTCACATTTAATCTTCTATTTGCCATGGAATTCAGAAATTCTGTCATCATGTAAGCTACTTTATGTGATAATTGTGTGACAATGAACATAATATGTGCTTTGCCATGTATTTGTAAAAAAAAAACAGATAAAACATGATAATCATACATATATTTAGTCAATTTTCTAGGTTTTTTTTCCCAACTAAGGATTTTTATAGAAATTAATTACCAATATTTACCTTGACTGGTGTCCAGTTTGTTCTTTAAAATGTATAGAATATTACCATCTAATTTTAGACTTTAAAGAATCTTCTAGAGCCTACCTTGACCTACTCTCTCTCTTCAAAATTTGGAAACAAATGTGGTACCTGTAAATATCATGTATTTTTCTGAGCCTCCAAATCTCCCAAAGGCTTTTAACTCAAGAATATACTTTTTTTAAGTGTGTCTTTCTTTAAAAGCAAAATAATTTGGCTTAACCACTAAAATCTAAATTTCTTCTGTTCACATATTATCTTCTGGGTTTGACCAGGTATCAAAAGTTACCCCTATTGTCATTGTCATAGATCCTTTGAGCTAAGGCTTATATATATGCCTAAGTTGATGAGTTATGAATATATTATATATATTCACTTTGTGAATATATGGTATATATGGTATATATATGTGTATATATTTATATGGTAGAACTGTATAGAAAGATACATATATCTTTGATGAATATATCACATATACTCACCTTGTGTATATATGGTACATATATGTGTATATACATGTATATATGATATATATTTATATGGTAGAACTACAGTATCCATCATAGAAGGTGAATTGGTTAAACACACACAGTAACTAAGAGAAAGAATAGGACTGCTCCCCTGCACACAACACGAAACACACACACACACACACACACACACACACACACACAACCACTAAAGAGTTGGAACAATTACTGATATAGAAAACAATGAGGTGAATATTCTATTTAGGTTATTTTTCATAGTGGAGAACAAATTTATATCAAAAGTAAAACAGTTACTGAATGTTTATGTGGAGGTATAAAGAAAACTGAGATTAGAAACAGGAATCTGATACAATCTGATACCATTATGGAAGACTGTACATTGGGGAAAGGAATGAACCAATGCTATTCTAAGATCACCATCAAAATAACTTGTGGATCTTTAAACTTCAGGGTTCATTGAGGATTGATCAACTCCTTCTGAATGCTGCTAAGTTCTGTTTCCTAACCCTGCTTCATGGGCATATTCTTCTCTTTTAAACATTTGTTGTTGTTGTGTTGTACAATTTCTCTCTCCTCATTAGAGAGAGAGAAAAAAAAAGTCATCTCCTACTAAATGAATTGCATAATCTATCCCCTAGTGGTGGGGTAAACCATCTAGATCTGCACCACGTCTAAAATCCTTGACCAGTGGAGATCAGACTGGATCTTCATCCCTGGTTGTTCCCCTTCCCCAGGCCCGTACCATGACCCCATAGCCTCATCTTCTCATTTCTTCATTGTTTATGATTCCTTATAACTTTGGCTTACCATACAGTCTCATAGCTGTGAACCCACCTATGCATGTTATCTTTTCAGTTTCAATTTCCTCTATGACTTTTTTCTTTACTGTTGTATTTTTAAGTCAAATTCCTGACAGAGGATTCAGTCAAGTTTTTCTTTTCTGAGCCAGAATATGAACTTGGTGCTTCAAGTGTCAACTGTGGTCAGAAGCTAGGAATGGGCTCACTTGGTTCCTTTGAAGAAGATACTTGGATTTGTGATTAAATGCCCCGTGACAAAAATACTGTCCCTTGTGAAATGCATGAGGCCTCTTTGGGACTGCTTTAGAGAACAAAAGAAAAAAAAATCCTCATTACTTGCTTGAGGAACTTCCTTACACCTAATGTAGAAGACTTTCTTAATAACCCAGGTGTCATACTACTTAGAAAGCAGGTCAAATACACACATTTTAATGGAAAAAATTGTGAGTCCTAGGTTAACTTCAGACCCTCCTTAAAGGACAACTGTTTTCTCTACTCACAGCACTATGCCACCAAATGTGTAGGTTTTCCAAATGAAGTAATTCCCCAATTCCCTAAGATGCCAAGTATGTGTCCTACAATTTAATTCATTTATGACACTACCCAGATTTAGTGGGGACCCTGCAAATTAAGGCTGAGTCCCACCAGACGGTCCCCAATGCAGACACCAATCACAAATCGTGGGTCCCTAAGCTCCTCATACTTCTAATTTGGCTACAAATCAGGAATTCCCATGACCCCTCCTCAGGTTTGATAATTTGCAGTAATGGCTAACAGAACCCAGGGAAATATTTATTACTTATTTTATTATGAAGGATATTGTAAAGGATACAAATGAACAATGAGCTACATAGAGTGAGGTCCGAAGTGTCCTGAGTGTAAGAGGTTCTGTCTGTGAGAAATTTGGAGTGTATCAGGGCCTGTGGATCTGTTCACACTGAGAGCTCTCTGAACTCCTTTCTTCAGCGTTTTTATAGACGTTCCGTTACAGAGGTGTGACTGGTTGTGTCATTGACCACTGGTGATGAACCAAATCTCCATTCCTGCTCCGCTCCCCAGATGTTGAGGGGTGGGGCTAAAAGTCCCAAACCTCTATTCACAGAGTTTAGGTATGGTTGAAAGGGGCTCGTTATGAATAACAAAAAATACTCCTCTCACTCTATCACTCGAGAAATTATAAGGGTTTTTGGCACTCTGTGCCAGGAATTGAGAACAAATACCAAATATATTTCTTATTGTATCTCATTTTCACACTTGTGTTTTTTAATCAGGAAATTCTGCTATGAAATACGTAACTAGAGACCCTGATTTACAACACAGACATTTTTCATACCATGGTTGCCCATAGAACATTGTTCTTTTAGTGGGGTTTTGCTCAGGAAAGTCCCACAAAGGGCTCTGAGCTGGCACGGACAGTGAATAACTTACTCGGCATCAGTTACAAGTAGATTAGATGATACAAGCTTGTTTAGGAGCAAATAAAGCACTATTTAAGTGGATTTTTGATAATGCGATTACACCTTCCTTTTTTCTTTAACTTTATTTATTTTTGAGAGAGAGAGCAGGGGAGGGGCAGAGAGAGAGGGAGGCAGAGGATCCAAAGCTGTTGGTCTCTGCACAGACAGCAGAGAGCCCCCTGTGGGGCTTGAACTCAGGAACCATGAGATAATGACCTGAACTGAAGTCACATGCTTAACCAACTGAGCCACCTAGGTGCCCCACACCTTCCTTATACTGAAGTTTTTCATTTTGATATCGTATTTTTATTTTTTACATATTTTTATGTATGTATGTATGTATGTATGTATGTATGTATGTATGTATGTATTTATTTATTTATTATGTGCCAGCTGGGTAGTAAACAGTAACAGGCCATTATCACTTACATTCTCCCTAACCTTCAGAACCACCTTGAAATTTTAGACCCATTCTCATTTTATAAAAAGAAAGAAATTGGGGCGCCTGCATGGCTCAGTTGGTTGAGCGTCCAACTTTGGCTCAGGTCATGATCTCACAGTTGACGGGTTCGAGCCCCACTTCGGCTCTGTGCTGACAGCTCAGAGCCTGGAGCCTGCTGCGGATTCTGTGTCTCCCTCTCTCTCTGCCCCTCCCCCACTCATGCTCTGTCTCTCTGTCTCAAAAATAAATAAAAATAAAATAAAAATAAAAAAGAAATTGCCAATCTGATAACTAACTTCCCCACACATGGGATCAAACGTATTTAGGCCTCAATCAAACTCCAAACAGGTTCTTTCACCATATTATGTTGTCCTCTCTTTATGTGTATTTAGAAGGAAAAAAACCCAAAAAACAGCAAACTTTTTTGGCCACTTGACACTAGTTGTATCAAAGAGAGAGCATCAGTAACAAACCAATCATACGATTTCTCCCCCACTTTTCAGTTTCTTTTGCCACTAAAAGAGAATATATCTTTTTACCCTCATACCAGTATCAGGTAGTTCTGCCTAAAAGAGTACACTTAACATGCATTTGCTGAATAAAACATCTGATCACATGTCTTCTATACAAAAGACCTTGAAGAAAGTTATTTGGTGGAAAATGCCCTAAACGAATTCAGGAATTTCAATATGAACAAAAGATGTGAAAAAGGAAAGAAACAAAAAATATGCTCTTAAAGGCCTTTTTAAGACTGGCTAGGCTTTTCCATTTGTGTACTATATAAGATTTTACTAGAATGTTCAAAATTAAACCACATTAAAGTAATCAAAGCAGTCTTAGAAATGATTCCATAATAATGATTGGGACTTGAAGATACAGCTGTTTTTGGTTAAGTAGTGGCTCTTAAAAATTATTTGAAGTAAAATGAAAAGTAAGAAAAAAATTGCCTTTTTAATTGTCCATATTTTAGAACATTAATACAGAGTGTGATCAAGTGGGAAGTGTGCCACTCTGATGAATTACTGTCGTTTTTAAATTCAGTGTCCTTTTGGAACATATGTATTGAAGGGCCTGACAATGTGGCCAAGCTGTTTATAGCAATCAAATATTGCCAGACTTTGCCCTCTGTATGCCAGTCAGATTTCTCTCTCATTTTGCTTCCAGTGACTCAGGCAACCAAATTATGTAATAGTGATCTTCTCTCCTACACCATCCCCACTGAGACCCCCTCATTCATTCAGAAGATTTTGTTTACCAATTTCCTGTTCTCGTATGAAGGAAGTTTATACACATTACACAAAGAATGGACTGGTTTTGAAGTCAAGCCCTGGGCTGAATTGGCCCATGACTCTTCTTCCTGAAAAATCTACCTATGTCCTAAGATTTGCCAGGTCAAAGATGTTAGCTGGTATAATGGAAATGCAATACAGTGAACCAAAAATGTTAACTTCACTTCAGAAATGCAGTTAATACTAGATTATTTAATGCATTTCATTATAGGTATAGCATGATTCAGAAAACATTTTTAAAATAGTAGAAACTCAGTGTAATTGTATACATGATGATGGTGATTGTTAATTGTTAAAAATAGCAGTTTAAGATTACAGTCGGCAGGTATTCTTAGGGACAAGAAGTAATGACAAAACAATATCACACCTATCCTATCTCATCTTTTTTGGACTAACTGCAGAAAGAATTACACATTTTTAACCTTTTTTTTTGTGTTTGCATTATCTTACTCCCTTTACCTCAAGCCTTTTGTGTCCTCACGTTATATATTATTTGGATTATTCGTTATCCACGATCCTTCTCAAAACAGTTCTGTTCTAACCTCCTTCCTGGATGACCCCTCAAGTATTCCTAACTTCTTGGTAGAAATGTTCTGTCCTTCATTTTCCCTTGTTCATATTAACCCTGATCTCTGTCCCTTTTCCCTTCTCCCCTTTCTGCAACATGAGGCTCTTGACTGACAGACTTTCACCTTCTAGTTGTGACATGTCTTTTGTCTGGGAAGGTCAAATTATTTCACTAGGCTGGTCAAACGTGTTGCGTGAAACTGTCAGCGATAGTTTCCTTCCTTTCCCTGGTACCGAGACTTTGTGGAAAGCTTGCTGAAAACAGAAATTCTATTTTGTTGTGTTCCTATCTGCAATTTGCTATATGATCTTCAAAAGTCCCCAAAAAAGCCAATAACAATTTGTATGTATTTACTCTCAAAGATGGGAATTCTTGTTCAGATCAACATCAAAGTACTTAAAGAAAATTGACATAATCTCAGTTTAGTTCCCTATGTATAATTCCTTTCCTGATATTCTGTCACCATGCTCCAGCATGCTAAAAATATGTAACAAGTTGGGATGCCTACCACTTCTGCAGAATTGCAGGTTAGACAGCATTCTAATATTTTAGTGCTTCAGTTTATGCTATGGAATTTGCGTAATTCTTAAATAACGTAGAGTGTATGGCCTTTTCTTTCCTCCTCCTCCCCTCCTCCTTTTCCTTCTCCTTCTTCCCCCTCCCCTGCTCTTTCTTTCTACCCTATCCCCCCTGTCTTTATGGATTATGGGCATCATTCTGTTGATATTTTTGTGCAATGACATTCTAATTGAAGAAACGTTCCTTATATTTAAAAAAAAATATCCCACAAGAAATGCATATTTTTGGCTAACAGACTGTTAAATGCCCTGATGAAAAGTGGAAATTTGTCACTTCTTGAAATAATTCTGAATATCTAGCCATTACAAAGCACACAGAGACTTCGAGAGTTGACAAAATTTGTCATTTCATTTCTTAAATTTTTATCATCAGGTAGAGTAGAATTTTCTCTCTTCCCCCAAAACAATACCCTCCATATATATTGACTCACCTCTCTCATATTTTTGGTGGTTTTCTTTTGTCTTTATGGTGGTGTGAAACCAAGAAAGAAGTATGGATCATAGGTAGAGGAGACAAAGAGTGATATAGAATTATGCTAAGTGAAAGGATTTTTGTGTTTTGGATTTTAGAGAAAAAGACATTATATTCTTAGGAGAATAGGTTAATATGTAAAATATTAATAACACTTTTAATAGCAACGAGTAACTAGAGGCTTCTTTTTACATTTTGGTTTTAAAACCATTTTATGTGTAATTTCACACCTACAATAAAAAATCATCAGTTTTCTACGATCACTAACACCATAAAACAGGAATGTTAATTACATTTGTACTTTCAATTCTACAAAACAGTAATTCCTTCCACCCCGAAGATATGCTAAAACCACAAAAATCTCAATGCCACAGAACACCTGCAAACCAGACAAAAAAAGGAAACAAAGTGTTCCAAAGGTCAGAATTTTCTTTACTCGGCTTTTTTTTTTTTCATGCATGTGTACACCCATATACACACATGTAGAAACCGGAGAGAAGAGAGGATTTTCTTTTCCTTTTAAGAACCATCTCCTTGGATACATTTTGTGTGCATCATTTTCACTCCCAAGGCCTCGGTGAAAGAGAGCTTCAAGTTGGATAATTGAACAAACCAGTAACAGAAGAAGGTGAGGGATCCTGGCTATAAATCACAAAGAACCAGGAGCCAATTAAATCAAAGTGATCAACAAGACCTCAGAAGAAGGTAATGATGATAAAATGTATTTGTAAAATTCTAAACCATTTTCAAGTAACTTTCCCCGTGTAGGATGTATTATTCCTCTGTAAATGGAGATAATCAAACCATAATAAATATACAGGAAAAGCACCTAATCCAGTGTTTGGTACACAGCATATGCTCAATTATTGGTCACTACAATGAAAACAGTAACCACACTTAGTAATAGTGATAATATACCACAAATCTATTCAGATTTCTGTCTCGTTCTTCCAGAGAGACCTTTGAAACACATATGTTTTCGTTTCATATTTAAGACAGTAAAAGTGACTTGGACAAAAGTCTTGAATTTATGAATTATACTTGTAAATTGTACTTATGTATTGTTGGTAATAAAATATAGGGCTCCTGACCCCCTATCCCAGTCTTTTTTTTACCCTTCCCCCTTCTCTGCTGGGTCTGAGAGATTATTGCTTATATGGCCATGAGCCCAAATTTGAGTCCCTTAGATCATTGCTATTTAGAGTGTCTCCTCATTCCAGCAGCCTGACTGGGAACATGTCAAGAAAACATAATCTCCGGCCCACCCCAGATCTGCGTCAGTGTCTGCATTTGGTAATCCGTATGCACATGATAGTTTAAGAAGCTGCACCTTAAAACACTAGTGCTCAAACCAGACTCTACCCGGGGAACTTTCAAAAAAAAAAAAATGCTGATGGCCAGTATCTGCTCTGGACTGACTAGATCAAGATTTATGGAGGCAGGCCAAAGTATTGTTTTTTTTTTAATTTATTTTTTTATTTTTTAATGTTTTTATTTTACTTTTGAGCAAGAGAGAGCATGAGAGGGGAATGGGCAGAGAGAGAGGGAGACACAGAATCCGAAGGAGGCTCCAGGCTCTGAGCTGTCAGCACAGAGCCCAATGAGGGGCTGGAACTCACAAACCATAAGATCAGGACCTGAGCTGAAGTCGGACACTTAACCGACTGAGCCACCCAGGTGTCTCAAGTTTCTTTCTCTTTCTCTTTCTCTTTCTCTTTCTCTTTCTCTTTCTCTTTCTCTTTCTCTTTCTCTTTCTCTTTCTCTTTCTCTTTCTCTTTCTCTTTCTCTTTCTCTTTCTCCTTCTCCTTCTCCTTCTCCTTCTCCTTCTCCTTCTCCTTCTCCTTCTCCTTCTCCTTCTCCTTCTCCTTCTCCTTCTCCTTCTCCTTCTCCTTCTCCTTCTCCTTCTCCTTCTCCTTCTCCTTCTCCTTCTCCTTCTCTTTTTCTTTTTCTTTTTCTTTTTCTTTTTTTAAGCTCTCCCGTTCCCCAGTGATTCTTTTGTGCAACCTGTGGTCTTTGCAAGTGGGTGGCTTAAAAGAAAGTGTAAATGTGGAAAGGATGCAGAGCACTTACAAAACAGTTGCCAGATTAGTTACCTTCAGTAGTTCAAAGGGAACAGGAAAGAATCAAACAGAACAGGTAATTTCTGCACACGAAGAACAAAGTATAATCACAAGGCTTTTCATCACCAAGGCAGCTTCTTCACAGCTGAGTCTTCCCTGTTCCTCATTTTCTGGCATTCTCTTTAGGTGTAGTGTGCTCTTCAGGTGTACATGTTCCTCAAAGCTATCCCTCTGCCCCTTTTGCCAAGGTTTTCAGCCACCTTTTTCAGATAAGATGACCCTTTCTCTCTTTCCTGAATCCCCCAGATTCCAATCTCTCCCAGCTAATTTCTCCTGCTCTGTCTCAGCATGAGAGGCCATCTCTGACCCACTGCACCTGTTGAAATAGGTTCCCTGGCCTCTTAAAAGGCTTTACTTTCCTTCAGAATGTCTCCCAATATTTTAATGATGAATTTATTCATGCAACTATTTACTTCTCATTAAACAAAAATTCCCACCAGGGCACAGGCAATGCTGTGTTCAGAGTATAATTACCACCAAGAGTTTGACTGTCTTACTGAAATATCAACATGATTGAGCTAAGGTACAGGTACAAGAACATTCACTGACACATTGTTGTAATTGAAGACATATAAAATACCCAAATTCTTGTATCAATAAAGGAATACTTTTGCTAAATCTAAGGGGACCTAACCCAATCATTAAAATGGAGGAAGTAGATATATACATATGGATGTGAAAGATACCTATGCTTATAATATTTTTTAAAAGCAAGTTGAAGAGAAATTGATAAAGTGTGATCTACTTTATGTTTACAATGTGTTATGTTTTTCATAAATGCATATGTGCATGTGCATGCACAGATACACACATGTATGTTTTCCCTCAGGCACAATGGTTAACTTTCTGTCCCTGTATCTGCCAATGCTCTTTGTACCTTGGGGCCCATTGTAGTTGTTAGCTAAAGCATACTTTTTTTTTCCCCCTTTACTTAACTGGTTGACTCCTGCTTATTTTCCAGATCTCAGCTCATTGCTAAAGTCTGAGTCTTGCTTGACACTCCTAATTAACCTATACTCTCCTCATAATATATCCTTATATCATGAATGCCTCTCCTTTGTCACACTTATCCTGTCACTTTACCACCATCCCTATGACTCTTGGGTGGTATGTTTATCTGCCCCACTGAATAGAATTTCTGGGAGGCTGCTGTGTGTGGTCACTGCACATCCTGCATCTTCAGAGCATCTTCTAGCATTTCAAAGAATCAATTATTATTATTTAAATGAAGTTTATGAATTAATGAGTTCTCATTTTCCACCTTGTATATTGCGAAACCCAGTCTCTGAGTAGTTAGGCAACCTGCTCAGAGTAATTAGCTCATAAGTAGCAAGCCAGAATTCAAGCACACTTGACCTCATTCTACAATGTGTGCTCTCAACAAGTAATAAATTACCAAGTTAAAGTTTCAAATTCTGATTTTACTAAAATGAAAATACTGAACCCAGGAAACATGTAAGCACACATTGTCTCTTTCTCAGGGACATCTCAATGAAACTATTACTATTATCTCTACAAGAGGAGGAAGGGGAGATAGCATGACAGTCTTAGCTACTGACGATCAAATAACCACCATTGGAAATTCTTCCATTGATAAGGCAGATCATTTGACACTGGTTTATAAGACTTTGTGACTTGCCATAGCCAACAGTTCTCATAAAATTCTGTCCATGACCAATGTGTTATTCCTGTGACAGACTATGTGTTCTCATCTATATCAGGAGTTCAAGCATGTTCATTTCCACTGACAGGTAGTAATGACTTCAATTTTTAAAAAAGGTGGAGACTCAGTTAAAAATGGGAAGACATTCTGCTTAGAATGGAAACAAATTCATTTATGAATCTGTTAATATTTAGGTCCATTTTAGCACGAACTTTAGATTTGACCTATACGAAGGTAATGTCTCTAGGTAGATAATAGTATGGAGAGGTAGAGGCAGTCATTCAAGACAAAAACATTATACTGTTTTCTGAGATTCACAGAAATACCACATTAAAAAATAAATTTATAGCAATACCCTTAATATTTTCTCAAATGCACTCACCCCCTGCCCCCCAAAAAAATTGGTTTAGGAAAAAGCCCACTAAGATTTGAATATAATATGATTTGAGCAAGACTTCAAAGAATGTTACTTTCAATGTTTATTTTATATTCATATATATATGAAATTATATTAACATATGAATAATATGAGTATCATATGAATTATAAAAACATATGCATTATAGTTCTATATGAAATTGCTTATAAGGGCTACTGTGTTTTCTTTTGAATATTCTCAATTGTGGTAAAATTGGTTCCAGAAAATCAATTCCATCCTTAAAGTTTACTCTCTGTCAATATGTCTAGCTGTCTACACACACACACACACACACGCACACACACACACGTGCGCGCGCACACACACATACATATGTATATAAACAATCACATATCCTATGTATATAGGTGTGTGTGTGTGTGTGTATTTGTTTATGTATATATAAAGATGCAGATATAGATACATAGATTTCTTTGAGGGGTCGTTGTTATCTAGCTGAAAAGAATAGGGTTTTCAAACAGAGGACTCAGCTCTCCCTGTAGCTCTGGCCCAAAGCTGGGAGGGCACCGTGTTTATAAAGCACTTCCTACTTTCTGCTTTCCCTGCTTTCTTTATCTGGTAATTAATGGCATGGAAGTAAGAGACTCTTCACTTCCGATAGCCCTTAGGTTTTCTTTCTTTTCCCCCTCTCACCATAGACTATACTTAAAGAATTTTTTTTCTGAATATTGAATTGATCTACATCTTATGAGGAGATAGTTTTCGTTATAATTAGCTAAGATGGTTATTCTGTGTTTAAGAAATGAAAGATTGGAAAGATACCCAGCTGTCTTTTTTTATTTCAGATGTCTCTTACAGCATGACATTATGATGAGTTAAAGTGTAAATGAATCAAAGGTAGACTTTGTGATCCTTAAAAATTCACATGGGGTTTCATACTAGGAAAGATCTGTTTTAGTGTGCTATTCTTAAAACATTTGGGAAAATAATATGACATCTGTCAAATATCAAATGGAGCAGTATGTCTTCAGGAGTGTGTATGTAAAGATAGGATTGCATTTACATGCATGTATTTTATAATAAAATCATTAAATAGACGTTTTACCAAAAGTACTGGAAATTCAATGTCCCAGGTATATTTAATCCTTCAAAGTAGTCACCATGGGAGGCTCTAAACTTATTCTAATCAGGTTGTCATTGCAAAAAAAAAAAACAAAAAAAAAAAACAGTTCAGGAATGTCTTTTTAGAATTGCTTGCAGTGTTTTCTTTTGAATATTCTCAGTGGTGGTAAAACTTTGTTACAGAAAATCAATTCCATCCCTAAAGGTTAGTCCAAATACGATTTGAATTGGCGTGAAATTTGGCATAATGCCTGTCTGCTTAGTCCTCACTGAAGAACTTATTCCTGGCAGCAGCAGCAGCAGCAGCAGCAGCAGCAGCAGCAGCAGCAGCAGCAGAAGTGTCTTATTATAAAGCTTTTTCACTTATAAGATAGCCCCATGGCATGGATCCCAAATGTCATGTTCTGATAAGCCCCATTTGTCACATTGGTAAAAAATGAAATGCGCTTTATGCTTTAAATTTGAAAGGGGGATTCAGTGGAATGTGAGAAATATTTCTTTTCAATTTGGAAGGCAAACTCATCAATCACCCATTAGGTAAATGGTGCATTTACTTTAGGCCTGTCAATAAAAAGATCAATTAACATTACCAGGTCCTGTCTTGTAAGAACACAACTCAGTACTACTTTTCCTTGACCCTAATAAGAATTCAGAATTTTCTCTCTACTTGTTGAACCAAAATGCTAATTGATACCAAAAGAAAAATACTAATTGATAATTTTAAAATAATATAAACAATATATATGTTTATTAGTCTCCATCTCAGTTTTTTGGAACAGAGCTCCTAAAACCATTGTAGTTCCCTAAGTGATAACAGCATGAAACATGTTTTGTTCTAATATTTGGTCTCTGACCCCAGTTCGTGACAGAGCTTTTAAGTCCCTTGGAATTTCCTGGGTAATAGGAATATCTTTTGTTCAAATGAGTCAACTTTTGGTGGGCTTCTGGATGGCTGCAGGATGAGGATTGGCCACTGGAAGGACCAAGCCCTGATTAGAAGCTTGGAACTTCCAGCCCCATCTCCCAGAGTTTAATAAGAGGAAAGGGGCTGGAAGTTGAATTAATAATCAATCATGACTACATGATGATGGCTCCATAAAAAATCCCCAAAGTACAGAGTTTGAAGAGCTTTTAGATTGATAAATACATCCATGTGCTGGAACGGTGGTGCACCCAATGTCTCAGGGACAGACATTCCTGTGCCTGATATTCTTTGGGACTTCATCCTACATGTCTTTTCATCTGAGTGTTCATCTCTATCCTTTATCATCAAGTCAACTGGCAAGACGTAAGTACACATTTCTTGGAGTCAGTGAGATGTTATGGCACATTATTTAACCCAAGGAGGCAGTTGTGGCAACCCCAATTTATAGTCAGTTGTTGGGAAGTAGTGGCATGATCTGGTATTTGCAGTTGTCATCTGAAAGAACAGTCTCCTGGGACTGAACCTTTAACTTGTGGGAGCTGATGCTAACTCCAGGTAGATAGCGTCAGAACTCCATGGAAGCCAGCGGTGTTGGATAACTGGCCCAGGTCAGGAGTGTTGTGAGTGCAGTACTAGTGTGAGAGTAAAGGGAAACATGACACTTTTTCCTAGACAATAATTTTGAATGAGCCCTATCAGATTTAAAAATATTCTCCCTATTTTTGAGTGTAAGATACTTCTCTCAGGTTTCTTTTTTTCAGGTTTATTTATTTGTTTTGAAGGAGAGAGGGAGAGAGAGCGAGCAGGGGAGGGGCAGAGAGAGTGGGAGAGAGAGAATCCCAAGCAGGATCCACGCTGTCAGCACAGAGCCTGATGGCGGGGCTCAAACTCATGAACCATGACTGAGCCGAAACCGAGAGTTGGACGCTTAAATGACTGAGCCACCCAGGCACCCCTCTCTCAAGTTTCTAAAAAATGGAATCCATCAATTTTTACTTCAGTTCAGATTTCCATGGGATTCTATGATCCTATGAAAAGCAACAGCATTATTTTAGTCAACTGAGGAGAAAAATCAATCAATTGTGACTCTGTCTCTTTTGTCCTGATATCTATCTAGTTAGTCCTTACATGTGTTTGACTTGTCCTGATCACAGTTTGCAAATCCACCCCTGTCCCCCCATTGGGGATCCCCTTGTCGTTACCTTTGGCCCAGATTATTATAATTGCCATGCTAATTCCATGCATTTGTGTTCTTTATTCTAAAACAGTGTTTAGGCAGCTTTATTTATTTTGACAAAGTGATCTGGTCACTTAACTTCCCGTTCAAAAAATAGACACATAGAACAAAACGCAAACTCTGAAGATACTCCATTGCCTCCTTAAGTATACATTCACCCTGATGTTCAAGGTCATCCGTGTCTTCACCAATGCTTCCAGTTTATCAAAATTTGCCTTCAAATATTCTACACTCCATGTTACACTGTCTTCTGATATTACTGTTCCTGTAATTTTTTGTCATATTTTTCCCTCACCCTGAAAGTAAGATGGCCATTGTATTTCATGTTTGTTTTTCAGTTTTTTAAAACCTACTTGTGACGCAGTATCTTTTAGTAAAACTGTTCTGCCCTGATTTTGTGGAAGTTGTATCTTCCTCATCTGATTCTTACAGCAAATGGATTTTCCTCCATGTTTTACTTACTAGATTTCTTTTATTCCCATGTTTTAAATTCTCATCTTTTATCTCCCATCGATGGAGAGCTCATTGAAGGTAGGTACAGGTCATTATTCATTGTTAGTGATATTTGCTGTGTCTTACACAGCATAGATGCTCAATAAATATCTGTTTTATTGATTGTAACTACATAGATATGACACACACAATGTTTATATTCTTAAAAAGTTTTCTTAAGCAGATGGTAGTTGCTGTAGGAATTTGGAAATAGTGGGAAAAGAACATTTTGATGCTCAGTGCTATTATGCCTGTATCCCTTCCACCCAGAGGGAGTGCAAAGAAAGGAGTTCCAAACCAGAAGCTTTTATTCAAATCCTCAAACTGCACACAGTATCCACAACCCAGACAAAATTTAGTATCTATAGACATTGGTTTTCTCCACTGAAAATGGAGATTATACTGTCTACTATATATATATAGTAGACACACACACACACACACACACACACACATCCACACACACACAATTTACTATCTCTTTCATGGAGATTTGTGGGGAATAAAAGGGGGGACAGGATAATATCCAACAGGAGTTTTTAAACTTTAAAATATTGTCAAAAGGGAAATCTTTAAAGAAATGGCAGTTCATATATATCCATCTCCTGAGATTTATAGTTTCGTAAATGTCTGTCTCCTATTAACAAACTTGTCTGGTATGATACTCAACAAAGGAGCCAGGATCTCTTTCTTTCCCGTTCTTCTTTCTCCATTTAGAAATTTATGCATCATTTGTAGTGTTTTATGTATCATGAAACTTGAAAAGCTATTAATTATCATTTTCACAATGAGACTGAGTGGGAAATTCATTTTATTTAGGGCTAGTGTACTGACTTAATATCCATTATTTTTTCCTAATCAGTGTGAGTTGGAAACGCCATGTTTCTTCTCCAGATGCCACTGGGTGTCAATCACCACAAGAATGAATTTTATTTGAAGTTACAATTTAAACCAGATTATAATATGATTTCATATTTTTCTTTGACTTAGCTGTCAAAAAAATGAAGCCAGTAGATGGGCATACAGAAAAAGATGATTATATTTCAAATCAGAGAGTTCATAAAAATAAAGCAAAATACATACCCTTCTTAGAGTTAGGTGATGCCATCTCTTATTAGACATTTAGGAGACGCACACCCTCAAAAAGGCAAATACCTTAAATCAAATCTTATCTGAGGGAAAGGCAGAGGAGAGCTTTGAAAGGAAGTCACTCTTTGTGGGAAGGTGTAGTGGTGGAAACCTTGTCCAATTTCCTTTCTGGAAGTTTTAGCTTCCAGTGGCAGGAAGCTCTTAATTTTTTTCTTCATTACTTCTATCAAGCAGCCATGCTCCATTTCTCTCCCTTCCCTTTCATCTTTTAGTTTTGGAATCAGGCCAGAATTTTTCAAATTTTTGAAGGTAAAAAATAGCACGTGAATTTTTTGATGAAAAAAATACTCTAATGAAAAGCATACAGAGACTATTTTGCTCAATCTTCACTGAATTTTCACTGATATTCTTACATATTCCTAGCTCTGCCCTCCTGCTTTCACATTTAAATACCATTCCCCCTTCCCCTAATGTATGATAAACATCTGGACACCAGAGGACCAAGAGCAGGCAACTAAAAGGAGAATGGTATAGAGCATATAATGCATTATTTGAATGCAGGTAACACTCTTGAGGTTTGGTTGGTTGTTAAGTTGGGTACTGTTTTGGGTGACACGTAGTAAGGAGCAAGGGGTAAGAGAAAGAGGGATCAGTCCCATCCACTAACTGGTCTTCAATTTCAAAAGCCCAGTCCTTTGGGATGGGAATTAGGGTGTGATCCTGGAATTGGTAGTGCATTATTATCTGTGTAAGAAATCTAGAAGATGGAAAACTGGGATAACATGAGACAATTTAGGTAAAGTGGCTGGGTGGGGAAGTTGTTTGCAGGAATGAAGCACTCAAGAATGGAGGGATCCTGAACACCAAAGTCTTGCATTAATATCACCAACTCTAGAATCTGCCAGTAGCTGATGCTGACTGATGTCCAGAAACGGTGGTGAAGTTCAAGTACCAAATTCAACCAAAAATGTGTGTAAAAGAAGGAACATTTTAAATTCTTTTAATGCTTTTATTTATTTTTGAGACAGAGAGAGATGGAGCACGAGCAGGGGAGGGGCAGAGAGAGAGGGAGACACAGAGTCTGAAGCAGGCTTCAGGCTCTGAGCTGTCAGCACAGAGCCAGACGCGGGGCTCGAACTCATGGACTGTGAGATCATGACCTGAGCTGAAGTCGGACACTTCACTGACTGAGGCACCCAGGCACCCCTAGAAGGAACATTTTAAAGAAAACTCATGCCTGAATTTGCAACGAAAGTGCAGAAGAATTATCAAACCAATTTTCAGGGAATTAGGGTTTGTGTATATTCAATTATCTAGCCAGTATTCTGTGTGTGCATACTGACAAAACAATTACTCTTGTTTACTCTATTGTCTGAATAGACAGAGTTTCATGGGGAGGCACCTTGGTAATCATGATAAAAGTGGCATAAACTAAAAATTAAAATTCTGATTCCCTGTGTTTTAGCTTCATCTATCTGAAAGCAAGATTTATGATAATAGTTTTGATTAACATTGAAATGACTCTTACATATTTGTTTTGATAATTATTTCAACACAGGGGACTTCTCACTTAGATTGTTTCAGTCAACAAGCATGGCCTATATCAAGAATTTTGTTAGTTTCACCCAAAGTCAGTTTTATCTCAATTCCTTTCTTACAATACACTCACACACACATGCATGTGCACGCACACACACATACACACTTCTTAGTGTACAGGTGAATGTATGCAATTTTATAGGATTTTTATTTGTATATAAAGTAGGAAACAAAACCTGAAGAACAAAAATTAAAAATGAATGTGATATTATTAATTTCACATTATCATTAGAAATGGACATTAAAGCCAGAAAAAAAAGCTGATGAAACACAAAGAAAGCAATTGGGAAAAAGGTAGGAAACAGTTTTATGTTGCTTTTTTATTTTAGATATGTTTTCAAAATCATTTGTGAAGGATGGATTTGCTTCTATGACTATCTTTGCCATGCCATATCAATAATTCTCTAGTGACCAAAGTGAAAAAAATAATTAAAATGGGTTATTTGGATGAATTGATGTAGTTTATTAAAATAGGTCAGTTTCCATCAAATTTCTTAATCTGGGAGCCCCTAAATAAGTATTTTATGGAGAGTTAGTTTTCATATTCAAATCAGAAGGTTATCATATGTGATTTGTGGTTAAAAGCTAGATTTTTCTTTGGTCTCTCAGGTTGTTCTGTGTAACCTGGTTAAATTAGATCATTAGTCACAAATATCTTAGGTAACATCACTGCTTATGTAAACAGTGAACTACAAGCCAACTTGATAGGCAAGAAGTATTTTTTCCACAATACTTAATTAACATTCAAAACTTGAGCCTGGATGAAAATGTAGACTTTTTAAAAATTTTTTTCAAAGAAACAGTTTATTTGACCAGGAGTTCTTTGGATAATAGGAATATTATTATTATTATTATTATTATTATTATTATTATTTTGTTTCTTCCTTGTAATATTCATTTACTGTTAAAATGTAAAGCATGAACATTTTAATAACATTTTAGTATGACTTGTTAGTCATGTTTTATATTTTATGTTAACCAGAACTGAAGCTTACACTGATGATTTCACACTGTAAGCTTCAAATCCTAGAGGGCTGTATTTAATATATTCATGTGGCTTAACTGCTTACCAAGATCCAATAAAAATGGAGAAGAAATGAATGAAGTCAATAGAGAAAATGATTTCTACTTGCCTTCCATATGAAAAACAAAATTTTCGAAAGGTATTATGGAGCTACATAGTATTTATTGATATAATGACAATCAGGGTATAATTAGCCTATGGTTCTAACACATCAGGGCAAGGCCACATAAACAATCTTATATTAAGACCATCTTAATTTAATTTGGATTATTTAAATTACTGTAAAATAAGTATTTTGGTCTTCCATTTATCTTTCTACCTTCTTCATATAATTACTCAGAGACAATAGAGGTCACATGCATAATTGGTTTCTAACTGATTGTTCTGTTAGACTCTATCTTTTCAACATTGTCTATACTTACTAATGTTTGAACTGCATAAACTTCTCGCACAGTTAGTTTTCATCTCATAGCCACATAGTCTATATAGGATGGCCTTTTTGAATCTCCAGTGGTTTAGAATTGCATAAAGTTCAGTTCAAATAGAAAACAAAAATAACCAGAAATTTGAAGTTTTAGAAATATATTTGGATTTTATCTAAAATGAATTTGTGGAGCATCATCAGAAGAAAATGTGTATTTTGGATATACAGTTTCTTACTTTCTGCCCTGAACTTACATATGTGTTTCTTGGTTCTGCCTCATGGTCATGTAACAGCCACACTAAATAATATTCTCTGCCCCCAAACAGAAAATATTTAAAATTTCCCTCTCTTTCTAGTTATAAAAGACTATTATTTGTGATAGGAACATGAAGTACTTCTGTGCCCAGACGAAAATCTTGCCAACGTTATGAGATCACCAGGAGAAAAACTAGATTGGTATATATGAATATATCAACTTTCAGTCATATGCATATAGACTTAATAGCTTTAGTTTGGGGAATAAGATGGCTTTATCACAAAAAGGATAAATTAATTTATTCAAGGGATAAAATATAAACAAAGAAAACATATCAAAGGAAAAATAGTAAAAGTTACATGAGGAATACCATACCAACATGGTCTTAGGAAACTAATATTTACAAAATTGTTTCTTGTACTTGAATTCCATAAATTTGTATATATGTGACCACATATATATGTACATAATGGGACTGGGAAATCAAATGTGTTTTCATATTCTATCATAGCTTTTCACAGGTAAAATATGCTCTTGTTAGTTTCTAGGCATAAGACAAAAGCAAATTAATAACTATATTTCATGATTGCTTTTGGCTTTGAAAGCTGGGAACAGGAGGGTAAAGGTAATATTTTTTCTTGCATTTACTCTACACAATAAATCATTTCTTTGTGGGTTTTTGTTGTTGTTGTTGTTTTGCTCCCTGTCTTTTTATGATGGATCACTGTGAGTGGGTTAGGGCAATTGGGATAGGTTCTTCCCCATGGATTTCATTGCTCTACTTACCTAAAAGACACCCAGGAGCAGGGGTGCCTGGGTGGCTCAGTTGGTTGGGCATCCGACTTCAGCTCAGGTCACAATCTCGCAGTCCGTGAGTTCGAGCCCCACGTCGGGCTCTGGGCTGATGGCTCAGAGCCCGGAGCCTGTTTCCGATTCTGTGTCTCCCTCTCTGTCTGCCCCTCCCCCGTTCATGCTCTGTCTTTCTCTGTCCTCAAAATAAATAAACGTTAAAAAAAAAAAAAATTAAAAAAAAAAAAAGACACCCAGGAGCAGAATGTCTTCAGTTATTAATGTGGGTGATGAGAGGCAGAGCTTTGCAATTCTGAGAGAGGCTTTGGAAAATAAGTAGAACTGGGGATCTTGGGTGGCTCGGTTGAGTGACCAGCTTTGGTTCAGGTCATGATCTCACAATTTGGAAGTTTGAGCCCCTCGCTGGGCTCTTTATCCATCAGTGCAGAGCCCACTTAGGATTCTCTGTCTCCGTCTCTCTGCCCCTCCCCTGCTTTTGTGCTCTCTCTCTCTCTCAAAAATAAATAAACATTAAAAAAAAGACAATGAGCAGAACTAACATATTACTAACTAATCTTCAAGATAGGACTTCTCTCTATCTAACTTCCCGTCCTGGATACATACTGAAATAAAAAACAAAAAACAAAACAAAACAAACAAAAAAAACCTCAATCATCTATCAGGATAATTATAATATTAAAAACCTAAGTCAGAAGTTGGCATTTTGTAGGTACATTTAAGAAATGTATATCATGGGAACCAAGGCTTTGAAATTTATTCCTCCACTAACTTAAAGTAATGAACAAGAAAATAATTTGAGATATGCCATTTCTTGGGCAAAGGCGCTTCATATGGAAAGGACAAAAACAGTAGAATCTTCATATATGACTATTCAGCCTTTGTGAATGCAGACAAGTGATAAAATATCTATTCCAAAAAATTCAAAATAACTAAAACATCATTTTAAAATACAGATTAATTAAATAAGACTAATGTTAAAAAATAAAAAGCTAATATCATTTCTGCAAAAAAACAGAAAAGAGAGCCTTATGGTTTTCTGGTTTGAAATGTTATAGGCATGAAACATTAAGTTAAATATTTCAACATTGTTAAAAATAACTACTTAAAAATGATAGAATAGCATGTCTACTGTTATGTCAACCCTGTGTATATGTTGCTGATACTTACATGTATCTTAAAAGGTCATTTTGTGCCATTTAATGTGACACTAGTCTATACCTTTGATTATAAAACAGTATTTCATCTGTCAGTGCTACATCTGGTTTTTCCCTCCTGGGAACTCTCAGTTTCATAGTTAAAAAATGAACCAGGCCAAATTTGTCTGCTTAGTTCCTCTGTCTTAGTGGTTCTCAAAGTTTGTCACTGGACAGGTAACAATAGCATCACCTAGGAACTCATTAGAAATGCACATTTTCAGCTCTACCTGAGACCTGGTGAATCAGAATCCCTGGGGCAGAAGCCCTGAACAAGCCTTCCAGACAGTTCTGACACCTGCTGAGGTGTGAGAACCTCTGTTGCAGGTCAGCACATTCCCAGGTCCCTAACTATCAAAACTCAAATGGTTCCTTCAAGTTCAAGGGCTTGAACTGCCAGTGCCTCTACATGAATACTCTAAACTACTAGGCACCTTTTCCTTTCCTCAATATTCTGTTCAAATTTTACTGTTCTCAGTCTTAATGCTTCAGGGCTAATTCTGGAAAAATGAAGCCATACTACTACATTTATGTTTATTTATATTTGTAGGTTGCCCTTGTGAAAACAATTGACATTTAAATCTGAGCCCCATGAAGATATATAGGAATTATATATAGGAATTCAGCCCGAAGGACTTTTCTCTTGAATGGTGCACTTTTTAACATCATGACATTTTTCAGATTGTTCTCTAATTATATTTTGGGCCAAATGTATGCAACCTACTCATTTGCGCATAGTACCTATGTGAATATTCATATAGGGTACTACGCACAAATGACACTTATGACACTTAATATAAGAGAATTTCTCGAATAACTCAGTAATATGTCAAACAATATAGGGTAAAGGTGGTGTATGTTCTTAGAAAATATTAAACTTAAAAATTTCAGAGGGGATAGAGGAGGCAGTGCGTTTATGACAAAGTAGATACAAATATATCCTGGAAGAGAAGGCAATGTTTTCATGAATTTTTAAGGTAAATTAAGTCTTTATAGAAATAAGAGGAGGGGGCTGTGGCTTTAGAACCTTCTCCCCAGCTAGATATAATTGAATGAAAAAGTTTTAGAAGTCCTTGTGGGGCTAGAATAGATGTTCTCCAAGACCCCTTTTCATTCAGACCATAGAATCTCATTTTACATAGCACTGTATTGAATGGCTACTAGAGGTCTAGGAGGAAAGACACTATAAAGAATTTAGTAGTTAGAAAAGGGGAGTTGAGAATAAAACTTCAGTGAAACATCTCTTTCAGTGAAGTATAGGAAGATCTATATTCTGTACTTCATTACCACAGAGAAAATACTTCTGAGAGATCTCAGAAGACTCCTAAGAAGAAAGGTAGAGAAACAAATATCTATTTTTTCCATTAAAATTTACTCTGTAACATGTAGCAAATCACAGCAGAGAAATTAAAGTTAGTTTTGAAATACAGAACAAAATGAAGAAGAAAAAAGAAACTTACTGCCAAGATCCCCTCTGCTTCAGACCCAGATGGCTCATTTTTTCTAAAATGCAGGCAATGCTGTGGCCAAATGCTGTGGTTGTCACTCTTGATGAGAGTGGCTCTGTGATAAGGCACAGTTTCTCTGAAAAGCAACAGGTGCTTACAATTTCAGCTGGTGGCTCTCTCCCTTTTAAAACAGTTATAATTTAACCTGAAAGCTAGCTGCTGATAAGTACGCATATGGGTAGCAATCAGCTAATGAGCTACTAACTTGTTTTATTTGCTTTGGAATGAACTGAGTGTGAACAATTAGAGCTAACATGTGACCTGTCACACAAACTTTAAAAAAAAAAAAAAAGCAAGACTTGTTAGAGCTTTAGAAGGATATAAGCCATATTGAACACTTTTACACTTAAAGACTGAGAAAAGTTTCCGGAACTGTTATATATAATAATAAGGGGCTGCCCAGAATGCATTTAATCAAAGGCAGTGCATTTATTTCCTACTGCTGCTGTGACAAATTATGACAAACTCAGAAGCTTAAAAAGCACAAATTTATTATCATACAGTGATGGAGTGTAGAAGTCCGATGCCTGTCTCACTGGGCTACATTCAAGATGTCACCAGGCCTGCCTTTCTTTCCGGAGGGTTTACAGGAGAATCTGTTTCCTTGTCTTCTCCAGCGTCTAGAGACTGAAGCATTCCTTGACTCATTGTCCTCTTCTTCATCTTGAAAGCCAGTAATTTTTTTATCTCCCTTTTATTATTGTTCTGAAGTCAAATTTCCCCCTACCTGCCCTCTCCTGCCCCCAGTTTCCTTTATGACTACATTGGGCACATCTGAATAATACAGGATAATCTCCCCATCCCAGGGTCCCTTCGCTTGGTCATATCTGCAGAAGTCTCTTTTGCCCTCCAAGGTAGCATACTAACAGATTTGAGGAATTAGGGTATGGATCTTTTGGAGGACCCTTATTCTACCTACTATAAATATTAAAAAAAATTTTTTTAACGTTTATTTATTTTTGAGACAGAGAGAGACAGAGCATGAACAGGGGAGGGGCAGAGAGAGGGAGACACAGAATCCGAAACAGGCTCCAGGCTCTGAGCTGTCAGCACAGAGCCCGATGCGGGGCTCGAACTCACGGACCGAGAGATCATGACCTGAGCCGAAGTCGGACGCCCAACCGACTGAGCCACCCAGGCGCCCCGAAATATTGATGAAAGTCCTCGAATTCTTAATCTACCTTACTCTGCTGACTACCATTTGCCTGAAGTTGGCCGCTCAAATCTTACAAGTATAGAAATCATTTATTTTCCCCTCTTTACTTTAAGGAAATACAAGTGGATGATGCTTTCCATTAATGTTCATTGGAGAAGGTTGGGGAAGGCAAGCTTATCAGTTGTTTCAAGCACAGACATTTACTGAGCATCGAGTAGGTTGTGGACATTATGCTAGATGTTGGTTATACAATGATGCCTTAAATATGACCCTGTATTGCTTATGTTCTAATCTTACCTAGCCTCCTACTAGGAGTAAGCACACACAATGATAGTAGATTCTCTAGTGTTAACTATAAAGACAAATAGCAACATCCTCTGATTCATAACAAGAGGTTTTTTATTTAATTTGAAAGAGAGAACAGAGGAGAGGCGCAGAGAGAGAGAGAGAGAGAGAGAGAGAGAGAGAGAGAGAGAGAGAGTGAGAATCTTAAGTAGACTCCATGCTCAGAACAGAGCCAAAGTGGGACTCAATCCAACAACCCTGGGATCATGACCTGAACCAAAAAAAGTTGGATGCTCAAATGACTGAGCCATGTAGGCATCCCCATAACAAGAGGTCATTTAGACTTGGGTGTAAGGTAGGGTCTCTAAGGAAGTAACATTTAAGCAAAGGAAAGTGCTAATGGTAGAAGGTATCAAAGGCCCTGCATTGATTATGAGCTGTCTGTGTTTGGGGAAATGAAAACAGAGATTATTTCTATAGCTGGAGCACAGAGGGAGAGAGCAGTGAGAGGTAAGACTGGTAGGTGGTCTCTTTGGCAGAGTTTGAATTGTATCATAATTCAAAGAATAACAATGAAAGGCTTTAAGAAAGATAGATTGGAGCTGATTTATATTAAAAATTACACTGAAAATGGAGAAGAGATCATTAGGAGCTAAAACCATTAGGAGGTCTTTGAATTAATTCAGGTGAGAACATGGTGATTTAGGTAAACAGGGTTTCCATAGAGATTCAGAGACATATGACGATGCTGTATTTTGGAAACAGATTAGTGATTTAGGACTTAGCATAAGCATTTACTCTCAGATTTCTGGTTTTAGCAACTTGATGGACATTTGACATACTGAGTTTGGGAAACTTTATATTCCCATTTATGGATTCTGGATGATCTTAGAGCAATGTTTACAGTTTTGAGGAGTCAAGTTGAAAAAATTGGACAAAAATTTTTGCATGCAGTTGTTGAGGGTTAACAAATTCCCTTAACCTCATCCGTTTCACTTTCTAGATTCAAAAGCACTGCAGTGGATATCTTCTGCATATTGAATTCTCCTTTAAAGTAAGCTTCTACATATAAAAAGAGATTTTACCTTGTTAAAGATCCACTTAAGTTTTTGGGGGATCAAAAGGTTACTTTGCTAAAATCTAGCTCATCAAATTCTATCATTCTATCATTCTTCCTAATCTTAGAACTGCATTGTATCCCTGGTAAGCACACATTTTATGTATTTGTCCTTTTAATGCTTTTTTTGTTTTACAATTAGTCTCTTCTCACAACATTTCTACCCATTCAAAACCTAGCTCCCAAAGTCCCTTATCCATGAAGCTTTTTCTCTTGGTGCCAGTTAGCATCAACCATTCTCTTCATTGGGTCATTCAGGTGTTTGTAATTCTGTATGTCTCCCCAGCTAGAATAAGCTCATTGAGTACAGGAATACAGTCTGGCATCTTTGAGACTCCATTATAGTGAGCACAATAAATTAATAAATAAATATAAATATTATTTATTTATATATTTACTTAATAAATATTTACTGAATTTGATGATTGAACTGAACTGATTTTTCACAATTAATTTCCCATAGATGATGCTACAGCTTCCCAAAACCTATTTATTAAATAGAAATTCACACAGTAGCTTTCAGAAAGCTTTCCTCCGTAAGTAAAGATATGCCATGTAGCTTCAAATATAAATCATTGAAAAAATGACCTTTAGTGGAGACAGTTGTTTCAGTCCATGCAAGTGTGTGTTGTTGCACTGAACATAAGATCTTGCATCAGGCATCTAGAATTTAACCAACCAAGTCGCAGCACTTTCTTAGTGTGTACAGTATACTTTGACTTTCTATTAAAGGCTGATTAACTATCAACTTTCATACAAATTGTCTTATTAAGTAACTTATAGTATCAAGACTGAGGGCTATTAAAACAAAATGTTGGGGGCACCTAGGTGTCTCAGTCAGTTGAGTGTCCAACTCTTGATTTCAGCTCAGGTCAAGATCTCATAGTCCTGAGATCGAGCCTCAAGTTGGGCTCCAGCATGGAGCCTGCTTAAGATTCTTTCTCTCTCTCTCTCTCTGTCTCCCTCTCTGTCTCTGTCTCTGTCTCTCTCTGTCTCTCTCTCTGTCTCCTCCAATCCCCCTTCAAAAATTTTTTTGAGGAATTTGTGTGACTTCTTAATGGTTTTTATTCTTAAAACAAATAAAAACAGATTATGAAGTGCACTCAGGTGGTAGTAAGACGTGCAGTTTCCTGTCCTGAAGTTAGTGTCATCTCTTTGACCTGAGCAGAGATGCTCTGAGTCCTATGCAAGTGTCCTGTCATCTGTTTTATAGTACCTTTTGGACCCTCAGCTCTATACCTCTCTGTCCATTTCTTAGATGGCATTTAACACCGTGAGTTCATGAGAATATTGAAGTATGCCAACCAAGAAAGTAACTTACCCTAAGGAAATCAAAGTGCATTTATACTAGATAGCAAAAGAAATGATACATTTTTACTACTTCCTTATAAAAATTTTTAGTGCTTATTTATTCTTGAGAGAGAGAGAAAGAGACAGAGCGTGAGCAGAAGAGGGACAGAGAGAGAGAGAGAAGGAGACACGGGATGTGAAGCAGGCTCCAGGCTCTGAGCTGTCAGCAAAGAGCCTGATGCGGGGCTCAAACTCATGAACTGCATGATCATGACCTGAGCTAAAGGTGGACGCTGAACCAACTGAACCACCCAGGTGCCCCTATTTTTACTACTTCTTAATATAATGAACTACATGGTGTATCGTATCTAGTCTGTTTTTATTAAGTGTACTTATTTATTTTGAGAGAGAGAGAGAGAGCGAGCGAGCATGGAAGGGGCAGAGGGAGAGAGGGAGATAGAGAATCCCAAGCAGGCTCCGCACCATCAGCACATAGCCCGATGTGGGGATTGAACTCATGAACTGTGAGATCATGACCTGAGGCGAAGCTGGAGGCTTAACAAACTGAGCCACCCAGGTGCCCTTCATATCTAGTCTTAATCCCTAAAACTTGGTTTCCTACTTTTGCTTGCCTTCTCATTGTTATTGGTCTATCCTGTAAAAACAGTAGCAATTCTTTTTAGTAGTATATCTTGTGTGTTGTTAATGTTATCTTACTATATTCATTGTATTATATCATCTATTATATCTGTTATATATATCTAAGAAATAATATTTTCTCGTCCAAAGGATGAAATAAAACCTAGCACTGTGAATTATGATCAAATGTCATGTAGGCCACGTGCCCATAAATACCAAAGAAGTTGAGAGAAGGGGGCCATCAAGACAGGTGAGGAGGACAGTGTCATGTCTATAGAGCATAAATGCCACAAACACTTATACGGCATTTCCAATGGTGCCCATAACTATCTGTGTAAATGCAAGTCAGCTTACCTTTTTAACTTCCTATATTCCTCAAATAGAGATATTAACGTAACGATCTCCTGGTATTAAATTATGTAACATGTACTGTGCTCATCACAATACCTGACATATAATGGGTCTCAAAAATGTGTGCAGAAATTATGAATATGAATTATTATGCATTACTATCATTATGATCATCATCGTTATTATTAGAAGTAGTATGGTGTAGGTAGTAAAGTTCAAATGCAGCAGAAGTCTCCCAAGGGCTGGCTTTAAAATAGCCCCCAGATATTCCACTGAGAATACCACTGCAGTGATGGTAATTGGTACTGTGGGAGATTGCAAACAGGAAACCTAAAACTCATTACTGTGTGTTGTTTCTCAGTGCTGAACATTACAAATGCTGAGCTCTGTAATCTGGAATAAAGACAAATTGACCTCCAGCTTTTTATTGTAATCGTTACAGCTGCTCAAAATATCTCCTCCATAGCAGCTACACAAAGAGATGTTCTTGTGTTTGTAGTTAAGCTGGAATAGATAACATTACTTCTCAGCCAACAAATTTCATGTTTTGTGAGTTGTGGCCAAATATATTCAGATCCAGTGGTCCAGATTAGGAATTGAAAAAGGAGTTTGGTGGAGAGTAAGAATGGCATCTTCTCCCTGTTTGTTCACTGGAATGCCACAAATGAACTTTATGGGAAACACTTTATTTTGATGAAAACCAGGAGAAATTACATAGAAACATTTAAATACAGCTTTCATTGAATTTAGAATGGGAGTTTCAAAGAAGGATTAAAAAAAATCCTTGTGAAGGAGATGGTCATTTTGGAAGCAATTTTACAACAGATTTTTTTTTTAAGAAAAATTCCTTCATCTTGAAATACTTTCAATGTGTCATGACCTTCACTGGCCCTTTAACTTTACCTGGAAAAGATCTACAGGTGTCAGTCTGTGTTAGCCCAGTTTCTTCTCTGCAATACTATGTGTTTCATGAAGCCCCCACTGTGTGCAGCATGCTTGGAGAGCAGGGAGGGGGCAAATGAAACATATGGACGAAGTAAGTCACATTCTATTTTTACAACGACTTCCAAAATATGTAGAGTATTCTTCAGAGATTTCCAGGCTAAAATTCATGAAATTTATAGACATCTTTCTGCTCATAGCAAAATCAATAATATGAAAATTACATTTTATTTATTCTTTATTTCTATATATTAAAATAGAATAAGTATTTTTTTCTGTAGCAAATCATGATAATTTAAAAAACATTTTGCTGTATCTAACTGCTTGGTAAATCTCAGTGAGGAACTTTTAGTGTTTTTAGTATCATTTTCCTGGAAATTATTCTCCAGCAATTTTCTTATATTGCTTTCACCTTCCAAAAAAAAAAACAGAGCTAATTGAAAATTAAATTGTATTATTTATCTTAGAAATTAATAAAGGCTTTATAGAAAAAGTTGGAAGATTAATTTTCAGTTTTTCTATTATTCCATATTAAATTCCATGCTATTATTTACCCTTAAAATTATAAATTGCTCTCTGTATTTTATTGATTATTCAGTAAGCTAAACATAGACTGACTGAAGCTGTTTCTGATTATAGATAATGCAAAGAAGCAAAGAACATTTGCACTTTTGATTTCTTATACATCAGAGCTTTTTCATTAAAATGATCTAACTTCTGTGTTGTCACGATGATGGTAATAAGTTTGAGTTCTAAAAGGATAATTTGCAATACATATATATTCTAAAAATATAATTTCAATAAAATTCTTGGAAAACATCACACTTCCTTCAATAATAAGAATCCTTTTAAGGACACCTGTCAGCACTTCTCAAAGGGAAGACGGAAGTATATTAAAGTTTGTTCAGATGCCTTTGAAATAACATGACTAAAATATTTTGTAAATTCTTTTCTCCTGGGATTTCTAATACCCTACATTCTTGTTCATTAATCGCATGTTGAGATTCTAAGGTCTAAAAGTTGTTGCATCCACATAGTGCCACCCAATCAGACCGAAAGCTAATTGCTGGCAAAACCCCATTGCTTAGTGTCTACGGTGATGCACATGAAGGAAGCACCCAGCATGCAAATCATCTGACCTTGACATTATCAGGAGACAGAAGATTGTATCACGTGAGCTAATCCTATTCCCCAACATGTTTTTGCTTTTTTCAGTGCTGCGGCTTCTCTTTCTCCTCCTTCTCCTTCTCCCTCTCCCCTCCCCCCTCCACCTTCCTTCCTTCCTTCCTTCCTTCCTTCCTTCCTTCCTTCCTTCCTTCCTTCCTTCCCTTCTTTCTTTCTTTCTCTTAAGAAAGTGTTTTTGTCAGTGATCTATCAAGGTAAACTGTGTCATCATTACTGTTTTTTTACTATAAAGTTTTTATATAAGTTTTAAAGAATTTAACTTAATAAAAAATTATTAAGCTTCTATGTGATTTATTTTTAATTCACAGGTATATGATGTAGCATAATAAAGAGAGCATGGAGAATAGAGTTATATACTCTGCTTCACTCCTTACCAGATGTGTGGCCTTGGGAACATCTGTTAATACATTCTGAATCTGTTTTCTCCATTCTAACCAATACTTAGAATTGTGGGGTTTCACTTGTATAAAGGCAATAATGCATGTAGCAAAGAGGATACAATAAACCCTAAAGAAATGTTAGTGGATACTCCCTTTGCCCCATATTATGAGAAAGCAAATCTGGGTAATGGGCTTGTTGCCAGCCTTTGGCTGGATGAGATGCTGTAGTTGTGAGCAAACAGCAATTCAGATGGATTCTGTAGGAGCCCTAGAGGAAATCTGGTCAGAGGATAAGATGATAATGCAAAAATATAAATAATAATTATATACATAAAAATACAGTGCCTCTTCTTTTCCCTCGTCAAATTCACAGAAAAGTTGCCTTTGGGTAGGGACAATTATCCTTTATTATTCCCTTCTGTTTTCCATACTAAATTTAGTATATCTTTTGAGATGATTTCAGAGGAATAAAAATATGACCAGGTAGAGTGAAGAGCATATAGAAAACTTGGCACATAATTTGTTTGGACTCCCCGACCTGCTGCTTTAGGCCTCCTGGTAACTCCCGGTAAAAAGTTGTTCTTTCTCAAGAGATTTTTGTTTAGAAAGGAGGCAGTGACAGCCAATAGTCAAACACTGTTTTGTCAATTCATATATTTGTGCAATAAATATTAAGCACCTATTCTTTACAATATCCTGTGCTATGGGTAGAGATGCAGTGATGAAAATGTTTACAGTAAAACTTTGGATTGTGAGTAACTTGTTTGGCAGTGTTCTGCGAGATGAGCAAACATTTCTAATAAATTTTAACTTGATCAATGAACGATGTCTTGCAATACTGGTAGTACATAATGCTGAACATCACATGATCACAACTGAACCAATGGTTCTTTCTCCCTCTCTTCTCTCTGTCTGTCTCTCTGTCTGTCTCTCTCTTTCTGTCTCTTCTTCCCTTTCGCTGCAGGATTGTGGGTGATCGTCACCCATGCTCAGATGCTCAGTCTTGGGCCACGGTCTTTGGCAGAGATCACTGATTTTTCAGAATGTTGGAAGGTGCCCACAATCGGCACTAGTGTGTTTTTTGTCACTTCAAAGCACCTATGAAGAGAAGAATAAGCTTAGGAATACTTTGCTTTTCCATACAAGAGTAAACTTAGGAATACTTTGCTTCATTCTTCGTCAGGCTCCCTGCAGACAGAGACCCTTTTTTCTTCTGCTGCCTTATTGGCAGTTACATTAAATACAGTGATGACAAGAGTTTATTAATACTGTACTGCAGTCAACATCCATGCGAGTGTATTCAATGACCTAACAGATAGCAGTGATTCCATTAGTGATGGTGAAAACTGTCCTATACATATCTTGTTTCCCTCACACCAGACACAAAGGTTTTCAAAGGTAAGTTCAGGGTAATCTGTTTATTTTTCTTTATATTGTGTATTTTATTTATTATTGCAGTATTGTAATCATGAATATTTTTGGGTTGTGGAACAAATCATCTGAGTTTCCATTATTTCTTAGGGGAAAATTCTCTTTGATATACAAGCGCTTTTTTCAAAAAAGAATGCTTAAAGTCAAAATAAGATTTTGTTTTTATTATCCAACAAAACTGGCTAAAGATAAGAATATCTAAATGTAGATTGATCAAAAATTGATTCTGAATTTTTCCAAAACATACAATACTGGAGTCTAAGGAAAATATCTTGCCACAACACAAGTAGGGATGGTGGGTAGTCATCTGGAACATCCCATAAAGTCATTATTTATTCAAATTCAGTGAAACTTACAGTTCATTTTTTTTCCCTTAGCCCACCAAAACTAACTCATTCCTTCTATTTTCTGGGTAATGTTAGGCATAATGTGAATGTCAGTCATCATTTTGTCTTCAAATTGTCTTTGCTTGGTCTACTATTGCATAGAACTCAAAGGTCACAAATGCCATGGACGCTGAAGCATGACAAAAGGCAGAGAAAGACTGTTATGTTTCCACTTAAAATTTCTTTTCTGCCGATTCCGAAAAGGCTCACTCCCTAGAAGATACTTTGTCTCAAAGAATAAAAGGATCCCGTTTTCCTTGACATCATGACTGTTTCATCCTTTCTGCCTTGCATATGGATTAGTGAAGAGAATGCAAGATTGGTGATTGATTTTGTATTTTGTTAATTGCCACAGGTTACCACAGGGGTACTCCACAAACAAAACAGACGATACATGACTCAACAAATAAACTGAAAAGGCACTGTACAAATGCCAAAACATTTCATGATACTTGGCATGTTGAATTCATCTTGTGGCAAAAATATTTGCTATGAAAATCTTTCATCAACATTGTGAGATAGGTCTTTATGATAGATTTCTTGCTAAAAAGGGTGATAAATCTATTTTTAAAAAATGGCTTTTTAATGGTGAAGATTTATGAATGGAAAAAAAGATTGTGGCATCTCATCCTCAATGATACTGCCTTCAGTATATATGGAGAATGTGAGTCCCACTGAAAGGTTGGGACTAAGTTTGGTTTATGTTTTCCTCAAAAAAAAAATGTCAGGGCTAAGAGGATAGTCTTATAAATTGCATCCAGTGAAAGAATGAGCTGAATTGAGGGGCTATAATGCCTGAAGTCTCAAGAGGACTCCTTACCTTAAAACATCATTTCAGTACTCATCATGTGATAGCTTATATTTTATCCATAAGAACTCCAGGGTTTTTTTTTAAATATTTTTACTTATGAACAAGTGAAAGTGGGGGAGGGGCAGAGAAAGAGGGGGACAGAGGATCTGAGTGGTTTTCATGATGACAGCAGAGACCCCAATGTGGGCTCGAAATCAGGAATCCAAGGTCTTGACCTGAGCCGAAGTTAGATGCTCAACCAACTGAGCCACCGAGGTGCCCCAAGAATTCCAGTTTTATCTTTTTGTACAATCGGATCTTTGTCACAGTATATTAAGACCCTGAATGAAAACTTTCCATCCTTCCAGGTTAACATTTAAGGAAAATAAAAGCAAACTAGTGTCAGGAACCTACCACCGCAGATTCTTCATATTCACTTGGATCCAGGATTGAAGTTAATGCATGTTACTTGGTTCACAACCAAAGAAAATGTGAAATAAACTGGAGTTTATCATACTGAAGATAGTGTTTACATGTATCGTCTCCATACTGAACCTAGGCTTGACTTCTTGGGCTGCTTTCACTGTTCTCCCTGAACTGAAAAAGAATCTGACTGAACTACCCAAATGTAATTTGCTGTATTGTCCCCTAAAGGCCTGGGCTGATTAACCCCACGACTGGAGCCTTAGACTAGAACTACCAGGAAACCCAATTCTTCATGTTTTAGAATCCCCAAGGACTCTTCCTGCCTAGGGATTATATGATGATTTCACCAATATTCATTTGACTTCTATTCATTGTAAAGTAGCCACAATTTTGAGACAGGAACACCAAACATTAGGAGTAAACTCAATAGTGGGCAAGATCCGGGGTGACTCAGTCAGTTAAGTGTCCAACTCTTGATTTTGGCTCAGGTCACGACCTCACAGTTGTGAGATTGAGCCCCTCATCCCCTGAGTGTGGAGCCTGCTTGAGATTCTCTCTCTATCCCCCTTTGCCCCTCTGCCTCTCTCTCTCTCTCAATCTTTCTCTCTCCACCCCCCCAAAAAAATCATTGATATAAAATATTTTAAATGTTCTAATACTTGAAAAAAAGGAAAAGATCTTTAAAATGTTGGATTGGGTGGGAGAGTATGTTGTTGCCTTATGTTGTAGTAGGTGCTCTACCTTTGGACCTGGGCTGTTAAAATGATTTTATTCATGAACGAAGCATGTTTAAAGCTGCAAAGAAAGAAGAGAAGGAGGGTTAAAAGAAAGAAGGAAGGGAGGAGGAAGGGAAGAAGGAAGAGAGAAAAGGGAGAGAAGAAAGATGGCAAAGGGAAAAAACAATTAAAATATATAGAATTCAGTATATTGTAATTTCAAACTTCCTTAATGATCTTAACTTATACAGAACATAGCATATGAAAGGAGGAGGAAGAAAAGAAAACTTACTGGATCTTAATGGATTTAACAAAGGCTCCCTTAATAAATGCTGCTATAGTGTTTATGGTACAACAAGGGGAGCCCATATTACCTTTAAGTCGTGCCTTTCCCATGGCCTGTATTGTCTAACCTTGTACTACATTTAATCAAGTTTGATGGGCTGCATAACAAAGGAGGAATTCCAGATAGTATTTGCTCTCATTCTTTTATTCCCTGGGTAGATATAGGGAAGAGGCCAAAACATGAATCTGAGGAATGAAGAAGTTTTAGCATAATGCACTGACCTCTAGAGCAAACTCGTTCCACATGAGAGTGTTCATGTTAATAAAAAGGCTAGCATCATTAATTCCATGATCTCTTGTTTTGACAGCCAAGATGAATCTGTCTGTTTTCTTAAACATTCTGTCCTCTTTCCTGAATAGAGATTACATCTACAATCATGGCAGTGAGCAAATTAATACTATTTTTTGAGAGGAGATACGTAATAACGACCACCAGAAAAATTGAAAAAAAATATTTAGGGTGTTCAAAACGTAAATCTTTACAGTGGTTTTATAAATGTTGGCAAAAAGTTCCTTCAAATGTTTTCCTGTATGTGTACAAACTTTTGAAGTCACTGGGAAATGAGCTGATAAAATCACTGTAAAGTTTGCAAAGTTAAGAGAATTGCAGTGAAAAAGGAGCTGTATTCTCTTTATGGCCCAGTCTAAATATAAAAATTCCTTCTGAATTGATTGCAACCTTGACTCAGCATGTTTTCATTCCAGGACTCTCTAGATACAGAGAACAAATAAACTTCTACATTGTTTAGTTAACCTACTAGCTCTTTAAAGCTGTGCTGAGCATTAAATGATAATTTTCTAAATGCTTCTTAGAGTCATAGAATTCAAGGAGTGAGCTTCTAAAACCCAGAAATAGATTGCTAAGTCCCTCTTCTTTCTTTTTGTGATATGCCTATATCTGGCTCAGTTATTTAGGGGCATAAAAAAGGAAAGTAGGTGGAAACACATAAACTAAGGGTTTCTTGGAAAGATAGACGATGAATAGTCAGGTATTGAAGACCCCAAAACGAGATGAGGGTGTCTCAAAAGAGACTGTGTTCACTTCTTAACATTGATCTTACTATAAGATCAATCCTTATGCACAGACATATTTTCCACCATGCCTAAATTCTAACCACATGCCCACATTTGCATTCTGGCTTCAGATTCTCCACCACTGGCCCAATCAAGGCAAACCTGGATTTTCTTCCATTTTTGTTGCAGTCTGTCTTAATTGCCTACTCCAAAAACATTCCCAACCTTCTTCTCTTTTACCACTTCCAAAAAAGTGGCTGGAAAGCCAATTAATTGCTTTCCTGGGTACCTGTCCTGTTCAATAGCTAATCAATATAGTTCCAGCCTGTGAGAAGTAAAAACTCTCATGGGGTTTAGAGAAGGGGTTTAGTTCGGAAAAAAATTGCTTTCCTAATGGCGAAGGGCATGGTGAATTTTCGGCTCTTGCCTATTCTTCTTGCCTTAATAATAGTGGCATATCCATAGCTGCCACTTGTCCATATCATCACAAGAAGATAGGCATGGTGAGAAAGACCAACGGTCTTAGGGTGGCAAAGTAGGAAGAGCCTGCCTCTCTGATGGCATGCTTGAGTGTCCAAGCAAATGTCAGCAACGCCTATTCCCAGATCATATCTGTACACAAAATAACTGCTATTGTTTAAGCCACTGTAGTCTGGCTTTCTGAATGTTACAGCTCAGTATATGTCCATGGGATTCAAATTCTTCAAGGAAATGCTTTTTGTATTTTGTGAACTATAGACATACTTGGTTTTATTAACATACATCACCATTTCTCACTGAATTGTCAAACCGATCACAGTAAAAATGTCTAGAATATCTAAAAATAAGTATAGAAATCTCATTTTATGTAAACAAAACATGTTAACCACTTGGCACAATCTCAGAAATCTTGGTGAAGTTTTACATCTCATATCTATTATCTCACGTATCTCTTGGTTTATCAACTCTTTAGCCTCATGGCATGAGCCTATTTGTCTTCCCAGTATTCCCTGTAGTGATAACGAAAGGACGTCGCATGATTCATGAATTGTGCCACTAGAAAAGGCATGTAGAATTTTTAAAAACGTGACTTCATTTTGTCATGCAATAAATCATTTTAATAATTATACTTTCATGGCTCAGCATTTGATAGACTTCTATAATTATACAGTGTCAGCAGCATGGCCAACCCAACTTTTTTCCCACTGCTCTTATGCCAACTCAGTGAAGCACAGCCCAGTGCAATAAAAATAACGGAAGGGTGTTATTAGTAGGTCCTAGGCACTACCTGCTAACTATGTGGTTTTGGTTAATTTTATCACTCTCTGCTTAAGCTCCACTCTCTGTAACATGGAGATAGTTTTTCATATTGTTTCCTGATTAAATAAGAATCATAAAACTAATAAATCATAAAACTTGGCACATATTAGACACTCAATATATATCAGCAACTTTTTGTCCTTCCCTGATGCATTTATTTTGTTGTTGTTGTTGTTGCTATGAAAAGATTCAAATTTACTTCCATTGGATGCTAATTGAGGTAAAATACGTAGGTCAGTTTGTATTGGTAGGAGCAAAACCCCCCATATCTCATGTAATAATCTGTGCAGCATAAAAGTTAAAATAGAAATTGTATTTCCTGATTATATAATGCTTCACATGTTGAAAGCTGACCATGTGTTTGACATCTGTTATGGCTATGAGTGGATTATCTTTTTAAGTTAGCTTTTTTAATTTAGCTACCATTTTGATCATGTCTATTTTTTAAATGAAACACCAAAGATTCAGAGAATATGAAGAACCTACTCGAAGCCTAGTAGCTCATTAGTAGTGGAATTTGGTGGACTTCAGGTTTGAACGAAATCTCCATTATTTTAGAGCCTAGTCTTTAATTCATACAAGGCCTGCACAGGAGTTGATAATATATAATTGATCAAATACTATAACATGGATAAACTTTTCCTTAGTCTTCAGAAACCTTTACACATTTTTAACTGGAACTACTCATTTTCATACTCTCTTTACCCTCTTATTCTTTAGAGGGATGTGATTATCTCAAATAATCTGATTATAATCCATATGACACATGGTTCAATTTATTAAGGAGTATGTTGCAATGTTGCAAACATAGCTGCTCAGTAAAATGGTGGTTACAGGTGGGAATAAAGGGGAGATGTTGGTCAGAGGGTATAACTTCAGTTATAAAATTCATGAGTTCTGGAGATCTAATGTATAGCATAATTAATAATAATGTATTAAATACTTGAAATTTGCTAAGAGTATATCTCAAGTGTTCTCACCATATAAATAAAAGGTAACTGTATCAGCTGATGGGTGTGTTAATTAGCTTGGTTGTGGTAATCATTTCATAGTACTTATCAAAACATAGTCGTCAACGTAAATATATATAATGTTTATTTGTCAATCATACTTCAGTAAAACTGGGAAATAAATGAATTAACAAACAAACAAAAACTCTTGCTTCAAAAAGAAAAGACAACATAGTTTCTCAGATTTTTAATAAGTCTGAAATCCAAGATGTGTACTTAAATTTGGCAGCTTTTATGCTGTGTCAGCCGATAGGACAGGATCAACAGACCTACTTAAAGCCAAAACACCAAAAACCTGAATTCTGCTCTGCTGCCTTCATATAAATATTTCATTCGTGACACCCAAGGATTGCCATATGTGACAAACAACAATTTTTACATAAATTGCTTAGTTTCATTTATTCATATCCTTAGGAGATGAATGTAAGCAGATCTAAAGTCTTGCTTAACTTTTAATGCATTTTTGTAGAAAAGATATGAATTGTGAATAGGCTGTTGGAAGCAAGCCTTATAAATCACCTGAACTGTTCCACTATTGGCATGTCTTGGAGTCATTATGTATAATTGGTTAATGGTGTATTTATTCTCACATTATTGGATCAGCTCCAGGGATAATCACTGATGAGTTTCAAAACTCCAGGAGGATTTCTGTGCAGAGGTAAATGAATTAAAAAACAAGATAAAACTAATTACTTTTATTTAAATTCAATTTTGGGGGTAATCGTTCTGTCTTGGGGGTCTTGCAGCAGTTTTCAGAAGTGATAAATTTGCTTTAGTTTGCTAACTTGCATTCCCTAGAGCTCAGAAATTAAATCATTGGTGATGAAAGTAGAAAGAAAGTCATTCGAAATAAAGTTCATGGTAGAATTTCTCACCTGAGTTCTTCATGCTTTCTTTTCTTTTGATCCCTTATCTTACTTAACTTAGCCTCTAGAAACTTGATAAATACAACCATTTTCAGAGACAAAATCAAGTGCACATTATTTGTAGGTGTCGGGATTTACCAATAGCACAATACAAAAAGGCTTCTGTATACTTCATTGAAGGCATCTGCCCTGATTGGACATAGAAAATGTTGACTGTGTAGGGCTATACTTTTCATTTAAAGCAACTGGATATGGTTAAGTAATAAAAATTCAACAGTTTTTTACTTCCCTATGCTTGGCTGGATTATTATTTTTAAAAGATGTTTGATATGATATTGTTAGAGCCCATTTCCTTTGATGTGGGAACATATATACCATTTGAGTGTGAATATGCCTGGAATAGGTCTACAAATTAAGTATTACATCTAATGTATGTTCCATGAGATAAATAGGACTTTTCTTGGCATATAACTTAGGATAGGGAAAGGAGTGCAATGAGAAATGAATTGCAGAAGGCTTTGGTGAGTATATCAGTTAGAATTAGATTCAGCTACACATAAATGAAGATTGATATAGAAGTGGTTTGAATAAGAAGTGAGTTCTATCGTAAATGAAGTCTGGAGCTAGGTGTTGCCATATTGGTGCAATTAGTCTATCATCATCAGGAATCAAGGATCCTTCTATCTTTGTTGTTGTTGCTCTAATACTCCTCCTTTTTTCCCAAGTTACTAACCTGTTGAAGCAATGAATGTCAGTGATTGAATGGGTTGAGGAGAAGAAAGACAATAAAGAACCAGTAATAGAAATTATCATTGCCATTATTCAACTGTTTGTGTGCAATAGATTTAAGGAAAAGTCGAACCGCCAGAAATCAGGAAGATCAGCAACAAAGTAGAATTAAGACCTACCCATTGAACTGAAGAGAGATTTTTAGAAGCTCAACCATCTCTTAGTACTTAGGGACTTCAACATAAATGGAACTCAGCTGAACTATGACTTTTCTCACTATTTTCCCAATACTTTTCACTCATTCTTTAGCTCAATCAAAGGACATAGGACTCGTTGCTCTTGTAATATTTGTATGTATCACATTTGAATCACTTATAATTTCATAGAAGCCACATTTCATCATTTGTGTGACATAACAGCATGTCACATAGATGAAAAGACGCCATAAAAACTGAGTTGTATAAAATATATAAAATAAAATGTCGTTGGATGAGGAATTAATTTAATGCCCCCTCATTATGCTAAGCTGTGATATTTAAAAATTTTCCTTGAGGAAGTGAAAATTTAGTGGACTAGATACATAGTTTGTGACCTAGATTACAGATCTTTTGTCTATTTGGCAGTTTGTTGTTATGAGTTCACACGTGCACAAAAAGCAATGAATTTAAGTCAGTGTCCATTGTAATTCATGAAATATTAAGAGTTTCTCTATAAATGCTTGTTGAATAACTAAATGTATGAATAAATTAAAGAATTACTTAGGAGAGTTGCTACAAGATGAAGGTTTAAATTTCATCACCATTAGTGTTTATGAATTACCTAGTTGCTGTGTTTCTTCATATGTACTATAAGCCGATTCTGTCACAGCAAATTACAACAAAAGTGCATTCAGCCTTTGGATAGCTGTCTTCTCAGAGATCATACCACGGCTGAATAATGAAAATCATTTGATTGTTCTTCTCTTCTGTCAAAAACATTTAAAATTGGTGAAATACATTTTTTTAAAAAATGTGTATACCATATGTGGATGACTTACCACCATGCCCTCTTTACAAAGCCCAAATATGTGAAAATCAGATGTAGTACAGGGGTGCATGTTCCAAGAATGATACTGCTTTTTGAAATTCTATGTAAATTGCTTTTTCCTCTTTAAAATTCCAAGTTTTTGCAAACTTGCCAGTCCTTGGATCTTTTCGTTTGTCCTTTTTTTTCCCTTACAGTTTGTCGTATTAAAAGTTCTACTTGAGAGTCTGACGAGCCAAGGATATTGTATATAAGCCTTATTGTCAGGGATCTTACATTGGATAGTGGCAGAGAGGTGACTAAAAAGTGACTGTTGCAGAAATGGGCAGATGCTATAAGATCAACACCATTCCTATGAGGGGATATAAGAAAGTTATTATCTAATGAAATTACCACTTTCATTCAGATCGAGGGACTAGGAAAGGCTTGATAAAGAGCAGTATTATGGCGACATGACAGTATTTACTTACTGATCTTTATTCCCTTAATTTCACCGTAGAAAATAATGACTAGAGGATATAGTAGACCACATTTAATTCTGAACCTATCTTTTCAGAAAGATTTTTTAAGTTTTAGTATAAATAAATATCGCCTATAGATCCTGAAAAATAGATTCCTGCTCAAGTAAGTCATTCAGTAGGTCTGGGATGAGGCTCAAAGAACTGCAGTTTCAACAGTATCCCAGGAAATTTTAATATAGATACTTCTTGAACCACACTGTGGAAACACTGACTTGGGGGAGTATGAATATTTCTTGAAATCTGACTGTAGGAGCTCACTGTGTGTATATTTGTATAGAGAAACATAATGGACTTTCATTTTTAAATAAATTATTCTGGGCATTTGCTTAGATTTGTACTTATGTACATGACAAGAGATGATTTTAGGGATATAAAGCATCCTTCACCTCATCCCTAGTAACCTAGTAAATCCTATGCAGAAAGGCTTAAATACTAACTTGATATAATACAGCATGGGTTCATCAAAAATTCAGTCTTTAAATGTATTTGTAACAAAGTTTCTAAGAATAATGTACACTTACAATATGATTTCACCACAGACAGTATGGAAGCACTACTTTTCTGATTGCTTTCTCTTATTCCCACTGAATGTTTGAATACATTTACTGACTTCTAAAATACCTACAAAACTCATAGAAGTCTGATATAAAGAATCTTATTGAAATGTAGGGCATATAAACCCTGTGTGATTTTTTTCTCTCCTTATTTTAGAATTTGTTATCAGTCTGGAATATGTTCAGAAATTGAGTTGATATTTGCTCTCTCTAGGGCATCAGTACCTATGGAGAAGATTTCTAGAATAGGGTTCAGGTTGAAATCCTAGATCAGCTTCAGGTTTTATCAGAGAAAACTTAATCTCTAGGGTTGGAAATAGTCTAGAGCAGTATTTCTCATAGGAAGGTAAGGCAGTCCTTCTCAGGCTCCCAAATTCTTCACCCACCTGCCATCCCCACAGCCTCCCTTTTATCTGCTCTTCTTGTCTAAAGCGGCTTCTCTGACTTCATGGCTCCAGCCAGCCTACCATTTTCACTTATGTAACCATCTTGTCTCTAGATTCCAATTTGGATTCTCACATCCATCAACTGACAGTGTTTTTCCATGATTGAAGTGCATATACTTTTAAAATTACAGACAAAAAGTAAGGAAAATCTAACCATATTTCAGATAAAAACTGATTTTCATTATTGAGTATCCTGGGGAAAGTCTTGGGGACAAGGAATAAGATGCAGGTGTGAGGAGACATGGCCAAGATTCTGGCACTTAACACAGCAAACTTAACACAGGAAAAAAAGCAGAAGGCATTCCAGTAGTTTAACAAAACTGGAATGTGAGACTTCTTACCAAATTAACCCAGATTTGGATCCTGGCTCTTCCATCTACCACCTGGATGGCCTTTGACAAATCATTTTACTTCTGTGGGTCACAGCTATCTAATTTGCTAAGATATGGTTAGTAATATTTATTTTGATGGATTATTATACCAATTAAATTAGACTCTGCATATAAAATAATTATTAAAGTGAAATTTAGCTTAAGGTATATTACCTGCTTTTCACAGTTCATCTCTTTCTTCATTTATTTTTTATTTAAATCTGAGTTAGTTAACATACAATGTGATAATGGTTTCAGGAGTAGAATTTAGTGATTCATCACTTACATAGAACACCCAGTGCTCATCACAACAAGTGCCCCCCTTAATGGGCATCACCTATTTAGCCCATTCGCCCAGCCAACACCCCTCCAGCAACCCTCAGTTTGTTCTGTGTATTTAAGAGTCTCTTATGGTTTGCCTCCCTTTCTGTTTTTATCTTATTTTTCCTTCCCTTCCCCTGTGTTCATCTGTTGTGTTTCTTAAATTCCACATATGTGTGAAATCATGGTATTCATCTCTCCTTGACTTACTTATTTCCCTTAGCATAATACACTCCAGTTCCATCCGCGTTGTTGCAAATGGCAAGACTTCATTCTTTCTCATTGCTGAGTAATATTCCATTGTGTATATATACCACATCTTCTTTATCCATTCATCCATCGATGGACATTTGGGCTCTTTCCATGCTTTGGCTATTGTTGATAGCTCTACTATAAACATTGGGGTATATGTACCCCTTCAATGCAGCGTTCCTGTATCCTTTGGATAAATTCCTAGTAGTACAATTGCTGGGTCATAGGGTAGCTCTATCTTTACATTTTTGAGGAGCCTCCACATTGTTTTCCAGAGCGGCTGCACCACTGGTGCAGCAGTAACAGTTCATCTTTTAATTTTTCAAGTGATTTTTAGATAAATTTACTAAATACTTCATTCATTGTATTTTCTGTTAGGTTTATGGCATTGCCATTTTCCATACATGTTGATGCAAAAAATAGACATATTTGTTTAAACATGAATAAATAAAATGTAAATAAGTATATCTATTTTTAAATGCCTCTTTAAATAAATTTTCTTTGTAACTAGCGATGCAGGACAGAACTGGACATTCCAAAATATTTTATACTGGACTGCTGGTTGAGAAAGTATTATATGGGAAACTGCCGTGTATGTAATTTTTCCTCCTTAACCCTTCCCAGGGTTTTCATTCTTGGATGCAGGATGTACAATTGTGGAATATGAGTGATGGAAGGATATTATCATTGTTCACTTCACATGGGCACAAAAAGGTGAAGCAGCAAAAGTATTTATCTTTCTAAATGCCATTCTTTTGATGGAGTTCTGTCCCACATGTTGACATTCACCACAACATAATGAGACCACATCAAATTGGACAAACGGAATCATGTTACAATGATGAAATAGAAATATTGCATCTTGTCTAATGTCTCACTAGAGGCATGCACAAAATAATTTGTTTACCAATGAGATCCAAGGCTCAGAATTGATCATTTATTAATCACTACTGATGTGTTCCTTTGTACTCTGAATTAAATGTCTCCTTTTAACAGAAAAGTTAATAGAAGATGCTATTTTTAAATAAAAAAACAATAATGCTTTCTGTTTTACATAGACCGCTTCAGAGAGACTGTGCAATGGGGTCAGAGCTTAAAAGCATTCTTACTTTAAAAATAATGCTTGTAAGGTGAGGAAACAAAGTTCTAGCAACACAAAATAAGATTGAGAAGACCAATGGTTATTTTATAAATTGCCAGGCATGTCCACATGCAAAATTCAAAGCAAAATGAAACACTAACTATGTGATTACTCTAGCTTCTAGCAAACTTGGCAATATATCCACAATGCTGTCTGTCTGTCTGTCTCTCTCTTTCTCTCTCTTACACACACACACACACACACACACACACACACACACACACACACACCCCTTATGCACCAGACCTGAGAAAAACATTTCAGAAGATGCTAGTCAAAATTTGAGCTAGTTGGAAGGAGCTCATTTATGGAATCTTTAGAATACTGGGTGGATATACTGAGGAGTTTTCTCATATGCTTTTGAGAATCATTAATTGGGAAAAACAATTTTTATAACACGTGGTATAAAATGTGTGTAATCCCTAGGGCACCTGGGTGGCTCGGTCTGTTAAGCATCTGACTCTTGATTTCAGCTCAGGTCATATTCTCAGGGATCTCATGAGATCCAGCCCTGCGTTGGGCTCCGCACTGAGCATGAAGCCTGCTTGGAATTATTTCTCTCCTCTCTTCTGCCCTTCCCCGACTCATGTGTGCTCTCTCTCAAAATAAATAAACATTTTTTTAAATAAATGAACATTTAAAAAACAAAATATAGTGTTTGTAATCCCAATTAAAGTTAGCAACCATTGGAGTAAGCACAGAGCTTTGAAATCTTTGCTTGTCAACTGCTTTAAATGAAATATGTTATTGTAGGTCTGCCACAGTCTGCCCAATAGGAGCTGAAGTTTATCATGTTTGATTTCCTTGGTTTACTACAAAATAACACTTATGGGAAGATAGAAAATAAAACAGCTTTGTCAAAAGAATAAATTATGTCATCTAGACCAGGGCATTTCTTAATCTTCACATATTTATATGTGGCCCTGTTCTATCATAAGCTCTAAAACTAGTCACTGCTCCCAGCAGGGAAGTTCAATTTGCAATTCACAAATCACTTATGTTGCAATTTTGCTGTAAAAGATGATAATTTGTCGGTTTAAATAAACCTCTAATCTCAAGTATGGATGCTGATGTAGGAAAGTATTAATGCTCTCAGCCACTGATAGAACAGACATAGTATAATATTCTGAGGCATTAATGAAATGTTCCTGCATTAGCAGAATTTTATGAAATCATATTCTATGCCTTAAATAATAAGTAATGTACACACTTTATATTATATCCTAAAGAAGGTACTGAACTGTTAATAAATAATTTAGGCTTCCTTCATGCAAATATTAGCCAGTATTGAATGCTCATCTGTGGCATACCACCTGCACCCTTTTTGGTCAGGGTCAAAGAATTTATTTGTCAGAATGATCTATCCTGGCTTTGAAGAGTACCTGCCTAAATATTGTTCCAAATTAGAGTGTAGGGTAGCTAGCTCAGGGTTTGGAGTGGGATTTATCCAATCTTTACCTTAGGGGTGAGATTTAAATAAAATGATTTATATGAGATTCCTCCAATGACATCTAGAACAGAGGAGGTTCTACACCTATAGATCCTATTCCATTTTCAAAAATAATGGCTGTCGTGTGTGCTTTCTCGTTCTGCTATTAAGAATGAGAAAGGCATGCTTTCCTCGCCCACCTTTTTTTCTTTTCTAAGGAACTGTTCCCTTCTTATTTGTGTGTGTGTATACCGCAAATGCATGTGGCACGCACACACACACACACACACACACGCACGCACACACAAACACATGCATGTGGTACATTTTGTTTAAAATATAAACCGTCAAGAATTTTGTTTCTTTATCTGATCACTGATTGGGTTGGAGTGCATGAAGTACCTGAAGTCCCTCTTTTTTTTAAATTTTTTAAAATCTTATTTATTTTTGAGAGAGAGAGAGAGAGAGAGAGAGAGTTTGAGCAGGGGGGGAACAGAGAGAGAGGGAGACACAGAATCTGAAGTAGGCTCCAGCTTCTGAACTCGATCCCATGAACCATGAGATCATGACCTGAGCTGAAGTCAGATGCTTAACCGACTGAGCCACCCAGGTGCCCCCTGAAGTTCCTCTTTAGCTCTGTGATGGTTAATTTTATGTGTTAATTTGACGAGCTAAAGGATGCCCAGATAGCTAGTGACACATTATTTCTGGGTGTATCTGGAGAATGTTTCTGGAAAAGGTTAGCAAGTGAATTGTTATGCTGACTAAAGAAGCTAGCTATCACCAGTGCAGGTGGGTATCTTCCAAATCAACGAGGACCTGAACAGAACAAAAAGGTGAATGAAGGGTGAATTTCCTCTGTCTGTTTCAGCTGAGACATTCATCTTCCATTCTCAGATACAACATAGGCTCCTCTGGTTCTTAGGCCTTCATGTTTGAATTAGAACTACACTATTAGCATTCCTGGGCCTCCAGGTGGCAGATCATGGGACTTCTCAGCCTCTGTCATTGCATGAGCCAATTTCTTAAAATAAATCCTTTGTTTGTTACATGACTATCTCTTCGGTTCTATTTTTCTGGAGAATCCTGACTAACATGAGCTCTAAGAGTCTATTATGATTCTAAAAGTAATCCTCTATAACTTCTTTAAAAAAAAACAGAGAAAGAAAAATTAGGATATGTGACATGAAGGAGGTAGGAGGTGGAGAGGTAAGGGTGGGTAAAGTATATCAGCTTTAAAAGAGCTCGAACCGTGTATATTTTGTTAATTCTGCATTAATAATAGGTGGTACATATTATACTTGAAATTTAGGGAATGCTGCCATTCACGCACAAGTGGATGGATGGACGGAAGGATGGATGGATTCAAATATGACAGAATCTTGTTTAAGAAAATGCATATCAATTGAAGCAATATTGTGAGAGTAATGACTGAAGACATGACCTATGAAGCAATTATGACCTGGGTTCAAATTCTAATTTTGCTAATTATCAGCTATGGTATACTGAACAAGTTGCAAACTCCTTGGGCCAAATTTCCCCCTTATAATAACTCCATTTAGTTATTTTCTATTTCTAGTATACTAACTCCACTTAGTACTGTTTTCTCCATGTTTTCGATGAGGACAATAAGACAGGTAAAACACTGTCTGTCTCAGAGTAAGTAGACAAAACATGATGATGTTGATGATGATGATGATGATGATGATGAAGCTTAAGAACAATAGAATCTGATGGAATTTGTGTAACGTGTACTCCTTCAATTACTACTTTCAGTTTATTATAGAAATTCGCCCAACTGTAACTTATATTTTTCTCACCAACCACTTAAATTAAAGACAGCATGACTATGTGACAGGCTCATTTTGATATCCAATCTGGTTACAGTAGATTGCTTACAACTTACATAGGTAAGTGCATTAGGTAGCTTTTTTTTTGCCTCCAGAACTCAGTGGCTTAAGACAACAAACTTTATTCTCTCATGATTCTTTATCTCTTCTGGGCTAACTCATGATCTTTGTGGTCAGACAGTGGTTGTGTTTGGGCTGAATGATCCATCATCTTCTCTTTCACAGTCAAGAAGTTGGCATTCATGTCAACTTGGACAATAGCAATTACTTGCGTGTATGTCTCTCATTATGCAGGAGGCTATCTTGGGCTCATATACATGACAGTGGTTGCAGAGTTCAAAGAAAGGTCAAATCCCCCTGTGGTAGCACTTTCAAGCTTGTACTCATGCCATTTTTCTAATGACTCAGTGGACAAGGCAAGTCACGTGAGGAGCCCAAATTTAGAGAGTGGAAAAACATACTTTACCACTTGCTGGGAGAAGCTGCAAGATCAATACGGTATCCAGACAGGTACAGGAGGTATTTGTAGCTATTGTTACCATTGTAGGATTGAAATCTACCACACTCTACTTGGTAGCTACTCACTACTAAAACTAACCATAAATCCCATTCGGAATCTACTATCCGCTGCCTTCTGTATCATCTGTGGAAGTTGTGACTTGCTCATGGTAGTTGCTGTAATTGAATAAGCAGTTTTGACTGAAGAGGAAGAATCTAAGACTCGTCAAGTCATTTTTCCTTTACAATTTATATTTTTAGTTAAAATGCTTGCTTAAACATTTTTTTAACATTTGTTCATTCGTTTAGCATTCATTTAGAGGGGGAGGGGCAGAGAGAGGGAGACACAGAATCCGAAGCAGGCTCCAGGCTCTGGGCTGTCAGCACAGAGCCTGATGCGGAGCTTGAACTCACAAACCATGAGACAGTGGCCTGAGTCAAAATTGGACGTTCAACCGGCTGAGCCACCCAGGTGTCCCTGAAATGCTTATTTTAATTACCTTTATTTAAATTACAAAATATGACTCCTGTTTTTCTGGTATATAGAAAGACTGTCAGGGAGAAAAAAAAATAGTTTTATTTTAAAAGCCTCGACATTTGCTCCCTAGCAAGTCATTTAAACTCACTACATCTGGTTCTACGATGAAAACGAGAAACTAATTTGATTTTCTTACCTGGAAGACAAATGAGACAACATATGTGAGAATGCAGCATCAATTACAATGTGAGACAAAATATCTTCATAATAAATAACCAAACAATCGATGTCTTTGAACTTAATTATTTTAAAAATGAAACCTTGTCTATCTAGTTATCTATCTCTACGTGTCTTTAAAAGTGTTGTAACAAAAACCAATAACCTTTTGATTAATTGCATTATAAATATGGAGCCAGGGTCTATCAGAAACAGTTTAGGTATATAATCAACAGTTTTAATAGCATGAGTTTTCCCCAACTCTTCTAATTTTGTTGTTCTTTAGGGACTTAAAAGGAAATATCACATGACTTAGTGTCTGGATTTTTGATTGTCAGAATTTGGAGAGATTGGGTGCTGGCATCTAGTGAGTAGAGGCTAGAGATACTGCAAATCATCCTGCAGTGCATAGGGCAGTCCCTCCAACTCCACAACAAAGAATTATTCCACCCAATATGTCAGTAGTGTTGAGATTAAGGAACTCTGCTTAACTGAGTGAAGAAATTACTGTGGGGTTATTTTATAAAGAAGATAGTTGATGACGAGCATGATGAAGGCAGTGGTGCAGACGGCAGGGTAGGAGGGCCAGAAGAGCCCAGCTTCCCACAAAGTACAGGATGGCCTAGAAGAGTCCCAGGTCTCTAAGCTTATTGAGTGAACCCCTGGCCATCTGGGGCCTCCCAGTGCTCACTCATCATCTCAGTGGACTTCTTCTTACCCAGTTTCTATTAGCATTTTCCTATTGTTGTTTTCTTAAAGCATTATCTGTGCTACTGACTGGGTCTTTAAAATTGATGAGGTACCATCAACCATTTCAGTTTTTATCAAGGGAGCAGAGGCAAAGGGGAGTTGAGTTCTGGCATGTGTTTGGGAGGTGTTTGTTTTGACTGTCTGATGGCTGCATACCAGCCTGAGGGAGTCACAAATGTCACTGGTGTGCGATGGTATAATTTTCCTGCCGCTCCGAAGAGTCTTCTGTGTTAATCTCCCGGCATGTCTGGCAACTTTCAAAATAGAAGTTTAAGGCAATTCCGCGGAGTAGTGAAAAAAGATTCAAAGTTCCCATTCGTCTTTGTAAGGACAGAGAAAATTGCTAGTGTGCAGTTGGTCTTTTTCATTATTGAGAACATAGAGCAGCTCGGTTTTCACCAGGGCTAATTGATTTTCACAGCTGGTGCAGCAAAGTCTAAGGATGATATGAAACTTGAAAAGTCCTTTTGTCCAGACCCTGAAACTCATGAGTTCTGCAGGGACTTAAAATTGGGGCTTCAATAAGAGATGCTGATATCGTCTGAAATAACTTAGGGCACCAACTGGAAAAGAGTTACTTGTGCATGTAATACATGGTGTGAGTATGGCCTTTCATATGGTATCCCTTTAAGTTCATCACTTTTTCTTTTATATTAATTAGCATTGTGTTCCATGGCATAAACCTGATTTCAACTTCGGTACCAAATAATTCCCCTAACGACATGGTAGATGATGTTGAGAATCTGCCTTCCCTTTCCATACAGATGGCAGAGGATACTACCTCCTGACTAGGAAGTGGTCTACATCACAGGCATGTTTGTAACTTAATTTCTCTACCTCAGGGGCTAATTGGATCTTGTGTTCCTTATTATTAAACGATGGCAAGGCAGTGGGAATCTGGGGCAGAGTTTCCATACAGAAACTCAAAGCAGGGATGTAGTTACTGGAGCTGGGATCAAAAGGGAGGATTTGACCACATACAATAACATCAGTGTCCTAGTGGCAGGGGCACATTTGTGAGAGGCAGCGTACTGCAGCAAAAAGCATGGGCATGAAGAAAGATAAATCTGGCTTCCAAGCTCTGCCACTGTGAAGACAGGGGATCTCAGGTAAGTTCCATCAGCCTCATTGCAATGTTGTGAGATCTGAAGTGCATGTAAAAGGGCCAGGAATCACACTTGGAATGCTCTCTTCTTCCTCTTTCCTTTGCCTTAATGGAAGTTCATTTTCAAGTCTGAGTTTTGCTCATCAAAGCTTACTTTACATTGAGTCCTGAACCATGATTCAGACCTTCTTGTATTTTCAACGACAGAATTGGTCTTACATTTTGGGGTGCAAGTGGAGTGCGTTTGGAGAATGCTTGTATAACACAAAACGTAGTAGTAAAATACATCACTGAATTCAAATAGGACTATTGTCTGAAGGAGCAGCCAGCAAATATTTGACTGGGGTCCAGAGCCAGAGAGCCAGTGGCCCTTTACTCAATATATTTCTACTTTCTTTGTTCCAAAAAGAATGACTTTATGACAATAGTTCAAAAGGCAAAACAATTTTTTTCTAGTGACACATGAGCATTCTGTATTATTTATTTCATAAAATAAATTAAAAAATCTTCATTATGTGTTGTTCTGTTAGATCACAGTGTTTGTAAAACTCCCTAGATATTGAACTTGACTCGATATTAAAGTTATTTAAAAAACACAATTTTCTAGGAAACATCCTCAATAAGGTATACACTCATAAGCATTCTGGGTGTTGGCAGGTAGCATATGTATACATAGCTACACACATAGCTAGATATAAAAACATGTATTAGCAATATCGGTGGAGGGTAATTACTATACATAATATCTTAGGGTTTAGTTATTGCAAAAATATTGATCAAAAGTAGTGATCAACTAGGGCAACTGGGTGGCTCAGTCTGCTAAGTGTCTGACTCTTGATTTTGGCTCAGGTCATGATCTCACAGTTTCTGAGATCAAGCCCCTCACTGGGCTTTGGACTGACAGCCTAGAGCCTTCTTGGGATTCTCTCTCACTATCTGCACCTCCCCTATCTCAAAAATAAATAAATAAACTTAAAAAAAAAAGTAATGATGACTCAAATATATTTATTAGTGCACAAGTTAGTGTTATTTGTTACTTATAATAAAAATAAATAATGATGAAACTAGAGGAATATTATTTTTAAATAAAAATGAAAAATATCAATAATTAGGTAGTGTGTAACTCCATACATTGCTAATCATAAATTGATAGAAAGCATCCTTATTGAAAATTGTCAATTTTTACAACTTTATGGGTATGCTTACATAGTAGGAGCTTTATAGCATTGTTCAGTAGACAGACTTGATGGTAAAATGTTAATTGTAGTTGCCATTAAACTGTGTTGATGTTAACAGAAGACCGTGGGGGAGGGGGAGGGGGAAAAAGTTACAGAGAGGGAAGGAGGTGAACCATAAGAGACTCTTAAATACTAAGAACAAACTGAGGGTTGATGGAGGGGGTGGGGGAGGGGGAAAGTGGGTGATGGGCATTGAGGAGGACACCTGTTGGGATGAGCACTGGGTGTTGTATGGAAACCAATTTGACAATAAATTATATGTAATATAAAAAAAACAAAAAAAACAAAAAACAAAAAAAACCAAAACGCACACACAAACAAAATAATAAACTGTGTTAATGTGTAGCTGTGTTTATTTTTCAGTGTCAAGCCCAGGCTTCCTTAGTTTGGTATTCCTTGTAAGCAATTATAACATCCTCTTATTTTCCTTTGAAATAGTTTCAGACAAAAAAAATTATACCTGCCCTATTGTTGCTTCCTGCAGCACATTTTCAAGTGAAAGGCTTCAAAATACTATACAATATTTTAACCATTACATTTTTTAATTTACTATGATGTTTCAGAAATATTTAGTATGTTTTGCTTTATCCACTTTTTTCTTTCATTTGCAGTTAAAGTCATAACACTCATTGACATGTTGCTTATATAAATACTTTTAAAAATGAACTGCTTAAGTTAGTCAAAACATAAATTTGATATTTCTAACTATACACTCAAAACATATTGCTCACATGCTCTTCATTTTGTTTCAGTTTTATTTGACTTCAAAGGAAAAAAACAACACAAAGAAAAAACAAGAGCATTTACACCTGATAAACAAGTAGTGAAAACCCAAACCAGACATATTCCATTTATTTGATTAAACTCTATAATCTAAGTAGACAATACATTAATTAATATACTAATATAATTTATTACTATAAATATTTGTTGAATTACATAAACATCTATCCTTGAGGATTGTACCCATTCCATTAGGGAAATACATTCTGAGATCTTTATTTGATTTTATAATTTAATCCACTTATTTCTTCATACATTTTAGAAAGAATTTTATACATTCTAAGTGGGAATATTTGAAGATAGTATCATGTTCTTGACTTTTTTTTTCCCCTTAAAGAAATGCCTGGCCCCTTGTGTACAGAAAGAAACTTTGGGTCAGTTACATTCTCTGAGTCTGGAGTACATTTGTGCTTTATGGTCCCTTTGTCCTTTGAGAACATGGAACAAAATGGTTTTTGAACATGAACAGGATTTTAAGCTACCTCGTGAGACTTCATCTTGAATTTCAGTTCAAATCCTTCCCATTGGAAGTGGGCATTTCTGAGGGTTCTGTAAATGTTCTATTAATGAACCAAATGTCTCTTAAAAATTGCAAGCTTTGCTCTTTACAAGTCCCGTTGTGAACGCCTCTCTGAAAATTCTGGCGGTTTCACTTGCAATATTTACCAACAACCATCAAAAACATAAGAAGTCAATTAACTTCTATTATCTCTCCTTAGCAAGTCTTATAGTTCTACCCCTATTAATACAACTTACAATGACGTTTTCATCCTAGGTTGTCTAGATTCAAGTCCAGACTGCAGATTTGGATTTGAAGAGGCTTTCACAAGAAGCCTCTTCTGTTTGTTTGTTTTAACTTTGTCCTCTCTCTCTTGATATTTTTGACCCGAATCAGAGTTGTAGAAGATGTAAAAGCAAACAATGGTGATAGAGGACACTGATTATTTTTTCTCTTGGACTTTTACATTCTGTCTGTTTTCGTCATTTATTCGTATATTCAATATGCACGTGTTGAGCATGTACTGTGTTCTAGGTACTTGGGATACAACAGTCAATAAAATAAAGTTTCTTTCCTTCATAGAACTTCCTCTCTGAAAACGCATGACAGATGAGACAAATCCGATATCACAAATAAGTAAGTTAGATATTTTGTTGTAAGGTGTAATTATACTGTGGGAAAAGGAGAAAGTGGAGCAGAGTAAAGGAAATCATGAGCGCTGGGCAGGTGAAGGAGGGACAGGTTACTCTATTAAATAAGATGGTCAGAGCAGAGACTAAAAAATAATGGAACGAGGAGATTTGTTACACAAGTATCTGGAATAAGTGGATCTTAGGTTAAGAGAGTATCAAGTGTGAAATCCCAAAGCCTAAATCTGTCTTTAATTTTCATTAACTCCCATTAATTTACTCCGTGGATATTCATTGTCCACCTAAGAGAATGTAATCCGGTAAAATTGGCCTCAAGAAAAAGGGGAAGATTGTAAAAATAGAGGATAAGACATTTAATTCCAGAAAAGAAATTAGAGTCACATGGAGGGGCACCTGTGTGGCTCAGTTGGGTAAGCCACGGACTCTTGATTTCAGCTCAGGTCATGATCTCAGGGTTTGTGAGATCGAGCCCCACATTGGGCTCTGTGATGTCAGAGAATTCCTGCTTGGGATTTTCTCTTTCCCTCTCTTGCTTCCCCTCCCTGGCTCATGCTCCACACTCTTTCTCTCTCTCCCTCTCAAAATAAATAAACAAACTAATTAATATGGAGAAGGCATCAGGCATTGTGGCGTTGGTGTAAGATAACCAAACTGATAGTAATACAAACAAAGGTAGAAAATATTCTTTCTCATTAACTCCAAATGTTTATGTGGCCTCAGTGCTTTGCAACTCAACTCAGTAAAATAAGGAGTTGGAGGAAATTATGTCCATAATATCACTGTTTACTGCTATATCCACCAGTTCCTAAGATCATTCTTAGTTCCTACTGGTACTCAATAAATATTTGTGAAATGAAATATTAAAGGATCTGTTTTGTAAGATGATATGGCCCCAACCTCAGTTTTATTTATTCTATCAAATGCCCTAGATCCCAAAATAATTTCTTTATGGTTTCCTTCTTTATGTGCCCCCTTAAGACAGTAAATTTAAACTTTTACTTTTTCTCTTCTGTATGATGGAAATGATATTGATAATACTACCTACCTCAAAAAGTTCTCATAACATATGAATAATGTTATACATCTAAATTACTTAAAATTTTCCTAGCACATAATTAATACTGCATAAGCTTTGTCATTACTATTTGCTTCTCTTTGTAGCACTTATAGACAAATAATTATGAAAGGGTTAGACAGTAATATTCCTATTATTTCTATTAGGTTGTTGTTAACAATTTGAAGGCAGGTTCCAAATAAGGATTTATATTATATCCCAGTATGTATTTAATGCAGGATCTTGAAAGTAGTAGAGATTCAATGCAATAAGAAGGTCCACAGTATACATGTCTACATCAATGAGAATGCCCACTGAAATATCAGCCCATTATAACCTGTTGTATAATAAAGCCCCATTTACCCATTTATTCATCTAACAGAAATACAGGGGATAGAATTGCCAAAACCATAATTCAGAGAATGATGATGCTGAAACCGAGAAGTCATATGCAATTCATCTTATTACATTCAAAATCAATATTTCCAAATTATGTTTGCCATATCCATTAGTAGTACTCGGTTAAATGTGTTATTCTACATTACGGTTAGTCTATATTTGCAGCTTCAAAAGGTCTTATCTCATTCTGTCACTATGATTCACTTGGTTAATATTCATTCAGTCCTGGTGAAGAAAGCCCAAGAAATGGTATGGGAAAAGCATTGAGCATCTGAAGTGTTAGGGTTCAGTTAGTCACCTTCAATTTTTGTGACAGAGCTCGAAAGGGAAGACACAGAGACACCCTCCCTTTACCTAGTGTCATTCCTTAGTTCTTGGAAAAACGGCCTGGCTGTGGAAATCTGAGGGCAAAACAATTATTTCACAAAAGAAAGGACTGTATTTGGAAAGAATTTCTTTCCTAACCCTGCATAGCAAGACACCAACAATCATAAACCCTAATACTTAGTGGAAAACATTTGTTTTGAAGGTAATCAATGAGTCAACACATATTTGTTGAAAACTCACTATATGTTCAGCCTAATAGATGCTCAATGGGGGATAGATATATATTTATTTTTTCCTCCTTCATTGATGCTACATTTCATTTTAAAATGTAATGTGAGGCAGCTTGTGAGAAAAATAGTTTTAAAAAATGAGGAGGTAAAAATAAAAAAAACAAAGCTAAAACAGCAGGTAATAATAATGAAATTGCATGCTGTACAGTTCTGGACAGATGCTAGTAATGGACTAATAATTTGATTTTCTAGCAGCCAGAACAAGGAGCAAATAGCCAGACAAAAGAAGACTTAGAAATGCCCTCATATCCATATTTTTGGAGACAAAACTGAAAAGAAAACTGTTGAAGACTAGTGTTTTATTCACTTTCATAGTCTCCATACCAAACATGATGTTTATTGAGTATAAGTGGGAATTCCATAAATACATATTGAATTAGCAGGGGGGTTATTTTAAAATTTAGAACAACTTGACACTAAATCTCATGTATTACACGTTTGAAGAAATAACCTCTATATGATGAAATAGCCTGAAACCAAAATTGTCTACAAAAATCTATCACACATGGTCAGTGTTGTTGCTTCCTTCAAAAGCTTAGATGCACTTAAATGAGGCAAGATTAGCAAAATAGTATTCATTTAATTTTAGAGCCTTAGCTGTATTATTTATGGTATTTTAAAGAAATATCTCACTTCAGAGGCTAGGCATAGAGTCTTAACTTGTCTTATAACCAGTATTTTAAAGTAAATAACTTTTTTTTTTCTAATAGATGAACTCTGTTCCTCCATTTCTTATAAGACATATCACAATCAATTTAAAGTTCCATGAATGCTAATGAAGAGCCAGGGATAAATCTAATTAAATTTTGTGCCAATGTAGCATTCTAATAATTGCTTTTAATTTGAAAAAAAAAAAATTTCTCTCTTTCTCTCTGATGAACCAAATCACAGCAGAGTAACATGTCTTCAAACTTTCAATATCAGGAATAACTGGATTTTCTGAAGCTTACCATCCTACTCTCTCTTTATCCTGGAAATCCCTGGGTAAATACATCCTGCTGGCTTATTAATTTATATTAAGACTCATAAAAGGGATCTAGAAATAGCAGAAATCACAGTACCACAACATAGGTAAGCTTACAAAACTTCAATATCCATATCCCTTGCCCATGGATTTCTGATAAGGGGCCTTTCATTCTAAACAGAGTTAACTGGGCATTGCTTTGTTCTCTAAAACTTTCTCACATGGATGACCATAGGGACACTGCCACCTGGAATGCATTAGAAAGGTTAACATAAAAAGCACACAGAGACGGAAAAAGGCCTTCTGCCTCACCTCTTTTCCTGCTTTCCCTGACCGAACAGCTGAGAATGTTGATCTTCTGGGAAAAAAAAAAATCTGATCAAGACCTATTTACTGAAATTGATAAAATGCTCCATTACCTCAGGATCAAAGAGAAGTCAAGAAAAAATTACACGTAAGGGGACCTGGAGAGTCCATTTGAAGTCCATCAACAGACAGGCGAGTGACAGACTAGGAAGCAATTGTAGAGCCATCAACCTAACTGCCTGTGAAATCTACCCTGGACCCATACTCTGCCACCCGGAGAATATCATCTCTAGAGCGGCGCACCTGGGAACTGTCAGTCGTCCAAGCCCCAAGAATTAAGAGGTATATTATAATTGTCTCCATTTCATACCCTTACTTGTCAATGAACTGGAAAAGTACTAGGCTCGAAAACAACTTGCTTTTTACAGGACTCTAGGAAATCAAAAAAAAAATGTGATTTATTACGGTTGTTAAGATAGAAATGCAGAGTGAACTGTATCGTATCGAACCTTGCTAACAGTAGCCTATTTTATTTTATTTTTATTTTTTTAAGTTTATTTGCTTTGAGAGAGAGAGAGAGCCAGTGGGGGAGGGGTAGAGAAAGAGGGTGACAGAAGATCCAGAGTGGGCTCTGTGCTGATAGCAGAGAGCCCAATGCAGGGCACGAACACACGGACTGTGAGATCATGACCTGAGCCGAAGTCGGAAGCTTAACTGACTGAACCACCCAGGTGCCCCTGCATATTTTATTTTTAACGATCATTCCTAAAATACTATCCAGATTGTTATTAATTGCTACCAAAAATACTATTAATATTGCTTTGTAAATATAGAACTATATATATATATAACTATGCTGTAGGGACATTTGCAGTACACATAATTGGTTTTTACCTGTTTCTCTGATTAACAATGTATTTGCTTAAATCGCAAACCAAAAATTGGAAAGCTTTTGAATGAGTAACTTAAATCACGAAAGGAGCATAACTTATTATTATATTAACAGTTTCACCAGATCCTTTTTTTATAAAAATGAAAACCATTCCCAGAATGGCCTCAACAACAAAGTTTTGAATATGCAAGGAAACTAGTTTGCAGCCACGGGTTTGAAGTTGCCCTTTACAGTTAAGGTGACTGTTGGAACCACTTCTGGATGTATTTGATTAGTGATGAGTGATAGCTTACAATTCCACAGCCCTTCATACTTCAGAAAATGTGTTCACATGTGCTGTACCATTGGATCCTTATAAAAACTCTACGAGACAGATTATCATGTTGTTATTTTCTTCATATGTGGTCCTTCCTTAACACACAAATGGTAGCTCAAGAAAATCAGATCATTAATTTTTCTTGAGCACAACCACAGTCAGTGGTAGACCTGGGGCTTGTTTCGGGTTGGCCCTTTCTACCCACTCTATCTAGCAGAACTTTACCAAGTAAAGCAGATTTACTGCTGTTGTCACAATGTAGAAATTCGTCTCTTTGCCCAATGTGTTCGTATTTTGTCATCTAAAGCTTACCAATTGCTACAATTTACAAGTTTCATATAGCCACATAACATGTTTTAAACTGTAGTTTGGTCAACTTCATGTTCAAAAGCTGCCTGTACCTCACGCAGCCTCACGAGAATTTCACACGCTGTTTGAAGATCAATGAGAGTTTTATGGTACCCATGGTAGTTTTTTATACCTAATTTTCCTCGATTTGCTTGACAGAAAAACAATCAAGTCTTATATATGTGGCTTATACTTTTCCAGTAGTAAGCAGTCTGATGCTGTTAATGACAAGAACTTGATGGTTACATGCAACTTACAGTGTACTTTTGCCACAGGTGAAGTTTTTCTTCAAGGATTTGCAAGGTCTTTTTCTTTGTGTCTTAGACAACATTTGGTATTTGAGGTTTGCCTTTGATTTTTTTTTTAATCTTCCTTTCCTTTACAGCCATTTCCTTTAATTATCACAAGCCTAACTAAGTTCACCAAGCTTCCAGAATGATTATGTTACCATTACACTGGTGTTCCAGAAAACACCATACACTGAATTCCTCCTGGGTTCAGCCAGCTGACACTTCCCTGACTAAATCACACGCAAACAGACTCACCTATCCTATGTGTCACTTCCTCAAATCCTGTTGTCCTCACCTTGCTACCCATGTATTCACAACCTGGTGCAGAATTTCTTAAGCAGCATTTCTGCAGCTTTCTATATCTATCCCATTGCCTCTCAATTCATATTTACCATGTTTTTCTCATTTATGGTATGAATGGATTTGTAAGTATGTTATGCTAACTAGAAACTTCATATGGAAAAATGTTGGCTGTTAAAATTGATATCTTCCCGCTAAAAATATTTTCACTCTGCATTTTTTCTTGCAAATAATATTTTTTATACTCGATCTATCTTTTGGAATTCTAAACTCTATAGAATATAGAATGACAGTAGGATAGAGGATTTTGTTTGATTGGACTCAAATTTTGTGATTTCTCTGTTTAGAAAGAGGGCGGTCCAGTTGCTAGGATGGAATCATCATATTTGAAACTGTGGAGGAAACCATTGACTTTTTTCACCCAGAATGGCTTCCAGCAATGGTGGGGGTTTAATCAGTGATTGGAGCCATTGTATGTATTTCAGCAGAACTGCTTGGTCCCAGATCAGAGGGTTTAAACAGTAAGGTTTTTAAGTGAAATCTAAAAGAAATTTTTCTCCCAGAGCTAGAGAACTTTGGTGAGTTTATATTAAGACAAAGTCCTTATTGGAAAGCTGCTTCTTCAGATAAACTGTAATTTGTGAGAGTAAGTAGGATATTGGAAGGGATCTCTGGATACAGGGAGGATTTCTACCCAATACAAGAGCACCTTAAACAATATTGCTGATATTGGGTGGCATCCACAATCAGAAACTGCCTGCTTCAGGGGTGCTTAGGTGGTTCAGTCGGTTGAGCGTCTGACTTCAGCTCAGGTCATGATCTCATGGCTTCTGGGTTCTAGCCCCACATCAGGCTCTGTGCTGACAGCCTGCTTTGGACTCTCTCTTTCTCTCTCTCTCTCTCTCTCTCTCTCTCTCTCTCTCTCTGCCACTGCCCTGCTCATGCTCTGTCGGTCTCTCTCAAAAATAAATAAACATTAAAAAAAAAAAAAAGAAGAAGAAAGAAACTGCTTGTTTCATTATTGGATAACTGCCTGTTGAGCCCACATGGACGTCCTTAAACTTTAGAACATGTTATCTTCCTTCTGTCAAATGGAGTAACAAATAATTAGCTCTTTCCTCTACCAAAACCTCTTTAAAAGAGTGAACAAAAGTATTCATCGTCAGCCACCTCACCTCATCCCCATCATCTCATAAGCTTTCTTTTATGCAGTACACTTTAGTTTTCTCCCAAGTGTCTTGACTAGCTGAGGAATTCAAGTTAAAAATCCATTATTTAAAAGGAAAAAAGAATTTGAGGAGAAAGTAATGCAGAACTTTCTAGTAGGTGGCATAAAAATGTGAGGAGCTATGTTGGAGCCAAGCAGATTTTTATTGCTCCTTAAATCACTCGAGTGATAGCTGCTTTCTCAGGCTGCTTATAAAGGTAGTCTCATTCAAAATGCTAATCTTCCATGGCTTCTCCCATGCTGGGAATATCAGTACTGCTTGACCAGCTATTTTTGAGTCAAGGATATTTCAATCAAGAGAATAGTGATGGAACCTCAGAAAAGAATGTTTTCTTCCTTCTTTCTCCATATGGCATTGTTGGCTTCATCCACAAAGAACTTTAAAAATACTCGCTGAGTCTTGAGAAGTATGCAAATGAGGCAGAAGTAATGTTGGTTGGGTGGGAGGAGGAGGAGAGAGAGGAAAGGAATCAACGCTGAAGCTGTGTACCCCCCAAAATAACAAATGAAGGACTTCCTCTCTTCCACAGGGCTATGCCTTTCTCTCATGCCCCATTTCCTTGCAGCTAATAAACCCTAATGAGAAAGCAGTGTCTGTGCACTTCTGTGTTATACAGCTACCCTTTCTTACTTTGACTCCTGCAATGACTCATTTTGTCCCTGTCATTACAAGCCCTCGCTCCTTCCCTTTCGCACCCTTCTTTTGTCGTTCATTCTCATTTCTGTAATCCCATCTCTCTCTCCCTCTCCCTCCCTCTCTCATCCAGAGATAAAGAAAGCAGAACATTTGCACTTCACATTATCATCACCTCCGAGAAGACTGCCGCATGAGTGACAGAAAAAGAAAAGGATAAGAGGTTGTCATAATGCTTCTTGAGTTTGAAATGTCAATCCAACAAATTAACAGCAGGAGCACAGCATGGAACCTATTGACTATTGAATTATAATCCTGGTGTTCTCATTGTAGGATTTTCCCTCTTTCTTTTTCTTCCGCAACACAAAATTCGTCGGTGTAGCTGTGTGTAACTGTAGTTGCTGGGCCTAATGATGTCCTCTTAGACGTGGTCGCTTTAAATTTCTATACTCAGATTCACCACAACTGTACCAGTCTTATAGGGACTTCTGGCAGCTTTTTATGAGGGGGAGGGGGAAGCAGTGCAACGTGGAAACTTCCAACCAAAAATCAGAAGAGTGACTTCACATCTCTTCTTGAAGATGCTTACTAAGGGACAGTGAGACCCGGGACAAATATAACATTGGCACATACCTTGCAGCCACTTTTTTTTTTTTTCCACTTTAAAGATCAAAATAGCAGAAGTAGCAAACTCCTTTCTGAGTTTTAAAACTCATAAGTATTTTATTAGGAATTTAATCCATCTGTTTATGATTCATCGACTCTGTGCTCATCAAAATGGTGTTTGCTGAGGGTGATTGTGGATTGAAGAAGACCTCAAAGATGCTTTTAAATTTCTTTTACTACAAATGTAAGTGTTGCCAAGAATGAAAACAACCTACACTACACAAATTCTAAGTTTGCTCCCAGCTAGAACCTTAGAAGGTGTAACTCTCCTCTAAGAATGCCAGACCCGATGCATTTACTCAGGCTTCTATCCCTGTGTGGTTGATGGGATTGTTTATATGAACCAGCAAACTTTCCACTCCCTTCCACAACTATGGCCCAAAAGGAGTAAAATGCTATTTCATCACTTTAACATTTTAAAGATGGAATTAGGTCTGGCCTTTCTTAGTGGCCAGAATTTATTTTGTTCTCCCTTCAAAGAAAGCATTTGGCAGGAACTAATGTACAGAAAAGACCAAAAAGACAGACATTAAACACTACAAGATGTGAATTGAATGGTTAGAGGGTAATTTGCAGATCTTGCTGACAAGCGATACACATGATAGTGGGAAACAGCGGAGGGGTTTAGATTAGCTGCATGATGAAGGAGATGCTCCGAGAGGGTAAAAGCAGAGGCTTTGCAGACTTTTCCTTTTTTCTTTTCAGGACCTGTTCATTTTAGCGTTCTTGGACAGTGGTTCTCATAGTTTAGGGGACTGATGATCTCAGGAAATCCTATTGTTTCCTAATGCAGGAACACCTAATCTTAATAAAACTGAAAGAAACCGATTGCTTTGGATGAGATACACATTAGGAATAGGAGAATAAATTCACGTTAAAAAAAGCGCACCGTATCCTTATAAAAGTATCAATGACAAGTAGACCGGCTTATTATGCTACCTCTGACTTTCATAGACAGTGATTTAAGGGTCATCTCTACTTTGAGAATTTGCCTCCCAGTCTCAAATCAGCCTTGACTCGGTGGCAGTAGGAATTTCTGTCCCATTAAAGGTAACTGGTCCAGGTAGACTAGAATGTTTTAGAAACATGCAATGTTGAAACCACCTAAGGCAAAAGCACTGGGTTTCTTGCTCATATTGTTGCTCCGGAAAGCTGTAGTGACATTTGCAGAACAATAAGAACTGGGATTAGTTTTGTTCAAATCACCACCTTCACTTGCCTGACCTATTTCATTGGCCACCTAAAATGAAAGATCACCTGACATCAGCCCTTGCTCTCATAAAATCACACTTTGCAATGTAATCAAGGGAATCTTTTTTCTAATTATACCAGTTTAATTGATATGTAATTCACATACCATAAAAGTCACTCCTTAAAAGCTACATTTCAGTGGTTTTGGTATATTAGCCAAGTTGTGCCACAGTAACCATTATGCAAATTTAGAGTATTTTCATCCCTGAAAAGTCTCCATGCATTTACCACTTTCGGACTTTTTGCATAAATGGAATCATATAGTATGTGGTCTTTTGTGATTGGCTTCTTTTTCTCTCAGCATAATATTTTCAAGATTCATCCATGCTATAGTCCATACTAGTATTTCATCCCTTTCTATTACTTAACGGTATTCCATTGTATGAAAATACCACATTTGTTTATTCATTAGTTGATGGGGTTTTGGGTTGCTAAGACGTTTTGGCTGTTATGAACAATGCTGCTATGACATTTGTATACAAGTTTTGTACGGACATTTGTGTTCAATTCTCTTGAATACATATTGAGGGGTAAAATTTCTAGGCAATATGGTAAGTCCATGTTTGAGGAACTGCCATAGCTACCATTGTATCCCTTTACATCCCCATCAGCAATATGGGAGTTTCAATACCTCCACATCCATCAGCACTTGTTACTGTCCCACTTTTTAATTATAGACACAAGTGGATATGAAGTGGTACCTTATCCTGGTTTTCATTTGCATTTCCCTGATGACTAATGGTGTCGAGCATCTCTTCATGGGCTTGTTGACATTTATACATACTCTTTGGAGAACAGTATTCAAATCCTTGTTCATGTTTTAAAAATGGCTGTTTGTCTTTTAATTATTTAGTTGTAAGTGTTCTTTATATTTTCTGGATATTAGCCCCTTATCAAATAGATAATTTGCAAATATTTTCTCCCATCCTGTGGATTCTTTTCACTTTTTTTGATAGTGTCCTTTGGAGCACAAAAACTTTTAATATCGATATAGCCCCAAATGCTTTTTTTTTTTTCTTTTGTTGCTGTGATTTTGGTCACATCAAAGAACAATTGCCTAACTCAAGGTCATAAAGATTTACTCCTATGTTTACTTTTAGGCGTTATACATATGCTTTTGGCTCCTACATTTAGGTCTCTGAACCATTTTGTATTAGTTTTTTTCTACAGTGTTAGGTAAAGGTCCAACTTCATTCTTTTTCATGTGGATATCCAGTTCTACAGCACAAGTTGTTGATAAGAGTGTGCTTTAGATACTCTTATCAAAAATGTTGACCAAAAATGTGAAGGCTTATATCTGTACTCTCCATCCTATTCTATTGATCTCTATCTTTACTTTTAGAACAGTATCACACTGTCGACTATTGTAGCTTTGTAGTAAGTTTTGAAATTGCAAGGTATGAGTCCTTCAGTTTTTGGGGTTCTTTTTGTTTGTTTGCTTGTTTTTCTTTGTCAAGACTCTGTTGGCTATTCTGGGTCTCTTGCACTTTGTATGAATTTTAGCATCAACTTGTCAATTTCTTCAAATAAGGCAGCATAGAATTTGAGAGGGATGATTATTGAATATGTAGTTCAATTTTTTAGAGTATTGCCATCTTACCAATATTAAATTTTCTAATTCATGAACACAGAATGCCTGTCCATTTAAAAAGGTCATCTTTAGTTTCTTTCAATGATGTTTTATACTTTTCAGTGCATGACTCTTGGACTTCTTTTGTTAAATTTATTCCTAAGGATTTTATTATGTTGATGTTATTATAAATGGATTGTTTTTTCTTAATTTTATTTCACAGTATCATTTTTAGTATTGATACATACAGTTTATTTTTTATATTAACCTTATATCATGCACACTTACTGAACTCTTCATAGCTATAATAGTTTTTGGTGGATTCATTAAAGGTTTCTACATGCCTTACTTGTTATTTATTTTCCATTATGGATGACTTTTGTTTCTGTTTCTTGCCTGATTCTCCTGGCTAAAAATCCAGTACAATTTTGAATAGAAGTGGCAAGAATGGTCACTTTTGTCTTATTTCTGAGGGTAAAAGGAAAGCTATCAATCTTTCACCCTTATGATGTATAAGTTTTTCATCGATTTCCTTTATCATATTGAAGATATCCCTTTGTAGTTCTACTTTTTAAAGTTCTTTTTAATCATGAAAGGGTACTGGAATTTTCAAAATTAATTTTCTGCATCTCTTGAGATGATTGTGTGGTTTTTCCATTTATTATATTAACATATTGTTTTACATTGATTTTTGTATGCTGAAACAAACTTACATTCCTAGGAAAAATTCCAATTGGTCATGGTATAATTCACACACACACACACACACACACACACACACATTGCTGGATTTAGTTTGCTAATATTTTATTGAAGAATTTATGTCTATTCATAAAAGATACTAGCCTATAATTTTTTGTGTGTTGTCTTTTGCTTTGACATCAAGATAAATTGGCCCAATGGAATGCGGTGGGATGTATTCCTTCCTCTTCTACCATTTGATATGGCTAGGGAAGGATTGAAGTTCATTGTTCCTGACATGGTTAGTATAATTTACCACAGAAACTATTTGAGCCTTGGCTTTTCTTTGTGGGAAATTCATTGAGTACTGATTCAATCTTTTTTGTTGTTATATCTATACCCAGATTTTTAAATTATTTCTGAGTGCATTGTGGTAATTTGTGTCTTTCTAGAAATGAGTCTAATTCATCTAGGTTGTCTCATTTTTGGCATATGATTATTCATAATATTTCCTTACCATCTAATTTCTCTGGAGTCTCTAGTCATGTGCACTGATTTATTCTTGATTGTATTAATTTGTGCCCTGTCCCTTTTTTGTTCTTGGTAATCTAAAGTTTCATCAATTTTTTTTTATATTTTCAACAAAAAAGATGTTTTTATTCTCTCTTATTTTTCTATTACAGATTTCATTTATTTCAGTTCTAATCTTTATTTTTTTCCTTCTTTCTGCTTCCTTTGTGTTTAGTGTGGTAATCCTAGCCTTTTACATAAATCCTGACACTCAGATATCTGTCTCTAGGAAAAGGATTAAAGTGTGAATGATTAAAGAATGAATGTGTAGAAGTCTCACTGGCAACTCTGCACCAATTGCAATAATCAATAACCGATTGCAGTAACTTTGCAATAATGCCAGATACCATGGAACGTTAACCACACCATAGTTAGCAGTTAAAATTGAAAGAACTAAAAGATAATTAGTTTGGGAGTGCCTAGGTGGCTCAGTCAGTTGAGTGGCTGACATAGGCTCAGATCGTGATCTTGCTGTTCTTAAATGTAAGCCACACATTGAGCTCACTGCTGTCAAGGCAGAGCCTGCTAGAGATCCTCTGTCCCTCTCTCTCTGCCCTTACCCACTTGCACTCTCTCAAAAATAAATTAAAAAAAAAGCCATAAAACAAAGATCATTAATTTTCTCAGTCAGAATGCTGTGAAGATTTGTAAGATAAGAAAGAATTGGTTCTTAGACAGTCTTTTTTTTTTTTAATGGAAGTATGTACTCTGAAAAGACCAGACCTATGTATTTTGAATGTCACGTAAGCCAAACATCTTCCTGCTGCTTCCTGACCCCACTTTTCCTCTCTCACCATTAGAGGTATTCCAGATCCAGATTTTGTCTTAATAGCCTTCCCTCACTTTGTTTCTATGTTCTGTCAAAGGGAAGCCCTAGTCAGAGCAATTCCTATTATAGAAAGAAAAATAGAAAGAAGAAGATCAATCCAACATAGCAGAGAAATTCTCTAGAGATTTCAAAGCTGAGAAGAATTTGTCATTGGATCTTTGATTGACGGTCAGTGCTAAGAAATGTGCAGGTGTCTTGCACTTTCTATTAAAACACACACACCCACACACACTGAGGATGATTTTCCAATTATGCTAACCAATGTCCTTTAAAAACATGAGTATAAAAGAGTCATTCATGGTTCTATAAACAAACTTTTCTTTTTTTCAACAGGGTACTTGAACAACAACAAAAAAAGACGAACAATTTAAAAAAGCAAAGCAAAATAATAATGAATATATTAGTATTTGACTCAAAAGCAGTACCTAGAACAGAGGACTTAATGATCCATGTTTTTTAATAAGTGAGTATATTAATGGATGAATGTACATATGTGCATATACACATATATGTGTATATACACATGTATGCATATACACATATACATTCACATATACAAATATATAAACTGATCAATACATGAATGACATGAAATATAAATGGGCAAGCTGCTCAAGTGAGTTGAATAATAAAACATTTCCCCTGACTCATTTATATAACAGTGTTTACAAGCATACATAAAAGCTATTTTCATATAGATTTTCAAAAAATATGTATCTTGCCATATGTGAAAATAGAGCCAGTGATTTTTGGAATGCTATAAAACAAAATCATAAACTATATTTTAGTAGGCTATTGAAATACATTTTCCCTTAACTATAAAATGTTGTATAGTTTTATTATAAATGTTTTCAAATTCAATACCTCTTGAAACTGATGATCAAAATGAGGGTATGAATGGCTTTAAAAAAGATTCTATGTGGAAGCAGGACTACAGAATGTTGGCTTTATTATGCCTGGAAAGACAGCCAAAATGAATATATCATTCTCTTATAGAGACTAGGAATGGGGATGTGCCATTATTGGGAAGACTTTCTCTGAATAGAATGACAAGGCATAGAGTTAATATTCTTGATAAATAAATCTGATGAACAGTCTCAGATAATGGAGAAATGTAACACTGGATGTCAGAGGGCTATAGAAAGTGTTAAAATTAAACCACAATTTATTTTATCCTATAAGCATAAAAATTATTTAGATGTGAATATTAGAACAAGCCCATCACCTAAACTAATGGCAAGTTCTTTCCTGCAGCTAATATATGATCTGAGTATTTGAAGTTTCAATCTGCTTTACTACTGTGTGAATAAATCTTTTAAACATATGTTTTTTTTTTTAAGGGCTCACTGTTTGAGAGAATCCACAGGGATAGATGAGAAATCTTAGCCTTGGATCCTCTAAGAAGACAGCACTTAAATAAAACAATCCACAATTCAAAACAAAAACAAAAACAGCTGAGTTTTTAGGCCTTTATTTGATAACAAATTCAACTGTGGGCAGTTGACTAATTTCATTAGTCACAAAACTCAACAAAACTAGATGAAAGGATGAGTAATTATTTTTTTGTTTTTTAGAATTTCCTTTGCTTCCTTTTTCCTCTCTCCCTCTATTTTCCAATTCCCCCTTCTGTTCTCTCTTCCCTTTTCCTTCTCATGTCTTTACTGTTCTCTTCACTCTCTCTCTGACCCCCATCCAATTACCTCTTTTATTTTTATTTTTATTTTTATTTTTTGGTGAAAGACACCACTTTTTCTTGTTTGACCATGGCATTTTGATATCCATTAATGTATTTGTGACCTCTGAATATCCATGCCTGAAGTTCATTATAAGTTTACAAATTGTGGAGTAAAATTTTGTTGTAGAGCTGGATTCCAAAAGGGGCAACAAGCCTAGCAACACTTACTTTATTTTATTTTATTTTATTTTATTTTATTTTATTTTATTTTATTTTATTTTATTTTATTTTATTTTTTTTTGCGTGAAGTTTTATCTTTGTCTTCAAAACAGTATTATAACTTTAGTGGGTGTTCTGAGCTAATTGTAGTATTGTCCAGTAGAAGAAAGCAATTGACAGATAGAGGATTGTGTCAAAGTGTCTTACTGAGAAATAGAACAGAATTTTTCTTTTTCATAAACGAGTTGCTGGGAACAAAACTAGGAGATGTAACATAATTAGATACAACTAGTCTGCCAGCTCAAATTGGACACATTTGTGCAATACTGGTTGGGTTTTAAGAATTGATGATGAGGTCAAAATGAAAATTCTGGAGTTTAGAATTCTGAGCCCAGGTAATCACATATATACATATGTGTATATGAAGACTTATTGAATGCATGAATGAACTACTTAGCTATTAATTATTTCTTCTGAAATAAACTGCAACATACATGGGCAACCTTTTCCTCCGACTTTGAGAATTTTCTTACTTATAAACTTGGCAAATATTGAAACGTTAATTGTTGGTATTTACCTAGGATCTATGTTTTTGAGTTGTGGGGGCAGGGGGCGGTCAAATATTACCTACTGAGATCCGGAAGAGCACCATATAGTATTTAATGGTTTTAAATGCTCCACATGCTTATGAGGGCCAAAGGGAGCCTTATAATCATCTAATGTTTAGAATGCATCTTTCACTGAACTAACCAAATATTTCGATTTACCCAAACACTTCCCTTATAATATAAAGTTTTCATACCAAGTGATATGGGGATTAAAGACAAGATATTATGCACTAAAATTATTCAAGGACAAACTTCCAAATAATTTTTTGGAAATATATGTTTGAATATGGTCAAGCTTGAAAGTTTTAAACTAGTGTCAGTTTGCCATAGTCTTGTATGTAGGTGAAAAGCACATACACACAGTACAAATCATATGGAAAAGGACCTGTATTACCTGAATTTCACTGATAGTGATAAGCACTTAAAAAAATTTAATACTTATTATCATAAAAAGTGAGGGTACATTCTTGAATGAAACTTTCCTTACAAGGATTTCATTAAATGATTAAGTAACAAATATTGAAGAGTACCCTGCTCCATTAATGGACTTCAAATGTTGAGTCATCCCATTTAGTGATGTGGTGGGAGAAGCAGAAAACAAGAGTAATTTTCACAGTGCTTTGCTTCCTTCTGATTTTTGAGATTTAGAAGACGAGGGCTTCTGGATATCCTTTGTACATGGCCACATCAGAGAATATAAGAATGGTGGCACTGAACTTTGATAACCAGTCCAGAATGTCTTGGAAACTAAAAAGATATACTGTAATTCAGGAATAAAGTCTATAATTGGATACACAGGTTTAACATTTTAGAATTCCAAGTATGATGAGTTTTAGGTGTAATCTAGCCTAACCTGTTCATCTCCTTTTTGAAGAAACTAGAATGGGTTAATGATTGATCTATAGCCAGAAATTCAGTTACTAGCAGTGCTGCAAATGTCTGACTGGCTCTCTTTGCCAAGAAATTATACTTTAATAATGGGAAGCATCCTGGAGGAGAGAAGACCTGAGAGTCAGCAGGTATAGATTGTGCTTATGGCTTGAGCAGACAGTGGAGATGTTTTTCCCTGGACGCTAGGCCCTAAATTCAGTGAGTGAGGCTGAAGTTACATCAAAATTAGTCTTAAAAATCTTTTTCCATCATCTGGAATGTTTAGTATGCATGAATAAATCCAAATTTGCCAGCTTTTTTCCTCCAGCGTTGGAACAGATCACTATTTCTTTGGCAAATACAGATGAAGTAATTGCATAAGGTTTAAGTACCACTGTACACAAAAGATACAAGGCTTCTCGAACTTTGCTTATTGGTTATTGATAATTAAGTTAACTTTACATATGGTGGCTTTCTTCCATAATACGTTTTGTGTGATCTTAAGCAAGTAAAATAAGTGTCTAATTCCGGTTTTATGATCTCTAAATTTAGTTTAAAAAATAAACTGGCCTTTAAGCTTCCTTTCAACAGTAGAAAGTTATCATGTTAAAAATATAACGGTATTCATGGGGCTCCTGGGTGCTTCAATCAGTGAAGCTTCTGACTTTGGCTCAGGTCATGATCTTGCAGTTCCTGGGTTCAAGCCCTGAGTCATAGGGAGATAGCTCAGAACCTGAAGCCTGCTTTGGATTCTCTGTCTGCCTCTCTCTCTCTCTCTCTGCCCCTCCCCTGCTTGCACTCTGTCTCTCTCTCCCTCTCTTTCTCAAAAATACACATTAAAAATTAAAAAAAAATGAAAATATAATGGTATCCAGATATTAATTAAAATGGTAGAGATTTCAAAGTCAATAGTCTGTAATCCTCACCATTTCTGTATACCCCATTATATCGAGCACAGAATCTTGTATATGGGAGTTTCTTAACAATGATTTGTTATATGATTAAATATAATGCTGACTTAATTATTAGGTGGTGGTTCTTGAAGGTGGTTTAAAATTTTTCTCCCAATATTATTATATTTAAATCTTTATTTAAATCATTTTCAATGCATTTATATTTCTATTTAAATCCCATCTCTATATGCAGTGAAAAGTAATTTTATTTAAAGGATTTTGATACACACATACAAATACACACACACATACAATTATACACATGTATACATATTTATACATATATATAGATAGATGTAGGTAGGGAGATACGTACATATGAATATACCAAATCCACACCAATTTGTTTCTTTTCACATTATAAGCACCAGACTAAGTGGCTTTTAGTCCATTGGGCCATGGATGTGATATAATTGTACAAAGAGTGGAAGATGAAAGACAGAAGATAGATAAGGACAGCTAGATTGCCTCCAACAATGTCTATTAAATAGTGAAATGTAGTTGGTCTGTGAAATCTTGCAATTTATAGTTACTTTTTCCCCAAATCAAAGCAAGCAAAAAAACAAAACAAAAACAAACACAGTAAACACAAACAAGAAGAAACCTGGCTTTATCTTTTCAGAGTATTAAAAATAGATTATGGGGGCACCTGGTGGCTCAGTCAGTTAAGCGTCCGACTTCGGCTCAGGTCATGATCTTGCGGTCCGTGAGTTCGAGCCCCGCATTGGGCTCGGTGCTGACAGCTCAGAGCCTGCAGTCTGCTTCAGATTCTGTGTCTCCCTCTCTCTCTGCCCCTCACCTGCTCACGCTCTGCCTCTCTCTGTCTCTCAAAAATGAATAAATGTAAAAAAAAAAAAGATTATGCTTTTATTTATATTAAAATATAAAATTAGTGCTATAAAATACATCATTTTAGTAGCCACCCAATGTCAGTGATGAAGAATAAGCCGTAGGCAGATTGTGGTACATAGAACACTGAGGTTATCCGCTCTCATGCTGGTGCAATCTCCAGACTTCCATTGTCACAGTCCATTACCAGCTGTTGTGTGTTGTTACGTTAGATTTTATTTTCACATCCACGGCAAACCAAGAACTTCTATGAGCTGCTTGGCCTTGGCCTAGATTTTACGGGATTCTAGGGTGGTGTTGAGTATTCAGAATGTTAATAGGCTTTCAGTCTGGCAGCCAAATCACCAGGTAGAAAAACTAGATAATGTCAGTGTTTTCCCCAACAGCTAAAGACACAGCTGCTGAGGTTCAAAGAGTTTCTTTCATTAAGAGCTGCTGACGTTCAAAGTTACTTTCATTCTTTCCCTGTTCGTGAAATTCAGTTTGAGAACAATTCATCCATTTGCCTAGAATCAAACCTTCTTCACTGAGGACTTACTAAATGGGGCCTGATAAAAACTACACCAGAGGGATTCCCTTATTGCAGATCAGTTTGTTCCCTTAATGAGGCTGAGCAAATCTTGGTGCCAGTTTAGCAAATTCACATATTGCATAGTGGTGTTCTTATAGTATTATTGTCCTCAAGAGGTTTTGCTTGGTCCTCCATAGATCATACTCCTTGCTCTTGTTTTCAGAATTATTTCTCTTCTCCTCTCAGGTTTGCAAAGCCTATAGTAAATTCATCAGTTTAGCAGGGGCCATTTGTTTAGATGGAGAGGTGTGAGACACTTCCACATATTGAAGATAACAGCAGATTCTTGTGCCAGAATGCCATGTTCTACTCCTCTATGGAGCTCTGGCTCCATTTGAATAGGAGATCAGTGCCTCCTCCAGCAGGGTCTCTATTGTGACATCTAGGTGAACTGAGTTTTCATGTATTATTGACACATTTTGTCCAGAAATGAGAAGATAAATAGCACATTAGACACACCTACCTAAAAGAGTCAAGAGAACAGAAAGAAACCAATCCAGGAGAGAAGGGAGGGTTCATTAGAACACTACTCTTGAAAGACATATTAATCTGAGTCAATAGATTATCAACTGCTTAGGAGATAAAACATGATTTCTTAGAGAAGATAAATAAAGGAAAAGAAGAGGCAGGCTCCTTGGAAACTATCAATTTATGAAGAATGAAAAACAAGGAACCTAGGATTTGAATGTGACCAAGAAAGAAGGAAATGAAATTATGACTCTTTGTTGGATTTGAGGTAATTTTGAGAATGGATCAGCTGTTTTGAACCTGTAAGATGGATTTGGCATAGGACTTTTGGGGGATAGCATGGAATGGGGCAAAACACAATTCATGTTTTTGAAAATAAGAACACATTTATTTGCTATTGTTTAATTCTGGCTCTTTTTTAATCATCTATGGTGTTTCTTTTTACTTGATGGTATCAAACATCTGGGGGAAAGACCACAAAAATCTTAGGTGGAATTAATTCCATGAGTCTATATTACACCTTTAGATTCGACTGTGGTCTAAATCCAACAGACTATATGTACTTGGATTTAAAAAGTCGTGTGGACATCATCCTAAGGGGAGTTCAAATTCCAAAGAAATTGGAGGTATGTGGAAATATGGCACCAAAATCACAAAGTTAAGAGAGAAATTTTGTTTATTAAAATCTTTTGGTTTGCCTTACTTTTTCTTTTCAATTGTGTTAGCATAGTTGTTTGGGCATCATACATGGTTGTGATGTCAAATGCTACCCACATCAATATCAACCTTTTACCCAGTATGGTGTGGCCATCTGAAAGGCAAAATGCTCGTTCTTTAGACTGTGGGATGGGGTCATGTAGCTAGAACTTTTAGACACTTTTAGTTTTCCAAAAAGACAATGCAAATCCATGCTAATCCCTAATTTGTTGTAAGCTTTTGCTCTTTCAAATCAGTGCATACTTGGTATAGGCAAAATTAAATCCCAATATTCTTTCCTTCACCCCATTTCTCCTTAGTTTCACCATTTTCTTTGATCCTTTGCTGAACAGGTTTTGTTTTAACTCCTTGCTTTTCTTTCTTCTTCTTCTTTTTTTTCTTTATAATGCTTTCACTAACTTCACAACCCTCAAGACCCAAGAAGTTACTGTGTGACATAGAGATTTTTTCTTAGCTCTTCTTCCTGATTGCTATTTAGATTGTCAAATGGGATCTGATGCCTAACCACCTGCTTAGAAAACAAGCTGGGCAGCAGGCCTATTGCAAACCAGAAGGACCACTACTAGAATAAAAATTGATTCAAAGACCTGCAGTTTGTAGCCAAGTAGGGAATTAAATGACAGCCTCATGAAGAATCAGAAAATCAGTGTTTTATGGCAGGAGACATCCTCTGTCCAATTAGAATAGCTCCAAATGTTTAGAGAAAATTTCCCACCACTACCACTCTGGCAATACTATTAACAAATAAAAGGAACAGAATTGTTTCCCTTGGTTGCCAAAAAAATAAAATTTCTCACTCGGTGAATGGCTGTAATCTATATCCACCTCTTTCTTAGGAGGAGTTTGTTTCATAAAACGCTTTCCTAATTGTGCCAAGACCAGAGCCTATTTACAGAGGACCCATGGCAGAAAGTGTGAGCCCAGTTCCTCACCAAGAAAGGAAAAGGGAGATGGATTGTGAACAGCAGGAGTAATGCACAATTTCTGAACGTTTTGAACACGGTCACGTAAACATGTTAGTGCACAACACAGTAAGCAGTTAAGAGGGCCAAAGCAGCTGACAATATTAGATTACAGATTAAGGATAGACAATGACAATGACAATAAAGATTAAAGATTAAGGATTCAATAAGAATCGTTATATGTTGAGTTTTAATCATTAAAATAGAACATTAACAAATATTTCTTAAAAGATAAATTATTTTATGGCATACTATTGTAAAGAACTAAGCTAACGATATTCCTAAATATTGTAACAGATTACTGCAATAATTGAAAGTGATATTCTAAACTTTCTTTTCATTACCTCAAGACTTTTGGTCAAACCAGTAAATTCTATTTTGAAATAATTGTTTTAAAATAATCATTTAAAAATTGTTTTCTATCCATTTGAGTGTGCTAATAGTATTTGAAAAATACAACCAAAATTTAGAGTATTTCTTTATAAAACAAATGGTATAAAGTCAAGAACAGGGCAATTTACAAATGACATTAAGTAGAATAAAAAGGAAATAATGGCAAATGAAATTATATTGGCCTTGGGTTAATGTTTAACAAGAGGAAATTAATTTTATTTCTCAAATACAGTTGTAATTCTATTTAAGTCCTTTTGGATGATCAAAAAGTGGTTCCGGTATGACTGGAACATGGAAAGTAAAAAAAAAACAGAATTGCATTATATTGAGATTGAAAGTAGGCATAGATTAAGTGGGGCTCCATAAATTAAGTGGCATTTTTAGAATATATCTCAAGGACAATGAGAAGACATTGGAACGTTTGACATGATCAGATTTGCATTTTCAGAAGGTTTATCTTCAACAGTGTGAAGAATGGACTGGAGGAGAATAATGCTGAAGGCAGTCATTTCAAAAATAACTTGCTGTTGTCAACAAGTAAGATGTTCTTTTCATGGACTCAGGTTTGTTGGAAGACCTGAACAGATTTGTGAAATATTGTTAAAAGAAAATTTCACAGACACATATATTTCAGATCTAGTTGGTTTTAATTAATGGCTAAGGAATCAGGAGCTTCAAAGTGTCATATGAGGAAAGAGTGTTCTATAGACAAAAATGAGCAGGAGCAAGGAAGTTATGCTGGGCAAAAACAGGTTATAGTGGAATTCCTTTCCTTATATGGGGCAAAGGGAAATTTTGGAGCTGGGTTATGAAAACCTAAAGCTGAGCAGGCGTATTTTGATTGGCTGACTAGGTTTTGATTTCCTAGTTTGAAGCATTTACAGGCTTAGGTTTTAGTTTATTTACATAGGCGGCTAGGGTAGTAAAACCACCTCAGTCTGTTGGCCTCCATGTTTAATTAATTTAACCATACATAAAATAATTTGTTAATTGTTGGATATGTAGGTGAGTGAGAAAGAGTATCCAGAATGAGTCTCAGGCCTCTGGTTTTCCTATATGGGTGTACTGATAATCTGGTCTCCTAAAACAAAAGATAATGGCAGATGAGGTTTGATAGGTCTGATGTATATTAATGAAAAGTTGAGCTTTATATGTGTTTTATTTGAAGTTGTTTAAAATTAGTTAATTAAGAAGTTGGATATAAAATTATAGAATGCTGGAGGTAAATATGGACGAAAGATATAGATTTGGAAGGCGATATGAAATAATACCAAGAACACGGATGACATGTCCCAGGAATAAGGGCAGCTTGATAAGAGATATAAACTAAAGACAGAATCGCAAAGGTTTTTACCATTTAATACTGTATAAACCATGTTTTCTCTTTGGGAAGAAATGTTTATGAAGCGGTGGAAAAAGCTGTAGAACAGAAAACAGCACCCAGAATCATGATCCTATTTCTTTTTTGTCATTCACTTTGATAGAAATTTGGGCTAATCAGTTAACTTTCCTGGGTGTTTGTTTCCTTACTCAGAAAATGAAAATTAAACCATATCAGTGCTTTTTACTAGAGTCATTCTTTTGAAAATGAAGATTATTGGGACCTTTCCTGATCAATTGAGTTACAATCTTTGAAAGAAAGGCCCAGAAATCTGCAGTTGTACAAAGTACTCTGAGTGGAAACATGTGCACCGCATACATTCTGCAGATCCTCTCAAGTTGAAAGATCTGTGATTCTATGAGAATATGCAGAAAATCATGGCGAGTATAAAATAAAAGAAACAAAAAGATGGTAAATTCATTCCAAAGAACTGATTTGAATTCAGGGCTAATTTAAACTCATTTTTTCTTCTTCTTTTATTCTTCAAATAGCATGCCTCACCTTTAGATTTGCATCAAAACTTGAAACCATATGTCTTAAAGCTGAATGACTTTAGTGTCTTAATGTTGTACCTGCTGTGGAAACTAAACTTATAATTGGTAACTGGCTGGCTGAAATCCATGATTATAGGAATTTCTCTAAAACATATTTAATATTTAAGTTTCATGAATTTTATTTTGCTTCTCTAGGAATGTTTTCTTCATATGATATATTTATTAACAATTTATACAAAATAAAATTATATTTTAGCTTTTTACCATGTTTCAGCTAAATAATCCTTAAGAAGAAGCAATGAATGGAGATTCAAAAAAGAACAAAACAAACCATTATGAAAAGTTTGGAAGGTTAATTAGAGCACAAATTACTAATGGTTCCTATAATGATGGCCAAATGTTGAATTGTTTCCAGAAGTCAAAGAAGCCAATTCCAATGTGAGTTTTTCAGGTTCCTTAGGATTGAATTGTCAGACTTAGCAAAGTAAAGTAGTGGTCATGTGCAGGATAGGACCAGTCTACCTAGGCAGACCGACTTCGGTGACCTCAGACTGAAACGTAAGAACATGGCAACTTTATGTGGGACAACCCTAGACCAATAAGGATTTTGTTTGGCATATTGAAGTGACAACACTTGGTAAAATAGGTAAGTTTAGATCTTTAATGATGAATGAGAGGATTAGAGTTTTCTCAAGATTCCCAGACACATTAAGATTGGATAGCTTAAAAATCTCTGGATTGCTAGTATTCCTTATCAAGACCATTGATTTAATGTAAATACTTCTTGGACTCTCTTTGTATGTTAATGCAGAAAAATTATTTAACCTTTGGTTTTTTTAATGTTTATTTTTGAGAGAGAGAGAGGGAGAGAGAGAGAGAGAGGCAGAGAAAGAAGGGGACAGAGGATCTCTAGCGGGGCTCTGTGCAGAGCCCAATGCAGGTTTCAAACTCACGAATCATGAGATCATGACCTGAGCCAAAGTTGGACACTTAACCGACTGAGCCACTTGGGTGTCCCTATTTAACTTTTGTAAGTTGTATGTTAGTCTTGTGCAAAAGCACATCATCTATGCCTGATTTAGGGATATTTGCACATTTGAATGCATGTCTCCCTCCCATAAGCAGTTCCGTACATAATATGAAAAATGCACAAACTTGGATTATGGAACTTTGTCTTAAGTGATTCTTTGAAGCAGCGGCTGTCCTTCTGGTAAGGAGTTTTGGCCTTTTTCTTTTAAAGTAAGTATTTCTTATTAACTCATTCAACAGATATATACTGAGGGCCAACTGTATGTTTGGCATAGTATTAGGCAGTGAGAATACATAGCAAAATACCTTTTTACAACCTTTATGAAGTTTATGAAATTAACATCAAGGTATTTCTACTAGGATACATTGAAAATAAATGCTAAGACTTCATTTTCCAGTCATGATAGATTCATCATTATTGAAATAACCCATGTGCCATTAATGACTAAAAAACTAGACAAGATTTTCAGGCATTCAACAACAAGTGTAACAGGACTGTGACACGCGGAAGAAGGCAAACAAAGATTATGATCTCTGCAGTCACCTTGGGTTTCTTCCTGGAAGCACTTCTTAGACTACATTAAAGGGAAAGAAATCCCAAGTAGAATACATTAGCCATGCTTACAGAGACTGGGGGTCAGAGAAGCGGAGGTGGTTAGAATTTGCAGACCCACGTACTGTAGAAGATGAAGCTAAATAGAGAAAGAGCTTCAGAAATCTGTATAGTAGTCCTCTTGAGTGGCTGTAAACAGGTGCAGAGGTGAAAAAAATGGAAAAAAAAGTGAGATATTCCCAGAGTTTACACAGAGTTGGGAAAATGTTTGATTTACATTTAACCAGAACAGCAAGACCTTACTGATCAATTAGAGTGATTAATAGAGATCTCCAAAGATTAGCTTTGAAAAAGAGCAATTCAGCTCTAGAGTAAATGCTACTTAATGCTGCTATAACTAGGCTTAATAATAAATCTTGTTATAATCTCACAGTCTGTGTGTTTGAGCCCCACACTGGGCTCTGTGCTGACAGCTCAGAGCCTGGAGCCTGACTCAGATTTTGTGTCTCCCTCTCTCTCTTCCCCTCCCCTGCTTGCACTCTCTCTTTATCTCTCTCTCTCTTTTTCTCTCTCTCAAAAATAAACAAACATTACTTTTTTAAATAAATAAAAGTAAATCTTGAAAGAATCATGTTGATCAACAAGAAACATAAAGGCCTTGTAAAAACAGACTTCAACTCTTTGTAATAGCATACATAAAAATCCAAACACAATAGTGTAACATTCACAATGCCCTTTCTTCCAAGGAAATTATGTGACAAATAAATAAGCAACAAATTGTAACCATAACTGTAAGAAAAATCCATTTATTGGGCACAGATGATGAATTTGAAAAAAATATTTGAAAAAATCTACTATAAATATTATAAATGGGACCAAAGATTTAAAGGAAAATATGCAAATAATAGAAGGGAAATAAAAGATAGAAAAAAATAAAATGAAATTTTTAGAGAGAAATAAATTTTTAGAGAGAAAGTCTACTGAAAGGAATGATGGCATATTGAAAGATATTCAAATGAAACACAGAAAGAAAATTATTGAAACCTGATGAACATCTGAACCTAATGAACCCAATGCATCTGTGGTTCAATATCAGGAGGTCTAACTTGCAGGTAATTGGAGTCACAGAAGGAGAGAATTTTGAGGGAGAACATAAAAGAGTGTATATTGAAAGAAATAATGGCTGAAAGTTTTCCAGTTTGCTATAAAGTATAAACTCACTTGGGTTGCTTGGGTGGGTCAGTTGGTTAAGCATTCCACTCTTGATTTCAGCTCAGGTCATGATTTCATGGTTTGTGAGATGGATTCTCACATAGGGCTCTATGCTGACAGCAGGGAGGTTACTTGGGATTCTCTCTCTCTCTCTCTCTCTCTCTCTCTCTCTCTCTCTCTCTCAAAATAAATAAACATTAACAAATGTATACACCCGCTTGATCAAAAAAGTTCAATAAACACCAGGCAGGATACACACACATAGAAAACACTAAAAACATCAAAATCAGATTGTTGAAAACCAGAATAACTTTTACCAGAAGATATACAATACAGACACATAAAATATCTGTAAATTGCTGAAATCATTTTGCTGCTCATGATTCTGGCATTAAATCCAAAAAGTGATTGCCAAGACCAGTTTTTTTCAAGCTTTTCCCCTATGTTTTATTCTAATAGTTTTCTAGCTTGATGTCTTTTGTCTGTCCTTAATTCATTTTGGGTTGACTTTGTGTATGGGTGCTAGGGTCCAGTTTTACTCCATTGTCATGTGCTGTCCATTTTTCTCAATATCATTTATTGAAGAGACTCCTTTTCCCAGGCGTATTCTTGACACCCTTGTCAAAGATTACTTGACTATATGTACATAGTTTTGTTTCTAGGCTCTCTGTTCTCTTCCTTTCACCTATATGCCTGCCTTTATGCCAGACCATACTTTTGTTTTCTTTTTATTACTGTAGCTTTATAATATGTTTTGAACTGAGGAGGTGTGAGATATATAGCTTTGTTCTTCTTTCTCAAGATTGTTTTGGCTATTTGGAGTCTTTTGTGGTTCTATATGAGTTTTCATATATTTTTTTTATTTCTGTAAAAAATTGAGATATTAATAAGGATTTCATCAAATCTGTAGATTACTTTGGATAAAATGAACATTTTAACAATATTGTCTTATAATCCATGAACTTAGGATGTCCTTCCATTTATTTGTGTCATCTTTGATTTCTTGCAACAATATGTCCCTTTATTTTTTAGTGTATAGACAGCAAAATAAAAAACGAACACAGTAAAAAAGGCAACTGAAAAAATGAGAGGAAATATTTTCAGATTATATAGCTGATAAGGGATCCAAGATATATAAGAAACTCCTACAAATCAATAGCAAACCAACTAACAAACCCAAATAACCCAATTAAAACTGGGCAAAAAATTTGAGTATACATTGCCCCAAAGAAGACATACAAATGACCAACGGGCATATTAAAAGATGGTAAATATCACTAAATATAAGGGAAATTCAAATCAAAACCACAATGAGATATCACCTGTCAGAATGGCTCTTATCAAAAATATCACAAAACAGGGGTGCCTGGGTGGCTCAGTCGGTTAAGCGTCTGACATCGGTTCAGGTCATGATCTTGCGGTTCCCTGGTTCGAGTCCCGCATTAGGTTGTGTGCTGACAGCTCAGAGCCTGAAGCCTGTTTCAGATTCTTTGTCTCCTTCTCTCTCTGCTCCTTCCCCGCTCACATTCTGTCTCTCTCTCTCTCTCTCTCTCTCTCTCAAAATTAAATAAACATGACCAAAACAATTAAAAAAAATATATATCACAAAACAAATGCTGGCAAGAATGTAGAGAATTAGAATGTAATTGGTAAGAATGTAAAATGTAGTTATCTGGGCACCTGAGTGGCTCAGTGGGTTGTGTCTGACTTCCCCTCAGGTCATGATCTCTTGATTTGTGAGTTCAAGTCCCATGTCAGGCTCTGTGCTGACATCTTAGAGCCTGGAGCCTGCTTAAGATTCTGTGTCTCCCTCTCTCTGTCCCTCTCCCACTCACATTCTGTCTCTCAAAAATAAATAAACATTTTGAAAAAGAAAAGAAAATACAATACAGTAAAATAAAATAAAATGCTGCAGTTATAGAAAATAGCATTGAGATTCTTGAAAATGTTATTTTATTTTTTGAGTTTCCTTAAAAATTTTAAACAAAACTATATAATTATTTATTTTTATTTATTTTTATTTTTGTAACATTTATTCATTTTTGAGAGACAGAGGCAGAGCACCAGTGGGGGAGGAGCAGAGAAAGAGGGAAACACAGAATCTGAAGCGGGCTCCAGGCTCCAGGCTATCAGCACAGAGCCCGACGTGGGGCTCAAACCCATGAATGGTGAGATATGACCTGAGCTGAAGTTGGATGCTTAGCCGACTGAACCACCCAGGCACCCTACTATATAATTATTTAAGGAAAACGAAAATGAGTAAATATTTGCCTGAATTCCCACAAGAATAGAAATGTTAATGGAAATTAAGAGGGATATGATAACAAGAAAAAAAAAATGAAGAATGCCAGAAAAAGTAAATATGTACATAAATATAAGATAACTTCCTGGCTCATTTTTAAATTTCTTTGAAAAACAGCTGATGAATGCGGAAGTAATAATAGTGTATTGTGGGCATTATAATTTTGTAGAAGTCAGATGAATGACAATAACATAAGATGGGATAGTAGAAAGAAAGGTCTACTGTGAGATTTCTATATTATACATGAAGGGATACAGTATTATTTAAAGGTGGAATCTAATAAATTAAAGATTCTTATAGTAAACCCTAGATCTATTATTAAAATTCAACACAAAGAGATAGATATAACAATAAATTGTGAAAATAAAATGGAATATCAGAGAATATTAATTTATCTTAAAATGTATTAAAAGAGGGGCGCCTGGGTGGCGCAGTCGGTTAAGCGTCCGACTTCAGCCAGGTCACGATCTCGCGGTCCGTGAGTTCGAGCCCCGCGTCAGGCTCTGGGCTGATGGCTCGGAGCCTGGAGCCTGTTTCCGATTCTGTGTCTCCCTCTCTCTCTGCCCCTCCCCCGTTCATGCTCTGTCTCTCTCTCTGTCCCAAAAATAAATAAAAAACGTTGAAAAAAAAAAAATTAAAAAAAAAATGTATTAAAAGAGGAACGAAAGAACAAAGGTCAGATAAGTGAATAAGAAATATATAACAAAAATTGACATTAAGAGGAAATGATGAAAATAAAGCAATAAAAAGGCAGAGATTGTTACACTGTGGAGAAGAATAAGCGAGACACAAAGTTATATACCATAAACATAATAAAGACACAGATTGTAAATATTAAAAAATATTTTTAAAAAATGGGGTGCCTGGGTGGCTCAGTCGGTTAAGCATCTGACTTCGGCTCAGGTCATGATCTCACAGTTCGTGGGTTCGAGCCCCACATGAGGCTCTGTGCTGACAGCTCAGAGCTTGGGGCCTGCTTTGGATTCTGTGTCTCCCTCTCTCTCTGCCCCTCCTCTGCTTGCACTCTCTCTCTCTCTCTCTCTCTCTCTCTCTCTCAAAAATTCATTAAAATTAAAAAATATTTTTTAAAAAATAAAGACACAGATTGGTTAAAAGGGAAAACATAGAAAAATTTCAGCAGATATTCATCAGTAGGTGAAAGGATAGTAAAAGTATGGCACAGCCATAAAATTAAAATTTACTCAATAATTAAAGGCATAAATTAGGGACACATGTAAAAACTGGATCAATCTGTGAATCATTGAGTTAAAAAAGCCACATAGAAAAGAGTACCTGTTATATTATTTCATTTTAGAATAAGCAAAACTATAGTAGAGTGAAGAAAGCATATCAAACTTTTCTAGGGCTAGGGGTGAGTGTGTGTGTGTGTGCGCGTGCGTGTGTGTGTGTGTGTGTGTGTGTGTGTGTGTGTGTTGGAGTATAGAGGGGTAGATTGTAAAGGAGCATGAGAGAAATTTTCATGGTCATGGACATTTTGTTTGTTGATTATGGTGGTTACACAGATGTATATATTTATCAAGTTAATGAATTCTACTTTTAAAATGCATCTGCATTTTATTATATGAAACTTGCACCTCAGTAAATTATTTTTAATTTTTAATGTTTTTTTAAAATTTATTTTTGAGAAGAGAGACAGAGCATGAACGGGGGAGGGGTAGAGAGAGAGGGAGTCACAGAATGTGAAGCAGGCTCCAGGCTCTGAACTGTCAGCACAGAGCCTGATGTGAGACACAAACTCAGAAGCCATGAGATCATGACCTGAGCTGAAGTCGGATGTCTAACCGACTGAGCCACCCAGATGCCCCAATAAATTATTTTTTTTTTATTTATTTATTTATTTATTTATATATTTATTTATTTATTTATTTATTTCACCTTTTGATCACCTTCTCCCATTTCTCCCACTCCCCACTCCTGCCTCTGGCAACCACCAATCTGTTTTATGAGCTTGTTTGTTTGTAAGATTCTATGTATAAAAGAGCTCATATGATATTTGTCTTCTCTGTCTTGTATCACTTAGCACAATGCCCTTGAGGTCCATCCATGTTGCCTAAAATGGCAAGGTTTCATTCTTTTTTATGACTGAATAATATTTTACTGTACATGCATACCACCCTTTTTTTATCCCATTCATCCATCAGTAGACCCTTAGGTTGTTTCCATATCTTGGCTGTTGTAAATACTGCTACAATGAACAAGTGGGTGTATGTATATTTTTTAGTTTTTATTTTCTAGATAAATACCAAGAAGTGAAATTGGTGGATCATATGGTAGTTTTATTTTTAATATTTTGAGGAAGTTCCATACTGCTTTCCATAATGGCTGCACCAGTTTACATTCCCACAAAGATAGAACATGGTTCCTTTTTTCTCCACATCCTCAATAGCACCCATTTATTGTCATTTTGATAATAATCATTCTAACAGGTGGAAAATGATACTGTGGTTTTGACATGCATTTCCCTGATAATTAATGATGTTGAACATCTTACTGTGTACCTACTGGCCATATTTATGTCTTTGGAAAATTGCTTATTCAAATTTTCTGCCCTTTTTAAATAAGATAGTTTGTTTTGCTAATGTGTAGTATAAGTTCTTTATACACTGTGTATTAACCCCTTCTTACATATACAATTTGCATATATTTTCTCCTATTCCATAGATTTCCTTTTTATTTTGTTGATGATTCCTTTACTGTCTAGAAGCTTTTTACTTTGATGTAGTCCCACTTATTAATTTTTTACTTTTGTTGCTTTTACTTTTGGTATCACATCTCAAAAACTGTTGCCATGATCTATGTCAGAGAGTTTACTGCCTATGTTTTATTCTGGGAGTTTCATGCTTTCAGGTCTTTAGTTCAAGTCTTTAATCATTTTGAGTTTCTTTTTGTGTATGGTGTAAGATGGTGTTCCAGTTTCATTCTTTTGCTTGTGTCTTTCCAGTTTTCCCAACACCATTTATTGAGAAGACTATCCTTTTCCACTGTATATTCTTGGCTCCTTTGTTGTAAATTAATTGACCTTTATATGCACAGTTTTATTTTCTGGGCTCTCTATTCTGTTCTACTGATCTATGTGTCTCATTATTTTTTTTTATTTTTATTTTTTTGCCAATACCATACTGTTTTAATTACTGTTGCTTTGCAATCAGGGAGTGTGATCACTACTGGTTTGTTCTTCTTTCTCAAGACTGTTTTAGCTATTTTGTTCTATTTTGCAACTTTTAGGATTATTTGTTCCATTTCTATGAAAAATGTCATTGGAATTTTGGCAGGTATTTCTTTGAAGTTGTAAAGTGCTTTTGGTACTATGGACATATTAACAATATTAATTTTTCCAATCCATGAACACAGAGTATCTTTCCATTTATTTTTGTCTTCTTCAATTTCTTTCCTTAATATCTTATAGTTTTCATTATACAGTTCTTGCACATCCTTGGTTAATTTATCCCTAGGAATTTTATTCTTTTTGATGCAAGTTTTAAATGAGATTATTTTCTTAATTTCTCTTTCTGAAGGTTTGTGATTAGCGTGTAGTAATACAACAGATTTTTTGTGTATTAATTTTGTGTTCAGCAACATTACAGGACTCATTTATTATTTCTATCAATTTTTTTAGAATCTTTCTGTATTTTCTATATTTACATATGTAGAATCTACATATATTTTCTATATGTAATATCATGTAATCTGCAGACAGTGACAGTTTTACTTCTTCCCTTCCAGTTTGGATGCTTCTTATTTATTTATTTTTTTTGCCTAATTACTCTATCACTTCCAATACTATACTGAATAAAAGTTGTGAGAGTGGGCATCCTTGTCTTACTCCTGATTTTAGAGGAATAGCTTTCAACTTTTCACCATTGAGTATGATCCTAACTATGAGGTTGTCATAAAAAGCCTTTATTATGTTGAGGTACATTTCTTGTATAAACTCTTTTTGAGAGTTTTATCATATATGGATGTTGAGTTTTGTCAAATGTCTTTTCTTCATTTATTGAGATGATCATATGATTTTTATTCTTCATTTTGAAGTGGGGTAGATCATATTGACTGATTTGTGGATGTGGAACAGGTTTTGTATTCCTGGAATAAATCCCACTTGATCATGGTGTATGATCCTTTTATTGTTGAATTTGGTTTTCTAATATTTTGTTGATGATTTTTTTATCTATACTTATCAGGGATATTGACCTTTGATTTTCTCTTCTTTTGGCACTCTGCTCTGGTTTTGGTATCAGGATAATACTGGCCTTGTAAAATGAGGAAAATATAGATTTTCCCAAAGAATTTTAAATTACCAGTAGTTAACACTTGTGTAATAGATGCTATGCCTGAGATTTGTTAATCAATTTACACATATTACTGTATTTAATCTTTATAACAACCTATGAGTCAAATCAAACATTTTTCACATTTTACATATGAGAGAACTGTTAAATAGCATGCTTATTATGATTAAACTAATATTCTGCTCATGAAGACAAGTAGATTTCATCACTACATCTTCTACTTTTCCTATGGCTTAATGATATGGATGATTAGGGCTAACTCTAAATATGTCTGTAATGGCTAAAGCAACTTTGACATAACACTCTTCATAGCAGAGACATACTCTTTTCCCCTAATCCCCCTCCAAATTTGGACTATTTTACTGCCAATAAGATTATTATATGGGTTTCTGTTTGCACTCCTTATCCTATTCCATTCGTATTTAACACTTATGCTACACATTACCAGACACTGTGTTTACTCATAAATTTGTAACTATATTTGTTTTCAAGTCTATTGTTTGCACTATTTTCTGTACTCTTCATTTTCCTATAAAACAGAGGTTTCTGTTAGCTTACTATATATTTTAGCATTTTCCTCAAATAGATTAAGTGAATGATATAATAACTTTTAGACTGTTACATTTTCTCATCCTGAACAAATGAATGTATTAGTTGGTAATAGAATTCTTACATATGGTCATTGTATCTCAGTAGTATTTTGATGTTATTCTGCCATTTTATAAAGTCCAGTGTTACAGATGGATAGAGTTATTCTATTGTTATTTTGTTTCTGTTTAAGTTTTTTCGGTAGCCTAGAAACTTGTTTAAAAAATCACTTTATCCAGGCAGTTCAGAATTTTTAGCAAGAGTTTTATCTTTTCATCTGGAAGCAAATGAGAATTGCTTCTTAGGAATGAATGTATAATTCTTGGGAAGCAAAATAAATTGCATTTTGTTCAAAATGTAGAGAGTGTTTTAACTTAAATTTGGAAAGGATATGGTTATATCTGGCCCCAGGTATGTATGACGAGATCCAGTGAACCACATGATATTGGTTATATGTAAATTCCACCTCCGCATCTCTTCTCCCATTCTGCTGATGAACTGGCCTTATTATATCAGCCTTCTCTAAAGAGTTGACATAATTACCTGAAAGTCTCATTCCAGGTGAAATAAAGGAGCCTCTCTGTCATCTTCAATAAGGAAAATTCCAAAGCAAAACTGAGATTGGCCTGCTTGTGTTACATAACCATCTTTTTGTCAGTTCTTGATACTCAAAGGATGGGGTTTTATAATTGGCCTGAGTCATCTGTCCAAACTTATGCCACTAGAATATTGTGATGGGCAGCTGCAGGAGAATAAGAGTGTGGTTGCAGAAGGGAGAAGTTTGGTAAAAATGTGGGATGTTATTACAAAAGGGGAAATCTGTGATGGTAAGACATAAATGACAGATATTCACCAAGCCCTATTAGATCATGTTTCTTTGATATGGTTATTGAAACACAATTTTATTAATTTATATCAGAGAAAAGTTTTCAGGTGCAAAGCGTTTGATACAGTATGCTGTGGGCATTACTGTTATCAGTTGGATAATAATAGCTTAATACAACTGAAAACAATTCAGCTTAAATCCAGAAAATGGCAGAAAAGATATTAAACTCACCATTTAGAAAGCTCAATTCTGTCCTGGAAACATTTCCCAGCATATTTTGCCACAGTAAAATGTGAATGGAAATAGCATAATAATGAAAGAATTTTTATTCCTGATTGTAATTATGCCCTAATTTATTCCTGATTACAGAAAAGTTGTATAGTTCAAAAATTATATAGTTAAAAAATGAAAGCAAATGAAATTTTGCTTAATCATTGGGTATGTAACGAGGCTTAAATAATAAAATGAATTTAATATAAGTGTATGATATTATGTCTTATAATATGACACAATATCAACTTTGTACATAGCATGATTGAAATATTTTATTTTATTTTACCTTATTTTATTTTATTATTTTATTTATCTGTGATACAGTGAAACAATAAAAATTCTACCAGTTTTATAAGTATGAATATTATGCCATCACAGCTATAAATATCCTATGTACATATTTAGGTATTTATCAAATAAATATTTATTTTTAGGTATTTATCCATATTCAGACAAATCATTTTTATCAAATTCTATTTTAAAGGTATATTTTCATATTTAGAACCTAGGCAATATTATTATTTTTGCCAATCTGTACCCATAAACTGGATAAAAAATTTACTTGTGAAAAATTACACATGAAAGTCACTGATTAGCAAGACATAACTTAGATAATCTTCTTTGATTCACATTTATTCATTGTGCTTTGCTAGTAAAACTCAAGCAATGAATATATGACATTTCTGTAAATTTTCTGAAATAAAAGGATTGCAGAGATTTTCATTTGTATTTTCCTAAAAAACTGAGTAGATCACCAAGTTCAGATGTTATTGGAAAACTCTGAGAATAACAACAGGGAAGACCAAGCAGATAGTAGGGAACTAAGGAACTATTAACAAATAACAATCCATGCATCCACTCATAAGATATGGAAGTAGAATGCACTAGATAGAAATAAAATAATAAGAAACCACTGAAAAAAGTATACTTGAGGAAGATAAAACCGAGAAGATTTTTTTTCAAAGTTTATTTATTTATTTTGAGAGAGAGAGAGACAGAGAGTGAACATGAGTGGGGGAAGGGCAGAGGAAGAGGGAGAGAGAATCCTAAGCAGGCTCTGCTCTATCAGCACAGCGCTCTAATTGGGGTCTGGACCTCACCTCAAGTTCACCCTGACAACATGACCTGAGCTGAAATGGATGCTTAATGAACTGTGTCCCAGGTGCCCCCAAACCAAGAAGATACTTTTTTAATTTTATTTTTTAGTTTTTAAAATCTACATCAAAATTAGTTACCCTATAATGAAACAATGATTTCAGGAGTAGATTCCTTAATGCCCTTTACCCATTTAGCCCACCCCCCCTCCAGCAACCCTCAGTTTGTTCTCCATATCTATGAGTCTCTTCTGTTTTGTCCCCCTCCCTGTTTTTATATTATTTTTGTTTCCCTTCCCTTATGTTCATCTGTTTTGTCTCTTAAAGTCCTCGTATGAGTGAAGTCATTTGATTTTTTCTTTCTCTGACTAATTTCACTTAGCATAATACCCTCCAGTTCCATCCATGTAGTTGCAAATGGCAAGATTTCATTCTTTTTGATTGCTGAGCAACACTGTATTGTATATATATGCCACATTTTCTTTATCCATTCATCCATCGATGGACATTTGGGCTATTTCCATACTTTGGCTATTGTTGCTAGTGCTACTAGAAACATGGGGGTGCATGTGTCCCTTTGAAACAGCACACCTGTATCCCGTGGATAAATGCCTAGTAGGCAGTTGCTGGGTCATAGGGTAGTTCTATTTTTAGTTTTTTGAGGAACCTCCATACTGTTTTCCAGAGTGGCTGCACCAGCTTGCATTGCCACCAACAATGCAAAAGCGTTCCTCTTTCTCTGCATCCTCGCCAACATCTGTTGTTGCCTGAGTTGTTAATTTTAGCCATTCTGACAGGTGTGAGGTAGTATCTCATTGTGGTTTTGATTTGTATTTCCCTGATGATGAGTGATGTGGAGCATTTTTTCATGTGTCAGTTGGCCATCTGGATGTCTTCCTTGGAGAAGTATCTATTCATGTCTTTTGCCCGTTTCTTCACTGGATTATTTGTTTTTTGGGTGTTGAGTTTGATAAGTTCTTTATAGATTTTGGGATGCTAGCCCTTTATCTGATATGTTATCTGCAAATATCTTCTCCCATTCCGTCAGTTGCCTTTTAGTTTTGCTGATTGTTTCCTTGACTGTGCAGAAGCTTTTTATTTTGATGAGGCCCCAATAGTTCATTTTTGCTTTTGTTTCCCTTGTCTCTGGAGACGTGTTGAGTAAGAAGTTGCTGCAGGCAAGATCAAAGAGGTTTTTGCCAAACCAAGAAGATTTTTAATTAGAAAGTAAAGTTTACCGGACAAACAAGGGAGTGCATGAATGAGTGTTGTATTATTCAAGCATCAATCACAACACTGAGTGTACAAAAATGAATGTCTCATTTTGTGACTTCAAGGCAGTTATTATCTGTCAAAGGTAGAAAGGTACGAAGAATTACATATAATAGAGACACCTGGGTGGCTCAGTTAGTTACGCGTCCAACTTCAGCTCAGGTCATGATCTGACCCTTCACGAGTTCAGGCCCCATGTTGGGCTCTGTGCTGACAGCTGGAGCCTGCTTCAGATTCTGTGTCTCCCTCTCTCTCTTCCCCTCCCATTCTTGTGCTCAGTCTCTATAAACAAACAAACAAACAAACAAGCATTTAAAAAAACAAATAATTACATATAAAATGATAGTATTCTTGTGAGCAGGATATAGTAGAAATGAGGGAAAAGAGATGAGGGGAGAAGAGGGGAGAGGAGAGGAGAGGAGAGGAGAGGAGAGGAGAGGAGAGATTTTATCACTGTAATGAGAACCTGAAATGATTCCAACATCAGCAATACAAGGACATTGAAAGGAAATATACCTTAACTTTTATAAATATTTGTAACAAAAGTGTTAGTTTTGAATAACATGCTCAGAGATGAAACAAATATCCCATAGATCTCAAGCTGTGTAACTACTTCATATTAAATGACACTTGAAGTGGATAGAAAAATTAGTTATAGTTTATCAGGCCCTTGAAGGAATAGAGGTGGGCATATGAAAAAGATTTTTTACTCTTCCTTCATAAAGAAACATGAATGGAGACTACCAACCTCCAGACCAAAAGAAGGGTTAGCAAACTACCTGGAGTTTAGTAAAGCACCAGTGAGGGTTAGAGGAGCAGAGTGGATCAGTCAGTCAGATAAATAACTAATAAAAAGACCTGAGACTTTAAATCAGGTCATAGATGACTTCAATTGAATGTTTTTTTTAATTTTATTCAGTAAGCAACCTGAAGTTGACAAAATGTGTGGTAAGCAAGTCAAGTGACATGATTTGATGTGCATTTTAGAAAAATAATATTCTCTTAGAAGTTTGAAGCACTATTTGCCAAAGAGATTTTTTTTCCTTCTTTTTGGGGGTCAAAATTGATTCCATGAAATGTTAGCAATGATTTTTAAAATGAGAGAGGAGGGGAGAGAGAGAGAGAGAGAGAAGTCTTATAGTCAAATAAATTTGAGAAACTCTATTGAATAAAGTTACATGACAATATCATAACTTCACTTATGACTCTCCAAAGGAATGTAAAGCACCCAACCTTACCTACATTATTTGATAAAGGAAATGTTCCTTCCAGAAAACTTGTCAATGTTAGTTATGGACATGCTATCATATAGAGTCTGAAATGGAATGCACCAGCCTGGAGGTGGGAATAAATCAGGGAATATTGAAATATTGAAATATTTCAAGCAAATGTGGATGGGGGTTGGAAGGGAAAAAATAGGATGGTTGGATAGGTTGAAATAGATCTTGAGACGGTAGAATACAAAAAACGATGTTGGATATGACTGACCAGGGAAATGGTGGAGTCAAATTATTTGATTTCTAACTATGTTTTCTATCTATTATCTGTTGCTGCATAACAATTTACCCCAAAACATATTGGTTTTAAAAAGCACACATTTATTATTTCACAATTCTTGTGGTCCAGGAATCAGGCACAATTTAGCTGGTTCATTGCTTTTGGACCTCTCACAAGTCTACAGTCAAGGTGACATCTTAGGTTGAGTTTCACCTGCTGGGTCAACTGGGGAAGGATCTACTACTAAGCTGATTTACCTGTTTGTTGGTAGAATTCAGTTCCTTTTAGACTGTTGGCATGAGAGCCTAAGTTTCTCCATGGCTATTGTCCAGAGGTCACTCTCAGTTCCTTGCCACATAGACTTTTCCGTATGATAGCTTGCTTCATCAGAGTGAACAAGCAGAGAGAATACAAGCAAAAGAGAGATTGCTAGCAACAGAAGTCACTGGCTTTTATAGCCTTATCTTGGAAGTTATATCCAATCACATTTGCCATATTCAGTTTGTTGAAAACAAGTCACTATGTAGGTCCAGCTTGCACTTAAGAGGAGGGAATTAGACAGGGACATGAATAATAGATGACATGAATCATTGTGAACCATTTTAGAAAGCTGCCTGCCACATTATCTCATGGTAGTTATGAAAAGAAATCTTTAGGGGATTTTCCCTTAGAGACAGATGACTGTTGATTAAGGCAACAGGAAGGAACAGGCACGCACACGCACACACACACACCAAACTTCCCTACCTTTAAAGTGAATTAAACTTATTTCTTTTAAAAGAAATAAAGTTTATTGGACAGCTACCCTTTTAAACTATGTGAAGCACCAAAGTATTTTTGTAATTTGTGGAACACAGGAGCTGAATCTGATAAGTGATCTGTGTGGTCAACTGTGAATATTTTACAATGTGTTTAATACCAATACAGCCAGAAATAAACACAGTTACTAATTAGTAAATTTACTTCAAAAACAGCTTTTATTTATGCTAAAAGCTCTTCTCAAAAAAAATAAAACATATATATATATATATATATATATATATATATATATATATATAATTTTGCATTGTAACACAATACCCACTATCATTTTTTTCTCTTATTCTTTCTCCTTTTAATGTTTTACACATGGCGTGAGAAACCATATGTTTCTGGTTAAGGACTTATTGTTTGTTAAATTGTTGTGGGCTTTCAAATTCTTTACACTCCTTTATCTTCTTACGCCCACCTCTCAATTTTATCAATATACATATACATGCGGTTTTCAACTAATGGAGTACTCAGTTGTCTGGTTGATCACACACAAGACAGTTTAAAGGAATGTAAACGTTACTATGAGGAATTTGGTCTGTGTTTCAACTTTCAAACTCAACTCCAGTCAGATTAGGTGGGTTTAATGATTCAACCCAAGCACTTGAGAGTTACCTAGATTAGTCTGAAAGATTGGTATCTGGCAATCACAATCACTTGCCATATCCTGAACAAGGACTGAGTACTTGTGTTATTTAAAAAGACATAGAGCTGCATTGCCTAATATTTTCCTAGTAGGCAGGCCTAAATATAGTTGAAATGAAGTAAAAAGAGAATTATTTGTGTGAAGCACACACGTACGTGTGTGTGTGTGTGTGTGTGTGAAATCTAATATGGGGTGTCGGTATGGCAAATTGCAATGATCATGTTTTGGAGAACAGATAGCACTGCTCTGTAAATGTTGTTGAATTTAGACAATTGATTTAATATGAACCATGATTTATCATCTATATAAAGACAATAAGAATACTTATTTCAAAAAAAAGTATTGAGAATTTTAAATAAGATGATACAAGGTAGTGGTTAACTATTAGAAGATTTTAAAAAGCAGAGGGCTGCGGTAGTCAGAGTGAGGAAAGAGGTTGGTTGTGCAGATGGTAAGCAAAGAACTGTAAGAAGCACCTACACTACAGCTCACACTTGAATGGGAAAAGGACCCGGGCTAGCAAAGACATGAGGAAGCATCTTCCCAGCTAAGAATATCTAGGACCTAAGCAGGAAGAAATTGGGTGTGTTTGGCTAAAAGGAAAGGCCCATGTGGCTACATTGTGTGAAGATGATGATTAGGAAAATTGGAGAAAGACAAAAAACAAGGCCAGAGATCCCTCACATAAAGTCTTCATGGGCCATTTAAGAGGCTTAAATTTTATTCTATACATAATTGGAAGCAATTGAGAGATATGAATAGGGAAATAGTGTAGCATAATTTATGTTCCAAAAAAAAAAAAAGAGAGAGAAATTAACCTGGAAGGTCTGTATGGAATAGATTATACAGGAGTTAAAGGTGATTTTAAAAGTTCTGAGGTGATTTAAGTAGTCCAGGCTAGAGATGATGAGTTTGGGGAAGATTTAGGACAAAAGAGATGGAAAGATGTGGAACAATTCAGAATACATTTTTGACATCGATCCAGTGGAGCTGAACTCTTTGACAGACTGGATTCAACCATAAAAACAAAAACAAAAAGAGAGGGGAAAATCAAACTTGAACCCTAGTTCATTGAATTAATTAGCTATGTTATATGTTGACATTTACTGTGATAGAGGGACTTACCTGATTTGGGGCAGAGTTTTGGCAATGTTAATTTTGAGAAAATGATTTTTCAATAGAGATGGTAAGTATACAGTAGGATATATGATCTTCAGTGGAATATGGCTACAAATAACATTTGGGAACCACTGGAATATAGATTGAGTATTGTAGAGAACTTGGAAATGTCTATCTAACTCTACACTATCTAACTGCTAAGGTTGCCCTGCTGTTATTATTTCTTTCATTGGTGTATAAAATACGGGAAGAGAGGGCCATTTATAATATTTTATTATTATAAAATAACATTCCATCCAATATATGATTGTATTCCAACAGTTAAAAGTGAAACAAAAGAGCAGGCACTAGCAAAGGACGCTTTAAAAAAAAGTAAATTAAGAGAAAAAATAGAAGTTAAGATTTTTCCTAAATACAAGAAATGTGGTTAAAGAAGTAGAAAGTAGATGCCATTGAGAGGAAAGAGGAGATGAGTATAAAGAATTAGCTTTTAGACATGGAAGCATGTAGGTTACTGAGTATCTCAAATAGTACCTTTTCAGTGTGTTTGAAATGGAAACCTTGTTGTATCAGGAAGAGGAAAAACAGGAAGGACAAGAAGTCAAGTAGTGATAATAGGTAATGCTTTAAAAGGTTTCAGTGAGAAAGGGACAGGAGATATAACAGAATTGAAGGCTATATACACAGCTTAGTCAGTGTTGTTTATTTTTGAATGGTAAATCTTAGAGCATGTTTATATGCCACCGGGAATGACTCAATACAAATGGAGAAAATCATGATTGAGATAAGAAAGGAAATAACAGTAATAAGACCTTGAGAAAACTGGAAGGACCACCTTGTTGAACTATCTCCTTTAATAGAACAAAGCCAGAGAGTGTGAGGGGAGATGCATATGAAATTGTGGAGTAGAAATATGGTAGACTAGATTCCTTTCAACTGCTTTGAATCATTATATATATTATATATACATATATAATATATATATTTATATAAAATATATATATAACATATATATATATTATATATAAATATATATATTATATATAACATCTTCTTTATTCATTTATCAATGGATGGACACTTAAGTTACCTCCATATCTTGGCTATTGTAAATAATGCTGTATAAACATAGGGATGCATGTATCTTTTTTGAATAGAGTTTTTGTTTTGTTTGGGCAGATACCCAGTAGTGGAATTACTGGACAATTGTAGTAATTCTATTTTTACTTTTTTGAGGAACCTTCATACCAGTTTTCCACAGCGACTGTACCAATTTTCATTCCTTCTAACAGTACCTGAGGGTTCCTTTTTCTCCACATCCTCACCAATACTTGTTATTCTTTCGATTCTAGGCTTTCTGACAGGTATGCAGTGATAGCTCATTGTGTTTTCTATTTGCATTTCCCTGGTGATTTCTAATGTTGAACATCTTTTCATGTGTCTGTTGCCCATTTGTATTTCTTTGGAAAAATGTCTTTTTAGGTCCTCTGCCCATTTTTAATTAGATTTTTTGTTCAATTATGTAAGTTCTTTAAATATTTTAGATATTAACCCTTTTTTGGATATATTATTTACAAATATCTTCTTTCATTCAGTAGGTTGCCTTGTCATTTTTTTTGATGGTGCAAATCCTTTTATTTTAATGTAGTCCCAATAGTTTAATTTTGCCTTTGTGAGTATATATGTTTTCTTCTAGTAGTTTTATTTTTGTGTATGGTGTAAGAAAGTCATCTAGTTTCATTATTTTGCATGTAGCTATTCAGTTTTCCAGGTACTATTTGTTGAAGAGACAGTCCTTTCCCCCTGTGTCATAGATTAATTAATCATACAAGTGTGGGTTTATTGCTGGATTCTATTCTGTTTCATTGATTTGTGTGTCTATTTTTGTGCCAGTACCATATTGTTTTGATTACTACAGCTTTGTAGTATATCTTGAAAGCTGGGATTGTGATACTTCAAGCTTTTTTCTTCTTTTCCAATATTGCTTTGGCTATTTAGGGTATTTTGTGGTAGCATACAAATTTTAGGATTATTTGTTCTAGTTCTGTGAAAAAAATGTTATTTTGATAGGGATGGCATTGAATCTGTAGGTAGCTTTGGATAGTATGGTGGCCATTTTTACAATATTGGTTAACAATATTGGTTCCGTGAGTATGAAATATCTTGTCATTTGTTTGTGACATCTTTAATTTCTTTTATCCATATTTTATAGTTTTCCAAGTACATATCTTTCACCTCCTTAGTTAAGTTTATTCCTAGGTATTTTATTATTTTTGGTGCAATTGTAAATGGGATTTTTCTCAATTTCTCTTTCTTCTACTTCATTATTAGTGTGTAGAAACGCAACAGATTTCTGTATATTAGCTTTGTATCCTATGACTTACTGAATTCATTTATCAGTTCTATTAGGTTTTTTTGGTGGAGTCTTAGGGTTTCAATATGTAGTATCATGTCATCTACAAATAATGAAAGTTTCAATTCTTCCTCACCAACCTGGGTGCCTCTTATTTCTTTTTCTTAACTAATTTTTCTGGTGAAGATTTTCAGTACTATGTTGAATAAAAGTGGTGAGAGTAGACATCCTTGTCTTGTTCCTAATCTTAAAGGAAAGCTCTTAGTTTTTCATCATTGAGTATGACATAAGCTGTGGGTTTTTCCTATTTGGCCTTTATATGCTGAAATATATTCCCTTTAAACCTACTTTGTTGAGAGTTTTCATTACAAATGAATGTCATACTTTGTCAAATGTCTTTTTTTCTTCATCTGTTGAGATGATCATATGATTTTTATTCTTTCTTTTATTAGAGTTGATTGATTTGTGGATATTGAACCACGCTTACATCCCTGGAATAAATTTCACTTCATCGTGGTGAATGTTTGTTTGTTTGTTTGTTTGTTTATTTATTTATTTATTTATTTATTTATTTATTTATTTATTAAGATGTTTATTTTATTTTTGAGACAGAGAGAGACAGAGCATGAGCGGGAGAGGGGCAGGAAGAGAGAGACACACACACAGAATCCGAAGCAGACTTTAGTCTCTGAGCTGTCAGCACAGAACCTGATGCAGAGCTTGAACCCATGAACAGTGAGATCATTATCTGAGCTGAAGTCAGACACTTAACTGACTGAGCCACCCAGGCGCCCCGTGGTGAATGATTTTTTTAATGTTTTGTTGGGTTTGGTTTGCTAATATTTTATTGAAGATTTTTACATCTATATCCATCAGAGATATGGGCCTCTGTTTTTCTGTGTGTGTGTGTGTGTGTGTGTGTGTGTGTCTGTGTGTCTGTGTGTGGTGTTTTTATCTGGTTGTGTGTGGTATCAGGGTAATTCTGGTCTTCTAGACTAAATTGAAAGCTTTCCCTTGTCTTCAATTTTTTGGAATAGTTTGAAAATAGGTATTAACACTTTTTTTTAAATGTTTGATAAATTTACCTGTGAAGACATCTGCTCCTGGATAATTTGTTGGGAATTTTTGACTACTGATTCAATTTCATTACCTTGTAATTGGTTGGCTCAAACTTTGTATTTATTTTTTATTCAGTTTTGGAAGGCTATATGATTTTAGGAATTTGTCTATTCTTCTAGGTTGTCCAAGTTGTTGGCATATAATTTATAATAACATTCTCTCATAATCTTTTGTATTTCTGTGGTATCATTATTTCTTCTTTTTCATTTCTGATTTTATGTATTTGTGTCCTCTCTCTCTTTTTTTGTGGTGAGTCTAGCTGAAGGTTTATCATTTTTTTTTCTTCAGAGACCAGCTCCTGGTCTTATTGATCTGATTGATCTGTTCTGTTGTTCTTTTAGTCTCTATGTCATTCATTTCTTCTCTGATTTTTATTATTTCTTTCCTTCTACTGGCATTGGACTTTGTTTTTTCTCTTTTTATATTTCCTTTGGGTGTAAGTTTAGGTTGTTTATTTGAGATTTTTCTTGTTTCTTGAGGTAGGCCTGTATTGCTATAAAATTCCCTCTTGGAACAGCTTTTGCTGCATCCCAAAGATTTTGGACCATTGTGTATTCATTTTCACTTGTCTCCACATATTTTTGATTTCCTCTTTGATTTCTCAGTTGACCCACTCATTGTCTTGTTGCATGTTATTTACCTTCCATATATTTGTGTTCTTTCCAGATTTTTTTCGTGTGATTTATTTCTAGTTGCATACTGTTGTGGGCAGAAAAAGTGCATGATAGGATTTCAGTCTTTTTTTTTTTTTTAATTTATTGAGATTTAATTTGTGGCTTAACATGTGATCCATCCTAGAGAATAGTCCATGTCCACTTGAAAAGAATGTGTAATTCATTGTTCTGGGATAGAACATTCAGACTATATTTAGTAGGTCCATGTGGTCTAATATCATTATTTCTGTTCTCATCTCTGATGGTGTAGCTCAAACTGGGGATGGGTAGAAAATTACACTATAATATGATAACTGATATCCTTGAGGAATAAACTAGTAGGAACATCTAACTTAGTTATCAAATTAAGGCAGAGATTCACTAAAATGCTCAGATAGTTTCCTAGTAATAATTAGTAGAAGATATTTTTACTGAAGTTCCTAGATGGAAAATGGTCCTTAGAGCTTATGTTCCTCTTTTTCCATTCCCAATATTATTTATGCCATCTGTATTTTTGAACAGTTATGCCAAATGTTTGTTTATTTATTTCTATTTTTTAGTAAAAGTAAAAAAAAATTTGTCTTTCATCTTTAAATTTTTTTTTCTCATGTATCTCTGGTTTTATATTCTATTGATTTTCTGTTCTTTATTGTCTCTTTTTTCTGCTTGTTTTGGCAACAGTACTGATTTTTTTGTAATTACTTATGTTTGACACATTACTCATTAAATAATAGACTTTCTTCTTGTATTAGGCTTATTTATATATGTTGAAACCTAATACCCCCACCCCCCAGTACTTCAAAACGTGACTCTATTAAAATGGGGCCTTTAAAGAGGTGATTAAGTTAAAACAAGACCAGTGGGGTGGGACTTAATCCAACCTGAATGATGTCCTGATAAGAAGAGGAAATTTGGACACAGAAAAGACACCAGGGGTATGCATCTAGGGAGGAAAGATCATGTGAGAACACAACAAGAATGTGGCCATCTGCAAGCCAAGTAAAGAGGCTTCAGGAGAAACCATACCTGCTGATACCTTGGACTTGGATTTTTAGTCTCTGGAACTGTGAGAAAGCAAATTTCTGTTGTGTAAGCCACCTAGTCTGTGGTGCTTCATCATGGCAGCCTTAGCTGACAAATATATACTTTCTACTATAAGCACGTAAATGTCACAATTTTTTCTCTAAGTTCCATTTGAATTGTGTCACACATGTTCATAGGAAGAATTTTCATATGTATTTTCAATTTTCAGTATTCTTTTATAATATATGGATTATTCAGACCTATTTTTGTTACTGACTTCTAATTCAACAGCAGTATATTATAGCAAATATACTCTACATGATTCTAATTATTTCAATTGTACTAAAGTTTTGTGACTTACAATAATAGCAACTTTTATAAATGTTGCATTTATGCTCTGAAGACTATGGATGCTCCCTTTTGTGGGAACATGGTTGTCCATATATGCATTAAACTGAACTTCTAATTTTATTGTTCACAACTTCCATATTCTTAAAATATGTAGTCTTTTGTCCTATGAATTATCAATAAATATCTTTTTAAATATCTCATGCCAATTAGGCAAATTTCCTAACCTGTACATTCCAAAATTTGGTTGACATTTTTAAGATTATTTAATAGGTTAAATTAAAAATATTATAACTTCTCACTGACTTGAAATTTTTATCTCCAGTAATGTATTTATCTTAAAGTCCATTTTGCTTGATATTAGCATGGTGCATCAGCCTTCTATTCTATAACATAAAGCTGGTTCATCTTTTGCCATCTTTTGTTGTTGCTGCTGTTTGTTCACATTAGATTTTGCTCCTCTAATTGATGAAAATAAACCTCATGTTTTATATGCCAATCCCACAACTGAATGACATACTCTTGCTTATGAAGGACATGTTAGTAAAATTAGAAAGTGAAGGTGGAAGAAGCTATGAGATATACCCTCCAGCCCAACATCAGCAGTTTTATTCCCTTTCCTCACCCCCATTGACAATCTGATTTCCTTTTCATGGTAACTTCAGGCTCTTACCCAGCAGGATTACTTAGGGCTCACTTGATCAAATAATTTTGTCTTTGTCTAAGAAAAAAAAAATAGCTCTAAGTTTGGCCAACAGGGAGGATATTACAATGCTTTTTCTCTGTACCAGTGCACTCTATTGCATGTAGAAACACATCTGCAACATTAACAGCCATCTGCCAGTAAATGAAACTTTATGTAAAGTTATGGCATTGAATTGGTGAGCCATATGATGCCACATAATTCTGAGATTTTTGGCTCTGGGATCATTCGTTTTAAAGTGCCATGATTCTGCTATTAAAACCAAACAGACTACCTCCTTCTTAAGTTAACAAAACAGATTATTTTTGAGCTTTATGTGTTCAGAAGGGGTGGCGAAACTATACAAAAATTAACAATGCTGAAGATATATTTGGAAAAGTTGAAAAACAACCACTGGCTGCTTTCCTGAAATAGTATAGATGCGAGTAGAGACGTTCTATGAACCAATCACAGAATAGAAGACATCATGGCAGGGTATTCATGGCAGGCTGCGTATGGGTGCTGCATGGCAGATGCACTAGTCACAAAATAGGTGTCTTCATTAGTTTGAAAATTATTTCTGTTATTTTATGATTTTGTAAATCCGAAGATGGATAATTTGCACATTTATTGTAAATATTTTCTGGGAGATTGAATATTCTAATAAATCAGTACTTTAGGACTCTTAGATTAAAATAAAATGCCTTACTCTATGGGGATAGTACATTTCGTTTTGCTTCTATTTACAAAGGAGGCATGAGTTAAATAATGTAAATGCTGTCCAACCCTACCATGTTTTTTTGTGTTTTTTTTTGTTTTTTTTTTTTTTTGGATTCAAAGATATTTTTACTTATTCAGGAATATGTCATTTCTTTCTACTCAGCCACCATTGATTTAGTTGCTAAGCAATTGAAGATATGAAGACATATAAAGAAATAGTATCTTGCCTTCAAGGATATTAAAAAGACAGGAGAAAAGGAGAGAGAGGCAGAGGGAGAGAAAAGATATATCCATATGATCCGCAGTCTAGAACCACAAACATTAAACTTATAAAAATTGTGCTTGGTTGAAGGATTGGTACAGTAATTGAAAGTAGGCTCTTAAAGGAATAAAGTCAACAGTTTTGTCAAAATACTACTCCACATTACCAGTAAACAGACACCTTTTGCTCTACTTAGAAACCTATAGACCTTCTCCCTTTCCATGTTAATGTAATGTTCATTAACAATGACATTAAATGTACATTTGAAAACCTTCTCTTTCTTCCCCCTTTTTTCCCTCCTATAGATGACTGCATGTTATATGAGCGTCCAATTGTTTTCGTTTGTGAGTTTTCTGTTTTCCCAGAAACTCTGTAAGATGACGATTTCTCTCAAATAACCCCATCTGCTTTCTTCGGGGCTTCTTTTTTTTTTAATTTTTTTTTTTTATTTTTTAATATATGAAATTTACTGTCAAATTGGTTTCCATACAACACCCAGTGCTCATCCCAAAAGGTGCCCTCCTCAATACCCATCACCCACCCTGCCCTCCCTCCCACCCACCCGGTTAAGAATATTTAAAATAAAAATAATTTGGGGCGCCTGGGTGGCTCAGTTGGTTAAGCGGCCGACTTCGGCTCAGGTCATGATCTCACGGTGCGTGAGTTCGAGCCACGCGTCGGGCTCTGTGCTGACAGTTCAGAGTCTGGAGCCTGTTTCAGAGTCTGTGTCTCCCTCTCTCTGACCCTCCCCCGTTCATGCTTTGTCTCTCTCTGTCTCAAAAATAAACGTTAAAAATTTTTTTAAAAAGTAATTTAAAATTTTAAATAATTCTCTGGTTGATGTTCCTATGGATGCGAGTATCTAAAAATATCTATTTGTATAATATATTGGCTCTCTATGGTGTTTCACATTGTCGTCATATGGTCTAATGTTTGTTTATTGTGCTGAAATGATATTGCCAAGCTCCTGATTTAAATTGTAATTACTTTTGTTGTAATATGAATTGGCAAGTGAGACCTAATTTTCATGTGCAATTAACAAGTCACAAAATAGAATGTACTAATAAATTAGAGATTAATACATAATGATCCATTAATTATATTATAGCAGTTATTTATTTGATGAAACAGAAATTTCATGACTAAAAATTTAATTTCTATAACAACTTTTCAGTGATGTAGATGATATTTTAAGTTTTTAAAATATTATGTTATAATACTAACATAATATTTCATCCACTGGTTAGTAAAATACATTTTCAAAGAATTATCAGGAAAAAATAGAAAGCCATTAGAGATGAAAAGAAAATACAATTATTTAGATAAGTGAATATAATTTTTGAGAAAATAGGCAAAAATGCCAGAAAATAGGAAATGACTTTAGGGCTACTGAATTGGCCATTATATAGCAAAAGATACTTTACTGATAGAGCAGCAAATAACTATAATCTCTACCTCCATGTCAATCATAATGGTTGAGTTTCAGGAAAAACAGGACTATCCCTAAAGACTTCATTTGACTATCTCATGGACTTTGTTTTAGTGAAAAGAAATATGCTGTTTCTGATTTAGATAAGATGGCCTGAAATTTGAAATATAAATATTAAATCGGTCACTTTTGTTAAGAATCATCACTTAGATTACAATCTTTTAATTATCTAAAAGATGGTATATATCGAAAATTTTTAAAAATATTTAACACTTTTTTTGGCATATGGTAAAAAACTGATTGGATCCCAGTTACTTCTGCCTTGAATTTTTTTTTCACTTTATTAAATTTGTTTTAGGGATGGAAATTACTTGATTATAAAATTTGAGTGAGTCCAGAGAGTACCGGTTTTGTCACACACTGATTGTAACATGAATAAAGAAAATTCATATCATCAATAGATGTAAATATTCTGAATTGAAATATGATTCTTAAAAATATAAATGTCTTTCTGTATAACAAAAATTTTATGAAAATGTGAGAAAATGCTGTTTTTGAATATATAATCTACATAATCCTGTTCTTGGCAAGGCCTTATCTAGCACTGAGATGATCATTCCAGAAATAATGTGAATGTGGGAATATTCTTCATTTGGCAGGAATCACAACCAAATTTGATAACATTCTGGTAGAATTTTATGCAGAATACAAACATTGATACCAGAAAATATTTCACATTGTTTTATACATTGATATACAAACTCAAATGATGAAAATAAGAACAGATGCAATGGAATAAATTATATTGCATTAAGAAATGCTTAATATCACTCAATTATTACAATCTCTAACGTAAGTCATAAAGAAAAAAGCATTATTGTGCACATTCTGCATTTGAATATATTTGGGAGAATTTTATTTAATACTTGATTGGAGAAAACATGGTAAGTTGTTGATATGCCATTTAGACACGCTAATACAACACAGCAATAAATTTAAATGAGGGAATGCTCCCTAACTCATTTTATGATGCTCATAAAATTTTGTTATCCAAACCAAAGATACCACGAGAAAGGAAAGATGGTAGGCCAAACACATGCATGAGATCACAGGTATCTTAAACAAAATATTGGCCAAAAAATAAAAGAAAGAAAGAAAAAAGACAAAAAAATATATGTGATATAATGTGTTGTGAACAAGTTAATTTTTTGTGGTGTTTTTTCTTCACTGTACTTATGGCATACTGCTTATTCAGTTTTAAAAATTTATTTGTAGTCTTTCCCTGTAACTACAGTGAGATTCATCAAGGTATGTCTTTTGTTAACTGGGTAAGCCCATTACCTACACCAGGACCTTATTATATAGGGAATTTTCAAAGAGTACATGTTGACTGAATTAATCCCAGAAATCAATGTAAATTAACTTTAGAAAAAAATTTTAAATATAATTCACCAAATTAAGTAACAAAAGGAGAAAACCATGGAAGAGTGTCAGTAGATGCAAATAAACCAGTTGAAAATTCCTCACTCAACTTAAAAGAAGGGGTGTGGCGGAACTGTCTTAACCAGATTAAAATTATCTACCAAAACCACTCATTATACATAGTGGTGAAATAATAGACTTTTCTCTTAAAATCAAGGAAAAGAAAAATATGCTCACCATTTATTCTTATCAAAGATTTTGCTCAACATTATAAGTATTGAAGAAAGTATAACTGCCTACACAAAAAAACAGTGTAGGATCTAACATGATTTTGTTTAGCATTAACAGAGTTTATTACATTTCTGTACATCAGCAAGACAGGAGACCTAATTTCAGAAATTACCTTTAGCAAAATAAATAAATGAACAGAATAATCTTTCATAAAACGATCCACATGAAAGTATATACAAAAATTATTGTTACACGTCATACAAGAAGATCTATGTGTATCTATGTGTGTTTGAGTACATATATATATGTGAAAAATAGAAAATAATAGCAAGCTTCTGGAAAGGAAGGGTTAAAATGTGAAAGATGATACTTCTACAAAATTAATCTGTAGATTCTGTGAAATTCTCAATACATATGGCCATGGGATACTTCATAGAACTTGATGTAAGTAGATTCTAACATATATGTAAAGGAGCAAAGGGGGCCATAAGAGTCCATAGACTCTTTAAAACAAACAGAGACGACGTAGCCTTCAGAGTATGATATAAAATCATGATAATAAAGCATTTATGGGCTCAGGCACAATGAGGGTTGACCAATTAAATAGAAAAAGGATTCCAGAAACAGACCCTCCATAATGACATCAGTAGCTCTGTAAAATAGCAGCGATAAACCCTTCAGTTCATAATAGTTGGCTAACTGGTGCTTAATGAGGGGAAATTGTGTTATATGTTATTCCGATGAAAAAAAAAATTACACACCAAATGATTACAGCTAAGATTTTGAGAGCATTTGCCATGAGCTGGGAGTTGTGCTAGACCCCTTACTAGGATAGCTACCAGTTCAAAAACTAGAAGAGTACCCACGAGGGGAAAGCTCTGGGGTGTCAGCACCAGCATCTAAATACTGTTCTCCTCTCTCAAGTCCATGCACTAAACCTCCTGTCTGGTTTTCTTGCCTTGAGGAACATTAATAATAACCAAACCAAACAAAAGCAACAAACAAACAGTGTTATGAGGCCATATCAAAATAATACAAACTACGATGTCAGCATGTTCAGAATTTCAGTTAAATACAAACACTGGAGAATCATAAATTGAATTTAGGAAACCAATGAGATAAGAGATATTTCATAAAAATTACTAATTTTTAAAAGATCTTGTAAACACCTAACTTGCCTTACAAGGAAATTTAATAATATCTTATTAAATGCCCTCATTTTATTGATGCCTATAGGGTCCCTTTTAACCAGGGGTCTAACATCTAAAAGTACATATTCTAATAATGTGAAACTTGCAAAGAGAAACTAACAATGTGAAAACAGCCAAAAAGGAATCATATTTTATTACAACGGAAAATTGGCTGAATTTTGACTATTTATCTTATAGGCAAACTTTGCTTGGAGAAACTTTATAAAAGCTTGTTTGTCGTGAGAGACCTTTAATAGCAAAACCTGGAAAATGTTACCTATTATTAGCTCAAACTATTGTATTTACCTGTTATCCTTCTAGCACTGCCAGGATAAAGAGTCTGTCAGTGTTTCCATTTCATTTAGGAATCAGTCACGACACTTTGCTCTGGGCTAAAACCTGGCATGTGAGCCTAAAGTCAGTTTTATTTTTCCTTAAATAAATTTTGAAATACTTTTCAGCGAGGCCATTTTAGTTAGAATAGAACATAAATAAATGTAACTGACTCCAGATGCTTTTGGTACCCACTGAGAAACAACAGAAAAGATACGTGTTTTCTTAAAAAGTAAAAAATAAATCTGAAAGCAATGACCAATGTGTGCCCTTACTCCATATGAAACTTGTGTCTTAATTTAAATTTGTGCTTGCTTTATTATTCTAAGACTACATGAAATTCAGCTTTCCCAGTGTATTTATAGTAAGTCACAAATTTTAGATACTTTAGGTAACATTTATTTAGTTCTAGATTTTATATAAAATGCATATATCAACAATTCTCAAATTGGAGTAATGCAGTATTATATATGCATAAAATTGGAAGACCCTAAAGCGATCCTTGCCTAATAACTCTGGTAAAGATCACCCCCCATCCTCCACACTTTCAAATATATCATATAACCATTGCTGTGTGTTGACTCAGCCTTGGAGAAAGGCGCCCAGCAGGTTGGCAGGATAAAAGCTTTCCTGTTTATTCAACAATGTGCCTCCATAGGGTGTATACTGGCAATCAGACTGGCAGGTCTTACTCAGTGCATAAATATTTCATTTTCCAAATCTACCAAACATACTTGGCAAAATGGAAAAAGTGAGACGGACCACCAGCAGACCTGAGACTCACCTTCTAGATGTAACTGAGATAGTCCACTCAGGTGTCACCTGGCACCCTCATTGTATGTAGTGCTGGTATCATTGCAGCCCTCATATTCTGCTTCCCATTCACGCATCTGAGTGGGTCATAGTTAGATATACACAGATGAGCTCCCTCACGTTTCAGCAGTTTAGGGGCACAGGGTTGGCAAGAGGTCCAAGCTTACTCAGAACAGCTATCTTTAATCTCCCATTCAGAATTCCCTAAGAGGCACTGACAAAACCAACAGGGCATTGGATCCTCTGAACATTGACCCAGCTTCCTAAGCAAATTATTTCCAGGTTCACAGAGAGAGATTCACTGAGGAAAGAGGGAAAATGGGGAGAAAATAGCTTATTGCACAGCTAGGCGTATAAATGCATTAAATTTGAGAGTAGATGACAAAAATACATTCTCCCTCCTTCTCTGTCTTGAGCAGATTCCTCACCTTCTCAACTCAATTTATGCAGCTGGAAAATATGAATGACAAGGATCGTTTTTACTTTCATTATAGACTTGCCACCTTCAAGTTGCTGAAATATGTTATTGTTAGAACTACACATGTAGAGGATTTAACAGAAAGTAACATTTGTTCAAAAGTATTAAGGAAACCACTCATACTATTGGTATTGAATATCAAGATTTATATCATAGATATTGATAATGATAAGGTGATATAATGGAGCAAATAGGTGCAGACACTGTTCCTACCATGAACTATCTGTGTGACCCCAGGACAGATAAAACCTCCATGAGTCTCAAATTCCTCATCAGGAAGAGTGGATATGGTCACTTACTCCAAGAGGATTATTGTGAGAAATAAACGAGATAGGGTTCAGAGAATTTGAGGAATTTATTAGGATTAATGCCACGACCCTTAGATTAACTGTAATAGCATGTTTATCAGTTAGGATTAGATTCATCAGTTAGGATTATATCCATCAAATAGTTATATATCCTCAAATAATAAGTCCAAAGGTAGGCACACAACAGCTTCGTGATACCATTGGAGTGGCAGGTTACTTCCATATTCCTATCCTGCTTCCCCGGCCTGTGGTTTTTTGTGTTTCTCCTTGTCACAAGATGGGAGTTCCATTTTCAGGTATTACATCCACATTTCAGGCAGGAAGATAAAAAGTAAATGGCAAAAAGCTGCTGCCAGCTGAAACTGTTCATTTTCATCACTGAAACAATGACTTTCTTGGATATCCATAGGGGATGCTTTTGTTTGCATTTAATCGACTAGAAGTTGGCCAGTTGGATATTCCTCGTTTCTAGACGGTCTGAGAAACTGCTATTTCAACAAGGCACATTACTGCACAGAAAAAAAATATATATATATATGGTTCTTTCATAAAGGAATTAAGGAGAGGCTGGTTATGGAGCAGACCTCCATTAGTCAGCCACACACTCAAAAATTAGGGAAATGCCTGCATTATGTTGAATTTTTAGCTTTGTCAGCCTCCCTAAATAAGTTGTAGACTCTCTGAAGACAGGCTCCAGCTTTATTACTTCTCTTAGAAGTGCCACAAGTATGCTACACAGGTTGGTATACGCTATAGAAACAAAATAAACATTTTTTAACAGTCTGTGTTAAAATGATAGACTATAAATTCCACCCTTGGTGAGTCGTCCAGCTTCTAAACTATTTTTTTCTTTGTGTCTTCTCAATTCTATGAATATCCTCCCTACGTTGTTAATATATTCTCAGGAATTTCACTCAGAGGCAAGGCAAGATGCTCATATTTTATGAGAAACTTTTGTGTGGAAAGATTCTTTGGTTGAATAATTCTACAAACAGGAAATGGTATTTCAGTGGCACTTCTGTAACTATGGATCTTATATGCACCAAGGTATTTCTTTACTGCTCCCGAAAGTATAATTATTGTGGATTTATACTTGGCCTTTATGAATGTCTAAGAGAACATAGCCCTATTAAACTGATTTCCTTCCCTCAGAACTTTAACCCAATGGACTAGAAAAATACCTGACCTAGAGTAGTATTTATTAGGAATGCCCTCATTTCTATGCTGTTCCTATGACTTGTGACATTTATGTGAAGTACAGGTAGGAGGATCACAAGGTGTTTATAATGGGCCTTTCAATTGTTAGGAACCTGAAAAATAGGAAGGTATTAAAGCAAGACTTACTAATCAGATTGTTTACAAATGGGGTCCTTAAGTAGGAATTTGTATAGTATATGCAGGACATGGTCATTTAATTCATGTCTAATGAATGAGTATTTTATGTCTAATAATTTCTCCTTCCTTTGCCAAGTGACATTCCCAAACTCAGTGTTTTAGAAAGGAGCACAGCGTTAAGTCTTTTTCTCATCTTGAAATTTGTAAAAAAGAATCTATTTTATGTCTTTGCATTTTTAACATTTTGCTATAAAAGCTTACATCTAGTGAAATTATTAGAGCTAACATTTTCAGCATATTATTTTCAGGATGAAATAGAGAACAGTCTCCAGCTAGTATTGTGTGTGTGTGTGTGTGTGTGTGTGTGTGCGCGTGCGTGTGTGTGTGTGTGTGTGTGTGTGTGTGTGTGTCTGTTCACACACAGAGAAAGAGGAGAGAAAATATGTTTCAGGCCCTGGTGGTTTTCCTTAGCCAAGGCCAATATTACATATTTAATATGATTCTTTTAATTTTGGGATTAGCCAACCACCACACCCATTACAATTTCAGGTTTCATACTTGTTTAGCACTGATTTCCACCCCTAGTAAAATATATTCACGAGGCATGTATGACATCTTAGCCTATTATACAGCCAGACTGATTAAATAGGTTCACAAAATGAGATGATTGAAGGAAAGAGCCTTATAATTACAGATCATTATACTTTTAAACACAACTCTGGGGTTATTTTGCAGATTAATTCATTTAGCCTCCTGTCATACCCCAAAATAGCGTGTGACACTTTTCCCCAACAGTTTAACAGTGTGGTACCATACAAGTTTTATGTAATCACATCCAACTCATGCAGGTTTTAATTGTATGTCAGGTGACCCTAAAATGTACATCTGTGCCTATGACATAACATTTGAATTACATTCATAAATGTTCAAAACCATGTTCCAAATTGTCTCCATCTTTTTGAATTCCCTGTAAAGCTGATACTGAACCTATACACTTCTGTCCATCTTGCTGTTACCCTGTGATCCAGGCTTCTTCCATCATCCTTTCTTGCACTACTCTGATAATCTCCAAACTAGGGTCCCTACTCTATTCTTACTCTTTTCTAATCCATTCTGTACATGGAAGCCAGGGTAATCTGTTAAAAACATTAATCAAAAAGAGCCCAGAAAATCTCTCTCAATTGATATTTTTGGTCTAAAATGATAAGCTAATACCAAAATTAATGGAGAATATTCAAAATTATCTTCAAAAAAGAACAGAGTTGGACAATTTATAGATGTGACTCAAGATTTATTATTATGAAGCCAGATTAATCAAGGTGTATGGATAGATTAATGGAACATAAAAATAGCTCAGAGATAGATTCACTTTTATCTAGTCATTTGATTTTCTGACATTTTTCAAAAGAATTTTACCCTCTTCTACTATATTTAAAATCTTTACTTATTCTCAGGAATTTGACAGTTCATGATGTATCTAGGTGTGTCTTTCTTCTTATATATCTTCTTCATGATAGCGGCATTTCCTATAAATTCTGGGTTAGGTTATCCTTAGTTTTGGAAAGTTTTCTGCCTTTCTATCTTCCAACCTTGTTTCTTTCTCTTTTTTTTATTTATTCCTTTTGAAATTTGAATCAAATATTTATGCATATGGATTAACATCAGACTTTGGCTGATACAGCCCTGTGTGGGAATGCCCTTCTTGTCCCATAAATTGCTACTTTGCAAACAGAGGAGTCAACATCTGGATTGTGTGAACATTGGCATGCAAGTCAGGGTTTGCATTGCTAGAATCATATATAAGATAGATAGGAAATGAATAGCTCTTATGTGGCCCCACACACCTTGGGTACGTGGATAGTTTGGGCACCTGAGGATTAGATGAAGAGGCTGTACTTGCTGTATCTCGGGTTTCACATCCTTCTATAAAGTTGAGTAAACATAGTATTAGATTAAAGCTTATGGTTCTTTCCTAGGTCTGCTTGCCAATTCCAATCTGAAAAGCAGGTATGTCCTTATAGTGTATTTTAGATTATCATTCTATTCTCACTAACTTAAAGTCTTTGTTGTATTTTTCTGCTCTGAATCTCTGCTGCATTCTAAATAAATTCTTCAGATATATTTTCCTATTCACAAGTTCTCTCTTCAGCTGAATCTAATGCTAACCCATTCATCAAGGTGTTTTTTTTTTCCTTCACATTCAGCATATTCATTTCTAAAAGTTTTGTTGTTCTGCACACTTTGTTAGTCACTTTTGTAGTTACATATTTATTATGTTAAACATTGCATTTATAATTATGTTATAGTCTGTGTCTGGTCACTTCAGTATTTAAAATTGACTTTCAGTTTCTGATCTCACTTATGGCAATTGATAGGCTTTTTGGTTTGGTGATCTTCATTTGTGAACTCATGTTGGATCTTAATGTTTGACATTCCTGAGGCCTCAAATTGTGGATGAAAACTTTTCTGCATTTTACTCTAATTGCAGCCCAAATGGTACATTTGTCTCTTGACTTTCACATAACAATTTTTAACTAACTGTACTTAACTGAGTCTACTCTAAAATAGAGGTAAACAATATTATGTAGATTAGAGGATGACTCTCTTTTAGTAGATTGAATTCAAAGTCCATTCATGTAGTTTTCAGAACTTAGAATGCATTGTATCAAACATCAACATCCTAAATAACGATGAAATGTTCAGACTATACTGCACAACCTCATTTAAAATATCACACTATATAGGGGTGCCTCATGCTGTCAGTGTTGGAGCCTGCTTGGGATTCTCCCTCTCTCCTTTCTCTGCCCCTCCCCTGCTTGTGCACACACACTTATGAGCTCTCTCTAAACAAACTTTAAAAATGTTTTTTTAACTATCACACTATACAAATACAATTTATTTATAGTAATATAAAAATAGTGGAACAATTCTGATGTATCCATTAAGTAGGAATGTTTAACTTTACAAACATTTCTTAAGTACCTACTCATTGCCAGGTGGTATACTAAGAGCATGAATATCCTATTTTTGAAAAGAATAGTTTTGCCATTATAAGTCTCATAGTATATTTGCTAAAAAATTATTGTATTGCACATTCAATATTGGACCATAATGAAATAGAAGGTTTAGTGATTAGAATGCTAAAATGAACAATAATTTAAAGAGGAAAAATCTATGTTTTTGAACAGGATAGGGTGTTTTGATATTTTGTTCCCACAAATTTCATTTTCAAACTGATTTCCATCTTTCAGGGTCATTAGTAGCAAAACTGTTAGGTTGATGAAACTTACTTATGTCAAACACATTTGGGCAGGTTTGCATTAAGGAGTTAAATCTTATATTTCAGTACTTTTGTCTGTATCATACTGACTTTATTCATATTTGAAATCAGCTCCCCCAGTTCCTTTGAACTATTGGACAGAAAATTTGACCAGTCCTGGTAAATGTTAGATGATCATGGTTTACAATATTATAATTAATATAAATGTAAACAAACGGATGCACACACCAACATACAAAGTGATAGCATTTTTGTATATCTTCCCTCTGCACTTCTTTAATCGTCTCTAAAAGGTATAATTTTTTCAAGTGTTGGTGTGTTCTGAATGTCTGTAAGACTTGGTAAATCTTGTATGTGCCAGAATCCCCAAAGTTCCTGACTGAAGCCTGTACACGACTTTAAGATAAAGCCTCTCAGGCACCTTTCTGAAAAGTGAAAAGTACTGAATACATTCTAATTTTCTGCTTATGCAAAACTTTCCTAAAAGAAAAAAATGTACCTTATAAACTCCAGTATCTCAAGTAAATAAGTCATAAAAATAACATGAATTCTTAAACACAATATCAAGCACCAAGATTTTCATATCCATTGATATGAAACACTTTAGTGTTGATTAGCTACCATTAGAAATGTCCCAGAAGTCCAATCTGTGTGAGGGAAAGCATGTTAGAAAATACATAAATGATATCAAAAACTAGACCTCTGAAAAAGGGAGGATCAAAGTCTAGCAAGAAAGAGAAATACTTGAATATGTAAATCAGGATGGAATACAGGGTATCAGTTAACCAGGTGACAGAAGAGCCTACAAGTCAATAGAGGGTGATGAGGTAACAGCAAGGAAGTTACTACCATCCCTCCTCCGGAGGGACAGGGGAAGGAGAAAAAGTGGAATTTGGAATTTGAGGCTACACCCTCGCCTTCCCACCAGGAACTAGAACCTTGGAGGAGATGCTGCTGCTCTCAGAGGTGCTATCTGAGGAGACCAGAAAAGGGACAGATGCTCTGCTGTCTCGTCCACTTCACTCACTTCCCTCCACTACCTTTTCTTTTCTTTCTGATATGTATATTTCTTTTCTTCCCCTTTTTTAAATTTAAATTTTACTTAGTTAACATACAGTGCAATATCAGTTTCAGGAGTAGAATTCAGTGGTTCATGCACACATACAACAACCAGTCCTCGTCACAAGTGATCCATCACCTGTCTAGTCCATCCCCCATACACCTCCCTCTGTCAATCCATAGCTTGTTCTCTATTGTTAAGAGTGTCTTGTGGTTTGTTTCCTTCTCTTTCCCCTTCCCATATATTCATCTGTTTTTTTTTTCTTCGACAAATGACTTGTATGGTATTTGCCTTTCTCTGACTGATCTATTTCATTTAGCATAATACACTCTAGCTCCATCCATGTCATGGCAAATGGCAAGATTTCATTATTTTTGATAGTTGAATAGTATTACAGTGTGTGTGTGTGTGTGTGTGTGTGTGTGTGTGTGTGTGTGTGTGATTATTTCTTTATCCTTTCATCAGTCGTTGGACATTTAGGCTCTCTCCTTAACTTGGCTATTGTTGATAATGCTGCTATAAACACTTGAATCTGTATTTTTGTATCCTTTGGGTAAATAAATACCTAATAGTTCAATTGCTGGATTGTAAGGTAGTTCTATTTTTAGTTTTTTGAGAACTTCCCTACTGTTCTCCAGAGTGGCTGCACTAATTTGCATTCCCACCAACAGTGCAAGAGGGTTCTCCTTTCTCCACATCCTTGCCATTACCAGTTGTTACTTGTGTCGTTAATTTTAGCCATTCTGACAGGAGTGAGGTGGTATCTCATTGTGGTTTTGATTTGTATTTCCCTGATGTTGAGAGATGTTGAGCATCTTTTCATGCGTCCATTAGACACATGGTTGTCTTCTTTTGAAAAGTGTCTATCCATGTTTTCTGCCTATTTCTTACCTGGGTTATTTGTTTTTTGGGTGTTAAGTTTGGTAATTCTTTGTATATTTTAGATACTAACCATTCATCAGATATGTCACTTGCAAATATCGTTTTCTATTCCATAGGCTGCCTTTTAGTTTTGTTGATTGTTTCCTTCACTGTGCATAAGCTTTTAATCTTGATAAAGTCCCAGTAGTTCATGTTTGCTTCTGTTTCCCTTGCCTTCAGTGACATGTCCAGTCAGAAGCTGCTCGGTCTGAGGTCACAGAGATCTCTGCCTGTGTTCCCCTCTAGAATTTTGATGGTTTCCTCTCTCACATTTAGTTCTTTCATACATTTGAATTTATTTTTGTGTATGGTGCAAGAAAATGGTCCAGTTTCATCCTTCTGCATGTCGCCATCCAGTTTTCCCAACACCATTTTGTGAAGAGACTGTCTTTTTTTTTCCATGGGATATTCTTTCCTGTTTTGTTGAAGATTAGTTGATGATGTAGCTGTTGGTCCATTTCTGGGTTTTCCATTCTGTTCCATCGATCTATGTGTCTGTTTTGTGCCAGTACCATACTGTCTTGAATACTACAGTTTTGTAATATAGCTTGAAATCCGGAATTGTGATGCCTCCAATTTTGTTCTTCTTTTTCAGGATTTGGCTATTCGGCATCTTTTGTGGTTCCATACAAATTTTAGACTTGTTTGTTCTAGCTCTGTGGAAAATGCTGGTGGTATTTTGATAGGGATTGCATTAAATGTGTAGACTGCTTTGGGTAGTATAGATATTTTAACAACGTTTGTTCTTCCAATCTGTGAGCATGGAATGCTTTTCCATTTGTGTCCTCTTCAATTTCTTTCATAAGTGTTCTATAGTTTTCAGAGCATAGACTTTTCACCTCTTTAGTTAAGTTTATTCATAAGTATTTTATTGTTTTTGGTGCAATTGCAAATGGGATCAAGTCTTGATTTCTTTTTTGCTGCTTTGTTATTGGTGTATAGTAATGCCACAGGCTTCTGCATGTTGATTTACATCCTGCAACTTTGCTGAATTCATATATTAGTTCTAGCAAGTTTTTGGTGGAGTTTTCTGTGTTTTCCATGTAGAGTATCGTGCCATTTGCCAATTTCCCTACCTTTTCAGTCTCCCACCTCTGCTTCCCTTTGACAGTTGTGGGAATAGTAGCCTGCAGGGAAGGATCAGGACAAATGGAACCTGGGCTAGAAATTCTAATTCCTTCATAGTGAATTCATGTTGCAATATGGGCTCCTTTATGACCTATCTTCACCCCTTCTCCGAATAAGGTATAGAGAGCTATTTTTATATGAGATGAGGTTTAGGATACAGAAAGATTTTTCTGCTCCTGTTTCTACTTATTATTTTCTTGAAAACAGTACCAATTATAAACAAGGAACAATTTAGAAATTTCTTTAATCTCTATCCTGAGATTTCTATCCTGAATGGAACTTCTGTCAATTTTAGCACTACTGTAATAAACACAGATTCTAGATCTTCCTGATTGATGAGATGTGGTCTTACATGTTCACCCTCTCCCACCAATTTAATAGTAACTACATGGACTTGATCTTTCTTTGAAAATGTAAAATCTCCTTAAAAACATTTGTGTTTGTATTACATTTTCCCTAAGACTAAAATCACATTGGTTGAGTTAAGAGTCTGGGATGATTTAATTTTCACTTAATTAAAAAAAAAGTATTTCAGTTCATAAAAATATGAGGTTTTCTAAATTGGAATTTGCATATGTTGATTAGGGTGTTCAAGAGCAACATTTGGTACTTAGGAAATGCTTAACTCTGTGCTGACAAGAACTTGGAATAACACATACAGAAGAGACAAATTTTCAAGACTCTCAAATCACTTTATTAACAGGGAAATCATGTTCTTGTCATCACATGGAAATAAATGGCAACACATAAATAAGTTAAGAGTCTGAAATTCAGATTTAAATGTTGGTCTTTTCCTAAAACAGTATAGTTCTACACTCAAAAATCAGATATTTAGTAAAATAATTAAAATAGAAAGTTATTGGTTGCTTCTACCTAGATTCACAGTAATCCTGACAAGTGTATATTACTAAGCCCTGAGTTTCCGTGAGTCATAGAAAGGATTTTACCTATCAAAGAAAGGAATTTATAACTAAGGACACAAACACAATCCTTAGCCATGGCAGAAGTTTCATTTGCTGATTTATGTGACAAATTGAAACAAATTAAATATTTTTATACTGGAGTCTTAAAGCACCTATGAAAATAACACAAATGGACTAAGTGGACGTTTTATATGAAGAAAATCTTGTACCTTAGTGATATTTTTATTGATAACCAACTCACTAGGATTGGACAATGTGTCAATCTAGAACAGTATCTTAGAGATCTTGCCACCCAAAATTGCCAAATATTTTTATTTTGAGTCTGGAAAGATAAGATGTATTAGCTTTAATTAATTTAATGCTGAAATGACCAATGGATCTTTATCATTTGTGGTTAAGTTGACCTCACCATTGGTTTTTATAATTACTTTAAACTGCTTACAAGTTTTTATGTAAGAGGTACAATAAATTTGATGCAACCCATCTATAGATGATACTGCATGGATTGCTTTATGATCATTTATGCAATACATGTAGTTTGGCTCTGGTAGAATTAGCTCTATTATCTACACCTCTGCCAAATTATTCAATGAGTCCCAATTTATGAAAATGTTTCAGATACATAAGGAATCCAGATTTAAAGAAAGAAGAAAAAGGAAAAAACAGCAAAGATTATTATGGAAGCAGTTAGGAAAGTAAGAGTTGAAACTCTGGGTGGTCTCTTAGAACCATCAAATATTTTCAGTACAGAGGACCACACAGAGAATGAGAAAAACTGAAGTACTTTATTATATTGTTAACAATCCTTTTCAACCAAATGTTTCCAGTTGTTAAAATTTAATTGTCTTTTGTGTGTGTATATCTTAGAACTTCTGTTTCAGGAATTCACTGGGATCCTTATCAGCAGAAAAAAACTAAAACCATTAGAAAAACTTACACTCTGGAAAATTTGAGGTTATAAATGATAATCTCATCTATACCAACTGTTTTCCCTACTTTCCTGTTTTTTAAACCTTTTTAGAAGTTTATTCAGTCTGAAAGAGAGAGAGCACATGTGTGCAAGGGCATGAGTGGGGGAGGGTGAGAGAGAGAGAGAGAGAGAGAGAGAGAGAGAGAGAGAGAGAGAGAGAGAGAATCCCAAGCAAGCTCCTCAAGTATAAGGCTTGACGAGGAGCTAGAACTCACAGACCATGAGATCCTTACCTGAGCCGAAACCAAGAGTCAGATGCTTAACCAACTGAGCCACCCAGGAGCTCTCTACCTCCTACTTATCTATTTTTGTCAGGTACACCTGTTAAGGCAAAAACTAATTTTCCCTCTTTTGATATCCTTCTACATTAAGACCCTGCACTGTCAATGCTGTCTTCTTTACAATATCTGTTCTACATACCTTTTCTGTTCTAATTCTGTGCATTCTTCCCTACATCAGTTCACAGCCATTTGAAAACCCAGTTAATAAAGTCTACTTTGATAATAATCACTAGCCTATTTATTTTTAACACAATTCAAAAGCCATTAGATATTTGTATTCAAGGATCTCAGTAATATGGCACAAATGTCTGTTTCTAAATGTTCTTCCATCATTCTCTTGGTCATCTCACATATGTGAACACAACTGGTTTCCATTTACTGCTCTACTTTCCTACTGGGAAATTTCTTTCTCTGAAATAACTAGCATGGCTCTATACTTGTATAATTCAACTGAACATTTTACACTTAAAATATGATTTTTCACATAACATAGCTAATTTATTTCTCACAGTAAGTGTCTATAAAATTATAATATGGTTGTAATTATTTTCTATTTTGAACACGCAAAAAACTTGGGCTCAATGGAAATAAGTAGGATGCTAAAGGTTTACCTATTGATAGCAAGATATATAACTGAAATTTTCTGCAGCGTCATGAAAGCTTTGTGATCCAAGTCTGATGCATGCATATCCCAGAGCAAACTGTCAAAACAAATCCCTTCTACTACTGGAAAGATTAAAATATCATGATATTCCTTTCATTGTTGCCTCCCCCAAAATGCATAATGTAAGTACACCTATTTTATGAACCACTTAATAAGTCATCATGGAATGAAAGAAACAACAATAAAAATTCTCTAACTAGAACGGTTTAATCATTGGCACCTAAAAACAAATAAATAAAAAGTCAAATCTTTTATTATTAACTCATTATAAAATACTATTTTATACTCTAGCTTTACCTTTCCTATAAACTAAAGGAGTCAGAAAACTGTGACTGAGGGGTTTTTTGTTTGTTTGTTTGTTTGTTTGTTTGTTTGTTTTGTGTGTGTGTGTGTGTGTGTGTGTGTGTGTGTGTGTGTGTGTGTTTCTTCCTGACCACCTGTTTTGGTCCTTGTGGCATTGTGTGTCATACATGTTCTTCCTTAGGTATCACTCTGTGATCAGAAAGTTTGCTAATGAAATATGGCAGAAGCAGCCCAGGGCCTGCTGCTCATCTGGAACATGCTGGATTGCAGACTCTTATTTATCCTGATGAATTGACAGTGGAACTCTAGAGACTCAGTTCATTTTCCTGCCCTGGACATGTCCTGTGAATATTAACCCCCTGAAATTGTTATCATGGTTTTAGAAGATAAACAGTCATTCTCCCTTATTTTCAGGGGTTTTTTTCTTTGCATTTGACAATTAAAAAATGATATTCTAATCTGTGTCTTTGAACTTTTGAAGAGGCTATGCTGTAGGGTGGTTCAGTTGGTTAAGTGTCAGACTTTGCCTCAGGTCATGATCTCATGGTACGTGGGTTCAAGCCTTGCATTGGGCTCTCTGCTGTCAGCGTAGAGCTGGCTTCTATTCCTTTGTCTGCCTCTCTCTCTGCCTCTCCCCAACTTGCATGCGCACATGCTCTCTCGCTCGCTCTCTGTCTCTCTCAAAAATAAGCATTAAAAAAAAAGGAATGAAGTGCTAAACCAAGATGCAGCTCTTGTCATCCAGACATGACACCAGTCTACACGGAAGTTCAGGAGGACCTAGGTTACAGACTGACTGGACATCTGTTACCATATTCTTTGTAAATTATGAGCAGGGGAGGTTTCTTGACAGTATAGCTACAATGACAACTTCATTATGCTGCTTTAGGGTCTCCCAGTGACCCCTCAGCACTTGATGGCTCCGTGTTGATAGCGAACAGACACTAACTTAAGCCAGGGAGTGTCACACTTATTTAGCACGCCTGGACAGTGCACTTCAAGCAGCCTCTGATGAAATTTGATTCCCAGCACATAGTTTGTACAGTAGAAGCATTATGCACTGCAGAGGGAGATTATAACAAAGCAATAAATGCAGACTGCATTTTCTTTACAGGTCCCCAGGCCTTAAACCTAGTGAGTTAGTATGCCATCATAGAACATGCCACAGGCCTAAAAAGATAAAATGAATGAGCTGATTGCTCATGAAAACTTATCCAGAAACCAAGGTCTTACTTTACCCAGCCCTTAAGAACACTCAGGAGTTGCTTTATAAAGGAAGAAAAAATCTGAAAAACTTTTTATGTCTGAACATTCACAGTATTTTAGGCTGAACTGAGATATTAAGGACACAATATGTGAGTTAATAATTTGGTGTTCTAGGAGACCTAATTATGTACCCATGCTTCAAACGTATATCAACTATTTGGTTGAAATTTACCTAGAAGAGCCACCGAGCATTGTGTGGGGAGGCTCGCTGACAATACTGCAGCAGAATTTATTGCACCCAGTTCAGGTCTGGCCCCCGAATTATCTGCCCATCACCTAGGTCCACCCTCAGTAGGCCTTTTCCGGCATGAACTTTGGGAATCACATCTGTCTTTCAGTGAGTTATCAGCATTTTCTTCTCGAATGCATGAAATTCTCCCCATAGGACTTCTGATGTTTATTTATTATTTTTCCAATGATCTTTTTGTACAGAAATGATCGTTCCTCCCATAGCAGGACCTGAAAGTAGGCTGATACCAATCACCACTTTTACCACTCCCACCAAGACCACCCCCATTACCAACATTACCACCAGAGTACCACTGTCATTGCCATCACCGTCACACTGAAAATCGCTGTTCTTCTAGTCCATATACACCTGTAAGGCATGTTATACACAAAATTGTTTGGATTAAGGTAGTGCTTCTCAATTAAAGTTAGCATGGGTTCCAGGGAAGATCTTATTCAAATACAGATCCTGATTTATTGAGTTTGGAGTGTGACCAGAGGTTCTGTATTTCTCACAAGCTGCCAAGAAACACTAATGCTGTTGCTTTATGGACCAGTTGTCCATCAAGACACAAGGCTCAGGCAATATACCATACAGAGATAATTATAAGAATTGGATTCTTACCTGTGAATAATCTACAGCCACATTAATGTTTTATTAATGTCAATTAATGTTTTAAATATGAGCCTTGGGGCGCCCGGGTGACTCAGTCGGTTGAGCATCGGACTTCTGCTCAGATCACGATCTTGCAGTTTGTGAGTTCGAGCCCCGCTTCGGGCCCTGTGCTGACAGCTCGGAGCCTGGAGCCTGCTTCGGATTCTGTGTCTCTCTCTCTCTCTCTCTCTCTCTCTCTCTCTCTCTGTCCCACCCCGCTCATGCTCTCTCTCTGTCTCAAAAATAAACATTAAAAAATTTTTTAAATATGAGCCTCATAATAATGTGATTAACGTGAAGCCATTCATTAGCAAAAGCTTTTTACTTGAGGTGGTATAATGAAGTAAAACAAACAATGATTCCAATAAAGACAACCATGTGTAAGGAATACTGGCATAAAACTAATATAAAAATATTAAATAAGTACAGGAATGTATCATAAGACAAGTGTAGTAAAGGAATTAGTAGAAAGTAAGCTCATTTGGTTTAAAAGAGTATCAGCAACGCCAGCTTGAGATTTCCACTGGTCTATTGTTAGTTTTATTGCCTTTGAATTTTAAATTACTAATCAGTGTTTCTTATCTTCTCTTTGAAGCAGGTAGTTTTTTTACCCAGAAGTTAGTATAGGAGAGAACCTAAAATAGAATTGAGGATTTTGCTCCGATACCTCAAAAATGCGGCTTTATTCAACACTTTTTTTTTTCTCCTGCCTCTGTGACATTCAGAACTCAGGAATATTCCTCATTAAATTTAGGAATTAGAAGTCAAAGAGTTCTGTGTATTCCACTGATAATGATTGCAGTGTGGACGGGGATAGGCAACCGTGTATAACTCTCTCCACCCAGAGGAGGTCATCTTATTCTTACTTGCTCCCTTTGGTTCTTGTTCATTTTCATCCATGTCGGACCTGTCTATATTTCTCTTCTTCCTCATTCTTTCCATTTCCGCACCTACTTTGAAATCTCATTGATGCAAATATGGAAATACGGTATCACCATTCCTATTTCTAACTATGGTTTCCTAATGGACTTCTCTCAGATTTAGTGACCAAAGTGTTTAGATTTCCGTTTTTCAAACATTCTGTATTTGCAGCGTGAACCTGAATTACAGTTTCTGAATGGTTTGTAGCCCTCACTTCCTAGCTGCAGACAGAACAAATTTGCCTGTTTCCCAAAGGGATAATCAGAAGTTATCCTCCTCCGAAGACAAAAGAAAATCAAGCAGCCTTATTTAGTTCTGTTTTAAGTGCCAGTGAGCTGGTTGAGACAAGGGAAGAATACTGCAAGGTCCCTATCTAACTCTTCTAACAGATGTGTTCAATCCGAGTGCATTTCAGCACATTGAGATGTAAAAATAGGGGCTGAGTTTTTTTTTTTTTTTTTTAAGTAAAATGTCTTGTATTCCATGAATAACCATCCGAATACAATTGTGCATTTCAAGTGTATTGTGTGTTTTTAATAAAGAAAGAACACAAAGATCGCATCATTCAAATGGAAATGATTTTTTCATCCAATCTTATCTAATGTGATGGTGGCATTCTTACAGCAACAGAATACTTGTCAAAACTAATAAGGAAGTCAAAACTAATACAAGAATTTTTGTATCTTCCCTGGCATCTTTGTAAATATAACAGCTGCCTCAATTATTAAATGAGAAGATAGTATGGCATTGGTAATTATAGCTGTGCCTCAGGTAGAATAATACAAAGTGAACTGATCTTGATTGCACAGGAATAACACAGTGAGCTTTTATATTCTCTTGATACACAATATTATCTTATTATGAGGATTATGCCCCTAATACTATGTTAAGTAAGTGAAAAAATTCTGTCCCTGATGTTAGAGACTCATATTGATTAAAATATTATGTTGTTTATGCAAGTAGATGGTATGATATTTGTAGTCAGTATCTTTAGCTTGATTATAACGAAAATTTTCCATCCCCTTGGATGTTTTTTATATGATATAATTTTGATACAATTTTTATGACCTTGTTTGGTAATTATAAAAACAACTGAGTTTCGGGTGCTCCTTAAGTAACCAGAAGAATGATTAAAACCTTTAGGACATATTCTAAAACAAAACAAGCAAACGATAAGACCACTTTTTTGTTCTATTCTGAACTGTGTGCATTGGCAGATGCCAATACAACATGCTCCATGGTATTTCTATGGTAAAGATTATGTCAGGAATCGAGAACGGAAAAATCACACATCCAACTTACAAATACAGATAAACTAAAATCACACTTTTAATTTATTTTCTTATTTAGTTTTTTTGTTGCTGTAATGAGAGCCAAGAATGTGGCCTCTCCACTGATTCGCCAACTTTCCTCTCCCCAGCTGTAATTGATAAGATGTCCAAATCCAAGTGTTAATGCCTTTTTGCTACTTACAAGCCATTGCTATTTTTCATACCAATAATGTGAAGTTTATCTGGATTTTTTTCTAGCCTTGGGAAAAAAGTAGCAGAACTGAGTTGTCCAGGCCAAACAATATCCTGGACCTTCTAATTCTACCTTCCTCCTTGGTACTATTTGAGTATTTTTGTAAATGTTTTATTTATTTTTGAGAGAGAGAGTGGGGAAGAGTCAGAGAGAGGGGAACAGAGGATCCAAAGCAGGCTCTGCGATGACAGCAGTGAGCCCGATGTGGGGCCCAAACTCACAAACCTTGAAGTCATGACCTGAGCCAAAGTCGGATGCCCAACCAACTGAGCCACCCAGGCATCTCATCTCTGATTGCTTTTAATCTCTGCAAGGCTCACAATTTCACCACCTCCAAATCATGCAAAGTAGATGTAAGTAAGCTCTTTAATCTATAAAGGAAGTCAATGCATAGCCTTTCAAATTCAACTACACATTCATGTGCTTAGAACGATATAGAACATAAACTGGACAACAGTTAGTACTCAAATTCTCTCTAGAGCACACTCGTATAAAACCGTGTATTTTATTAGTTCACTGGGGAATTGTTTAAATAACTAGGGCAGTACTCTTTGGAGCCAGATGAGTTTAACAGAAGCTGTTCAAATGAGGGAGTTCTCCAGGCATCTATGAAATGATTAGCCTATGCTTATCAGTGGGGGGTGGTAGACATTCCTAATAGATTGCAAAATGTGGAAGTTAAGGTCCCTCACATATTTAACTTTCTATAGTAGGATCTTGGTCATCCTTGAATTAATATGAAATGATTACAGAATTTCAATATTTCCTCAAAAGTCTCTTATCAATGCCTACCCTGTATGTATATCTAAAGCTATGACAATACATTCTAAGTGTTGTTTACTTCTTACCTTTCCTTCTGGGTGACGAATAGCCCCTGAGACATAGAAATAAAACACGACTTTTGCAACTGTATTTACAGACAGAGCCTGGTCATCTCAGGTTCTTTAATAAAAGCAAAGTTTTTTTGTGACATCTGAATGAGAAAATGTAAAATGAATATAGTTGAAAATAAAAAGATTACTTTGAAGTGTACAATAATAATCTTTGTACTACACTGTTCTAAATTCTAAAATACCTAACTTAGAAATTATTCCTTGCTCATATATCAACCTCAGGTGGATGCTCTCGAGCGAGAGGCAAGGCTTGACTCCCCAGTGAATTGCAGACTCGGGTCCATTCTACATGGTGGTTCCACGATCCACTACCCCACCTCATTATGTTGTACATCCAGCCACCAGACACAGAGAGATCGGAAGACACACCCACCCCTGTTTATATTCCTTGAAAAAGATCCAGTAGCACGGCTAACCCTGTCAACAAGAGAAGCTAAAACTCAGTCTAACGGTGTGTCCCAGATGAAGAAAAAAAATGCATTTTTGGTGATCAGATAGCATGTTGTTATTCCCTTGAAATTAAGCCATTTCAATAAGCCCCATGACCTATCTACTCATCTTCAATATCAGACTCCCTTTGTTCTATTCAACAAATGCCTGGCTTCTCTTGATTGAAATTTGTCTCTTTTTTAATTTTGTTTTTGCTTGTTTTCCAAAAAATATATTCTGCTTCTTCTCCTGGTGTATTTTCCAGTAGCTCTACTCTATCTAAAAGTGTACCTTACCCACCTCCCAACCACAATTTATCCCCTTATAGAACTCTTTTTTTTTTCCCTTACAAGCATTTATAAACAGCTATCATAATATTACACATTTATTTGCAAACATGTTTTTTTGTCTCTTCCTTCCTTAATGTAAGTTGCATGAGTTTAGAGACCCCTGGTCGCGTTTACTACTTTCAGCCAGTACACATACAGACACTTATTTATTAAAGAAATACATAGCTACATGGCTTTATTCATTTTTTCAACAAATACTTTTGTGCAGTTGCTACCCAGCAGGTATTGCCTTAAATCTTACAGGTAAAAAGGTAAAAAAGGAAAAAAAAATGCCAGTGCTAATCTTCCTTTTATTCTAATGGAGGGAATAGAAGAGTACCCAGGCAGTTTGGAATGCAGTGTGATAAATGGTATAATGGAAGAAGAACAAAGTGCTTTTGAAATTCATAAGAGGGTGTCCTTACCTATTAAAGGGGGGGTCGATATGGAGTCTCTGGTGGAAGCCAATTCTCAACAGACCTGAAGGATAAGAAAGAAGAAGGGTGTTGGAAAGGGGGTGTTCCAGACAGAGGAAACAACATTTACAGAGATATGGAGATGAGATTAAAACTAGTTTACTCAGGACATAGAAAGAAATTCAGCATAGTTGGGACATAGTAGTGAGTAGGGAATACAGAGAGACGATTCTATGCGATAATGATGAAGTGGCTCATTAGCCATTTAAGGAAGTCTGAACCTTATTTGAGGGCAAAAGGGAGCATTAGACAGTGTGAATGAGAGAGTGGCTTGATATTGATAGAAGCAAGTGCCCCTTGTGTACGGGTAGTGAGAATGTTTCCAGAGTGACAGGTCTACTGCAATGTTTGTAGCAGTGAAGGACTCTTCCAGAATTGTTCAATCTTTTCTCAAGAGTTCACCAGATGTAGTGAAAAGCCTCCAGCATTCCCTATGCAGATGTTTTCCAGATCATGAGAACAAGATAACTTTAGATGAAATTAAAGGCCATTAAGTGTACAGCAAACAGAAAGAAAGATTGTTTCAGATCGAATTTAGCTTACCTCTTCAAATTTCTTGCATTAGAAGGTCACAGAATCAAATCTGATGCCTGGATAATTTAAAGGGCTGAGAAGTTCATTTCATTATTCATTCATAATGTTTGTATATTTGTCCTAAAATAAGGGTAATCATATGTCATATTCCAGTGGAGTAAACTAATTGCTACTGACACCAAAAAAGAATTTCCTCCCCTCGATCCATGATGCCATTGTTGCTAAAGGATAGCAAATAATTGAGGCAATGATCTAGACCCTAGAAAATCTATTCATCTCAGCTCCTACTCTCAACTAAAAATAATATTGATAAAGGTGTGTTTCTATTATAAACAAAATGTGCTTTTTCTTGTTCCAGGTGTTAAGCTACAAAAATAGGAATTTTTCTAATATGTGCTGTTTTCTTGCCTAAGCACTTCTTCTGCCTTTATTCCTACCCAGATCTTATTCATTTATTCGAATAATGTTGATTGAAGACCTACTAGATGTCAAGCAAAAATGAAGCAGAGATGTAGTCAAATTAATGACATTGTTCTAACCAGAAAAAAAAGTTTAAGGACCATTTTCATACTGTTTTCTCTCTCCAGAGATTTATAATGCACATAATTTTATTAAGATCTGAGAATGTTTATAGGAAAGGAATGTGTGTCGTTTGGTTTAACCCAGCGTCCCCTATACTGGACTAAACCACAGAATTTTTTCTCATGTAACACCTCTTCACCATTTGTGGAATGTTAGTATTTAGAAACATAGTTTGGGGAAAACTAGTTTGGTGGGAGAGTACACCAGTCTTAATCTATTCTAAGAGAATTTGTCAATATTTTGAGAATGGAGATTGGGGCCCTCTCTACATGTTTTTCCCACTTGAACGGGAGGGAAACATCTAAAAATTCTTAACATTATTCTTGACAATATTCCCAGTTGTATATGGCTTATATTTTATAATTTGGGAAAAAATTAAAAATTGTTTATTGAGTCCATTTCAAAGAAGATAGTGTGACTAAAACGATCATTTTCCATTTTCACAGTAATGATATTATTGTAATTCCCTGGAGTCATGTAGCCATTTACCTCTTAATGTCTATGAAATGACCTTGTGCTATTGGTAGACAGATCAATTCCTGGTCAGTAAGACACAGAACATATGATGACTCCTTAATAAAACGTCTGTTAATCCCTGCAAAAAAACCTAGTTGCTTCAAGGTTTGGTGGTCACATGGCTCTTCATTTTAAATGTAGCAATACCATTTACATTTCAGTATTTTTATTTTTGTTTCTCTGTTATTAGAAGGTAGATCATGGTTTTGGGGGGGGGGGGGAAATAAACTCAACAACAAAACGCAAATAAGCTTATAAAAAAATGGGCTAATGGACTAAAATAGGTGTTTCTCTAAATAAAATAGGCAAATGGCTAATAAGCACACGATAAGATGCTCAACATCACTAATTGTTAGGAAAATGCAAATAAAAGCCAGGATGGGAGGTGCCTGGATGGGTCAGTTGGCGCAGCATCCAACTTTTGATTTCAGCTCAGTTCATGATCTCACGGTTCATGGGTTCAGGCCCCTTGTCAGGCTCTTTGCTAACAGTGAGGAGCCTGTTTGGGATTCACTCTCTCTCACTGCACCTCCATTGGTCTCTCTCTCTGAGAATAAATAAATAAAATTTAAAAAGATGAGATACCACTTCACACCCATTAAGATTGCTATTATTAAAAAAAAATTACAGAAAATAAGTGTTGGAGAGGCTGTGGAGAAATTGAGATCTTTGTGCAAATCTCGTGGGAACGTTGAATAGTGCAGTGTATGAAAGTTAAAGAATGCAAAATGGAAACAATATAGTGGTTCCTTAAAAAATCAAACATAGAATTACTCTATGACCTAGTGTATAGTAATGAATATATACCCCCAAAAAATTGAAAACAAGAACTTAGATATTTGTATACCTACATTCATAGCAGCATTGTTCGTAATACCCAAAAGATGGAAGTAATCCAAGCGTCCATCATTAGATGAATAAACAAAATGTGGTATATACATATAATGTATATACATATACATATAATATCCTTTGAAAGGAAGGAAATTCTGACATGTTACAACATGGATGAATCATGAAGATGTTATAAGTTAAGCCAATCACAAGATTGTACAATTCCACCTACATGTGTTAGCTAGGGTAGTTAAATTCATACAGATAGAAAATAGAATGATGGTTGGTAAGGGCTGGGAGAAAGGAAAAATGGGGGGGGGGGGCGGTTACTGTTTAATAAGCATGGAGTTTCAGTTTGGGAAGATGAAAAAAGTTGGATGTGGGTGATGGTAAAGGTTGTACAACAATTTAAATGTACTCAATGCCCCTGAATTGTACATTTAAAAATGGTTAGGATGGGGCGCCTGGGTGGTTCAGGCGGTTAAGCGTCCGACTTCGGCTCAGGTCATGATCTCGTGGTTTGTGAGTTCGAGCCCTGCGTCAGGCTCTGTGCTGGCAGCTCGGAGCCTGGAGCCTGTTTCGGTTTCTGTGTCTCCCTCTCTCTGCCCCTCCCCTGCTCGTGCTCTGTCTCTGTCTCAAAATTAAATAAATAAATAAATAAATAAATAAATAACATTAAAATTTCTTTTTAAATGGTTAGGATAACATATTTTTATGTTATATACTTTTTTACCACAATACAAAAACTGAATAAATGCATCAGTAAATGAATCCAGGCATGATGTCGTCTATTTAGCTTTTAAGAAACATGACATTGAGCCCAGGAAAGAAGTGAAGACCCACTCTGCCACGATTTTGTTACCAGGCAGCAGGAAACAGAGGGCCATAAAATGTACTCTCAGAAAGTTTATTAAATGATGACAGATAATCTAGAAAATAATGGAAACCATAAAAATAATTTTAGTAAGGGGCTCCTGGGTGGCCCCGTCAGTTAAGCACAAGACTTTTGATTTCAACTCAGGTCATGATCTCACAGTTCTGTTCCTGGGATCAAACCCCACATCCCATTCTGTGCTGACAGTGAGGAGCATGCTTGGGATTCTCTCTGCCCCTCCCTGCGCGTGCTCTCTCTCTCTCTCTCTGTCTCTCTCGACAATAAATAAACATTTAAAAAATAAGAATTTCAATAAATAAAAGACAATATTATTCCAACATTTTTTTTAATTTTTAAATATTTATTTGGTTTTGAGAGAAAGAGACAGAGCATGAGTGAAGCGAGGAGGGGGTGGGGGGCAGAGAGAGAGAGACATGGAATCCGAAACAGACCCCAGACTCTGAGCTGTCATCCCAGAGCCCTATGCAGAGCTTGAACTCACGAACTGCAAGATCATGACCTGAGCCAAAGGAAGTTGGACGCTCACTGACTGAGCCACCCAGGAGCACCTATTCAAACATATTTAAGTACTCTTCTGTAAGAATGCTCTGAACCTGAAAAGTATTTTCTCTTTTTGAATGTATACTGTCCAGCTGAGACATTTTGTAAGTAATAATCAAAATATTGAGGAAATCTCTATCATTTGGTGACCCAATTTTTTTGTGTGACTCAATGCTTATCCATGTACCATGTCAACTCATCTCTCTTACTCCAGTGATAAATAGTTACAGATCAAAAACACTGGCTTTGTCCAATTCTCTCTTTTTATAAATGTTTGCATAAATTAACGAGTTCGGAAACTGAGGCCAACGGATTTTAGTAACTAACTTAAGGTGGTCTGGCCAGGAGATGCCAAAACTTGGGGTTTTAACCTGATTCCTTATGAAGCTTTTCTTCCACGTCAGCAGACTGAGGCCCAACATAAGCCATTGTTTCGGCTGTAGAAACGTCATAATGTGCGATCACATAAATGTTTGACCTGCAGTTTCTGTGATTCAAAGGACACATTGCAGGAATTTAAATATATTAACTAATATTTCTTAAGGGAAGTAGTATGTGTCTCAATTGCTTGATTTTAAAATATTTAGTATTGTCAGATGACAGCTGTAATTGGAATATCTTTTAGTGTTAAAAGCAAATAAATTTTTGTAAGTTTTCATATTGTGAGACAAAAGAGTACTGCCAGCACATTTTCTCTTTGTCTCTATGAAGAGATTTCACAATGGGCCTATTCCTCTAGCTACAATGAATCATCCAGTTCAGAGTAACTACATATAAAGAAACCAAAAGATATTTAGTAGTGATTTATGTAATCTATTGAAAACATTGTCATTTTTTACGACAAAGTGGAGATCACAATATCTGAAGTACGATACCAGTCTTTTTCAGGCTGGAAATGTCAAGGGAGTCATGGAGGCTGGCACTGATGCATCTCAGGAGGTGAGTTTACTTTTGTGTCTGATGCTAGTTCAGCATAATAATTCTTTTGAGATGTCCTCCCTGATTGGGCCACCCACTCTTCTGCATTTTTTTTTACTCTATTGATTTCATCTGAATCTTTTTTTGTTGTTGTTGTTCAAGTCACATCCAGTATGTTTAGTCTGATCAATAGCCTGTAAGCTATTTTGCCTGCCAGTTTAACAGAGCACAAGGGTTCCTGGTGGCTCAGTCGGTTAAATGTCTGACTCTTGGTTTCCCGTCAGGTCATGATCTCACGGTGGGGAGATCGAGCCCTGCATCAGGTTCTGTGTGCTGAGTGTGGAGACTGCTTGGAATTCTCTCTCCCTTTCTCTCTGCTCCACACACACACACACACACACACACACACACACACGTGCTCTCTCTCTCAAAATAAATAAACATTAAAAAAGTGAAAAGAAAAGAGCACAATGTCTGGCTCACCATAAGCATTTGTTTCATGTTTTCTGTTTGTTTTTTTGTTTGTTTTTGGTGGTTTTTTTTGAGATAACTGATTTCCCTCCTTTGAGAACAATATATGGGCTAACTCCTCAAGATCAATGGGTTGTTCTCAGAGTAAAAGCAGTAGTATGCTGGTAAATGTTTAACAACAAGAATTCTGGGGCCAAAAATAAAATAAGGAAAAAAGTTGTGATTTGTGGTGTTTGTCGATTTCCTTGATGTAAATACTCCCATCTTGGCAGATTTTAAGCAACCACAGGTTTTCAACCAGCTCATTAAAGTCCTGAACATTTAATAACTACTGAGCTAATACATACCAGCTTCATCAGCTGGCCCCAGCACACTACTGGCAAAAGTCCTGATGGTAAAGGAACCAGGAAGCTAGAGAAGTAAGACAGAAAAGCCCTCGTTTGTGACTGTGAGGCTCCAAATTACGCCCATTTATGACCTTTACTGTATATCTGATACTCCTAGAATTGAAACACTTTTACCTTTTGTTTACTTCTGTCTCCCCTTTTGTTAGATAGAACAATCTCTGGGAAGTGGACACACTTAGAAAGTAGTACACTTAGACCTTCTCTTCTTTTCTCTTATTCTTTTGTTTCATGAGCACTGTCTAGATGCATGCCTTACAAACCCAACCATGTACACAAAATAACCACTTACGTTTATTGAGTACTTCTCATTTTTAAGGCCTTATGATGGTAACTGGACCCGTATGTTCTTGTACAATTCTCATACGAATCTCTTGAGGTGGGTGCCTGCATCCCTGTTCCCCAGGTAGGGGCCAGACTAAATAGTGTTAGGAGATTAAAATTCAAACTGAGGCAGACTCTCAAGGTCACACACTGTAACGCCTAAATTCTACTTCCTTGTGGCGGTTTGTGTTACGTACGGATAGTAGAACTACCATCATGATTTGCAAAGTCCATACAGTATGTCACTATACTGTCACAGAAACTCATTGAGGTGAGGCAGTACAGATTTGATATCCTTTTTGCAGATGAGTAAATTGAGCTGGGAAACTAGCCCACCCCACATTTAAGTACAGCTCCTTAGTTTGCAAGAAGAAACATGAAATAAAAATGCCTACTGATCATCATAGGTCCCAGGAGCTGGAAGGAAACACGGAAATCATCTAGTCCAAGGCTCTTACTTCATAGAGAAGTTCTTTACAGTCTTGCAAAGACTAAGATTCTATTCTTTGCCTCTCCAGAATATATTTATTTTAACTCTACGTGATTTTATCTTGTTAGTGGTCTCATTAAATATGAAATTTAGGGCCCCAACATTTCAAAGTTTTAAGGCTGTTATTTTGGGAATCGTGTACATAGTTGAGAAAATATTGACATGGCATAATGCAGGGGGATTGATCATCATTGACCCTTATTAACTGATTTTACATTCAGTCACATTTTGTTTTGCCTATGCATTATTTATATTTACCTTTAGCATTTGATGACAAAACAAATCCATTTGGGGATTATCAAATAAAACCTTGTGAACACTTTTCATGCAAAGAATTGTAAAAAGAATATATTTGAAACTTTTTTCAGTGCTAAGAAATTAAAAAATAAATAAATGACAATTTGTATGATAGGTTAATCGAACCAAGAGGATGAAAGCCTTCAAATTGTTGATGAATTAGGCTCAGAATGTTTTTGGATGACAAGGCAAGGATCCTCATGAGTATCCTTAGCTGCTGAAATGTATAATTTCATTAGAGCTCAATTTGAATGATTTTTTTTAAACTACTCAGGTTTGGGGGCGCCTGAGTGGCTCAGTCAATTAAGCATCCGACTTTAGCTCAGGTCATGATCTCATGGTCTGGGTTCGAGCCCTGCGTCAGGTTGTGCTGACATTTCAGCTTGGAGCCTGTATCCTGCTTCAGATTATGTGTCTCCCTCTCTCTCTGACCCCTCCCTCACTCATGCTCTGTTTCTCTCTCTCTCAAAAATAAATAAACATAAAAGTTCTTTTTTTGAAACTACTCAGGTTTGAAGTTGTTCAGACAGATACAATAGGATAGGAAAACTCACAGTTTTGTTCAGTTGTGTTTTAGAGTCAGTTTTTGTTAATTTGCTAGCTTTCTCCTTTACCTACATTAGGCGTTCTCTGTTTATTCTTTGTGAGGGAGGCAATTTTTCCCAGAATGAAATGTGAACATCTCTCTTCTCCTGGGAAGAAACTCCAGACCAAGTTGTTTCTAAAATCTCATTCCCCATTTTTCTTGTGGAAAGCAAAACAAAATTGGCATTGCTATTGGCTCCCTTTGGTTTTGTGTTGTTGTTATGAGTGAATAGCCTCTTCCCGGGATGCTATTTATGCATATTGTGATAGGAATACTACTACTACTAAATAGTTCAGTAGAGAGAAAGAAAGGGGATGTGGGACATACATTGAATGTATGAGATTCAAAATGAGATTGGGTAAGCAAGAGTAGGGGTTTCAGCTGGCAGAATTGCCCAGGTGTGTGTGCTAAAGCCTAGGCGTCTGGGATTGAGTTGATCTAAGAAACACTGTAAAGAAAACGGAGCAATGTTTGAATGCCCAGAATACCTGCCACCTATTTGCCTGTTTGTCTTGAAAATGACACTTTTCCTGTTTGTGGCATCTCTATCCAATCTTCCTTTGGGTGGGAATTGCATACCTGTTCCAGCCAGCAGCATGCCTCTTAATTGCCCAGTTACCCAGCTAGCTACTCTGCAAAACCCTCCCTCCAGTGTCTTTCAACCTACGTCTTTCAAGTGTGAGACCAGAGCGGAAACCTGGATACCCAGCAATGTGATGTGGGTGTTCCAGTGGCTGCTGGTGAAGATGAGCATTCCAGAGCGCCCTCATCTGAGACAGTATGGAGGGCACACCTCTACTTCATAGCTAAGCACATCGATTCTCTTCTTGAAACCAATATGAACTATTTTCATTCCTCATTCTTGAAAAACAGAAAGTGTGTTTGGTTGAAAATAAAATAGCACAGTTGTCAAAATTACAGGTTCTTCCTCTCTTGATGTATAGGTTTCTGGAAGACACTGGAGAGCTATGGGGAGCAGAGCGGGCAGAATAAGTCACAGTTCGACTTCAAGAATTTTGTTGCATTATGGTCAGTGTTATGCCCTGGAGAATCTGTAGAAAGCCATGATGCCCTCCTACAGAAGAAAATGACAGGGACACAGCTGGTAAAGGCAAAGAGCTAAGGTCTTCCCAGATGGAGGTTAGAAGAGTTAGCTTTAGCCCTTAAAAACTGTCTTACTGGCTGATTGCTGATTCCTAAAACAAACAGATAGGAAATTCTTTGGAAACTTCCCTAATATTCTTTGAAATTGATTTAAATAGAAATTCCATATATTGTGATTTTAAAACTCATTGTACTTTGGAGATTTAGGTATTTCCTGTTGCTAATTGCCAACTTCAGCTCCTTGGGTTTATTTTGTCTCCAATTTTGAAATAAATCTGCATTTTTCATAATTTTAATATAGTTTTTCTAAGACCAATCTTTAGGTATATGAAAGCTGAGTACCCTCCTATTTGGATTTTGGAGATTTCAAGTATTGGCCTGAAACATTATAATTTACCCAATGGAGGGTGTTATGAAAGTTTATTTGTTAATCAGAAGTAATCAGCAGTACTGTTGATACTGTGTTGTTTGTGGAGAACTAAGATTTTATTAAAGAAGATAATATATTTCAGTTTTATAATATTGAGAACAGAAAACATAGACCATATTCATGAATCAAAGAAAGAGAATGTGCTGCATGAACTGCTGAGCCCATCTTTTACACATATCTTACTTTTGACATGATCAAAGGAAAATTGCTATCACATGCTGGATACTGCTTTTTTTTCTTTCTCCTCCTCTTCTGTAAGTGCAAACTAAATCTTGAACTGCACACAAGACTTCGTATGCATAGCTTCAGAAGGTATATTGATCCAGTAATTAAATTAAATCTGATGTTTGACATCATGTACAAGGATCATCTCTTGACTGAAAAGAAGATTCTGTTTTCAACTCATTGCCGTGGAGCCCTAAAGAGAAAATGAAAAAGATTTTTAACCATTGAAAACTCCCAGTATTTGCAGAACATTTGCAAAAGTAAATAAACTAATTAAATAAATAAAAGTAAGGATAAAATTTAAGTTTTATCCTGTTGTATTTTATAATAACACTAATGATGATGATGAGATCTTCCATTGATTGAGCATTTCTGTTTGTCTTTTCTCATAGGTTTCATTTACATCTAAAGAAATTGGACTTAGTAAGTAGACAAAATGGGAATAAAGACTATATAGACAATAATATTTTTGTTTAAAAAACTTCCTATGAAAGGCTTCAATAAGTATTAGGCCAAATTTGCAAATGTTCACGTTTTCCATTCAAACTGCAGTAGAAGGAGAATGAGGAAGAAGAGAGGTTCAAACAGACATTGGATCGGTAATTAGCTTTGATCCTTTTGTGAATTGACAAACCAGGGAGCAGGCCCTCTTAGCATGGTTTCAAAGAGACAGGGACATATGGTGCACACTGTTGATAGGAGCAGGGACTTCCTGGAGTGGATATTAACAAAACGACAGAGCTAAGACAAAATGAAGCAGTTACGGAGCCTATGTTAGAGCAGTATCTTTAGAAAAGAGAAACACAGAGACGCCATGGTGGTAGTGCCACCAGGGTTTGTGAAAGTGGTCAGCTAAAGCAGGGAGTGGCAATGGAAGAGGACCTATGAGAGCATCCTCAGGTGGCATCATTGGCAAGAAGTTCACAAGCAGTGCCGTGAGGATTGCCGAGCACTGGAGAATGGACCACACACATGGAAATGACATAGAGAGACCCAAATGGAACCTGCAACTGTAGACATGCAGGTAGGAGGGGACAGCACTTCCTGAAGTATGGTCACAGATCTGGTGTAAACTGAGGCTGAGAAAGACAGTCTAAATATCTTTTGTTGGGTCCCTGTTGCAATAAGATTGATGACCTAGGAATAATTTTATATTGAGATGTATGGGTTATTCATTAATTGGGCATCTTTAATGGACTATCTCGTTTTTGCATTCTATTATTTTAACAGCTATTTATTGACAAACCATTATATGCTAATTCCTGATTTAGACCCTGAAGATAGATAAGGAAAACAGGCTCTTTTGGTTCTCATGAAGCTTGCATTTTAGTGAAGGGGGGTAGACAATATGCAAAGAAATGTATCAAGTATTGCACAAAGAATTATAATTGGCTGTTGTAGCAGAGAGGGACCAGTTAACTTCCTAAGATTTCAGATTCAAGTGATGATAGTAAATTACTAAATGGAAAGGAGGAAGTAACATTAAGGTCAGAAAATGCAAAGCCCATTCATTGTTAAGACTCAAAGGTAAGAGTGAGCTTGATTTGTTAGAAAATCCAAAATAAAACCAGTGTGTGAGAATGTAATGAGCAAAGCAGAAAGTGGTGGGGGATGAAATCAGAAATATAGGCTTCATGAGACAACGTAAGAAGTTGGAGTTTTATTTGAAATGCAGTTCTTACGTACTGAATGTTTTTGTCCCCTCAAAATTCCTATGCTGAAATCTAACCCCTAAGGTGATGGTATTTGAAGATGGGGACCTTCTGAGGTAATTAAGTTGTGAGGATGGAACCCTCAAGAATGGGGTGAAGTAAAAATGTCAGTGTGGATGTGTTTACTCTGGAGACTCTGGGAGAGAATCCTTTCTGGCCTCTTCCAGCTTCTGATAGTTCCCATCATTTCTTGGTTTGTGACTACATCATTCCAGTTGTCTAGATCATCATCTTTAAATATCTGCTCTGTCTACACATCATCTACTCCTTTATATCTGTTTCAAATCTTCTCCGGCCTTCCTTTTATAAGATTAGATATGATTACAGTTAGAGTTCACCTGGATAATCTAGGATAATCTTCTCAAGGTCTTTAACTTAATCACATCTGCAAAGACTCTTCCTTTCCTTCGTTCCTTCGTTCCTTCGTTCCTTCGTTCCTTCGTTCCTTCATTCCTTCCTTCCTTCCTTCCCTTCCCTTCCCTTCCTTTCCCTTCCCTTCCCTTCCCTCCCTTCCCTGAATCTCCTCCCTCCCCTTCCTTCCCTTCCTTCCCTCCCTTCCCTCCCTTTCCCTTCTCCTTTTGCCTTATAACATTCACAAGTTAGAGAGATCGTAGGTAGATTGGAGGGGGGGACACATTTTTCAATCTACTACAAATGGTATTAAATTTGATAAATGTATAAATGTTAAAAATATAAGGATATGCAATTACATCTAAAATCAAGTAGTGTATAAAGCATCATAGGAGCATGGAAGTAAATTTAAGCCTTCCTCAAATAGTCTGGGCCATATTCATTCTTGCATTTCTGCCATAGGGTTTGGACTGTGTATTTATTATAACGTATAAACAAGTACCAATCAAAACAGGGAACAAATTTTGGCATATCATCTGATTATGAACTCTCTGAGGAGAAGAAGCAATGATTCATACTTTTTAATTGTTTCCCAGTTTGAGATAGGGAGTAGTGTGGGAAGCCATTATTAAGATAGAGAAAGAGGAAGGAAGAGAGATTGACACAGAGATTGAAAGGGAGAGAGAGAGAGAGAGAGAGAGAGAGAGAGAGAGAGAGAGAGAAATTTTGTTGTTGACTAGTTTCTGGCATTACACAGAATGAACAGTGTGGGAAACCTGGAGGGAGAGTCATTTAAATGATCGCTCCAGATCACTGTCCTGTCATCTTGTCAGTGGTGATCTTTATTTAGACTCCTAATGAGTCGAGAGAGACATACTAAGGAGGAGTTAGGCTAGTGAGGGCTGATTTTCACACACACACACACACACACACACACACACACACACACACCTCAGACTCAGACACACACGTATACACACACATGCCCACACATATTCTTCTCTGGCCTCTTTCATCTGGAGCATAAGTATAATGTTTTCAGCCTGTCTACTTCAGTAGAATTGATAAGATACCATTTACAAATTGCTCTGGGAACCATGGAAGTTGTCGTACTAATATAAAATATTGTTCAAATATGACATTTGACGTGAAAAGTTTGAAAAGTACCTACATACACTTGTGGGGTTATTGTAAGCAAGTTATACAATTTCAGTACTCAGGAAACAAGGGGTAGAGCTGTCTGTCTTTTTCCATATATTCTCTTTGTTGATTTTGAAAATATTTCAGCATTGATTACAAAACAAGCAATGTGCAGGGATATGGCATTCAGGTTTGCTCTGCTTTCAATTATGGATGGAACTAGTTTACGACCCCTCTGCATTCATTCATTCATTTATGAAAATGTACACAATTTGTCCTGCCTGATGTTCAACATACATTTTTCCCAAGAGCACACTGGGCTTCAGATACTGTATTAACCCTGGTTATACACAATTCAAAAGGCAGAATCTCTGCTCTTGAGATTACAAAATAATGTGAAAAGAGATGCAAACTCAGAAATATTTGTGTAAACATAAAACCACAGTTCAGGAGCGCCTGGGTGGCTCAGTCATTTGAGCATCCAACTCTTGATTTCAGCCCAGATCATGATCCCAGGGACATGGGATCATACCTGCATCAGGTTCTGTGCTAAGTGTGGAGCCTGCTGAAGATTTTCTCTCTCTCTCTCTCTTTCTGCCTCTCCCCTACTTGCTCTCTCTCTCTCTAAACATAAAAATAAAAAACAGTACAATAAAAGAGTTAATTGAAGTCATAATTGGAAATTTCAAATTGCTTAGTTCTGCTCAGAGAGGCCTCACCAAGGAAATGGGAGTAAGTACTGAATGAAAAAAGCTAAGAAAGAAAACAAACAAAAAAATCCTTTTCCAAGAGAATGGAATAATAAGCACATTTCAGACTGAGGAATGAGTACGATAAGAGGCTCAGATGCGTGGAGTAATAAGGCAGATCTGGAGATCTCTAAGTCTTTGATACGGTAGGTGGGTAGGATCCAAAGTGAAAGGGGTGTGTAGATAAAGGGCTTACAGGGAACTGCACCTTGTGCATACTGTTACCAGGGAGCCATTGAAGCATATTAAGCATTGGGGAATGAGAATGATACGGTCAGATTTGCATTCAAAAGTAATTTGCCAAACAAGATGAACAAGCGTCAATGAGATAACGATGCTCTATAAATATTAGTTAATGACAGTGTTAAAATATTTCTGGAAAGCATATTCTGTAGTATGGTAATTAGAATTCTTAAGTGCCTGCCATTGTTCTAATGCTGATTAGCTTAGCATGCAAGTATCAAGAGTCAGTGGATGGGAATGAGTTTGAGATTCTTCCTGTTTTTCTCTCTTATTTTGGAGGTTTGGTCCCTCTGGGTCTCTAGCTATTGTTATTTTGTGTGGCTGTGCTATTACTCCTAATATGGTGACTCAAGAACTAGCAGTCTTAGATGGGTAGGTCAGGACTCGGTGGGGCTTGAGCATAGTACTTAAAGGAGAAGAAACCAAGAGAAAGTAATTACTATAATATAACACATCCAGGGAAGGAGCTTGACCTTCCAGAACCCTCTGAGCTGCAGCAGACGCTCCATTTACTGCCTTCACCAGTGAAGAGATACATGTCCCCTACCAGGCTAAATATCCTTTTTGAGGCAACCCCAATGAGGAAAAAAGTGAGATATTTACATCTGCTGAGTTAATGCAGGACACATCGTTATTTGGAAATCTACAACTGGATGCCATGGCGAAGAAAGAAAAAGTATAATCTCAAGGGAACCTAACGTGTTCACAAGTACAAGATTGCTCAACATACAAGATGTTAAAACTAAAATGTTCTAAGAAAGAAGACATGACAGAGGGTCTCTCTGAACAAAGCAAAGGACAAACTTTAAGCGTAACCATATGGTTTCTGTGACACCCCGGCCCAAATACATTTCCTTATGATCGTAAGGCCTGCTATAGTGCCTTCATGGCACTCATTGCAGGATTCGAGTCTGTTTCTCCTACTATGAGAGCAAAGGCCAATGTTTAAATCAGTTTTCTGTTATACCCACTGAGCCTCCCACAGTGTCAGGGAGCTAAGTACTCAGTACATAAATAGTTACCATTTATGGAGGACATACTTATTGAATGGTAGACTAATGATTGTCAAATTTGCACACACAGTCACCTGGGAATTTTGTTGTAAGGTGGGTTTTGATTCACTGGTTTGGGGCTGTCCGTGCTGCTAGTCACACTTTGAGAAGCAAGGAGTGAGACACTTATGAATGACCATCTGAGGTCCAGGAAGCTCAGTCTCTGTCCAGGTCACCCAGCAGCCAGGAGGGGACCCTGGATTTCAACCCAGACCAGGCCGACCTGTAATTCTCAAGCATGCTATTTGCTTTCCTAAAGCACAGTCGTCACTACATTTGGTCACACGATTCCACATCTCCCTTCCAAAACCGTGCCTGTCTTTCTGGGCTCCAGATGATCTTGCAGCGGAACATGCACGGCCTGCCCTGACGCACGGGTAACACAGGGTGTGGCAAATAGGTGGTGGTTGCCTTCTTAGAGATAGTACACTACCGGAAGGCTTTTACTTCTCTAGACCCAAACTAGACACATTAAATAGCTCCACCGGTCACAAATTAGCTCCTCACATTGTGATGAAATGTGGAGTCTCGTCCATCTCAGCCCTGATTACATCAGCTTCAGCCCCCAGAAGTGGGATTGAGGAGAGACTCTGAGCCCAGAGATAAGAGGTCAGAAATGAGGGTGAAAAAAATGCCCAGGGCTGGTTACTTTCAAATATATACCTTTTATTGGATACCAATTATGTTTTGATCTCTGGAAGCTTAGTCAAGGACACCAGAAGAAAATAGGACAATTTAACCTTATCAGAAGTCTCTTTTCTTGAAGCAGTTTGTGTGGCTGTATGTACATGTGTATGTGTGCACCTCATCTTGGAACACGGCTGTGATGATGTACCATATGGCTTTTGGCTTTTACCGGGTGGGTTTTACAAGAAAGAATAGGCAGGGTTTCATTTTTCCCAGCTGTAAAGATGCAAAAATTTTAAATTAAAAATAACCTTTCAGCTGATTCCTTGCATAATTGCTATCTTGTTTTGCTAATGCTGTGGCTGAATTATAACTTGCTGAAGCCTTGGGGATTTGCATGCTGGTTTATCCCCTGAATTTGCATTGACATGGTTTTCAGTCAAGTGCGTAACTAAATCCTGTGGCCATGAACGAGGCTGGCAGTATTTGCAATGAAAATCAGTAGGCGATTTGGGGAAGAATGACTCTGTGCAGCCTCCCTAAGTAGATTCGATGATGAAAATTTTGGGTCTCTCAAAACAGTGTTCACTTCCATTAAGTGACAGTGGCTGCTGAGACTTCTCTTGTCCTTCCATCAAAAGACCAAAGCAGGAACAGGACATATGGAGAAAATGTACAGACAGCTATCACAATAAGACACATATTTGTGAAATGGCCATTTGCCAGAATCATTTTAAATGGATTTTGAGAGAGGAAATTTGGGGATATTCTTGCTGACAATCACTTTTCTTATGAAAAAACAAAACAAAACAAGCAAAACAAACCAAAACCAGAACAAAAGAAAACTCCAAAGTATCATTTTGTTTTCTGGTCAGGGGCAAAATGTGTAAGGCCAGTGGCAAACTTAGAGTATCCTGATGTCATCAAACTGGCTTATAAAATACTTTAAAGGCAGTAAGACATTCGATAGATTAAAACTAAATTAATTTCTTTATAGGCTGTTTTTTTTACTATGCATTACTTGTGTATTGAAATTTTCATGTATTATGGTTTTTAGGCATCTGATTATGCTGAGTGCTGAAAAAAGACAAAGAACTCTGACCTGAAATCAAGTTATTTTTTAAACTCCTATTGTGATTGTAATTGCTTTAACTTGGCCACAGAGACTCTTCCCATTTTAAAGCTGAAAAGCATCTGAGTGCACTCAGATCCACCCACTGAAGGGTAGTGAGTCCCTGAGACGTTAAGGGACATTTCCAGACTACCTATTAGCTACTAGAAAGTGCATGGACATCAGCCTGTTGCCAAATAGAAGGAAGGTGGATATGGAAAAGAGATGATATTAAAAAAAAAAAGATTGTGTAAAAAAGATGCATGATATTGAAGAGGTTCCCATTACCTTCTTGCATTCATTTGCCTCCTGGTGGATATCCATGTTGTTGTGAGAACCAGGCTAGAAACCTAGGGTTCCAGAAAAATCACCCTATTGTCAATGGGATTAAGTCTGGATGCAGTTTGAGAGCAAACACAAAGCAAGGGGTAGTTCTTATTTTCATTTGGAGAAAAAGGCTTAAATTGGTTTGTGGACCAGGCATGAAGCACACTCTTGTTATCCAAACATGATGCCTTGTGTTGATGTTCCAAGAAATGGAGCGGTAATAGCATCTAGGTCAACAGGATAAAGTCTATTGTTGGCTGTTCCAGAAAACTCCTGTTATGAAGAGGGAGAGCCACCATCCTTCAGGTCTGAATGAATTTATAATAGACATAGTTCGGAAAGCTGGGAATATTCCAGCAAGTCTAAACAAATAGTGTTTGGATGAGTAAAGAAGGTAGAGCCTCTGCAAGAAGTTATATCACAATCATACGAAGCTTGTTCTGTTATGGAATGATGACATGCACACAAACAAAAATGATCAAAGATAAAATAAAATTAATGATGCATAATTACCATATCACCTCAGTAAGTTACAGAAAAGGAAAAGAAGGGTGCCTCGTGACTCAAGTCTATGTGAGATTTAGAAACTTCTAAACACAGTGTCCAACTACTATGATAAAGAGAAATGGCCTACTCATGTTTCCTTCTCCAATTTTCTGGTGCCTGTTCGGTTTTTCTGGGCAAGCAAAAGGAAGGTAACAAAAGAAACAAAAATAATTGCCATTTCTTCAAACAGAAGGAAAGACATTCTTCTTTCTTTGTGGTGAATTTACCTCATCATTTCACGTACTTGGTCTCTTATTCATGGTGGTGGATTTACATTCAATAGTGAAGTTGATAGTACAAACCTGTAGTTCGCAGGGGTAGCCCCTGGATGTGCAGCATTAGCAGGAACTGGGAACTTGTAAAAGAGGCGTGAGATTGGCACCATCCCAGATCAAAAACTCTGGGAGTAGAGCCCAGCAGTGTTTTACAAAGCCCTCCAGGAGATTCTGTGCATTCTAAAGTTTAAGAATGTTTGTTATAAACATTAAGGTCCCTAAAGTTTTTATAGCTTATTCCTACTCAACCTGACTTAGCATGGAAGTTCTCAATGAATAATCTGTTTCTAAACAGGTTATATATTATGTGCATTAAAGTAGATGTGTGTTAATGTTCTAAAACTGATGTTATGAGTTGTTTCTTCCTAAAAAAAGAATAAGCATAACATTTAATAGCTTAAAATAATGCCTGTGGGGCACCTGGGTGGCTCAGTCGGTTAAACGTCTGTCTGACTCTTCATTTTGGCTCAGGTCATGATCTCATGGTTCCTGGGATGGAGCCCCACATCGGGCTCTGTGATGACAGCCCCCCCCCTCTCTCCCCACCCCCCACACACAATGCACTCTCTCTGTTTCTCTCAAATAAACAAACTTAAAAAAAATAAAATAGGGGCGCCTGGGTGGCTCAATTGGTTAAATGTCCAACTTTGGCTCAAGTCATGATCTAGGTTCACAAGTTTGAACCCACATTGGGTTCTGTGCTGCCAGCTCAGAGCCTGGAGCCTGCTTTGGATTCTGTGTCTCCCTCTCTCTCTCTGTCCCTCCTCTGCTTGTGCTCTGTCTCTCTGTCTCTCTCAAAAATAAATGAACATTAAAAAAATTTAAAAAAAATAATGTTTCTAAATAACCACTTTAACCACTAGGGTAGCCTCCTAGCTACTCTTTATAAAGATATGAAAAATGTTTGCCCTAATATTGAAAGAACTACACATTTCTCATGAAACACTTTCATTATATGAAGAATATGTTCAATAAAAATAAATATAATAAAATGAAAGCCTAGTCCCCCACATTTGAATTCATTTACAGTATATTAGTCCATCATATTTCTAAATAATAATAGTTACCTGGCAGCAATCGTGCATTGTTGTTAACTGTTTAAAAAATGTCATAACATCAGAAACTCTAGAGTTTCATTATGAAAATATGCAACAAATTGAATGCTTTTTGCTTTTTTTTATTTCACTGATATTTATTTCTCTGATTGTTTTATTCTTTCTTTAGCAGATACTTATGTACTATATATATATATATATATATATACACACACACACACACACACACACACACACACACACACACACAGTTTGCAGTATACTAAATACTGTACACATATGAAGGGATTTTAACTAAATTTTGATATAAACCTGACTCAAACACTAATGTATCGTTTGAAATGAAAGAATATCTAAGCTAGTGTGTATGGAATAAAATCTCTTGCAAACATCATCTATGACTTTTTAAGTGAATAAGTTGAAATAACAATTTTGCCCCTTCTTTTTTGCATTCAGCTGCCTCAGTGAGGTCCTGTGTGAGAACCAGTCCTGAAGACAATAAAAGCAAGAAAGGCAGCAATCGGTCTGATTTCAAAACTTCATGCAGTCAGTTCATTCAGGTATTTTCAATAAATTCTTTCGCTATAAAACTTTAGCGACACTAACAGGTTAGAATGGTTTGGATTCACATTGGTTCTGTTTGCTCTGTCTCCATTCAATACAACTATCTATTGATGGCAAAACTGCGTTAGGGACCCATGTTGAATGTAGATACAGCTATCTACCCATCCATGTGGGAATATAGGCAAAGGAAGTTTTATCCGGAATAAGTAAGTAAATATTTTGCTATGTGTGTGTGCATGTGTCACATATATGTGATATATATATATATATATATATATATATATATATATATATATGATTTTTTAAAAAACTAAATCACTTTGCTTTACAAAAGCTCCTGAAGAACTTTTCTATTAATGGCAAAAGCAGATGGGTTTCATTAAACTGCCCAGGCCATTCTTTCTCGAATCATCTGCCTGGCCCAATCTGAGGGGAAAAGGGCAGACATGTGAGGAATCTATTCTTCTCTAGCCCCCTCTGCAAGGCATCTGCTAAGACCTCATTCATCACTGGGAAGGCTGTGAACGGATTGCTACACAATACCCTAAGGTCTCATTGGGAGTGGTGGTGTAACACCTAACCTCCCCTCTGGTAAAGTAAAAGCAACATGTACTTTTGTCAAACTGTCAGCAGACACTTCCCTCTTGATACAGTTTGCTCAACCCAACCTTCTGCAATGTCAACTAGCTGCAAATGTTTCATTTTGAAGAAAACCCCCAACCACTGCCTTGATGTGGTCCTCACAAATGAGTACTTTTACCTCTGTAGTGGCTGAAAGTGTGTGGGATTTGTTTGCCTCCAGAGGGATCCAAACTATTTAGGAAACAAAATGGCTTTCAAATCTGATTGCCAAATTATATTATCAGGCTATGTGGGTTACGTAGCTATTTAATAAAATTAGCCCAAAATATCTTCTTTATCAACCATGTGCAAAATGGTAGGAGATCATTCAATCATTCGTAGTATAATGGAACTACTTTCCTGGCAGGCATGAGGAGTAATGGATGATTGCAATATAAGCTACAGACACTGGTCCCTCACTGCCACCCCATGCCTCAACGGGGACTGAATGCTAATGTAGCATGAACTACATGGCCCATACTTACTTTCAATCATGAGTGTTATAACTTTTCAATCAAATGAAATTAAGACTGGAATCGTCATCCACTTGTTAATTACATTGTGAAATATCTTGATCACTTTGGCTTTAGAGGTGGCATGAGAATTATGAAAGACAGATAATGGCATTTGTTATGCAGGGTGTGAAGTGGTCCATTAAGCCATGTGAAACTTCTTCCGTGTAACAATATTCACCCCGAATCCCCTTATAGTTCCTAGTGGCTTGAAGAGTAAGACACTTGAGAAAGCACACAGTACCTATTAAAAACTCAACCTCCCCTTGGTTTTCATTGAGTGTCTTTAATCTAATGTCAGTGTGAGTTTTGATGTCCTCAGGGATGATTTTCTGTTCACAAATATTTTGATTCAAATATTCATTATTACATTTATTAAAATTACATGTCCTAAAACTTGGGGGGGGGATTGTTCTGTTTTCTTTTTAATATATATTAGTAACAATAGCAAATGATGACAATCCCTTTATAAGAGAACTTAGTGTTTTTTTTTTTCATTTACAAACTTACTTAAATAGACTTCCCCAATATTTTAAACTATTTATGGAATGATTTTTCATGTGTGTGAAGCCTTTTTTGAGGACTAATTAGCTTCTTCCCTTTGATCCACCTGTTTTTAGCTATCGTCTTCTCTTACAAGATTATTTATAAAGCCTGATAACACACTCAAGACTTTTATAATCTCACACCATCTTTTCTGTCATACTTCTCAGTGCAGATGCCCTGATTTTGTTAAATGACTTATCTTGCTGGCCGTCTCCACACATTAAAATGGTTTCCTTGTGTAGAATCGGTGCTATGCTACCTACGTTTTAAGACCTAAATCAAATCCCACCATATCTGCGAGACCACCATTATGTCACTCAAATGTGGCCACAGATGCCATAGCCCTAGAATTTATAAAAATGGTTCCTAAGCCATGCTGACCAGAACTCTAGATCACCTCTTCTCCTGGAAGATAAAGGGGGATGGGACAGCAGGTATCTGGGGTTGCAGAGATAGCTCCCTTGCTTCAACCAGAGTATAAACCAATATTTATTTATTTATTTGTTTGTTTGTTTGTTTGTTTGTTTGTGTATTTATTTATTTAGCCTTGTTCAAATGTAGCTTACATCCATAGAAGAACACCATAGCTTTTAAAACATAATAAAGGAATACAAAATAAAAGATACTTCTCCTTGCTAGATGATAAATGCCAAGAACGTGATCATTTATACCATTCCTTTGATTTCCCCAATATCATTTTGTCTATAATTTAGTGAATGAATGAATAAGTGAAATACTCTTATATGGGCTGACATTATGCTAGGTCTGAGAAAAAGTAAATTTTTTTTTTCAGAGATACTATGGTGTAATGGGAAAAAGTTAGGCTAAAAGTTAGGAAAGCTAGTTCAAGCTTAGAACTAGCTTGCTGTGTTAGCTGTAAGATAACCCTTTTGATTATTAGGTTCCATTTAAGTTGACTTATATTTGCTCTGATGCCAAAATCAAGAGCTGCTGCAGGCAGACAAGTAATAATTATGGTGAAGAACTTAAGCTTTGAAGTAGACTGCTCATATTCAAATCGTGGCTGTGATTTACGCTTTTGACCTTGGACTAGCTACGTAACCTTCCAAAGCCTCAGTACTTCTATCTGTAAGATGGAAATACCTTATGGAGTTGTTGGATAAACTGATTCATATGCAGTGTGCACAGCAGGACCAGCAGGATTGCATAAGGAAATGCTCTGAACAACATAAAGTGCTAGACTGTGAAGATATAACTCAAGTTATCTCAAAGTTTATAATTTTCTAGCACTACAAACATACAGTTAAGGACAACCTAGTGTAGCTTTTTAAATTATTCAGCATTTCAGAATTCTCATAAGCATACAATCATTATTGTATGTTCTCTGGGTTTCTGCATTAAACCAAGATATGGCCAAAATGATGATAATTGTTATCAATATTGACACAACTTCTTTAGCAGCATTTTTCTGGTCACTTATTCATAAATAATCTGTATGTATTTATATTGCCAGGACACCGTATAACAGTTGATACGATAACATATGTTCTTTATCTTCTGTCCTCATGTCCTTGAGGGAAGCTTCCAAGAACAGGACATCAGTTAGGGTAAAACCCTGATCCTCATTTGCCTAGGACTTTCTGAGTTTAAGCACTAAAAATCTGTTGCCCAGGTGCCCTTCAGTTCTGGGCAAACCAGAACATTTGGTCACCCTGAGGCCTCTTTCTCTTTCCCCAGTAATGTTTAGCATAGTTTCTTACATGTGAACGGTGTTCAATTAACATCTACTGAATTAAAATAAATTCAGTTGTTCTCTGTCAAAACCCATCTATCAGTTCACAATACATCAGGCAAGACTGTAGAGCCAAGGAAAATGTTGCGGTCTTATGTGATTGAAAAGTTACCAGGTGAAATGATGTAGGCTCAGGAAAGTCAAGAGTAAAAGAGAAAGTAAATCCAATAATGCAACAAAAGTAAACTACCCAGAAAATTTTAATATAGAGTAATTAGATTTTTTATCCATCTGTTGGAAAGCATGGGAGAGGTTGATATTAACTAGCCAAAGTAATAATATATTAAATTAATTGTCTGCAATTGGCGTTAACTTTCATTTAACTAAGATAGCAATTATATGTTTAATAAATACTAACAGCTTATTAAAATGTAATGAAGGGCAATTATGGTAAGCGTTTATAAAATATGTTTTTTAAGGATTCAAATGTTTTAATAAATGATACTTTTGAAACTCATACACAATTAAATGAGAACATTAAATATCTCTCCTTTAAGAAAAGCATTGGTAAATGCCCTCTACTAATTATTAGCGCTAATGCACACTGGAGGAGTCTGCTTGGTTATTCATCTTTTGAAATTGCCATCAAGGACTCCTGGATCTTGGCAGTCCCGTGAGAGCTAATGCAAGCCTGATACATTCATCCATTGGGCTCCCAGCTTTAGTGATAGTGCATCAAAGCGGCAGAGGTTCATAAGTCATACTTTCTGCTCCAGTCCCTGTTAGAAATATCAACAGAGCATACTTTCTGAAGAGTTTTAAGTACTTCCAACCCCTGTTGGAAACAGGAAGGGCAAAGGTAAAAACACAAAATAAAAAAATAAAAAAATAAGGAAAGGAAACAATATTGAACTTCAAAAAAAGAAAGAGAAAGAAAAATGCTTGCTTTGCATTTGGACCAAGGTTAGAATTTTTTTTTTCCTTTCTGCTTACTAATTCCTCCACCCCATGATCCTTGTGAGGGCAGAAAGTCAAACAACCTTGTCCTTATGCCCCTCTGTACTCTGGGTGACTTTTCTAAGCTCAGAGCTCCCACTGACTTCAAAGAGGGGAAAGGCCATGGAAGAAATCCACAGGGTGCTGGGCTAGAGGGCCAGGGACAAAGCTGCAGTTAAGTCATCTGAAGTGCAGCATTGTTTCTTTATCATCATCTGATGGGTTCAATTAAGTTCTATCTTCGATACTATATAGCAGATTTTTTTTTCTCTAGGTGAAATGGAAACATCTGTATGTTGTCATAAATCCAAGCCCCCACCAAAAATAATAATTCTGAATGATTTTATGTATATAAATGTCAGATGAGACAGGCATCAGAAATACTGTCCCCTTACGGCTTTATGTTTCCATATAATAGAGAAGCTGCCCTGGATATATTCATAATTTTGGCAGTGGCTAATTTACTCTAATGAGAAGTTTATAAAGGTGTTCATAACCATTTCACCAACACGTAGTTGCATTGGAGGTCTGATTGGGTGAAGAGAAAAAGACACCACGGAAATGGAGAGACGCAATAAAGCAAGAGACTGCTGTTTTGTAATGATTTGATCACATGAACAGGTTTTTGGTGGTTTTTTTTTAATGTGTAAATTTCATGCAACATAATCCTATTGGTCCTCTTCTCTCACTTTAGTACTTCATTCTTGACCTATATATTGAGCTGGAAAAAACCAAATGCATGCATTCTTTCTAAAGAGCTTCATTTGAACTGAATTACTAAAAATGTATGTTATTTCTGTAACAACTTTTTGATGTTCAGATACTTTTTGTTAATTGTTACTATTCTTAACTTACTGTTTTATGTCCAAGCTCTTAGGTCATTTTTTTTTCCTGGCTGCATTTTGGCCATTTTAAAGCCCTGATTTGAAACATTTTACAATCTAATTTCTAATATTTCCACTAAACTTTTCACATCTTCATGTGGAATCCTTTCCTTGAACATCACATTCATGTTAGCCTTCTTCCAAAAATCTAATAATGAGCCTTGCAACTGTGTGACTAATTTCTTCCAGAACTTGTCACTACCAACTGCCCACACCAAATGTTATACTCTTAGTACATGAGAAGCTGTATATTCAGCAAACTTACCATCCTCTTTTGCTCTCAATTAGCCAGTAACTGACACGTATTTTCAATATCAGTGTAAAAAGCTAGGTTTCATGGCCTGTTGTCTACTGATAATAACAGAGCTCTTTTGAGAAACTTTTTTTCTTGGTAAAGCATTTTAATGAATAATTATTGAGGGACTGTACCAGAGTAGAATGAGCTTAAATTCATGACTTTCTTCTGTGCCTCCTCCTACATCCTCATTACAAAACCCAGGTTCCTATAAAATACAGTATGTTGTGTGATCTATCCTAGTGGTTAGCAATGGGGGCCACCACAGGTCATGGCCATGCTCTCATTTACTCTTGTCTACGGCTGCTTTTACCTACAACAGTGTAATCACATAGTTAGACTGCAATAGAAACCATATCATTCTCCACAAACCCCAAAATATTTACAATCTGGCCTAAGAAAAACTTGTGCAGACAAAAACAATGATAAATCCTAAGAGTTTCTGTCTTTTCCCATGTATTTCCCCTCCCAAGTAAAAAGTGGTGGCCAACCCCAAAAATATTCCAACACTGCCTTCAGCTTTCTCTTTAATTTAGAAAAGGGGGTTCTTGATCTGGGGTACATGAATGAGATTTCTGTTTTTGGGTCATTTGTTTTTGTCTGGAGCAGCATCTATTCAGTCACTAAGAATATAGTTCAGATTCAGATTCTGGTGTTTGAATGTGAGCTTGAATAGTTTGGCTATGGAATGTTTTGTAGATTTCTAAGTTTTGTAAATTTCAGTTTTCTGATCTGAAAACATAGAACTATTAACACTTGCCTGAAAAGACTCTGTGAGAATAAAAGTATACAGGACATTGTCTACCAAGTTTGTAAAGCGTATGTCAAGAGGAAACTTGTGAACACTTAATACTCAATGAATACTTAAGCTCATTTGCCACGTAGGCTTCTGGCTCTAACTCAAACTAAGAAAATGAGGCCATCATGATAGCAAACAAAAGCTTCCTAACTAATTTAAGAATGAAGTAAACTGTACCCATGTTTTCATCAACAGTAGAATACCAAGGTACTTGAGCAGAACAAGCTTCATAAAATGCAGCTTGGAGGAACACATATTAACGCACCTCTCTGGCTTATTTCTAAGGGAAGCCACGTGTAAAACCTGTATATTTCTGTAAACACATAAACCTGTATCAGGGCTTTAAAATTTTGTATTTTACTTGCATACTGCTATCCCCATTTCACTTTGACAGAAGATAGACACAATCAAATAGTCCCTGGCTTAAAGGTAATTCAAAGAAAATTAATCAATCGAACTCAGTTGCTGAAAACCAGATTTTTTTAAGGATGATGCAGCATAACTATGCATTTAATAGCTAAAGATTAAAAAAAAAATAAGTTGACTAAATCGTGATTTTTTTAATCACCAGAGAATAAAATAGAAGTGATAAATTTAGTTTTAGAAAACGTATCTGCCTATTTAACATCCTTTCCAATCTGAAGTGGTACCAGCAGTGTTGAGAATGACAGTACATATGTTATGACTGTTTGAATTTCAGAAAGCCTTTGGTTAAATTCTGCATAATTGGTTCCTGCTTAAGACAGAGCTTGCAGGAATCCAGGAGGAGACATGGGAGCAGATAAAGAATGAGTGGAAGAAACAAAAAACAGACACTCCTGGTAAGAGAAACCATGTCCACTCTGGGGGGAGGTTTTAAGAGGGTCCCACATGGAGCAGGGCTTAGATCTTGGCTGCCTTTTATCTGAGTAACTGATTCAGACAGTGGGATCAGATTTAAGTGGTTACATTTGCAGATGCTGATTGGAGGACAGTGAACATAGAGATAGTTGCCAGAGAAATTCGGAAGGCACGGATGTACTTTATTATAGCACAGAAGACCAACACATGGCATTTAATAGTTATAAACACATTAGGCTCACAATGTATTTACATAAAAATGCAAGGGAAAGGGGCAAGGCATAGAGCCTTAGAATATAGACATATATGACACAAGATAAAATAAAAATCTATAGAAGCCTGGATTTGAAGGTTTTCACACATAATACTTTAGAGTCTTAAATATAAGGACTAGTTGGGTTAAACTATATACATTAAGATGATACCGCTTTGGGGAGAACCATATTTGTTTGGAGAATTAGGGTGGATTTTGCGATCTTTTACAAGTTGGAAGCAAATTCAAATTCCAGGTGATTTAATAGAGAACAAAAATGACATTACAGACAAGGTACAAATTAACAGTGCAGTTCCAACTTTGTGAACATCCCTTTACAAGTCAATTTGCACAGGAAAAACAAATAGAGAAAGGGCATGCTTGGTGTAGTGACAAGATCTCTTCCATAAGCATGGCCAATTTAAATGTGGTGGTCTAACTTGGGCCTCAGAAATTTGAAAATCAGACCAACTGCCTGAATGCTGGAGAGGGACTAAAGTGTTCTTTGTGTCTAATTTATCAGTTCAGAAATAAACTAACAAAAATTGCTCATTTTTCAAAACCAGTTGCACATTGCAAGTGCCATCATTTTAACTTCAATTTGAAGAAAAACAAGTTAGTCATTATCATTTCTATTACCAGCTTTCAAAATGGATGGGGAAATTTAAGCAACAGGAAGTGAATTATTTCCTTAAAATACACAATCATATTATATGAACAATCAGATGATTCACGTTGGCTTTAAAGAGAAAACACACATATTGTTGTACACAAAGCTATTCATGTTCTTGCTTAATTGATTGCATAAGATACTCCAGGGTGATGACAAAGTCTCTGCTTGTCATTGTGATTGATCATCTAAGAGTAAAGAATAGAATGCAAAAAGGCAGCAAACAAACATTTGAAAATCGAAAAATCGAGACAGGTATTTTCATTTTTACACTGGCCTGCTGATGCTGATAAAAAATACAGCAAAGCCGGTAAGAGAAAACTTGAGATCAGATTGAAGATTTACAATTATTTTAACAAACGTTAGTTTGTTTCAGAAAGCTCGCGTAAATTCTAGCTGAGAGTTAAAATATCCTTCCTGCTTAATTCTGAGCAAACTAAATTACAGGAAAAAATCACCTGCCCTAGATTGAATGTTGGAGAAATAAGGCCAGACACTGATAGCAAATAGGTTCTGTCTTTTGTGTGGGCTCTCAGGAATGTGCTGGAAAGATTCTGAGGCCATTTCTAGACTCCTTAAAAAAATTCCTTGAGAAATTGTCACTGCTTCTTGGAGGAAACGTTAACAGGGTATGTGTCATCGTGGTGTTAAATGTACAGATTTGAAATTTCCACGTTCTTCTTTTGTTATGATTAAGTAAAGAGGATAGAGAAATATTGATATTTTTTGTAGAAGTATTGGCTTGTGTTCGCTAAAAGACTTACCTGTCCCAACACCTTGAATAGTTGAAAATACTCTCAGACAGACCAGTTTTCACAAGAATACTAGGAAGTATGCTTTCAAATTTTCATATTAAAGATAACATTTACTTTCGTCTGTTTTTATTTTTTATTTCAAGAAAAACAAATATCGGCCTGTATCTGATATATGCTATAACACATATTTGATGGGTGATGCCATGTTAAAAAGGTACAATAAAAATAGTTAGTACTTACTGATGATTTACTGTTTCCCAAGTACTATGGGGATGTTTCATATCCATTAATTTACTGATTTGCAGGTCCTAGGAGATGAGGTTGTTACATTACATTATTACTGGCTTACTGACAAGGCAATAGAGTCTTAGTGAAGTTTAGTTTGCCTGAGCTAATGTCAGATCTTGGAATGGAACCCAACTCGGTTTGCTTTTAGAGTCTGTATTAAGAAAGATTTAAAAAAAATTAAGAGCAAATGAATTTTACAATACTTTTTGAAGGCCTTTTGTGTTCTTGGAATTCTTATGGGTACTGAGGGAAACACCAATGGACAGAAGAATTATTATACGATGCAACATATTTTCAACTTAAAATAATACAATTTCTGCAAGTTTGAGCAGATAGACTGCAGTCAATGGTCAAAATCATTTACCAAAGAGAATGGGAATGACCATCAGATGTTTTTGTGGGTGGTGATGGTCTTGTACATACTTTCCAGAAATGAGGCCAAAGTATTCCAAATAGTCATGCACTGAGTATAGTTTTTTTTTCCTACTTATTTATTTATTTGTTTTTTTTTTAGCGAGGCTTCAAATATTAACATGAATAGGTTATATGGAACCACTGCTATGCTACCACAATTATGTGTTTAATATTATATATACAGATTACAAGTACCTGCCAGAGGGTGTTGTACAACCTCCACCTTGGAGTTTGAGAAATCTATGCACTCTGAAGATGCCTGACTTGACCGGGCAGTTTACAGAGGCTCTGAAAGTCAAGTCATCTCTGTCTGGCTCAAATGATGCCTTGATTGCGCCATAATGAAACTAAAGCACAGATATTTGGAGCAAACTTTCTACAATATCAGAACATCCTCAACTAGACTGCTGTGGGTAAGCGATCTCACAACCCCACTGTTTAAAGTTGTTTATAAAGCTCTTTTCTTTTTACATACTCTGCAGAGAAGATTCTATCCTAGACAGTATATGTAAGGTAGCAGCCCAGGTGCTAAGCATGATTTCATACATCTTTCAGTAAAAACTGGTGAGCCCTGTGCAAGAAAGCAGTTTTTATTTCAGCTTTTAAAATTTTGTTTACTTTGGGGCCTCTGGGTGACTCAGTTGGTTAAGTGTCAGACTTTGGCTCAGGTCATGATCTCATGGCTCCTGAGTTCAAGCCCCACATCGGTCTCTCTGCTGTCTGCATGGAGCCTGCTTCAGATCCTTTGTCCTTCTTTCTCTCTGCCCCTCTCCTGCTCATGCTCTCTCTCTCAATTTTTTTTAATGTTTATTTATTCATTTATTTTGAGAGAGAGAGAAAGAGAGCAAGCCCGGAAGGGGCAGAGAGGGTGGCAAGAGAAATTCCAAGCGGGCTCTGTGCTTGCAGCACAGAGGGGCTCGAACTCATGAACCATGAGATCATGACCTGAGCCAAAACCAAGAGTCAGACGCTTAACTGACTCACCCACGCGAGTCCCCACACGCCCCCTCTCTCAAAATTAATAAACGTTAAAAAATTTTTAATTTTAATTTCATAAAATAATAAACTCCTTATACATGTATAAACTTTACCAGAAAAAGGTAAGGAATTTTATCCTATATTGTCTTAAAAGTCTGCTAGCTCATATTTATTCCTTTTTTCACTTAGCCATTTGGCATTCAGAAATCTTCTCATGTGGCTAAAGCTCTGATGTATTAAAATAGCACTTGGTATATTACTGCAAGATCTGAGAGTGTCTGCGTGTCTACCCAATCCTTGCTTCCTTCTTTAGAACTCCTCTTGTGGTTTCTACAGTAATAAAATGAAGAACATTTGTAAAATGTAAAAACTTCCACAGAGACCATCAATTTGCAAAAAAATTTATATGTGCTTTAGAAAGAAATCATTCTTTGTTGTGTGTGTGTACGTGTGTGTGTTTCCATGAAAAAAAGCGAATTACCCATTGATCAGATGCAGAGTGGAAATGATCCTGATACTTCCTTTTTCTTTTAGCTCTTTTGCATCAAAGTTTCAATTGCCCTACTTAGACATCACACCTTTTCAATTTGCCCAATAGAATTTGCACTTTCTTATAAATATAAGAAAGGAGTGGAGGAAAGAAGATTATTTGTTGGATTTTTACCTTTTTAGTTCAATACATTTCAGCCTCGTTCTACTATCTACATAGATCTACTATCTACTCTCTACTGTCTACATAGATCATGCAGATAAAGAAATACTATACGAAGTTATTTCACAGAATCCTAATTAACAACCACGCAAGCAAAATTAAGCAAAATCTCACAACTGGTGAGTGGCAGAGAAAAATTCGACCCTAGTTCTCTCTGATACCAAAGCTACTACCCTGACTATACCACCTCTCAAATTCTACCAGTCAATGGAAATTCGTCACCACATATCTTGATCTTTCCCCTCAGCTAAGTACAGACCCTGGGAAGGGAGAGAGGCTTATAAAGGTACTCAGATTAAAAGCACTTCATCTGTATTTTTTTTCTGATGCCCAGATATTGCATATGTTATTTACAAGTGACATTAGTGTAGGACCGAGATGGAGCAGTCAATGACAAGGAGTGTGTTTCCCACGAGCACAGTTACCCAAGTCCCGTGGTCTGGCTTATATTAGACACTTCTTAATCCATTGATGTGTTACCAGAACCTACTAGTATATCAGCTCTTGGATGTTCCTCGTAGGTCAAATAGTTTAAAATAGTGTTTACTGTGTATCTGTGAGGTTGGATCGCAGCATTTCAGTATTGAAATCTCTTGTAGATTTGTTCTGTTCCGTATGATTTATGTCAATGCTGGAGGACCTGTTACCGCGAGACGCACATAGCAAATGAACGCTAAAATATTCCTACCTAAACCCAGAAGATAGAGGCATTTCACTGTAAATAGAGTAGGCTTCTCATTTACCAGACTTTCCTTCTCCGTCCTTACTGAACTCACATGCACACGTGCATGCGTATGCACGTGCACACGCCACACTTCTCTTCATACTCACGTGTCCTGAAGACAATCCCTGACATGACAAGTCTGAAGATCTAAATAAGGACTATTTTGTAAATGGTTTAGAAAGATCAAGGGAATTTTAGGAGAGCGGTGCAGGAAAGAAACCATAGAGCTAAAAGTTCCGAAGAGAAGCATGCTTCCGTGAGTTTCAGTAGGATTCCCATCCACTGTACGATTGTGTGGGGTTTTGTTGTTTTTTATTTTTTGTTTTTTTTTCTGGTTTTGGTTTTGGGGTTTTTTGTTTTTTTTTTTTTTCACTCAACTTTGATAAAGACATGAGACTATGAGTCTCTGTCAGCCTGGAGTTTTGCATATTTCTGTGCAGGTGTTCGGTGTGTATTCCAAGCAGCCTCGTGACCTGTGGTTCTCATTTTGGTTATCAGTTGGTTTATCAGTTGAGAAGGTGAGATGGTATTCAGCTGGTGTGAAAACCATGAGTTTGTGGAAAAAGGAAGAGGTACATTTGGTAAACACTGGGAATCCGAAAGTGCGTTTGTAGCAACTGGCTGACAAAATCTCCCACCTGACTCCACATACCATTCCTTGGTTTAGTGCTCTGTATCTGGTGCTCCCTGGTGTCCCATAGTAGATGTTTCCCCTTGCTTTAATCCAAAATAACTGTAATCTTAAAATTATAAAGTACTAATGAATTCTTACTCATCTGGATTTTATTTACTTTGTTCATAATTTTTACTTTCTTGAGGAGGACTCACGTTCTAAGAAAACAAGCATAATCTCTGACCTTTGGGTGGGCCAGGAGGAAATTACAGGATTTTAGGGAATCGCCGTATAATCATTCCTAACTCCTAGACTTACATGTCGGTATCTATATAGCGCAATGGAAACTGCTTTTCGGAATGATGAGATTTTATCATGATAGAAATCTCAAGTTTTTAGCCTTTGTTTAACAAATATTAAAGCAGGGGCACCTGGGTGGCTCAGCTGTTTGAGCTTCTGACTTCAGCTCAGATCGGGATCTTGTGGTTCAGGAGTTCGAGGCCCGCGTCGGGCTCTGTGCCGGCAACTGGGAGCCTGGAGCCTGCTTCAGATTCTGTGTCTCCTTCTCTCTCTGCCCCTCCCCTGCTCATGCTTCACGCTTTCTCTCTCTCTCTCTCTCTCTCTCTCTCTCTCTCTCTCTCTCACTCACTCTTTCTCACTCTCAAAAAATAAATAAAAACATTTAAAAATCATTTAAAAAATATTAAAGCAGAGGGGTGCCTGGGTGCCTCAGTGGGTTAAGTGGCCGATTCTTGATTCTAGATCAGGTCATGCATGATGTCATGGTTTGTGGGATCGAGTCCCATGTCGGGCTCTGCACTGATGGAGCCTGCTTGAGATTCTTTCTCTCCCTCTCTCTCCCTCTCTCTCTGCCTCTCCCCTGCTCACGCTCGCTCTCTCTCTCTCTCTCTCTCTCAAAAAATAAATAAAAACATTTAAAAATCATTTTAAAAATATTAAAGCAGAGGGGTGCCTGGGTGCCTCAGTGGGTTAAGCGGCCGATTCTTGATTCTAGATCAGGTCATGCATGATGTCATGGTTCGTGGGATCGAGTCCCATGTCGGGCTCTGCACTGATGGAGCCTGCTTGAGATTCTTTCTCTCCCTCTCTCTCTCTCTCTGCCCCTCCCCTGCTCACTTTCTCTCTCTCAAAATAAATAAATAAACATTAAAAATATTAAAGCACGGGCATCTGGGTAGCTCAGTCAGTTAAGCGTCCAACTTCAGCTCAGGTCATGATCTCACAGTCCGTGAGTTCAAGTCCCGGGTGGGGCTCTGTGCTGACAGCTCAGAGCCTGGAGCCTGCTTCGGATTCTGTGTCTCCCTCTCTCTCTGCCCCTCCCCTTCTCATGCTCTGTCTCTCTCTGTCTCAAAAATAAATAAAAACATTTAAAAATTAAAAAAAAATATTAAAGCAGAAGCGTATGTGTATATATGTATATGCCTATAAATACATATTTGTATGTATCACATTTTTTAGCCACAAAGGCTGAGACAAAAAGAGATTTGAGGAAGGTATTGCTTACCCAATATTGTATTTTTTTTTGAGAAAGTTAATCAAAATTTTATTGTAGAATATTCAAACCCTGGTCTGGCACCACTTTAGTAGTTTTATTTTGATACTCCCCTTTGAAATCATACCTTTAGATTTGCAATTGTGTTGATGAGAAATTTAATTTCCACATCTGGCTACCTCTCTTCCTGCTTCCCTACTTCCCTGTCCTTTCCTCTATCAGTCCTCTTCATCTAACTTTGGTATAAGGGTGTGTCTTCAAATCTTCAGCACTTAAATAGAGAGAAAACACCCTTTTGGTTTAAACCAGGAATCAAGGATTCCATGATGGGATCTGATTATCTTGTTTGCATTGGAAGTATCATCTTTACCTCAAAGGTTCCATATCATTTGAATATATACCCTGTATATTAATCGGGAAATCAGAATTTTAATAAGACCCCAAAGCAGAAGAGCAAGCATCAGATTGTAGTTATCTTAATGAGTGGATTCTCATAGCATTAAAAGTCAATTAGGAAAGGAACTTCTTTTGGAATAAAAAGGGAAATCTGGACTTGGTGTGTGTGTATGTGTGTTTTTCTGTTTGATCAAAAACATTATTAATTATCTCATCTACCAGATATATTGTTAGGTACTTAAAATATTTCAAATAATTTTTATTGTGAGACAACTATAAGAATCTTTATTTAAAACATTTGGTTATTGAGTTTCTCTTAGGTCATCCAATTTATAAATGGAAGTCAGAATTTGAATCTAAATTTATTTGTATCATTGTATCCAATTCCACATATAGCACTTGCTTTTGAATAATATTTGGTCTAGGGGTGCCTGGGTGGCTCAGTCGGTCAAGCATCTGACTTTGGCTCAGGTCATGATCTCACAGTTCAGGAGTTCGAGCCCCGCATCGGGCTCTGTGCTGACAGCTTAAAGCCTGGAGCCTGCTTCGAATTCTATGTCTCCCTCTCTCTCTGCTCCTCCCCCGCTCATGCTCTCTCTCTCTCTCTCTCTCTCTCTCTCTCTCTCTCTCTCTCTCCTTCAAAAATAAATAAAAACAGGGGCGCCTGGGTGGCGCAGTCGCTTAAGTGTCCGACTTCAGCCAGGTCACGATCTCGCGGTCCGTGAGTTCGAGCCCCGCGTCAGGCTCTGGGCTGATGGCTCAGAGCCTGGAGCCTGTTTCTGATTCTGTGTCTCCCTCTCTCTCTGCCCCTCCCCCGTTCATGCTCTGTCTCTCTCTGTCCCAAAAATAAATAAAAAATGTTAAAAAAAAAAATAAAAAAATAAAATAAATAAATAAAAACATTAAATAAAGAAAGAAAGAAATACATAAATAAATAAATAAATAAAACTTGGTCTCTTGGGGCACATGGGTGGCTCAATGACTAAGCATCTGACTCTTGATTTTGTCTCAGGTCATGATCTCACAGTTTCTGAGTTTGAGCCCTGAGTCAGGCTCCGCATTGATAGTGCAAGCTTGCCTGAGATTATCTCTCTCCTTCACTCTCTCTTCTTCTCCTGCTTGTGTGCTTTCTCTCTCTCTCTCTCAAAATAAATAAACTTAAAAAAATAAAAAAAAAATACATTGTTCTCCTAGGAAACCTAAACAAAGAATTAAAAATCACCAAATGCCATACATAAATGTTAACTGTACAGGAGGAAAAAGGTATAGTAATTTTCCAAATAAAAATATGTGTGTATATTTATATTTATATTTGTATTCATATTCATATTTATATATACACACATTATATATATGTCAGGATTCAGAGTATATTTTCTTCTATTACATGATACTCTTTCTTTTATGAATTTGTGTCCTTAGTTCTCTAATGGAGCTAGCAGAATGCTTTCTGCTGTAGGTTTTCTATTTCTTTCCACTCCTTAACATGTTTACACACATAAAATTCTTACCCATGTACATTACGTTGAAATGAAAAGAGAAGGTTGCTCAAACAGGTACCAGCAATTTAAGAAAAGCACAGTTTATATTATTCTCTCATTTGTGCACAAGTGTCTCTTTGGATATAAATTAGCCAAGAAGGAAGGAAAAGTGGAGGTGTTGATGGGTCCTTGTCAGAGCTGGAAAACCAGAGGGTGAGCCTGGCAGTGAGGAGGCTTGGCTCATGTTCAGTTCACAGCAAGAGTGCAATCTCTCCTTTCGGAATTAGATAGAATGGTGTAGATTTTATATATCCCAGATTCTTTTCTGTGCCGTAGACCAGAAGTAACATAACTCCCTAGACATTTTCTAGTCAAGAATTTCAAAAACTCCCTTTCATCATACCTTGGAGATGATGCAAGCATTTACACATAATTAAAGTATATCTACTACTCGCTGAATAATTAAAGAGATTAATAATGGTGAAAGTCATGACCGCAGAAGCACCACAAGGTAAACCACTCACAGTCTTAGAAGATAACGTCACTTTGTTAATGTATCTTTCTCACTCTGTAGCCCTATTGCCTGCCAATTTACCATTTAAAAGACGGTGTTATAACTAGTTTATCATTCTCTGCCAGTAAACTATGAACTCACTGAGGGTCATGACCGATTATTGGTTTATATTATTTCACATTTTTTTCTTTTTCTACACATCCGTTTACTCTAGAATCAGTTAAGTATCATATATACAGCATGTTGATACATGCATGTTTTCTGCATGGATGTATGAATCACGGATAAAGCAAATGAATATGATTACTTATTTTGCATACAGTCATGGTACTCTGGAATATGATGTGATGTGTTGAGAACACCACCATTAACAACTCAAGCTACATTCTTAGGTAAAGTTATTGTAACCGAAAATTGCTTTTGCCTTATGTGTTAAGGTCTTCTTAGTTTGGAGCATCAAATATATAGATGGTGTGTTTAGAAAGTATGATAAAGGCTGAAAAGAAACATGTTAGACATTTGAGGTAATTTATAGATGCCTCTGATTAATGTACCAATGGACACATTCCATTCAGCATTAGCATGGTGTAAGTATCATGTTCTTCTCTCTAACTTTCTGATAGCGGCGTTATCCAAGTTGCTCTCCAGAGCACAGCATTTTATTTCTAAAATACATTTTAGTTCTTATATGGAGTTAATATTATGATAAGAAAATTTAAAACTGCATTGACAGTTTTAAAGAGCAAATTTGACACTATAATAATTAAAATCACAATGTATAATCATGAGACAATTTCCTAGAATGCAGATAAAAGTACCCTAAAATTATAGCTATGGTGTAAAGAAAGGTACTTCTAGATTAGTAATTATATGTGCACAGGAAAGAGAAATCAGAACACATGGCTTAGAGATAATAGTCAAGCATGTAGCTAAGGTAACTGCAAGAATGAAATAACAGAGAAGGAAATTTTAAAACTGCACTATGTTGCAGCCTAACATACTGAAAAGCAACTTAGCCATGACCCACTTTGGAAAATGTATATGATTTAATAGACCAAAGAAAATTTTGCATGAGAATTCAGGTAGATAAAGATTCTAATAACTTACCTAATATGACCAGACTGATCATAGCCTTGACTGCGATCTTGGATACCAGAAGACAATGGGAAAAGCCCATGCTATGTAAGTGGGGGGGAGGGGGTGGGGGGAGGAGGAGGAGGAATGACCCATTGTTGTAGTCAAGTATCTGTGTGGACTATAAGAGTCAACACAAAAATCTCATGAAAAATTAATGAGGCTGTACATTTCCAAACTTGAAGTATATCCAGAAATAAATTATAATGGTGTCTAAATCTCCTGGACTCGTAACAGCCTTTTTTATTATTTTTCTGTACCGGTTTCCATTTCATAGTAATAATTTTTGTTTTTTAAAAATCTCTGGAGTGAATGTGACTTCAATTTGCTATGGTTCTGTCACTGGACCCTGCTTTTATATGACCTTTAATGGCAACTAACCCCGATAGGTTCCCATGTCCTTTGTCTTATTCAAGTCTTAGAGAGAAAATGTGATTGGTCACTGGCGAGTTGATAGCTAGTAGTCCCCCGTTCCAATCATGTAAGCCAAGGTGAAAGAGTCAAATATCCCCTTAGGTTCCTCATCCACAGAGTTGGGAAGTAGCATAGTTTAAAAAAGATACACTTGCTGCACAAATATTGTGCTGAGTTTGGTTTACATTCCATGGAACTATAACAGAAATATTTGCACAATGATAACAGACTTCAGAAAACGTATCATCTCCAAAATCCATTTTGAAATGTTGAATCTCTTCTCTAGATTGCTAAGTGAAGACTACACATAATAACACAAGAGTGGTAAAATTGTAAATACAAAGACTGTTGTTGGACATTAGAATTGCCTACATACTGAGATAAGTAATAAAAAATAGAAATACAGATTACATTGAAAATGCTCCTGATAAGTCTTTATAAGGTGATATAAATACAATGACAAATAATATTAGTAATATAATACACAAGGTCTCGAGGCACAGGCTTTAATAGCAAAGACAAGAAGGGTTTTTTGCTTATGTCTTCTTCTATCGAGAGTACAATGATTGCTCACAGGGGTTCATTCTCTCCAATATCGTTCTCGTCTCTCCCCAAACTTCTATCTCTTGGGAAGAACAGAGCTCCCAGATTAATTCAGCGAAAGTCAATACTTAACCTTTATTTTTCTTAAGTCTGTTAGTTAATAGAAACTCTCTTTCCTGTGGACTTGAAGCTGATAGGTTGAATGCCTGAAGTTTGGTAAAATCAGCATGCAGTGACACTACCTGGAAATTAAGTTAACATTTGAAGTTAGAGATGAAAAGACACTGACTCCTGGTGATGTTATTTAGGCACCTGGAGTTAGCCACACATATCAATAAATTCTAATTTTTGACACCAATATGATTTGCATATCTGTCCCTTGAGTACTCATATCGATTCTAAATATAAGAATGTTTCCCAAAATCTTAAGTAAATTCTTATGGATGTAATGTTTTCCTCTTTTCCTCTCATTAGCTTTGTGTAAGTAAGACATCCTTGTTCTCATTATTTCTTAGTTTAATTCCCTTAAATCCCTTTCAATGGATTGTGAGATTCTTCCCTGATGGGTTTTTGTTTGATGTGGTAATTTTTCCAAGGGTATTGTTTTCAGAAATCCTATAGATCACATGGTGGGAATTGTTATATTATTGACAGTGTGGGAGTTGTGATGAACTTATGGTGCTGTAATTCTAAAGGCTAACAGGAAATGTGCTAGCGAACTGCATTTCCACTAAGGACGTGTGTGAGGCTGCCTCCCTTTATCAGCAGTCCTTTCCTGATGCAAACAAGACACAACGCGTACCCTCTTCCCAAAGTCATCGGGAGCAGTTTGCCCATCAGTTGCGCCTTCTTCCAAGGGGGTGGGGGCCCTTGTGTCAGCAAGTTGGGAAGCTGTCTTGAAGGACAGTTGACAGCAAATGGACAGGTAGAGTCGTAGCCTCCATTAATCTGGTAGGACTCTCAGATACATGCCACATTTGTTCCAGTCTGCCCAGGGGAGAAGCCTGTCAACAGTACATAATGAAGACAATTCCGCAGACACCTCAAAGCCTCAGAAATAAATGGAATCCCCCACAATCCGCACCTATAAACTTAGTTTGATGAATGGTTCATTCACACAGAGAGGTGGGAGGGAAAAGGAGGGTCAGAAACTTGCTTTGGAGGCTTAAGTTTTCTATTCTTATTTAGAAAGTTGAATTTGGATTGGATTCTTTCTGAGTCAACTGAGAATTTAGCATCAAAGAGAATATAATACATACATCAGTTGTAGAAACAAAGACAGCAAAAGGTATAAATGACACAATTCATAAAGCAAGGTGATGGAGGGAAGGGCAAACATATCTCTCATGACAGAAACGGATAAGGGCTGGTATCCCCTAATAATATACAGTCTCTGGATTGAAAACCAAAAATAAACTATATGCTTCTTACAAAAAAAAATAAAATACACCTAACAAAATGTCATAAAAGAAAACGAATGGTACAGGTTATATTAGGCAAAAGCATGCAAAGTCTGCGAGGAACAGTGAGAGTAATGGTTCCATACAAAGTAGAAATCAAGGCAGAAAACATTAAAAACCGAACAAACAAAAAAAGAGCCCATTTTTCTACTCTTCTAATGTATAATCCACAGTGAAAATATCACTGCTATAAGCCTTTATGAGTCAAATATAGCATCAACAGGCTATGATTTAGTTTTAAAGCAAAAACAAAAAAAAAAAAGAAAGAAAGAAAGAAAGTGAAGAATATAGGGAAATTAATAACAATAGAAGACACAAGTATATAACTCTTATTCATGACTCATCAAGTTGGTTAAAATTGTAGCAAGGTGTTTTTCAAACACAAGTAAGGTATGTATTTGGTTAAAGGAAAATTACAGATGCACAGTTTTTGCTTTCTTTAGTTTTATTAAATGACTTAAATACGTAGAAATGTAAAACCAGACAGAAATTTCTTGTGTTCTTACAAACCTATGAAACAAAAGTACAAATTAAATATAAACAAAAGTGAAAAAATCAATAAAATTCAGATTACAGCCACATTTGGATTTAATAATAGCAACATGTCGTTGTGTATTTTGAATTCCATTTGTTACCAGTTCCTTTGATTTTGAGTATAATGGCCCATCATTTCTGACTTCTCTTTTCTTTTTATTAAAATATTTGTTTTATTTAAGTATAGTTGACACACAGTGTCCCATTAGTTTCAAGTGCACAACATAGTGATTCAACTTCTTTATATGTTGTGCTATGCTCACCACACGGGTAGTTATCCTCGGTCACCATACAACGTTAATACAATCCCATTGACTGTATTCCCTATGTCATGCCTTTTATTTCTGAGGCTTATTTATTCCCTAACTGGAAGCCTGTATCTCCCACTGTCTTCACCCGTTTTGCCCATTCCTCCAGCCCCCTTCCGTTTGGTAGCTGTCGGGTCTCTGTAATTATAGGTCTGGTTCTACTGTTTGTTTCTTTATTCATTTGTTCTGTTTTTTAGATTTCACATATGAGTGAAATCATATGGTATTTGTCTTTTTCAGTCTGGCTTATTTCACTCAGCCTAATACCCTCTAGGTCCATCCATGTTGCCTGAAATGGCAAGATCTTATCCTTTTGTATTATTGTGTAACAGTATATATATATATATATATATATATATATATATATATATATGTATATATATGTGTGTGTGTATATATATATAATCTCACATCTTCCTTTATCCATTTGTCTCTCAATGGATACTTAGGTTGCTTCCATATCTTGGCTATTGTAAATAATGCTGCAATACACATAGGGGTCATATATCTATTAAAATGAGCGTTTTCACTGTCTTTGGGTGAAAACTCAGTGGTAAAATTTTTAGATTATATGGTATTTCTATTTTAATTTTTTTGGAGAACCTCCATACTGTTTTCCACAGTGGCTGGACCAATTTACATTATTACAAATAGTGCATGAGGGTTCCTTTATCTCCACATCTTCACCAACCCTTGTCATAGCTTGTCTTATAGATTTTGGCCATTTTGACAGTTGTAAGGGTCAACCCAAATAAATAAAATCAGAAACAAAAAAAAGGAGAAGTAACAACTGAAACCACAGTAATACAAAGAGAATACTCTGACAAATAGGCCAACAAATTGAATGACCTAGAAGAAACAGATTAAATCTTCTGAAACTGAATCAAGAAGAAATAGAAAATCTGAACAGGACAATTACTACAATAATTGAATATCTGGCATGCTCATTTTTAAGGAACTTTATTTTTATTCATTTTCTGATATTTTTGTAGACTATTTTATCTTTAGCCACATACAGTTCTTGATATATAAAATGAAATATTTTTTCTTTAAGGTCTACATTTACCAGTATACTTTTAGCTAAGTAACTTTTACAAATTTGTGAGTACACTTTAACAATAAAGCCTAACATTTGAAATAAATGCTTTCCTTGTTGCAGAATTTAGAGCATGGGATGTGTATATTTTTATTTCCTTTTGATTAAGGGTAGGCATCAGAAATATTTGAGAAACAGAGGTTTAATATTTATATGACAAAAAATATTTTCCAATTTCACTTTTTATGAGATTGGATCTTAATGAAATTAGAAAATATTAAGGTTCATTTATTTACACGATACTCATGCAGTTTTTTGTCAGTTTCATTTAGGTACCCTAGTAAGACGTATTGAAAAAAAAGATAAATGATCTGCAAATAAGGAAACCTTAAATGCCCAAAAGGAAGAGATGTCCTTTAGAAAACAAAGAAAATCCAAAAAAATTTAGGCAAAAATGAAAGCCGAAATTTCATCTTTTAAATTAGGTAAGCTTTATCAATGGTTGAGTTGTGACAATTGAAAATATGGTAATATAATGTAAACTCATCAATATCTTATAATAAGTAAAAATATATCATTCAACTAGCATTTAATATATTTGAGACTAAAAAATAACATTATTTTATTCAACCTAAAGAAAGAGGACATAAGTAAGTAACCCTGGATAAATATCTGAAAAGCCTGGGTAGTTTGATAGTCAGTAGTAAGATTAGTATCTATGCAAGCAAAGGTAATTATGTGGACTATGAGATCTTATTTATCATGGCCTTTGGGGACCATGCCAAAGATTTTCCCTGGATAAATATCATGATTCAGCTTGAGGTGCTGTGTTTCTTTTTTTATTCCTCTAACCTGCCTTGGAGGAATCCTCTGCAGATCACTGGCAGTAGAAAGGCCACCAGGATTTCTGATGGAGTCTCCCTGTTCTCTACTGGGCTATGGGAAAGGACATGTGGTTTATGTAAGAAACCGCACAAGACAGTGTCGCCCGTGCAGGAAGAGGAAGAGAGGGTGAGTGGCCCACAGGAGGAATCCTCCAACCACATACTTGTCACCCACAATTTACTGCTCTTCATGCCGAACCAGAAAATGGAAGCACAGTGGCTTCGTATATGGCCACATAGTACTCGAACAGTGGTACCAGATGAGACCAGAACTTGTTTTGTGCAATATGAACCCCTTCCTGCTGTGGTTTCTGTACCTCTTTCTCTTGCCACTTTATTTGCAGCCACACTTGGGAACAATGTTTTCACATTCTTGGTTGAGGACTTTTCTTAACCATATACGGCAGGGCAGTCAGGGTAAAGAATTATGCCTTTGTTTATTTTTCTAAATCTCAATGGAAAACACCTCTTTTCCCAAATGTGTTCTTGAAATATTTACTTTGTGAAACTAAAACTGTCGTTTGGAGAAGCAGATTCAGATACTGTGCCAACAGTAAACTCAGCCCTGTGTTTGGCACATTGGTTTTCCTCTCTTTCTTTAAGGATGTCTCACATGAAATGACTTTTTAAATTAAAATGCCATTTTGATGTTATCTTGCTTTACACACTAAATTGAGGTGGGTAAAGAGCAAATAGAGGTAAAAAGGAAAATACAAATATGATGACACAAATTTTGACACAACTTCTAGGACCAAGATTAAAAATGAGTGATTTAAGTACCAATAGTTTTTAAGAAGAAAGTTTTAGAATCATAGTACGTGTTAACTTATACGATATCTAAATAATCGAGGGGAGACAATTGGTAAATGCATACTATATATTCTGTAATAATGTTAAAACTTTGATTTGCTACCATTTAAATATATATGATATTTTTATTTATACTTCCCATTAAAACCAATACATGAGCAGGTGATTGTGCTGCTCTCCTCATATTTCATAGATTAGGAAAAAGAGGCATCTAGAATTTTGCAAATTATCCTGTGTTCACATAGTTTATAAATCATAGTTCTGAGACTTGACTCCTTTATCTTGTGCTTTCTAAACCAGCATTCTTTCAACTACCCCACAGTTGTTTCACTTTTGTTCTCTCTCTCTCTCTCTCTCTCTCTCTCTCTATATATATATATATATATATAGAGAGAGAGAGAGAGAGAGAGAGAGTGTGTGTGTGTGTGTGTGTGTGTATATTATATATTAGGATATATGTAATGAAGGGAAGGACTTAGTAAGAAAAAAGAGAGGTGCTTCCAGCTTTAATTAAAATATGTGAGTGTGTGTGTGTATTTCCTTATCTGCCTTGTTAGAGATCTAAGAAGCCTATTAATCTTTTGTTATTCTTTTCACAAACCAGCTTTTGACTTTGATAATTTTCTATCATTTTTTTTTGTTTTTTTACATTCTTTTAAGTTCTGCTTTTTAAAAGTTCCCTGTGTGTTGGGTTGCATTGTGTCCCATTAATGATAAGTTTAGGTCCTAATCCCTGATGCTAGTGAATGTGCTTTATTTAGATATAGAGTGGGATAGCTGGGTGGCTCAGTGGGTTAAGTGGCCAACTTCAGCTTAGCTCATGATCTCATGGTTGGGGAGCTGGAGCCCCACGTTGGGCTCTGTGCTAACAGCTCAGAGTTGGAGGCTGCTTCAGACTCTGTGTTTCCCTCTCTCTCTGCCGCTCCCCTACTCACACTCTGTTTCCCTCTCTCTCAAAAATAAATAAACATTAAAAAAAATCGATATAGGGTCTTTGCAGATGTCATTAAGATACAAGTTAAGATGATGTCATACTAAAGTAAGGTGGCCCTTAATCCAATATGACAGGTGTCCGAATGAGAAGAGAAGAGACCCAGAGACAGACCCCATAGAAGACAACCATGACAACAGAGGCAGACATTGGAATTATGTAGCTGGAAGGCAAAGAACACCAAGGATTGCTTGTAACCACCAGGAGCTAGGAGAGGGAATTTGAAACAGATTTCTCTCTAAGCCCCAAGAAGGAACCAATCCTGCCAATATTTGATTTTGGACTTCTGGCTTCTTGAACTGTGAGAGAATAAGTTTCTGTTGTTTTAAATCACCTCATTTGTGGTAATTTGTTACTCAGCCTTAGGAAATTCATACATCTGCCTTCTTTCTCTGGGTTTAATGTGCTGCTCTCTTTCTCACTTCTTTTTTTTTTAATTTTTTTAAATTTATTTTTGAGACAGAGAGAGACAGAGCATGAGCAGGGGAGGGGCAGAGAGAGAGGGAGAGAGAGAGAGAGAGAGGGGGACATAGAATCCGAAGTAGGCTCCAGGCTCTGAGCTGTCAGCACAGACCCTGACGCGGGGCTCAAACTCACAGACTGTGAGATCATGAGCTAAGCTGAAGTCGGATGCTCAACAGACTGAGCCACCCAGGCGCCCCTGCTCTTTCTCACTTCTTAAGATGGATCCTTAGATCATGAATTTATATGTTTTCTTCTTTTTCAATATGCTTTTAAGGTTACACATTTCTTGGTAATCACAGAATTACTTGTATACTACAAGTGTTGATATGTTTCATTTTCATAGTTATTCACTTTAATATTTGCTAATTGATTTTTCTTCAAATGATTATGTAGACATATGTTGTGTAATTTCAAAATACGTGGATAATTTCTATGTATCTCGTGTTATTGAACTCTAGTTTTATTCCTTTGTGGTCAGAGAAGATATTCTAAATTATTTTTAATTATTTGAAATTTCTTGAGACTTGTCTTATGGCTGATTATTTGGTCAATATTAGTATAGTTTTAGGGACATTTGAAATAATATGTAATCTGTCAATTTAAAGCGAAATAGTCTTGGGGTACCTGGGTGGCTCAGTTGGTTAAGCGTCCGACTTAAGCTCAGGTTATGATCTCACAGTTTGTGGGTTCAAGCCCCGCATCAGGCTCTGTGCTGACAGCTCAGAGCCCAGAGCCTGCTTCATATCCTGTGTCTTTTTCTCTCTCTGCCCCTCCCCTGTTTGCACTCTGCCTCTCTCTCTCTCTCTCTCTCTCTCTCTCTCTCTCTCTCTCAAAAATAAAGAAACGTTAAAAAAATTAAAGCAAAACAGACTTAGGTAAAGTATGTTAATCAGATTATTCATATCTTCTTTATTCTTGCTGATTTCCTTTAGTTCCGTCAATTCATACATTGTTTTTTGAAACTCTTGTTGTTAGATGCATTCAGATAGGTAGATTGACCCTTTAATCAGTATGAAATGTCTTTCTATAGCATTACCTTGCTTTTAGAGCCTACTTGCTCTGATATTGATATGGATATATGGATTCCTTTTAGTTAATATTTAAATGGTAGTGAACACATTTTCTGTCCTTTAATTTTCAACATTTCTGCATATTTAGAGTATATTAGTGTATAGTATGGTGTAGTTGGGTTTTCTATCCTTTTTCTAAATCCAGTGTAAGAATATTTGTTTTTTTTGTTTTTTAATTTTATGTTATCTGTGAATGGCAATTATTCTCTACCTATGTATTCTGTATTCAAAAAGTAATTAATTTGAAATGTAAAACCTTTTCAAAATGTATAAATCTCAGGTGCCCTTTAGGTATTATTGGTAATTATCTGGGTAATGAGTAATATTTGCAGGATTAGAATGAATTCCCTATTTACCATTGCCCTGAGGAAAGTAACCATATATTTTTTTTTAAAGTTTATTTATTTCGATAGAGAGAGAGAAAGAGAGAGCACATACACGAGTGGGGGAGGGGCAGAGAAAGAGGGAGAGAGAGCATCCCAAGCAGGCTCTGAGCTATAAGCGCTGAGCCTTAAGCAGGGCTCAAACTCATGGACAGTGAGATGGATCTTAACCTGACCCAAAATCAAGAATCAGATGCTTAACCAACTGAGTCACCCAGGCACCCAAGAGTAAACATATTCTATATCTCAGATAAGGCTGCAGGAGAATTGGAGACTTGTACCAAGGGCATCAGCATACTCAACCACATTTGTAACATAAGGGGTAAAGAACAGTGTGTTCTTATACTTGCTTTCTTCAAATGTACTGTGGTATTTTGCTTGTTCAACTCAACTGATACCTTGTGCTCCCAGCAGGCTTGGCACTATGAAATGTCACTTTATTCTTCAGCCCCTTTAACTTCAGATGAGATACAAAAGGATTCTTTCAACTATCTCTCACAGAAATTCAACAAGTAATGGATATCATTTTCAAAAAGTTCTACTGCAAGTAGAGCATATGTTTGGATTAAGAAAAGCAGGAATGGGGCACCTGGGTGGCTCAGTCAGTAAAGTGTCTGACTTTAGCTCAGGCTGTGATCTCATGGTTCACGGGTTGAAGCCCTGCATCGGGCTCTGTGCTGACAGTGTGGAGCCTGCTTGGGATTCTCTCTCTCCTCCTCTCGCCTCCTCCCCAGCTCTCTTTCTCTCAAAATAAATAAATAAACTTAAAACTTCTACGGTCATTGATTCAATAACTTAATTTTGAAAAGATTTAAAACAAATTTGCAGGTGATATCAATTTAATATTTACTCCTAGAAGATGATAGTGTTAATACAATTAAAAACAGTACTTTTCTTTAGCAATCATCTACTACCTATGAAGGAATTCATCTGGATACTTTAAATACACTGCTCATTTAACATTTACAGCAGGCTTTGTGTAATTATCTCCATTTTATAGATGTAGAAAAGGTTTATAGAGATTAAATAAATTGCCAAAGGCTCAGAATTAAGAACTAGAGAAAGCATAATTTGGAAGTATTTTTCTTTTCTTTGTGTACATGTGTATGTGTCTGAGTGTCAATTTTATTGTTTTATGGCTTTAAAGTGTCCGTTTGTGTTTCATATAAAGATATGACACATAGGAAAGATCTCCTAAATATTTTATTTCAATAAAGAAAGTTAAAATATGTCAGAAAATATATGTCTAGAAAGAAAAATACTAATACAGGAGTACCTTGGTGACTCAGTCGATTAAGTGTCCAACTCTTGATTTTTACTCAGGTCATGATCTCATGGTTCGTGAGTTCAAGCCCGAGTCAGGCTCTGTGCCGACAGGGCAGAGTCTGCTTGGGATTTTCTCTTTTTTTTCCTCTGTCTGTCTCTGCCCTCCTCCTCCACCCTCTCTCTCTCAGTCTCTCCAAAAACAAACAAACAGATAAACAAACAAACAAACATTAAAAAAAAAAAGAAAATACTAATCCATTAGGGCTTGGTTTTAAGTCATGTGCACATAAATTGTCATATTCAACTATGAATTTTACATTATTTAGCTTTTTACTTGCAGACTTTCCACTTTTAGCTTTTTTGATCAAGTAAAATTACTTGCTGTTCAGTTACTGAATAAACATTTAAAAGGCACCAACTTTGTGTCATTTACTCCTACTTGACGTCAGGGATCAAGTCCTAACCATCCTTGTGACCACCCCAATGCAGAGTTTAAGAATTCTAGTACAGTAGAAACTGTAGGAGCATGTGAATGGATTTGGCATGAAGTATCTTCTCATATTCATTTTCACAAAGGAGACAGATTCAGTAGGGTAGGAAGAGTCCATGAAAGGTTGTGAAAGCACAGGGAAAGGAAGTGAGAGTACAAAATACCACATTTCAACTCCAACATCTCTATCTCTAGCCCTATCCAGCTAGATTGCCTACCAGAGAGAAAGGAAAATACACGATGTCTCAATTGTGAAAGTTTGTGACCTAGGTCTCGAGGTAAGTCATTAACAGGACACACTCCCAAAGTAGCAACAGAAGCTACTAGATTCTTTTGGAATAAGTATTCAGCTAACAAAGAGTCACAACTATTTATCACTGGTCTCAACGAGCAGAGACTGCTCAATAAGTTCTTAAAAAGCTTGTCAGAGGAAAGAGAAGGGGGGCAACACAAAACGAAAGAACCAAAGCAAGCCAACCAAACACCAACAAACTACAAAGGAGAGAAAGCAGTGTTGGGGCGCCTGACTGGCTCAGTTGGCTAAGTGTCCAACTCTTGATTTTGGCTCAGGTCATGAGTTCATGGTTTGTGAGACTGAGACCACATCAGGTAAGCAAGATTAGGTATTCAAATAGGTATTCGAATTCAGCACTGACATGCAGACCTGCTCAGGATTCTCTTTCTGTCCCTCTCTCTGCCCCTCCCCCACTCGTCCTTTCTCTCTCAAAATAAATAAATAAAACTTAAAAAAAAAAAGAGAAGAAGAGAAAACTGTTATAGAAATATATTTTCTCTAATCACCAGAAAGGATGAAAAAAGAAAGCAAAACCAAACAGCCTTTAATAATATAAAAATACAAAGTATTTGTATTAAAATGCAAAGTAGAGTTCAAACAAATTGCACCTACCCTGGTCCATAGGAAGCTGTCAAAATTATAATCTAAGGATTTTCATCTAGGTGTAAACAAAGTGCTATGGGAGCATCAGGGAATAGGATGAACCTGAATACTGAGCCACGGAAGTTTCCTGAAGGGGGTCATAACACATATGAACCTTTGAGTATTGATAAGATGTGGACACTTGCAGAAATAGGGGTGCAGTTCCAGGAAGAACATGAGCAAAACCATGTACATGTGAAGTTCCATGGAAGCTAGGAATGTAATGTTGAAGAATAAGTGAGAGAGAAGAATAATGGAAGGCAGTAGGGGCAAGGTTTTGTAGAATCTTCTTCATAATGTTAAGGAGTAATAGTCTTCTTTCTACATTTCTCTCTCACACTCCTACAAACCCTGACCTCCTCTTCTCTCTCTAGAAGTTATGTTGATTTTACATTCTAAATATTTGTTGGATTTATTTTTCTGTCGTAGACTCTGGGTCTAAAGTTCTTTCTTGTCTAGCCAGAAAGTGGGATGCAGGATTAAATGCAAAAGATGGCTAATGCCCAGGAAAAGACAAGAGCCCCAAATAAGGGTCCTTGTCCAGTTTTTATTAGGATCAGAAGGCTTACAAACATGATGATGGACGTGCACAAAGAGACAATGCAACTGTGAACATTAAGTCATGGGGGTGAGGGAAAGGGGGTCTTGAAGATATTCAGGGTTAGGGGTTTGGGTTCATGTAAAACAAAATCCTGGCACTGGCGGCCAGGGTGGAAGGTTGTTTACAGCGGAGAGATGGGAGGGAGGCACCACCTCTATTTATCTTAGCCAGCCTAGGGGATAAGACAGAGCAAGTAACCTCAGGGTTAACAAGGCATCTTTCTTTTGTTAATCAGATCTGCTCTGGGCAGCTTCACCTGCAGTTCAGGGGTCTATAGCCCTATTTACCTGTTTACCTAATTTGGTCCTTCCTTCCTGTGAAAGCAGCTTTCTGCTATGGTACTAAATCGGGGGTGTTTTCACCTTGAATACCTAATCTTGCTTACCTCATATACCTTTTGAATGGGGGCCTTTGCCTCCCCTACTCTATTCTGGGGGCCTTAGCCCTCTTCTCTATCTGTATTCACCTAATCTTATTTACCTAAACTTGGGTGTGAGCATCCCATGGCTTTGTAATTCTTTTTTTTTTTTTTTTTTTTTTTTTTAACGTTTTATTTTATTTTTGAGACAGAGAGAGACAGAGCATGAACAGGGGAGGAGCAGAGAGAGAGGGAAACACAGAATCTGAAACAGGCTCCAGGCTCTGAGCTGTCAGCACAGAGCCCGATGCGGGGCTCGAACTCACAGACCGTGAGATCATGACCTGAGCTGAAGTCGGACGCTTAACCGCCCAAGCCACCCAGGCGCCCCGGCTTTGTAATTCTTTATGCCTTGTTAACACATCGGTGCAAGCCTAGGGAATTTCTAAGCTTATTCCCCACATTTTTCCTCTAAAGCCTCAGACCACTGCTTTTGGTTGAAGCATTTACAGGACGTTAGGTCATGCCACATAATAAAGTCGTAGCACCTATGTCTTTCCGGAGCCATAGGCATCCATCGTATCTTAGATCACTGGTCAGTTTCACCAAGCCCTCTAATGGCCCAGCCTGGGTCTGCCTTGCTCGCTTACCAGGACATCCCTGTTGGCAAGGTGGATGATGAATACATATTGATTGAATGACGTAAAGATTTACCCAAACCATTGCAGTGTTCTCGTAACTGTTCCCCTGCCTTCAATTTCCCCTGTTTCTTCCACTTACCAGTCTGCAATAGAAGTGCTTAGAAGAAATATTTTTGCCTTGTAGCTAAACTACATTCATACAGGAATTTGAATGTTTATTCACAAACATTTACTTAAAAAGTACTTCTAAGCAGACTCCCACATAACAAGATGTCCTTAAATGGGTGCTAAATTTTTAGGTCCTTTTCATAGACTTACATTTCTTATTTCCACATGTTTCCTTGTTATGAAATTATTGAAATGTACCCCAAAGTTCTTGAATTGAGTATATCCATAATGTTTGCTTTTTTTTTTTATGTAACTTACGGTGATTTGAATGAAGAAAATGACCTCCAGGTGTTGACTGCCCCCTTAAATGTACTTAATTTTTAAAGATTTTTAGCTATGTGAATTATTTTCTCTTCTGCTTCAAGAGGAAAAAAAAAATACCCACACACTCCTTCTGTCTTTGAAAAAGACAGATGTCAACAAATAGATTCCCTGATGAAAACAAAAGGATTTCTTTCTCCTCCAAAATACTTATCCGAGGGTAATTCATTGGAACGAGTATGACTCAGGGGATCCTGCCCCAAGTACATTTTGGATTCTAATCCTGACCATGTCACTGACTTAAATATGGGTCTTATTTCTCATGTGTCTTAATCTCCCTGGCTGTGAAATGAGAACAACAATCTCTCCCTCACACCTACGGCTTTGAGAATTCAATGAAGCATCGCAAAAAGACACTTACAATTGTACAGACTGTCATGACAGAAAAAGTCTGCAAGGTGAATGAAGTGGAGGGGTCCCACACATAGATTTTATTGACATAAGGAAATAAGTAGCAAACATGAGTCATCGTGTGTGGCACGTGATGATTGTGATTGGTGGAGGGGTGGAAAAGTAAGTAAGCCATCATCTCATCACTTCCAGCTGAACGGAGCTCATTGCTCAGTGGAGGAAACAGACATATAGCCAGATCATCCCTTCATTGTATGAACACTTGTTGAGTATTTTTTTAGGGGCCACACACTCTTCTAGCCAATGAGGATGCAGCAGTGAGGACAAATACAGGGAGCTTAAATTCTAATGGGTGAAACGGACAGAAATCAAGATAAGTAAATATACATATACACACATACATATATACGTGTGTGTATATAATATATAATGGATGCATATAATTATAATATAAGTAATATAATTATTAATATATAATAACAATAGATATAATTGTGCCTCGGAGGATAAGAACAAAGCATGGAAAGAAGATATGTGATGCTGAGAGTACAGAAATTTTAGGTAGCTAGGGAAAGACTTACGTAAGTCCTTTTAAGCGAATACCTAATGGAAATGAGGGAGCTAGTGACATAGCCTTTGAGGGAAAGGAAGTTTAAGGCAGAAGGGACAGCAAGTACAAAGGCCCTGAGGTACAAAGATGTCTTATCTGAGAACAGCTAGGAGGCTAGTGTGTCTAGAGTCTAGGATTAAACTAGTGGCATATGAAAAGTTTTTCGAAAGGGCAGGATGGCAAGAGATAAAGTTTTCAGTAAAGGCTTTGGCGAAGTCATGGCACTTAAGCTGAACATCTTTATTTTCTTTTTTTTTTTTTTTTTTTTTTTTTTTATTTATTTTTGGGACAGAGAGAGACAGAGCATGAACGGGGGAGGGGCAGAGAGAGAGGGAGACACAGAATCGGAAACAGGCTCCAGGCTCTGAGCCATCAGCCCAGAGCCTGACGCGGGGCTCGAACTCACAGACCGCGAGATCGTGACCTGGCTGAAGTCGGACGCTTAACCGACTGCGCCACCCAGGCGCCCCTGAACATCTTTATTTTCTAAATGCCCTGGCCTCACTCTCCTATAATGATAAAATATGTTTTTATCTTGCATTTTTACCAAGTTACCGAATACTCACCTCTTTCAGCTTGTAAGAAGGTCATTTTGGGTGGTCCCCAGAGACATGTTTTACATGTCCCTTTGCACTATTACCTTAGCCAAGGTCATCGTGAAGCGTGTGTCCTGTTCTTATCTTCCTTCCCACCTTTGCCGACTCTCCATCTGTTAGGTCATTTGGTGAATACTCACAGCTGGACTGTGCTGAGACATCTACTGTTATAACGAGCTCTGACTAGTTTTCAGCTGAGGATGTTGGTCTAATCCCCCGTTGCCTATCTCTCTGGCACAGAGGATCCAAGGCCATGCGTATCCCACGTGGCTCACAAATATTCTCAGGAATAATGCAACCAAATTTAATCCTGATCTCCCTTCACTGTAGGAACTCAGAACTAGAATCTGGCGGGTAGGGCAGGGCACCATTCGGCAACTTCCTCTTCCTGGTCAAGTCCTGTTCAACCCACTAGTGAAAGTGAAGGTTATAAAATATAACCAGTGAAGCTTATATAACCTATAACCAGTGAAGCTTATAAAATAAAGTGTATATTATAAATATCACAGGATGGGGTCATGAGCAAGTAGAAGGACAATGGGTGGGCTTTTTATTATACTAACGATATCAGTCAACTCCAAAGACTTGCAAAACCAAGGTGGTTATGAAATGAATAGACCACCTTCCAGGCAGAAGCAGTATATACAATGGCATTTTGTTATGAAGAGGTAGACATTTTTTTTTTTTTAACGTTTTTTATTTATTTTTGGGACAGAGAGAGACAGAGCATGAATGGGGGAGGGGCAGAGAGAGAGGGAGACACAGAATCGGAAACAGGCTCCAGGCTCCGAGCCATCAGCCCAGAGCCTGACGCGGGGCTCGAACTCACAGACCGCGAGATCGTGACCTGGCTGAAGTCGGACGCTTAACCGACTGCGCCACCCAGGCGCCCCATGAAGAGGTAGACATTTTTAAAGAAATGTTTGGTCTATACCCAAAATGTAAGAGATGTAGAATGAATCACTAGAGAGAAAGCAATAAAGGAGGCTGGGGTCATATTGTGGAGACATTGAAGGGATTTGGATTCTTCCTGTAGCTAATAAATGGTTGTAAAGAAGAAAGAGAATTGAACACATTTTATTTTTTATAAAAAATACTGCTTCTGCAGAATGTTGGGTGGAAGAAACAGGGGAGAAATTTAAGTCAAGGGAGCAGATGGGAAACTACAGAAAAGGTTTAAGTAAAAGTTTTGTGTATTTATTTATTTTTTTTTTCAACGTTTTTTATTTATTTTTGGGACAGAGAGAGACATAGCATGAACGGGGGAGGGGCAGAGAGAGAGGGAGACACAGAATCGGAAACAGGCTCCAGGCTCTGAGCCATCAGCCCAGAGCCTGACGCGGGGCTCGAACTCACGGACCGCGAGATCGTGACCTGGCTGAAGTCGGACGCTTAACCGACTGCGCCACCCAGGCGCCCCTGAACATCTTTATTTTCTAAATGCCCTGGCCTCACTCTCCTATAATGATAAAATATGTTTTTATCTTGCATTTTTACCAAGTTACCGAATACTCACCTCTTTCAGCTTGTAAGAAGGTCATTTTGGGTGGTCCCCAGAGACATGTTTTACATGTCCCTTTGCACTATTACCTTAGCCAAGGTCATCATGAAGCGTGTGTCCTGTTCTTATCTTCCTTCCCACCTTTGCCGACTCTCCATCTGTTAGGTCATTTGGTGAATACTCACAGCTGGACTGTGCTGAGACATCTACTGTTATAACGAGCTCTGACTAGTTTTCAGCTGAGGATGTTGGTCTAATCCCCCGTTGCCTATCTCTCTGGCACAGAGGATCCAAGGCCATGCGTATCCCACGTGGCTCACAAATATTCTCAGGAATAATGCAACCAAATTTAATCCTGATCTCCCTTCACTGTAGGAACTCAGAACTAGAATCTGGCGGGTAGGGCAGGGCACCATTCGGCAACTTCCTCTTCCTGGTCAAGTCCTGTTCAACCCACTAGTGAAAGTGAAGGTTATAAAATATAACCAGTGAAGCTTATATAACCTATAACCAGTGAAGCTTATAAAATAAAGTGTATATTATAAATATCACAGGATGGGGTCATGAGCAAGTAGAAGGACAATGGGTGGGCTTTTTATTATACTAACGATATCAGTCAACTCCAAAGACTTGCAAAACCAAGGTGGTTATGAAATGAATAGACCACCTTCCAGGCAGAAGCAGTATATACAATGGCATTTTGTTATGAAGAGGTAGACATTTTTTTTTTTTTAACGTTTTTTATTTATTTTTGGGACAGAGAGAGACAGAGCATGAATGGGGGAGGGGCAGAGAGAGAGGGAGACACAGAATCGGAAACAGGCTCCAGGCTCCGAGCCATCAGCCCAGAGCCTGACGCGGGGCTCGAACTCACAGACCGCGAGATCGTGACCTGGCTGAAGTCGGACGCTTAACCGACTGCGCCACCCAGGCGCCCCATGAAGAGGTAGACATTTTTAAAGAAATGTTTGGTCTATACCCAAAATGTAAGAGATGTAGAATGAATCACTAGAGAGAAAGCAATAAAGGAGGCTGGGGTCATATTGTGGAGACATTGAAGGGATTTGGATTCTTCCTGTAGCTAATAAATGGTTGTAAGGAAGAAAGAGAATTGAACACATTTTATTTTTTATAAAAAATACTGCTTCTGCAGAATGTTGGGTGGAAGAAACAGGGGAGAAATTTAAGTCAAGGGAGCAGATGGGAAACTACAGAAAAGGTTTAAGTAAAAGTTTTGTGTATTTATTTATTTTTTTTTCAACGTTTTTTATTTATTTTTGGGACAGAGAGAGACATAGCATGAACGGGGGAGGGGCAGAGAGAGAGGGAGACACAGAATCGGAAACAGGCTCCAGGCTCTGAGCCATCAGCCCAGAGCCTGACGCGGGGCTCGAACTCACGGACCGCGAGATCGTGACCTGGCTGAAGTCGGACGCTTAACTGACTGCGCCACCCAGGCGCCCCAAAAGTTTTGTGTATTTAATTGGTATTTATCTGTCATTGATTCTGGGTGAAGAAATGTGCCTGTCAAGAGGATTTCCATGGTGAGCAAAACGGACCCATGTGGGCCCCTAACTGGCTTCATGAAACTGCCAGTGGTCCTAATAAGAAAGGGTAGTCATGGCTCCATGAGGAGAAAGGTGCTGTGAGGTGACACAGTGACACAACACAGCAGAGCTAAGAACAGCTTGACCAAGAGCATTGACCTGGGGATTGAGAGGAAATAATTGAGAGCACATGGTTTCAAGAGAAGTTTAGAATGTAGATGAAACACACTCTAGAGAAGAGAGAGAAATGATGGAAATAAGTCAACCAATGCTGTCGCATCTCCCTTCGTTTCATTGCAGAATGCTCCCAATTTCATGTTTCTTTTAATTTACTTGAAAGCACAAAGAGATAATTGCTAAAATTAGAAAGCTCTGTTCCAAGAATTTCAATACAAAATGCGTTCAGACTTCTTTCCAATACTTTCCTCACGAAGACCAGGTTCTGCCCAGGAGTCTAAGACTTGGGATGAATTTATGTAAGCAAAAAAGTTTACTTTGGGCACTTCCTATTCTAACTATGGGCACACTGGGAAATAAACAGATTCACATCTGTGTTCTCATGGACATTACTTTCTAGTAGGCAGGGATACACCATAACACTAAGAATTAATTGTACATTTTTATGGCTAAAAATATTATGGAGGAAACAGAGGTGAATAATGGAAAATTACAGACACTGGGGATTACATTTTAAACAGAGTGGTTGGGGGCACCTGGGTGGCTCAGTCGGTTAACCATCTGACTTTGGCTAAAGTCATGATCTCAATGTTCATGGTTTCGAACCCCACGTCGGGCTCTGTGCTGACAGCTCAGACCCTGGAGCCTGCTTTGGATTCTGTGTCTCCCTCTCTCTGTCCCTCCCCTACTCTTGCTCTGTCTTGGTCTCTCAACAATAAATAAATGTTAATTTCTTTTTTTAAACAGAGTGGTTGTTTAATTGAGAAGTTGGCATTACAGCAAAAAAAAAAAAAAAAAAAAGGAAGTAAAGGGGTGATTCACCTGGATGCCTGAGGGAGAGCTGTCCAGGCTGATGGAAGAGTCCTTGGGGGTCATACCCTCTGGGTACAGAGAAGGGAGAGAAGGCCAATAAGCCTGGAGCTGTATGACTGAGGGAAGACAGTAGAAGACAAAGGCTGACTGGTCGGTGATGGAGGGGGACTGATCATGTAGGATCTTAAAAGCCTAGGGCAGACTTTAAGTTTAACTTTGAAATTGGGAGTCCACTGGGAATTTTTAGAAGAGAAATAACTTGATGCAATCCAGTTTGAATAGCATTCCTATGGCTACTCTGTTGAGTATAGACTACAGGGGCAAGAATGGAAATAAGCAGATAAATTAGGGAGAACCATAACTAAGGGCATCATTGTCTTAGACATCACATGCCTGGGATTCAGAAATCTTAGCAATTTGGACTTTTCAAGTACATTGCAGTTTGTTAACAACATCAAACCGATGATGAATGTTGTAATGGATATGGAGAAATGGGTAATGGATATTACCCTTTATCCTCTTAAGAGGGTAAACCAGGAAAACAAGTCAGTCTACATAAGTCAACTAGAGATCACTGAAGCTGCATAAATATAACAAACATTATTTTCAAGTTGTGTAGTCACTTCTACATCCTCTTCAGACTCTAATATTCTCTACAACAATGAGACAAAATGTAAAAATAACTTGGAGTTAAGTGATCTGAATTTTTTCCCAATGTTTATTACTTAACCATTTTTAGATCATGTAAGCCAAATTTTTTTTTCATTCTACAATGAAAGATACATCTTTGTCACCTCAAAAATTTTATGATTCTAGAATATAAGACAAATTCTGGAGAAAAACTCTATGACACACAATAATGGAGCTCGGTTACACTTGCTACATTACCATAAAAAGGCAGTTTGACTTTAGTATTAAAATTTGGTGAGCATTTGGGGAAGGGAAGTTGCATTTGCTACTCAAAATGAAAGACTATAAAGAATATTCTACAGCTATAACACCTAGTGGGTGATGGAAAAATATTTATATTCTTTACTTCCCCTATTATAGAACCTTAAAAATTAATGATCATATCAAATATGCAGGGTGATAACTAAGCATAAGGAATGGCAGTCTTTTTCTTTCTTTCAAGCCTCTATATTCTCTGCTCATCTGTGTCGTCATATATATATATATGTATATATATATACATTACCTAAATTGTTGTTTGTATTATGTAGAATTACGTCCAAATGCAAATTATAAAAACATCTTCAAAGAACCGTGCCTAAACAAAATAGGCTTTTCTTTCTGTTGATAAAATACAGCACTGTCGCTGTGTCAGTGAAATCAGAGACCCAGGCTTCTTTCTTGTTGCTTTGTCATGTGTGGCCTGCATTCCCATGTTTACTCCATAGTCCAAGAAGGTTGTCAGAACTCCAACCTTTTCATCTGATTTCAAGAGAGTGGGAAGTATGATGGGATCAGGAATCAGAAACAAAGGGTACGCAGCAGGTTTTGTTTTATTTTTTTTCCATTAAAAACTTAAATAAGCTTGGGCTTGTTCACCCTCTCTCTCAAAAATAAACAATAAAATATCTAAAAATATTCAAAAAATAAAATAAAATAAATGAAAATGAAGTAAAAAGAAATCACGTCATGTGCCCAAAGCCACACACTTTACTAAGTGACAGAGCTGTGACAACTGGCAGTTTGGCTCCTGAGTTTTATGTCACTTGACCATATTGCCTGCCCCCACGGTGTTCATTGACACTAGAATCCTGATGGATCCATCCTGATGCTAAGGTTGATATTGTTAGATGGTATGAAAATTAATTCACCAACTAATCATTTTTGAACATTAATGTGAGCCACTTTGCAGACATAAAGGTGAATGTCAAGCTCCTGGGTGGGGAAAAAACGAGTAAGTCAGCAATTAAAATTCACTCAGGTGCCCAGAGGTCTGGGTGAGTCAGGGTGTGGTATGATGGTGAGGTGGAGAAAGCATGCCCACATCAGACTTGGGAGGTCAGGGAGCAGTTCGGAGGGGATGGCTCTGTGAAAGGACTCCCATGGCAATTCATAAAGGAGAGCATCAGCTAGCCAGGCATAGGATCGAGAAACGACAGGGTAATGTGTGCAGTTATGTGGGAGAAGGAAAAAGCACAGGGCATTTCTGTACCCAGAACAGAGGCAACGATGTGACGCCATGAAGGACTTTGCTTTTATCTTAAGGCATCCGGACTTTGCCTTGGAGAGATTTGAGGTGCAGATTCAGTGTAGAAAGTTCACTGTGACAGCAGTTGGAAGTTTGGAATGAGAGTGAGGCCTGGGAGGTATAGGCTTGGAGCACTATGTGCATAAGGCTAAGGATGAGAGTTGAGCGCTCGCAGCAGAAACCAAGTAAAGGGTGGTCAAGACTCCAGGGATGGTGGAGAGAGAGTTAAATGGGAATGGACTCAACAGGTTTCCCAAAATGTTCAGTGAAGCAGTTCTTTGATGAAGCCAGTTTTTTTGTGTGTTTTTGTTTGTTTATTTGTTTGTTTGTTTTGAGAAAGAGAGCATGTCTGAAAGCTGGGGAGGGGCAGAGGGAGAAGGGGAGAGAGAAAATCTTAAGCAGGCCCCTTACTCAGTACAGAACCTGACATGGGGCCTGATCCCATGCCCCTGATATCATGACCTAAGCTGAAATCCAGAGTCAGACGCTTAACCAAATCAGCCACCCAGGCACTGCTGATGAATCTAGTTTAAAAATGGTGACTATACTGCATTTTAATTCTGTCAAGTTTCCATCAAAACCTGAATTAAGAAGTATATTTAATTTGCTTAATGTGATGTTCTCCAAATGCAATTACCCAAGAATGCTTTCTTTTTCCTTTCTCCACCTCCTCCCCTTCTTCCCCCCACCTTTTAATTAATTTATTTATTTTTATTTATTTATTATTTTTTTAAATTTTTTAATGTTTATTTATCTTTGAGAGAGACAGAGACAGACCATGAGTCGGGGAGGGGCAGAGAGAGAGAGAGACACAGAATCCGAAGTAGGCTCCAGGCTCTTGAGCTGTCAGCACAGAGCTGACGCAGGGCTCGAATCCACGGACCACAGGATCATGACCTGAGCTGAAGCTGGACGCTTAACCGACTGAACCACCTAGGTGCCCCTTCCCCCCACCTTTTTAAGTAACATTTATTAACATCCAACAAAACTTATATTCCGTGGAATACAATTAGGTGAAAATCTAGCCATAGGAATTAAAATCCTCAGGACTTGATGACCCTCCATGTATTGGGGAGAGGATGGTGAACAATATTGATTCTGGTTATAGAAACTTAGAATGCAAGAAGTAAATTTGAATGTGATGGGGCAAAGGGAAGACTCCATACTTAATATATTAAACTTAAGAAGCTTGAGCAACATCTAACTGGATGCAACATACACCTGCAACAATTATTATGGGCACATATGCACATATCTATTTGTCAGAGGTACACTCTACATGTAAGAATGTATATAAAGGCCAGTTCCTTCAGTAAATTATTTCTTCTCATGACACTTTCTGTATGCACACACACGCACACACACACACACACACACACACACACACAAGCACATGCAATCCAATGAAATGATGCTTTTAAAATTTTAACCTTGAATGCATTAAAACACTTCATATCTTCAACAACTCTGTTGTTGGCAAATTTATGTAAAAAACTTGTTTTTCCAAAATGAACCATCAAGGAAGTATTTTACAGTGGAAAAAATTTAAAAAAAATACTCTGCCTCATCATTTATATCACTTAGAAGGAGCACAATAGTTAGGTGATGCCAACCATGAGAAATTCCTATTCAGGGTGGTAACTTTTGAAAAAGATAAAAGTAATGGAAATATTGGCACAGAATTGAAATGCCTCTAAATTCTGCAACACTAACATATATATGTTATATATAACATCATTAGTGTTATCTAATATATATATTATATATGATATATGATATATATATCATAGAAAAGAGGGTTTCACCTGAGTAATTCCAAGTGAGCAGGTCAAATTGCTTATACATATTACATGTGACTGTAGATCTTTTCTTGGAGCAAAAATTATACATATTTGTTTAGGAAGCAATCTAACCCAATAACATAACTCAGTCTAGAATCACATGCTTTTTAACGTATGAAGAAGATAAGGAAGAATAAGAAAAACATAGTGACCATGGATTTGGAATAAACTTACTTGGTAATAAAAATAGAGAAAGCTTTAAGGATTTTAGGCTTAGCAATGGATGTTTCATGTGTCCAATGCTCTTGAAAAGCCCGTCCTATTCCTCCTTCCTATATCTTCTTGGCTTCCTCCAGGCTTAGTGCATGTGCTCAGGGTAAAAGGAAGTTGAATAACTACAAAAGAAAAGCTTTCTTAAAGACCATTAGTACAGAAATGAGGCTTCCTTCCTGATACATGTTGAAGAATTGAAAGCACAGATTTTAAATAGGGGCTCTTTGGAAAGAGAAGTGGGCAGTTATGTGAAACACATATTTGGGTAAAGTTCTGAAATATTTCTCTTTATTTTCTATTGATAGGAAAGCCATACTTATTATAAAACTAAAAGCATTAAGTGCTATTTTATTGATTATTAAAGCAACATTATCTACTTTATCAGATTTTATATGTCTGAGTATAATTTTTATCATTTGGTAAATTTGAGGATCAGTATATTTAGTAAATAACATTAAGAAATAAAATGACAGGGGTGCCCGGGTGGCTTGGTTAAGGGTCCCACTCATGGTTTCCACTCAGGTCATGGTCTCACGGTTGGTGAGTTCGAGCTCCACATGGGGATCTTGCTGGCAGTGTGGAGCCTGCTCAGGACTGACTCTCTCTCTCTCTCTCTCTCTCTCTCTCTCTCTCTCTCTGCCCCTCCCCCACTCGAGTGTGTTCTCTCTCTCTCAAAGTAAATAAATAAAATTTAAAAGAAATAGAATGACATATAACAATTAGAACAATGGTGTATATATTCATATTGTCATGAAGAGTTATAAAGATATATACAAGGTTTAAAAAATTTTTTTAATTATACAAGTATAGTGAGAACCTGTTTTGTTTTTTCTTTTTTAATTTTTTTTTTCAACATTTATTTTTTATTTTTTTTTTTATTTTTGGGACAGAGAGAGACAGAGCATGAACGGGGGAGGGGCAGAGAGAGAGGGAGACACAGAATCGGAAACAGGCTCCAGGCTCCGAGCCATCAGCCCAGAGCCTGACGCGGGGCTCGAACTCACGGACCGCGAGATCGTGACCTGGCTGAAGTCGGACGCTTAACCGACTGCGCCACCCAGGCGCCCCGAGAACCTGTTTTTGTTAAAAAAGATATCAATTGGAAAGGTCCAGAAGAATTTAGTAATATTATCTCTAATAGGGATGAGGGAAATTTTACTTTTATTTCCTTCTTATTCACCTTTCTAACTTTATTTTTTCAACAATTAATATGATTGCTAACATATTTGTTTAAATAAAAATGAGGAAAGAAACAAAAAAAAATGGAGTGCTAGGCAGGCATCTTTTATCACTGTATAGCTTGGAAGTCATTAACTGGAGTCTAATTAAATCCAGAGAAATGAGAGAGAAGAGAGGTGCTGGGGACCCTTGCCATGTCCACAGAGTTTGCTGCAGCCTGCCCTCACTCTGATCCTTCCATTTAACACTTGTGTTCTGTACGGTCAGGTTTGGGTATATCTTCAAATGCTCGTCCAGAAACAGAAAGAAGGATTTAACTCCATCAAAATAATAAGGCCCAGCTAGCTCAGTCTCCACTAAATTACTACTTTTAGTAAGGATTTTTGAGTGAATTTAATTCTTGTACAGCAGTAAGTATCTGAAAAGATATTTATTTAGCCCTTTGACATTAAGCCTATTTCCATTTGTTTGGACCTGAGTGGAGACAGAGAACAGCTGAACCTCACAGTCCTACATAAAATGACCTTTATAACACAAATGCAACTGAATTGGGCTTATAGTAAGTTTCATCTGAACATTTCTTCCCTCTAGAAAGAATAAAAAGAAGCTAATAATTTGCATTGAAAAGAAAGGCTTTGATAGATTTTATTTTCAGCAACCCCCCCTTTTTTTACATATGGAAATGTAAAGATGAGTGAAACCCTTCTGAAAGGCGTCTGTCCTAAAACAAAATATTTTGGCAAGTTGCTTTTAGGGTGCAGAGATTAACTCCATACACTTTTGTGAAATGCTTTGAAGATAAAAAGCATTTTCTAAAAGCTTAGTGTTATTATTCTAATTATTATTATTCCTTTTAAGTACTCATTAAAAAAAAATCCACTATACATATTAACCAGCTTAGTACCAAGCATTGATTTCCTTCTGTTTAAACATAAAAAAGCAGGTGACTCAATCTTGAAGAATGTCCTTGCTCTCTACATGGAATTAGTCAATTGCATAGAATTTTATATAACTTGTAAGATTAATTCAGGGCTTGAGAGCTACGATGAGTCCAGCTTCTGTTGTAAATTTACCATTTTTGACTCTTCAAATCTGTTGAAGTATCTCAACTCATATTCTTTGGAGGTTTAAACTTTTTAACCTGATTGTTCAGGTAGAAGGGGAATCTAATATTCACTTGAAAAAGTTTATCACTTTGATCTCTCTTTAATTACGCAGACTAAGAAGGGGAAAAAAAAAAGTTTATCCGATGAGAGACTAATATGCAGAGGCCTAAAACCAAAGGTCAAGGGACACTAATTTTGATGGAAATAAGTAGAGATGATATGAATCAAATCTTTTCTTCTTGTTTCGACCCCAAGAGCTTTCAAGTACATTTCTTTTCCTCCACTTTTTAATGGAGATCAATCCTAAGTAATAATTTTTATGAGGTCAGGTAAGTAGAAAATGAACACTCTCTATATCAACTAAAATTAATATGGCCAATATGATCATTCATCCTAAAATCACAAAATAAATTCAATAACTATTACAGAGATTAAGCATGGCCATAAGTCAATGAGGGATTGGCAAGTTACATGCATGCCAGGATTTTTTCCATAGAATATTTCATTGTCACCAAGAACAGCAACTATAGTAAAGCCACCAAAGAACTGGAGTGGGCTTTTTAAAATTCACATTAATTTCACCTTCCAGGTAAGATTAGATATAACCAATCCTTTTACTCAGGGTCCATACCTAAAGAAAATCAATTCCAAGACACCATGGATATCAGACAAGTTAGGGATAATCCTGTGGCCTTGTCTATAAAATTTCGATACACTGGAACGTTATGTTTCTCTCTCCGAGTACTATCATTTCTAGGATCTCATGAGACACCTCTGCTACAGTGCATCTCTGTGCATATATCTCTCCTGTCTGCGACAGGTATCATGGCATCAATAGGTAGACTGGTGGTATTGGCAGTGAAGCAAAGAATCAAAGGGAAAACAGGACTTGTTTCGATAATGCAGCCTCTGCTACATTGAAGCTAGGAAAGGATGGTGGTAAGACACCAGGAGAAAGAAACCAGGAACTGTGTGGATCATTACGAGACATGGTAGTTCTACGTACTTCCTTATTTGCCCTTCATTCAATATAGGACTCCAGCCATGTGCTTGCAGAGTACTTAGAATTGGAAGATTAAGCACCATATTTCTAGTCAGGACAGTTAGAGTACACAAATGGGTACACGCACACACACACACACACACGCGCGTGCGCGCGCATGCATGAATGATTTTAATAAAATACGTCAAGTTTTGCAATTTGGATGTAGTCACACTGCTGTGGGCTCATTAAGGCAGCAGTGACAATTCTCTGGGAGTTTGGGGATTTAACACCTTGAATGGGTTTTAAATGCTGTATAAGAGATTATTGAGGTGTTTTGTTTTGTTTTTTTCTTTTTTTTTTAATGTTTATTTATTTTTGAGAGAGACAGAGACAGAATGCAAGTGGGTTGGGGCAGAGAGAGAGAGGGAGGCACAGAATCTGAAGCAGGCTCCAGGCTCCTAGCTGTAAGCACAGAGCCTGACACGGGGCTCGAACTCACGAGCTATGAGATCATGACCTGAGCCGAAGCCAGACGCTCAACCAACTGAGCCACCCAGGCACCCCTTGTTTTGTTTTTTCAACTTTCATTTCACCTTGTTTGTTTTACACTTTTAATTTCAAAATTTTTTTTAAATGCACATTGTAGACAGCATTGATAATTTGGTGAATTTAGAGAAAATGTACCCACCCATATAAATACCACAATGATCAGGATATTAAACGTTACTAGAAGCCCACGACTTTTAAGAATTCTGTTGTAAAAGCTTCCCCTTTCCCCCAAAAGATAACCCTTATTCTGACTTTAACATTCATCAGGTAGAAAAAAAAATCTATGTGGAAAAATACCTTGTTCCAGTATCAGGAGATAAAAATAAAAATAGCATATGGGCATATAATGTCTGTGTATGGGTGGGAGAATTCATGGACTTGAGAACATTTTATTTTATTATTTTTGATTTATCATACAGTGAAATTGACTTTTCTGGTGTATGATTCTATGAATTTTAATACATGAATAGGTTTTATAATCATTATCAGAATTAAAATTCAAAACAGTTTTGGGGCACCTGGATGGCTGGTTAGCTTAGGCATGTGGCTCTTGATTTAGGCTTAGGTCGTATCTCACCATGTGGGATGTAGCCCTGAGTCAGGCTCTTTGATGACAGGAGGGAAACTGTTTGGATACTCTACCTTCCTCTCCACCCCACCGCCACTTGTGCTCTCTTTCTCTCTCTCTCTCTCTCCTCTCTCACACACGCGTGCGCTCTGGCTCTCTCCTCTCTCTGATAAATAAACATTAGGGGAGCCTGGGTGGCTTAGTCGGTTGAGCGTCCGGCTTTGACTCGTCATGATCTTGTGGTCTGTGAGTCCGAGCCCCTTGTTGGACACTGTGCTGACAACTCAGAGCGTGGAGCCTGCTTCAGATTCTGCGTCTCCCTCTCTCTCTCTGCCCCTCCCCCGCTCGTGCTCTGTCTCTCTCTCTCTCTCTCTCTGTCAAAAATAAATAAACATGAATATAAAAAAAATTAGAATTACACTTAATGTGACTTTTGATATTTTGGACTTAGGTATACCATTTTATTATTTGTTTTCTGTCTGTACTCTATGTTTTTTATTTTCATGCCTTGGAAGGTTTCTTTTTTTTTTTTTATTTCGTTTTAATCTTCTAGTACATTTTTTACTGCATCTCATTGAATAGTTATGTTTGTGGTTGCTCTAAAGATTATAACATTAAAAAATGTGCTTTTCATGTTCTACTTAGAGTCAATACTTTATTATTCCAAGTGGGACGTAAAACCCTTACCACGGCATCGGCCCTTTTACCTTCTCCTGTTTATGGCATACTTGTCTTATCTATTACAATGTACATTAAATGTACATTAAAAACTCCATGAATGAATGTTTTAATTTTTGCTTCCAACTATTAAATATACTCTATGAAACTCAAAGGAAGAAGAATAATCTATTAGATTTAACCGGATATTTACCATTTCTTTTGCTCCTTCTTTCATTTCTGAGGTTTCAATTTTCATTCTGGAATCACCACCCTTCTTTTGAAGAATGTCCTGTAGCAGTGCTTTTAGAGCAGGTCTCTTGGCAATGAATTATCTTAGTTTCCTTTTCTTCCCTTTTGTTTCTGGAGGGTATTTGTGTGGAATATTGCATTCTAGGTTGACAGTTCTTTTATTTTATTTCAGCACTTGATAATCTCACTGATTCATGGCTTCCGAGGAGAAATCCACAGGCATTCAAATCATTGTCCCCTTAGGTAATGTCTTTTTTCTCTGGTTGTTTTCAAGGTTCTCGCCTTTGTCTTTATTTTCAACAGTTTGATTATGACACGGTGAAAAGATTTCCTTATAACACTCATTGCCAGTTACACACATTTTACCTCTTATTCCTTACTTGTATTGTTTTTCAGTTCTTTCCTGCATAGGAATTTTGTCTTTTTAGCCATATTTCGAATATCTGAGAATAAGGAACAAGACTTCTTTTCTCTTTTATTTCCCACAACATGCACTAAGTACTTGGTAAATTGTCCCCATCGGAAAGGGATTAACAGAACGTATCTTGATTGATGGGATACACTAACCAAATGTAGTGTATCAGAGGGTATCTTGGCCAAGAGAGGAACAAGGATATGCCTTTAACTGAAGCCAGGGTGGGCTGGAGAAAATACCCCACATTCAGTCAGGCAGCCAAGTATCGATGGCAGGGAGAGATAAACCTGAAGTGTGAACTAAGCAGAAATAGATGTAAAACATTCCCTTTGGAATAGAGCTTTCTTTGGCTATTAAAGGATAATTAGTCATTGCTACAAAGATCAAAAGAACCCAAGACTTTGGCTACAGATATTAAACAGACAACACACTGACCGCTTATGTTTCAATTTGTAAAGCATATCAGCACCAAGCGACCTCTCCCTAGTTACTCTCGACATTACAGTGTTACCATTACCAGGGTCATCTTGAAACATGAAAGAAAAAAGGAATATGTATGTGCACATACAAAAACTAAAGCCCTGTGATATGGCTTTTAAATCTCTGCCTCTATAAATGTCATGGAAGCATAAATATGAATCAATTTTCCATGTTCACTAGTATTCTGGATTTACCCACCTTAGCATTTACTGCATCGCATTATTATCTTTGTATATGTTTATGTCATATGGTCAAGAAGAACATTTCATTTTACCTTTTTGACGTTAGCATATGGAACAGTGCCTGATGCAAATGAATGAATTAACATATTTATTCACCAAATATTTATTGGGCACAAAACAATGTTCCAGGAATTGTGCTGAACCTTGAGAATTTAATAGTTAGTAAGGTATGCAATGAGATTTGGTTGAGCTGAAATTTATTTCATAATACATCTGTTTATACATAATGAAGAAACAAATAACCCTGCAAATATAAGTGTACAAAAATAATAATATAAATCAAAGGATTTATCAAGTACTATGAAATATCTTATACTGATTAGATACTGAAAAAATGAAATTTATTATATGAAAAAATGGCATCCTCATCACTAACACTGTAGAAAAATAAATAACTACTAGAGAGCTAAGCCAAGTAATTGAAAGCCAATTTTTACCTTTTTTTTTTTTTTTTTGAAAAACACTTATTATTAAAGATAGAAAACACAGTGTTTAGAAGGACAAACTCCAAAGTCCAACCACATGGGTTTGATTTCTGTTACATACTAAGAGGGTGTCTCTGAATACGGCCATACCAAAAGAAAAACTGTCACGTTGTTTTTCCCTTGTGAGGAAGGAGCCCACTGACCCATCGAAGGAGGGACACTGAGATTCAGAGCACAGCGAGGCGAGGCTTTAATCAACGTCCTTGCAAGAGCTAGGGTCTGATGGACAGGCACATCTGGGGCAGTTACAGCAAGCAATTTACTTCCCAGCAGGCAGGTCCCTCCCCTGGTTCCTCATTGGCTGAATACCTACAGAGATTGCAGCCTTATCCAGAGGCCACCTATGCCCACCTAAGGCAAAAAAGAGTCTGATTGGGGCGCCTGGGTGGCTCAGTCGGTTAAGCCTCCGACTTCAGCTCAGGTCACGATCTCACGGTCCGTGAGTTCGAGCCCCGCGTCGGGCTCTGGGCTGATGGCTTGGAGCCTGGAGCCTGCTTCCGATTCTGTGTCTCCCTCTCTCTCTGCCCCTCCCCCGTTCATGCTCTGTCTCTCTCTGTCTCAAAAATAAATAAACGTTAAAAAAAAAAAATTAAAAAAAAAAAAAAAAAAGAGTCTGATTGGAAAAAGTGTATCTTCCCTAAGGTGAGGCAGAGACTCTCAGCCCCTCCTCCCTTTGTTCTTCCGCACATGCTCATTGCAAAGCCTGCAAACTAAGCCCGCAAAACGGAGAAGGGGAAGAAGAGCCAGGAAGTTTAGTGTCGAGGGTCTGGGACACCATCGTGGGGGAGGTTCGTACATATTTCCGACAGGTAAACCTGCTGTTCACTAGACAGCCTAGCTTTTATTTGGTATTTCTGAAAATGAATCACCTCCCTTATTTGTCACACTCGGCACAGTATCTGCATACTCTGCTCTCAGTACTTACTAAATGTATGGGGATTTTTCCCATACCAAGTAATTATTTAGTTTTCTTCAACCCCTTACTCTCAGCCTCAGAAGCCAATGACAAGTCATGGATCCTCTTGGATACAAATTGGAAGTTCCCACAACCCTCTCCTTGGCTTCTATAATTTTCTAGAATGGCTCATAGAACTCAAAATAGTTCACCAAACTCAGGAAAACGATTTACTTACTATATTAACTATTTATTATAAAAGGATACAACTCAGGGACCTCCAGATGGACAAAAGTCACCTCACTAGTCACCTCATTAGGATACAAAAAGCATTATCACTTGAGACATACCTAGGTTTCAGGAGCTGAGTGCCAGAAGGTGAAAGCAATTGTCAGGAACCAGGGCCAGAGATGGAATATATACCTGTTTCTTATGGGGTCACCCAAACACTCTATATGCCTTTACTTTTCCATCTGTAAAATGGGGATGGTGATAATAGTATTTAGCTCATAAGCTTATAGGGTGTGGTGAGGGCAAAAATGATAATTTATGCAGACTATTTAAAATAATTCCTGGCATAAAGTCTCTCTAAGAATTAGCTATTTGCAATCTTTATATCTTTATTTCTGAATAAGTGAAAAGGAGAGATAAAAGATGCGAAAAAAATTACGAATCCTCTGTTTATGTTTAAAGTTTCAATCTCAATAGAAAGAATTCATGCTTCAGTGAAGTGAAATACAAATATGAGAGTTTGAAAATAATTTCCTGATTGGGGGAACAGAGGTTTGCTATGTGATTCAGAGTTTTCTCCATACCAGGTGTGTATTTGAATTAAGTAATTTATATTAGAGGCAAAGGAGCCTCCGGGAAAGGAATTTGAAGAGTGCAAATGACTGGGTTTTATGCTCATTCACACACTCCCCAGGACTTGAAGCTTAACTGATAAGGGGGAAATTTCAAGATAGGAAATTCTGAAAAGAATTCTCTTTAAGAAAAAGAATCCAATACAAGTTGGAGTCAACCACAGAGCTTGAGGATCAGAGTAGGATAATGCTTCTAAGTATTATGTTCTCACTGTTGCCTGAAGCAAACTCAATTTAGCCACTGAATATAATGTACAAGATACATGGAGAAAAAGTAAGTTGTCTATGCAAACTAAGAGTTTTAACTTCAATATTTAGAAACGTGCTATTTAATTTTTTTTAATGTTTATTTATTTGAGAGAGAGAGAGAGAGAGAGAGAGAGAGAGAGAGTGGGGGAGGAGCAGAGAGAGAGGGAGACACAGAATCCGAAACAGGCTCCAGGCTCTGAGCTGTCAGCACAAAGCCTGATGCGGGGCTCGAACTCACGAACCTCGAGATCATGACCCGAGCCGAACGCTTACCGACTGAGCCACCCAGGCGCCCCTAGAAATGTGCTATTTAAAAGTCTACAGAGGAAGAACATTGTTTCTCTACTTATTTAAAGGGACTTAGGGGAGGGACGGTAAGCAGTGGCCACAAATCCGTCTCCAATTAAATGGAGTCAAGGGTGATTAGGTGGGGGCAAAATATCCCTCAGCCGCAGCCAGAGGGCGCTATATGGGTGAAGCTGGGAGTCTAGCAAGACGGGTGGCCGCTTTCTCAGAGTTGATGGCACATGGCCTCACGGTAGCAGATGCCAGCCATGAGGATGGTGGCCACAGGAGTGCCAAGTGATCACTTACAGGTGGTTCTGGCAAAAGGAATAAAGTGAAGGGAGCATGTCCTGGAGCAACCTAGTGACAGAAGGTGATACTAAGGGATTATGGTACATGAGCGCAAAAGGGAGCTAAAGCAAATTTGTAACCACTTGCCCGGAAAAAGTACTGTGCTTGTTCATGAGTATACTGTGATACTCTTGGGAATATCTCCAATTACCACGACAGGCAAGGAATCTGGAATTGGTGGGGGTGCGGAGTACTGAGATTCTACCCCCACGACTATCAAAAAATGGGGATGAGGGGCACCAGGGTGGTTCAGTCAGTTAAGTCTGACTCTTGATTTCGACTCAGGTTCATGATCTCACGGTTCGTGAAATTGAGCCCTGTGTCAGGCTCTGCGTTGACGAGGCTCTGCGTTGCTTGGAATTCTCTGTCTCCTCTCTGTCCCTCCTCTGATTCACACACACATAGGTGTTTCTCTCTCTCTCTCTCTCTCTCTCTCTCTCTCTCTCTCTCTCAAAATAAATCAATAGTAGGGGCACCTGGGTGGCTCAGTCAGTTAAGCGTCAGACTTCGGCTCGGGTCATGATCTTGCAGTTCGTGAGTTCGAGCCCCGCGTCGGGCTCTGTGCTGACAGCTCAGAGCCTGGAACCCGCTTCGGATTCTGTGTCTCCTTCCTTCTCTCTCTGCCCTTCTCCCACTCGTGCACATGCGTGCGCGTTCTCTCTCTCTCTCTCTCTCTCTCTCTCTCTCTCTCTCTCTCTCTCAAATAAATATAAACAAATTACAAAAATAAATATTAAAAAACAGTTGGGTATGATATTTAGTTTTCATTATTTGTGCCTATAGGCTGAAGAGTAAATGGTGGGAGTATTTGTATTTTAGTTAGTAGATGACTAAGAAAGAGATGAGGAGTCAAAGGGTTGATATGATGCACCTTTACAGAATTTCCAGCTCAGCATTTAGACATCCTTCTGATTTGAGGAGACATTGTATGGCGTGCTGTGTCCCTCCCTGTAGACACTGGTACAGATGGCAGTGATGGACATACTCCTTCCCTGCACTTTTGGTCATCGAAGCGTCATGCTGTCTAAGTACAAACACCCAGATGGTCGGCCTGGGCCTCGAATCTGGAGGCTTCGGTAGAGAACTTTTCTCCTGCTGCGCGGAGGGTGGAGAGCAGCAGCACTGTGCATCTGGGTGCTGTGCTGGGTACTCACTCAGGGATGGCGGCCTAAGGGCAGGGTCCAAACACAGGTGCCTGTGTTCAGGGCTTCGGCAAGGCTCACCATGTTTGGTCCCTTTGAAGCTTTTTTCTCCAGTTTCTCCTTTGATTCAGGAGCTGTTACCTGCTCTGAAACTTCTTTTGACTTAAACTCCTCAAAGTTGTTTTATTTGATTTACAACTAAAAATCCAAAGAAGTGGGGAGGGATAAACCTTGCTTATCAGGTGTTTGAGCAACTATAATAGGAATAAATGCTTGTGCCTTATTTACTTTTGGTTCCTCCTAATTATCTTAAAGGAAAAGTCTAGTCATATCCTTATTTGTGGAAAATAGCCCAAACATGAAGTAGACAGAATAGTGGAATGCAGGAGCTAGCAAAATTTTCTGTGCAGGGCCAGGTAGTAAATATTTCAGGCTTTATCAGCCACATGATCTATGTTGTGACTCTCAGACTCTACAGTTAGAGTGTGAAAGCGGTCAGAGACCATATGTAAATGAATAAACACGGCTGGGCGCCAATAAAATATCGTTTACAAAAACAGGCAGCAAGGCAAATTAGGCCTGAATTTGTCCTACCCCTGATCTAGTGGAATGAACACGGGCCCCGGCACTGGATAGATCCTAGAAGATCCTGGAAAAGTTACTGTTTGGGGATTCAGCTTCCTCGTTCATAATCAGGAAAAAGTGTACCTTATGGATGTCGAATGAGTATTACATTTAAAGAGAGCACACATTAAAAACAAAGTTAACATTTATTTATTTATTTATTTATTTATCTATCTATCTATCTATCTATTTATTTAGAGAGACAAAGAGAGAGAGGGAGAGACAGGCAGAGAGAGAGGAAGGGAGAGCATCCCAAGCAGGCTCCGTGCTGACAGTGCTGACTGCTTGAACTCACGAACCGTGAGATCAGGACCTGAGCCAAAATCAAGAGTCAAACACTTAACTGACTGAGCCACCCAGGCATCTCAAAGAGAACACGCATTTTAAAAGCAGCTTGCAGTTTGTCTTATACATATGTTCCATGAAATATAAGCATATCACATGTTAGAAGTTCAACGAGTGGTTATTATAATTAGAATATTTTCTGAAAAGTCAGCATCAATATGTACATAACACATGCACACATATACTCACTCAAGCATCCACATAACTCCCCGAAGAATAGTGTTCTTAGCTAGAAACAAGCTCCAAATAACGTACTTTATCCTAACTTTAAGTGAGTAGGGCTATTATATTTTTGTTGCCACACCCATAAAAATCTTCACAGCCTGAAAACACTCCCAGTGATAAGTGTTTCAAAATGTTGGCAGGACAGTTTGCTACAAATTCTAGCTAGCCATCCCAGTACCGATTCTTTCTGATACGTATTTTAATTTGAGACATGAGGGAAAATTGCCAACCATTAATTTACCACACCGTTTTGATGAAGGGGGAAGTTTGAAAATGTGTTCATGGAAAGGGCTGTGCAAAGACCTGCTAATTAAAAGACTATGAGAGGTTCACCTCCGGGATTCAAAAGATTTTTGATTGGCTACACTGGTGCCTACTTTATGCAAATTGCAGAATTGAGAAAAATTCAGGCAATGGGCCTGTGCTACTGAAGTTCTTTGGAAAACGTCCCTGCCGCCACCATCAGCTCTAGTATCAAATCGTCAGTTCCGCGCTCCATCCACAATCAACAATGTCTGCTAATTGCACAGCACTGTGTCAAATTCGGTCCAAATGGTAGGATGCGTGATTTGAGACTAGTTTGTTTTTTCTTTTCTTTTCTCGTAACTACGTTAGCTGGTTACTTACAGTTGATGAGTGAAGCTACGGTTTGGTGACAAAACAGCTGCATTAACCCAAGAACTTTCTCCATTGTTCTCTGATTCCGTGACATTGCCCATGTTACCCTAATCTTAAAAGGTCCATATTGGCTTTGACCAGGAGTCTCCGCATACGGGATCCAAGGAGGACAGAAATGGCGACTAGCCAATAACTTAGCCTCCATGGCAGTGTCTTGCTACAGTGTTGTGTATTGCCTTGATACAATTTCAGATCCACTTGTTCATGACAAAAATAAAATCGTTATAAATATAATGATATCATATAAATATAATACAATCAAAATTAAGAGTCAAGGCGTTTTGTTTAAGACTGAGGTCAACCGTGTTGGGCTATAGTCATCTCCTGTGTTGTCATTGATAAGCACCTCAGTAGTTCAGCTGCTGAGGGCCCCCACTGGAGCGTCTCAGTAAACACATATGAAGAAAAGACTGTGATGAGGGGATATGTAGGCTATAAATATTGAGAATTTCTGAGGACCCTTAGAGATTGTTTGGTCTGGGCACGGCTACCCTTTACTGACGTGAATAGCTTTCCGAAGACCTCAGGGCCTTAGCTCCTGCCAAGGTAAAGGAGACTATTACTGGCAGTGGTGCAAACCCTTCAGCATCCTCAGGAATGAGAACATCATGCCTGTCATCACCTGGCACCATTGTTGCTTAGCAACATGCTCTAGCTACCAGGGGCTTTTACTTTGCTCTGCCAGTTGGATGTCAGCTCTTGCTTAACTAAGCCACCTCTCCTGAGCTCCAGCTTTTTTTAAAAAAAAATTTAATGCTTATTTATTTTTGAGAGAGAGAGAGTGAGCGTGAGCAGGGGAGGGGCAGAGAGAGAGAGAGGGAGACACAGACTCTGCAGCAGACTCCAGGCTCTGAGCTGTCAGCACAGAGCCCGACACTGGGCTCAAAGCCACCTACTGCGAGATCATGACCTGACCCGAGGTCGAGTGCTCAACTGACTGAGCCACCCAGGTACCCCCTCAGCTCCAGCTTTGATAAAGTTACACCTCAAGTAAATTTGGACACTATTCCTTTCCTCTCCCCTTGCCTGGAACAACAGCGTGATCATTGGTGTGGAGTGTGCTGTTTCTTTACTGGCTTACTGAGGGACCTTCTCCTGCGAATGTCCCACAGTGAAACTGGTATTAAAGTACTGGTGAAAACAAACTCAGCCTCTGAGCGTTAAGGGGATACAAAGCCAAACAATAAATGTTAAGTGTCACCTTCTCCGGTGTCTGTAAATGTGCCTATCGGATTCTTCCTGGTAAGCAAACTTTCCTGTCTTCTGCTTCTCTTTCCGTTCTAAAATCCCAAATCCAGGCACTCCTTTGTGTTTTGTTTTGTTTTAATTCCAATCTTGGTGTCCTGTGTCTTATCTTTGTTCTCTAAACCAGGCTTTGCTTTCCTCCTGACTTTTCTAATAAAATTCTGATAGCACTTCGACACCCTCCCCTTTTGGCCATGGCAAGAAAATTAACCTACTTAGAGAACAGTGACTTGAAAGTCCAATATTTATTTAGTACATGTGACAGTTAATGTTATATGTCAACACGGAGGGTAGGTTGGATGACAGTAACATTTAAAATCGGTGAATTTTCAGGGCGCCTGCATGGCTCAGTCAGTTAAGCATACGACTTCAGCTCAGGTCATGTTCTCACAGTTCGTGGGTTTGAGCCCCGTGTCGGGCTCTGTGCTGACAGCTCAGAGCCTGGATTCTGGTCTTCCCCATCTCTGCCCCTCCCGACTTGCCCTCTATCTCTCGAAAATAAATAAATGTTAATAAAAATTCTTTAAAATCAGTGAATTTTGAGTAAGCACGATGCCCTCCATAATGTGGCGGGTCTTTTTGAATGCAGCCAAAAGGTGGGCCTCCCCAAGTAAGAGCGGATTGCCTGCAGACTGCCTCTGAACTTCCTCAGCAAGATCAGCTCTCCTGGGTCTCCAGCCTGCCGGCCCACACTTTTTTGGTGATTTTTTGTATGTATGAGTTTAAAAGTTGAATATGCTTGTGGGTTCACACAATACAACAGGGGCAGATGTGGGGCACACACAGGCTCCCAAGCCCCTGCCCACTGAAGAGGGAGATGTTGCTGACTGTGACACCTGCCACGGGTTCCAGGTATGGATGACAATGATCGGACAGTCCTGCTCAAGACCCAGACTTACCTTGAGCTGATCTCACAGGGTCAGTGTAAGCATCACCAAACTCACAGGTGCTGGCTGCCTTTGTGTCACCCCATGGTACAATTCCAACCCCAGACATCCCGGGCGTGGGAGGAGATGAAAGTTTGGGACACTTTTTATTGCTCTGAGAATTCAGAGAACGAGAAAAGGGGCCTTGTAGCCCTGGAACGAGGAGAGAAGCCACAGGTTGCTGGCATATGCCATGTGATGGAGGGTGAGGCAACAGGAAAGTACCGTGAAAAGGAACAGCTTAGCCAACAAGTATGGCCGGAGAGTCTGGTTATCAAGCCTGTTCCCAAAGGCCTGGAGATTTGCACTCACAAGCTTCCACAATTGCTTAAGCTGGTTCTGTATAATAAATATCCTCTTATACATATTCAAATCCTATTAGATCTCTTTCTCTGGAGAATCCTGACACATTAAGTTACATATGGGTTCCCTTCCATGTGATCTACTCCATTTAATTTGCATAACAAGTATCTCCACGAAATAGTATTGTCATTCTTGTTTTATGTGTGTGTATGAGTCTTTGTGTTTTGTTTTTGTTTTTGTGTTTGTTTGTTGTTGTTTGTGGATGGAGAAATTGAAATACACATTGGGTAAATATCTGGGGAGTACAGCTTGTAAGCTTTGGAGCTAGGGTTTGAAGACAGTAATTCTTAGGCCAAATATATCAATCCCATGAGGCAGCTGTTATTTTCCCCGTTTTGTAAATCAGAAAGTCGAAAACAAGGAGAGATAACAGATGATGTGACGATCATTGAACAGTAGCTAAAAAACCAATGCCAGGGCACCTGGGTGGCTCGGTTAAGCGTCCTACTCTTGGTTTTGGCTCTGGTCACGATCTCATGGTTTTGTGAGTTCGAACCCTTCATCAGGCTCTGCACTGACAGTGCAGAGCCTGCTTGGGATTCTCAGTCTCCCTCTCTCCCTCCCCCTACCCCACTCATGCTGTCTCTCTCAATACAAATAAATAAACTAAAAAAAAAAAAAAAAAAAAAAGAAACCCAATGCCTCTGGTGTCAGATTTCAGATTAACTACTGAATTAGATTGCTAATTGCAATTAAAAATGTCAGGTCTGAGCAAGGACAGCAATTTTTGTATGCTATTAAGTAAAAAATACTACATTAAGTGCTGAGAACATCATATATATAATTAAATTCTGATAATAATGTAAAAATACAAATAAAATCACTTCTATTTCTCAGAGGTTTTAACTAGTCTTTATTCCTTCAGGCAGGTAAACTTCAGAAGCATTAGTATCCCAATGGGAAGTCAGCATCATACCCATTTATAATTTCTTTTGAGATGCATTTTAACCTACGTGTACATTAGGGAAGAAGTCAGTATGTATCAGCAATGCTTTCTGAAAGTCTCAATTTTTCTACTTCTGACATTGAGGTGGAAGCAAATTGTTCAGAAAACACTTATAGCTTCCTACTATTCTTGATGGAAATGTTTTTCTGTCCTTTGCATTCATCGGATTTGTGTTTGGAAACCTCATTATCTAACGGAGTGAGGGATAACAGAGTTCCGACAGTCTTCAGAACTAGATTCTTAAGCTGCCATCCAGGGACAAGATGCTGGAGCCCTGTGTCTGTGCCCTGGGGCTGGATGATACAATGCGTTGGGTAGAGATTACAAGTGAATTGTGTCCCCGCAAAAAAAGATATAGAAGCCCTCCTACCCGATAGTACCTCAGAATGTGAGCTTGTTCTTGGCAGGTTCGTAAAAGAGGCAATCAGTTTCAAATGGGGATATTAGGGTGGGCTCTGATTCAGTAGGACCCTGTTTTTACGAAAAGAAGAAGTGTGGACACAGGGAGACGTATACAGAGGTAGATCATGCGAAGACCCGAGGAGAATGCCATATGGTCATGGGTGACGGAAGATGATGCGGCTTCAAGACCAGGACGCCCTACGATTGCCAGCGCACTGCAAAGGAAGAGGCAAAGCAGGATTGCCCTACAGGTTTCAGAGGGAGCTTGGTCCTGCTGACATCTTGATTTCAGACTTCCGGCCTCCAGAACCCTGAGACCATACATGTATGCTGTTGAAAGTCACTCTGTTTGTGCTCCTTTGTCATACAGCCCCAGGAAACCAATACAGAGGGCAAATATTTAATTTCTAGGGAGAGAGGATCTTACCATTAGTCCCATTCTTCAGGGGGTACTTGATCCAAAAAGAATGAGGGACCACAGTTTTATGAGCAGCCTGGAGAAACTGCCTATGCAACTATTTAAATCATAACATTTTTATCTTAGCAAGTCTTTCTGAGGCTTCACTCCAATTATCTCAGTCTGTCTGTAAGAGCCAAGTTGTGAGTGCCAATTACAAATAATTTTATAATAAGTACTTTTTACAAGTTACAGGAAGCAGCAGGCCTCTGAAGGGGATTGCAAATATTTAACAATGAAGCCAGTTTTATGTAGGTTATACAGTTAACACACACTCATTTTAGAAGATTGGTAAAATATAGAAAAAATAGAAAAATTAAAAACCATTGTCAATAGAGCTCTTGACCACTGTTCACATATTTACATTTTGAATTCTTTTCTCCAGTGGAGGGCTAGTCCTTTTACTCGACAGAAAACTCCTGCCGGAGTTGATTCTCTGCAGAAAAAAGGGCCAGACAACAAAGGCTGGCTCTCCAGGGGACTTTGGGCTGGGATGGTCTGTCCCTTGGCCTCAGGAAAGATGGGCCAGAAGAGCTGCCAGGGGATCATGTGGATAAGAGAGAGGAAGGAATTTTAGAAGCTCTAGTGGTGAGGAAGATGGAGAGAGAGAGAGAGAGAGAGAGAGAGAGAGAGAAGAAAACATTTATGGATGTTTTTCATGCCATGGATGGTGTGATAAGGAAACTATAGTAAAGACCATTTTACTATATTTACCATTTTACATGCTTGCCCTGATCTCTGATTGCCCTGATCATGCAAGCCTGATCTTGTTTACTTAATATAATTCCCTAAAAGGGGATCCACTGAGTTAAAGCTAGTAACATCTTTATGTGCTTGATACCTGTTTCTAGCTGATTTCCAGAAAGATTGTTCAAAATTACAGACTAGCCTTGTGTAAAAGTGCTCTTCGCACAGTGCTTTAATCAGCTTTGAGAATGATCTTTTCTTTAATGTGTTCCAATTTAAGAGGCAAAAAATAGAATTTAATTGCTTGAATTTGCAATCTTAATTATCGGCCCTGCAGAATCTTTTATTCTTGCTAGCCATTTTTATTTATTTTCATCAGGAATGTTTTTTCATCTTCCTTTCCCATTTTGCTCTCTTGGTCTACAGTGTTATTTTTTTTCCCTGTGTCACATGTTTTGAAAGTACAAAATAAAGTACTCTCGTGCAACAATCGAACCCTATAGAAAGAAGTACCCTATGCATATAGACCGATCACTCCCTTCCAGTTCCACTCCTTCAAGTAGCATTGAAATGTGTGTATCTTTGCTCACATCTCCTGTGTGTATGCGAACACATCCAGGCTTATAAACAGGTGTCTGTTTTGATGTTATTTTGGTTACCAAGCTTACTACATGCATTCCTCTGTAGCTTACTTTTTATACTTAATATCGCAGATTGAGCCTTCTTAGGTCAATGACCGGGAACATGTCTTTCTTTTTAAAAGCTGCATGTTCTTTTATGAACTGAATGTATTAGAATATTCAAATCACTTCTCTCTTCATAGATAGCCAAAGTATTTCTAGTTTCATTTGTTCATCTGTTTGTTTGATTTTTGTCCTAATAAAAAATTATGGAATAAAACCACAAATTTAGAGGTCTGCATGTACATCTAGCATTCACACATCATACTGCAAGTGTGTATGTATCCTCAGGCCCTGATACTTTTAGTTCTGTAGCAGGAATTCCCCCAAAGGTCACTCCTAGATAAATGTTGAGAACTCATCTCATGAAAAACAAAACAAAACAAAAAAATAAAAAAAAAAAAAACCCAATGCATCGAGTGGCAATAGAAAGCCCCAAAAGGCATATCCATTTCTGTACCAAGTGGTAATATACTTTACATATTTGCAGAAATGTGCTTGTTTTTTATACTCCCTAAAATTCACGTTGATGTTCCACAGGAAAACTTTTAAAAGCCTAAATTATTCAGTTCAAAAGTGGCATGCACTCTGATTTCCTGCTCAAATATTGGTATCTGATGTAAAGGACCTCTCGTCTTCAGAGATAAGAAGCTCAAAAACAGAGGTGGCAGGAAGTAGGACAGAAGAAATTCCATTTTTTTTCTTTTTTACTTTGGAGAAGTCTAGATTGTTGGGCTTCCTTAGGAGATTGGTAACTACAAAAGTGAAGTAAATAAACTGAGTCTATATAAAGTCAATTCTATTTCCAGGTACTTAGCATTTAAATTACAGTGGTAGGCCAGCTTCCCAATTAGAAAAATGTACTTCGGATCTGAGGATAAAGGAAGGGCAGTATTTTAAATGTTGATTTTAAATTAATTCAATGTAGCTCTAGTCTGAGTAGCTTGAACTTGAACAACTTTAAACATTGGACGTGGCCATTGAAAGAAAATACTCTTGGTGCCTCAGAGCAGATCTAAATGGAAGGAAGGAGGCCATCTCCACTGCACAGATGAATCATTCACTGTTGAGTGCCCCAGATTTGCCACTCTTACCTACAAGTGTGCCTCAGTATCACCCGGGGATCCTGTGCAAATACATGTGAGCCAAGATTCTGATTTGGTAAGTCTGAGGTGATACATATTTTCAAAAAGCTTCCCAGATTGTTGTTATGAGCAATTCTGAATTAAGAACCACAACCTAAAATATGTTTGTAGAAGTGAATTCTCTGGATCGTCTGAAAGCGAATCATCCAAGGGATATGTTAAAAATAGAAATGTCCTGATTTTTAATCAATATGAAAAAAAATGAGGCTTGAGAGTCTGAACTTTTTACAAGTCCCACAGATTGTTCCACACGCTGTTTCTGAAACATTGGACTTCACAAGCCAAGAATAGCATTTATTCAAGGAGCTTAGTTTCATTGTTCTTGACCAATTGCAAATGAGTTAAATTGTAGTCATAAAGGCACTACCGAGTGCTAACGCTGGTTGTAAGATTTTACAACGTGATCTATTCAGTCAAAGTCAATAACATAAATTTTCAGAGAAAAATGCTGCTTGAACATTGCTGGGTGTAGGTAGCAGTTTTTCCTAACTGGTGACTTTTCTACCAGTGATCCGGCTGTCTTAATTTTAAGTTATGTCAGCATAGCCACTGGGCATTTTGGTTAAGAGTCTTTTTGGTGCAAGTGCAACCAAAGCTGGTGAAAATTAATTTAAGGAATTAATGGAAATAGTTGAAGAGGAAGAATTCGTCATGAGATATGCTTTTTTTATGGAACCTAAAGGCATGCAGTAAAGCCAAAATTCAAGAAAGAATTTGAAGCAAAATTGGAAAGGCCACACGATCTCCAAGGTCTGCTCCTCTGTGCCCTCAGTTATACCTTTGCTCTCTGTGGATTGTCTCTTCTCCAAGCACATGGAGGATGATGGCCACCCAGCAGTGTCCAGATTCCGGCCCCCTGTGTAGCTACCTCTAATTCCCAGGGTCAAATATCTGGGAGAGAGAATCCTATAGGAGCAGTATGAGTAAATATCCCATCCTTGGTCTAATCAAATGTGTACAAAGACAAGTTGAGAAATATGGCTGCTGGGCCATTCTTGGCCATTCCCAAAGCTTGGAGTTTGGGGTTGATTTCTGAACTGAAGATTTGGAAATAATAAGAAATATGTTGGTAAGACCCAAACGATATGGTCAAACTGAATACAAGTTCATAAATATGTACACCCACACACACACACACACACAATTACCACTTACGGCCTTGTTCTTTCAAAAATGTCTAGCCCTAGGAATTTGCAAACCCTCTTTGCCATATGCCTAGAAGGCTGGATAGTGATATCAGGCCCTTTGTTTGCATTTCGTGTCATGATTTTAATTGTGATTGCTTCCTTGACCTAAAACAAACCCCCCCCAAAATGAAAAACAAACAAAAATTTTGCCCAACAAGTACAACTAACATAATGCCCAGCGTGTAATATAGACTGAAAGTGATTTGTTGAATAACACTGTTACAGAAGATCCCAAATTTTATCTAAAACACTTTATGTCTTCTCGCTTTCTTTTGTTTGTTTTTGTTTTTTTTTTATTATTTTTTTAATGTTTATTTATTTTTGAGAGAGACAGAGACAGGATGCGAGTGGGTTAGGGGCAGAGAGAGAGGGAGACACAGAATCCGCAGCAGGCTCCAGGCTCCAAGCTGTCAGCGCAGAACCCCACACGGGGCTTGAACTCACGAGCTGTGAGATCATGACCTGAGCCAAAGGCAGACGCTCAACCGACTGAGCCACCAAGACGCCCCTATTTGTTTGTTTTTTAACATAAGATATTCTCTGCAGCTGCCAACCCTGGTATTATTATTATCTTTTCTGGACGTCTGATTGCTGATAGGTTGAACTATTATGTGCTTTATTTGGTTTCTCAGTGAACCATTTGGGCTTGCCTACCTTTCCTTCTCACTTAGTGCAAGTAGCTTCTGAGAACCCGTGTGGAACATTCCAGCATGTTCTTGTGGACATCCTGCCCATTCTACATAATTTCCAGAACTCTTCTTTCTCTGTCTTAAGGATTTCTGTTCTCGTTAGACGTCGGCCCTAGAATCACACTTCTTAACCCTCCCAGTCTTCTAGGATACTTATGTTTAAGCTTTACAAATGATCTGGAGAGTATTATGAATATAAATTCAGAGGCGCTGGAGAGGTGTTGGCAGTCTGCATTTCAAACAAGCTCCCAGATGATGCTGTTGCTGGTGGTCCATGGACTACACTTTTTATTTTTATTTCTTACACTTGGTGTTGTTTTTTTGTTTGTTTGTTTGTTTGTTTTTAGTTTATTTTTGAGAGAGAGACAGCATGAGTGGGGGAGGGGCAGAGAGAGGGGGAGAGAGAATCCCGAGCAGGCTTTGTGCTAACGGCACAGAGCCTGATGCGGGGCTTGAACTCACAAAACTGTGAGATCATGACCTGAGCTATAACCAGGAGTCTGATGCTCAACTGACTGAGCACCCAGGTGACCCTGAGCTGCAAGCTTTCAAAGACTCTGCTCCAAACTTAGCTGCCTTCCTTCAGATGAAAAGAATCTTGTAGACTATAAATCTTCTGTGGGGAGAGCCTAACAAAGCCTATTTTGCTGGCACTGTGAATCCCACTCAATGAATTCTTTTGCCCCCCATCCCTTCGGCTTACCAGTGAATCACAGTTTCTTCTCTTAATGCACAGTGTTGGATTTTCTTTTTATATTACACCCCCCCAAACCTTTTTTCTTAATTGGTTGGAAGAAATAGCTTCTGTCAAAATGTATTGCTGGGAAGCTACTGACCTTTGAAAACGGAACTTTATCTGGATTTTCCACATATCTCTTTCTTAGTTATTTAGGGCTAAAAGGCTTTAAATGTGTGGTTGTGTGTAGAGTGCGGACTGCCTCTGACTGGCAAAGGAACATCACAGTGATGAAATTCTTCTCACTCCTGTCACCTTATGAACTTTAGAGTTGCACAAACAGGTGACACGTGGCAGTAAAGCACAGCGGAATGATTCTCAGCCACAGAGATGAGACACGCGGCCTATCAAAGAGAAGTGTTATAGGGGTGCTCTGATTAATTTGTTAGTACTAGTGGGAAAAAACACCAAACTTTGCCAATGGTTTATTTTTAAATCTGTTACACTGTTAAGTCACTGTTAATCCACTGCTAAATCAGTGGATTCTGGTTTAGAATTCTGACTGTATGAGGATGTCATGCTAATTCATGTACTTAATTCGCTTTCTCAAGGCTTTTTTTTTTTTTTTTTTTTAGAATTTAGTAACAGTGAAATTTTGTTATGGACTCTGGGATCGTGCACATGTGATTATCATCACTCTGTCTTTCTGTCTTAGTGTTCCAGGACTGGCAAGCAGGTTTATTTTCTCCACTAAAACTCCTAATTATAGTAAAACCTTGGATTGTGAGTAACTTGTTCCGCGAGTGTTCTGCAAGATGAGCATTTCTAATCAATTTTAACTTGCTAAGTGAGTGATGTCTTGCAATTCAGGTAGTATCTGATGCTGAATGGCACATGATCCCAACGGAGCGAATGGTTCCTCTCTCTTTTTCTCCAGGAGCTTGTGGGTGATCGTCTGCCATGCTCAGATGCTCAGTCTCAGGCTGTGGTGTTAGGCAGAAATCAGTGATTTTTCAGAACATTGGAAGGTGCCCACAACTGGCACTAGTGTATTTTTTGTCACTTCAAAGCACCTCTGGACAGTCCTTTGCTTTTCCATGCAAGAGTAAGCTAGGAATGCTCTGCTTCATTCTAGGTCAGGCTGCCTGTGGATAGAGACCCTTTCCTCTGCTGCCTTATTGCCAGTCACATTAAATATAGCATATGACAAGAGTTTATTAATACTGTACTGTAGTCACCATTCATGTGAGCTTATGCAATGGCCTCAATGCAGAAAAAGGTTGAAAAGAAAGGCGGTAAGGAGAAGGAGATGGTTATGGTGGAAGTTAAGAAGGAAATCATCAAGAAGTACAAATGAGGTATGTGAGTGACCGAAATTGCAAGATTTTATAAGAAGTCTACATTTGCATCTCCTCTGCAGAGGAGGAGGAGAAGCAGGAGGAACCCTTCACTTAAATGAGATTAAAGAGATGTGGAGCATGTGGAAAATAGTGCAAAATTGTGTAGAAAAGCATCATCTGAATAAGACTTTACCAGTGCGGGCGATGAATCTGTTTAACAACAATGCAATATCACCTTTCCGTGAAATCCTCAAAAGGAGGCAAAAACAAGTGTCACTGGATAGGTTCCTTGTTAAAGTTGCACAGAAAGAAAAAGATTTCATTGAGCCAAAAGATTGCTGTGACTCGTTAGTGATAGTGAAAGTCTCCCTACACAATAACCCTCCTCTCTCATCTCCCCCACACCAGCCATGAAGGTTTTCAAAGGTAAGTGCTGGTTAATCTGTTAATTTTTCTTTATATTTTGTATTTTCTTTATTATTTTGTATTATGTTACAGTATTGTAATCATTGTTATATGAATATTTTGGGGTTGTGGAGTGGATGATCTGAATTTCCATTATTTCTTATGGGGAAATTCACTTTGATATACAAGTGCTTTGGATTACAAGCATGTTTCTGGAACAAATTATGCTCACAAACCAATGTGTCACTGCATTTAGGTTCTGTTTGGAAAAATCTGTTAGCCCACATCTGCTTATGCAGACCATAAAGGAAAGTAGCTTATTAGCCTCTACAAATATATCCTTCCTACTTTGGGGAGGGGGGGGTCTTCTCAGAGGAAGAATTTCTTATAATTTGTGCTTGCTCTATCTAAATAACCACTATGCTGGCTTCTCTAGTTAACAGGATCAACCTATCACCTTGTGCTTTTTGTCAGGCTCTGCTCAGATCTCAGCTCATTCCCAGGACAACTCTTTCCTTCTTTTTCACTTTATTAATATCACTTTGATCTCCCCCATTACTGAATTCATAAAGTCCTTTTAACCAATATTTCCCAGCAGATACTCAATTGTTCTCTACTTGTGCTTTCTTTACTTATATCATTTTTCCAAATAGATTATAAGTACCCTGAGGATGTAATCAGGTAATGGATTTGTTCTCTCAGGTGCTAAGCTCTGAATTAAACCATGCTGGAAAATCCACAGCTCATCATTTATGTTATGAATATCGAATGACTGGAATCCCACATTTGAAAATAAATAAAGAGAACACATAGCTTAATTTTCAGTTCAGAGATAGAGAGCTAATTAGTAATGAATTTCATATGTGTGTGACACTTTGTTCAGTGCCTTGTTCATGGTTATATTCAACTGAAGTTTGTTCTTCTCTAGTTTGTTCATAGTCTTGTGGAGAGTGAGAACATTCACATATAGTGATTTTAAGAATTTTTAGTAATTCCTGAAGACAGTGCAAGGTATTCAATGATGCAAAAATATAATTGCAACCTCTACCCATTTTTTTTTTCTTTTTCCCATGAAGGTTATAGCTAAAATAAAATAGTTTTTTTTTTCCACAGAAACTAAACGTCCTTTATCCTTTTATCCCTCCTCAATGATTTTAAATAATACAGAAAGAATAAAATGGAAAGTGAACTTTCTCAATATGTTTAAGAGTATGAATACTCTTAATTATAGGACTCAGATTCTCCAATGACCCCTGAGAAATGGTTTCATGGTGTTGTAACCCCTGAAATCTAGTTCAAAGGAAACATGAGTGGGACAAGCCAAAAAGGGGAGAAGCACAGTTACTTTTAATGAAAAATGTCACTCACAGGACTTTTAAGATCACCACCCACTACACCAGGTTCTGTTCTGTTTTGTTCATTTTGTTTTGTTTTGATGTGTTGTATTTTGCCCTCTTCCTTCTCTCCTTTCGTCCTCTTCCTCTTCTTCTTCCTCCTCACGCTCGTCATCGTTGTCCTCCTCCTCTTCCCCTTCCACCCCCACTCCTCCTCTTCCTCTGTCTATATTGGTTTATCTTTGTTCCCACAGGGAACCCTGGCAGCAGAACTCTGACTGAATGTGAGTGTTGGCACATGGCAAAAGATAGTGTTTCACCCAGCCTCTAGATTGAAATTGAACACAGTGTACCAGAGCAGGATCAATATAACTTCCCACCATGTTCTTAGCACATACCAAACTATGGTCAGAACAACGTGGATTTGGAATGCTGTTTATACAAACAACATTAAGCAGGGTATGTCTTTTAACGTAAGATTTAAATTTATGTAGGGTATATCTTTCGAGTTAGACTTGAGGGAAACCAGGCTGTCCAGCAGAAGTGCTGCTGTGGGACAATTAACTCAACTAATTGGAAATGATCAAGCACTCAAAACATAAATTTTGAACGAAGCCCAAGTGTCTCAATTCAGAGTTTGTCTTCTAGATGACAGAATATTTCACTTAACTTGAAGTGTGTGTGTCTGTATAAAGGTACTGTTTAACTTCACAAAAATCCTCTTAGTGGATAGGGATGGCTAGCAGTACAGATGAACTCCCAGGGACACTTAGTCTGTTTTCTTTTACAAAAAGATGCTTTAGTTCTAATATGTCTACCAAAATACACAAATGTCTTGTTTTATGATTAAGAGTTTTGTAAGATGAATTTCTAGATAGCTATTAGTTCTTGTGTTTGCTTTCCCTTCTACAAATTCATGTGTGAGTAGAAAGTTGAGCCTTGTAGGAATGAAAGCTGCATTTTATATTAATTTTATGGCATAGATAACATAATAGAAAGTGTGAATTTATGCATGTGTGTATGCACATGCATACCTTAGTATTTAATTAATTCAGTGTAAAATTAAAGATTCCCGTATTTAGATGCTACTGAATGTTAATGGAATGACCCTTGTCCAAATGCTGGGTGTGCTTTTGCACAATTCTCACGTCTAGATTCCAATTTTTTTATATATATCTGGATGGAGTCAGTGTGATTTTCAGGAAAAAATTAGAAACTAAAGAAAATGGACAGTAAAGAGTGGTACAGACAGAAAGTGGAAGCAAATTTTGAGTAAAGTTTAGAGTGAAGTCTTTTTTCCAAGGTAACCCTGGAAGAATTTGAAGTTGAGTGTTGTCTGAAACCAAACTTTCATGTTTGTAAGGGCAAAAGATGGAACAATTTTAATAAGGTCCCGGAGATCCCAGTGGATTTCAAAATACTGGAGTCAATTTCAGAGTCAGCAAACCAAAAGGACTGAACGTTTAGGGGGAGGAGAGCTGTCAATATCAGGCATTCCTAAGCCAGTCTCTGTTCAAGTTGTTCCATACTCATTACCTCTTTCAATACTTTCATTAGTTTTGTAAAGTAGGCATTATCTCTGTTTTGCAGATGAAAACCCTGGGATTAATTAAAATTAAATGAAAACTAAAACTTTATTGGTATACTTAGGTATGACAAGCAAGTACAAAATAAAAGTGCAAACGATACACAATACACAAAGCTTCAGTCTTAATAATAGAAGAATATTAAACACACACACACATACACACACACACACACACACACACACACACACCGTTGCTGATCACTTACTTTTATTTTAGGATCGGTCTGTTTTCTTGAGTCACTGCTTACCAAGTTGAGCTGAGCCAATGGCAATCGGTTATAATTCTCCTTTTGTTATGGTATTAAAGAACCATGCTTGGGTCATGAAGAATAAGATACATTACTTTAATATCTGATAACTGGAAAGCAGTTCCTAAATGATTAATCCTTAAGATATTAACATACCTTTTAAAAGTTTTCTATTTTTAAGTTTATTTATTTATTTTTGAGTGAGAGAGAGAAAGAACATGCAAGGGGGGGGGGCAGAAAAGAGAGAGAGAGAGAGAGAGAGAGAGAGTGTGTGTGTGTGTCCCAAGTAGGCTCTGCACTATCAGTGCAGGACCCCATGCAGGGCTTGAACTCACAAACCATGAGATCATGACCTGAGCAGAAATCAAGAGCCAGACCCTTAACTGACGGGGCCACCCAGGTGCCCCTTGAAGGTTTTCTTATAAGGAGTTTCCTTTACTATATTTCCTTAAACTATAGGCGAAAGATTTAAAATGTAGGAGGATGAGTACTCTTGGCATACATCTTCCCTCTTATGTATGTACAAACCTGGAGAAATGGAGGTCTAAATCAAAATGATAAATGGAATAACTAACATATAGTTTTGCTTATGCCTACACTATTCTAAGAACATTACAATATATTAACTTAACACTCTTAAAAGCTCTAGGAGGTAGGTACTATGCTACCTTAACATACTCTATTTTGCCAGATGAGAAATTAAGGCACAGTGGTTTCAACATTTTGCCAAAGTTCATAGAACTGGTGAGTAGCAGAGTTATGGTTTAAATCTAAATAATCTTCCACCAGAATCTGTTTTTTCTGTTATTATATTTCCTAATTATTTTTCCTACCTTTCATTGGATTACATTATGCTACCTCTCAAAAAGACAAAACTTATTCCGATCTGTTATTTTATATCACTTAGTTATGTTTAATAATTTATATTGCTTTAGCAAATTAGTGATCAATTAATTTGTAAAAATTTCTTGAGCATCTCGTATTTCAAAGTTATAATTCTATATATGGGTATAAGGAGAAGTTAGAACAGGAAAAACCATGGTTTCAAAACCAAAACCAAAACAAACAAACAAACAAAACAAGTCACTAAAAACACTGAGACCTTCTTTAGAGAAGTGTCTATTATGTTTTCTGCCCATTTCTTCACTGGGTTATTTGTTTTTTGGGTGTGGAGTTTGGTGAATTCTTTATAGATTTTGGATACTAGCCCTTTGTCCGATATGTCATTTACAAATATCTTTTCCCATTCCGTCGGTTGCCTTTTAGTTTTGTTGATTGTTTCCTTTGCAGTGCAGAAGGCTTTTATCTTGATGAGGTCCCAATAGTTCATTTTTTCTTTTAATTCCCTTGCCTTTGGGGATGTGTCAAGTAAGAAATTGCTGCAGCTGAGGTCAGAGAGGTCTTTTCCTGCTTTCTCCTCTAGGGTTTTGATGGTCTCCTGTCTCACATTCAGGTCCTTCATCTATTTTGTGTTTATTTTTGTGAATGGTGTAAGAAAGTGGTCTAGTTTTATTCTTCTGCATATTGCTGTCCGGTTCTCCCAGGCCCATTTGTTAAAGAGACTGTCTTTTTTCCATTGGACATTCTTTCCTGCTTTGTCAAAGATTAGTTGGCCGTACTTTTGTGGGTTCAATTCTGGAGTCTCTATTCTATTCCATTGGTCTGTGTGTCTGTTTTTGTGCCAATACCATGCTGTCTTAATGATTACAGCTTTGTAGTAGAGGCTAAAGTCTGGGATTGTGCTGCCTGCTACTTTGGTCTTCTTCACTATTACTCTGGCTATTCGGGGTCTTTTGTGGTTCCATACAAATTTTAGGATTGCTTGTTCTAGCTTCAAGAAGAATGCTGGTGCAATTTTGATTGGGATTGCATTGAATGTGTAGATTGCTTTGGATGGTATTGACATTTTAACAATACTTATTCTTCCAATCCATGAGCAAGGAATGTTTTTCTATTTCTTTGTATCTTCTTCAATGTTTATAGCAGCACTTTCAACAATAGCCAAATTATGAAAAGAGCCTAAATGTCCATCAACTGATGAATGGATAAAGAAGTTGTGGTTTATATATACAACAGAATACTACTTGGCAATGAGAAAGAATGAAATATGGTCTTTTGTAGCAATGTAGATGGAACTGGAGATTGTTATGCTAAGTGAAATAAGTCCTACAGAGAAAGACAGATACCATATGTTTTCTCTCTTATGTGGATCCTGAGAAACTTAAAAGAAGACCTTGGGGGAGGGGAAGGGAAAAAAAAAAGAGAGAGGGAAGGAGGCAAACCATGAGAGACTCTTAAAAACTGAGAATAAACTGAGGGTTGATGGGGGGGTGGGAGGGAGGGGAAAGTGGGTGATGGGCATTGAGGAGGGCACCTTTTGGGATGAGCACTGGGTGTTGTATGCAAACCAATTTGACAATAAATTTCATACTAAAAAAACAAAAATGAATAAACATAAAACAATTTTTGTAAATAAAACAAGAAAAAAAATAAAAACGCTGAGACCAATTAGATGCTTTTATGTATTCTTTTTTTTTTAACATTTATTCAGTTTTGAGGGACAGAGAGAGACAACAGAGTGAGAGCAGTGGAGGGGCAGAGAGAGAATGAGACACAGAATCTGAAGAAGCACCCAGGCTCTGAGCTATCAGCACAGAGCCCGACGCGGGGCTTGAACTGTAAGGTCATGACCTGTGCTGAAGTTGGCCACTTAACCGACTGAGCCACCGGGGCGCCTGTAGATGTTTTTATTCGAAAAATTCAAGGTAATATATCTTCCCAAGGTTAAAAACAAACAAAACAAAACAAAACCCAAGAAAATAATAAAAAAATAAAAGCAACCCTCTTAGAGTCAGAATAAATTATGTGGTAGATAAATGGGACAAATGCTAGAGTTCTCTGGGCTACGTGAGGGGATAGAAAATCAGTGAGAGTATCCCTCATGTCGTGGTTCATTCAAAGACTTAAAAAGAGATAGTCAAAATTAAACAAAACCTTTTTAAGCTGATTGATAGAAGATATGTGATGAGATCAAGAAAGGTGGAGTATCAAGGACCATGAGTATAATCAGACCAGCAAGTTGCAACCATCCAATTATGCAATCTGAATTAGCAACTCATTATTTATATGTCAAAATAATACTAAGCTTCATATTATAATTGCTACTGTAGAAATCTTTTTTTGTACATTTTAAAGTGTTATTTGTCATCATTACAATCACATAATTTTATTCCAAAACAAATATTATATTGCTTTGATATATCAGATAGTTGTATCTCCATATCTCACTGGTTAATAGGCACTTCTGTTAGCAAAACACCTTACCCATTTAACTCTATTCTGGAAGACATAAGCGAGACCCATTTGAACTAGAAAGGGCCCTCACTGAAACCAAGGGACATTTCATGGAACCAGCAATCCTGGCAAAATCTGATGGCTTTATATCCTGTTCACACTAGAAGCCCAGTGAAATGCCTTTGAAATTGGCTGAATAGATCACATTCAGAACTAGAGTGAACAACCATCTCTGTTTGCCTCAGACTGAGAGGTTTCCCAGGGCAGGGTACTTTCAGTACTAAGACTGACAAAATTTCAGGCAAATAAGGATGAGTAGTCACCCTATGAGCAGTATACTCAAGTTGGTCCACAAAACCCGTGTCTGGTCAAAGCACTAATGTCCTTATAATGGGTCCTTGGCATAAAGCTTAGATCCTTCTATAGTTAAGAGCCACAATTTGCTTCCAGTTCCCTCAGGATTGTTCAGGCATTAGGGTTTACCATTGTTTGGAATAATGAAGGAAATAAAGGGTTCTCTGCATTCATGGACTTGATCAGGTAGAAGTGGGGATAGCAGAAAGAGGGGGTTGTAAATAGGCAATGTTTGGCTGATAAGCGACACAAACTGATACGTGTTTTTACTAGTGCGGGCTCCTTGTGAGCATGTTTTAGAATATGAGAACTGACATCAAGATACAAGAGTCAGAGCACATATTATCGCAAGTCTGTAGCATTGTTAAAAGCTCATCTTTACGATGAATAGAATTTTAAAAATGTCCAATGATGAAGGCCTGAGGCCAATTATCTGTTGTGTCACAAGGTGTGAATGTGGTTCTGTGACTCTACTGGGATGGAGCCATGCCCAGGCACGTCATCTCAGCTGAGTAGCTTGAGTGGTAATTCGTGAATGGCAATAAACGTCAAATTAAGAATCTGGTTTCTTAAACTTTATAAATTTATCTCCTTCGAGATAAGAGATTCAGTTACCATCATGGAGCCCCAATCAATTCAATTCTGTGTTGTGCTAATATTTGCTGTCGATATTGGGACCACTAGAATAATATGAGAGGCTAATACCCATATTCTAAAATTCATCATGTTAGATTCCCCGAACAAAGAACTAGACATAACTGCAAGCAAGAGATGGGCCTTTTCCCCCAGATGGTCATTGCTTATTGTGAGTGACCACATTAAAATGCTCTGTATTTTTTTCAAGGTCAATGCTTACACCTCAAAGAAATTGAGAGTAGAGCTAAATAAGTTAGGAAAAGCTGATTCTTATAATGTTTCCTAAGGTTTCACAGTAGCAAAGATTACTGTATCAATACATCTCCCTTTAATAGCAGAAAACATTTATTCTATGGGGTGGTTGCAAAGCAGTAGCAGGAGCATTTTTGAGGCTGGGATTCCACGATTCTAGGAAATGAAGTTACCGTCAAGGTGACTTGTTTCTGCAGGGTCACCAGAAGTCATATCACTTGAATACATAAATGGTGTCATTTATTATGTAATATATATTTACACTTTGGTCTTGTCTGTAACCAACTTATAGTAACCTCAATTCCAGAGCCAGATTTATTATTAATACACTTCTATGCAAAAGTGCTGACTATAAAACTAAGTGGGTCATTACTAGGAGTATTTGACAGGCTTTTGCTAAATTCAAAAAGACCACATGGCAATATACTTCCTGCTAGACAGCTGTCCTCATAAAAAATCTGCTCTCACAAGAGGCATCCTTGTTGACCAGCTGAATGACCCACTTGTGTCTGGGCAGAAATCCATTCATTCTGGGGCTGATACATTGCTAGGAAGCAAGAGAAAAAATTCTCTTTCTACTGATACTTTACAAATTAAAAAAATAGGTGTGAAAACTTGAACTTCATTAGTTTAAATTTGTCATTCTTAATCAAGACAAAAACACAGAAAGCAAGTTACCAACATTCCATTGAATAGTTCACGTGATAGCTTCTATTTTTTTGTTGTTGTTGTTTATTTCTCCATGAAACTGATGTGGAAAGAGCTTTGCTTTTGCTGGTTTCTTTGTGAAAATAAAGAGCTATAGGAATTCCCTGCTACTTTTGTAGATGAGTTCTTTCTTACAGAACCTAAGATTTCTTTGCTCTCAAGGCAAATTAATCTTAAATAGAACCAATGACAAATAAATGGATAAAAGGGGGAAATGTCGGCCTTTTTGTGAAAACAGGAAATGTACACTTCAGGGAAAAAAAAAAAAAAAACAACAACAGACAAGACCAAAAGAGTTGCTGTCAGAATCCTTCACTCTCCTGGAGCAGCTGTGCACTTGCCCTTAAGAATCTAGGGAAGTGTTCCTAATTCAGACAGTTATAGAAGTCTTGCTCAATAAAGTGTGTATACCTATCTATCTATACACACACTTTTATATATATATATATATATATATATATATATATATATATATATGTATACATACATACATACATATACATGTTATATATATATATATACATATATATATATTAATTTTAATGTTTATTCTTGAGAAAGAGAGAACGAGCATCAGTGGGGAGGGGCAGAGAGAGGGAGGCAGAATCTGAAGCAGGCTCCAGGCTCTGAGCAGTCGGCACAGAGCCCGATGCAGGGCTCGAACTCACAAACTGGGAGATCATGACCTGAGCCAAAATCAGGCACTTAACCAACTGAGCCACCCAGGTGCGCCCCTCAATAAAGTCTCTTAATATGGAATGTAAAAAACAAACGAACAAACAAAAATTATATTGTCTTTTCAAAATACAATCTGCTCTCCTGTTGCCTTTTAAGAAGTTTATTTTACACCCTGGGTCTTTTTCTGACACAATGTCCCTTCAGTTTAAAAGGCTTAGATGAGGGATCCTGGGAAGATGGCAGTGTAGGGGGACGCTGGGCTCACCGCGCATCCTGCTCATCACTTAGATTCCACCTACACCTGCCTGAATAACCCAGAAAACCCCCAGAAGACTAGCAGAACGGAGTCTCCGGAGCCAAGCGCCGACGAGAGGCCCACGGAAGAGGGTAGGAAGGGCGGCGAGGCGGTGTGCGCTCCACGGACTGGCTGGAGGGAGCCGGGGCTGAGGGGTGGCCCGCCAGCCAAGCAGAGCCCCCGAGTCCGGCTGGCAAAAGCAGAGGGGCTTTCTGTGTTCCGACAGCAAGCAAGACTTGACATCTGGAAGGTTATAAGCTAACAGCTCTGCTCGGATAGGGGGAGGGCTGGAGGACAACGGGAGGGAGAGTTGTTGAGCCCCGGACCACAGAGCTCAGCTCGGCGGGGAACAAAGGCACTCGCCAGCGCCATCTCCCCCACCCATCCCCCAGCCCAAATCCCAAAGGAAACCAGTTCCTGCCAGGGAAATTGCTTGCAACATGCAACCACCCAAGCTGTGCTTCTGCTGATCCATCCCTCTGGTGGGTCTGACTCCCTTCTGGTGTTGCAGGGCCCTTCCTGAAGCGGATCTCCAAAGGAAAAGCGAGCTGAGCCTGCCCCTCCCACCCCCGTGCACCTTGCCGATCCACCCCAGCTAATAAGCCAGACCCCCATTACCACAAACCTGGCAGTGTGCAAGTAGCCCAGACGGGCCACACCACCCCACAGTGAATCCCGCCACTAGGAGAAGGGAAGAGAAGGCACACACCAGTCTGACTGTGGCCCCAGCGGTGGGCTGGGGGCAGACATCAGGTCTGACTGCGGTCCCGCCTACCAACGCAAGTTATTCAACACAGTACAGGGGAAGTGCCCTGCAGTTCTGCACCACTCCGGGACTATCCAAAATGACGAAACGGAAGAATTCCCCTTAAAAAAAACTTCCAGGAAATAACAACAGCTAAGGAACTGATCAAAAATGATTTAAACAATATAACAGAAAGTGAATTTAGAATAATAGTCATAAAATTAATCGCTGGGCTTGAAAACAGTATAAAGGACAGCAGAGAATCTCTTGTTACAGAGATCAAGGGACTAAGGAACAGCCAGGAGGAGCTAAAAAATGCAATCAACGAGCTGCAAAATAAAATGGAGACAACTACGGCTCGGATTGAAGAGGCAGAGGAGAGAATAGGTGAACTAGAAGATAAAATTATGGAAAAAGAAGAAGCTGAGAAAAAGAGAGATAAAAAAATCCAGGAGTATGAGGGGAAAATTAGAGAACTAAGTGATGCACTAAAGAGAAATAATCTACGCATAATTGGTATTCCAGAGGAGGGAGAGAGAGGGAAAGGTGCTGAAGGTGTACTTGCAGGAATAATAGCTGAGAACTTCCCAGACCTGGGGAAGGAAAAAGGCATTGAAATCCAAGAGGCACAGAGAACTCCCTTCAGACGTAACTTGAATCGATCTTCTGCACGACATATCATAGTGAAACTGGCAAAATACAAGGATAAAGAGAAAATTCTGAAAGCAGCTAGAGATAAACGGGCTCTAACATATAAAGGGAGACCTATAAGACTCGTGACTGATTTCTCTACTGAAACTTGGCAAGCCATAAAGGAATGGCAGGAGATCTTCAATGTGATGAACAGAAAAAATATGCAGCGCAGAGTCCTTTATCCAGCAAGTCTGTCATTTAGAATAGAAGGAGAGATAAAGGTCTTCCCAAACAAACAAAAACTGAAGGAATTTGTCACCACTAAACCAGCCCTACAAGAGATCCTAAGGGGGATCCTGTGAGACAAAGTACCAGACACATCGCTACAAGTATGAAACCTACGGACATCACAATGACTCTAAACCCATATCTTTCTATAATAACACTGAATGTGAATGGACTACATGCGCCAACCAAAAGACATAGGGTATCAGAATGGATAAAAAAACAAGACCCATCTATTTGCTGTCTACAAGAGACTCATTTTAGACCTGAGGACACCTTCAGATTGAGAGTGGGGGATGGAAAACTATCATGCCACTGGAAGTCAAAAGAAAGCTGGAGTAGCCATACTTATATCAGACAAACTAGACTTTCAATTAAAGGCTGTAACAAGAGATGAAGAAGGGCATTATATAATAATCACAGGGTCTAGCCATCAGGAAGAGCTAACAATTATAAATGTCTATGTGCCGAATACAGGAGCCCCCAAATATATAAAACAATTACTTACAAACATAAGCGACCTTATTGATAAGAATGTGGTAATTGCAGGGGACTTTAACACTCCACTTACAGAAATGGATAGATAATCTAGACACACGGTCAATAAAGAAACAAGGGCCCTGAATGATACATTGGATCAGATGGACTTGACAGATATATTTAGAACTCTGCATCCCAAAGCAACAGAATATACTTTCTTCTCGAGTGCACATGGAACATTCTCCAAGATAGATCACATACTGGGTCACAAAACAGCCCTTCATAAGTTTACAAGAATTGAAATCATACCATGCATACTTTCAGACCACAATGCTATGAAGCTTGAAATCAACCACAGGAAAAAGTCTGGAAAACCTCCAAAAGCATGGAGGTTAAAGAACACCCTACTAAAGAATGAATGGGTCAACCAGGCAATTAGAGAAGAAATTTAACAATATATGGAAACAAACGAAAATGAAAATACAACAATCCAAACGCTTTGGGATGCAGCGAAGGCAGTCCTGAGAGGAAAATACATTGCAATCCAGGCCTATCTCAAGAAACAAGAAAAATCCCAAATACAAAATCTAACCACACACCTAAAGGAAATAGAAGCAGAACAGCGAAGACAGCCTAAACCCAGCAGAAGAAGAGGAATAATACAGATCAAAGCAGAAATAAACAATATAGAATCTAAAAAAGCTGTAGAGCAGATCAACGAAACCAAGAGTTGGTGTTTTGAAAAAATAAACAAAATTGATAAACCTCTAGCCAGGCTTCTCAAAAAGAAAAGGGAGATGACCCAAATAGATAAAATCATGAATGAAAATGGAATTATTACAACCAATCCCTCAGAGATACAAGCAATTATCAGGGAATATTATGAAAAATTATATGCCAACGAACTGGACAACCTGGAAGAAATGGACAAATTCCTAAACACCCACAGTCTTCCAAAACTCAATCAGGAGGAAATAGAAAGCTTGAACAGACCCATAAACAGTGAAGAAATTGAATCAGTCATCAAAAATCTCCCAACAAATAAGAGTCCAGGACCAGATGGCTTCCCAGGGGAGTTCTACCAGATGTTTAAAGCAGAGATAATACCTATCCTTCTCAAGCTATTCCAAAAAATAGAAAGGGAAGGAAAACTTCCAGACTCATTCTATGAAGCCAGAATTACTTTGATTCCTAAACCAGACAGAGACCCAGTAAAAAAAGAGAACTACAGGCCAATATCCTTGATGAATATGGATGCAAAAATTCTCAATAAGATACTAGCAAATCGAATTCAACAGCATATAAAAAGAATTATTCACCATGATCAAGTGGGTTTCATTCCTGGGATGCAGGGCTGGTTCAACACTCGCAAATCAATCAATGTGATACATCACATTAATAAAAGAATAGATAAGAACCATATGATCCTGTCAATCGATGCAGAAAAGGCCTTTGACAAAATTCAGCAAAGTTTCTTAATAAAAACCCTCGAGAAAGTCGAGATAGAAGGAACATACTTAAAGATCATAAAAGCCATTTATGAAAAGCCCACAGCTAACATTATCCTCAATGGGGAAAAACTGAGAGCTTTTTCCCTGAGATCAGGAACACGACAGGGATGTCCACTCTCACCGCTGTTGTTTAACATAGTGTTGGAAGTTCTAGCATCAGCAATCAGACAACAAAAGGAAATCAAAGGCATCAAAATTGGCAAAGCTGAAGTTAAGCTTTCACTCTTTGCAGATGACATGATATTATACATGGAAAATCTGATAGACTCCACCAGAAGTCTGCTAGAACTGATCCATGAATTTAGCAAAGTTGCAGGATACAAAATCAATGTACAGAAATCAGTTGCATTCTTATACACTAATAATGAAGCAACAGAAAGACAAAGAAACTGATCCCATTCACAATTGCACCAAGAAGCATAAAATACCTAGGAATAAATCTAACCAAAGATGTAAAAGATCTGTATGCTGAAAACTATAGAAAGCTTATGAAGGAAATTGAAGAAGATATAAAGAAATGGGAAAACATTCCGTGCTCATGGATTGGAAGAATAAATATTGTCAAAATGTCAATACTACCCAAAGCTATCTACACATTCAATGCAATCCCAATCAAAATTGCACCAGCATTCTTCTCGAAACTAGAACAAGCAATCCTAAAATTCATATGGAACCACAAAAGGCCCCGAATAGCCAAAGTAATTTTGAAGAAGAAGACCAAAGCAGGAGGCATCACAATCCCAGACTTTAGCCTCTACTACAAAGCTGTCATCATCAAGACAGCATGGTATTGGCACAAAAACAGACTCATAGACCAATGGAATAGAATAGAAACCCCAAAACTAGACTCACAAACGTATGGCCAACTAATCTTTGACAAAGCAGGAAAGAATATCCAATGGAAAAAAGACAGTCTTTTTAACAAATGGTGCTGGGAGAAGTGGACAGCAACATGCAGAAGATTGAAACTAGACCAATTTCTCACACCATTCACAAAAATAAACTCAAAATGGATAAAGGACCTGAATGTGAGACAGGAAACCATCAAAACCCTAGAGGAGAAAGCAGGAAAAGACCTCTCTGACCTCACCCGTAGCAATCTCTTACTTGACACATCCCCAAAGGCAAGGGAATTAAAAGCAAAAGTGAATTACTGGGACCTTATGAAGATAAAAAGCTTCTGCACAGCAAAGGAAACAACCAACAAAACTAAAAGGCAACCAACGGAATGGGAAAAGATATTTGCAAATGACACATCGGACAAAGGGCTAGTATCCAAAATCTATAAAGAGCTCACCAAACTCCACGCCTGAAAAACAAATAACCCAGTGAAGAAATGGGCAGAAAACATGAATAGGCACTTCTCTAAAGAAGACATCCGGATGGCCAACAGGCACATGAAAAGATGCTCAACGTCGCTCCTCATCAGGGAAATACAAACCAAAACCACACTCAGATATCACCTCACGCCAGTCAGAGTGGCCAAAATGAACAAATCAGGAGACTATAGATGCTGGAGAGGATGTGGAGAAACGGGAACCCTCTTGCACTGTTGGTGGGAATGCAAACTGGTGCAGCCACTCTGGAAAACAGTGTGAGGGTTTCTCAAAAAATTAAAAATAGACCTACCCTATGACCCAGCAATAGCACTGCTAGGAATTTACCCAAGGGATACAGGAGTACTGAGGCATAGGGGCACTTGTACCCCAATGTTTATAGCAGCACTCTCAACAATAGCCGAATTATGGAAAGAGCCTAAATGACCATCAACTGATGAATGGATAAAGAAATTGTGGTTTATGTACACAATGGAGTACTACATGGCAATGAGAAAGAATGAAATATGGCCCTTTGTAGCAACGTGGATGGAACTGGAGAGTGTTATGCTAAGTGAAATAAGCCATACAGAGAAAGACAGATACCATATGGTTTCACTCTTATGTGGATCCTGAGAAACTTAACAGAAACCCATGGGGGAGGGGAAGGGAAAAAAAAAAAAAGAGGTTAGAGTGGGAGAGAGCCAAAGCATAAGAGAGTGTTAAAAACTGAGAACAAACTGAGGGTTGATGGGGGGTGGGAGGGAGGGGATGGTGGGTGATGGGTATTGAGGAGGGCATCTGTTGGGATGAGTACTGGGTGTTGTATGGAAACCAATTTGACAATAAACTTCATATATTGAAATAAATAAATAAATAAATAAATAAATAAATAAATAAATAAATAAATAAAAGGTTTAGATGAGGAAAAAAAACAAATGCAGTAAAACCTTGGATTGTAAGTAACTTTGTTCTGTGAGTATTCTGAAAGACGAACAAACATTTCTAATAAATTTTAACTTGATAAAGGAGCGATGTGTTGCAATACCCGTTGTATGTGACACCAAATGTCACATGATCACAACTGAGCCAATGGTTCTTGAAATTCGCTTTGATACACGAGTGCTTTGGGTTACAGATATGTTTCTGGAATGAATTATGCTCACAAACTAGGGTTTTACTGTACCATGATATGGTGAAGTGAAAAGATAATAAATAATATGGACCTAACTTCAAATAATGATTCCATCAGTTACTAGGACTTGACAGTTTGTATGTTTTTTCTCCCTTTTGCCTCGTCTTCATGTATGTAAAGTTAGTTCTGCTAACTTTAGCTCATAAGATTGATAATAACATTTATCAGAAAGTGTATCATGTGCCTAGCATAGTGCCTGCTTCAATAAATATTTGTCCCATTTTACCCACTCACTGTTCAAATAATATAGGAAGTGTCTATTCCTCCTTATTGAACCTGCTTGAATATACCAACTTCTGGGGTATATTTACTCTGAATACCCAAGCAAGTAAGTAGTTCTCTTTTTTATAAATGCCTGTAAACTTTTAGCCAGTTAGGCTCAAAATATGTTTATCATAGCCTGTCTTATACTGCAGTTTTGGACGTCTCCTCCCCATGAGATGATCTCTATGTTAGAGCATAAGAACAAGGGTTTATATTCTTGCATTAAAAACACCTCACTCAGGGGCTCCTGAATGGCTCAGTCGGTTAAGCATCCAACTTCCCCTCAGGTCATGATCTCACATTTTGTGAATTCCAGCCCTTTGTGAAGCTCTGTGCTGACAGCTCAGAGCCTGGAGCCTGCTTTAGATTCTGTCTCCCTCACTCTCTGGGCCTCCCCCATTCACACTCTGTCTCTTTCTCTCTCAACAATAAATAAATATTAAAAACAAAAGAAAACAAAACAAACCAAAAAAAAAAACAAACCCAACCTCCCTCAGCCTTTATTTGGCACAAGATTGTTGTGTCTTTAGTTGTAAAATGTTTGTCAAATGAATAGCGGCCCATCATCAGTGGTTGGCTCTTAGCTCTGGCACAAGGCATAGGGAGAATAGATGTGGAAGTCTTCACGTGGTGTGTAATACTCCCCAAATAATGTAATAGCAATGTCTTATGAAATGTAAACCATTAAAAAAAAAGTCAATGTAACAAAACACTGCTATATGTATGAAATTGTGAGGGGGTCCTAGATCACTCTTGAAATCAAATGGGTTTCAAAGGAAAGGTTAAATAACAGCCCAGATGGAATACCAAAGGAAAAGACTTCATAGAAAAGAGAAATGAATGGCTTTGGAGTGGAGAAAGGTTATAGAATGGAGTCTCCCCACTTTTGGGGGAGAATACAGTCAGGAGCAATCATCAACATATTTTTTTTTTCCCAAGTGAGAAGGAGGCAAGATAAAGGGGTGAGGGAGAGACTATCCATATCTGAGTAAAGATGACTTATTTTAATGTTCATTTTGGCCATGTCTCAGGAGGCACCACTTTCTCATTTGGGGCTCAGTTTTGTGTATTTTCTGAGCAAGTTTAATAGCTCTTTGTCAGGCTCTAAAAGTCACTGTAGTGAAGCAACTTCCTTCATCCCGTTTGAGATTTCTTGAGTTCTCCATGGAAAACTCAACACATGTAATAAGTAAATGTCACTTAGAGTGAGAATCACCAATGTTAGCTGCTTTCCTGGGAATGCATCCTAACTGGAGCATGTCCCTTCAGAGGTGTCAGGGGCTTTAGTGTTTGGGTAGTTCCTCTCCCTAGAGCCTCTGCAGAGCATTGTTGCTTTCCATCACCAGCAAGAGTGGAATGGGCAGGAAATCAGGTTGTCTCCTTAAACTGCCCTCTTCTTGTGGCTCTCAAATCACCGGGTTAGATTTCGAGATGGCGCCATGGAAACAAGGGGGCAAAGGGAACCAGGAATACACAGAGCCCCCAGCGTCCATCTAAGGAGCTTCTGCCTCTGTCTCTGCAGGATATTCATAGGGTGGCTCTAAATACGTTGATTAACATTCTATGTTTTTATTGGGAGAATTTGCAAGACCATCAATAGAAACCATAAAGTGACTACTATTCGTATAAATTCTTTTCATTCTTTCTTCCTTCCTCCCTCCCATCTTCCAAACTCCCTCTGACTTTCTGTGTGCTTTGGTTTGAATCAGGTAACTTAAACATTTCACCAGATTTTAAAAGACAATACATTATTTCTTCATTCAGTGGCCTTTGCCCACTATTATAACAACACTGAGTTTAAACTTCTACCTAAAATGGATCTTTAAATACCTTGTTCTTTTCTGTCTGTATCTAGACATACATTTTCCAATATCGGTGTTATTACTCTGAAAATGCCCCTTTGTAGTAATCATATCTACTCCCTGACAGACTCAGGAATCTAACCAAGTGTAAGTTACAAGTGTTTACCCAAGCAGTGAAGGTATCTGTCATTCTGTTTTCCATCTTTAACACAGTGTGTGGGGAGGACAGCTGTATTTCCAATGTTAAAGCTTCTGTAGTCCTCTGGGTAATGTTAGAATCCCTTACTAAATATACTGACCTGTAGTTTTCTTCTCTCCAATCAATAAGATATTTGGCAGTTATTAAAAAAAAAAAAAAAAAAAAGATATTTGGCAGTTATTAAATGGAACTTTTGAAAAGCTATTTTTAATCTTGATTAGTTTTTAAATTCTGTGGGTGCATGTGTTATGGATTTAACAAATTGAGTTCAAGTATGAACTCTATAAAATAATAACCATAATTTAAAAAATTATTTCTCTAAAATTTGAACTCTTAAAATATGAATATGAGAAACAGCCCATCTCCTCTTTTAAAATTGATATGGCTGTATGAAATTATATATTTGTAATATTTTTGTCAGTATTATAAGATTCCATAATTTTGAGTCATTTTTATTATTTTTTAGCCACCAAAGATGGGTTTTCAGTTACATCAACAATAAGTATATTAAAAATCATATAAGGTAAATATAATCCCTTCTAAGGGCTTCCTGTAATAATTCAGAAATGTCTAGATAGATACCTACTTAACATACCTTCAGATTTATTTTTTTCTAGGATGACATTTTTTGTCTAGATTTATCGTAGTTGTCCACATGACCAGATATGTATTTTACAACTACAAAAGGCATCACTTCCTAAAATTAATCATTATTTTTACCTTCACAGACAATATAAGGCAATTGGTATAGTTTATGTCTTTTAAAACATTGTTTTCATTTAATTTTTTAAATTTTATTTTAGAAAAAGAGAGAGACCATGAGTCGGGGGAGGGAAAGAGGGGGGAGAGAGAATCCCAGGTAGGCTCTGCTGAGCATGGAGCCCAACACGGGGCTGGGTTTCACAACCCCAGGGTCATGACCTGAGCTGAAATCAAGAGTTAGATGCTCAACTGACTGAGCCACCCAGGTACCCAGTATAGTTTATTTCTAATTATCCTTTCCCCTTATCCATGCTACTGTTATCTAATATTTTAGCACCATCTTCTCTTAAATCCCAGGAGAATTAGTCATTGTTGTTATTTTCACATTATTGTAGTGTTGATGCTTATTTCGATGTATCCACACATTACCAGTTCAGTATCATACTCCTTTGTTCTCTATCACATTTCTTCTTTTTCAGAATCTTCTTTAGTGCTTGATTCATTCAGCATCAATGAGTGAATAAATCTTGATTTTTGTTTGTTCAATATTGTCTTTATTTTAGTTTCATTCTTCATTAATGTTTGAGGACTTTTTGTGACAATTTAATATATTTGATGGTAGATATAAGATTGAAGCAAAAGTGGGGACAGGGTTGGAAAGCAGCATTTAATTGTTAAATATTCTGACAGAGAAACATAAAGTAACATGGCTAAAACAGAGTGGCCAAAGAGAAAAGAGAAAATACAAGAAGAAACTCATTGGTTGATGTATAGGTCATAGGTGGTGTTGGGGGAGAGTTTATTTAAAATGGTAAAACCGCATTATAGAAGTCTAGGGAAGGTAACAGAGACATAACACATTATAAAATATATTATTAAAAATTTACTACTAGAAAAGCTCTAAAACTTTCTTAAATATAAAATATATCCAAAAGAAAGCATAAGGAACAGAGAACACAAATAAATTCAATAAATATAAATATAAAATGTATACTAAATAAAGTTTAAAAAAATGAGAGATTTCAGGTAAAATAAAATTGCATGTAAATATGTTTGTAAGTCTACATGAAATCGATAATATTCTAGGGAAAAGGTCTATTAAAGAAAGAGATAAAGTTATCACAGAATTCTACCTCCATAAAAATGCACCAAGTCTAGATGGATTTACAGAGCAATTTTAACAAACTTTCTAAAAATGGGTAATCCAGCATAATTTAAGATAGCTCCAGAAGATAGGAAAAGAAAGAAAATTCTCATTTTAAATACTTTAACATTTAAGGTAAAGTAAGTATTGTTTTGAAGTCTAAACCAGAAGAAAAATTAAAAAAAAGAAAGAAATAAAAAGGAAACCAGAGACCAAACATACTTATGAATATCAATGTGACATATTAAATAATTTCTTAGAAAACAGAATCTAACAGCACATTAAAATAATATATAATGACAAAATATTTTTTCCTAATCTTGCAAAAATATTTCAGTATTAGGAAATGTATAATCTACCATGTCAACAGATGTACCAAGAAAAAAAAAAATAGGATTCTCTTCACAGACATTAAACAGGTCTTTGAGAAATCTCAACAGCAAGCCATGAGAAAACACTCCAGAAAATAGAATAGATACTGCCTTAAGATATGCATATATGGGGTCACACATAAGTGTGTGTGTGTATGTGTGTGTACATACAGGCGTGAGTTTAAACCAGAGACTGGTGAAATGGTTGAAAGTAGTTGACTGTTGAAGTAGGGTGGTTATAGGAGGAGGTGTCTTCCCTGAACATAACTTTTTAAATAATTTTGACTTTTGAACTGTAAAAATGTTTTACATAATCTCAAAATAAAATTAAGCTATAAAACCTGAAAGAGGCACCTTAAAATTGAATGCATACACAAACAACAATAGTTGTGCGAGCCTATTTGAGATTGAGATGCCCCTTGAGTCCCATGTACTCTATATTGCACATTTACTGCTGTGACTATGAGATGCCCTGTTTATTTTTGTAACCAAAGCTGTCTCCTTTTCTCTGAAGCTTGCTTATATATTTAAGATTTTAAAAATATTTCATCTAGTGATTCTATGTACTTGAAAAAAAAAGTGGGTCTTTATTCAATCATTCTACCAATTGCCTAAATTCAAAACCTTTGATACAATATTCTTAAAGAATTAAATTTCTGGGGCGCCTGGGTGGCTCAGTCGGTTGAGCATCCGACTTCGGCTTAGGTCATGATCTTGCAGTTCGTGAGTTCGAGCCCCGCGTTGGGCTCTGTGCTGACAGCTCAGAGCCTGGAGCCTACTTCAGATTCTGTGTCCCCTCTCTGTCCCACCCCTGCTTGTGCTCTCTGTCTTTCAAAAATGAATAAACATAAAAAAAAAATAAAAATAATAATAATTACATTTCTGCCAACAAAAAATGTTAAAAAAACACAAGTCGATGTGTGTTCTTTGGCCCATAGACAATTATATTTTAATTTACATTACTGAAAGAAGTTATCAGGTCAGTCTCTCAAACATGGATTCTTCAACAAGGTTATAAGTGGTTTGATGGGGGAACCGCTCTATCTAGATTTCCCCCAACATGACTAGCAACTAACATATAGCTAATACTGTGGAAAGTGCTCAGTTAAAAATTATAAAATCAGTAACTATTAGTCATAGTCTGATGAATTTCTAATACTAAGAACAAGACAGAATGTAACTGCCCTGTGTAGCAACAGTGCCAGCAGTAACAGCTGTCAGTAACAGTAACAGTAACAGTAACAGCATCAGTTAATCACCTGGGCCTTTGCTCTTTGGGGGTTGATATAAGTTATGACCTTCAGTTACCTTGACTTGTAATACTCCAGCCCAGCGCTAATGTCCTTAAAAAGACCAGTGTATAAGATAAGATAGCCTGTTTTCTCAGCAATGAACAGACACAGCATACGTAGCCATAGTCCCTGCCTCAATACCAGTCTATCTTGGACTTCGTGTGTCCATATTGCTGCAGAGATTGAAAGGATTCGGTGACAGATAATCCATATAAGGTTGGGTTGGCTCAGATCATCAGTATGTTGATTTATTATTTCTACCTAATTATATTTCCCAAGGATTCTTGTTTTAGAGTTTGTTGAGATCATAGAGACTGGAGAGCAGAATGAAACTCATCTTTCCTGGATTACACACTTCCAAGTGTTAAAAGCCAGGTCATTCAACATAAACAAGACTAGTCAACATAAACAATGCAAACAACATTCATTACATAAACAACACTAAGGTAACAGCTAATGCTGATTGAGCACCTCCTTTGGGTGGGTTCTGTTTTAAAGATGCTACATGAAGAGACTCATGTGATTCCCCTACTTACAGGATCTGGGTACCATTGTTTTGCATAATTCTACACTGTCTCAAATTTCATGATTCTCAAGTGGCCATGTAATTTGGGAACTGAATTGATCATAAGTTCAGTTCACCATACGTTCCCACTTACTGGTCCACAAATTACTGGTTTGAACATTTGTTTTCAGCGAGAGATAGAGGTAAGGAGAGGTTACTCATTATTTCACATCATCAATTGGTGTGAATTCACACTTCTTACTTTCTATTCACAAAGGAATATTCTACACCTTGATAGGGGTGGGGGACGGCATTAGAGGGAGTTGGACTGATGAACACGTGTCCTTGTATTTGGAAGTCAATGTTTGCTGTCATTTCTGTGATCAAACCAAATTGGCAAGCCTCACGCTTGACTTCCTGAGACAAACTGCGTGTTTCAACCTGCTTCCTGGGTCCTGGACTTGTCACTGGAAAAATCACTTTGGAATTACCGTAACCATTGTTAGAGGAGCTCCTTACAAAGTATCACAGTTGATTTATGCGTTCTATATTTACAAGAAAATGCCATTCTCCATTGCAGAACTTTGACAGAGTCCTTGAGCAATTTTGAACTCAATCCTGCAGACTTCAGAGGCTGATTTAGTATCCACAAAGTGGGTTCTTCTGAATATCTTTGAGGACTATCCTTGATAAACATTGTCAGTGCCCAGCATATGGGCATAGTCACATGGCAGTGAGGTTTTTTAAACAGATTCCTCTGCCTTCTCTGCCACATCCATCTGAGGACTAATTTTAGCTTTTTTTTTTTTTTTTTTTTTCATCTCTGGGCCTTTTTGGAGTGGACATTGGCACTTCAGCCAGAATGTATGGGGTTTAATAATTTTCAGAATTGTTTCATAGCCAGAAGTCAGAGAGAGTAATCTTTGACCTGGAATACACTGATGATCCTGGACTCCTGAATGGAAAATGGAGGATATTGATTTTTACTGTATGCTTTCTATTTTATACCCAAATCATATGCACTGTCAGTTTGAAAATAATAGCATTTATTCTTGAATGATTGATGCTTGTTGTATCTATATTTCCCCAAATATACTGGTACATACTGCTATCTGTGTGGAAGAAACTGGGAATTTTAGGTACCTTTTACACACTTTGGAGACAAATGTGAATGTATAGCTTGAGGCTGACAGTTTGGAAAGGGAACAATGGTATTTGAAGATTGATCTAATTACTAATAAAAAAGGGTGTTCAGAGAGAGATTATTATTACTTGGTAAGCAGTTTGTGCACATTAAAATTAATTGGTAAAGATATATTTTTTTAATGTTTTTATTTATTTTTGAGACAGAAAGACAGAGCATGAGAAGGGGAGTGGCAGAGAGAGAGGGAGACACAGAATTGGAAGCAGGCTCCAGGCTCCGAGCTGTCAGCACAGAGCCTGACACGGGGCTCAAACTCACGGACTGTGAGATCATGACCCGAGCCGAAGTCGGACGCTTAACCGACTGAGCCACCTAGGCGCCCCAGTAATTTTTTTTTTTAATTTTCAGAAGAGTATTATAACTACTTGAGGTTGCAGGCTATATTCTGCCACTTTTTAAAATATATCTAAACTGATTAGAAACAGAACATGTATTATCCATAGCTTTTTTTTTTCCCCCCACTGGAATCTCCTGAAGACATTTAACATAATATTTTCAAAATGAAAATATTGCCACTTAGTTTCCCACTTTCAGCAAAATTTTAATATGTTTCATTTGCCTACAATACCAGAGTACCTGTGATAGTTGTCTAGAAAAATCATTAATCAAATCATATTGTCAGCAATAAACCTAGGAAGGCAGCACTGCTTTAAGGAGCTCAAATAAAGTGTGAAGTGGAGTTTTGCAATTTCTTTTCCGATACTAATGCAGAATTCAAAACACTTTTCCAGGATTTTCATGGTGGGGACAGGCCTTGTCTTGGCACAAAATGAACTTGATTGCTAGTTGTGTTACATGGTAAAAAGTTACTACATAAGTACATATACGTACAGATATAAGTATAGATGTATATATACATTTGATACTAATTCTATAAATGTAAGTGTGTGTTTTTTCATTTTTTAAAATTTATTGTTTATTTACTTATTAATTTTTTTTTTTTTTTTTTTTTTTTTTTTTTTTTAGAGAGAGAAGAGAGACAGAGCACGAGCAGAGGAGGGGCAGAGAGGAGACGCAGAATCCGAAGCAGGCTCCAGGCTCTGAGCTGTCAGCACAGATCCTGACGCGGGAGCTCAAACTCACAGTGTTAGATCATGACCTGAGCCGAAGTTGGACGCTTAACTGACTGAGCCACCTAGGCGCCCCTAAATGTAAGTATGTTTAAAGAAATGTCTAGAGAATACCACAAACTATTGACAGTTGCTAACGGGCGGTGACACTTTTTGAAATATGTTTCACAGTTTTTCATATTATTCTTGGGTTCTATAATTATATATCACACTGAGAATAGCTCTGATATTAGATTTTAAGGTGAGTCTGCATACAAAGCCCTCCATATTTGCATTATTGGGATACACAAATATTTTTGATCAACTTGAATATGTAAATATTTAAGGACACAGATGAGATCATTGCGTGTGCACTTCTAATATTCACTCTATGTTTTAGTAACATATGTAAAGTAACCTATTATTTGACATAATTTAAATCCTCTTTCTATTGTTTCAGATCATGGAACAATTTTTTCAACTTCTTGATGTGAATCCTGAACATCAATATCTTCATCAGTGCCCAGATCACTGTGTGACTTCATTACTTCTGTAGCTCTAAGCACACACTCTCTTTTAAAAGTTTATTCATTTATTCATTTACTTATTTTTTTGTTTCTTGTCTGTTTGTTTTTGCGATATGGCCCTTGTAAAACTGTGTATGACATTGTTACTGAGAACATATGCCCAAGCATACACATCATCATTTGTAGGGCATTTGGACATTTCTGCCATTCACCCTGCAGTTGTATCTATGTGATCTGCATGATGTAAGCCTTTACCATATTTCTTTGCAAAGTTTGTAAAAAAAAAAAGTGTGATGAAGTTAAAGTCACTCACACAAGAATTGTTACTAAATATGAAAGCAGCCGCGAAAATTCTGCCTCCATATGTATATAGGTGTGTGTGTGCAGGTACATATAGATGTATGAATTCTTCAGATGAACCATGTAAACCTACCACAGTAATGACACTTCATATATTTTCTGGCCTTCACCACCCACCCCCACCCACCCCTGGCAAATGACATGCTGTTGTCCAAAAAAAAGCAGGCAATAAGGGCACCTGTGTGGCTCAGTCAGTTAAGCATCCGACTTTGGCTCAGGTCATGATCTCACCTTTTGTGGGTTCAAGCCCCACATCAGGCTGTGTGCTGACAGCTCAGAGCCTGGAGCCTGCTTTGAATTCTGTCTCCCTCTCCCTCTGCCCCTCCTTCCCTCCCTCTCTCCCTCTCTCTCTCTCAAAAATAAAAATAAACATTATTTTTTTTTAAAAAAGTAAAAGAAAGCAATTAAGAAAGAATTGTGCCATAAAACTACAATATAAGATCACTCTCTTATATTCTAAGGGTACTTTTAGGAAAAAGAAGATGCTTTGTCTTATATTTTGGCTTCGTGCTACAAATATTTTTAATCTGTCACGTGCAATGTTGTATTGATTGAGAACATTCAAAACTCCTCCTGAGGATAAAGGAAACAGATGATGGGTCTGATAAAACTCCTAAGAGGGGCTGGCTGTTGAGTAGTACATATGCATGAACATAGAAAGGGATGAGAAGACAAAATGAGTCCTGATATACACCAGACACTGAAGATGATACACACGAGGCTCTAAATGTAAAAGCCAGTGAATGTTCATCAGGCATTAAATATACACGAGGTATCTCAGGCATTGAATATTTATGATAGACTAAATATACATAAGGCACATGAGACACGCAATAATCAGGGAAGTCTTAATTAAGCTTCCCACTGGTGACAACCTTTCTGGTGCCACGTGTCCTCTCCCCAAGAAGCACATAAGGTCCAGTGCTGCTCAGCCAGCTAACTGGTGAGCTACAGATACGATCAGGCAGACTTACCCTTGCAACCCTCAGAACGTGTCATTGGTGTCACTGACCCCAAGAACCCTCAGCACCATGAGAGAGAAGACATCGGAACAGTAAATACCCCAGGATTTGTACGATCCTTTGCCATGTGTGTACTAACTTACCACATCTCTCTCTCTCTCTCTCTCTCTCTCTCTCTCTCTCTCTCTCTCGTCTTTTAGATTCTTACGGCATGTGTTTCAAATGTATTTAGTAAACCATACAATGGAAACATTGTAATTCATTCTGTTGAATGTTTCTGTCCTATATCTCTAGGAAGCCTTGCCTGATAGTTTACTTGGACACTACTATTGTATCAAGGTAACTTCCTCTGTGGCAAAATGAATTTGGGCTCCAGCTCAAGCTTTACTATCATAAAGCAAACAAACAAACAAACAAACAAAAAACACCTCATTGTATTTGCATAAGAGAAATATCAAAGACGGGGCCTCATTGCAATATTTTTAAACATTTGAAAAAGGGGCATTTGCTCTGCAATATTTCCCCCCCCCCCCACAACATAAAAGTTATAATTAAGAAAACTCAAGCTGTCTGGGACATGTACTATATGTGTGTGTTTCTGAGGGTGAGGACTGGAGAGAAATAAGGTCCTTAGGTAATCACTTTCAAGAATGTCCATCCAAATATAAATAACTCCAAGAGACAATTGTACATTTTGAAGAAGGAACTTGAAGGTCGGGAGAGATTGTGATGATCCTCAAACATGAGAAACAAGCTTCTCCTATGTGAAGGGCCTGTCAGGAGGATTTAAATTTACAATTAGAGAATTTCTCTTTGACTTTTATTAGGGCTTTCTGAGAAGACTAATTGAGATCCCCTTGAGGAAATCTTATTCGGCGAGTGTCTCCAGCTCAGTGACATCACTACATCAAAGGTATTAGAATTTGCACTGTGCTTGGGTTGAACAAGAGCCCCTGTTGTCCGTAAACTGAGGCAGTGAACTTGGAATAGTAACCTTCCAGGCAACACAGAATGGACAAATTCTACTCTCATTGCTTCTAAAAACGTGAATACGCCTGGCATATTCACCCAAGCTAACCTGGCAGCATATTAGTGTACAAAAATTTTAAAAACCCTTTAGAAATGGACATCTTCCTATAGAACTTTAGAGTCTAATGAATTTCCTAAAAGTTTTAGGAAAGACCTCAAAATCTTCTATTGTAAGAATTATGTATCTGCAGATTTCCCAATCTAGATTCTCCTGTAAGTTCTAAAAAGAATGTTTTCTAAAATTCTCTCCCACTCACGTCCTTACTTTTATTGCAATTGGTATTGTCCTAATTCAATATATATTATCTCTAGTGAAAATATGGAAAACAAATGTTCAATATGTTGATTATTTTATTCTGTCTGTTACCTAGTTTCCATAATTTAATAATCATACATGAATACAACGTGCATTTGGAAAATGGAGAAGAACATAAAATAACAATAAATCTATCATCCATATGACTTTAAAAAAGTAATCTGGGGGCGCCTGGGTGGTGCAGTCGGTTAAGCATCCGACTTCAGCCAGGTCACGATCTCGCGGTCCGTGAGTTCGAGCCCCGCGTCAGGCTCTGGGCTGATGGCTCGGAGCCTGGAGCCTGTTTCTGATTCTGTGTCTCCCTCTCTCTCTCTGCCCCTCCCCCGTTCATGCTCTGTCTCTCTCTGTCCCAAAAATAAATTAAAAAAACGTTGAAAAAAAAATTTTTTTAAATAAAAAAAAAAATTAAAAAAAAAAAGTAATCTGTATCTGCTTGGAGACTTTTGTACTGGAAGTATATGTGTGCTTTATTTATATATATTTGTCTTTATTTTATTTTTGAAGAATGTATATATTGTTTTGTAAGCTGTTTTTGTCATTTGATGTTATTAATATAGTTTCATATTAAGAACATTTTCATCAGCATCAATTTTAATGTATAAATGTTGTTCTTTTTTTAATGTGGGTATATATATAATAATTCATGTAAATAGTATCTCGAATAAGACCCACCACAAGGAAAAATTCTAGAACTATCTATTTGTATCATCGGTGACATGAATTGCTGCTCTCTGTACTCAAGTGCCTGCTGTATTTGATGGCCCTGCCTCAAATGCATTTTCAATAATTCAAAGTTTTCATTAATAACAGTATAACGAGGGGCACCTGGGTGGCTCAGTCGGTTAAGCGTCTGACTTGGGCTCAGGTCATACTCTTGTGGTTTGTGGGTTCGAGCCCCGCATCGGGCTCTGTGATGACAGCTCAGAGCCTGGAGACTGTTTCAGATTCTGTTGTCTCCCTCTTTGTCTGACCCTCCCCTGTTCATGCTCTCTCTCTGTCTCAAAAATAAATAAGTGTTAAATTTAAAAAAAAAATAACAGTATAACAAACATCTCTAAGGATAAAATCCTTGGACACAATTGTAGTAATTTGCTAAAAACAAATTCCTGCATTTAGTACTGTTTAGACTATGGCGATATAAGGAAACACTTAATACATATTAAGCATTTCTCTTTTTTTTGGTAAAGGAGAAATTTATCTTGATTACCAAATATGTGTGACATTGTGACATTGCCTTGTCTTTTTTTATGTGTATTTATTTATTTTGAGAGAAAAAGTGAGAGTGGAAGCAAAAGCACGAGAGAGAGAGAGAGAGAGAGAGAGTGAATTGGGGAGCAGAAAGAAAGGGAGAGAAGTAATCCCAAGCAGGCTCCAGGCTGTCAGCACAGAGCCCAGATGTGGGGCTCAATCTCACAACTGTGTGATCATGACCTGAGCTAAAATCAAGAGTTGGACCCTTAACCCACTGAGCCACTTAGGCATGCCCCATTATTTTTTTTTTATTTTAGAGAGAGAAAGAAAGAATGAGAGAGGGGGAGAGGGGGAGAAAGAGGGAAGGAAGGAAGGAAGGAAGGAAGGAAGGAAGGAAGGAAGGAAGGAAGGAAGGAAGAAAAGAAAAAGAAAGAAAGAAAGAAAGAAAAGAAAAGAAAAGAAAAGAAAAGAAAGAAAAGAAAAGAAAAGAAAAGAAAGAACCTCAAGCCATCTCCTTGTTCGGTGTGGAGCCCAATGCAGGGCTCGATTCCATAACCCTGGGATCATGACCTGAGCCAAAATCAAGAGTTGGTGCTCAACGAACTGAGCCACCCAGGTGCCCCAATTGCCTTTTCTTGGAACTTTCATTGATATATATCATATTATCATTAAATTTTTAATAGCTTCAAAGATAAAACAATTATACTGTTTTAATTTACATTATTTATTTATTCTGTAGTTTAAATTTCTCATGTGATTATTTGTAATTCTTATGTTTCATTTGATAAATTTTTCTTTTAACAACATTGGTTATTTGTTGTTCAAAGCATTTTTTAAAAATTGATTGTTCTATTGATTCCTAAAAGCTATTTATTCTGACATGTGTCTAGTATATGTGTTAAATATTTTTCCAAGTCTCTGTTGACTTTTGGTGTTTTAAATTTTATGCAGTTCAATGTATACACTTTCTAAAAAGTTTTTACTTAAATTCCAGTTAATTAACATACAGTGTGCTATTAATTTCAGGTGCATAATTTCGTGATTCGACACTTCCCTCCAACACGGAGTGCTCATCACCCTGGGTGCTTAATCCCCATCAGCTATTCACACATTCCCCCCCCCCCACTTTTAATTTCGACACTTTTAATCTGTGTATCCTTCCTTTTGTGCACATCAGTATATACACCTGTTGTCACTTTAAAAGTCAAAATGTAGGGGCGCCTGGGTGGCGCAGTCGGTTAAGCGTCCGACTTCAGCCAGGTCACGATCTCGCGGTCCGTGAGTTCGAGCCCCGCGTCAGGCTCTGGGCTGATGGCTCGGAGCCTGGAGCCTGTTTCCGATTCTGTGTCTCCCTCTCTCTCTGCCCCTCCCCCGTTCATGCTCTGTCTCTCTCTGTCCCAAAAATAAATAAAAAATGTTGAAAAAAAAAAAAATTTAAAAGTCAAAATGTACCTTAAACCACTATATAATTTCTATTAATCTTTTCCTTGATTGGTCTCTTATGATCCAGCCTGAATCAGCCTTGCTAACCTTGTTCTTGCCTGTAAGTTTCAATGAAAGTATCAAGGAGTTTTGTGACTCCAGGATTTATTTTTCTCCACACTTGTCTCTCTGCCTAAAATGTAATCATACATCATATATGGCTGTATAAACTCTACTCGCCCTTCAAGATCCTCAAAGTATCCCTTAGGTGATTATTTCCCACTAAGAATCTAATCCATAATTAATTTATCAATAACATTCACTTTTTGTTTTGTAATTTGCTCAATTATGGAAGACATCCCACGAAGTCTTCGATCATGTTTAACTGTGTCTAACCTTATTTCCCCTATTACTGTTTTTATTTACTAGTGATATAAAAATCTTACTTAGTGCTTTTGTTATTAGTTCATAAACTGTGAAGTCAAGAGCTCTATCTTCAGGTATTTTTATGCTTCACAGTTCAAAAAAGAACCCTTCTGACTAAGCATACTCACAATTTTAAGAAAAATAGAATAATAAATTCATTAAGTAGATTTAACTCAGAAAGTGATGAGAATTCAAATCATGCATAGAGTCCCTGAATGATGGTTGAGCTCTTGATAAATTCTTCAGGAACAGATAAAATTACCTAGTGTGGTTGTTATTCTTTTGCTATATTTATACTATGCTAATTATTTTTGCCACCTTAGAGTTAGGTTTCCACGTTAATCTGGCCATGCAACATACAGTAATACAGTCATATATCCACCAGGAACTTCTGCCAAATCATTTGCAAATAGAGTAAATACTAATAATTACAAGGAAGTGAGCTGACTTGTACAGTGTGCTTGCTTACCACATACCAAGCACTTTGTAATAGGTGTTTTCTCTTTGTCATCAAAATGATCATCTAAGATAAATATTGTTTCTGCTTTTTAGATTAGAAAACGGAGGCTCAGGAAAATTAAATTACTTGCTTTGCAGAGTCAGGAATCTAATCCCAAGGACCATGTCCTTTTTCATGTGCCAGGCTGCTGCCTTTCTTGGTCGACCTTCATTTAAGTTGCTCAGGAGAGGCTATTTTCATAGCGTATTGTAACCACAACTTTCCATTCATTTGAATATATTTTGAGGATCTTCACTGAGACCCTTATTCTAGAAATGATCTTAAACAACTACAGCGAAATAGAGCTGAATAAAGAACTGATGAATTCAGGTCCATCCACAAAGACAATTTAGAAGCATCACAGAAAAATATGATAATGAACTCTCTGGCTGAGAATGGCCCTTATTTTCCTTTCTGATGGAGATTCAGTTCACTTTGCCCTGAGTAGACACAGTCTTAGTAACTGAAGGTATAACTGTCACTTGGGCTTTAAGTCACTCTCATTGCTATTTCAACGATTCAAGGATTATAAGTGAAACCTTCCAACAGGCCTACCCCTGAAATGACCTGCTTTTGGTAGCGCTGAATATTGCACTTTCCCAATTGGAAATCCATTAGGCTGACAGGTAAGTTCCTGCTGAGAGAAAATGATACGAAAGCTAACAAGATAATAAAGAGAGTAAGAAGGGTCCCGAAGGCTTGTTGTAATGCCACCGAAGTTGCTGAGTGTGTCGTTGTTTGCATTAGATGTCATCTGAGACACTAGAGAGAACGGCATTCATTGTTGACCATCCTCCTATTTTTCAGTTAATATATTAGTGGCAACCATCTAGAATTTCTGGTAAAATTTGTTACTGCTTCAGTATTTCGCATTGTTAAGAAGTTCTCAAAACTGGTCAACAGAAATACCTGTGAGGTTTCATCAAAAGAATTCTGATTTCCAACCCTGCTTACTAAATCCTGAGACAATAATGTAGGGTTTCACCATCAACATTAATGTGTGTATATATATCTATATATATAGATATAATGTGTGTATATATATAATGTGTGTATATATAGTGTGTATATATAATGTATATATATGTATACATTATATATGTGTATATATAATGTATATATGTATACATATATGTAATGTACATATATAATGTATATATATTATATACATTATATATAATATATAATGTATATATATACATATATATGTATATTATATCTACATATATATAATGTATATATATAATATGTAATGTATATATATGTATTATATATACAATATATAATATATATATTAATATATATTATATATGTACATTATATATATACATATATACATACATATATATATATAACGTGTGTGTGTGTGTGTGTGTATATATATATATATAATTAATTCTGTGAATTAGCTTCTGTCCCTTATGCATAGTTAAAATTCAGAAGGGAAAAAGCCTGTAAAAAGGCTTTACATTTCTATGGCTTTCCAGCTTCATTCAAAACTTTCTGAGTGCATACCAAAAGAAAGCTACTTCAGTTATAAAAATATCAAGTAGCTTACAGACCAGCTAGGAAGACAAACAAATGTTCCCTTTACAGAAACACGTGATAAGTTCCATAATCAAGACATGACTCACATGCTGAGGCGACACACAGGTGGTAACTGGGTCTGTAGTTTAGACCAATGGAGTTTGAATAGTTATCCTGTATCAGAGATAGATTTCTGGGAAAATAGGCTCCACATGTTGTAAGGAAAGTTAGTTTCTCATCCCTGGACCTCCCCTACATTCTGCTTCATAAACGTTTAAAAGTTTCCCACACAGGGCTTTAATATGCAGACACTGAGTGTCTCCATTTTGGATTGGTCTCTAAAGATTTTGGTTTTGCATCAACAATGATATTTTTGGTCTCAATAAAAAGAAAACAGAGCAGATAAACACAAACTGCATTACAAGGTGTGCAAGAGTGGTAGCTTCCTCGGATTGCCTAATTCACTGGGTACATGATGTCCAGGCCAGCCTTCTCCCTTTTGCCTGGCTTCCATACATGGTTGGAAGATGCCTGGAGAGTTTTGAAGCTGCCAGAACAATAGCCAAGGAAAGAAGGTACAAGAGGACGAA